>NW_026962011.1:43908317-45181055 GCF_032445375.1 Bacillus rossius redtenbacheri | reverse complement strand
AGACACTCGAGGATGTCTCCAAAACATTATTTATATCACGTTGGCGCTATTTATTTGTCTACACCAAAGCAAACTGAAGGGGAAAATATTATCACCAGTGTATGCCCAGTAGAAAAGTCAGCCCAACTGTAATGATCTATTTTTAGCATAAAGACGTTAGCTCACAGGTTTTAATGAAAAATAAAACAATGTTTTCATGCGTATGTTGAATTTTTAATTGTGAATGTATTTTCTGGCTAACCAACGAAAATCGAGTACAATAAAATCGCGTCTTTCAAACAAATAAAATCCTAAGTATAGGCAGATCAGAGGTATTGTGCGCTACTTTTATTTACAAGTCTTCACGTTTCCCTTCAAGCACATTAAAGAGAAAAAAAAAGTTGTTTTTTTTTTTTTTGGGGGGGGGGGGGGGGGAAGGATCAATCAGGGCTATTATCAGTCTCGTCCTTCTCAGGGTCGAAATAACTCGCTCTCGTAACTGTGTTCTGAGCCTACCTCAATCAAAGCGTAGATAAATCTGAACGATGACAGACTGCCATGAAAATATGGGAAGTTCTAGGTAGTCTTGAGCTTGCGGTTTTTCTTCAATGAATGCAGAACCTTCCCCAAGGCCCATGAGAAAATTGACTTTTCGGTTAGGTCTAACAGTTTTTCAGAAAAAAGGTTTACTGTTTAGAAACTTCGAGAAACAAAATTACAGCATTTTTTAGTTTAGTTTTTTACGAGGCAAGTGTTTTTTTTTAATGAATATGAGGCCTTTTATGAATCGCTCAACGCCAACACATATAAATTTCCCTATGGTTTGAATTATCCCTTGGAATATTATGTGCATCGGTCAATGGGACAGCATGAACCTATATTTTAGTTTAAAATGTACTGAAATTTTGTTATTATATGTACTTTGTTCTCCGTTTGAACAAAACTCGTAGTCGGGAAAGTCGAAGCCTGACGCTCAATGTTCTATCATAGGCTAGCTCACCCAAAAAAATAAAACTGTCCATTCCAGCAAGAATAAAAAAAAATGGGCCCTTGTAGAACGTGCAGAAGATAAAGCTTAAATATTGAGTTTAAATCACACGAATTTGCATGTTTAAGGTTGATACGATGGTTATCTAAAACCTTTGTATTCTCTAAAACTACTTATTTATGAACTCGGTGATGAAATATGGATATGAATATAAAGACCCTCAACCACTACCAGATTAGCGCGGTGCACATAGATGCGTGGCCCATGCCTGGAGTTGTAATCGAATTTTTCGACCTTTGACTTAGTGACCACGACTGCAAAAGGACTTAGATTTAGCAGATGTGAAGTGAACACGAGATGAAGCAATTTAAGATGTTTTTTTGGACACATGCCATTGCTGATGACACTCTTATTTCATAAAAATTCTCAATAAAAGACAAGAAAAAATAAATATCCTAACTCACAGAAAACAAGCTGAAATCGGGCGATGTCAATAAATTAAAAACACAACACAGAAAGTTCCGTGGAAGGTATTCGTCAAAAATTATCGTAATGTCATCATGTTATGTTGTCAGATTGTCCAAGGTTGCTTAAAGTTTTTATTTATTGTTCTTGTTGCTGTTGTCTCGTTGTTAGCCCGAGTCCGTTGGTGCTGTATTTTTTTGGACTATATCCTTCCGCGGAGTTTTCTGTACAATGTTTTTAATTTTTCTACATCGTCTGATTTTTGCTTGTTTTCTGTATATTTGCATATTTATCTGTTTTGCCTGGTATTGAGGTTTCTTATGACACCTATTGTCGAAAACAGCATCTTAAATCAACCTCCTACACTTTAAGAACCATTTAAAGAACGAGAAGAAGTAGGTTAAAAAAAACCACAACTCCGTCTCACATTTTGCAAGAACTTCAGACGTTAGAACTTCTTTCTTCTAAAACATTGCCCGTATGCTAGTGATTTGTTTCCAATTTAAATAAAGTGTGAATAGCTAGTGCATTTTTTTAGTAAATATATAAAAAAAAATTAAGTTAATTTTTAAAGTACGAAAAGGTTGAACATTTTCCGCACCTACAGCTGCCAAGGAAAATTCAAATACCCTGACCGTGTTGTCTCCATAGACCGTTTTCCAAACGAATTATCAAACGTAATCTTTGGAATAGTAGTCTGTGATATTTATTACATACACCCCTCGGCATTTCCTTCAATATCTCCCCCAGCCTTAAACTCTCAATTTCGCGTGGACACTCCAATCCCATTCCAATCCTACCCCCTTTCCCAATTCCCATCCCGAATCCACTACCCTCAAATAAATTACACATCGCCAATATATTTCCATTTTGGTATTTTATTATTAAATTTCTGCGAGTGCTATTAGGACGGCTGGAGAGGGCGAAACGTGGTTTCCGGACGAATTTCGATTGGTCAGGGGCGCAAGAAGGTTTGCGCGTGGGTTCGCTGAAGGAGGAGGGGTGGGGGTGGGGGGGGGGGGGGAAGCAGCGTATCGGAAAATATGCGCGGGACAACCCCGCCTGCCTTGCCCGCCGCACCCAGAGGGGTCGGAGGGCGAGGAAGCAAGGGGAAGGGCGGGCGAGGGGAGAAGGAAGCCAGTCACTCGGTCCAGCAGTTCGCGGTCATTCGATTTCTACAAACCGTCGGCGACCTCTCTCTTCTCCCCCCCCCCCCGGCGTCCCCCCACCACCCCTCGGGATCCGTGGTCTCGTGCCGCGGAATGGCTGGAGGCGCCGAGGGCTCGCAGGGGAGAAGAACTGTGAAAGGGCCTGCTCAGTGTACGCCACACAACTAACGGCTTGTTCAGGAGACCTCCGTAACGTTTTCTCGCGTTTAATGATTAGAGACCGGAAAAATTCGCTAATTCATTTCGCGATATGTAAATACAAAAATACAAAAATACAAATAGTTGTACCTCAGTGCTGCCTCTGCTATTGGCTCACAACTCACCTGGATGACTCTGGGCCAATGAGAAACGCCCGACCAAAGCTTTATCGAATCACAGGCTGCTACGTTGGGACGTCTCACAAGACAGCAGTCAATGAGTGGGTTACATTTGACTAAGTGTACGTAGAACTATGTATGGAGTTCACCCTGCAGGTCATTGAACCCGCGAATTTTTCCGGTCCCTAGTAATGATACATCATTAAAATACGAGGCAGTCATTTGAATTTTTTTTTGAATTTAAGATAAATTAAGATGAATTAACAATATTATATATTATATTTTATATTATATTTTAAATAATAGTTTAAGATTAATCGATTTTTTTTTGTGCTCGTTCGCAGTTTTTTTAAGGTTGAATTCACATAAATATATATATTCTTAGAAAATTGTTCACTTTAGTAAAAAATAAAAAATAAATACGTAAATAATTTGTCGCGCTTGGGAATCCAGCACGTGGGTTGAACAAACAGACCGAAATCTGACGAATAATTTATTCACTTCTGCAGTAAATTAAATAATTCGTTTATAATAACACCCTAGACACAGCAAAAAAAAAATGTTTTCAATAAGATTTAAAATGAGGAGGGTGTGTCGCACGGAAATGCCTCAAGGTGACAGATTATAATACATAATATATGTACAATGTTTACCATTTGGGTATCATCTCCCATCTCAGAGCTCTTTGATCGAGCCATGCCATAAGTTTAGTTTTAATTACAAACCCACGCCGCACTAACGTGCGACACAAATAACGTTGCTCTTAGTGGCGATTAGGTCTCACCATCTTGCAGTTTCAAATATTTTGATGCCGCTTGGAATAATACTTCCATGCTTATTTTTTTTTTTGGTCGACGTGGCATTGGACTAAGCTTTGGATACTTTTTTTTTATGTCAAAACTTGGAAAATGGTGTGATTATCATGACAGTTGCAGTCGCCCACGTGAAATGATAAGTTACCTATTTACTAGCGGCACTTACAGAACTATACCCTGTTAGTAACATTGTGGTCGCAACAAGGTATGGAATATCTGAGGGGTATGATTTATTCCTTTACATGCCCAAAAATTGGGGGTAACTTGGTCAAAAAATTATAATTATAGCAAAACGAGGGAAAAGTCTAAGATGACGGTGCCTAAGAAAGGCTCGCGCGTGAAAATTTCAGCGTGCAGCCAACCCAAGATAGCGTGACATAAAGGAATTACTTTGAAATTAAGTAAATTTGAATAAATTTTCAACCCAGCTGATATAAAAGCTGTTAACAGTCAATATATACATATATATACTACATTATTTTATTTTTACGAAAACAGCGCGCAGTCTTCAGTGAAACAGCTATTTTCATGCTGATGCTAAACTTTTATTCCAACAAATCTAAATTAATCTCCTTTGAAAATAAAATTGGGCTTTCGTAATGTATTTTATTACTAGCTGTAACACCTCGTTGACAGGTTCGATTTCAGTTTCATCACAAAGTCCATATTTATGGATATCGTTACGAAAATAACTCATAATCTCATAATTAACAACATAAATTTTTACATACGTTTATGCAATAAAATTTGAAATGAATTATAATGCAAACGAAATGTTTATTGAAACTACTTATAAATACAGGCAGCAGGCATTCCGTATTGCTATCACCCTTATTCAAAGCTATCACTGTTGTGAACCGTGTTCGACGTATCTAACGTAATTAAAGCTATATTCCCTAAAGAACTTAGTTTTCAATGAATGAAAAGTAACATTTGATTTGATACAAAATACATGGGACAGTTCTATTCCAAAAAATAATCGAAATTAGTTTAGCTATAAATACTTGATTGAGTAACAAAAGGACGACAGTTATGTCAAGTGAATTAATTATTTATTAATGCTGGGGCAAGTTTGGTGTGGCGCGTTGATTGATACGTGACTCGCAGTTGTAGCTCGAGCGGGCTTTGAAACAATGAAGAGAAGCTGCCAGTTGCTGGCGGGGCCTTCAATGTCTCAGCCATCATTCGAATCTCCAGAGCCGGTTTCTGAGAG
The DNA here is from genome assembly GCF_032445375.1 of Bacillus rossius redtenbacheri. NCBI lineage: Eukaryota > Metazoa > Arthropoda > Insecta > Phasmatodea > Bacillidae > Bacillus > Bacillus rossius. The sequence goes on along the minus strand of NW_026962011.1, from coordinate 45,176,109 downwards.
AGGGAGAGAGATATGAACGTTGCGTCCACAAGAACCTCAGACAAAGAAATTGGTTTGGCGAAATATTCGATAATTGCCGTCTTTTCCCCCTCTTCGCTTTCTGACCGCTGCTAGCCTGGGAGAATTATTTTAGCCCAGCGCTTTCGGATCCTCGATTCGATAAACCGCAGTCAGTGGTCATAAGAAGAAGTGACCCCCAACCCCCCACCCCCTTGCTGAACCCTCCTTCCCATCGAAATCCCTTAGTAATTCCTTCCCAGTTATCCTCCTCAGTTTTCACATATTCCCTTCTCAGTCCTTCCTGCGTCCTATCCAAAAATTCGTTTCTAGAAAACCACCGCTGCTTTTCGGAATGCTGCGTATTCTCTTGTACCCCTCTCCCTCTCCCTTATACTACATTCCACAGTACAGGGAAATATTTTCGAGTTTTTTTTCTTCCCCGGAATGAGAGTCAGTACTAATTCTTCAAAGTGGCTTGAATTTGTCGGATCCTTGCTTTAGACCAATAACAATGCACTCCATTCCGTAATTAAATCATCAAGTGGTTCACAGCATTGTTTTGTTTATATCTTTATTTGTTATTTTTTTATCTCCTTGCGTGAATGAACAGCTTCTGACTGGTGGTCAATAGGTTCTAGGTTAGATTCCCATCCGGGTAAAGGATTTTATTTACTCAGGGAAAAATTGTCTTCTTAGGTCCATAACCAGATGTTCTTTGTACCTTTTACCTCTATTCTGCAGAAGGCAATTGCTAGCCATTGCAGATACGCCCCGTAATGAGCAGTGACAACGTTATCTGCAGCCACTACGCTCATAAATGAGTACCAAGACTCATCAACATAATCAACATCTCATTTTATGGAGCGGGATGGGGGGGGGGGGGGGGCCGTGGGGCGAAAGACTATTGTGATAGGAAACTCTTATTTGGTTTTATTTTTCATTCATTACTAAGTTAACATTAAAATATGCCCAACTAGTGTAGCTCCTTTTTTTTAGTTTGTGAAAGGCTCCAAGTACATTTTAATTCATTATTGAATCTACTTAAGCAGTTTTGAGCTACATCGCATTTAAAAAGCTTTACATCTTTCATGAAATGCAAAACTTCGCATTTTTAAATTTCACCATAGTCTACCTTTCGAACGTAAGTTATAAAAATTATAGGTATTAGGCGTATAAAAATTTATCTTTTAGCTTGATCTATATATCCTTTCTGCGTTAGACATGACAATTTATATTACGTATAACCAGCAACGTTTCGCGTGCCAATTTTATTTTGGCCGGAACCACACTTAGACGACCTGAGCTCTATTGCGGACTTGATCAAGCTCGGATTTTCCGCCAGTATGAAACGTGATGGACATAGGGCGGTATTCCAAAACGTTCGGGTAAGGTAGCGAATAAGCACCGCGTTGTTGGGACACAGCAGTTACCTTACTCGCGGGCCGTATTCCAGGACGTGTCCAAACCGAATCCCGGTAAGGAAACATATCGGCAACCGTTTTAACTAACGGTGAACCTGCGTGAAGCCAGAAACTGGTTCAACGCATTCTAGTGGACGTTTCGCAACCTTCAATACAACTGTTACGGCAAACAATACTTGAGCAAGCAGAGTTTTCTCAAGTACGTTTTAAATTTCTGATTATTTTTTTGTATGACCATTTAAAATGTACGAGATATATTCAAGACCAGTTTCACTACCATTAAGTTTCGTTCGGCGCACCAACATGCTTGGTACGTCCCCCGATGATCACAAAAATGACCACATACGTGTTAATGACTCCAGACGCGGGTCCACAATCTGGACGAAATCAACGGTAAAGTGAGCCATGCGCATGCGCGGAACTTGGGCAATAGATAGGCAAACGTGCAGGGACAAAAAAATCCGTTCCCTTAAAAAAAAGAGACTAGGGTACAGGTGTAGCATATTCGACACCTAAACCCTTAATTTTTGCGTCTTGGAATACCAGCCTTAGTGAGCCGGTGAGTTTCCTCACGCAAATGCAATACGTCACTGCTTTGTCTCGTCGTACGAACACCCGTCCAACTCGGCCAGCTTCGTTGTGAACGCCACACCAAAACCTAAATCTAGACTAAAAGGCCCCCGCCTGCCCGGACATACACACGGTGCGCAGAGCTTCAGGAAAAAAACAACGGATTTGAAAACTACTTAAGACATCCGAGCGGGAACTGTTTACGAAAAGCTTTCAAGAGTTCGCTGAGGGCCGAAAAGTAGGTTTGGTTCCCGGATTAAATTTCTAAATAGAATTCTCAGGAGAGTTAAAATGGCTAAAATTGCGTGTTTTCAGAGTAATGTTTAGGCATAAAACAATTGGTACAGATTCTTGAAAGCACTTAAGGGACTTTCATTATACCTTTATGTTCATTTTTCCGCCTTATAATGCTAAGGTTACCTCTCGGATTTCATACTTGTGCTATGAACGACGAGAAGACTGCGCACTAGTCCATAGCTTTACGCTTAGAGGCATTACCGCACTAGAAACAAGAGCGAGCTCCGCGCTTATCACCCCGCCTCACTAACACTGATACACCCTTGACTAGTCGGGTCCCTTACGTGAAACATTATTTCAACACTTGAATAGTTATTCTCAACTCTTGAGTATATTTTGGTGACAAAATTAACCATATTTACAGATTTAGTTAAAGTGTGAGCAACTTGACCGTAGTTTATAAACAATTATGTACGTTGACTTATCATAAATTTTTGCAGCCACTTAAACATTGAGTTCGTCACTTTATGTGCAAAACACTTCACGAGAATAAAAATTTCTTCTGGTTACTGTCAATAGAAATTTCTTAGAAAATTATGTTGCATTTATTCATAATACCAAGAATTCATCATGAATCTGTATGAATTATGATGATTAAAAAAATTAATGTGGTCGTTGAAGAAATGACAGTTATATAATAAAAGTTGTTTAGGTGTCAGACTACGTCTGATTTACTTGGGATAATTATCTTTAATTAAATAAAATTTAAATACATACATAATGCCGAACGAAATGTTAATGAGCTGTAATATGCGACGTTTACAAGTATTTACATCTTTCAGGGTTGTCTGTGAGAAATTCACTTGGAACTAAATCAACGAGACGTTTCTTGTTGCTGCACATACTTAACCGCGGTCCCGTCGCTTCTTGTATTCTTTGCTGCCCTAAATGCAAAAGGGAATTGGAGGGGGGGGGGGGGTGTGGGGGAGAAGACTAGCGGGCGTCTTCGCTGTACGGCCAAGGAAATATCGCATTAGCTGAGCATCTTGATTTGCATTCAAATGCGCATTTTTCTTTCCCTTCCATCGCAGCCCTAAACTTCACCCCCTCCTTGTACCCGGGCGTTTCCTGCCTCGAGTTGCCCCCCCCCCTTTTTTTTCCTCCTCACATGATGTTCCCATTTCGTGGGGCAGCGGGACGCGCTTACAATGGAAGTTTAACTTGATTTTTACAGCCAAGAAATTTCTTATTCGCTTTTGTGAAACGTTGATGTGTTTTTTTCTTTCGTCTCTCCCCCTTCTTTCTCTTTCCCGGGCGCGGGAGACTGCCCTTTATTATTATTCTCTGCTTTCTTCGTCTCTCTTTCTCTTCTTCTGGTGCACGGTTTATTTATTATTCCATCTACATCTGGTTAGAAGACGTAATGTCGAAGGGTGGAGGATTCAGAAGCTGTTCTCTGTCTTGTCTATGAGATTTACTGCCTGCCTTAACATAAATTCTGAATCAAATTTTGGTAATATCTTCCGCGAGATGAAAAAAAATATATAAGTGGAGTAGGAGGGGGGAAGGTGTTTTATTTATTGCCGTCGATCTTAGACGCGCATTTTAGTGGAGCGGTTGGCGATTAAGAGCCTTCTTATTAGAATCGTAATATAAATTTCAGGAGGTGCGTAGCTAGGGACTTGTCGGAAGTGAGGGCTTGCGACATAATTTGCCGCGCAAGAATGTCTGTGCCGGAAGGCATATGCATGTTTAAATTTGAAATTTTAAAAAAAAATTGGAATTTCGTGCGTAACTTTAGTAGGTGGAAATAAGTTGCACACAGGAATCGTTTCGAGATTTTTTTGCGTTTTTTTTAAATTATAGCATTTTTACTTTAATTATAACATCAATAATTTTTTTGAACGTAATACATGGACACAGTTCAATATTAAACATAATTGTAGACTATAGGTAAGAAGTTGCAGGCTGGATTTTTACCATCTTTTGATTAAGACTTCTGTTCTTGAAAATCGTATTTTTAGTTCTTTGTAGAATGTAGTTACACATATAGATTTTGTGTTATAATATGATTTAATCAAGCTTTTTTCTATCCCTGGATCACAGCTAATATATAAAGGCTACTTTTAGACGACAATTTTTAGACTCTTATTATAACAAAATCGTTAGTAGTATTTGGAGAAATTTACCAGACTTCTATTTCCAAACTAGAAATAACGTTTTCGAAGAGTAAATAAAAAATCATAAGACAGTGTATTAACAACCACAGAGGACCATGTAAAATAGGTTGTTATGTTTCAAATCGCAGGCCTTTATTTTCTAAAACCCTTATCACACGAGAATATTTTCGCTGCTATAATGGATTTTAATCTTATAATTTTAGCCGATTTTAAATGGAAGCATTGAAAGTGACTATTTAAAATAGGCTTAGTTGGTATCTAATAGCTGATACGCTCAGGTTTACACAAGCTTAAAACTATACAAGTAAGAAAACTCTTTTATTCCTTTTAAATAGACACGGAAAAACTATTTATCACTTACATAGTTTCTTTTTACCGTTTCCAAATATAACTGCCAAAACTGGTTTAACAAACGCACACGAAGGTATTATTGTTCAAGCGTTAAGCAACCTCCTTTAAGAACTACGGGACCAAAATGTTTTTGAAGATATTCTCGCACAAACTGCAAGCAAATTTAAAAAAAAACAACCTCCAATTCAAGTTTAGAAATATTGTACGCTTGAACCTTCAGAAAACTTCGCTGCATCTCAGGGGAAAAAAAAGTAACATTTGCCTCTATTCACGCTCTGTATTTGGAATTTCACATATGTAAATATGAAATTACTTTTAAGTTTGAAAAAGTAACCGTTTGATGCAAGAAATAAATTTTATTAGATCATTTTGGTTGATAGTTCCTTAGAGTTTACTAATCCTAAAACCAATTTTTGTCATTTTAAAACGTACTTTACAACTTAATTTCGATTATTTTATTCATTTTAAAGAACAAACTTTGGATTTCTTTTTGGGACTGAGTGATACAGTGGACTTTTATATAAAATATTTTACCAAATTTGTACTTATTTGGGGCGAATATCTGACCAAAATCTTTTTAAGAAGCAAAAACTCATGTTTATTGTGCAATGGTATAGATCATTTGTTGTTTTCGATTGCATCACAGATTTTCATGTTTCAGTTTTTCTGAAACCACATTCCACGTCCTTTCGCCGTAATTGAGAAGTACATTTTAAAGATCCTTAAAATTTAGTTTTCAGTTTTGTTAATGTTTCAAATAGTTCCGAGAAATTGATGAGGTATCAGTCTGTATTTTTTTAATTTTTTTTTATTTTTTTTAAGCAGCTAACGGAGATTTCACGAAAACACATTTCACCTTATTATCTCCAATCCAAGAACGTGTTGGAATTATTTTGAAGGGAAATAAGTATGATACGTAATCCTATTTTATGGGTTTTGAACCCCTTAACAACTCGTGTAAATATTTATGAATGATTATTTTAGACATTTTTATAAAAATATTTATGCTGCAGAAAATACATTTTGCCCATTTTTTTATACATCGTGACCCTTAAATTTTGAGTTTCGAAACATTTATCAAAATATATAATTATACGTCGGTATTGAGTGATGATAAAATTTTCCGAACAAAACAAAATATCAGTTCCATCACGGTTCTTCAGTCAGTCTTGCCCAAGATACATTTTTTACAAGTTGCTTTATCTGAAGCCCTGCCAACAGTAGTTCCTAAGTGTGCTGTAGGCTACTGGATGGCCGGATGTTTGTTCGAAAAATGTATAATTTCAAGGAGCTGTACCATGTTTCTCTCGCATCGGTTGTTGGTCGCTGACTTGTTAGTCTACACTGATAGAAATGTTTGTTTGCATCAACAAAATATGTTGATAGTATATGGCGAAATAAATATATTTTGTTTTCTCAAGCGAATATTTTGCAGTAAGAAAGATTTTGTCAACTCAACTATGAAAAATTAATTTTTTTACTCACCAAATTTGGTTATGCCTACAACATAATTTGCTACAGCAACTAAATATTTTCTTCGCCATGTATAAACAAATATTTGTTTGCTTCAAACAAACTTTTTTTTATGCGTGTACCTAGCCGACTGATTGGGAGTTGGACAGAACATTATTGGCGGGAAATTTTTTCAGGTGGTAAGTCGGGATGTACGTTTTGTGGACGGTTTTGGATTGTCCTCGAGAGTTCTTGACGGTGGGTCGCGAGGTAAAAATAAATCACTCCCAGGAGCGCAAACCAGAGAAGAAACTGAGATGAAGTGTCGGAGATGTTTCATAAGAGCGAGAAGGTAAGCGGATAGGGGAATCCAGCTCGCGACGGTCAGTGATAGAGGGAGATCAGGGAAAGGTTCTCCAACGGATGCTGCCAGGAGGTCTCTTCACCCAGATGCCACGCAGACTCCGGACTCTCCAAGGGCTACGAGCGAAGGCGTGTCTTATTGTTCATTTGGGAAATGTGAGCTCAAAATACAGATTTTAAAACATTATCGATCGAAGAGAAATGTTAAATCCTCAAGTAATAAATACTGTATAGCCTATGCTAGGTTTTAATTAAATAAAATATTTAATGATAGATTGCTATATAACTGAAAACAACACTTGAATTAATAAATGAATTTGCTTTTAAAGATCGTAATGCAAGGAAATATAAAATGCAAAGAAGAAATATAAATTAAATAATAAAATAAACTAAAATTTATAACAAAAAAGTTTGTCACTTCATGAAGGCTGCATTATTTTTTGTCCAAATTATTACTAAACGTTTGCTCTTGTGATGAGTTGTGAATTGATAATTTAAGATTATTTTAATAATTTTAAAAATATAGCTCCAAAATATTTATTCTGAAATCTAAAAATTGTCTTGCGTTTAAAAACACGAAATATGTTTCTACCCACTAATATTTTCTTTGCCTATGTGTGCATCTTATTTAAGTGTAAGTTTGCGCATTACTTAAAATGTTTAAGTTGTTCAAAGTCAGCATTTGAGGAATGGTATTTTACCGAAGTATTGATCTCAGAAGAATGCAGATTATTTTGATTGCACCATACGTAAGGAGGGTGACGAGACATAGAGAGAGACAGAGAGAGATCATAACGAACAACCCCTGCGTCCTCGCTACTGGGGTGGATGGCCCTCCACACTCCCCCACTGACCCATTTTCCTGGACCATTACGCCCTCATTCCACCCCCTCCCCCCGTCCTGCGCGAAGGGTGCGAATATGGGGCAGCGGAGGGAAGAGCGTCAACAAGTCCAGGGTTGCTAGGCAACCGCTGGACTCGGGGGGAAAACTCGCTCAGTTCGTAACTCTAAGGAGCACAGCTCGATGCTAGGCTGCGACATGTCGCTAACTTTCCTGCCCATTGGTCTAGATGGGTTCAAACAATTTAAAAATTAGTAACATGGTATCATTTATATTTGAAGTAAGATATAAGTGTATTATTTAAAATTATATGATTAAAATATATATTTGATTTACTTAATTTATTGTTAGAGGCAGGAAAATTTCTCAGATTCATTTTGTGATATGTTATAATTCAAACACGTTTAACGTTTGCTGCTTGTGCGATTGGGCCACAGTTAATCTGGAGGACAATAAGTAAATTAAAAATCTTCAACCAAATAAGGATCGAATCATAAGCATCCATGTCACGAGTCAGTATCCAACGAGCGGGAAGGAACATTTGAATTACTGCTCATGCTGTTAGAGTTAATCATAGAATTTTTGTCATCAGGACATTTTTCGATGTTAGCTGGATTATGCCTGCTCAAAGGTTGTTCTGTGGCTGTGTGTGCATCATTGGATTCCTAGGTGGAATGGGCCTGCAGCCCGCATCCTAGACCAACGAAGGCCATCGAGCGCCCCACTCCTGATCGTTGCACTTTTCTTTACCATCTGTGCGTTAAACTTTCGTTACGCTCTGAAGACATCATCGCCTTGAATCACCCTAATGTCTGTGAAGAAAATTTCCCTTCAAAAAGATGTCATCGAAAAAATTGCTCAAAAAAAATTGTTTAACAATGAAACGGAAATGTTAGGTTTCCTCTGGTGGGTGGGAGGGTGAGGTTCTTTCCGGAGAAGCTAATTAACAATCGAGGTGCGGCGACCGATCGAGGATGCCAGATGTGTCAACCGCCGGAGACCACGGGGCTGTGACGACGAGGAGGTGTAATTTGTGATTGGTTCGGGTCTTTCGGCTGCTCGCCCAGAGACAGCATGCTCTCCGCCATCCCTCCCATTTTCCCTGGATTTCATTGGTAAAAAAAAAAAAATAAACACAAGGACCTGGACGCAGTCCAAGTGAGGATCCGGTTATTCAGTCGGTCACCTGGCTCCTCTGAATGGGGGACCCCTTTCTCCCCCCGTGTCGAGCCGAGAGGCTCTTTGTGGTTGGTTCTTGGAGGGTGACACCGCCAGCGGGGTTCCGACAGTTGGCACCCGTGGGGAACGGATAAAGAGAAATTTAATTCCTGTCCCCCGCCTTCCCCCTCTCGACCCTCCCGCGCTGAAACACGATGCTAGTATGTGCACGGACCTAGGCCTTAAGGGGGGCAGTATCCCGAATTGTTTTGCTTTTGTGAGAGAACTTACGACTAGAGTATTTATTTCGCAATAAGACCACGAAGAAGTCGGAGAGTGGACAATTTTTGGTGCAGCACCCAGGTCACTCTTCCTTCTTCTGCCGCAGATGACCACCGCCTTGCAATGCTTTAAGCGTCGAGCTGACTAGTAGTTTTTGATGCCGCGGGTTCAGTAGAGTTCACACAGTGCGTGGTCAGCAGGCTCCAAGGATGGTTGTTTTCGGGCAGATGTTAAGTTCAGTAATCAGCAGTTGCACAGTGATAGCGTTCTGTCGCCAAGAGACCAGCTGGCCACGAGCCTCACACAGAGTACAGAGGTCCTATGTTTGAGACACTGCCATAGTTGGAGAACCCAGCGACCCGCGTGACTTAAATTGCAAGTGCGAGAATCACGAACTTGCGGTGACATTTGACCGAGTGTACGTAGAACTATAAAATTAATCCTAGAGGTCATTGAACCCGCGAATTTTTCCGGTCCCTAGATGTGCAGCTTATCTAACAAAACCGATTTGTGATTTCGCGGCCGTTGTCTCGTCATACATGTATCTAGGGACTAGAAAAATGTGCTCTTTCAATTGCGTCTATGTTAGGCTCCACAGTCGTCTACAATCTTTTGAGAGACTAGTCAGACGTCTCAACTGGATAGCCTGTTGTTAGACACTTCTTTGGTTGACGATATCTCATTGCGCCAGAGTCTAGAAGATAAACCTCGAGCCAATAGCAGAAGAATTACAAAGGTATGAGTATTGTAAATTTATCCTATCCAATTTCTGCATATATATCTTGCAAGTTTTCAAGGAAAGAGAAACATATTTCATGTGAACATACTTAATTTAGAGTGAGCTGTCACGTGACATAGCTACAAATTGTTACTCGGGAGATGGGGCAGGTGTTGTTGACTGAAATGAGGTATGCCCCCGCAGGCGGTTTCTTCCTCGTAATTTGCGGCCGTCTGCAAGAGAAGCCATTGTCTCTTTTTTCCAGGCCAATCAGCACGCGTTTTCTTCCGCTCAATAGCATGCTGGGTTGTGAGCTGACAGTAGACACGAACCTGAAAAAAACTCAACCAACAACGAAATAAAAGACTGCGCTACAGCTGTGTGTTGGATGCTATGACATCGTCTGTGTTTGTGATTGGAGTTAGCTTCTATGGGACCCGCACCTACCGCCGGCCCACCAATGATAGTACGTAATTTTGTGCGGAGGTAAACAGTTGATACCTGATTGGCCCGTCATCGAAACTCAGTACTTGTTTTATTTGATGTTTTTCCAAAGCTTGGTAACGCATGTCAACAAAACAAAAAAAAAATCTTAATGAAATTTTGTAAATATCAAAAGCCAAAAACAAACGGCTTCACCCACTTTGGTTAGTAGATTTTTTCGCCATTATTTTTATCAGGGACAATGTCGACAATGTCTACGGATGTGCTGCACAACAATAGACTTTTGAGGAACATTTTGTCTCCTGATAAACACCGCTCGGTATCTGATGTTTATTAGGGCAAGTATTCATAATAATTTTTTTTGTCTTATTGCGTCGTGGTCACTTACTCAAACTCTTTTAATGATTTTTTTAGTTTAATTTTTTTAGCTAACAAGCGTATAAAAAACTGATTCTATAACATAATCTTACAAATAATTCTTCTCAAATATCAGTAATCTGCACTGTTTTCCACGTAAGTTATAATGAATAGAAGTTTTGTAAAGTAAGTATTTGACGGAAGAACACGGTTTTAACATTGGTGTTGTAATCACAACCAGAGAATAATCTAACTCGTAACTATTTCCGACAAGATAAGCTCCTTTGCATTTTTTTTACAAAAAAAGTTATTTTAGTTTTCCCCCCACATATTTAATGTAAATTGGTGGTGTCTTATATCATTGGGAGGTTGCGCAATGATTCTTTCGTAATTTTCTTTCAGTAAAAAATTAAATTTCTCAAGAAAAAAAATCGCTTTCGCAAAAGCTGAGATACGAAAGACCGGGTCTCAAACAATTCAATGGTAGATCATCAATGGTAATCAATGGTAATCAATGGTAGAGCCATTTTTTTTTGCTGAAAAAAAAATTTCTCGCTCGTTAGACTGGAAAAAGTTATATCTATGCAAGATATTGTTCACTGAAAATTTGTAGAGACCGGACAAAATTTGCGGTTTCAATGACCTTCAGGATAGACTCCAATATCCTCTAGACACTCGGGCAAATGCCAACTGTTAATTGGCTGCTGACTTGTGAGACGTCTCGACTGGGTGGTCTGTGATTCGACACTTCTATGAGTGAGGGTCCCTAATTGGCCTTCAGTCCTCCAAGATTAACAGTAAACCAATTGCAGAAGCAGCGCTAAGGTATAATATTTGAATTTTAGCAAAACACGAAATGAACCCGCGAATTTTTCAGGTCTAATAATTGGCATCCGTCTGCAAGAGAACCCATTGCGCAGTTTGGCCGGGTCATTCAACAACGTTTGCTTCCGCACTGGATGGCTATGATTGGTGTGCTGATAGTATGCATGTACCTGGAAGCAACCCAGCCGACCACTAAACACAGAAAATGCTACAAAGATTTTTTTTAACACAAAACTGGTGTGAATATATTAAGCAGTAAGTACATGGTCCTAGCCGGAGACATTTTCCGCTTCGCGTCTAAATGGACTATGTCCTCCTCCTAAACATGAGTCACAGTCAATGAATGAGCGGTCTAGCCTGCGACTCCCTAGCGTCAAATGTCCTCCTGGTTTTAAGGGGCTCCTCTGGTCAGGGGTGTTTCTGTGTTAGTGAGGCGGTAGGTTACTTCTAGCGCGGTGTCGCCTCTGAACTGGCGCGCAGTCTTCTCGTCATGCATACGTAGAGGCAGGCATTTTTCGCGAATAAATCTGAGCGCCTATTAGACTGCAACAAGGTATACACGCACCAGTGGTTTCTTCCTTGTGATTGGCGGCCGTCTGCGAGAGAAGTTATTGTCTTATTTGACCGGGCCAATCAGGACTTATTTGCTTCCGCACTGACTCACGGTGATTGGTGTTGTAAAAATCTACATTGACCTGAAAGAAACTCATCCAATTAAGAAACACAGATGATGCTACAGTGTTTTAACTTTCAGCTAGTCTCGGAATCTTCTTGCGAAATTTGCATGCCCCTATGCATACGACAACCATGCATTTTGAGAAATATTGATAAAGGTGTAATGCATCTTCACGGGTCACGTTGACATGAAAAAGGGGGGTTGTCTGTAAAGTCAGTTTACGGACGATAATTTTAAGTGATAACGTCATAAGAGAACATTGATGAAAAATTGCATACAAACCACATCAAATTTTCACTTCACTTTATAAACAGTGTTGGCAAAACAGTTCACGCGTAGGTTGTCTGTTGCAGCTGTCTCTCTTCTACTCGGACGCATCGGCCGATGGAGTGGAAGAGAGATAGATGCGTCACAAGCCGATCGTGCCTCTCTGTCGCTTGTTCCGCGCTCTCTCTCTCTCTTGCGCGCTCGGCTCAGGTGGAACGTAACAATGAGTCATGCTTTTTCGTGCGTGCAGCCGGCGTTCATCGATTTATAAGTAGAGACCGGAAATAATTCGGGGGTTCAATGACCTCCAGGATAGACTCCAATATCCTCTACACACTCGGGCAAATGCCAACTGTTCATTGGCTGCTGACTTGTGAGTCGTCTCGACTGGGTGGCCTGTGATTCGACACTTCTATGAGTGAGGGTCTCTAATTGGCCCTCAGTCCTCCAGATTAACAGTGGACCAATGACAGAATCAGCACTAAGTTGTTATAATTATTTGAATTTTAGCATAACACGAAATGAACCCGCGAATTTTTCAGGTGTCTATTTATAAGACGTTACCACGAGAAAAAAAAATTATTCTTCAAACGCATGTTTCAGACCTTTTCACTGTCCTAAAAATATATTTTAAAAACCGAGTACGGAAACAAAACTACTCGCCCACCGGGATATCTAGTGTGGTTCTTCCTGAAGCTCTGCGCACCGTACGTGTGCCCGGGCAGGGGGGAGGGGGGCCCAAGTGCGAGGAAAGTGGACGCCTTCACCTCCCCGCCTCGCCATGCCCACCGCGCGGAACTGAAGCGCTGGGGTGCAGAAGCGACCCAAGCGCCGCGCATCCCCTCCCGCGGCGACGCGCGCGGCGCTATTATGCTAATGCTCGGCGGCGCGCGGCGGCCATGGTACAGTCGCTGGTCGGGCCGAACTGGCCCCGCCTCCTCCTGTTGCGAAGCCAACCTTGTCACGTATAGCTAGAGGCACGCAATTTTTCGCGAATAAATCTGAACGCCTATCAGACTGCAACAAGTTATACTCACACCAGCGGTTTCTTCCTTGTGATTGGCGGACGTCTGCCAGGGTAGTCGTAGCCTTGTTTGACCGAGCCACTTAGGACGTGTTTGCTTCCGCACTGACTCACTGTGATTGGTGTTGTAACAATCGATATTGACCTGAAAGAAACTCACCCAATCACGAGACACAGGCGATGCTACAGTGTTTTCACTTTCAGCTAGCCTCGGAATCTTTTCGCGAAATATGCATGCCCCTACGTACAGCTATTTATCCTTTACGTGTAAACATCTTAGCGTCCAGTGTACGCCTTTTTGATATTTGGTATTTTTTTACATTTTCGTGAAAACGGAACCGAAATAGATGAATATAAATGTGACACAAAGATGGTGGACCCACGCCTAGCAACGTAAACCTGTATATAGTCACTTCCGTGAACATGATGGTACATACCAAATGTATTGGTGTGCCAAATTAAATTTAATGGCAGTGTAACTGCCCTTGAATATATTTCGTAAGTTAAAATAGTCATGGTTAAAAGTAATCTTAAGTTTTAAAATACCTTAAAAAACTGAGATTCCAATGGTTTTAATCCATATTCATCTTTAAATGGGTATTCCCACGTGATTTTGCTCGTTACTGAGGTACTGAAAGAATCGCTTTAAAAAAAAAACAGTTGGTACTACGAAGATTTATTTGTTTATTTGCGGCGCATCCTTCTTTAGAAAAAAAAAATTATAAAAACTTGTTAAAATTCCTAACGTCGTAACTGCCGGTACCGCCGAATTCAGCGGCACGTGGCTTGACTTTTTTTTCGCAACTGACCACGTGCGCATGGCCGCTCGTTCAGGAAGCTCGCCCTCGATATTTTCCCCCGACGCAGAAACAATTTCCCTCAGTAACTGCCCCCGCGACGGACTGGTTCTTCGCTCGTTAGCGGTCGCGCTCCGCCGTCGCCGCTCGAGCTGGTTTGTGCTAATGGCCGGCAGAGGCGTGAAGAACTGGAGATGACCGGCTACCCGGCGCTGGCAGAACCAGGCCTAAAAGACCGAAAAACCAGTTTAGCGTCAAGTTCCGCACAGATTCATGCTTCTCTCTCTCCCCCCCCCCCTACCCCCTTCTCCCCTCAACTATCCCTGTTGCACCCACATAGCTGCAGCTTGCTTCTTCTTCCTGATTGAAACCACATTCTCAGACGTTCCCCCATAAATTTATTTCCATACGGGGCGACTCATTTTTCTTCCTTGCATTTATGGTGATGAAATTCGTACGCAAATAAGTTTCTTGAAAATGAATCACCTTAGATAGTAGCCTGCCACTAATTAAGAAAAACTGTAATTGGAAGTTTTATACATGCACGAACGAGTAGAATTAAATACGAGCGTGAACACGTTTAAGTTCCCAAAGCAGATTGAAAATGGAATATACAATTTTGGTACGCTCTGCTTAGCCAAAGCTTGGAACTTCTGTTCCAAACTTTCTTTTTACTTTATTTCGACTTTTGGAAGTAATGTAATTTTGTTGTTTTTGTGTACAAAACTTAATAATAATGAGATTGTGTTGCGAGGTTAAAACAGATCCTTTACAAAAATATGCTGATGAAGGCTTTATGTTCTGAAGAAACAATCAATATTGTTAGCCTGGAAATCTTGCAGTTTCACAAGTTGGTGCCGTGGTAAATGTTCGTTGCTCGGGTTATCTAGAGGCTCCAGATCAGGTGTGCTCACCGGAGAGCCGAGGAGGGGGTTAATTGCTTGCGCATAGTTCTCCGCGGGCAATCTTCCGAACTGTCGGCAGTTCTCAAGTTGCGCGCGCTTCCAGTTCATCTGTGCGGAGGTAATTGCATCCCTGCTGGTCGCGTGGTTGTGCCCGCCCAACTTACTGCGACGCAGGTCTCCGACTTCACGTGGCGGTGTTAAGGGCTCCGCCTACTCGGACACACATTCGGTGTGCAGAGCTTCAGGAAAAACAACGCGATTTGAAAACTACTCAAGATATCCGAGTGGGTTCTGTTTACGAAAAGCATTTTAGAGTTCGCTGAGGGCCGAAAAGTACTTTTGATTTCGGATGAAGTTTTTAAACTGTAGTTTTAGAAGAGTTTAAATGGCTAAAACGCATGTTTTCAGAGTGATTTTTAGGCGTAAAACAACCAGTACAGATTCTTGAAAGCACTTAAGGGACTTGCATTACGCCTTTATCATAATTTCTCAGCCATATAATGTTACGGTCACCGCTCAAATTTCACAGTTATCCTGTGACGACGAGAAGACTGCGCGCCAGTCCTGAGACTTGCGCTTAGAGGCGATACCGCGCTAGAAGCACCAACGATCGTCGCGCTTATCATCCCGCCTCACCAACACACTTACACCCCTGACGAGGCGGGGCCCTTAAGTGCCACGTAGTCAGAGAGACCGGAAAAATTCGCGGATTCATTTCGTGATAGTCTAAAATCCAAAAACGTTTGCCCTTTTGCTGCATCAGTAATTCTGATGGGGCTACAGTTTATCTGAATGATACTCTGCCAATGAAAAACCTTTAACAAAAGAAGTGTCGAATTACTAGCGTCCCAGTTAAAAGGTGTCACGAGTCAGTAGCCAATGAGCAAATGTAATTTTCCCGCGTGCATAGAGGATCATGCAGTACATCCTACGGGTCATTGAAATCGCGAATTTTTCCGGTCTCTACTAATAACAGTAGTACGTAACTCTAAAGCAGCCCTTTTTTTGTTGCCAGATTTTTGTTAACTCGCATTCTTGTCTGTCTGTTGTTCTGTTAGGTACATTTTGCAATTGTTTTTAAACTAACTTCCCGATGAGCTAGAACTGAATGCTTTAAACATAGCTCAGAAATTATGACAATGCAAGCAAAGAATAAAAAAAAAATTATTTGAATAAACAATTAATCCACCACTTTTCAACGTACTAAAAAGTATGAAATAATTTTTCCCTGCCTCATACGTATTTATAATTCCCTACAGTGCAAAGACGGAGTAATTGTCCTATTATTTTGTGAGGAAACGTTTAAGTTTTTTTTGTTTGTCATCTTTCGTATCGACATAAACCGTATTTTTATTTATTTATTAATGGAACATGAATGTCCACGTGAAATTACATTTTTTTGTAACTTTTTAATTGAAAACAACTGTACCACCATGAAATAGTGTTCGTAGTAATAATCGATTAGGATTCTTACCAGGGTATTCATGTTTTATGTTGTCCCAGTACCTCCAATAGTTAAAGTTAATTGTAAATCGTTTCCTGAATAGCTTCACAATATTTAGTACGAAATTATAAGCATAATAAAACAAAATAAAATACAATAATCGAATTTACTTTCCATGTTTTAAAAATATATATGCTTGAATGAAACATCAATTAAAATATAAAATTATGCTCTAATTTTCGTAATAAATAATCAGTATGTAAAAAAGTATTTCATATGTGCAAAAATAAAAATAGCCATGTGTTGTACAAAATTATAATATATTTCTTGTAGTATGACAAACAATTTCTTGGCAACTGGTTTCCAAAGGAATCTTTTGTAAAAGTTCAGAAAATTTTTCTGTGTTTGGGGTTTAGTAACAGTTTCGCCTTGACAGACTCACGCCTATAGATTACAAGGCTCATAACAATGCTATTATGGCACGTGGTTAAATTACACTGAAAACATGTAAAACGGAGCTCCAAAATATGTGATTTTAGTTTGAGCCGGTTAATATATGATGTGCTCGTTTTTTTAAATTGAATAATAAAGTTACGTTCAAACGTCTCCGCGAGTGAGAGGGAAATGTAATAATTTTTTGAAGACAATGCCCGATTCGAAACTGAAGAACGCTTGCTGTCATCAAAGAATACACGAAGTTTAATTAATTGTATACTTAAATTCACACGTAGGGTCAGAACGTATTATAAATCATGACGCATATTCATGAACCCAATCTACTATTGTTCTCAACATACAAAATTTGTTACACTTATGGATCTGCATATGTATTAACTAAGTGGAATTTTTAACTCAAAGTATTTTATTGGGCAATTTATAAACACATATCCTGGCTATTGTAGTGTTAAATGAATATAATTTCAATATTAAATGGTAATTGTTTTATTAAACGGAACAAAACACAAATATTTTTGCTGCACTTTAACCTCTTATAATCCGATATAATACCAAATAAATGACAAACAATTGACGCTTTTTAAAGAATTTTTAAAGTTATTTATAGCTGTATTTTTAAATCAATTACCAGTTATGCTTTAATTATATTTATAGTTGTTATTGGAAAAAAATCACTGTTTTTGTATTTTTCTTTAATATTAATTTATTTTTATAATTTAACTTTTTATTCCATGTTTTTTTGCTTTTTATTAGTCGATATTGATATAGGTATTACTACGAAGAGCATTGTACTTTAAAATAAATTTTAAAAATCACTATTGACAGGTTATTTTGTATCAAAATTTAAATATTATAGAAACTGCTTTGATAACACTTAGTTAATTTTGTTTTGTTTTGTTTTATGAGTTGAAATAATGCCTTTATTTTCAGTTCAATATACCTCTGTATTCTCATACGTCTTTTACAATCAATAAACTAAAATTTCAGCCTTGGCAATGCAAGGCTTGAATTTTAAACGCAAGTTTATGAAGCTGGTCCATAGATAATTAAATATATCTTAGACATATACGGTTTTTTCATAAAAAAAATTCCCAGTTATAAATTTGAATAGTATCAACTGTCAGCATTGTCGATTTTTGGTTCAATGTCACGATCAAAGAGTAACTCAAACAGTTTTAGATAAGCGCATGCGCGAGTTTTGCTTCATTTTTTCTCGCTGGCAGCGCCACCTACGCAAAATGGCGACTCCTGAGCGTAAAAGCGTTTTGTGTTCTGCAATTTTCTAAGAGTTAATCTGTAATTTCAACCCTCCCCATTGTAATCTCTTTGTACAAGAGTGGTTGAACGTCGAAGTCCCTGACCTTTGAATTGGTCGCAATGGCCGAGGCGACAGAGCTTTTTTTCGGTAGCCTCCACGTTCACCTGACATAACGCCAAGTGATTTTTTTTTACTTTGAGGCTTTATAAAAGATTGTATCTACGTTCCAGCGCTACCTAATGATTTGCCAGAGTTGAGCCACAGAATTTAAAAAAAAAAGCTTTTTATTGCTTCCATTACTCCGGATGTGTTAACCAAAGTGTGGAAAGAGTTGACTTTAGATTGGATGTGTGTCGTATAACTAAAGATGCACAAACTGGACATTTGTAAGTGAAAATAGGTTAGTTGAACTTCAAATCTGATGTATGATTTGTTGTAAGTAATTTAAATTAAATTTTTTTAATATAGCTTTGAAAATGAGACATTCTTTGATGGACAACCTTTATTAGAAACACGTAATGACAACGAACCAAATTAAACTTGAATATGGTTCAGGTAAACTTCGGCACGTTGGCAGTAGTTTTGAGAATGTATTTAAAAGTCTCAATGCATTAAAATAATATGGCTTGATGAGGACGAAAACATTATTTAATGTAAAATATTTATAGTTTTTTGAATATGTTTTAAAGCTGCCAACGCTGAGGTCTAAGTTATATGTCTATGACAATAATAATTTTAAATACACATACTTCTCCAAGAAATGTTTTTGTTTATTTAATACAATATATTAACCGAAACAGGTGCAATTTCTTCAAGCTTGTGAATGGCCTTTTAGTAAAATCTGTTTTAATTTTAAAGTGTTCCAACCTTTGAAGAGCATTCACGTGTATCAATAGTTAATCAATTTCTTCAATGGATTGAATTCAATAAATACGAAATCATGTGAATGGCCCTTACCAAAGGCCGACCACAACCGATTTCCTATAGGTACAAGTCTGTCGGGATAGTGCCAAAAATGTATTTCTAATCAAATCTGCAAGGGACCTAATGTAATTATGTATATGAGTATGCGTACATATTATATAACTATATGTATATATTTAAAGTTGCACGTTGCTGCCTCCTTTTAACATTCCATGCTTGATTGAAAGTGGTTATTTAAATTTGGTAATGCAGTTACTGGTTTCTTGCACTGTACGTTTTTTTTTTGTACTTTTACACGGATAGTCCTTGGAAACTCAGTTGCCAACGATATATCTTGTAAAATTGCAAGTCAAGAGCTTTGTACCTTTGACAATTTGACAAAGTTGCCTTGCATTTTTACAAGTGATATCATTGGCAAATGAGTTTCCATGGATTTTACCAGTCAAAAGTACAAAATATATTTTACAGTGTTATTTATAACGCGTCGAAATTACACAGTAAAATTTTTTTTATTAGGAATATCCTTAAAATCTCATTTTCCAACGATAAAACTGCAAAGGTAGAGCTTTGTAAAATTGCAAATGGTACAAAGCTCTGTCTTGCTCTTTTACATGCGATATCGTAGGCAATTGAGTTTCTAAGGAATATCCTCGTGAAAATACAAAACTCTTTTTTATTACATTGCACTTATGGTCCAATGAGATCGCAATTCCAGTAATGCATTCCAGCCTCTTTCCAAAAATAAATAACGTGAATGTTGCGGGACTCTGCTGAATCGACGTAAATGAATTTAAGTCTCCTGGGGCAGAAGTTCGAAACTTTGATTCTCTCCCAAATAACCGTGGTTCCATAGTGATGTCGTAGGACACTGCCAAGTGCAGTTACACTAATAACTAGAGACCTGTAAAATTCGCGATATCAAATCCCTAAAGGATAGACTCCATGATCCTCTATGCACTCGTGCAAATAACATCTGCTGATTGGTTACCGACTCGTAACACCTGTTGACTGGAATGATGGTGATTCGCTAATTCTTCTGTTAAAGATTTTTCATTGGTCTAGAGTCCTTCAGATAAACTGTGGCCCAATCACTGAAGCAAAATAATGTCAAAAGTATTTGGACTCTAGCCTATCGCGAAATGAATCCGCGAATTTTACAGGTCTCTAATAATAACAGTAATACGTAAATCTAAAGCTCCTTTTCTTTTGCCAGATTTTTGTTAACTCGCATTTTTGCCTGTCTGTTGTTCTGTTAGGTACAATTGCAATCGATTATGAACTAACTCCCCAATGAATCAGAACTAAATACTTTAAACATAGTTCAGAAATGGTGACAATGCACGCAAAGAACAAAAAAAATTATATGAATAAAAAATTAATCCACCACTTTACAACGTACTAAAAAGTATAAAATAATTTTTCCTTGCGTCATACGTATTTACAATTCCATACAGATTCCTAACCCCATACACATTGTCTTGAAAATTTGTGATTATGAATTTTTAATAGCTATGAAAATACTTGTAAGATTTGAAGCGAAAAGCGGGGGGGGGGGGGGTGGAAGGGTGGGAGATATAAAAGCTAATAGTAAACGATGGGGCTAACCAGTCTGTTTGTGCCTGATGAAGGGAACAGATCAGATGCCAGTTGCGGAAACGTCACAACTGTTTTGTCATACGAAACCTACCGTGTTCGGCTGTGTTTTTGTCGTGTTTTCCATAATACCTGCTTTCTTCATCGTTGAGTTCGTATATTTGCTACGTGGTCCAGGTTTTGTTGTCTGCTTGCATTTACTGTTATTGTTGAAACGGTCTTCTCATTATTAGCCCGCTGAGTTCGTCTGTGCTGTTATAAATTGCTTCCACGGAATTATTCTGCGGTTCGATATTTAAGTTTGAGTGTGTTGTCTATAATACCTGTTTAGGCACATAGTTTGGGTTACCTGCTTGACATAGCTGATATAGACTTGTTCTCTGTGAGTTAATATTTTCTTTTTTAGTTATAAATTTGCGTTTAAATTTTTTCATGACAAACAGTGCAAAACTTAAATGGCGTATGTCCAAGAAATTGTATTAAATCAAAATTCCCCAATGCATGACTCATTTAAAGAACGTACAATTGTTATGATCAACTACATGTAATATAAATAAGGTATGATTAGAGAGCGGAAAAAATTCGCGGATTCATTTCACGACAGCCTGAATTTCAAATAGTTATACCTCAGTGCTGCCTCTGCTATTGGCTCACAACCCACCTGGATGACTCTTGGCCAGTGAGAAACAATCAACCGAAGCTGTGTCGAATCACAGGCCGCTACATTGGGAAACCTTCACAAGGCAGCAGCCAATGAGAGGGCGACATTTGACCGAGTGTACGTAGAACTATAAAGTTTATCCGAGAGGTCATTAAACCCGCAAATTTTTCCGGTCCCTAGGTATGATTATACATTACAGTATTTACCTCTGAATGGATTACTATTTTATTAGTTATTTTTTCTGAAGTTTGAATAAAATTGTTAATATTGGGAATAGGAAACAGGACCCACATTCAATAGCATTATTTCTCAAAATAATGTAAGGCATACATCTAGTTAGTAGCTGTAAATACTCCTTAATTATCATGTATATGTTATTTTTTACTTTGTTTTTGTTTATCTGTAGCAGAATTTTGGCCCACCAATCACCTCGAAAATAACTAAACAATCTTACAATATAATTTACTTTGGTTCAAGATTTTTGGACAGCTCCTTTAAAACATTAATTTCTTATGGCTGATTAAGAAACCAAGAAAATATTGTGCCTTGTTAATTAAATTGCACAATTTAACAATCACATAATTTATTATGGCAACAAAAATACCTTCCATGTTTGTGTTGGCCTAACTAACTGTATTTTTTAATAAGTTAAAGAGAAGTATACGTATCTTTCACACATATCGACAGTTTATTTTACTTTAAAGATTACCATGAATCACACTTGAATGGCTTATTATAGGGGCAGGCATTTTTCGTGAAAAAATCTGAGGACCTATTAGACTGCACCAATGTATACCTACACAAACGTTTTATTACACGTTATTCACGGCAGTTTGCGAGCTAAGCAGTTGACTTATTTGACCATGCCACTCGGGACACTTATTCTTATACACTGAATTAATGTGATTAGTGTACTGACAGTATACATATAACTGAAAGAAGTTCACCCAATCACGAAACACAGACGATGCTAAAGTATTTTAACTTTCAACTAATCTCGAAAACTATCGCGTGAAATTCAACAGTATAGTAATTGCAGTAAATGAGTACTTCGTACGAAATGGTTTTGAAATTAATTTTAGACCTTAAAGTTTAAAAGTAACTACTATCTTTGCATGAAAAGTGTTAAATATGTATTTAGCTGTTCTACAGTTTACTGAAGACATTGGCTACTAACAGTGCTCCAGTAAGCCAGATTATATGGGGAAATAGGTATGAATAAACTCCACAACACATGCCTGTATTTTTGGAGATTTTAATTAGTATTATTTTTTGTATTCTCTCTACTATACAAGGCACACACAAATATACAGTTACAAAAAAATACCGGTCATTTTTTTTGTATTTTGAATGTTTAGTTTCATTATTAAATAACACTGTCAGAAAAATCTTTCCAAGATTTGTGAACGAAGGACTACAAAAGATGGCACAAAGTTACATTTTGGTTGTTTTCTCGCTGTGATATTTGGCACGATGTGCCTTCGACATCCAAACTTGCAAAAATCTACATATATATCTACCAAGCAAGTGGAGTTAAAACAAAAATGGAGCAATGATTAAGAAAAGCTCCCATTAAGAAATAATCGTCTAGCTACACTACTATATACACTGCGAAGACGATTAACCTTCGTTCACATATCTCCAACAAATTGAATGAGAACTTGACTACACGTGTACTTTAACAGACATGTTAAGGAAAGGGTTGTTATACTTTGCAATAAATAATTATAATAACAAGAGCAATTATACTGTAATAGCACACATGCAATACGTATTAGCATCACAATTTGTTTACATTTATTAAACACAAATTACACATTGTTCAGTGTTAAAAATTTTAACATTCTTTTTATAAATAGTTCATACATGAAAAACTCGTTAGCATGTATTCCCCTTAAATTTTCAAGATAAAAAACCTTCACATATTCTTAGTCATTTCAACATGTGCATAAGCATGTCATAGCTTACATCGATTCTTAACAACAAAATTTCTAAAAAGTTTACAATTTAGAATTTGAATACCAATAAAACTATACACTTAAATTAGCATAGATATTAAAAACGTAATACATCAGCCGAACAAAATCATAGGACCTTCAAATATTAAAATTGCATTGTTAGAAATAACTTACACTTTCATTTCTCACAAAATCTCGCTGTCGGAAAGAAATGAACTCAGTGCTGTAGTCTCTGAAATAATTATTAACGTATACAAACACAGCACTGTTTCAACAAACTTCGCATTCTCACGTATGGAAGGTTCAAACACTGCTAATGGAATTTGAAATAGCTATACTGGATTTGCGACAGGGGTTTCCTTATCAAACTCTAAAACACGTTAAAAGTTAATCTTTTTATTTGATATTTCGCTTAGTGTTTACTGAGAAAATGTGTATCTGTATAAGAACTACGAAACTGCTATAGTGAGAGGACAAATAAGTTCATCTAATATTTCCTCACAACATGATATCTTTGTGGAGACCACACATTTAACGACCCTTGAAAGAACTGTCTTTTTTGCAAGTACCCCTTTCAGAAGTTCAGACACACAATTGTTTCAGTTCTGGGTTTAAACTGTTCTTCCCAAATTTGATACAATAACCATGCACGTCACTGATTCAGAATCTCCCGAATCCGCCACAAATCTTCTAAAAGAAGAAATATGTCGCCAGCCATGAGAGAAAATTTTTGAGATGTTACGTTTCAGATGCATCTGTCGTTTCGGAAGAAACGCCAACGGAATGCCGACATGTCTGTATTTCACACGTCGCTTCGGGGTGCGCACAAAATTCTACACATGCCTCAGCATATACGGTCGTCACATTTCCTCCGCTAAGCAGTTATGAAAGTGTCCATTGGTAGGACATCTCATAAAACTGAATTTAAATCAGCACTACAAGTCATCGGATATGTAGCTCGTTTCTGACGGACCGAAAATCATCTCCTTCTGTTACTTCACAAAACCGTCCTCGAATTTGATTCAAACTCCGCAAGCGAAGTTTTGTAAACACCGGTGAGTCGGGAACCATCAACACTTTCTCCATCCAAAGAAACAACATAATTAGTCCAATTAACCATATAATATATTCATATGCAACAACCTTTCCTACAGCTTGATGAAGATTTAAACGTTATCAATAATCATTTTAAACCTTAATAATAGTGTAAAGTTTCTACAGATACTGCTTCTTTTCTAAATTATTTCACGGTGCTGACAGTTCCACAGATAAAACACTCAATACACTAGCACTACGCCGAAACTCTTTCGTCTTTTTGCGTCGTGTGCCAAAGTACTTAAAAACATTCCACAGGGACGTTTTCGTTTCCATCTCTCTTAATAAATATCTTATACAACTGCTTCAAGCACTGACGAAGTCTTCTCTTTAGCTTCGGCGCTTGAAACGAACACTGATGGGTGTTCCGAACACGGAGAACAAAACTATACACATTAATACAAAAGAACATGCGTGTTATCATCAACATTTATTTTTACACTTCATCGTTATTTTCTTGCGTAACTCGCTTCGAAGAAATTCCTGCATTTCCTGGAGGAGTGGCAAATGCTCGTTTTTGCGAAAAAGAGAGAAAGAGAGAGAGAAAAAAAAATGCGATGTCCATAAAGCGGGACGGTGTTTAAAACAATACGCTCGATTTTCGTTCTCTCGGTTCGAAGAACAGTTGTTTTTGGTTCGTTTGTTTTGTGTTTTCGCCCCGGAGCGCAGCCGCCTCGGCCCACGAGGACAAGAGCTACGCCTGTCGAAATGAGATCGGTTGGGCCGGCGCGTGGTGCTGCTGCGCATCTCCGGCGCGCAGGCCGCAGATCACGTGACCACTCGACTAGGTGGCGCTGGTGAAGAGCACAGAGTTCTTGTAGTAGCCGGCTCGGGACTCTGCAACACGACGGCACACCCGCCCGTCAGCGAAACTAGTTCCCGCATGGTCATTGCAATCTACCACAGCTTTGTTATTGCACAAAAATAATTAATCATTGTTAATATACATATAATCAGATTTCAAAAGTAAATTGATTAAATACGCTAACACATATCTAATGACTAGAGACCTGTAAAATTCGCGATTTCAAATCCTTAAAGGATAGACTCCATGATCCTCTATGCACTCGTGCAAATTACATCTGCTGATTGGTTACCAACTCGTAACAACTGTTGACTGGAATGATCGTGATTCGCTAATTCTTCTATTGAAGATTTTTTATTGGCCCAGAGTCCTTCAGATAAACTGTGGCCCAATCACTGAAGCAAAATAATGTCAAAAGTATTTGGACTCTATCCTATCGCGAAATGAATCCGCGAATTTTACAGGTCTCTAATAATGACCAATCTAATTTTTCAAGAAAAAAACTAATTTTCAAGGGAACTTAAAAAAATTATTAGAAGGAAACTTGGTTCTAAATATTTAAGTAATTATAAATTCAATAAAAATACTGCTAAAACATGGAAGACATGAAACACAGAATATTTGAAGACATTTATAGCCCTGCACATTAATAAAGACACATGAAAAATCTTCATTTTATTATGTTAACTACAGTAAATAAACTAGCAATTTGTCAGTTCTACCCACATATGTATTACAAGCTATCGTTTCTTCATGTCACGGAGTAATGTAGAGTAACTCTCAAAATTATATCCGGCCCAAAACCACTTGTTCACCAAATTTTTGCACATAAAGTTTTAAGTCATACCAGAAGTCTGAAGCTAATTAATATCTCTTCGATAGATAATTTGGATATGTTGGCTAATTTTTGACCTGCAGTTTTACATCCTTGCAAATGATAAGAATGAATGATTACTTGGAGGCACGTGCAAAGCTAAAAAAAAAATAATAAAAAAAAAAGAATGTGAGTTATTCTTTCAGTGCTCGTCAGCGATGTGTCAACATCTAACCTCGGTAAACAGCAATTTAA
Organism: Bacillus rossius redtenbacheri; assembly: GCF_032445375.1. Classification (NCBI taxonomy): domain Eukaryota; kingdom Metazoa; phylum Arthropoda; class Insecta; order Phasmatodea; family Bacillidae; genus Bacillus; species Bacillus rossius. The sequence continues at coordinate 45,149,977 of NW_026962011.1, read as the reverse complement.
TGTGCTGAACGTTGCAAATAAACTTATAACACGGAACTCGGACTCGAATTTTATCGTATAATTCTATAAAATAATGCCGAACGTGACCAAAATGACGAAAATTTGTTTCTTTAACTTCATTTCTCGGCTTCACATGTAGTTTCCGCAACCGCCGCTAGAATTCGCCACCGGAACAGTTACATCTTACTATCAAATCATTATATTTGCAGAGCAAAAGTTAAAACTTTAAAACGGCTCCGATAAAACCCATCCGCCACAGATGGCAGCACCGTGGTTACACATCTACATTCCATGCGACTTCCATTCACGAGATTCCTTCTATTAATTGTCGTATACCGAGATCTAGGGTGTTTAATATCAAAAATTTTAAAATATAATTATATTAATAAAAATATTTACGTCCGCTATGTAGCTAAATGGCACATACCAGAAGAACGAGTTCGATTTCTGATGCAGGAAACCTATGTCACACCCCCCCCCCCCCCAATGGTTTATCGATATCACTCCATATTATCTTTGAAAGATTTGTGCAATGGGAGTGCATGACTTGATGTAAGCTTTTGGATATACGCCATTGCTAAGCACTTTTTCTGTAGAAGAAAACTAAAAAATACCCAAAAGACAAAAAACACAAATTAAGCAAAAAATCCTGTTGACAACAGAAATTTTTTTGCTTAATTTGTGTTTTTTGTCTTTTTTTTTTTTTTCTACAGAAAATGTGCTTAGCAATGGCGTATGTCCAAAAGCTTACATAAAGATATCACTCCAAGCAAATGCTGGAAATATTCTTGTCTATATCACGTAGCCGATTTCTTCCCCAACATTCTTGGCCAGAAACGTCTTGTTCCAGCGTCTCTAATGACCTCGCTACTGATGGGTCTCTAGGCTCAAATAAGAAGTAAGCTCATATGTTCACTCACCATAACATTAATTAATTACTATGATTTTCTCGCATGCATGGTGAGCTTCTTTATTACCAGGACCTGGTTCACCTTGTAAGAAGTCAGCTCATTAATTTGATTTTCCCTGAGAATAATGGTGAAAAAAATTATGATTCAGGATAATTTTGGCAATTCTAATACAATTATGAAAAGGCCCTTCTTTTTTTCTTCCCTCTTCGTTTGAAGCTAGATGGCATGTTACTCAGTCCGTCTTTCCCTCTATACTCTCAACTTTTTAATTCCTCTTTGGCTATAATTGTCCTCTTTGCTTTGGTATTGTTTTCTTCGTTCACTCATTCTAAATGTTTTGACCAATTCGTTACTTAAAGTTTATTCTTCCCTTCGTATATAATTTTCCTACGTCGTCTTTAGTGTGCAATTATCTTACTAAAGCTAACTGAAGGCAAACAAAAACGATCATTATTATCATTCCTTCGTGTATGAATTCTAGAGCCTGGTAGACGCCCACCGGCCGACATGCGGTACGACCAGCCAGAGAGAAGCAACGAAAGAAGCAGTCGTAAGGGGTAGCTCGTCCCCCAACTTGAAAGTCCCCTACGTCACCAATAATCGAAAAATCATTATTCGATTGCCACACTGTTAGAAATTGCAGAAAATCTACCGGTTTCTCAACGAATAATTCACCCTTAAATAAGAGTTCTTAGTAATTTCAGATAGCTGGATCTCCCCAGGAACTACGCTGCATTTCGACTCACGAGCAGTGTGTTACGTTTTGAAGAAAAGCAAACCCACACGTAGACAAAATAAGAGTGTTGTTGCCGTAGACTTAACCAGTTTCTGAATGTTTTTGTAAATATACCAAAACAGGTTGTTTTTGGATTCATGTTCAAGTAAGTGAAATCAGTGTCAGTAAAGTTACGAAGATGGACGTAAATTTACTAACATACCTAGATAATTTTTAACCAGTGTTCTTCATAAATTTAAAGTGAAAACTTTTAAAGTGCATAAGGGGCTTAAAACCGTTTCCACGTGGTGGGATGCCTTCTGAGACCTTCTAAGACCAACAAATGCCTTATAGTTAGTTCGAGGAGAGTAGGTGTTATGGCGATGTGAAAATTGGAAATGAAAGGGGTTTGCGTCGCCCAGTTGGACAGAGGCTCAAGGCGAGACGGGATCTCCGATTCTATGGTTGGCACCGAACCTCTTGGCCACAAACTCGAAACTCAAAATTTTTGAGATACGCCGGGGAAGGATAGGTAAGGAGGTATTGTATTACAATCACCGAGGAACCTCGAGACACGCTCGTTTCTGTGTTTCAATAACCCGCAATACCTAGAATACACACGCAGTCTTCCGTTTTCGCTTCCCTCCCCCCCCCCCCTTTTTATGCCCCTCCGCACTTTGTGCCCCTCACACCTTCTCCCAGTGCGCGCGCGCACAACGCAGACACAGACGCACCCTATGTTTCATCAATCATTTCTCCCGAAAGACTGCTCGCCGCTCTATCAATCATGAGCCGCCGGCGCGCGCCGACTCAAAAATCAGCCTCGTGTGCTTCTGACAACACTGTGAAACTCGATTCTCCGGCGTGGAAGTGGGGAGGGTGGTGGGGGGGTCGGGCAGTCACGGCAGAAGGGGATGTCGACTTCCCCTCAGGACCCATTCCGTCCGCACCTTTGCAACATACACACGCGCGCAGCAGGGTCTTTCGGTTGGTGTCCATCCTTCAGTCGATGGCCATAATCCGAAATTTCGTCGGTACTGCTCAAGTTCAAAGCGTGAACACGACCAATTGACGTTAAGTTCACACGGTCAGCGGTTTCGAATATCGTGTTGCTCGAAAATACTTTTTTTTCCCATTACGTCTATCACAGTAAACACATGTTCACCTTTCATCGCAAGGAGAGCAATGTGAACTTTATAAAAAAGAAGGCCTGACATAGGGAGGAGATGACAGCAACTGTATAACTACAAAATGCTGTTCGTGGTAATACTGGGTTCGCCTTTTTTCCCGGGCATTAATGCTTTACTTCGTCCCAGTATTTCCAATAGTTAAAGTTATTTGTAAACCGTTCCCTGAATAGCTTTCCAGTATTAACTGTGTACATAAATAAGCACAATAAAACCAAAATAAAGTCCAATTATGGATTTCCAGTGGTTAAAAAAAAATTAATGCTTGAATGAAACACCAATAAAAATACAAAATTATGATCCAATTTTCGTAATAAATACTCAGTATCATATCGAAAAACGTATTTAATATGTGTAAAAACAACTATAGTTATGTGTTGCATAAAGTTACAATATATTTATTGTAGTATAGCATAATATTTATTGCCAAATGGTTTTCCAAATGAATATTTTGCAAAAGTGGAGAATTTTTTTTGAGCTGCATATAAAAAGAGAGTCAAAAACTATATTGTGGACATAAATTAATAAAAAAGTAAATATTTTGTTTTTATACGCGTCACGATTTAAGAAATCAAGGGATTATAAATTATATGCCACAATCTGACTCCGCTATCAATGCTTTCTAGCAAAATATTACCCCAGAAAATAATCGCTCTTCTGAAGAGAATGTTCGCTGCACGATTGCCGGAATGTGACTTCGACTGCGGTCCACTTCAGGCAGTGGCGAGGGGTGAGGACGGGACCAGGAGGCTGGAGAGTTAGTCGCGCGCCGGGTCGCTGTACCTTGGAGCGGCGACTTGACCTCCCGCTCCGACTGCTGCTGCTGTTGCTGCTGCTGCTGCTGTTGTTGTTGCTGCTGCTGCTGCTGCTGGCGCGACTTCCTCTCCAGCTCCAGCTCCTGGGCCAGCGACTCTGCAAACCGCGACACGCGGCCAGCGTTTAGCGCCGGTTTCCCACCCTTTGGTTTTGGGTCCTACACTTGAGAAGGCCAGCATGGACCACGACAGTAGACCGAAAATTCATCTAACCAAAAACCCCAACATTTATTTCTTCTGGAAAAAAACATTAATGCCGGTAACATGCAGTTTACCGAAGAGAGCACTTTACCGAAATTAACTTGTCAAAAAAAAAAATTCCCCGACAGTCTTTCTCCGTCATTTCAGTCTTGACTGCTACCCCAAAGAGGTCCATCTTTCCATCTAGACTTGGTTATCTACTTCAACTCCAGAATAGCTCAAATATGAAAGTTTCTATCATGAAGTTTCAACTCGGAAGTAAATGGTAACTTTACGCTAATTGCGATAGTACGCAAGGGTTTTCGCTGATGCGTTGAAACAAGTGGCCCGTAGAAAAAGAGCATCTCGGTGTGCTTTATCCTCCAACATTCCTTGCTCACGTGTTGCGGTGGTTTTACGCAAAATAAAATACCTACCGCTGATATTTTTTGCCACATGTATCGGCTTAAATGATTACATACGTTCGACCGTTTAAGAAGACTGCACACACAATATTAGTTTCCTATAAAATTATTATTATCTGTATAAATGTTTGGTTATTTATTTAGTTACTATTAAAACAGAAAACAGTTTGGTAAGTAAAAATTAATTATTGATAGACACAGAGTTACTTCCCAAGGAAATTCACGTAAAATTATGAATAGGTTTTTGTTATATCTCTAGGAAAAAAATATTTTTACTAATAAGAAAAAACGGCAGTACGTACTAAATAATATGAAATTCTGAAATATGAACTGCAAAGTGAAAAAAAATCTATAATGTATTCCTCTTATAAATATGTAACTGTGTTGGTGTTAATTAAGTCATAAAGACTTTCTGTGTACTTATTTTGTGTATCATTAATACCAAAAGTATTTTTTTTTTTTTTTAGGATTTGGCATGACAGTGTTCGAAAATGATTTTGTCTTTGTGTTGCCGAAGCATTTTCTTCAAAACGACCATGTTAAATAGATTCTGACCGTTAACTTTTATTCAGTGACAATGCAAGTGTTTACAGTAACCCGACGGCATTCGATATGAACGATTTGAAAATACAATTAACTCCGAAGGATATAGTGTGTAATTGTTTTTAAAATTATTGCATCATGATATGTTTTGATTGCAGAGTTATGGGCACATCTGTTCCAATGAGTTCCCTGATGTTTCGTAATTCTGGTTGAATAGTTTCACACTTCCGTGCGTGAATAAGTGGGCTCGAGACTGTCACAGAGGTTCAGACCTTCTCGACACGTGGGCACGACCAACCGGGAGGACTCGTGGGGGGACACTAGAGGACCAATTTCGGTCTTGGGCGTAATCCACTTTCATTCGTCGCGAAGAGGAAGAGTGGGGAAAACTGCCGACGAGTTCTTTCACCCCCTTCAAAAAAGCACCCCGCAGCCAACAAGAGGGAGGAAAGGGAAACATCCCCCGCAGGCCGAACAATAACGCGGAAAACAGAAAAGACTGGCGACAAGAAAGAAGTAGGAGGAAGAAAAAAAAAACGGACGGGCGGAAAAGGTGCCGGAGCGAAGGGGGAGGAGGGGAAAATGTTAAATTGTAATATGCAGTCAGCAGTGCGTGAAATTGAATAAACTGTTCTCGTCTCTTGGGGGATGCGCGCGGGATCCCAGAACCAGCATCGCGACAAGAGGCGTTTTGCTGCGAGGGTTCGCGCGGGGAGGGAGGCAAAAACACCCCTGAAGGGACGGAGGGAATATAATATCTTTGTAGTTAGTCGAGTTTCGTTGGTCGCCGATGGGGAATAAGTGGGAGTGGGAAAGGGGGAGGGGTGGTTGTAGAGAAGGTGAGGCGGCCCGGTTTGGCAAGGCAAAACTCCTCTCCGGTGAAAATAATTCGTTTCTTCGGGGCCGCAGGAGGGAGAGAAGTGTGTGCTTGTGCCTTCCGAGGCCAGAGTCTCTTCAACATCGAGATTATTGTCGCGCGCGTGAAGCAGGGTTTGGGGGGGGGGGGGGGGGGGCGAGGGGGTCGACACTGTCGCGCGCGCGAGCAAGAGCGACACGAGGCGACGCGACGCGGATTTCGGAGTGCTTTTGACATCGCGTTGAAAAAAAAAAAACTGCTGCATGATTTAATGCAAGTGTGGGACGACAATTTTGCACACTCAATTTGTGTATTTACTGCTTTTGAAACTTAATTATCTTCTTGTGTTCTGTTATAATATATCGTCCACGTATTTTTAATTTTTAAATATTGTAAACTCCACTGAAGATGGCCTTGGCAAGACTGGGGCACCAGGCCAAGTGATTCTGCTGTTCCTACCACAGCATGGAGTTGAAGGGACAGTAAATATTCCATAAGTGAAAAAAAAATCTCTGGCTTGGCCGGGGAACAGAACCCAGGTATATAATTAATTACATAGGTACATATAATGGAGTTGCTTGGCTTCTGGGTTGTAGACAAGTCAAAGGCGAAACTGCTACCTTTGCTACCCTGATGATGGCAACTGCAACGTCGACAGAAACGTCGGTGATATCTTCGTCTTCGACGAGGCTACAACTATATATATATATATATATATATATATATATATATATATATCCTAGTAAGCCAAGTTACGTGAAATATCGATTTCATACATCTGTCCTTGTTATGCGCGACATCTGTGGCGTTTGCTAAGTTACCGCGTGCAAAGATAAATTGCAAACCAAATGAGTTAGTGTCGGAGGACTGGTGAGAACGAGAAACATGGAGCTGAGCCGTCCGCCAAAGAAGCGCAGAGTCGAGTACTATAGGCCACTGCTGCACGGAAGAGGCGCAGCAACCCCAGAGCGAGAACTAATCTCAGCGAGGGTAATTGTCGTAGAGACAGCAAGCGACGCGGTAGAAAGGGACACGCAGTTAACACCCTTAATTTACACTTGGAAGGAAAAAAAAAAAAAAAAAAGGAACTCGTTCAACACGCACAGATCTTAGCCTCAAGGGGGAAATGACATGACAAGTTTTTAACCTCAGATAAAGTTCTTGAAAAGAAACCAATCCTTGAATGGTTCAATTCATGTCTCATTGTGTATAAAATAAATCATTGTTTATCTTATTTTATTTGACACTAGTAAGTAAAAGTGTTGATTCGTTTGTTGCAATGAAACTGGAATTTGGTAAATAATATTCTAAAATTTAGTTCTGATTAAATCAACCTGCACAATGTCTGTGAAAATGCCGGCCATGTCTGCTCGTGCTGTGTCGCTCCAAGAGTCTGTTCATCAATCTTCGCTCAGCGCTCGCAGCACAATGGTGGAACGGAAAATGCGGTCAAACGATGTATTTGTTTAGTAACCCCGAGCAGTTATGTAACTGTAGGTATTGTTGTAGTTGTTAGTAACTGCCAAGGAGACGCATATTAAATACGTGTTTTACCCGGGATGCGAACCCAGAGCGTTTCCGACCACGCTACGGCAAGTGGGCGGACTCGAAACCCAAATATTTGCTGTAAAGTGCGTAGGTTTTCGTGGACAGTGGAGTCAGCTAGAAATGCAGAGTTTCTTGGAAGCACAAGACATACTGCTGCCGAATGGCGAGAGCATTGCTTCGGGACGTGAAGCCAAGATGTTTGCCGGAAACAAGGCGGCCTCTAAACCCAGCCGGGACACGAGGGTGGAAATTTCAAACATCCTTAGGGATATCTTGGAGCACTGTTTACCTCCTCAATTAATTACGGACCCGTTGCTCCCTCAGGGCAGGAGGGGCTGCAATATTGGTCCGGGACTGCCAACTCAAGTCGGATGATCTTTGTTTAACGAATTCATCATCGTTACGGCCCCCCTCCACCCCCCCCCCCCCTCTTTGTCAACCCAAAACCGCCCGGGCAAGTTCGCGTCGTTTGGCCACCCGAAATGGGGTTTGGAGTTGGGGCGCGAGTTACAACTAATTTAGTAGTTGCGGTACGTGAAATAAGTAGTCATTAAGTTTCCCAAATTGGTCAGGGCCTGAACATTTTGCTCTGAGAATTTAATTGGTATTGCGGTATCGATTAGTCATGAACGATTTCGGTTTATAGCAATTTCACGAGATCACTCCGACCAGCCATGAGAGATTCCTGTTTATAGCGGTTTCATAAAGTCACTCCAGGCAAATGACGGAACGATCGGGCACGAACGATTCCTTACCCTGATTTGTCTGCATTGGTGTGTAGTCAGGGGTGTATCTGTGTCGGTGAGGTGGGATTATAAGCGCGACGCTCGCTGGTGCTTCCAGCGTTGTATCGCCTCTGAACCGGCGCGCAGTCTTCTCTACGTGCACGGGGCATCTATGAGATCTGAGCGGTAACCATGTTCTTACATGGCGAAAAAAATGAAGATAAAGTTTTACTGCAACCCCTTGATTGCTTTCTCTCCAACGGAAGTTTCATGCCATAAAATCATTCCGAAATCGCGAGTTTCAGCCATATTTTCACTCTTCTAAAATAATTCAATTAAAACAGAAAACATGAAAACATAACCACTCATTCCCCTCTCAGTGCATTCTCAAATGCTTTTTTACACTCGGAGCAGTCATCAAATCACGTAGTTTTTTTTCTGAAGCTCTGAACACAGTGTGTGGGCCCGGGTGGACGGGGTCCTTAATGTATGCCTATAGTGGCCTCGTTTTTTATGAAAAGTGATCTCCGAATTAATTTTTTTTTTCACTTTTGAAGTGAGTCTTTGTAACAGTATAAAATCTCTCTCTACACCCGCAAGTAGGCTACTAGTCGTAAAGACTTACCTACGACAGAATAGTTAATGCATCCGAATAAATTAGTCCCGCATAAGGTCAATATATAAATATAAATTTTTGTTAACAAAAAAAAATTAGTTTGACCTCATATTTCGTCTAATAGAAAAAAAATTCAAACTTCTATATATAAACGTTTGGTAAAGTTCTTATACAAAATTTTCCTAAAAAAACTATGTTTTTTTCTATGAATTTAACTGTTTCCTACACATATGAAGGACATTATACCATGAAATTGTGGGAAACGATTTTATAACGTCCATTATCTGTTAAGGAACCTTACAGAAACTTGTTGGACAAGCAACGTTATTTTTGATGCGTATTAATAATATCTTTGGCTAATAGACGATTTTATTTTGTTCTAGTATAATGATAGATTTGGCTATAAAAAGATCTAAACAAACTTTTTCCACTGTGTAGAAGGGCAAGTATTAAAAGACACACGAATTTAAACGACTAACACAAAGCAACAGTCTAAATTGAAAATATTGTTTGTTTTTTTGTACGCACGAGATAAGACAGCATCAATTGTATATCCACCTCCAACGGAGCATCGCAGCATCCCCTCTGCGCTGGTCCACGGGTGGGAGTCCCACAGAAGGGCATATCTAATTCCTGGGGCTACCGTGCGCCAACCTCATCCCCCCCCTCCCTCTTCCCCAGGTGCCCCATTGTTGTCGACCTTCCGTGCCGACTGGGCTAGTCCCTGGTGGGGTTAATTATCCCTTTAAGTGCGGAGTCATAGACGCGCCATTAGGAACTGATCGGGTCCCTCGCATTTCAGTCATGGCCACATCCCCCGATGCCCCTTCCATTAGTCCACCCTCTCTCTATCTGCCAAGAAGATATCATTTTTAATTTAATATTTTTTTTCTTAATTTTTTTTTTAACCCTTGGCTCAGGTACGCACGTCTCTTCCCAGCACACTGTTAATTTGATTTTGAGCAAATGGAACAGAAATATTCGTGTGAAATTACAGATATTTGTAAATTAGTGCAGTTACACGAAAGCTACTGCATTACTACAAACTATTAGCTAACGGGTTAGGATTCTTATCAGGAAATTTATGCTTTATGTTGTTCCAGTACCACCAATAGATAAACCGTTCCATGAATAGCTTTCTAGTATCAACTGCGCACATAATTAAAGTCTATTAGTTGAATATTCGATTATAATTTCCAGGATGCTTGAATGAAACATCAATTAAAATATAAAATTATGCTTCAATTTCTGTGAGAAATAATATTATCTCAAAAAATTGTGTTTCATGTATGCAAAAAAAATGTACAAAGTTACAATGTATTTATTTAGTATTACAAACTATGCATTTCTTGACAACCAGTTCCTAAAATACTATTTTGTAGAAGAACAAAACATTTGTTTTCTGTGCATCCTCTGCACAAGAAATAAAAATGAAATGGCATGGCATCATTTACACACTAGTGTTGACTGGGAACTAACTTTGGCTAGTATTTCTTTTTACCAACAGCAAAATATACACTTGGATTGACAAATGCGTTGTATGTGTTTAAAATTCTGTAAAAACGAAGTGAAAATCATTCACAATTTGTTTCCATACGGAAAAAAATTTTTTTTTTGAGGCATTTTCTTTACGCGTCACAAAAATTGTTTTGATAACGTAGGGTATTGGCTTAAAAAGGACAGTATTATTAGACAGCTCTATCTGAAAATAAAACAAGTAAATAATGTATGTGAATGACCGCAAAGGGTCTTTGGTTCGATTCCCGGACCCAGAACCGGGTGTTTTTGTTGTATTGTGTTTTCCACTATCACCTCGTCAAGTTTTCCCAGCCTCCTGGTTATCATCACTCTGGGGGTGTAACGAAGGATGGCAAAACTTCACGCCAGTCCAGATTCAAGCGTAAGGGAGATATGTCCTTTAAAAGATTCATGTAATGGGGAATTATTATTTAATGCAATTTAATGGACATACGCTATTACTGTTTTACACTTTCTGTCACCAGCCATTCGATGTGCTAGGGTAGGAGGTCGAACATATGTAACCCCCTATTTTCCAGTGTCGGATGTCAGTCTGATTGTTCCCGATAACGGGAACAGATGTCAGTTCCCACTTTGCAACGGTTTTGTCATAGTAAACCTTCTGTGTTCGTTGGTGTTGTCCACTGTGCTCGTCTGTGATAATATTATTTTTTGACGTGACAACGTCTAATAAATCGATGAACGCCGGCTGCACGCACGAAAAAGTTTTCCGTAACGCACATTGTCCCGTTTCGCTGTGTCTCGTTACGCTCATTGTACGCTTGCGCCGTATCTATCTCTCTTCCACTCGATTGGAACAACCATCGATTTGACTTTTTCGAGGCGCATTAAACTTGAAACACTCCCATTCTTTTCCGACTTTTCCTATCATCGTCCTATCCTTAACAGAATAACACAGATTGGAAGAAGTTAAATAGCAAACATGTATAAAAGTTATAGTTAAAATAATCTCTTCGTTAAAGTAATAAACATATTTGAATTAATGAGTGCAAATAAAAGTAAATTTATCAATTGAATTGTATATTTCATTTCACTCCTTCTTTGTATCCATACGAAATAGTGATAATTCAATAAAAATTATTCAATTTTGTTCATAAAAGTATGCAATCATTTCATCAATGTTTTGTTATGACGTTTTCACGTTAAACTATCGTCCGTAAACTGACTTTACAGACAACCAATTTTTTTATGACTAAATTCCTTCAACGTAATTCTTGTGCTGTCTGATATTTAAGTTTGAATGTGCTCCTATGTGCTGTTGTCATTGTGTTGTCGATAATACTTGTTTAGGTTCATCATTGGGTTTATCTGTTTGACACAGCCGATTTATGATTGTTATCCGTCAGTTTATGTTTTAATTTTTTTAATTCTTATTTGCATCAATATTATATTTATTATGACAGTGCAAAACTGCAATGGCATCTGTTCTGGTAATTTTATTAAATAATAAGGGAGATACTGTTTTCAAGCACCAGAAAACGTAGGTCGCCTTGCATGATGTGGCTTAACGTTAACCAAAAACAACCCCCAAAAAAAATTAATCCTAACACAGGCGAATACATAAGTATTCTCCTACCGACATAAATGAAAATTCATAACAATGTGTCTCCGTATGCTTTAGGTTCTATACACGTGGTTAAGCTTTGTATTTCAACATTTTTCTTTTATAAATTACTTTTACGTTTCACAAAAACTTGAAATATATTTTATACGGAAGATTTTAATTTAATCTTAAGGATGCAGAACGTGATTTTCTAACATTTCAAATAAATGAGTGCTGTTCTTGAAATGAATCGGTTTACTGAAAAAGCGTGAACTCATTGGTAAAAATAAAATTTCGAATCATTAGTAAAATGTCAAATGTACCTGCGCAGTTAATTGCTTACTTGAAACCTGTCATATATTGATTTAATGATTCTCGGATGTAGGGGCGATGGTAACGTTTTAATGTAAAGAATGCGTTACATATTTCTGTATGGGTCATACTTACTAGGAAAAAAACATATTCTGAGATACTCTTCAGCTACTCGTGTGTTAAGGTAAAGGGAAGGTGAGAGGAGAGAAAAAATCCAAATAAATGAAAACCAATTCAATTTCGGTTCCAAGTATTCTGATAACACTTTCCCCGGGGGGGAAAAAAACATCCACCATGAAATCTTTTCTTCTAATCGTTCCCTCTTCTGACCGTCTCCTTTCCAGGTACACAAAATAGAAGAGGGTGGAGAAAAAAAAGCTTTTTTATTGTTCCATTATTGCGTTCGAAAACGTCCCCGCTTCCAGATTCCCTTTCTGGAAACTTATTCCCGAGCATTTAGTTTCCCATTCTTCTGCGATTGGTCGCTGTAACACCGGTGGCCACAATAAACCAATCCAACGCCCGGCAGTGCCCCAACAATGCGGATGGCGCCATTTTTGAACGAAACCGAAAGCGTTTCCTTCCCTCTACCCCTCTTCCACCTTCGACAGGGGTGGGTCAACTCTGACCGGGACAGCCAGTGGCAGTGCGAAGGGACATCGGGAATAGCAGAAAATCACGAACTAATTGTTGTAAATGTTACAGTTGGTAAGTGTGTTTTTAGTATTGTAAAGTTGGTGTAATTTCCGTGTTGCGTATTTGTTGTTGGTAAAAGAATGGCCTGCTGGGCAGTCAGTTATATTGTGGTGTTGGAACAGTAAAGTTATGGAAACGTCTATTGTCTCATTTTATTGCAGTCACAACACTAATTTTCTAGCATTTCAAATTATTCCTTTGCAAGCTTTGGAAATGAATGTCGAGCGCCTAGCTAGCTTGTGTCAGAATACATAATGACAGTAGTCGTTTCGACACACGTGACAGTTAGATTTCCATAACGGTACGAGCAGTTGTATGTCATCAAACGGTCATTTCATAATTTAATGGTGTAGTAATAAAGCACATTCAAAGATTCAAAGAAATCCAGTAACCCTAGAAACGTAAACTAACAGGAAGTGGCATGAGATTGTACGCTGAAACTGTTCAACAAACTAAGTCTACCAAATTAAGCTTATAAGTAGGTTTTCCATTAGGTTTAATGACATCAATAACGAATTATAGTGAGTGCGTACAAATTTTCAATGAAGGTAAATTTCCCAACTGACTTCCAACTAAATTGACAAACCAGTGGCTTAAAACTGTAGGAATCGCAAGGGGGGTCCGCACGTCACTAGAGTTTTGCACGTGGGGTTAACTAACACGTCATCTCTTGGTATGGTGCTTGTATGTTGTATTCTGCCCATAATATGGCCATATTACTGCCCATATTATGGCCTAAGAAGAAAACTTTAAAATATACAGGAAGTTTTTCATTAAGACAAAGTTTTGACATCAAACCCGTTTCACAGTCACACTTTTGCAAGTTCAGGCAGGCCTGGCTTATAAATTCCGGGGTGTGGGGGTGTCACTTCTGGGCTCCCCTGGAATCTACGTCCATGTTACAAGCAATCAACCAATAAAAATATGGATTTATAAGATTCCATTTCAAATGGATGCCAGCACATTTTTACGCGGCAAGTGATGGTTGGACAGCCCTTTCCCTTCGCGCTCCCGGCAAATTAAACACATTCCAGAAACTGGTATCCTTGGTAGGATGACAAAGCAATCGGATTGTACGCGCTTATTGGTGGACGAGAACTATGTTAAACGCTGGATGAGAAAATAAAGGTGCAGGGCCTGGGGATGAGTGAGTATGTACATTTGTTTCACGACCTAAGACTTGGTTCAACTGGTATTTCCCCTCTCCCACCTTACCACGCCCAAATGAAACGTGAGCCATTCTTCCATTCTTGAAGTAAGATGATCCTTCGTGCAGACAACATTTGAACATGCTGAGATTAGGTTGCCTTTGAGAGAGGAAGTTCAATTATAGCTGACAAACGAATCTTAACAAAATGAGTCGACTGTCAAATATTTGAGGTTATTAAAACGATATTCCCTATAAGAAAACTATTTGCGGGATTATGAAAGAGTATAAACGAAATCGCTTTCAACGTATACAGTAGACTTTGTTTCCGATGTAATGGAATGAAAACTAATAGTTGTAAAACAGTACGTCATAAAGCATTAAAAACACGACAAAACAGAAGTCGATTCATATACTGAGCGCATAAAATTCACAATTTAAAATACTTTTACAGCACCCAGCTATCTTTGGGCATGATATGCACAATGTATACTTTTTCTAGCCTTTTTTTGGTTAGTTTTTTACATAAAGTGCGCGCTTTGATGACATAAAATGTATACTTTGTTACAATTGTAGATGTTAAACGTTGATCACGTGGATTTGAATAAACATAATCGTGTAAAAACCTTTTTTAATGATATTTATTTAATTTTTCTTGTATACATTTTCTTCCAAACATTAAACTGACACGATAATAGCCGTTATGTTATCTCTCACAAATTTTGTTTTGTTTTTTTTCACCAACTCTAAATTTTTTCAGTTCAAGGAGAATAGCTACCTCATTAGCATTTTCTATTGGCTCATTGTTCATCTGAACGACTTTGGGCAAAAGAAAAACACTCAACAAAATAAGTATCGGATGACAGACAAACCAGCTGAGGTAGCTTTTTATTTGCCCAAGAATTCCGAGCACTGTGTATGTAGTCTATCCTGAAGGTCGTCGAAACAGCGAGAATTTTCCCAGTCCCTATTCAAGGATCTTTGTCATCGAAACATTAGGATCGAATTTTCAAGCGGTGTAAATGCGTCTCGAGGGTTTGGAAGTTTTTTTTTATTGGGAGACAATAAATTGTGCGTAATATTATAGAGCATATGAATAAAAGGTTTTACCAGGTCTTGTGTGCTGAAAACCATGGGTGGTATTTTTAATTGGGATTACTTGCTAGGATCCGGGGAAGAATAATTGTGTTATTTATGATGGCGTGGTGGGTTTGGGATGGGATGCTTTAGTTTGTTTGCGTAGTTGCTGAAGCAGCGCCCAACACGCAGAAACCAGCGCCGGCCAGGCGGGCAGACGCACGGCAGTCGTGGTCGACGACGAAGAAGCGCCCGGAATCCCTGACGCCGCGGCCGAACACCCTCGGAAACATAAACCGGCGGTGCCATAACCCCCGAAGACGCTGGGGAAATTACCTCGACTGTCTTCATAAAGCGCTCGGTAATATTGCACCAGCTCGTCTGGCATGCATGAAGGTGGCGGCGCGGAGAAAAAGGGTTTCTTGTTAGTTAGGAGAGGAAGTGGGAAGGGCTGGGAGAAGAAGAATGAGGGAGGGGGGCTTGTTGTTCGGTGCGCCTGTTACGTCTATCCACCAGGAGTGATGCTAGCGTCGGTGCGCTCCGTATGTATCCGGGCGAAACAAGGAGGCAAAACAGGAGGAAAGATGTACCTGGGTGGTATACCATGGGACATGAACAGCATAAAAGACAGTCCAGAAGAAAATGAGGTATCTGTGTCGCATCCTGGGGTATGAAAAACAAAAGAAGAAAACCAGGAGAAAGGACACACTAACTTGGTATTCAGGAGCACGAACAAAAAAAAAGAGGCAGCACAGTAGGAAGTAGTTGCCTTTGCGGTAACTTTGGAGCACGAATAGCGAAATACATGTTATAATACTCAGTATGATACCACAGGCTTAAACAAACATGCTTCTACTTTGTTTCTAAAAAATTTCCAGAATTTAATTGTTAATGTTAAAAAAAAACTTTATTAATCTTATTTATAATTATTTCCAAAAGATTATTTTATAGCAGCACATAACACCATTTTGAAAATTTTTATATGCTAATGATATTTTATGTTCACAGTATTTGTTAATGTAGCAGTTAATGTTAAATTGTACTAAATCGATTTAAGGGGCATAGAAATAACATATTAATGCATTACGATAACATTTCTAAAATACTGGCTGCATAAACTTATGATAGTACGATTATAACAAGTTACAATCAACTAATTGATATTGCCCGTTTATATAGACGTGTTAGCATAATCAAAGCTAGGACTATGATACCATGTCGTTTGTTATGAATTGTGGAAGGAAAATTGTAGTTTTTCTTCAGTAGGCCTTAACACGGCGATCTTGGCAGAGTCAATCGACTCATGAAAATAATGGTCATTACTAACAGCCGATAGGATTTTAGCTCTACATTTCCCTCAGACATGACATTTTGCACATATTTTATGGCATATATACTTATTGTATTTTTCTGCAGGAGAATGAACATATTTTAAGAAAGTTATAATCACTATATTTTTTATTTAAAATGGTTTTAAGGGCAAGATAATAAAGGAATTTAAAATTCTATTCTTAATAAACAGCACTTTCGTATCGCTCATCACTGGTAACTGATTGGTTTTCATTAAGTTGTCAAATCATTATTTAATCATAAAACGTGCACAAGAAACGTCCATTATTAAGATTTTAAAACAAAAATGTCTTCCAGCGTTTAACCCCTAGAAAATATATACATGCTCTACGAAAATTTAAAAAGTGGTTTCTATTCTAATCCGATTTTTTTTTTTAGTTGAGAGTGCTCTTTTGCAATTGAAAGGAATTTAACTCAAAGCTACCATTATTTCATTTAAGTTGGCCAAACAAAATAATCTCGTTGCATTAAAAACTGTAACGCTTTCTCGCGATTTCCTTTTGTGTTCCTTCACTATTAAACATTTACATCTTAAATTTACGAAGCACTCTGATTACAAATAATCCAGCAATCTTCGTAAATCTAAGGTTACTTTCCTAAATTTCGATCACTTGCTGATTGTATTGAATTAGTGAACAAAACGACTAAAATATCCTTGGTACACTAATAAAACATTCAAAAACTTGTTAGGACTCTCATATATCTCCTACATAGAGAAAAAGGTTTGTTTGAATCAAACAAATATTTGTTTATATATGGCGAAACAAATATTTACTTTCTGTAACAAAATACTTTGTTATCTTAACCAAACTTAGTAAGTAACAAAAATGATTTGTTACACCTAACCAAATATCAGTGTTGTTAAGTAACGAATTACAAGTAATCGGATTACTTGTAACGATTACTTTTCAAGTAATTTATATTTGTAACGAATTACATTTAAAAAATGTAATTCGTACTTGTAATCGGAATACATAACATTAATTGTAATCGATAGATTAAGGTAATCGATACTTTATATTTACTTGCCGTTACTTTTATTCTCGGAACGTATAATGAATACAATTAAGAGCAAGAAGATGATACACTTTTGTATTAGTAAAGTTTTTACGCTTGTAGTGCTACGATCGTATGAACAACATCTATGATCAAACATGAAGAGCCATAGTGACTTGCAGTGTCTCCAAAATTACCCTATCCTAAATTCTGCATTTTAAAAATTTAACTCATCGCTGCTGTCAAGTGCGTTGAGCGTCATTTTAGTGTTGGACAAAGATGTTTTTGCCATCAAGAGAGGGAATCTATCTGATGAGAACTTTAAAACGCAATTGTTTTGTAAGGTCAATTCCACTACTTGTATAAAGTTATGCAAGCAAGTTTGTCCTCAAATAATATTCATTTAATTAAAGATAATAAATTTAATAAATACATGAAATAAATTTTTTAACAAAACATATATGTATGTTTATTAATGCAACAAAGTGTAAAAACATTGAATGGTAGGTCAGTTTTAAAATGGTAGCGGAAAGTAATTGTAATTGTAATTTTACTGATTACTTCTATGTAAAGTAATTTTTACTTGTAATTAGTTACATTATCACCACAGTAATTGTAATTGAGCCCAATTACTTTTTCCGAGTACTTTTAACAACACTGCCAAAGATACAGTTGAGTTGAAAACAACATTTTTGTTGGGTCAACAGAATCTTTCATACTACCAAATATTTGCTTGAATTAACAAATTATATTTATTTCGCCATATAAAAACAGATATATTGTTAAGACAAACAATTCTTTCTCTCAGTGACGTGTGCGCTTATCCTAAAAACAGAACTCGGAAGTTGAAATACCGCGTAGCTTCTACGAAGATACACTTTTCTGGAATCATGAAGAACTCTTAGTTTATTTGAGGCGAATTATTCTTTGAAATTTTTGGAATTTCTTTGTAATTTAAAGAGAAAAAAAAGAGTGTACGTCTCATATTCAGTTCTTCCCGGATTAAGGCTGACCACTTGGGAATCTGTGCAACGGCTCGAACCGCAAACGACGAGAAAACAATTAAAACAGCTTAAAGCCAGGATCAATATCGCGTACCACGGCTCCTGTGGTAGCCACCGGGTTCTTGCAAGGTTCCTGAAGGGCGGGGAAGGGGGGTGAAATAAACTCTCATCTCTCGCTCTCTTACACACACGCGCGCGCGCGCAAGCTAACAATTATCAAGTTGGAAACTTTGGGTTGCTGGAAGCGGAGAAGTTGTGTGGGAGGGGAGGGGATATGTTCGGGGAGGGAGGAAGGATGGTCCAGAGGTTTAACCCCTAAGCCGTATAATTCCAATATAAAATCCAGACCGTGGGCCGGTGCTTCCCCCAGTACCCTTCCTTGACAAACCTGCTCCAGTTTCCCCTACACCACTTTTCCTCGATAGCTTAATATGGTTTTTAAAACCCCCTCGGAGAATTGAGAGAGAAGTGCGTGGCCAAGCCACGGTATTTGCTACAGTGCGCGCAAGGCATGAGTGAGGGGATTGGGTGGGAGGGGGGAGATGTTACGGGAGGGTTGAAAGTAATAACGCCGAAGTAATTTACAGGGTCCAGTGATGATATCAGAAGAAAGACTTATATCGGGGATTTTTTTTTTTTTTTTTTTTTTTTACCAATTTTGTTACGGCTCGCGTTCAGGGGAAGGTTTATAGTTCGATAAAAAAAAATTGTAGACAATGGAAAAAAAGATCCGGAGGAAGTGCTGGGAAGGAAAGAGGGAGGGGAAAAAATCAGTTAATAGTAGTTCGTGTGCTACGAGAATCGGCGCGGCCACTCGGAAGGACGAAGTTTGTAGCGTAGGTGGAATCGCTGAATTACGAGGCGGCATCTCTGGGGGACTCCTTAGAATGGTTCCCAAGAATACTGCTTAGGCATTTACTTGATTCAGGTTTTCTATCAGCAGAAGCTGATGAAAAGTAATCATATGTATTTCAGGGGGTGCGCTTACCCTAAACTCGAAGAGCGTACAGGTTCATTCAACATTTTTTACTTAACGCAATGTACAGATTGTATTTTTTTAATACTTTGATAATGTGTCAAATGAAAAAAAAATATTTGTGAATCTTTCAGTAGTCGCCAGTGATAAATATACATCTAACCGCGGTAACCAGCAAATTAATGTGTTCTCATGTTGCAAATAAACGCACCTACCGCTATAATTCACTGCCGGAGCAACTGTGTCGACTATCGAATCATTCTATTTGCAGAGTGAAAGCTTAACTGTATATATAAATGGCTCCAATAAAGTAAAAAAAAAAAATGGTTGTCTGTAAAGTCGGTTTACGGACGATAGTTTAACGTGACAACGTCATAACAAAACATTGATGAAACATTTATGAATAAAATTTAATCATTTTTATTTTAATAATAAAAGAATAAATACCTGACATTATACTAGTAATCAGATTTTTAAATTGCAAAAATAATTAACCTTTATTGCCGAAATTGTTGTTGTAATAAGCAATGAAAACCACATTCACTTTTCACATCACTTTATAAACAGTCGACGAAACAGTTAACGTGTAGATGACTTGTAATTAATTTTAAAAACTTGCGTTTAGCTATAAAGTTTAAATATAATTATGAACAAGTTTTCATATAAATAAATTGTAATCAAATATCTTACATAACCTATTATTACTGCACTCGCCGACAAATGTTACTTTTTTTAAAAATAAAAGAATAAATACTTGAAATTATACTAGTAATCAGATTCATTTTCTTACGTACTTTTGACGTAGAAATTATTTCATATTACACATTTATAAACAAAGTTTTAAGTTTTCAATTCTGTCGGTGCGGCGCAAGCGTACAATGAGCGTAACGCAACTGTGAGCGCAACGGGACACAGCGTAACCGTACAATGAGCGTAACGGGACACATCGTAACGGAACAATGAGCGTAACGGGACATTTTTCGTGTGTTTAGCCGGTTTTCATCGATTTATTAGACGTTACGTCAAAAAAATACTTGAAAATATAACTAAACCCTGGCTTGGACCTGATTTTAGGCAAGGAATTTTATTAAGATACTGCCCCTCTTGTTAAAATTCATTTAACAGTTAACACTATAGCGTTTCCCTATGCCTCTATGTCTCTTTGAACTTGGGATCACGCCATCCGCCACAGATGGCAGCAGCGTGGTTGCACATTTCCGTTCCATGACACTTTCGCTCCATTTACGAAAATCCTCCTACTAAATACCATATGTTCACACATCAAAAACTATCATGCTGTCTTACACGGTGTATCAAATGCCAAACTATCACATAAGAAAAAAATATATGGTCAGAATGTGAATATGTTAAGAAGTGGAATTATATATAAAAAAAGTTACAGATTGAGTCAGAAATCGTTAACTACTCGTTATTCAGAAACCCATTATACTTGACATTATGGACCTCCTTGATTTTTAGATAAAAAGTTGTGCGTGTGGACAAAAAAAATTACATTCCTCGCACAGAGAATCTCGATCCGTTTAAATATCTATGTATTAAAGTTACCTTATGTTTGTCAGGTTTTGGTTTACTGAGAACCACTGAACCGTAATACCGGCCTGCACGCAATCATTTAGTGCGAACGGTAAAAACCAATGATAATTAATTGCGTAACATAGTTCAATCATTAGCAAATTGAAAAAAATCATTGGCACACACGTTTGTTTATAGCGCTGGTAAAACGTTCAGTCTAATTAATTGTGCCACAAAACACTGAGGTTAGTAAAATATAATTAGGCATCAATTTAATTACTAGCGGGAAGCTTTCATAATTTATTATACACTTTGTAAGGGTTGTGTTTATTTGTAACAGTGTTAAGCCTGTAAATAAAAATGTATCTTCTGTTTTAAAAATGTTACCGAGGAAATACTTTATGCATTTATTAAAAGAGGAAAAATATATTATTTTTTAATTTCAAATCTATTAATATTTCACTAATGTTTTTCTGATAAATGTAGAGCAATATAACTGACACTAGGCTATTTCGTATGCAGAGTACTAAATTTAATTCAGTGAATTATTTGAACTAGACATAAATCTTAAGGCAAGAGAAGATTTTACTATTATGAAGAAAACTAAAATATTTCATTTGAACTTTTTATTTTTTATAAACTTCTTAACCAATAAATTACGCGAGTTTTAAAATACTCATGTCACACATGTGACAAGTAAAAAAGATAGATAAAACTATAGGTAGGTAGAAACCTAGATTTTTAATATTTTCATTGCTACAGAGTGACATATATATATATGTGTGTGTGCAGATATAGGTATATAGAGGAGAGCTAAACAGTAATATGTATGTATATATATTATAAATAAAAATATAGAGAGATAAAGATAGTAATATGCTTTTTATATATATACCTACTTCAAAAAAATTACAAAAAAAATTGATTGAAGCATTGCAACGCATGCTAGGCATTAGCTAGCAATTAACGTAACTGAAAAACGTTGAGATAATATATAATAACTGTCGAGATTTAGCCTACATACATATTAAAAATAAACCATAAAGCAATGTCTTAACACTAGATGTTGTTGTACTGGAAACAATTTTTAATGTATTTAGAACGCAAACAACAATGGCTACCACCGCGACCAAATACTCGGCACGGAGTAACGTACACGGATGGACTACTCGTTAGGTTCAGTTTCCGCATGCGTGCCATTGTGGGATGGGCCTTAAGCTCACCGGAGTAGTTCTGCCAGAACGCTGCCCCGGAGCCCATGAGGTCCAGTCCGGAGTAGTTCCACTGCTTCTCGCTAGGCGGCTCTGCCACGTGGCTGGCCGGCTGGCGGGGGTACGGGCTCTCCGATTGGTCGCTCGTGACGCGGTGCTCTCCGGCGCTCTCTGCGCGACAGCCAACAGGACACAGGCTTGTCAGCATCGTCGCCAAACAACAAACAACAAAATGTGCACTGCATGATTTCACGGTAACCGGGCGAAGCGGTATTATTTTGTCGTGCGCCATGTTGATTATTGAATTTTTGTGCATTGTGGAAACAGTTTTTAACGACTGTCGTTTTATGGACGTAACTGTTTTTAACGACTGTGATTCCAATCCATACTTACCATCAACAGACGTGGTTAAGAACCATTTCCGCAATGTTTAGGTGGAACAATATGGATATGGCGAAGTAAAAAATAAGTGACTTCAACTACGTCACACCATACTGTATTTTGGCAATATTGCTAACGCCATGCTCAATGGTAGCCTAATATGAAACATGATGTCATTAAAATTTATTTTTTACAACATAACCTTAATTCTGCAAATTTTTGTACTAGTGTATTGTTGATGTAAAATTGGCAAGCTTTCAAAGGCATAGAAAAGAAGCTCCATGACTTTTCATTGATTAATTTATTTCTACATTTATATGGTTGAGCATTTTATGGAAAAAAATCACATGAAATAATACACTGAGAACACGACGTATTTATTACTTGTATTTACAATGAAGGAATGCTTCGTATAGTTTATAATACTGCCCTTTGTGGTTTTATCACTGTCGGAAATTCACTCATACGTACAATAAATCTTAGGTTCGGTAGTGTTCTGCACTGTGCACAAAATCGCACATTTGGCATTTCACGTAAACGAATCCAGTTCATCTAATTTCTGGAGACAGGCAAAATTTACGTAATTTTCTGGTATCAGACTAGACTCCATAAAATTGTACTAAAACCAGGTTTTTTTTTCATTGACTACTGCCAAATTTACTTTCTGACCGTAAATATTCTAGCCTGTGTTCAATTAACAACCTTAATTTTGCACTCGTTAACGGCTCCAGCAATAAATATAATCATTTCCGGACACTTATGTCCATTGACATTTCCACCGCCTCTGCATGTCTTGCATTTTTACCAAATACTGTTGAACTCAATACTGAATACTCTGCTTGTTTTGCATGGAGAAATATTATTGTTAAAATAACCAAAAAAAAAAAAAAAGCTTTCTATAATTTGTTCTGAAACAAACTATTAATAACCTCTTTCACACAGGTAATCCTTAATGGAAGTAGTAATACCTGAAAAATGAATCTGTATTTATTTTCCAAGTCTCTGTGGGTTTATATAATCAACAGGCGTTTCAAATTATTTGAGTAAAATATATTTACAGAGTAAAATATGTTTTCAGGCATATAATAACATGTAGGTTTTCGGGAATGAAGAGAATGATTTCACTTTCTTCTGCACTCGGTATTTATTACAGCCATAAATAGTACAAATTGTGGCGGTTTTCCCATGCATCTGATCCATTATCAGTATGTCCTAACTGATTTCCACGCTGATCTAACATCACGGTACATGCTACGAGAACAAACACACATTCGAATAGTGGCCAGACTATAACCTTTTCTACATTATGCAATCATTGTTTTATAAACTTGACACATTTGAGCCGTAAAATGTTTCTTCAAATCTGTTAACACCAATACACTCTAACCGTTTTAATATTTACCGAAATTCATAACCATAATTGATCTTCTTCAATCTTTCGTAACTAAAAAATCTCACTAGGAGCGCTGAACGCAGTAGTTTCCACTATTACCAGAGAGTGTCCGGTATTAGTTCAAATTTAATTGTTTTTACCCAAAGTTTTGACCATAAATAAATAAAATACTAATACAGTGTGGGCACTCAATGCTATTGAATCTTTCCGTTTTTCCTTCATTATTATGCTACAAGATGGCCAACTTTCAAACGGTTTTGTCACGCTTCTAATTTACAATAAACCTTTCGAAAATCTATAAATGATATGTTTTAACGATAATCTGTGCGTCTAAATTCTACCATTTTATGTAGGTATACAATAAAAGAAAAATATTTGTGTAAAAATCTCTATGATGAAACTAGGGAAGTATTTATAGGGCTTTGTAACATTTTATATGTTGGTATAAAATATGGAAGATTGAAGAAAATCTTATTAATTTTTAGTCTTCTGTCATTGTAATATTACAGTACATATGAAATTCACGCATATTTCACAAAATTAATATTGCTGAATAAGTTTCCTTACAGCTAGCACTGCGGTCACTTATACACCTCCTTGTTAAATTATTTTTCATTTTCAATCAAACTATTCAGATAAAAATACATGATAAATATAAACTCAATTGCACAAATCAATAACGCTTTTCCATACAAATAAATTAATTATATATTCTTGAAATAAAAGAAAAGAAATGTGGCAGCGTCAATCGACAGCCGTTACGAAAACTGAGGAGTAGACAAACACAACCAGCGTTACGAGAATTCCGTAGCATCACTGCTGCGTCATTTCTATCTCTCCCCCGCCGCGGCCCCTTCCGACCGTTACAACTATAGCATATTCCATGATACGCTTCCTACCTATACCAACCCCAACTTGCAGTCTTTCCATTCGACCGCTAGCGCATGCGTTGGAGGGGCGTCGCCGATGACGCACTCTCCCGGTTCCCCCACCACGTACCTAACTATTCCCCTCGTGCGATCGTAATTATCGTAACGCTCAAAAATTGTTGCCACCTCAGTAAAGAAGTTTCACTTCAAAATATTAAAATTTCTGTTTTTCGCATTTAAAAATTATAAAAATTTGAGGGTTTTATAAAGTTGAAACTAACAAGTATAATTTACTTAATTACTTCAATATAAGTAAAATAAAATAGCTTGAAAACTTTTTTTTCTCAGGGTTTGGTTTTGCGTCGAGCTATTAGAGAAACTAAAAATTGGTTGTCTGTAAAGTCGGTTTACGGACGATAGTTTAACGTGACAACGTCATAACAAGACATTGATGAAATGATTGCATAATTTTATGAATAAAATTGAATCATTTTCATTGAATTATCACTATTTTTATGAATACAAAGAAGGAGTAAAATCAAATCTACAATTTAATTGATAAATTTACTTTTATTTGCACTCATTAATTCAAATATGTTTATTACTTTAACGAAGAGATTATTTTAACTTTAACATTTTTTACATGTTTCCTATTTAACTTCTCCCAATCTGTGTTATTCTGTTAAGGATAGGACGATGATCGGAAAAGTAGTAAACGAATGGGAGTGTTTCAAGTTTAATGTGCCTCGAAAAGGTCAAATCGATGGTGGTTCCAATCGAGTGGGAAGAGAGATAGATGCGGCGCCATCGCGTACAATGAGCGTAACGGGTCACTGTTCGTAACGGGACAACGAGTCATCCTTTTACGTGCGTGCAGCCGGCGTTCATCGATTTATTAGACGCTATCACGTCAAAAACTGGTTTTTGACGAACGGTTTCGGTAATGTGTGATCGCGTGATTATCGCAACCGTGACCGAGACACCGCCGTCAAGTCATCGGCGGATCGGAGAGAGGCGCTCTCGGCGCCTTCGTCCCGGCCTTTCCGCTGCAGATGCTTCGCTCCGCTCGCGTCTCTCAGCCTCCTCCCCGTCAGAATCCTCCGCGAGGGTCGCGGAAACCCCAGAGGTGGTTCGCTCGCATCGAAACTTGCTGGTTTGCGGGGATAGCAGTAGGGGGGTAGGGGGGGAATCTTGGGTGCTTGTTCGAGAGTCTTCAACCCCCCATACACCTCCCAGGGTCGGTAGGATGTGGCGGGGGGGGCTCTCGCCCGCAACACGCCCGGACAGACGGTGAGGTCCTGACACACGCACGTCCTTCGCGCGCGCGCAGGGGGTTAATTAACAGCGAGCGGCACGCGCAGGACAGGTCTTCCTCGGGGAAAGGTTGTTTGTGCTCCTGGCAGCGGGGGGGGGGAAAGCCTCGAAAGACGTCCTTCTTCCGCCCACGACAGCGCACTCTCCCGAATTCCAGACCGCGACCAGCGAATTTTTTTGACGTGACAACGTCTAATGAATCGATGAACGCCGGCTGCACGCACGAAAAAAAGTGTCCCGTTACGCAAATTGCCCCGTTACGCTGTGTCCCGTTACGCTCATTGTACGCTTGCGCCGCGTCTATCTCTCTTCCACTCGATTGGAACAACCATCGATTTGACTTTTTAGAGGCACATTATACTTGAAACACTCCCATTCGTTTCCTACATTTCCTATCATTGTACTGTCCTTAACAGAATAACACAGATTGGAAGAAGTTAAATAGCAAACATGTATAAAAGGTATAGTTAAAATAATCTGTTCGTTAAAGTAATAAACATATTAGAATTAATGAGTGCAAATAAAATTAAATTTATCAATTAAATTGTAGATATCATTTCACTCCTTCTTTGTATCCATACAAAATAGTGATAATTCAATAAAAATGATTCAATTTTATTCACAAAAGTATGCAATCATTTCATCAATGTTTTGTTATGACGTTGTCACGTTAAACTATCGTCCGTAAACCGACTTTACAGAGAACCAATTTTTTTTTTGGTTGTGTGAACGTCTTAGCCCCCGATATACGGCATTTGGTGGGAGTGACTTCGTGGGGAGAAAAAAATTGGAACGGGGGTCGCTGAGCGGAAATTTGTCGCAAAGATGGCGGACACACGTGCAGCGACATGAACCCGGATGTAGTCACTTCTGTAAACATTACGGCACATACCAAAGCGTATTGGTGTGCCAAATGAAACTTTTTGATGGTGAAACTACCCTCGAATATATTTGGTAAAAAATAGTCATAGTAAAATTAATCAAAAAACCTAAGAAAAATTGGCATTGCAATTATAATAATATATATTCTCCTTCTATATTGCCAAGAAGCATAGCAGTACAGCGGTAGAATGCGTGCTTGGAGACCGCAAGGGGCGGGGTCAGATCTCGTCACTGGAAATTTTCTTTATTTTTACTTTTTTTAGTAACATTATAATGTAACAATAAAACTGTTTAATCAGCTCTAAAATGTTCCAGAATGATTTAAGTCATTTAAGAAAAAAACAAATATACACACATATACTGGATCGTTAAACATAGTTTATAAAATGTTTCAAGGCGAAAAATTTATAGTATGTACTGTTTAGTGAATTTTAACAAAATGGGGAGTATTTTGGTAAAATTCCTTGTCGAAAATAAAGTCCAAATTTGAGGTTTTATCGGGGCCATTTCTAATAGTTTAAAATTTTCGTGCTGCTAATTGCAAACTGCGCTTGACTGCTCAATAAACGTTTACAATACTAGGCAGTGAAACCTAGCGGCGGGCACAGAAAGTAGTTGTGTGATTCTCATCCAGAAATTTTGGTATTTAAAAAGCGACTTATTTTTTATAAGTTTATATTTCATGCTCGGCATTATTGTAAATAATTGTACGCTAAATTTCGTGTCCGAGTTTCGTATTATAAATTTATTTGCAACACGTACAACATAGGAAGACAGGCGTTTGTTCGTTACGGATGTCAGTTTTTTCCACATCACCGACGAGTATCAAAATATTCATTAACAGTTTTTTTTCTTAGCAAATATTTATAGAATATTGGCATTAATATTTTAATATCTACTTATCGTTTCAGCGACTGAAATTCACTGAATTTTTTAATGGATTATAACGAAGCGTTCCTGCGCCGATGAAGCCTGATAATTATTGGTGCTATTGCAGAAAACAGACGGCTACTGTTCGGATTTTACAGTTACGTAAATGTAGAATTATTTGTTAGGAAATGTACGCGGAAGTCAGAGGGTAATAGTCAAAAGTAGAATGCTTAACGTTCCAAACCTCCGCAGAGAAGTACATGATTTCTGTCCAGTTCTCCTCTCCACTCGAGGAACAGTGTCCACTTTGCACCCGAAACATTTTATGAATGAATAAAGTTATTGTAGTTCCGGTATTCTTCTGATACTAGTAAAATTTTCAAATGTTAATTGTTCATGCTTACCAAGTACTAGTAAAGGAAAATATTTGTAAGATAAATAAAATTGACGCACGCCGACTTTCGAGGCGAGAGATTCCGGGCTCAAGTCCCAGGTTATGGCATGGACGTAAAATTGTATTTGTCCTATAGTTGGTCACTACTGTTGTTACATTAACTCTGATACATCCAATACAATTGGTAATGTGAAACTTTTTTTGTAATAATAGGTCATAGTTTACTCATTGTTAATGAAAAGTTAACAAAGATTCCAACTTTTTGAATATAAAAGTTGGAGAATGATACAACTGCATAACTTTTTTTTTTCGAATTCAAAACCGAATCCCAAATTGAAACCGTAAAATAAATAAATCCCGGAAAGTTCCTGAAAACTAAAAGCATTTTCCTTCGAATTATTAAGAATATTTCTGTATGCATTTTAACAGCACTTTCCCGTGATAGACGGGAAATTTTTTTGACGGTGTACTACAGCCAATCAAAGAGAGTTCGGACTGTCCAAAGACTTGACAAAACCATGTTGTAAATCACTCATTGCCAAGGCGCTTAGATATTCTACATGCGCTCACAACATGGCAGAACCGTACAGCATGTTCTTATTCGGATTGTTTGTAGAAAATTACAACGATGACGATGGGACGATTTTTCTAGAAAACAAAAAGTTGCCAATCCAAGAAAGTCCTATGTAACGCTTATCACAAAAAAAAACCGTATTTAATATGCGATATTTCTATCGATTAAAAATATTTTTTTCTGTAACTACACGCAATGCCTGGTCCAACGAAATTAAAAATTTTAAAATCCGAGAGAAGCCTTGAGATGTTTCCTTTCTTTCTCTTCTTTCAAAAGTACACAAACTAAATACGACGGTCCACAACGCAAGCCCTATCCGCGCAAGTATCCAGCTTTTTTTTCGTCTTTAATTACGGAAACGTAAGACCTAATGAACTTCTTAAAAGTTAAAAAATTAATCGCAGTCGACGAGCAAGCACGCGGTAAGCAGGAGAGAAGTGGGGAAAATGGTCGGATTGGAAGGAGCGGCGGAGCAAAATATTTTGTGCTAATTTGTTTTTTTTTCCTTGCCGGGAATCCGGGAACAAAGACAAGAATAGAGCAGCGATAAAGGAGGAGAAAGAACGATCTTATTCGTCGTGTTGGGTGGCACGTCGTGTGCATAGAGCAGCCCGGGAGATTAGTGGACTCTTCATCACGTGCTTTTCCCCCTCCGCGATCTCTGTTCGATAACTATCGATCACGCATCTCGATAACTATCACTGCTCCAGCCGGGACGGAGGTAACTGCTTCAGAGACGTGAAATCTTGATTCGAAATTATATTATGTGTCAAATTGCGATAAAATCGATATGACACAAAAAAAACTCACCAATACACAGTATATCACAGAAATTCAAATTATAACACTACACCGCATTAAAAGGCAAGTTAAATCATGCAATTAAACAGCATTAAAACAAAAACTTTATTGAAATCAGTCAAAAAATTATTCTTTTAGTGTTTGAAATTCAAGGAATGTCATTCCCATACGAAGTTTGTAGCAAAGTTAATTTAATTTGTTTGATCATGCATTAAAAAAACTTTTAAAATACAAATGTTCATTCAATTATTTTTAATGTTTTGAATGTATCTGTTTAAGACAAACTAATTACAACCTATTTAATTGTAAAAATGCGGAAAGTTTACTTTAAACGAGACATATTAGTGGAATAAGTATTGTAAAACCAAATTCATAAAAAATAAAAACTATAACTTCGTAAACTTCTCTTTTAAAAACGAAATTGGACTAAAAAATAAAACTATAAATTCTTATATTTATCACTCGAAACTAAAAAATAATTAATGTAGCTAAAATTATGTTACTTTACTTTTAATAATTCTGAGTTAAAAATTCGCGTAACTTTACTATTAACAATTTTCAACTGATCCCTTTAAGACGAAATTCAACAATAATCCACGAACGGAAATTCCAAGTGGGTATCTTAACAGTGATTGAAATCGCACTTAAGAAGATATTTTTAACCTTTTCCGGACCAGATTTGTATAGTATATTTTTAGATACTTAATCATACTAACAGATAAATTTAAAACAACGATAATAATTGTTCACAGTATCATCAAAAAGCTGAACGAGTGCGTCTCTTTGTTTTTTACAGACTCAGAAAGAACACGTTAGATAATGTAGCCTTAATTGTAAGCTGGGCGCATCAATAAACTACAGGCAAGGAGAAGGAGAGAAGTGGTTTTTCTCTTAATTAAAACACAATTAATTTTCAAACACAGAAGAAATTTCACTTCTTTTTCTGTTTAAACTACCCTTTTTCTCAAGGAAAAAAATTTCTTTCCTATCCAGTAAAACGAAATTAAACAGCGTGTCGCTTTTTTTGTACAGGAAAGAACATTTAAAGTGGCTTTAATTTCTAATTAGCGAGACTGGATGCACGACAAGAAATGTTCAATTAGAAGTTTTAAAAAAATCCAGTGGAAATATTTAGGAGGCAATCTGTTTTTCGTCGAAAACTTTAAGACACTTTGCGAAAATAACGGTAGTTAGTCCCACTGTTTCAATTGCATTAAAGTCACCATTTTCTTCGGTTTTATTTCCAGAAGCTATGTAAGACATTCAATTACATATCAATTTTCTTTAACACCAAAGCCAACATTATTTGTTTTTGTTTTTTTTTAGTATAGTAAAGTGTTTAATTTTGAGGGAATTGTAAAGGTTGAACCACCGTTGCATACTAAGATATTATGTCCATAATTATGATCATTTCCGCGACCATTTAAGAACTATACCATGTTTAGGGAACATTATGGGGATCAAAATTCATTATCCAACCACATGTTAAAGAGAGCCATCGGATTAAATATACAGGAAATTCCATGAGTAAAGAGTATTGAAAAGAAAATGTAATAACTAGAGGCCGGGAAATTTCGCGTATTCGTTAGGCGTCAGACTAGAATTCAAAGTCCTATGTTTGAACCACCATTATCTGATTTTTATATTGACTCATTTCTTGGACAAAATTGTTTGTCTTTTTTTAATCGATACTTCTTGATTCGCTTTCTTCTCTCCTAGCTGGGCGTCCTTGGCTCACGATCGCAAAGGTGAACGAGTATGAAGGTTTTAATTCTAGCTTGCGGACAAGTGAATTCGCGAAATTTTAATACATCTAGAAGAAATATCATACTAGGCATGTGGGACGGGGCGCTTACGTGTACACACATACAGTGGCGCAGAGCTTCAGAAGAAACAACTCTGTTTGAAAACTGCTCAAGACATCCCAGTGGGGTCTGTTTACGAAAACCATTCAAGAATAAGCTGAGGGCAGATGGGTAGTTCTTTTTCCGTATTTCGTTTTTGAACTGCATTACAACTTTACGTGCATTTCTCCCACCAATAAAATGTCATGGTTACACCTCAGATTTCATAGCTGTCCCATGCACGACGAGAAGACTGCGCGCCAGTTCCAGAGGCGACACCGCGCTGGAAGCACCAGCGAGCGTCGCTCTTATCATCCCCGCCTCGCCGACACAGATACGCCCCTGTCTTAGGCGGGCCCCTTCAGCCCCAATGGTTAGGGACACCTGTACTTCGCGATTTCATTTCATTTCAAGGTATTTCACAAAACACTGTAGCTTTTTCCGAGAGTCATTGCAAATTTTGAGGGTGCAGCAGTACGGTGACCACATACCCCTTCAAGAGCGGGACGACACCTCTCCCCGACCTCAGCCAATAACCACAGGAGAAAAGCTACAGTATTTTGTGAAATACCTTGACACGAAATGTATTCGCGAAATACAGGTGTCCCTGCCAATGGGACGAACTCGCCAGAGTTCTTACGTACGCGAGTTTGAGAGGCGACCCGAGTCCGAGATGACGGTGTAGGGGTTTGGGGAGGGGAGAGAGAGAGAGAGAGAGAGAGAGAGAGAGAGAGAGAGAGCTTCACGCACTCACCGTTGAGCATCCGCAGCGCGTCAGGAGGGGCGCCGCTGGCTTTAAGGGCTTCCTCCAACTGGGAGCGCCTCTTCATCTCCAGCTCCAGTTGCTCCTGCAGCCTCCGGCGGGCCTTGCGCTCCTTCTTCAGCCGCTTCTGGTACAGCACTGCGCACAGAACGCGAGCCCGCACGTGAGAAAAAAAAAAATTATTGTCCTTGTACATACGTACATACATGCGTTAGAAGTTACACATATTTTTTTTTTTTTCCCCACTTTTTGTTTGAAATACACACCGCGTTCGTAATGTTGTAGAGAAACACCTTAAATGTTAAATACGCTTGACGCCATGGCTTGATGTAAGCTTTTGGACATAAGCCATTGCTAAGCACGTGTATGTCTGTGGAAGAAAACTGCAAAAAAAAACACACATGACAAAAACACAAAATAAGCAAAAAAAAATTGCTGTTGTAAGGATATAAACACCACACAATACTCCACAACAGGAATATGGTCAACAAACAAAGAAAAACATCGAAAAATGGATTAACTGAACGAAAAATACCCCACAAATGATGACAGCACAAAAATACCGAACCAAAAACAAATAAGCACAACAGTTGAAACGAGACAAAAAACACAGCAAAACGAAAATACGAAACAAACACAATAGTTTTCCAAAAACAGAAGAGAGCGAGAAAAAAAAGCCCACAAATGATGACAGCACAAAAATATTGAACCAAAAAAAAATTCATTATAACAGTCAAAACGAGACAAAAACACGACAAAACGAAAAGACGAAACAAACACAATGTTTGCCATGTTTGTTCCAACACAGTTCTCGTGGCTAGTAAATTATAGGTTTTTTTAATGATTGATGTTATGTCCTATGGCTATTCAAGTTTACAAAGTGTATTCCAGGATATTTTCAGTGTAATAGAGTTTCATCTGGCCCACTAACACGCTTCATCACATTCCCCGATGTTCACGAAAGTCAATATGTATGGATACATGTTTCGACACGCCGGTCCGCCACTTTGACGAAAGTCGCAAGAAATCAGCAACTCTACAAAATGGTGTTATAAAACGGTGGAAAACAAATTTCCTCCCGGGCCTTTTTTGAAGATTTTTTTTTCATCATGAAAACATATGTGATTGTAAAAAGAAGTATTTAAATGTGTTAATTTATTTTACTGTGATAAAGTTTAACAAGTGTAAACGAGATGATAATTATAAGAATAACACCGTGGCCTTCTATTCAGATAACGTTTGCGTCCTTAAATTTTACGGAACAATTCATTTCCAATACGAAAGGCGAAAAACGCAAGCCGAAACGAAAGAAGTTGAAAATTAGCCGATGATAGTTTTTTTTTTTTTGTGTTCTTGCTTGGTTTATAAACCCGGCCTAAGTATTTTATTAAACAATACAACGATTCATGTAAACCTCGTGAGAAGGAAATGTAGTCTTTAAAGGCAATAAAAGTGTGTGTGTGTGTGTGTGTGTGTGAGGGGGGGGGGGCTGCCACAATAAAATAATTGATAAGATTAAAAAAAAAGGTGAGTAAATTTTAAAAAAAACTCACGATTACGTGTGCAGGCGATGCAAACGGAACACGAGTCAAGTAAAAGTATTTATGCAAATGTTTCCTTCGGGTCAGCTACATCGGGAATCTTCCGTCCGTTCACTAAAACTGGCAAATTGCCCATCTCCGCGCGCCTTCGAAACGAAATCTCATGCATCAGGAATAGTCACACATACACACGAGGTTTTTTTTTAACCAATCAGATATGTGTGCTCGAGGAAGAAAAAAAAACTCACTCTTCGGGCTTGATAAGAAATTATGGTTGGCTATCGCCATATTCTTTATCCCACTGACAAATAAAGAATATACATGTAACAGACAGACTATAATTTTTGTGAGGCACGGTAATAAATGCAGTGCTTTCTTCGTTAGCTTGGATAATTCGAAATTTACATTCGAAAAGTATTCCTATTCTCAATGTTTCGAAGGATAAATAAATAACAAAGAAATGGCATTTCGTTTTCAATAATTTTATTATTTTTATCATTACAAAATATTACATTGACTGCGTTAAAACGTTAAACGTAATATGTTGGATCGCTGAAAATTCTGAGTTGTTGACTGTGATAAAAAATTTTCCAGTGAAATCATTGAGGTTTATCAGAACAAAAAATATAATTACTACACGAATTACTTTAAAACAGTAACATATTTTGAAGGAAAAAAATTAAGTTATTGCAATATTCAGCAATCCTCTCACAAAATTTCAGTTCACTCAAGATAATTTTAAAGAAGTTTTAGATTTGTAAATTGTTTTAGAGAAGAGTACTATTCGCTCCAAAATTTTATCTGTGACTGAAAGTTTAGATAGCGTTGAACAAAACTTGAAAAGTGAGTAATGCCTGCATACAGACTGAAACCCAAAATAAAAAATATTATTATTAAACTTAGCTTAACTTAGCGCACTGATATTTTTTTTCTATCTCTCGATATTTGAAAGTTTTTAACACACGTGCGTAACACTTATGTTTATATTCATGGGCGAAAATCTGTAGGATTCCCAGGGGGGTGAGGGATAACGATAATCATTCCCATTTCACAGTTACGATTTTGCAAGCGCATTTACCCCCCCCCCCCCCCTCTTCTTCCGGTTCTTCGCCCATGTTTACATTATATAGATAATAGTTTAGTTAAAGACCGCATGTCGACAAATGAACAAAACGTTTTCCTTTGTTTTGCTACGTCGCACGACATGTAACTTTCATAAAAATAATAAATATCCTAGGTGAACACAGAGAAATAGCATATGTTACCACAGGTCCCTGAGTAAAACGCTACCCTGGTTGGTTGGAAACATGCCCGCCACATTGTTCAGACCGAGAGCCATTCTCCTGGGGCGCGTGGATGGAGTTCGAGTAAATTACAGTGCGTGGACAAAAACCAAGAACATTTTTTTTTAATGTGTTATAACGTGTATTTTTGTAAATTTTTTTAACCACTAAACGACCCGAACTCGGGACCATAATTTAACCGTGCCATGTTATATATATTTTTTTTATCTCTCTCTTGGAACCAGGCTGTAAGGCGTGGTCCCTTAGGCAGGGGGCGGAGTGCGTTCCGTTCGCTGCCCTCATGCTTGTTGAAGGGGGAGGGGGGAGAAGGGGTTCGCAAGCGCGCAGGTGTGTTCAAGTCGGCGGCCATGAGAACTGGGGTGACATCTGTTCGGTTCGGCTAACAGGGGGATGACGGGTTCCAAGAGCGTGAAGGAGTGATGAAGGGGGAGGGGGCGTATGACAGACTTACACGATTATAATGCTTTTCTATTTCCATGCTTGCTGAATTGTTAAATTATCAATTATATCATTACCATTCGTCTATTTAAAAAAAATGTTTTCTGCACTAAATTTATTCGTTAATTATTTTTAATGTGTTCACTCATCATGTTTTCGGGCGGACTTTAAATCTGGAATAGGTTAACCCGTTTCTTTAAAATCACGTTGTAAGGCCGCTTACAGGTTTCGTTATTTTTTTTTTAAATAATAATATGTTTTGAAATTTGATAAAAAATGTTTCAGTTGTTAAAATGTAAAGATTGATACAACAGGGCCAGTGTTTGACAGTAAATTCACGGAGGAAGATTAAATTTTTTTTTTTAAAGAAATCATTGGTTAATGGCAGGAGAACTGTTGATTGTAAAAATATTTCAGAAGTTTTGAGAGTAC
This sequence comes from Bacillus rossius redtenbacheri, assembly GCF_032445375.1. NCBI lineage: Eukaryota > Metazoa > Arthropoda > Insecta > Phasmatodea > Bacillidae > Bacillus > Bacillus rossius. Next base: position 45,114,272 of record NW_026962011.1, on the reverse strand, counting down.
AATATGATAGCTGCTGCGTCGTTTTTCTGAATATTATAATTTAGTGTGGAAAACTCGAATCAGAAGCCATAAGAATTACGCCAAAACAAGAAAAAAATTCAGTATATTGTAATAGACTTCTGAAATAACTGTCTGTTACAGGTATTCGAGGGCTGCAAAACGAACTGTGTAGATTTTCGCACGAAATCATTGAAAATAGACTCATTTACTATAGAACAGGGTCCAATTACACTACGAAAACATATGAACTAATCTTGGACTCGACTGCGACGAGTTCGTACCTACAATAGTTGGTGTTACTACCGTCAAACTTCAAACAGATGATCATCAACTGGCTACATGCGATACCACCATAAGCCACTGCGTGCGATAACTGCGGTCGCAAGAAGACATCGCACAGCGAGAACCGAAGTCACACGAAGGGAAGTATTCGGGCATGTTGACAAGTCACTGCGAATCGTGGGCTTCCTTTGCGGTTGGTTACGGCGGGAAGCCTACGATTCACGCCGAGTATTTGACATGCCCGAACATTACCGAATACTTGCCTTCGGGTGTCTTCGGATTTTTTTTTTTTTTTTTTTTTTTTTAGGTGACAAAACGTCTGTTTTAAATGCCGGAAATGTCAATGCTAACTTCTCCAATGCTACCAATGAGAAAATCTGGTCAATGTGAGTGTCACATATACTGGAAAGTTATGTATGAATGAAAAAAGAAATAAAACACCATTTATGTTTGTTCTTCTGAAATATTAAATTTGTAATTATTAAGGTGAGTAATTTTTATAAAAGGGAAAATAATAATAACTACTTTTTAACAAGGTTTTTCTGACATTGTGATATAATAGTTCACCATTTTAACAAATGACTAAGTTAGGTTTATGTATTACAAATCTGTGATACAGAGAATGAAAATGGTCAGTTGGGTTAGGTTGTGTGGACAGTGGGTTATGATAGGTTAGGTCCATTTAATATTCTTTAAAATTAGGATGATTGGTTAGGATAGGTTAGCTACATAGGTAAACAAAAGAATTCCGAAGTCACCCGAAGGCAGGTATTCGGTAATCTTCGGGCATGTCGAATACTCGGCGTGAATCGTAGGCTTCCCTAGCTACGGCCGCGACTGGGACGCTGCTGCCATCTGCCGTCGGCGGACCGAACCTTGCACCGCCGCGGACGAAAGGTGCAGCTCCGGGCGTACCTCAATTTCCCTCCCGCGGGGAAAAAAAAAAAAAAATTCCCCCACCTCTCGTGGCTTGCGGGAGCAACAACCGCTCAAGACACACCTCGCTGCTGAATAAAAAAAAAAACTCCGATAACACATCCTTTCTAAGATTTGGGCGGAAGAAACAGAGGGACAACATTGGGAAAATACTACTGAATATGGCTAATATGTTGATACTCCAAAGTAAATATACATAAAATTACTTTTACCTTTGCAATACGCGGGTACAAAATGCATGTTGAACCAAAATGCGATGTAACTCCCTTGCATTATTTTGGTACACGGTGCCAGCGGGGAGAAGTGGGGTGTGTTTCTTCTACAACATTTATTTGTTTCTTTGTCGTCTATATCGACATCCTTAGTCCTACACAATTCCTATAATCCGAAGAGTCTATGTAATTATAAGTTATGGATTATGTTATAGTTTATAACTTATATAGATTTTGTAAACTGTGTAGGTATGTAATGTTTGTCAGTTTTAACGATTGATACGTGACGCAACCATTAAAATAGTGTGCAAACAAGTGTTTTTTTTCTAGGAGTAAATTAAAATAAATTATCAATAATATAAATTATTAACATCAGTTTGACACACCTTCGCTCTTTCAGAACATTTCTACTACAGGTAAAACAAATTACTTTAATATATATTACTTACTTTGTTCCGAAAATTTTATTTTCATCATTAAGTTATTATTGTAATTTAGATGTCTTATATTAATACATTATTATAGATTAAATCTAGATTTACTATGATTTAATGAATAATAAAACAAATATATAATAGCCTATACAAAATTGTGTTTAAATTACATTTCTGGACGCAAATCACACGTAGTTTCCGCACCTACCGATATAATTCGCTTCCGGAGCAGACACATCGACCACTTAATGATTTGATTAGCAGACTGAAATTTTAAATTATATAATGAAACGACTCCGATAAAAGCGAAAAAGACCCGTCTTTGAACCTGATTTTTCAAAAAAAAAAAAAAAAAAAAAAAAAAAAAGAATTGTATTAAAACACTGCTAATATTGTTAAATTTCATCAACCATTTAAATACTATAAAGTTTCCCCTTGGCTTTGTGAACTTTGGTTCTGCGTCATGCGCTACAGATGGCAGCACCGTTGTTACACGCATTTCCGTTCCATGAAACTTCTGTTCGACTCACGAAATTACTCCTTGCAAATGCCGTACACCGAGAGTTAAGATATTAACATAATGTAGTTCTAGTCTAACGCATTCCTGTAATATCATTTGCAATGTAAAACATGATGTTTGTTTACGAAAAATGACGATCAAGCGAAGGTTTTTACAAAAACTTTTGACATAAATAAAGTGGCCGATGGATTAGTGGATCTTTGGTGCTATAATTTTGACAACTGTCAAAATAAGGACAAGTGACATGAAACATGCCATAAAATGTGAGTGCACGAAATCTCACTCAAGTTTTTTTCTTTAGTAGTAAGCTGTAAAAGACAATGAATGATATTCACTCGTCGCACAATTAATTATTCGATGATTTAAATGTGTAACATTTAGCCTATTATCATTCGTTTATCAATTTACCCAACCGAAAGTTTTGTGATAGTCGCAAATTATATTTTTAGTAACCCACGTAACTGCAGGTTATTTATATGAAAAAGAGAATTTTTTTGATGCACACTAACATTTGTGCGTCAACGCAAAATTATGGGTGCCAACACAACAAATCTGGCAAAGCGAATTTGCACTAAACATTTCGTTCCTTTTATTTCCAGCAATGAGTGTGTCTTTCCTAATCCAAAGTTCAAAAATCCATTGGGGTTAGCATTAAAAATAAACTTTCAGATAAAAAATATTTCCCAGTTACATAATGATCGATTTGATCAAACTGTACCTACATAAAATGTTAATAAATTTTTCTATAGCTTATTTAGCCATTGTCTATTGTAATCGGATCTTTAACATATTTATCAACATATATCATCAAAACATTTATTTTTTATTTAATTTTGAGATTTATGTTTTATTTTTAAACACATTATTGGCTAAACTGAAGTCGTTTAATAATTTCGAAGTTAAATCAGCCACAGAAAAAAAACTTAAAATAAGGCTCACACATGACTACATGTAGTGACCAACAAAATAATTTCTTCCGCAAAAACAAACATTTCACGTTTACCTTTACATACACGTAGAGATTCACAACGAAGGCTAGTTGCACGGTTACACTACACAGAAAAAATGTCCAATTAGAAAAGATTACTTTGGAAACGAGTAGCCAAGAAATAATTTCTAAAACTACAAGCAATATATTGTAACTTGGTTCAAAACATTGATGTATGAAATACGTTTTATTACGTAAATTGGCGTATTATTTTATATTTTAACTAATTAGTTATTCAAGAATAATTTTGTTTAACCTTGGAAATAAAATCGAATTTTTAATCATTGGTCTTTATTGTATTTTATTATTTTTATTAATGAGCGCAGATAATGCTGCAAAAATATTGAGGGAACGGTTTATAAAACACTTTAACTACTGGGACAACACAAAGCATAAATTCCCTGGTAAGAATACGAACCCAGTATTACTGCGAACACTACCTACTTTGTAGTGATAGAGATGTTTTCATGTAAGTGTAAAAATTTTTAAACATCTGTTATTTTACATGAATATTTCTGTATCGTTTGCAAAAAAAAAAAAAAAAAACAAGATCGCAGTGTAGAAATATTAATTCTGACACAATGCGATAAACAATTTTATGGCATCGAGTTAACAGTGGGGTGGACTATTGAGTACTTATAGCTCATCGGTTCACACGAGGAAATCCTGTTTCCTCCTCCAAAGGGTGCTTCGTTTCGTCAGTTGATCCGTCGGCAGTAAACTTTACTTCCCTGCCAGAAAACTCGCAAAAGGCCGATGTCAATCACTGCGGAGGTTCCGCGGCCTTTGAAACGGGTAAGTAATGGTTGCCATAACCCTTAACGGTTATAATTACTCGTTATGGGTTCTTCTTCTTCTAGTTGTTGTTTTCTCCGCCTCCCTCTCGGAACACGTAACTGGCGTGGCGAGACAATAAGTTATCGCCGGACCTGGCGATAACTCAGAACATAGTTAATATTTGTATTGTTTGGTGGACGGCGTATTGCCGTTCGCCCTCGGAGCAACATCGGTCTATGGAGCACTGTGTGGGCGCACCCTTAAGTATAATTTTCATGTTACACGCACGGAAATCATGCTGGGTGGTTGGAATTTCTTTGTTTGCGAGTTAGTGAAAAAAAAAAAAAATTGTTTGAAATTCAAAGGAGTATTTGTGCAATTGAACTGTTATGTGTAATTTGAACCGGTTTCAACAAATACCTCATCTGGTATATTTTTGTGAGAAGCATTTTATAAATTTTTATTTATAAATCTTCAATTCGGATTAATCCATGGTTAATGAAACTAATTTTCAGCTCACATACATAACTAAAAAAGTGCATGCTCCCTAGTTTCGTTAAATTTGTTTAAACGAAATATTTTAGCAATAATAGGTAGGCTACTACAAAAATTACAACTCCTCTTTATTGTATTTTATAAAGGGAAATTTAAAAAAAAAATATAATTGATCAGTACGATTGTCTGACAGTAACTTTTTAAAAACGTTCTGCCAGTTCTTGCCAACGTCACTAGGTACCGAGATAGGTACCAGTGTTACGGTTTTATGCATAAACTATATTATATTTGTTTATATTCACTAAGTATAATATATGTTAATAAAAATATTTGTGACAGAACAGCATATGCAAGAAGGGAGGTATCGTGTTAAAATTTTCATTAATAGCCCTCAAATAAATGTTTTGACGACAGAATGAAAAAAAAAACAACATCCACACGCGTGAGCGACCGGGCCTTAAGAAGAGATCTGAAAATGCTCACATTAGCTGTACTGCACTGTACCTTCTCCCGGTGTCTGACGAGGCGGGCATATAGCGGTCTGCGGTCTCCTTAACAAGTATAGAGCTACTCGGTTTGCGCTGCAGCATCACGCATGTCACGTGTGTATATATGTATAATATGAATATATGGTAATGGTTTTGATTCCTATCTGTCTGCACCGTCTCGCTAACACGTGGTTGGCAGCCCACTAATTTTCGTGAATTAAACTAATATTATATTTTATTTATTTATTTTACTCAAAATTAGAAAACCTGCGGTAAAGTAAGTTAAAATGAATTTAAAGATTATGGTCCTGATTGCAACTGGCTAAAACAGGTACACTGTAATATTATTTTTTTTGTAATTTGAACAGAAATATTCATGTAAAATTACATTTATTTATACATTTACATGTCAACAACGGTATCACTACAATATAATGTTCTCTGTAATACTGGGTTTGGATTCTTTCCCGGGCATTATGCACTGTGTTGTATCAGTACCTTCAATACTTAAAAGTTATTTGCAAACAGTTCCCTGAATAGCTTTACAGTATTAACTGCGCACATTAATAAGCATAATTAAACAAATTAAAGTCCAATGATTGAATATTTCAATATTTTTTTCATGGTTTAGAAAGAAAATCGTTTAAAGTATAAATTTATGGGCTAATTTTCGTAAGAAATACTCAGGGTTATATCGGAAAAGTAATACATATATGCAAAAAAATACCATAACCATGTGTTGTACAAAATTACAATATCGCAGCCAAACTATTATTACAAGCTATTTCTTGGAAACTGGATTCCAAAGGAATCTTTTGTAAAAGAAAAAAAAAAATTTTTCTGTGTATATATTATCTCGAGTTATCCACCTTGAAACATTTAGGCATGGAAACAAACAGTATTGGCTAGACGTGAAGTTGGTTGCTATGAAACATCAAATTAAATTAATAAATCATTAACAAGCTTCCCGAATCCCAGTTCGTATGCGCCGATGCACCGCTGGTAGATAGGCCTAGTATATATTTTCGGAGAAGTTTTGAACGAAAGAAGGCGATAACTAAACAACTCTGATGAGCAAACCATTGCAAAACAAATAAAAGCTATAATAAGGTATGTGGTCAGCCAAGCGAGAAGAGAGCTTGGAAGCGAAGCGAAGTCATTTCAACCCGCCCCCCCCCCCCCCCGCCCTTGAATTTTTTTTTGGCCGTTATTACAGTGTTTCATCTCTCCAAACCCAGCACGTGCTTCGTGAAGACAAAAGCTGATACTTCATTTCTCACGATATTCGAAGTGGAAAAAAAAAAGAATTGCAATTAAAAGTAATCGATTGCTAACAAAGCCTGAGTCAATTAAAAAAAAAAATACAATTAAAATTTGTGGTTTATAAGGAACAGAATTTCGCAGAAAATAATGCCGCAACCCGGTCGATGTGCTCCATCGCTCTTACGTAAATGAACAGAAAATTTGGGTTAAGAACAAGGTACCTCCGAAGACAATGTGTAGAGGGCTTGGAAACCGCTTGAAAATTGACCCAGTGCTCCTGATTTAGTAAGAGACGCGCAAGGGGTCAAGTTCAAATTATCAACCTGTGAATTGCTATGGTAAAATTTTCTAACATGGGTAATACCGTAGAGACCTGTAAAATTGGCGGATTCATTTCGCGATAGGATAGTGTCCAAATACTTTTGACATTATTTTGCTTCAGTGATTGGGCCACAGTTTATCTGAAGGACTCTGGGCCAATGAAAAATCTTTAACAGAAGAATTAGCGAATCACGATCATTCCAGTCAACAGGTGTTACGAGTCGGTAACCAATCAGCAGATGTAATTTGCACGAGTGCGTAGAGGATCATGGAGTCTATCCTTTAGGGATTTGAAATCGCGAATTTTACAGGTCTCTAGTAATACGCTGCTTCTGATTAAAAGTGTAATTAACATTCTATCAACTGCATCTACACAAATCGTTAGGGTGATTCCAAAATTGCACCTAAAAAATAAGGGAGTTGGACTAACCACAAAAAACTAAAAAAAAGAAAAAAAATACTTTTAAAAATATTATTGTGTTTGATAAAATATACAATCCTGCCACAACAAACACAAAATAGTCATAAGTCATTTAAAAAAAATCAAAGTTAAATATATCTGTCTTAAAATTAATCATAAACTTAAATTTGCAGACTAGTCGTATTTAATTGGAAAAAAAATCCGAAAAGGTATAAGGCCAGGAAAAGCAACAAATATAGCTAATTTAACACATTCTGTATATCACAATATTTAGCAGAGGGCACTCTTGTGAGTGTACTGCTATAACAGCAACACAATTTAGCACGGTATCCGGGTGGCTTTTTTCTTAGGTGAATGAAAGGTCGTATGAGATTACATTAAAATATGATTTAAAGAGAGCGGGAACGCTGAAGAGTAACCAGCCGCTAGTAAACATGATCTGCAGGTCTCCGATTTTAGACTCGGATGGTGTGTAATAATCAGGGATGGACCAGTCAAATCCTCAAATCTTCAAATATTATACAATCCTTAGTATTCTAAGGATTTGACATTCGAGGGAAAATATTCTTAGAAAAAAAAACATTACAGGAAATAGTGTAAATTAAAAAAAAATTCAACACTGATAACCTCTGAGGTTATCTAGGTCAATTTATTTCGTCATACCTGTCATGTTACCGTTCCTCAAGTTAGTTTACTTTTAGCATGCAATCATATAAATAAAATTACAATATGTATTGATTCTGGAAACTTTGTTTATGAATAAAACATTCAAAGTATTAAATTTTTTTCAACACCATTGTAATATTTTTTTCTTTTCTTGTGCATTATTTAATTTCTGACTCTTGAGACCTAGATACTGATAACAAGGGGTGTATTCAAAGTACTCTTTGGGATTCGAATTCGAGAAAATTGGGAGTTGACCCATCACTGGTAATAATATTAACGATTTTTTTTAAGCCACTATAAATCATAAATATCGTCCCATATTATAAGAATATGTTTATGTGGTGATTTTTTATGTTAGTTAAAATGTAAATTATAGGTTTTAATGCAATTTAATTACGGTTTTTAAGTATAAAAACTAAAAAAAAAATCTGCATACATATTCTGGTTGCACGTTTTACTAAAGGTTTATGAAATGACGGGATTTAACATATGAATTAAAATTAAAATATTAAAAAAGTTCAATTTGTCAATTTCAATAAAATTTTAGTACGATCTCGCACATGACCAGAAGATGTCAACAGATTTTAATGTTTTCTTGGTTTTTTTCCTTACTGAAAGAGGCTACTATTCCGCATTATAGTGCATAGAGAAAAAAAATAATATTTATTCAACTCACCCTGGCCCAGGCACTGGCATATGTAGTAAGTTAAAAAATACTTCTTACATAGCAAAGTATTTGATTTGGAATCACTGCATACGCAAGCCGGCGCGCTATAAATGGGACCATTTAAGCTTCACATCAAAATTATGGAAGACTTTTTATTTGCATTCTGCGCCGAGGTATATACTACTGATTATTATTTTTTTTTTTTAAACACTTCTTGCAATCTGTAGTTCTAAGGACCCTCTGTGTAAACACGCCTAGTACATGACAACAAAATAACTTGCGCTTTGGAGAGAGAGAGAGAGAGAGAGAGAGAGAGAGAGAGAGAGAGATAGATAGATAGATAGAGAAAATAAAAAGCAGAGTCGGCGATGCTGTCGAAAGGTTTTGTAGGTCCCCCGCTGAGAAGAAGGCAACCCCCCTTATGTTTCACATCAGCAGGGGGGCACCTACCCCCCTCCACCCCTTCCGTGGAAAACCCACCAATCCCACACGGCACAAAAACCTTTTAAGGAACACCTCGCCGACATCATTAAACAGACGGCGGCCAGAGAAGATGAAACGTGGCCAAGTTAACTAGATTTGTAATCGGTTGGTACCTACATAACTTTTAAGAAACGCCGTAATTACCCAACCAAGTTTAGGACAGCCAATAACCTAGCCTAGGTTCGGAAAGTTCCCGATCAATTATTGTGTATATTTTTTTTAAATTTGTTTATTTGTGACGCACGTTTAAGTTCCCACCCTTTCCTTGAAACCCTGTGTAGCCGCCTTGTTGTAGCTTTCCTGTATCCAATCTTCCTTTGAACTCAACCCGGACATCTGTGGACTAAAGCGACTAGAGTGAAGCCCGGGAACAATTTTACTCGATTAATCAAAATTGTTCGTAATTACAAAGCGGGCTCACAAACTCTATGAACAATGAAGCTGCTTGAATTATTGTACTCGAGAACCTTTCATTTCCGACAGCGGTGCGTACGGCGCGGTGGTCGACTACTTTGGCTGGGAAGGATCAAAGACTAAGGGCGGTTTAGTAGTTTGGCCCTTCCAGCCGAGAAAGCTCCATGACGACTACAAAACGAACAGTACACACCACTGCCAACTATTAATCACAGCGGTTTCTTCAATGTAACGTAAAGCCTCGAAAATATAGCCTGTGGCTTTTAATGTCAGGTCACTTCTAGTTGCTCGGTTCTCCGTGTGGATAACTTATTTAATATTTTCAAGAATTATGCCATAAATAAATTTTCTGAAACGACCACCAGTGACCAACAGTATGTCCATGTTTCTCGGAAGATATCAGGCATTCTTTAAGGGCATACCAACGCGATCTACTGGATACCCGATTACCTAAAGTCGGTACCGACCATCATACTCAACCGTAAACTACCCTTTGAGATAAATTAAAATGTAGTGTAAAATATACCAGAAGTGTAGCTATTAGATTAAGAAAAATTTTGAGGTCACTAATAAAAGGCTTCGATAGAACAACATACGAAATTAATTTGTTTGCAACGCAAAAAAAAATATTATTGGTAAGTCCTGTTTTAGTTATTTTTTTAGTGCAGAAACCAGCCTGTGAACGATTGCGCATTTACTCGTCTCCAATATTTTATTAAATTTTTTTCCCGGGTAGGACAGGTGTTCACATGTGCGCCCAGCCTCTGTCGGTCGCAACGCAGTCGCACTGCCGGCGATTGGCCGTTGTCGAGACGTCAAGTGGTATCGACAGGAATTAGGAGCGAGAAAAAAAAAGAAAAGAAGAAACGAAAAGAGGAAGAGAAAGAAGAAGCCCGGAGGGAAGAAACTCCGAGAGAGCGCCGGGCGGCGGTGGGCGAGCAAACGGAAGGAAACAAAAGCGAGGAGAATGGACGAGGCGAATTCTGTGTTGGGCAAGAAAATAAAGGAAAGGGTTGAAGTGAGTGTAAGGGGGGAGGGAACGTCGTGGTCGGCCTGCCCGTCGGGTCGCAAAACATCGGGAGGACGTCTTGTCTTCGACGGCCACCGGAGCAGCGGGCCTAGACCCGTCCAACAGAGACTTTTGAGTTCCCGGCGCGTCGCAGAAGACGAAGGCGAAGCAGATGGAGAGAAGAAAAACACGTCGACGCTTGTTAAAATTCACATCCAAACAATTCGATCATGACTCAGATTTTTTTTAATATAATTCCTTGATTCAACACCCTACACACTGTTATAAATGTACTGTAAATATACGGACTTTTCCAACGAAGAATTCAAACTCAAGTAAACTGAAGAATTCTTCGGATTTCCAAATAACTGAATCTTCGTAGAAACGACGCCATATTTAGACTGTTAGGTTGAAGGTTTCGTTCTAAACAAAGGTGGACAAAAGAAGAGTGTTCTTATTGTAGACTTGACTAGTTTTTGAATGTGTTTTTTTATATACAGAAAATATTCTTTTGGATTCATGTTCAGAGTCCGTTGATTTAGGAAGATCCCTGGATAATTTTTAATCGGCGTAAGTTAAAGGTGAAAATTTTTAACAGTGCAGGGACAAGACATTTACGGCAAAAAAAAACATTAATGTAAATGTAAGAGAGAGAGAAAAAAATGGATTGCTGGCAGCGGATTTTTTTTTTTTTTTTTTGGGTAATGATTCGATGTAAATCGCTTAGCTAGCTGCGAGGCGGTGACGAGAGAAAGAGTGACGGTCAGGGTGTCCACAGTTAGTTCTTTCGTACTAGATCTAGTACTTTTATAAGTTTTTTAGTGGTCTAGTACATATACGTTCAGATCTAGAACTTTTTTCTTTAATATAATAATATTACAGTGACTCCAATATGTTTTGTTATTAAGCGTAATTATTTTTAAAAAAAACTATGGAATGTATGTGTGTGTGTGGTGTGATATTTAAGTTAGAGCATTGCAATGTCATAATAACTTTCTAAATTGTTGAAACCATAACAAATTATAATTTAGTACTCTTTTTTTAAATATAGTACTTTTTTCTTGCCTAAGTTGGTACGAAATATTTTTTTTACTTGTGGAAACCCTGGTGCCGGTTGGACGGAGGAGACGGACTAACGTGATTCCGACTTCACTCGGGAGCTTGAGAACTAGTTCTCTACGAAGCGCGCTTGAAGAAAGGAAGCAAACTTGCTGTGTTTCACGGGTCACTGCAGTCTCCCACAGAGCCCAGCACAGCGCAAGGCATATCATTCAAACCAAAACCACCCTCGTATGTGCAGCTCGGTCGCGCTGAACTGGACAGCTTCATAGGCAGAAAAGAAAATTTCTGTACTTTTACTAAAGGATTCATAAAGAAACCAGTTGCCATTTTTTTTGCATAGTATATGAAATACGTTTTTGAGATAGTACTGGACATTTCTTACAAAACTTGGCGCGATTTTTAAAATATTTTAATGGGTGTTTCATTCAGGCATAATTTTTTTTTTAACCATGGGAAATATAATCGAATATTCAGAAATTGGACTTGACTTTGCTGGAAAGCTATTCAAGGAAAGGTTTACAAATAACTTTTAAATATTGGAGGTATTGGGGTAATACAAATGAATAACCCGGCTAAGAATCCGAACATTATTTTGTAGTGATACGGTTCTTTTCATGTGAATGTACAAATTTACAAATATCTGTAATGTTACATGAATATTTCTATTCATTTACAGTGTATGCATATTCAATCGGCGATTTTCTTCTTCTTCTTCGTCTTCGAAGCGAACTGGAATTTTCGTTCGGGTCCTCGTCATAAACTCTGCCAGAGGTATACTGGATGACCTTCGAACCGTTCAGTCACGCAAGTATACCTTGGTGGTTATTATAGTGTTTATTATAGCCTTTTTCGTTTTCCACTAATTTATAGATGCGCGCAGCGGTGTGGAATATGTGGCAATAAGAAAGGCAGCCGCACCGGAGGAACTTGAATATAAAAGTACGAACCAGCGATTCTGGCCACACTCGCTAGCCCGACTTAACAAATTCTTTTATATTCGTCATGCACGGCGTGTTGAATATTTTAGCCAAACAATGGTCCATCATACTGTATGAGTTCTTCCCCCCTCCTTGGTCAACTTACGTCTCCACTTTGTCGTCATTTGTTTTGTAAGAAACTGCTTGTAATTCCTCTCTCTCTGAGGTTCTTACAACCTCAAACTGTAATAGCCAGAATTTATTTATGACATTTATCCTCGCTAGGTCTAGACGGAGTAATGAGTCCCAAGGTTTCATGCGTATAGATATAGGCTACCACTAATACATTCATAGACATCTTTATTTTGATAGGGAATCACACGTCGTAGAATTTTCCGTATTTTCAACTGTTTTCAATTTAATTTGTGTTACAACATGTTACAAATATAAGCCACTTGATGTTTAGGCTGTTCGAAACAAAATGAGAACTCCGACTACATTATAGTTAAATAGATATAGTTGGCTTGGAGTAAAACACAATTGGATAAAACATATAAATTATTAAACAAACATAACAAAAGTTTTCAAAAGAAATGTGCTCAGTAAAATGACTGCGCTCAGTATAAACAACATTTAATCTTTGAAGTGATTCAGCGCAATGGAAATGCACTTCATTTGCATCTCGGACGAATTCATCTTTTTTTTTGTATATACAGTAACGTTATAAAATAACAAGTACATGGTTAATAATTTTCACCGTAATTTTACGAAGAACGCTGGCTACAAATTATACAAGGATCCTCGTTTTCGACGTGTAATTATTTCACTTGCATTAAGCATGGACCCACAAGAATAATCTCGGCACACCGACAAAAACAATCAAAATCTTGATAAGTCTACAGCAAGGAAAATAAATCTTCCTTACGCTTGCCTGTTTACCCTTTTACAACGCAGCGTGTAAACTCCTAATTTGAAATGAGCCCCATTTTTGACGTGACAACGTCTAATAAATCGATGCACGCCCGCTGCACGCACAAAAAAGTGTCCCGTTACGCACATTTTCCCGTTACGCTGTGTCCCGTTACGCTCATTGTACGCTTGCACCTCATCTATCTCTCTTCCACTCGATTGGAACAACCATCGATTTGACTTTTTCGAGGCACATTAAACTTGAAACACTCCCATTCGTTTCCTACTTTTCCTATCATCGTCCTATCCTTAACAGAATAACACAGATTGGAAGAAGTTAAATAGCAAACATGTATAAAAGTTGAAGTTAAAAAAATATCTCCGTTAAAGTAATAAATATATTTGAATTAATGAGTGCAAATAAAAGTAAATTTATCAATTAAATTGTAGATTTAATTTCACTTCTTTGTATTCATACAAGATAGTGATAATTTAATAAAAAAGATTCAATTTTATTCATAAAAGTATGCAATTATTTCATCAATGTTTTGTTATGACGTTGTCACGTTAAACTATCGTCCGTAAACCGACTTTACAGACAACCTATTTTTTTACGAAATTTCATCTATCTGAAATTTCGAAGGACTCTTCGTTTATTTCAGATAATTTCTTCTGTAAATGTTCGTAAATTTAATGTATTTTGTAACAGTACCCCAGCGAGAGGTTACTCCTTACTATGAACTGAGTATTAGTTTTTTTTTCACCTTAAGTCATTATCACGGCAGTTTATGCGGCATTAAGGGGTGCTTGCAGAATCAGGTGAATAAAATGTAAATAAAAACTAAACAGGTTAATCAAATGGATAAATACTTTACTTCATTTTCAAGTCAAGACTAAGCAAGACGGCAAAAAGAATCAAATTTTAGAAAAACCTTTTTTGTTTAGTTATGTATCGAAATCTATTTACAACTAAGCTATAAATAGGCGAATAATATTTCTTGTACAGCAAATCTCTAAAATGTAAACACATGTTTGACAATAACATAAGCATTTATTTTACAGCCCTAAGCTAACCCCATTATGTTAATGAAGAGCAAGTTTTATTGTCAATCATGTCTTCACGTTTGTTCTGTGTTGTAAGTAACATATTTCTTAACTGCAAAGAGTTTTTGTTATTTATTTTAGAAATGTGTTTTTAAAATTTGATATTTATAGTCAAATAACTCTTTTATTAATTACTTAAGTGAAGAAACGTGTGTAGTTAATTTTTTTTAGTGTCATTTTCTCGTAAGTTCTGAAGAATATTTTGTGGTGAGGACCATATTGATTTGTTTCATAAAAACACTTTACTAGTTGAGAACCAAATTTTTTTCACTATGGAGCAATTTTACAAACATGTAAAACCATTTTGAAAATTTAACCGTTGCTTCACCCGAAGAAAAGTTTTTTTTTTTTTTTAATGCTGTATTTCAACTATAGAAATTTATTATTGTTTAAAAGGGTCATGTCTCATGTCACACGCCCGAATTTCCTCCCTACAGGCATGCATATGAACCACATTATTCCAACTTTCAAGGGAAAAGTAGGCAAGATACCTAGTAACTCTTATATAAGAAATAGAAAAATAACAACCCCGCAGTTTGGTCAAATACGACTGTGATAAAGTGAAAACTGTTCCCGTCACACTGACTTCTCTAGATTTTTTTTAAATACTCTGTTACGGAATATTATTGACGCAATCAACAATTTCAGATGAATCCACCGATTCGCCTTTCCGCAGAAGCTCGCGAAAAAGTTTTTTGAAGTGAAAACGTCTATAGGAAGGTTTGGATAGGGAGTAAATTCATGTAAGTCATCATCGACATGGTCACGTGACGTGTTAATTTTATTATATTTCAAGGATAAAACTTAAATTATTCTATTTTTAATGATATAAGTTTAGTTTTATCTTTATTTTACAAGGAAATTTTAACATTATTGGGATATTTTTTAGTAGGTAGTTAAGTTGAGGTTATGTTTTTTTTATTTTGTTCATTTATTTACGATGTGAATCTCTTCAAATGTCAGGTTATTGATTTATTAGAGATAATGTTGATTATTTGTAGATAATATTTTATTCTTTCAATGAAAAAACTTCATTTCATCTAGTTTTAAAGTTATTATTGGTAGGGGCAAAACTTATGGGTTCGCGTCACCGACATGCTAGTGATATAATACAAATATCATTTTCTTGCGTATATTCGACGTAGAAATGATTTCATAATTTCACATTTAAAAAACAAAATATTAAGTTTCCAATTCTGTCGACAGTCCCCATTATTGATTTTTAGTTTTTTTTTTAATATTGAAACATCTGTTCCAGCTTTCTGTAAGGCGTGAGGATGAATGTTCTGGAAAGTGCCGTGCGCCAGAAGTCTCTAGGTGAAGTATTACCACAACGCCGAAATACTACAACGCCGAACGTACAATAACGCCGAAAACCATAACGCTGAATTCCAAATTGACTACAACGCCGACAGCTAGAAAACTGCTGTGTACCACAACGCCAATTCACCACAACGCCGAAATACATTAACCCTGAAAAATGTCATTGCAGGACTGCCACAAAGGTTAGGTTAGGTAAGGTTAGCACACAAATTCATTCAGTTGTTTTTCATTTTGCTCCTGTGGCCCCTCCTCCCCGCAGCAACATTTTTCGGCGTTACTGTATTTCGGCGTTGTGGTACACAACAGTTTTCTAGCTGTCGGCGTTGTAGTCAATTTGACATTCGGCGTTATGGTATTCGGCGTTATTGTACGTTCGGTGTTGTGGTAACGACCCAACAACACGACGCATCAGATGTCATGCCTATATTGCACCTTTACAGCGTACAATATACTTGATGATTCCCCTGTGTCTCGGAGGCATAAACACAACATTCTTTAAATGATTCATGCAATCGGGAATTTTGACTTAATACAAATTTCCGAACACATACCATTGCAGTTTTGCACTGTTTGTCACGGAAAAAAAAAATCAAGAATGCAAAATAAGAAATAAATATAAAAACAAACTCACTGAAAGCTGGTGTCTAACAGATGGACTTGATGATGAAACTTAACAGGTTATGTATAGCACAACTGTATTCGTCGCCGTTGTTGTCGTTGTGTTTTCCATAATACCAGTTAATATTAATCATTGTGTTCGTATGTTTGCTGCGTTGACCAGGTTTGTTGTCCGTCTGCATTTACTGTTATTGTTGACACTGTCCCGTCGTGGCCAGCCTACTGTATTCTTCTGTGCTGTTATTTTTTTCATGGCTAAATTCCTTCCAAGGGATTCTTGTGCTGTCTGATATTTAAAGTTTGAATGTGTTCACCTGTGCTGTCCTCGTTGTTTTTTCCATTGCTGGGTTCATTTGTCCAAACATCTTATCTCTCGATATACGGCATTTGGTAGAAGTAACGTGAACGCAACGGAGATGTGTAACAACGGTGCTGCCATCTGTAGAGGATAGCGCGAACCAGAGCTCATAAAAGCCAAAGCAAACATTATAATGAATTTTTTTTAAAAAAAATATGGCAGTATTTTAATAAAATTCATTGTCAAAAATCAGGTCCAACGCCGTGGTTTAGTATTATTTTCAAGTCTTTTTCGCTTTTATAGGAGCCGTTTCATTACATAGAGAAACCTTTCACTCTGCAAATCGAATGAGTCGATAGTCGACGTGGATGCTCCTGCAACGAATTCTATCGGCGGCTGTGGAAACTGCGTGTGATATATTACGTTGAACACACAATTTGCGTATATTATTCACGCTCGGTATCATTAAAAATAATTCTACGTTAAATTTCGTGTCCGAGTTTCGTATTAAAAGTGTGTCTGCAACATGAGAACGCACGAATTTGTTTCGTCATCGAGGTTAGATATGTTACACATCACTGGCGAGTACTTAAAAAGACTCGCTCGGGTTGCGTCAGTGTCGAAATCGATCGGACTGCTTTTAGCGCCAGAATTCTCGCCGAATGCAGCTTATGTTTCAAAAAAAAAAAAGATCCTTCGCGTAAGGTAAAAAGACGCGCGCCGTTGCCATTCCGGGAACAGGCGCTGCGTCTTGTGTGGAAAGCGGCTACGAAGGTAAACTCGGGAGTGTTGGATCGCGCGGCGAGTTAACGCCCTGTCTCACGCACTCATCAGTAGTCGGCGCGTTTCCCGAACATTCATCAATACGCGCGGACAACCGTCGAGCACAACACACACACACACACACACACACAAATCTACCCCTTCCATCTCTCCGTCTCTCTCCATCCCCACGACAGTTCCTCTCTCTCCGTCACTCTCTTTCTCTCTCGCACTCTCACCTACACCGCCGCCGTCTCGCTCGCTCACCGACGGCGGGGAGGGGGTAGGGTCCGCCATCTTGGACGACGCCGCTTCGTTGAAAAGGGAAGGGGTGGTGGGTGAGTGGAAGGGGGTGAACGAATAAAAGGGGGAGAAGGGGAAAGGAGTTGGTGGGGAGAAGGGGAATAAGTAATAAGCAGGTTGCGAGCGCGCGGTATTATGCTGGCCGCGTCGTGGAATCATTACCGTTGCTTCGCGGCACTGCGATGGGGCGTTTTTTTATTCCCCGTCGGAGCGTCGTGATTGGACGGCTCGCGCTATTACGTGCTGCGTCCAGGCCACTCCTTCCACACAGACGGAAACAAAAAAAAAAATATTCGTAGAGCTCCGACGACTGAAAAAGAGTGAGTGTACGCAAGGGGGTAAAAAGGTTTGGACAAACATTGTTGGTTTGGGTGAGGAGGGGAGTGGGAGAAGGGGTAGAAAATTACATACAATGAAGACATGTCCCGCCTTCAATACCAACCAGCAATAGAGACGGTCCAATGGAGACCCCGCACATTTATAATTTTGTTAGGTAATTTTTACTTTGAGTAAATCGTTCATGTTCCTCGGGGCTCGCTTTACAATACAGAATGACGCCCCTGTCTCATCATAAACATTCCTGGACAACAGGAAGATAAGAAAAAAAGTTGTCATCTTCCAACGTGTACAAAACCATGACGAAACCTCGCAAGGATTCTATAACTTAAAATTAAAATATTTCTTAGAGTTTATGTTTTATTTTTATTTTGTGTTTGGCTTCATCCGAACAGAAAATTTCTTTTTATATTTCTCTTCACTACTGACCGCCTCAAAAACCAGTTTCCATGTTTTCTTTTTTAATGGCCTGCAGCTGTTTTTATTTTAATGTAATACGTGTGCTCTTACTGGAAAAAAAAATAGGGTGAGTAAAATTTTTAAATGGAAGTCCAATTTTCGCTTCCTGCTGAGAAATTAAACTTGGAGTAACAATTACAAACTTATGTTCATAAATAAACTTTACGAACTTTTTAAAAGAATAACTGAATATGCGATGCCAAGAAAATTAGTGAAAAAATTATGAACACCGACTTCTATTGTTTAACTCATATGTGCTCGTACCAGTTTAAGCAACTCTCTATGCAATCATATATATATATATATATATATATATATATTGTTAATATTTTCATCTCCTTATAACTGTGAAATAAATCTTAAAGCAACTACACGCTGTTTCTCAGTTACAAATCCAAGTTTATTATCATCTATTTATATTAGATGTTTTACTAAAGGTATTCAAACTAGTCTAAAACAACTATATCTCACAGTATAATTCACTGCGCGTAAGAAAAATAACTATGTCAACCAATCACAATATACTAGTATTTTTTACAGGCATAGAGTTCCTTTATACTATTATTGCTTGTTAAGCAAGTTAAAACTCTACACATATAAAAAATAATATAATTATGCTGAATCAACTAAATCCACCCGTAATAACGTACCTACAAGTGTGTGTATAAAGCAAGTGAATATAGATCAGAGAAATAACTTTGTTTCTCCATACGTGTTTTGAGTTACTATCGGTGGGATTGTGGTTCACTTTTAGTAAACTTTTAACTTTGTATCAAAATAATTTCAGAATTACTTTACAAAACAATATAAAAAAAGAAAACATTGAACCACTTTAGTTATAGCTACATGTATTTAAACAAAACGATCACTGTCAATGCTTATTCTCTATCAAAAACATGAAACAACTCTAAATAAATTCAAATTTCAGCGAGTGATGGTTCATTTTTGAAAACGTAGAAGTGTATGAATTTCAGGAAGACTTATGGAAAAAACTTATTTAACTTTCACAGTAAAGTTTTTTTTAAATATTTTATGGTCATTGTATTTTATACTGATTAAAAACATTTACTCTTCGATTTCATAACCTTATTGATTTATAACTACATGTATTTACCATTATAAATATATTATGTATGGGCCCACTACAATGTGAACATCATATAATAAATAACTATTCACTTAAAGAAGTTAAATTTTAATTTTGTTTAAATAAAACCTTGTATAGGGTCTACACATGAAAAGTATCACAACTTAGCTATATTTGACTGCAAAATTTCACAATTAAATTCACAAATAAGATCCGAGAGTTGAGTGTTTAAATAGGCTATATTTATGATAATTCTTAACTAATACACAAGTGCTTATGTTCTACTAGATATGTTGTTTTGTCCTACACAAGTGTGTTCATTAGTCTTAATGTTATCATTTTAAACAAAGTTGCCTTCAAAAGGAATTATTTATGTTTTCTGAAACCATTATTTCAGTTTGCTGAAACCATGATTTCCGTTTGCTGAAGTATATAAATTTCCTTCTTTCATCGCCCAAGCAAACAATTCTTTATTTCCAAATATAAGTTTCGTTAGGATGAATTAAAAAACACTGTTTTACTAAGCATTAGTTACTACTATTCTAAAGAGTGACTAGTGCAGATTTAAAAAAAAAGTTAATAATCAAGTTATGTTTTCAAAAGAAATTTAATATTTAAGCCTAATACACTTTTGTTTAAAAGTTTCGTAGTTCAGCATAAAAAGACTTCTTACCAAACAATTAGATTTTAATTTACAAATTTTTGTTCCAACTTATTGAAAAAATCTGATGAATCATTAAAATTTAGCGAATATACAAGTGCAAAAGAACTATCGTGAATTTTTTAGAAGTAGCTCTTAGATAATAACAACAACAATAATAATAACGGAAATAAAATCAAATAAACGACATGTGTGAGTTGAAGCCTTTGTAAATTTCATGTTTAAAAAAGTAAGTTTCAAAAGAATCGGTGGGTAGCCCCCACGCGCGTTCGAAGCGAAACATCATACTTGAAATTTCCTTAAACACTGTAATTTTATTTCGTAGATGGAACATAAATATTCATGCAAACTTAAATATGTTTGGAAAATTTGTACATTTACATTATAAAAACCGTATCACTACACAAATAGTGTTTGCAGTAATACTGGAATTTGGGTTCTTACCCGGGAATTTATGTTGTGTGTTGTCCCAGTACCTCCAATAGTTAAAGTTATTTGTAAACTGCTTCCTGCATGGCTCTCCAGTATTAAATGAGCACATTAAGAATCATAATATAACAAAATAAAATCAAATTGTTGAATTTTCGATTATATTTTTTATAGTTTTAAAAAGTTATGTTTGAATGAAATATGAAATACAAAATTATGCGCCAATTTTCCTAGTAATACTCAGTATTATCTCGAAAAATGTATTTCATATAAGCAAAAAGACCATCGCCATATGTTGTAAAAATTAACAATATCTTTCTTGTAGTATATTTCTTGGCACTTGTTTCCAAAGGAAGTTTTTTGTAAAAAAAAATTCCCTTTGTAAACGATGGAAAAAAAAATCAAGAATTCACTTGACCGATAAAACCTTACGATAAAGTGCACAATGGAGGTTCGCAATCGTAACAAACAAAAAAAAAAGTTATATTGCAAAAAGTCCTGCAGTCGTCTGACCATCCTCTCTTCACGCTCTGTCGAGACGTCGCCTGGACCGCTCTGCTAGATTTAAAGAAGTTTCACTGCGGGAACATTTAACAGCGTAGGGGCGCTTGTCGGACGTTGGGAGATCCGGATTCTCAACTTGAGCGAGCCGGAGGCGGATTCCGGATTGGTCCAGCGCGCCGTCTCCCTGGAAGCTGGTCTCCTCTCCAGGTAAACAAGGAGGGCGTAAAATAAAAGGACGGTAAAGTTCTGGCTGGTCCGGGAACAACTCCCCCTCACCCCTCCCCTTCTCCACGAACCCGGCGCAAAAGGGAGCCCGCACTGCCGCGGCCGCCAAAGATACGCATTTAATAACGGGAAACAAAAAAGAAACCCAGGGCAAGCAACAGAAGCTTACCAAAAAAAAAATTCACGTAAGTTTTAAGCTTCGTCGTTAAACAGAAGTGCGCCAGGGAGAAGTACGTACGAAAGAGGGGTGTAGAGGGGAAAAGAGAATTTTTTAATAAACAAGACTTCTTTTTTTTTATTGGTGCTGAAACTGGAGGCAATATGTGGCTTGCTCTTCTGATAATCCTCGAACAACATGGCCTGTGCTGCTACCAAGAATTCCACGAGGTTCAATTCGTACTTCAGTTTGCTGAGAAGCGAGTGTATAGCATATTTTATTCACAAAACTGAAAATTGCAGCACACATTAGGCCTATGAAAGCTATTCATATTAAAAAAAGAAAAGAAACACTTTGACAAATAATTTCTACTTAAACGTTCCACAAATGTGTTTTTTTAGTTACCATATGATTCACCGACCTTACATAAACGAATACCCAGTAGAATTTTTTGCCGATCTGAATCAACTGCAACATTTCGGCTTAGGAAATTTTTTATTGTTAGCATAAGCAACCGATATTCTTAGAACATTAATATCGTAAAGAAATTATGATATTCATCTCAACTGAGGCATAGCCACTAAATATTCATCGCCCTCTTTTATATTGTGGTTATTTCCCATAAATGACGACTGACATAATATTAAAAAGTTATTTCATTAAATCTTTAATACGCCACTAAAATATATACCATCAGGTAATCCACGCTAGCAAATGCTGCAGGTTACAAAGCAACCAAAGTCTGTGATTTCACAATACTATATACATAAAAGTTGTAAAAGAGTCCAATCAATACTTAACTTTTATTTAATTAATGGACACACCTGGAATGAACATCGCGAGTTAGGCTTCAAAATTCGCTTCAAATATTTATGAAAAAATTACTAAGAAATTAACATAAATTCCCATGCCCATGTGGTGTGAGCAATGTTTGACTGAATATGTGTGAATATGCGTGAATAAGTGTGAATTATGGTAATAAAACGTGTTAGTATTATAGGATAATTAATTATGTTTTATAAGTTTTTAATGAATTTAGTATGAAAATACGTGTACAGTTTTAGGTATATTTAAAACTATTTGTCTGTAAAATTCTTGTAATTTTCTTTACTATACAACTTTTGAAAAAGTCTTTAAAAATGTTATTATTTCTATTTAGTATTTAATTAAAACACGTCATAATTATGTAAAGTATCTCATGTGTAGCAAATGTGTTTTTTAGTTACTCGTTAATTGTTTTTTGTTTTATTTTAAAGGTTTTTCATATACTTAGTAATTGTTTTATTTATGTTAGGTTAAATATATGTGTTTTGTTTCATTATTTTTCCTACCTTTATAAACATTGTGTGGTTACATTTTTGACTAAGCCACCTTAAATTTGCCAAGTGAAATATATCAATATAAATGAATAAATATTGTCTTACATGAATATTCGTGTCACTATAATTAAAGTGTTTTACTGAACGCGAACATAAACAATGAAATTTATAGTTAAGACTAGTACTTGGGAAATACTTTTGTGGTAGTACTTCTGTCTCATAGAAGAGCAATATGTTTCAAGGCCTAAACTATACATGAAAAATTTTTATTCGATAAAATCTTGTAAAAAGGTGATTATATCGCATTAATTTAGTTCGTAAAGGCCAGATACTTTAAGTAAAAAATTAACAAATTAAAAATTGGCATAATCACTTTGTTTTGCTATCGCCTACAGGTTTGATAAGCTTCAGTTATAAAATCTAAGAATCTTTTAGTCAGACCTATAGGTTATATTTTATAATAAGGCCTATCATAAATATAAAACAAAGTAAAAAAAATATATGTATTCAAAGGTTGAATCAGTAGCTCTAGTTATTAAAAAAATTTCTGCTCTTGTGTGATGCAAAATATAACAGAAGCCTTCTGTAATACAGTCTTGTTAGTACATAATTGTATACTTAAAACTTACTTAAAAACTTTCAAACATCTTTATCTTTCATGAAATTAACCTACTATTTAAATTAAACTTAAAATTAAAGCTATTCTATGAAATATGTTTCACCAAAATATTCTGAATAAGGTCTACATTCGCTGAAATAATGATGTCCCCGGTTCACTTTAAAGTATTCTGATTAATTGCATGTGTAATTTAAATGCCCTGGTTTTCAGAATTTAAACCTTTTAAAGTGTTGAAAAAAATGTATAGGTAAGCAATAAACTAAAACAAATAAAAATCTTATGTTTTAATTATTAAAACAAAATAGTGATCGGAATTGTTTGAACATTCTGGTACAATAAAGGTCCTACAACGTAACATCAATTTGCGAAGTTATGCTTGAAGTTCGGCAGATAAAATTTACTGGGGATATTAGGGGTAAAATAATTATGAAATATTTTATTATTTGTTTATTTTTAGCATTTTTGTAAAAATAATGTTCACATACATCCGAGTTTGCATGCGTAAACATGTATAAATTTTTTCTTACGATACCCAGTCAATTTAGACATCTATTCCTGATTTCTGTAATTGAACAATTCGAATTAGAAAAACCAAAAAATAACTGTATGGCATGTATGGTGAAATTAAATTAAACTAATTAACATTCATTTATTTTTAAACACAGACACTGGGCCCGTTCCGATGGGTACAAGAATAAAAATTGGTTAGTTAACTACACAAATTGCATGCGTTTCCTGTGTTCTTACACAGATTTTGATTCTAAGAACACAAATACTAACGTTCACAAACGAAAATAAGAAAAAAAATATTAAAAAAATTCAAATATATATTAAAACCATAAAACAAGAAAAGGTTATTTCTTGCGTCATCGATAGCTTGGTAACTGAAGTCGAAACTTTCATCTTCATTCGTCTAAACAAGGCCTGAATATAAGTTAAAAAGCTGCACACATAATAAAAGACAACCCAACAAAAAATTATAATCCAAAAACAAAAAATTAAATGCAAATGTAAGACGTTTCAGATTTAATATTTTTGTGGTAGTCTAGTTACTGTGGTGGTAATTATATAATTCTGAGGAACGAATCTATTATTTTTGCAACCGATACGGACAAAGAAGCAATTGAAATCATCAACATGCTCTTAACTAAAATTTTAAACAATACGCTGGTGAAGAACTAATGTAAATTTTTGTAAATTAATTTTTGAAAGTAAAAAATTCAAGTGATTCTCACAGATAGCAAAATAAATTTTCGAAAGTTAAAAAAACTAAAAAATCATTAGTTTTAACCAAGGAATATACATTTATAGCTTTAAATATAAATAATTATGTACAAATATGTTACCAAATTTAAATGAAACTTCAGCTAGTATTGTTTTCCAGTAATTTATACTGGCTAGTTTGTCTACGTCAGGTACGTAAATAAAATTCAATAATCAACTTTGCCAATATTTTAATTTCTTATATAACCTCAATTAGCATTCCCTATCCCCAATAATCTGTTTGCCAAGGAGATAAATTTACAAAAAATGTTCTGGTTCATTCCTAGAAACTTCTTATAACTTGTGGCAAAGAGTTTTTCAGCCGTTATCTCAAATATTATAAAGCAAATCTAGTCTAGTAGACTTGCACGCATAGAACCAACTTACATACGATACTTGAAAATGTAATACAAAATCTTCATGGACAATATAGAACATAAATTAGCACACAGGTACTAGAAAATAACCAATTATTTAATGTGACTTATAAGAATTATAAAACATTTTCTTTGTAACAAGACTTCGTATTGAAAGTTTTGAAGATTTTATAATTTCTACACAGGAAAAGAGAGGCTACAGTATCAGTAAACATTAGGAGAGTAAATATTGATTTCAAGACTAAAAACTAAGGAAAGTAACAACATTTCTTACAAAGAGTTTTTTTTTATATGTTCTAGTTTCAACCTCCTAAAAACCTACAAATTTTGACAATGGTGTCTTGGAATTTTCAGCGACGGTAAGTTTTGATACAAGATGGCTAATTTCAAAACTAGGCCTAGAACGTTCCAACTAAGGTGATAAATCTTAGCCAATACGATGCTATATGTATACGTGCAATCTTACACTTTTTAAATAGGTCTTGTCAAATGTAGAGCTGTGACAATGAAACTTTTTTTATAAGTTCGTATCTTCAAGCATTCTATTGTATTGATTTACATAATGGCACAAAACAAAAAAAAACCTAAAACAATGAATTAAAAAACATACTATTAAATGTGTAAAATGTTTAACTGTGTTTACTTATATTAAATATAACCCATTAGCAGAAAAAAAAATTCTGTTTTTATTTTTAGAAATAATGAATATGATTGGTTCAAGCCACTTAGCAAATAACTTGCTAATCCAACATTATAATTTTTTACAGTATAAATAGCAAGTTTCCCGATCAAAATTTCTTACATGTAAGTCTGGCACACAATTTTTTTCCCCGTAAAAGTATGTAATATTTTCTTCGTAGGCCTAACTGAAGTCAAACTATCATCTTTATTCGTCTAAACATGGCTTGAATATAATATACCATGCTTCGCACAAAATCGAAGAGAATCGAACAAATAATTCTAATCCAAAAACAAAAGGTATACAAAAGTAATATGTTTTAGCTTTAATATTAAATATTTTAATTTTGCTATCAACTACTTAATAAGGTCATTTTGGATTGCGTGACAAAAATTTGTAATCACAGTGTCTAGTAATTTTGTGCACAGAGGGGATTTCAAAACGTTTTAAAAATGCCTATAATCATAGAACCAGGCCCCGATTTCAGGTATCTCGCGCTTTGGGGAGATAATCTTTAGCCGTCCTCCTTTAAGTTCTTTTTCTCCCCAAATATCATAAAAGTTTACAAATTCAAGCTTTTTATTATCAGTTTTCAATACCAAGGTTTTTCAGTTTACATTGTCTGTTTGTCTTTTTTTTAAACTTAATAATTGGTTGTTGCAGTTTCATTGCAGTTTCACGGCTGTTGTAACGTTAAATTGTATGATTTTACATGTATTTATTTAAAGCAAATTATTAACTTACGTCAAAAATAAAACTTTTTTTCCCATCCCAAAAATTTGTTTGTCCTTAAATTTTATTCGCACCTCAAATTCTCATATTCTTTAAACGATTCATGCAATGTGGAATTTTGATTTAATGCAGGTTTTGAACATACGCCATTGAGAGTTTTGCACTGTTTGTCATGGAAAATTTCCGAAAAAAAAAAGAAAAAAAAATTCTAAAGATAAAAAAATTACAGAAAACAAGACTTAATCAGCTGATGTCGGACAAACGAAACCAACGATGAAACTGAACAAGTATTATGGAATATTGAACGACAACAGCAAGGACAAAAAATTTTCAACCTCTAAATGCCTGCTATATAAAAATTTTGGACTTCAAAATATGACTGGAAGGTATTCCATACGACCCAAAACTTCCCTGTAATCAGCCCCTCCCAAAATTTTAGGCTGAGTGCTCCACTGCGGCTCATGAACAGAGAAGAAACGATCTGTACCACGGGCTGAGTCCATGGTGCGAACCTCGCTTCTGTCGTGGCGAAGCTGGCAAGTTTCTCCCGCTGCGCCCCTTCGCCGCGGACAGACCGCGATGTGACAGCGTAGCCGTGCTAGACCCAAGATCTCATCGCCTTCCCCTCCTTCGCCCTAATATCCTCCCCTCCTTCCTCCAACTCACTTTTCTTTTTCGCATTGGGGCCAGTTCGCCCATAATGCCCTGCGGCGTAATCCCCGGTGCTGCCCGCTTTATTGCGGGCATGCATGCTCTGTCTCCTTCCTCTTCGCCGGCCAGCGTGACTCACAATAGCTCCGAATATCAAACAGATATCTCATATCCCTGCCTATTGACATTACAACTTAAAACCCAAAGAAGAATGAAAAATGCTAAAAAAAAAAAAAAAGATCGGGAGCGAATATAAAAAGATAATGGATAAGAAAACAGAGCAGAAAAATAGCTTTCCTACGCACCCCCTCCCCCTCCCCAACATCTTTCCATTCTGTACATATATCTTCATCCCTTCAGCTTTCCTATTCTTTCGGCTTTTGAAATCATTCTTTTGAAATTAGAGGGAATTCAATTTGAATTTGTTACATTATTTAAATACAGCACACGAGTCGACCCCCTTCCATCTGCGACATGCGAATATCTTTCTTTCTTTCTCTCTCTCTCTCTCTTTCCTACTGCGTCCTTTCAGTTCCACTTCTGAATGCAAATCCAATTTTCCCTAAAAAAAATATAATAATTCTTTACATTTCTTTCCATTTCACCCATTCAGTCTTTTGTGTTTCATTTTTCTCCCTCCAATTTTTTTTTCTCCATGGGAAAGGAAAAATGTAATCCTTCTAAGACATGGTTTAAAAAAAGTAATATATGGTCCCTACATTATTAAATACCTACTGGAGTATCAAATATGGGGAAATTTTGTGCTTTAAGTTGCAGACCACGCGAGAGATTTGTACGTAAATTTTGAAACGTTTTAGTATCCCTTGTTAGGAAACAAGCATTTTGTTTCAAAACCTGAAGTAAACAATACACTTTTATACGATTAGGTACAACACAAGACGCATAAAATGTTAGCTGTAATAATTATTTTTTTTTTTAATTTTACTGAAACTTTAGATCCTATCGACAGCGATGCCATTAGGGACGATAACGTGAAACGAAACAGACGGACACGAACCTTAGAGACATAGAAGAAAAAAAATTATGTACATTTACAAATGATTATTTTGGAAACCATTTTCCAAAATAAAATTTGTAAATCGTAAAAAATATATATATATTGTTACTTAGTGAAATGCATGGCTAGGGTTATTTTTGCAAATACGAAATACGTTTGTCGAGATAATACTCAGTATTTCTTACGAAAATTGGTGCATAATTTTAAATCTTGATTATTGATGTTTCATTTATGCATAGTGTTTTTTAGACCATGGAAAATATACATGAATTTTTGACGATTTTACTTTAATTATGTGCGCAGTTGATACTGGAAAGCTATTCAGGGAACGGTTTACAAATGAATTTTAACTATTGGAGCTACTGGGACATCACAAAGCATAAATTACTGGGTAAGAATCCGAACCCAATATTACTGCAAACAATATTTTGTAGTGATGCAGCTGTTGTCATGTAAATAAATAAATTTACAAATCTCTGTAATTTTATATGAATATTTCTGTTCCATATACAACAAAAAAATTACATTGTAGGTACCATCCCATAATATTTTCGGAAATCTGTGAACAGAAATAAGGATGGTCCAGGTTATCCGGAAAGCACATCTAGTGTCCGTTCACTGCGTCCCTTTGCTCCGTAAAGTAATATCAAATCATGGAATGAACCACGCTCAGGATAAGGGCTTGGATAATATTCCATTATCTTGTGCCCAGTTTCGTGAAAGAGGACGTGAGCGAAAATGTAGAGGCATTTTGAGGCAAACTATAAAGCTGTCATTGTCAAATTTACTGTCTTGCGAGCGAGACTATGCCATAGCCTATTATCTATCTTGGTCTATCTCATGCGGTAAAACATCGATATATTTACGGGCCGAAATGCGGTAAATTAATGTCAACACGTAAATTCTCGCTCTGTCTTTAAAGTTATTTGCGATATATTTCAATTAGTAATGTTTTTGCCAACTTTTTTTTTGGTTTTATTTA
Organism: Bacillus rossius redtenbacheri; assembly: GCF_032445375.1. Classification (NCBI taxonomy): domain Eukaryota; kingdom Metazoa; phylum Arthropoda; class Insecta; order Phasmatodea; family Bacillidae; genus Bacillus; species Bacillus rossius. The sequence continues at coordinate 45,085,102 of NW_026962011.1, read as the reverse complement.
TACTGACTCTTATAACTTGCGCGCCCTTACTATCGTGATCTCCAAATGAAGGTCCAATTTACGGGCTAGCTAGCTTCAGTGCGAAATGTCACCGAACGTTGTATTTTTGTTGTAGAATTTAAAGAATCAGGATAAGGGGAAAAAAAAACGTGGAGACGTAGAGAGAATTGCACAGAAAAAAAAATGGGAATGGGTATCTGTAGGCACCCACCTCTCCGTAAAATGATGATAACTTCCCTAACATAAAAATAAATAGCTTGAGCTAACATATTTTTTTCTTCTTCTTTTCTTGTCGTGTGGAAATGATTGCTGCGCGTGAAGGAGATCTGAAGGGGGTGGGGGGTGGGGTGACACTCACATGTGATACACGCACTCACTCCCCTTTTCCAACCCCCCTAACACATGACTATCAAACACTAGGGGGAGAACAGGACCATCAAAAAAAAAAAACATACCATGTCATAACCTCCGCTTCTACTCTAACTCCATTCCCCTATTCTCAGCCTCCCCTCCCCCCTCCCTTTTTCCCCATCTCTTTCGCAACGACAGGGCCGGCCCGCTTTTCTGCGCGGAAAAACGCTTTTCCTACATAAAAGCCGGGGAATGTAACAGTCGCATTAAATCTTGACGCAGAAAATAAATGGATGATGAAAGACGCCCTTTTAGCTTCCCTAACCTTTCCAAATCTCCTGCGATCAAGTCGACAGATTCCCAGTTTTACTTCTCTGCAGGAAGAGAAGCGAGCAGCAAGGGCACACGTTAGCGAACGCCCCTGGGGTTCGAAAAAATTGTTTCGTGGATGAAAGTGATAAAAAAAAGTCCTCTTTCCCAGTCGAGGACATTTGCTTGCAAAAGCTCAATAACTAATTACAAAAACCGCATTACATCATTAACGTATATTTATTAAGTTACGAGACAGTATTCGGATCGTATTTTAATTACTTGCACACATCTGTGAACTTTGAATCGCGTTTTTTTAAATTGTGTAACAAAAAAAAATAACTTGGTACAGTTTTAGTTCTCTCGGTAATGTAGACGGCCAAGATAATAAATACGCTCGATATGACATGGGTATCAACTTGTCGGTCTTAAATATGACACTTCACGCTTGTACACTGAAGCCTCTGCGTGCTGTTTTAGTATTAAAACTTTACTACTGTGCGACATAGCTTATACATACAAAATAATGGCACATGTTATAGATACAAATTTGGTTATTGAGTTGCAACATCTTAGTTCTTGGTATCCGGGATTTGGTAGGAGTAATTTTGTGAATGTCGCATGGAATGTAAATGTGTAACAACGGTGCTACCATCATTGGCAGGCGGCGCTAAGCCAAAGTCACAAAGGTAAAGTGAAACTTTATAATATTAACTTTTTATTGATATTTAACAATATGGGCAGTATTTTAACAACATTCCTTGCCAGAAATCAGGTCTATAGCTGGGGTTTAGCGGGTTTTTTTTTCAAGTCTTCTTCGCTTTTATCGGAGCCGTTTCATTATATAGTTGGACATTTCTGTCTGCAAATGGAATAATTCAATAGTCGCTGTAGCTGCTCCGGCCAGCAAATTCTAGCCTTGGGTATGGAAACTACGTGTGATTTGCGGCCAGAAATTTAGTTGAAAAACACTTTTTGCTTATATGTATTTATCACGCTTGGCATTATTTTAAAGAATTCTACGTTTAATTTCGTGTCAGTGTTTCGTATTATAAGTGTATTTTCAACATAAAAACTCATGAATTGGCTCGTTACCGGGGTAAGACGTCACTCATCTCTGGCGAGTGCTAGAAGACAATCTCACATTTTTTTTTCCTTACATGATATTTATGCTATGTAGGTATTATGTCCGTAAAACTATTTGGGAGGGAAAAATTCAAAACTTACGTTACATACATATTTTGTTTGATGTTTACTGTATGCAAATAAATATTAGACTCCTAATTCATGCTATAGGACACAGATCACTTAGCAGATGAACCAGTATCGATAGCTTATTAACTGCGTCTCTAGTGAATGTATGTAAATTAAATTTCATCGGATAGTGTTTAGTTTCCAAGGTGTGTGCGCACGGTTGCACTTATTTGATACCGGTGTCACAATTGTGGTTACATGCTGTATACTTGTACGGGCAGTCCTTACATATCCCGACTTCCTCTCTGCTCTTTCCTCCGCTGGAAAAAAAAAGTCCCTTCCGTAAACGCGGAAGAAATTGAAAGAAAGAGCGGAAAGAGACAAAACGAGATCTGTTTCTCCCCTTGTCCCTCTTTTATTCTGCGTTATCAGCACGGGCCAGTGACGTCGTAAATAGCGGCGTTTGGCCGCGTCGAATCAAGTTTTATTGTGCGAGAATATGTCCGTGGAAAAGGAGGGCGGTGAGGGGACAGATATGCCAGCTGTAGCAGAAGGAGGGGTGAAGGGGAAGGGAAGGGGAGAGGTGTCGCGATACGATCAACGGCATAACTGCCGGGGTCGCATCGGGATATCGGCGATATTGTTTCTGAGGACCGCGTAAAAAGTAGGTGTGCAGTTGGGATGCTGTCTAGTGTACCGGAAACGAGAGACCGGCTAGTAACAAAAAAAAAAAAACATACGACAATCAACGATAACTTCGTCCCGTAACAAATTTTACGACCTTCGCGCTTAGCTGAAACACTATAAATAAAAAAAAACTGGAACAGGAAATTGAATGAAAACTATCGTCGAGAGTAAAACTACCGGGCATGTTATTGTTTTATCGTTAAAAGTCTAAAATAAGCGAGAAGACAAACAACCAATTAAGATAGAGCGGAGAAAAATGTTTCGCTGCTTTTTAAAATTATCAAATCAGAGTGAGCAAACTTAAATGGGCTATTATAAACTCCAATACTAAAATACCGATTGTATACCTACTCTGCGCGCGTTAACTCATGCGCAATAAAACAGCAGTTTTACATTTTACAATTTTACAGGGAAGTTCTGGTTACCTGAGTGCTTGGTTACAATACTTCAAGTAATTAATATTTAATATATTGTCTATTTTCTTACACACTGTTGTGGGAAATACAATACGAAACCAGTAAATTACGTTTTATCATAATTTGTAAGACTGAAATGCATGCTTGCTCAGATAAAGCATTTTACTAATACATGTCGTATCCTTGTAGATTTAAAAGAAAATATTTTAAGAACTAGTTTTCAAAAGTTTCTTTATAAAATTATAAATCATAAACATTGTTAGTGTGACAAAGTCTAGTAGTATTAAGTGTTATATTTCCACCAAAAAATATTTTCATTTAAAAAAAATTTAGTTTCGTTGTTTTAGTGAATTAACAAGCAATTGATTAAAATATAATTCCAAGCTTTCATGTTATTCGTGTTCGTTCATTAGAATCTGGCATTATTTATATTTTCATTAGCCAGAAAATGTATTGCTGATATGATTTCTATGCTCGTTTTTCTATTTCTGTTTATATTTTAATCTACAAATAGATATAATTTTGTCCAGTAGGTATGTTATGTGTTACATTCATTGTTAATACAAATGGCGATCAGCAAACTTTCGTGATATATTTTTCAAATGTATATAATGCGAAAGAAAATATTTTAAAGTTGTTTAGAAGCATGGGCCAAGTAATAAACTGTAGGTTGCTAACAGCCTCTTGGAATAGAAAATGCCATCACTTGCACAAGTGACTAAGTAATATTCTAGGCAATGTATCGGACTGTTAACATTCATTATTACCACTTTTTTTTACATCGTTTACACAAATGCACTTTGTTTAGCAGGAACCAAATATGAAAAAATTCAAACATCTATCTTGCAATTGCAAACTTTTTTTTTTGTTATTTAAGATGGTACTTGGTTTAAAAATGCAATAAATTATTGTTTAAGATAAACAACTACGCTGGTTAAAAAATTAAATACTGCTTATTAGAAAAATATGTCTACATAAGCTATCAGAGAAAAGGAACCCTTCTTCAAAATCAAAGAAAAAATATTAGTTAAACTATTCAGCCAAAGATTTATAAATACTATTGTTCGAAAATTATTTACAAATTTTAATTTTTTTTCCTGGAAGAGAAGCTTAAATTTTTGGAAGCGAAGTTCCAAAGAGATCTGTGAAATAGTTTTCTGAAGAATAAAATTTTTTAAAGATATATTCTACTTTTTTTTCTATTTACTTTTTTCCAGTTTGAAATATCATCTCTTGAACAGAAAGGAAACATGACGACTTGTGTCCATCTCGAATTTTCCTAGGTTTACATTTTTTCAATCTTGACTTTCGTCGTTGCCATATTTTTTTTTCTTGCCCATCGACATTCGGGGTCCCTTCCGTTACATTCCCCTTTTCAGAATTGTAAAATAATGTATTCCTGTGTCAAGCTGTTTCGTTTCCATATCCGACTTGAGCCCCGCTCTTTCGCCTTTTTTTTCTGTTACCGAATTTCCAAATCCATACTCTCCCCCTTCTCCTCAACCCCATCCAAAGACTTCTCGCCCTTACGCCGTGTTCCAGAAAATTCGATTTAGATGACCACGAGGAGTCGGTTCTATCTGCGGCCGACGTTGTTCGCCTAGTGCGTGTGTGCGTTCGTGCTTTTTGGACAAAACCTCCCCCCACCCTCTTTATTTCCTTGCCTCTTACACCAACGTACTCCATTTCAACTCCTCCTCCACAAAAAAAAAAAAATCACCCCTACAAAGCAGAGGGGTTGCGCGGGTGTGTGACTCATAGCAGGGGTAACTAGGCCGGAACACATAACGCAGTGTTGCTAACAGCCCCGGGAGTTTCGTGTTTCACTACCCAATCGATTTATTTTTCTTTCTTTCTTTTTTTATGATATTTGTGAAGGATTGGATGGAGAGGGGGAGGGGGAGACGTGGTGTATATTTCCATCCGACGATTTCGTTCCGCTGATACTCGGTCTGTTTCGCTTCGAACTTTTCTGGCCTGGGCGTTTCATTGACTTACCTCAGAAATATTATCCCTAAGGGCGCCGTCTGGTCGGGGTGTATATGTGTTGGTGTGGCGGGATGATAAGTGCGACGCTCGCTGGTATTTTCTAGCGCGGTATAGCCTCTAAGCGCAAGGCTCTGAACTGGCGCGCAGTCTTATCGTCGTCACAGGAAAACTGTGAAATTTGAGCGGTGACCGTTAACATTTTATATGGCGGAAAAATGAAGATGAATGTGTAATGCAAGCTCCTCAAGTGTTTTCAAGAATCTGTACCAGTAGTTTTACGCCTAAATAATACTCTAAAAACACGCCTTTTAGTTAATTTCCACTCTTCTAAAAAAAAACAGTTTTATATATGTACGTAATTTCAGGCTCTCACAGAATTCTTAAATGCTTTCCGTGAACAGCCCTCACTCGGGTATCAGCAGTAGTTTTGAAATCGCGTTGTCATTCAATGTAATACAAACCTAAAAAAGCTGATGAAGTATAGTTAAGTACACTGTTTCTTATAAAGTGCTGAATATGTTGGATTCGCCGTTAATCTCCAGTGCTGTCAAGCGAAGGTATAGTTGCGCACTCTTTGACGGCTTCATCGCGGTATACGCGGTACACAAAACTCGGTAATAATCAGAGATTAGATAAAGTTACAGATGGAGCATAAACACAGTTTGTAGGTATCTCTGCTGAAGCCAACGGACGTAATGGGGAAGCAGGTCGCCGCCATATTGTTCCACGAAGAAAATCGCATTTTCTCATATAAGTGATGGATGTATGTATGGTGGTGGAAAAGTGCATGAATATTAAACAAATAAAGACTGTTGACTCGAGAAAAATGATTGTGTACAAGAGTATGTAGTAAACTACTATTCTATATACACTATATAAACGAATGGCCGCCCTCTTCTTACGTGAACAAACTGGCTACAGTGCTCAGAGCTTATGCTCCAGCTGTTAACTTTCTCTAATCTCTGGGTATACGCGGTACACAAAACTCGGTAATAATGGTGACGTCGCCGCGGTAAAGGGTTCGTCCAACAACCCTGGTTCGCACCTGCGGTGTCTCATCCACGGAGGTTTCACGGAGGAGGATGAAGTGGGAGTGGGGGGTGGATGAGGACGAGGGAAGGTTGCTCGCTAAATGGTCGTGCGGACCGTCTCACGTGTGCGCGGGACGTGAGCAGGGCCAGATTAGAAGGCGAGTGAGACTGGAGTGCAGGCGGTGCGGACCGAGAGAGAGAGAGAGAGAGAAGAGAGAGAGAGGCAGCAGGGGAGCAAGAGGTGGGAGTCTTCGCCCGGGCCCATATTGCGGCTCATTCATTACTCCCGGGCTCGCGACGCCCCTATGAGCGCCACCTGGCGCCGTGACGCCCCGCGCGACAACGGCCCATGACCGGGTCTCTTCCGCCTCCGTAACGGACGATCAACCGCCAGAGGAGCTGCAATTTATCACGCCGACTCAACGAACTCGCGATTCAAACTGTTAACGCAGATCAGCTCTGCGAAACTCAAAACTTATTCTGATTCAGACTCTTGACCTCCCGTCCCTCTTTTCCTGACAGGAGGTAACCAAACCAAGAATGCCGCTCAGCCGAGGGCCGTTAAACTGATCGCACTGTAAACCCAAGCTTTCGGTTTCTGCCGCGCCGTCAAACAACACCCATAATGAACCACTTAATGTCACCAGTCAACCCAGAAAATCTTCGGTTGTGGAAACAACCAAGGAACGGTGGAAATACCAGTTCGAATACCACAGGCCAGTAAAAATGCAATACCTTTATTCGTTCAGAACTATTCAAATGCCACCTTTGTTGCAAAAAATTACTTATTTCGGCCTCCAAGATTGAGGAGGATTTTAGTAACTCTGATTGTGTGGAACTACGCGTATTTTATTAACCACATGTTTCAAACATCCTCGACCGGAACTTTATCTTTAATTATTTCAAACCAGCCTGCTTTCAACTCCTTAATTATGATTTTTATTTCAGTTTTCTTGAAGGAAATGTATCGGTCAAGATGTAATTGATTGATTTTAATAAAATCTACATTTTTTTCCCGTCTGAGTCAGGGTCTGCATGGATGCAATGGGGCTGCAACCAACAGGAGCTTGTCGTTTCGGCCAGCGTGGACCTTCGTGAGTTGAGATAAGGTACGAAGCAGCAACGGAATGAACTGGTAGGGGAAATTAAGAGCACCCCGAGGAAACCCACAGGCCACAGTAACTTCCGCCCCATGTCTCACTTGCGAAAAAATCTGGGTTTTTACTTTGCCGGGAACCGAACTCGGTTCGTCCTTGGGATAGGCTAGTGTTCTGACCGCACAATCACCGTGCCTCTCTAATTGAACGATTGAGTAACGAAATCAGAGCAACGTGATCACAAGATTTCATCTCTATGAACTTGGTTACGGAGGTTATCATAATACGCTATTATTTAGTTATTAAGAATACTAGAAACTAATTAATCATAAAATAATTATTAGAAAGCCAACCAATTTTAGCTATAAGAAACGGGGTGATAATGACACAACAAAACATACATTAAAAGCTAGCTAATGTTAAGCATGCGTTGCAATGCCTCAATCATTTTTTTATACTTTGTTTAAATTAGGTAAACATATATACAAAGCATCTCTCAATCTCTCTCTAATTATCTCTATCGCTCTATGTATATCTCTATCTCTCTATACTTGTATCTACATATATATCTACCTCTATCTTTCTTTATGTCTCTTTATATAAATATATATATATGTCACTTTATAGCAATTAAAATATTAAAAATATAGGTGTTAACCTATATATTTTATTTATCTTTTTACGGGCCACAGGTGTAACATAGCTATATATAGGTATATATAAACACACAAGTATTTGAATACAACATTGTGTCAAAATTTTAAAACAATCTGTGTAGAAATTTCGGAGATTTAATACTTTGAACAAACATTTACATTTTTTTTTTATATAGATTTTAACTTGGGCATCTAAGCTATTACCAAGCGTAACAAGTATTTTAGGAACAATAAGAACCATTACATCAAGTTCCACCAACGTCTTCTCATTGCCAAAAATTTTGGCGTGAGAGTTGGGCCGCTGTTGCACTCGGGTCGGCGGCGCCGCGCCCACGACGTAGGCAACCGGCCGCGCGCCGCTGTATCGCAGGGCGGCCTACGTGCCGGGTGAAGGAGAGCGCGGGGCGACCCCGCTCACGAGCGGCTAAGTTTCCTCCGACTTCTTACAGGAGGCACGAGATGGCGTCGTGGAGAAGGGGGGGTATGGGACCAAGGGCAGGGTGGAGGGTGGGGCAACTAAGGTCCTGGCGTCGTATGCGTGGACACGCCTGCCTCCAAATTGGTTTCCTGGAGCATACTGATATGATTGCCAAGGAGGAGGAGGAGGACTTGGAGCAGGGCGGGAAGGGTTGAAGAGGGTGGGCGAGGAACGGGGGTGGCTGAGGGTGGCAGGAAGAGGGTGTCCGTCGAGTTGCGGGAATTATTGATCAAGGAAACAATATGTCGCACGCTGTTTGCGGGCGGGGTATTAGTGTTCTGCAGGCCAAAGCAGTTTCGGTCCTTGCTTCGCCCCTCCCCTTCTTCTTCCCGAACCCTTCCCAGATATACCGTTGCATAACGCAAGGAAGTCGAAGACGTTGCCGAATACATGAACGTCGAATAAGATTTTTATTTAATCAGTATTTTGGAGATTACAGATCAGATAAGCTTTAAACTACAATTTTACCTTATTTTTCTGTAAAATTATACGTAAAACATTAAGAAGTGCATCAAGCTTACGAGTAATGATAAATTTATTTGGTTGATTTAGCCAGTGTTTTTGCCTAAAAAATAAATTTACTCATTTTTAAACACACATAAAAACTTAATCGGACTTATTATTATTTACAGTGATTGTTAAAATTTTAAGAATTTTTTTTTCATTGCCGCTCGGCTAAACAATGTGACAGAGTAAAATTGGAAAGTTAAATATTATTTTCTTAATAAATATAAGGGCAGTGTAATCTTAGTTTTGCTATAAGTATGATGTTGTTTGTACATTTTTTTTGATGAAATATCTCAAAAACTTTCGTGTCGTTACGAGACAAAGACAAATTAGTTTATCACATTACACAGATATTTTATAATTTTTACCATTGTGCATTTATAATGATTTAGCCTTAATGGGTATTTCCATGTTCATTTAAACCTCAATGCTGTTCGAAAATATAACAACAGCTTTACATAAATGTAAGGTGAAAGATTAAAAGAATGCACGTGTTAAAATAAACATAAGAGCGACCAGTGTGCTAAAAAATAAACTTCGTAAAGTCGTTAGCAGTTGGACTAAATCAAGAATCTAATTTCAAATTCAGCTTCATCTTTTTATGGAAATATGTTTCATCATCTGAAATAATCAAAAGTACAAGAAAATTGTTCTGTTTCGAAGAAAATTAACATTCCAGTCGTTGGAATGTTCGCTTCCTATTTTGGAAAACGGCAGTATGTGGAAGTTATCCTGCAATAATACGTGTTTCTAATGTATTGCCATGCACTAGTATATGTGTGTGCTTGCTAGTGTATGTGGTGTAATATACTTCATCCGAGTGGGATGAAAGAAGGGGATTCGCAAACAATGCAGTCGATGGCAGTATATTTCTTACGGGGGTCCGACAGCGACCAGCAGCCCTTGGTGTTGGTCGCCGAAACGGTCCGAGAACAAGAACTCGGAAATAAGGGAGAAGGGGTGAAAGAGGAAGTGCCGTGGGGTGGACAGGAGAAAAAGGAAAGGGGATGGGGTTTTAGGGTCGGAACCTAGGTGAGAGGAAAGGGTCCGAGCCCAGATAATTAGTGACGGCATTATGTGGGATAGCGGTACAAATAATAACTGTTTGCAGCTGGGGTGGCTTTAATTGGAATTGAAGGAGGAGCGGTTGGCCAGGGCTAGACAATGAGCGTCGTTCCCTGCCACAGGGTGTTCCGGAGCTCGGCTCAACCTGGTCCACCCACGAGACATCTTCCGTCCGAATAAAGAAGTCTTCATTCACGCTTCTAAAAATTGTGTAGGGTAAGCTAAAGTAAACAAAAATTAGTATCAAGCAATCAAAAACCATTGTTGTTACTAAACAAGCAATTGACCAAAATGTAACCGTTTGAACATATTTGTCAAAAAATAAAACCTGATTTTTTTTTTATCTCCAGGCAGTAAAATTTAATTCATATACATATATGTTTGTGTGAGTGAGGGAGCGATTTTAAATGTTGGCCTATGTTAGTAAATGTTACCAAATGTTTTGTTGATTAGTTGAAGAGCCAAATTGTTTCCTACCAACTGTAATTAGAATCGAATCAAATGATTCCACTTCAAATAGTCATAAAAATACGAGATGGGAAAATAACTGTAGAATTTATTACACAAGTACCGCCAAAAGAAAATTATAGGCACCTTCCTTAACACCTCTTGTTCTGCCCATGAAGAATTTTCTGCGTCTGGGAAAAGTGATGTTTGTAAAAGACTCTATGATGGTTTCAGCTAATGTTTTACGGTGGATTTGGCACTAGAAGCTTAAGATGTATCTACGTGAAACAGTGCAAATAGCAAGTTAAGTGGGATTACACTCCTTAGCCACAGTTTGCATGAATCATTGTTAATGTCATCAATCGTGGCCTGGAGTAAAATCTTTTTCGAACTTTTACAAGGAGAATCTTTGGCAGCTCAGTTGGCAACGGTATCGCTATTAAAACATCAAGGCAACGCTTTGTAAAATTACAAATTATGACACAAAGCGCTGCCTTGTAGTTTTTACAAGTGATATCGTTCGCAACTAATTTACCCAAAAGGGCTTTCCTTGTGAAAATACAAAAAAAAAAAAAAATACACTGTACAACTGCAGACGCGACGCGCACGTGACGATAAGAGAGTAGTTAAGAACTTTATTTCTTAAATTGTACTCGTGGAAATGAAATTACAAGACATGAGAGAAGGAATAAGTCGTCTTGGCGCGCGCGCATCACAATTTTCGGAACATCCGTTACTTCGCACCTCTCTCCTCCCCCGCTTTAATTTCGCCGATTTACTCGTAGGCACGTCCGACGGACACCCTGTTACTGCTTCCTCCGCTTAGCCCCTCCTCCTCCTCCCTGTTCTTACCTTCGCGCCAAATTCAATCAGGAATTCCTTTTCCTTTCGAGCCTCCCTCGTCGTGGCCGCGGCCGGCCGGGCTAACCCCCCTCCCCTTGCCCCCCCTCCCCACACCACCCCGGCGGGCAGAAGAACAGCGGTCGTCGGCAGCTGTGTCAACAGCAATCAGCAGGCCGTCTCGCGCGACGGAAACGGGAGTCCGCCATGGTGGCCTAGGAGGATGGGGGGGGGGGGTATAACCTTCCGACGGGAATCACGTCCTAACCACGTCCGCAGACGTCGCCGATGTGTGTGTATGGGTGGAACCACGAACCCTACCGGGGTAACTAGAATCTCTCTCCTCTCGACGACTGCAAGGGGATCTTGCCCACCCGACCACCCCCCCCCCCTCCCTCCTTGCTTTTTTGGGAGGTTGGGTTTGACACCCAGCTCCTCCGACTCGAAGAAAAAAAAATACACGTGCCATCCCAGGGGCGCAAATCTGTAGGATTCGCAAGGATGTCCCGACAGATGTTCCCAAGGGGGTTCTGGGCTTGAGTTATATAACCGACACAATTCACCTCTGGATGGGGGTGCTTGTGTGTGTACACTGCCCATATTTCGGCTCATATGCATGCAATAAGCAGAAAACTCAAAAACATATACAAAAAGGTTTTACATGAAACATAGTTTTGACGTTTACGTTTATCAGTCACGATTTTTCATGCGTAAGCGGGCCCCCTCAGTGAGGTGCTTCTTAAATCCAGGGGGGTCCGGGCCCCCTATTACTTCTTTCCCCCCCCCCCACAACCCGAATCAAGGGGCATGCTCGTTTCGTTGAACGTGCAACTGCATGAGATATCCTAATCAGAAACTGACCCAAGTCCATGGGCAAGTAAATAAAGTGTCTTTTACCAGTTCACCGAGTCATTCCCCGTAAAACATAATCCGAAATTTGATAACAATCTATTTTTAATAGCTGTAAATAATCATACTTCAAAATACATATGTTATTTTACACTCACTGCCAAGCTTAGCAGAAATTTAAGTGCAGAGACTAAGGACTACATAGTTACGGAATATCATCTATTCATTATTAATAATAAATTTTTAATCACAAATTTGCGTACAACGCTTACACGGACAAAAACCATCGAGGTAAAAATAACGATGTTCCTATTCATTGCGTTATTCTCGATTATTCGAAATATTTTTTTACAGATATCTCCTCTTTGCAATATTTCCACCAGATCCACAGCACGAACTGGCCTAATAAAAATAACCTATTCATTTAACTTACAAAGCAATTTCATGATATACTAGATAAGGTGGCAATTGCAGAATCATCTAGAAAATCCCAAATAAAATTAACTATATTATACCTGGAAGTGTTGTGGAAACATACATAGTTTTGCCTTAAAGACAGAGCTTTTCTGGTGTTCATGCTGTTTTATACAGCGAGAATATCGTCTTGAGAATCGTCAGTGATGTGAAAGGAAGGTTAAAATGTGAAACTTGCTTCGAGACGACACGGTTAATAAAGCTCTTCGCGGGGGCAGGGGAAGCTAGGGGCGGAACGAAACACAATGGGCGAGGGCCACTCCAGGCGCGCCAAGTACGCATAAACCCCTGGAAACTTCTAATGCCCCGCGCGGAAACAGCGAAGAAAACAACTCCGCCGCTTCCACCCCTCCCCGGAGAAACCTTCAACACCCAGAAACAGCAATAAGAGGAGATGTCGCGGGGCGCGGAAAGAGGAAAAGGAAAAGGTGGGAAAGGGGGTTGGGGTGCAGACGAAAGGGTTTCCACAGTTATTACTCGTGCCCCGACACAGAAATAATCTTAATACATAATTTAAAGTGATTTTCCTCCTCTTTGGAGGAAAACCCCCTTTAAAACCACTTAGAACCCCTCGCACTCCCTCCTTCTGTCTGGAGTTTCCCTAATTCCGCCCGGCTTTCACCCCCTCCACCCACTCCATCACCCACCCGTCCCGGCAGAGTTGTTTCAATAATTCAACCGGCGTTCAACTCCGCGGAGGAGTCGCCCGCGAAAATTTCATCATGAGTCTTCATTGCGGAGGGCCTTCAGTCACCGCTGGAGATCACCCAACCTCGCGACAGTGTCAGCGCGACGACACTTACTGGTGAGGGCGTTTGGAAGCGCGCGGGTTTGCGTTGCCCCCAACACAAGCACCGCGTGCCAGCAAATCATTGCCCCCCACAATTCCCCCCAAAAATATATATATATTCCTCAAAATTAGACAAATAAAACAAATTGAAAGGTTTTGAACTTAGTCCCTATCACCGTCGAAGCAATGCCATAAAATATCAAAAGACAATTAAACGAATCAACTGGGAGGGGGATAAATATAATTATTATAAAACAAATATTTACACCCTATCCTTGGAATTAAATCAAGCTCTAAATATCAAAATCTTTTTTGTCCACTACTAAAGTTCGGTACACCGATATGAATCACATACAGCAAAGTATTCAAAAGCATCTGAGTACCAAATAAAATTTGAAAAAGCAAGCTGTAAAGTCAAATTAAGGAAACAAAAGATTAATAATGTTAACCAGGCAAAATGCATATGTAAGTGTGTGGCACATAGTGCCACACGCGTTGGTGGACATATTCGTTGGATAGTAGGTACCAGTGTCAAAATGGCCCACTTAAATTTAAAATCTAATTTAAATCAACCGTGCTAAAACGTATGTGGATAAATTTTTTGCACGCATAAAAATAGTTTTGTGCTAGTATCATGAGGATGTGAGTGTTCCTATTGGTGTCTTGCCAAATGGTTGACGAAGAAACATTTAGGTAGCCCTAGGAAAACGTTATCTAAGATATAAGCAGTAATATTATTTTGTGGAAAAATCATATCTATTTCTCTAGAACTAACATATTTTTACGCAAGATCCGTGCGTCATTCTACGTGTATCTAGGAGACCAGATGTATTTCATAGCCCAATTTAAGTGCCCGAAAGGTACAAAAATGCCGTCGTTTCTAAGGTGATTGGCTCAGCAGTTATTTTCAGTGGCGAGAATGCCATAGGAATGTGTGAAATTAATGACAATGTTCCTGAAGAAGATTACAATGCTCGCTCCTACCGGCGTATACCCCTATGGTGCGTTCGGAATCCGCTAACATTACTAGCCTGAGGTGCGCTAATCCGTGTATTATGATCTCTAACATCCTAGTAAATATGTAGCCACTTGTTCAAGACTCTACGAATCTCATGACGATCACAGTCCGACAAGAATGTACGCCGTCAACCTAGACAAAAATTTATAACATGCTCTCCTACGCTGCTTGGAGCATCAGATGCTAGCCTAATGCTTGGCGAACAAGTGAAGATTGGGGAATAGGGAAGGTATGTGTTGAGGAACTTCAAGCACCATCGGAGTAGTGAGTGAAAACCACACCCAGAGTTGAAGGGCGTAGTCGAACATACGACCTTTTATACGCGAGCTGGACATGCTTCCGCATGACCATACATGTTCAAAAAGTTCAAGAAGATGAAAACTGGTCGATCGGCTAAAAAAAAAAAAAAAAAAAAAAAAAAACGTATGCACGACTCAACAAAATTCGTTTTTTATTATTGTTTTTATTCAGTCATAGAACAATGCGACCCCTTTCGAACGTATCACATAAAAAATGAGCTATCAAAACTGTGTACTGATAATTGTAATGATATTTTGAAAGATTTAGACCCTTTCCAAAGGGCAAAAATCTCAATGAAAGACATTTTGAATTCTTAATTTTCTTGCAGTTAAGATAACTTCTGATTTAAATAATGTATTATTGTTATTTCATTGATAAGAATTAATTTAAAATTGACAAATTTAGTTATTATAATTTTTTAAGTGTCTTTTGTCATGTGTTTATGTTTGTGTTGTCCTATTTTTATTGTTGTATTTATCATTGTGTTTTGTGGATGTTATTGTTATTTCTTTATGTAATATTTGTTAAGTGCCCACCTGTTAAAGGCATTGACTGTTGGTAGGCACTCAAATAATAATAAATAAATAATTTAAATATACAGAAATCTTGAGAATGACGCTTCGGACTGCTCGGAAGAGCAGACGAAGTGTTTGTTTGCGTTATTTTCCGGAGAAACCAGATCGTGAAATCATTTCTTTTTTAAAAGAAGAAAAAAAGCGTATCTCAAACAGCACGCTGCAACGGATTTCACGCGTCGAACAGGCGGACGCTCCAACGGACAATCTTCGGCAAGCACTTCAAAGAGGACGCCGCTGCTTCGGATTACTTTCGGCCGTCCCGTCACGTTGCAGACACGGAAACGAAGAGAGCTATCTTAAAAGAGTATGGGAAGGGTGGAGGGGGAAGACAGACAGGACACTGATCGATTTAAGTGCAAACATTTCTGGTCATTTAGACCTTGCGTCCATTGCACGGACACGTATCGTGGCTTCTCTCCCCTCGGTCAGAATTTTTTTTTTCTTTCATCGACAGCTCGCAGGCAAAAGAGACTAGAGTTGTTGCTCTTCGTTTTCAGCCTTTGCCTCTCTCTGCCTCCCAGCCCCTGTTGGAGAGGGGATCGGGGGATAGGGTTCAACCAACCCTGACGAACGAAATCGTAAAAACCTGGCTCCCCTCAGACGTCTCTCGGCGTGAAATTGGTATCTTTTGTCGGGATTCCCAAGCGCGGTGAACGCTGTGTCCACAATTTCTCGAAACAGCGTCGAATCAAACACTGAATGCAGATTGTCTTCTCGTAGCCTATGTGTAAGTCAGAGTCACCGAACCGGTGAAACACTCTTTAGTAGTATCAGCGTATTCTTTCTTAAATCTAAGTTATGAAAAGTATACTGCATCACTTGCAAAATACTATACTTAGTAGCGATATAAAGGTAGCTTAGATTTAAAAAATCGTTGGTAGAACATAATTTTTTTCTATTGGATAAACAGTTCAATTAGGTCCACAAAATTTATTACTTAATGAATCTGTTTTCTATGTGCGATATTTTTAATATATTTAAAGTATATTTTGTTAAAACTTTGGCTAGAACAAAGAACTTAAATGAAGCACTTGAATATTTAAATTGGTTTTCATTCCTGTACTGAGACGAAAAGGTTTTACCACGTGTATGGGGTAGTTTCAGTAAAATGTTGTGATGGGATTTCCGACAATTTTCTGTGCCTGAGGACAAGAGCATCACTTGACAAAAAATGGGCCAATTTCGCCGTCTGTATGTTGTATGCAGACATATAATCAAGCCAACATACTTATGTTAACGTTTAAAAAAGTCATGAATAAATAATTGTACTTATATAAGTATATATATATTATATACAAGAAGTCTGCTTACAAGACGCTACGTTTCCTGCAAGTAAATGTAACTTCCGTGCAAAAACTTAAGTGTCCTTCATATGCGGAGCTGTAAAAATTTTATTTTTCTACGTTGAAAAAAGTTTTACGAATCTACCAATAACAGACAGTTGTGACAGATACAAGAAAATATAGGCCTGGAAATATCAACATTTAATATAAACTAGCACATACAAGGTGTTATTTGGTCTTAAGGAGAAAGCACACAGTCTATAAGATAGTTATTTTTTTGTGAGTGGAAATTTATTAATATTACCTTCACACCAAAGGATATTGTAATGCTGATAAGAATATGTCTGTGAGAAAAAAAAACTGATAGTTAACGAAAAGAATCTGTAAACCTATCAGTAGGGACCCGAAAAATTCGCGGATTCAATGACCGCTAGGATAGACTCCATTATCCTCTGCATTTCTCAAGAAAACATGTGTGTTCATTGGGTACTAAATTGTGAGGCGTCTACACTGGGTAGCTTGTGATTCGACGCTTCTTTGGTCGATAGTCTCTCATTGGCCCAGAGAGCTCCAGTTAAACTGCGAGCCAATAGCAGAACCAGCAGAATTGTACACATGTTTGAATTTCAGCCTATCACTAAATGAATGCGCGAATTTTTCCGGTCTCTACCTATTAGGTATCTCGCAAGTTAATCCCCGGGTTAGATTAAAACATGGTATTGTAAACCAGTAAGGCAAGATGTAACATTAATGTTCAGACCGTCGTGTTTGGCTGTCCGCCTGTAACCTCTCGCCTGGACAGTGCTGGACACCCCTTAGACACGAAATTCGAATCCCTCAACCCTGAAACGCGCATCGACCCGTCACACAGAGAAAGAGAAAGAGAGATTGAGAGAGAGAGGATAGAGAGGGCCCCGCATTAGGGGTTGATGCAAATTACCGTCGTTATATACGACAAAACACTTGCAAACCTTTAAGATCCGGAAACTGTCGAAAGGGTTGTTGGTGAAGCTCCGGAGAAGGAGGGAAAGGAAATGCAAGAGGGGATGGATTCTGGAAGGAAATTTGGGGGGAAACCAAGAAAAAAAAAGTCACTGAAAATGTGAATGAGGGGAAGAAAGGAGAGACGGATTGTTGGTCGGGGCAAAGACGCAAAATGGATGCTTTGAATATTCACGGAGGAACGCCTCAGACGTGATGGGTCTTAAATAGGGGAGAGGCAACGTTTATTGGCATCGGATTATTTTTACTTTTGGGATATAAAACACACTTCATCTAAACAAGAATTTACTTTCAGCACCTTAAGTAGTTAATCCTACTGACCGGTTGTTCGATACAGTTATCTGACAGACACAAAAAAATATTTTGTTAATTTTAATTTCAAGTTTAAGTGATCATAATTTAACATGCATAACTCGTCCAAAGTACTACATATTCCTCAGCGATATTTTTTTTCAAACAGATTTTAGGGAATTTCTGGTGCGGTTCATTTCTTGTTCACTATCCACCCCGGGCATCCTGATCGCCTATGGCGTCTCACTCATGGCGCAATGCAACCGGTGGCCTGCGACGTGTCTCGTGTTCGTTTATGAGCGCCTAAACCAATGATAAAATGTTTTCCATCACGTCACTTAAGTGTTGACACATCCATCGTCATGTTTTTTTTTTTTTTTCGTAGCCAATAACAAGTCATGTGACGAAAACGAAAATAAACACAAAAAGTTGTGGGGTGGTAAAACGTCGTCAGATTTAATAAAAAGATTAACAAAATTAAGATTAATAAAATGGTTAACTCTGAATCACTGACCAAATTTCACGGGTCTTCTGTTTGAAACTACGGGCGAACCATCACTCTCCAACTCGCCCAATGAGCACGCATGACATTCGAAGAGTTTCCCATTGGCACTTCGTTCCTCTTTCCTCAACAACCGACTGGACACATTGTCCAGTGGCACGGGCTTGCTTGTGGACGGAAGAAAGCGAAAGCAAAAAAATTGGTTGTCTGTAAAGTCGGCTTACGGACGATAGTTTAACGTGACAACGTCATAACAAAACATTGATGAAATGATTGCATACTTTAATTAATAAAATTGAATCATTTTATTGAATTATCACTATTTTGGATGGATACAAAGAAGGAGTGAAATGAACTATACAATTTAATTGATAAATTTACTTTTATTTGCACTCATAAATTCAATTATGTTTATTACTTTAACAAAGAGATTAATATATTTAACTATAACGTTTATACATGATTGCTATTTAACTTCTTCCAATCTGTGTTATTCTGTTAAGGATAGGACGATGATAGGAAAAGTAGGAAACGAATGGGAGTGTTTCAAGTTTAATGTGCCTCAAAAAAGTAAAATCGATGGTTGTTCCAATCGAGTGGAAGGGAGATAGATGCGGCGCAAGCGTTCAATGAGCGTAACGGGACACCGCGTAACGGGACAATGTGCGTTACGGGACACTTTTTCGTGCGTTCAGCCGACGTTTATCGATTTATTAGACGTTGTCACGTCAAAAACTATCAGAAATCACCCAGAAGTAAAACCAGATTCATACCAAAAGAGCAAAAAATAAATTCAAGTTCGCAGGCGCTATGTAATATTATAGGCTATTATACTTTCGTTTGCCGGTGTAAATAGTTACGAGATGAAACGGTATGTGTTTAGCCGTCGTGGCTAAGCAGTTCGCTGCTTGGGGTGTACCATTTTGGAGGTTTGCTCAACGCTTTGTAACATTTGAACATACTAAGTTTTTAGGTGTAACATCATAGCTCTCGGTATACGGCATTTGGTGAGAGTAATTTCGTGAATGAAACGGAAGTCGCATGGAACGGAAATGTGTAACCACGGTGCTGTCATCTGTGGCGGATGGCGCGAAGCAAAGTTCACAAAGCCAAAGTGAAACTTTATAGTATGTTTAATAAATTTTAACATAAAGGACAGTATTTTATTTTAATGAAATTCCTTGAAGAAAATAACGCTCCAAGGTCACACAGTCGCTCTAAGCTGGGAGATACCAGAGATTAGGTAAATATACAGATGGAGCATAAGGTACAATTATAGACAAGGGGGGTGAAGCCAAAAGGGGAGGCTTTTTTTTTAATGTATCTATCTGCTGTACCTGTACTGGAGGTTATATTGGAGAAAAAAATTGTCAACTCATATAATAATTACATCTGTGTTATGAAGACTCGTTTTGGACTTTTTATACATGTATAAAAACATATTAACCAGTGATATTGTTGTCTAGTTTTCTTCCGGACAGTTTATCTGCAGTCGCTGAATAAACAGGCTAGAACAGCTGATACAACTACAAACAAACGTCCGCCATATAGGTATGTGATAATCAGGGAAAAAATTGCCGAAAGGAGGGGGGGGGGGGGGGGAGAAACTTCTTCACGTCTGACGGCCAATGCTTGGAGACCGGAAAAATTCGCGGGTTCATTTCATGATATGCTATAATCCAAAAAACTGTATCTTTATATTGCTTCTGTGATTGACTCACAGTTTATCTGAAGGACTTTGAGCCAATGAAAAACCTTCAACCAAAAAATAGTATCGAATGGCAAGCGTCTCAGTTGACAGGTGTCACGAGCAGGGGCGTAGCCAGGGTTTTTTTTTTTTAGGGGTTCAAACCCCCCCAACCCCTAGCACCAAATCTGTAATTAATTTCTTACTCATCACTCAAACAAATTTCATATTAAAAATAATAAAATTTTTACCATTACAATATTTAAATTTAAGTACGGAAAACTGCTAAAATAGCACTATTTTACACCTTAAAATCCAAATTTTCGCGGGGGAGGACCCCCGGACCCCCCTCTTTAATACGGGGGGGGGGGCATGCTTCTTAACACCCCCCATACACAAATCCTAGCTACGCCACTGGTCACGGGTCAGTAGCCAATGAGCAGGTGGCATTGGCCTGAGTGTGTAGGGGATTGTGGAGTCTATCCTAGAGGTCTTCGAACTCGCGAATTTTTCCAGTCTCTACCAATGCTCCATTGGGGTCCTTCCCTGATCTCCGGGAGAGATGGTGAACAAACCCGTGCATGCGGCGACCCGGCGGTGAAGATGACGGCCGGCTGGCGGTGGTGGGTGACGAATGACGTGGTGATGGAAAGAAAAAGAAGGCATTTCCAAGGAGGTAGACGCGGGGAAGAGGGATAGACGAAAGCGGGGTCTGTTTGGCCCATTAGGAAAATTGCTACCTAGTGGATTGTTTCATAAATGTAATGGAGTGATCGCGGTATTAACATGTCTTTCGGTTCCCTTCATATTTTTTTTTATTTCCCGCCGTCGCTTTATGACGACGTCTTTCCGTCTTTTCCACTTTTCCTTCGCCACTTTTCGAAATCCCCCACCCCAGCTTCTCGGCGACGTTGTCGGAGGGTTGCGGCCGTGTAGCGAGAACTCGGTGTCATTACCAAAAGTGTGTGGTATTAAGAGGAAAATAATAATGATTGATTAAGACGTTACACGCATTAGTCGAATTGTTTAGCTTTGAGCTCGGAGCTGGTTTCAAATTTCTGCCGTGGAATTTTAACATTTTTTTTTTAAGATGAGGATTATACATCGTCCCTCATGCCCGACGACAGAGCATTATCCAAGCGAAGTACGTAAAAGAGTGTTAAATAAATATATCTAATAAACGTTAAAAAATATTATACTGTTTCGGAGTAATGAATTTTTTGTACACATGGTAACTCGTCCCACCCACAGGCGAAATAAATAAACAAATTTACCTTCATGATTTTCTAAAACCTTGTTTAATTCCAGAATATCTCTTGAGAAATAATTTAATTAGCGACCCTTAAAAAGTAATATATTATTGCGTAGCCACACGATCATATCTTAACTTTTGTCTAAATACGCTGGTTAATTTAAGAAAGCGTGATATAATTATTCCGAGATTAGCTATAAATAGTGTTAAATTTTATTCTAAAAGTAACTGGTTCAGTGGTTAGTAAAATTTTAACACAATTGGCATGCCCACGATGAAGCCGTGGCTAATTAAATTAACTAACAACAATAGGCATGGCCTACAAACCACTTGAAAATGATTTTAAAAAAACTTGGAAATTATAAGTATCCAGGAGGTAACTCAGTTCTTAATAAATACGAAATCATATATATTATACTTTTGTCAGTTTATTTAATAAATACGTTGAAAGTGTACAAACATTTTTATGATATTTTCATTAAATAATAATAAATCTAATGCCCTATTGATTTTTTTAATATGACTTTTAGTGTACCAAATTATTTTCATTAACACTTAATAATTTGCAGATGATATACAATTCTCTTTACTTAATGTCGTTTTAAAAATACAATTAATTAAGTATTATAAATAATGGTTTTTCAGTAAAGATTTTTAAACTATCAAAAAAAAGTCTTTATTTAAAAAAATCCTAAGGTTTATTTACATTATTTAACTTCAAAACACGCTTTAAATGGTACAAGTGAACTCGTTTAGCAATCAGACATCACGAATTAGATTTCTTCCACACAATCGAGCCAGAAACTTGGCTGAACGGAAATCACACACCAATGTTCCGCGCAAGAAGGAAACCTTTGCTAACACCAACTCACGCTCGTGTGGCTGGAAACGTGGAACCCACTGATGCATGGATCTGTGTTAAACATCTTAATGTAAAGCAATTTTCACGTTTATCTTAAATCGTTGATGTGTGATGTTTTACTCTTAATTTATTTGCAGCAGGTGTATTCCTATACTTAATTTATAGTTATATGTATATAGATTAGTTTTTGTTTGCTATTTTTTTGACAGATTTTTTAAACAATCATCTAGCGCTTAATTTGTTTTCCAGCCAATTTTATCGTCAACTCTATATCTGTTATGTTAAATAGTTTGTTTTGGATAAAATATACAATAGTAAATAATTATAAAAATGTGGTTAAGAGTAATATTAGGTCGATAGCCTTGATTTAACAACCCTAAGAGACTTTAAATTAGTGAATAAATAAAAAAAATATGGTTGTCTGTAAAGTCGGTTTACAGACGATAGTTTAACGTGACAAAACGTCATAACAAAACATTGATGATATGATTGCATACTTTTATGAATAAAATTGAATCATTTTTATTGAATTATCACTATTTTGTATGGATACAAAGGAGTGAAATTAAATATACAATTTTATTGATAAATTTACTTTTATTTGCACTCAATAATTCAAATACGCTTACTACTTTTACGAAGAGATTATTATAATTATCACTTTTATACATGTTTGCTATTTAACTTCTTCCAATCTGTGTTATTCTGTTAAGGATAGGACGGTGATAGGAAAAGTAGGAAACGAATGAGAGTGTTTCAAGTTTAATGTGCCTCGAAAAAAAGTCAAATCGATGGTTGTTCCAATCGAGTGGAAGAGAGATAGATGCGGCGCAAGCGTACAATGAGCGTAACGGGACAATGCGCGTTACGGGACACTTTTTCGTGCGTGCAGCCGGCGTTCATCGATTTTTTTAGACGTGGTCACGTCAAAAAATATTAATATTCGATGCCCCGTCATCTTGAGCCTCCGTGCATAACGGCACCGCGCCGCGTTTAACTCTACCGGCGGTCGAACTCAGTCGTTCTGCCCTCGGCCTCTGTTGGGTTTCGACGACCTCCCACCTAGAAGACAGCGCGCGCGTCCTGTTTCCTCTCCGTCAGGGCCCCGACAGCGATAGAGGAAGTCCACTTTGGAGGACATTCGGGGTGGGTGGAAGGGTCCCAGGGTAACACGACGACAGGATGCCGTCACCTATGTCTTTTTTTTTTTTTTTTTTTTCGCCGTTTGGGTAAGGCAACACCTTGATGAAGCAGCTAGGAAGGTTGGTTGAAAAGGGTAGGGGGAGAAGGGGTCACGCAAATTGGCGTCTTCAAGTGGTGGTGGTGGAGGAGGGGACCGGGGGCCGAAGCCGCAGAAACGCCGACCCCCCGTTTCCCTTTTGCCAACCCCTGTTGGTCAGCAGATGAACTAAACTGCCGCATTCCCCCCCCCCCTTCCCCGGGTCAACTGCTCGTCTTACAGACACGCCGAATCTCCCGGTGACAAAGAGGACCACACCGGGAGAGGTTCAGTTTCCGCGGGGGAAGACGACACCGCTGGGGTTGACAGGTCGATCGGTCCGGTGCGGAAGTCTGTGTCGCCGAACACGTGGAAAAGGGGTGGACGGTGAAAAATAAAACTCAACAGGTGTGCCTTAAAAAAACAAAATCAAGTGTCATTGTCATTCTAGTCCCCTTTGTCTTCTAGATTAAAAAAAAATTGCCTCGAAAAATTACGTCGTCCACTTTTCGGAGCCTTTTTGGGTGAAACCTTATTACATTCCGTTCTCCCACTTGGTGGTTTTGCTCGAGTGTAGGGTGTCAAGATATTTCGAAATTCTTGATCTTCAAATTACACAAAGAGATTAAAATAGACATGAACTCTAGGCGTTGTCTAAACGCTAACGACGATAGATCGGTCGTCCAGTATCTCCTTAAAACGTACATAAGCACACATTTGCATCGCTTATCGCGGCCTTTCACGAGTTTCTGGCTGAAAACATCATAACAAGTTTGAAAACAAGATTTATTTTTTCTAAAAAGTAGATTTCTTAGGAAGGTGTAAATGATTCTTTTTTTTTTTTACCTATTAGATATTATAGTTCTAGACTGGCATGGACATTATTTTTCAAGGGACGGATAATACCTCAGTATAATCAATTCACTAACTTTTTAAAACAATAATAATCATTTATAATGTGTTAACAAATATCAAAAAATTTTTTTTTCTGTTTTTCATTAATTATTGGTGAGAACTGCTTTAGTACCTTAAACGTATCTGTAATTTTAAATGAACATTCTTTTTACATTTGAAAAAAAAAATTACATTGTTAAGTTTTAGGTTTGAAGTATAATCAATGGTTTGCTCGACGTTCCAGCGTACCTTGTTGCAGTCAACGTAAAAAAAACTGTCCACAACCGTTATCAAACTGCGTTTGAAGATGGCTGCAGCAAGTCACGCCGAAACGTCGGGCAAACCATTGATTATACGGACGTGGCCACAATCGTGATTAACAACTCTGGCCACTGAAGCCAGCGATCTATACGTAATATTTATATAAGAAAATACGGCATTTTGAATAAGTTCGTATAAACATCGATAAAGAAGAGACTGGTTGTTAGCGTAAAACTGTTTAAAATTATGCTAAAGTAAAATTAGAAAAAAAAATCATTTGTTGTCTGTAAAGTCGGTTTACGGACGATAGTTTAACGTGACGTCATAACAAAACATTGATGAAATGATTGCATACTTTTATGAATAAAATTAAATCATTATTATTGAATTATCTATTTTGTATGGATACAACGAAGGAGTGAAATGATATCTACAATTTAATTGATAAATTTACTTACTTTTATTTGCACTCATTAATTCAAATATGTTTATTACTTTAACGAAGAGATTATTTTAACTATAACTTTTATACATGTTTGCTATTTAACTTCTTCCAATCTGTGTTATTCTGTTAAGGATAGGACGATGATAGGAAAAGTAGGAAACGAATGGGAGAGTTTCAAGTTTAATGTGCCTCGAAAAAGTCAAATCGATGGTTGTTCCAATCGAGTGGAAGAGAGATAGATGCGGCGCAAGCGTACAATGAGCGTAACGGGACACAGCGTAACGGGACAATGTGCGTTTAGAAAACTTTTTCGTGCGTGCGTTCATCGATTTATTAGACGTTGTCACGTCAAAAATGCGAGTGAGTCTTTCAGTACTCGACAGTGATGTGTAACATCTAACCTTGGTAACGAGCAATTTCAGGTGTTCTCATGTTGGAAATATACTTATAACACGAAACTCGGACACGGAATTCAACGTGGAATTGTGATTTCAACTGCATTTCTTGACGCGAATCACGCTTAGTTCCCACTCCTGCCGCTTGAATCCACATGCAGGAGCAGCTACGTTGACTATCGATTCATTTGATTCGTAAAGCGAAACGTTAAACTTTATAATGAAACGGCTCTGATGAAAGCGAAAAAAAGTCTTAAAAAAATACTTAAACACCAGATTTTATGTTTTAATAAATTTTCCCAACTTGTTGAAATTCACTAGTATATAGTTAACTCTAAAACGATTCCCTTTGGTTTTGTGATCTTCGGTTCGCGCCGTCTTCCACAGATGGCAGTACCGTGGTCACGCGTTTCCGTTCCACCTGACTTCCGTTCCCTTCACGTGATTACTCCTAGCAAACGCCGTACACCGAGAGCTAACATGTTTACACTTCAATAAAATGTTGTGAAGCCTAAGATGCACATAAAGTTCTGCCATTACAGATTACACCCGAATAATTCACCTTCGGCCAACCTCGGGTTTATTTATATATATTTATATTTATCTGTTTATTTTAATGTAGCTATACTAACCTAACTAACCGTCCATAGTGTTTTGAAGTGTTTTAATGTAGCTAACCTAACCGACCACTTTTAATATTTGAATTCATTTTTTCCTGCGCATAAACAAAACAAATCCCGAAGTTGGCCGAAGGTGAATTGTTCGGGTGTAATCGTGAATGGCAGAACTTTATGTGCATCTTAGGTCTCCCTAGAATGTTCCGTCTACCTCGACCACCTAAGCCTCGGATATGAGCACACCACATGGCGTGACATGACGTCACGAGTGCCCACGCTTGATCGCCCGCGCATCTGCGCACTGAGGGAAACAATAATACTTCGTCCCCGGGACACAGTAAAATTATAAATTCCGGGGGGCTCGTTAAACCGAGCGTGAATGTTTATGTCGCGGGCACGTGCGGTAGTGTCCACGGTCAGCTCGAATATTCCAAACTAAAGGAAGGGGGAGGTTACTCTGTTTGGCTAAGAGAGACGCTGTTCCCCAACTGTAAATAGTTTGCGCTGTTAGAAATTACCGCAAATTCTACGTACTTCCCAATGAAGAATTATCTCAAATAAACTGATTCCGTAATTTCGCATAACTGTGTCTCCGTATGTAAAATTTTACTGTATGTCATATTCCGAATTATTTTTTTTTGGTATGAATGAGTAAACGCAAATGTTAAAGAAATCTTTGTCTGCTCGGTTTGCTGGAATAGTTTCGCGGGGCAGAGGTCGGTACCCGCTGTCAGCGAGGGAGACGATCCAGAGGTCAGCGCTGGAAGAGGTGAAGACCCCGACCGGCGAGCGAAGAGTCGTCGAGTGGGCGCGCCAGGGGTCCCGGCGGGCTTGAGGAGGTGTCCGTCGGACAGCAACGGACAGCAACGGACAGCGACGGACAGCAACGGACAGCCTTTCCCTGGGTTCGTTACGTCCCTCGCGAGGAGAGAGAGAGGATACCGCGGGCGCTTCATCATCTGAACAACGACGCCTGTCTCCGCCCTGATTGGCTGATGGCAAAGAAGGCGTCCGTCCGCGCGCACTCTTAAAGCTCCGTCCTTTGTTCTGACAAATGGTTTGTTGCCTCGAAGACGTCCACTGAACCACAAAAAACTGCTTTTCAAGTTTTACTTTCAAGGTAAATAATTTTCACTTTTTTTTTTTTTTTGTAAAAGCGTTCTAGAGTGTACTCAAAAGTGAAGAATCATTTTTCAATGGAAGGAGTTCAACATTTCTGCTTCGTATTTTCTCATAACAAACCTGTACCAAAATATACTATAGCATTAAGCAGAAAAAAAATTATGTAAAGATTATTGGATGAAAATGGAAAATTTCTACGTTATACCAAACAAGCATTATAACTCAGACAATGACGGAAAAAAAAAAAAAGATATATATATATAAGTGTTGTCTGTGGATGGAGCGTTTGTAATTTTCTTGTCTTAGTTGCGAACCCAGTGGAGCATCGAAGGACACCTCTCAACAACTTCGCCAAAGCCTGCTTTTGCATTTTTTTGACTCACCACACGTTTTGGCCTGCTTCTCGGCCCGCTGACCGAAATGTGCCTAACGGTGGGGAGGTGGAGGTGGAGGTGGGTTCTCATAAGAACAGTAGTTCACGTCCGTCGAAACACGCGTGATCCCCACGCCCATCAATTCCTGATGCGACCTGCGGACAAGCTCGCAAAGGCCCCCGAAGGCGGGATCAATATCCCGGAGGCGCACCTGTTCCCGCCATGAATTATGCGCGCGCAGAACGCGGTCAAGCCGGCGATCGGGCCCGGAAGCCCGCGGCGCGACGGGCGCCCGCGGGGTCGACGCCCGGGGGGGGGGGGGGGGAAGGGGGGGGGGTAGGAGGGTCGGAGGATCGCCGCGGACTAATTATTCAGCGCGGCTTAAACATTACATGGGCGAGGAAGCGCGCGCAAGAAAAGGGCCCGGCGAGCGGGGGGGGGGGGGGGGGTGAAATGGGGGCAGAGTCCCTTCCGAGGAAGAGTGGAGGCAGAGGTTCGGCGGAGCAGATAGTATTTTGCGGCCCTCCGAGAACCAGAGGATAGGTAACTAAGAAGCAGCATCAGCATAAATTCCATAATTGGAAGGAGCAATATTCAGACCGCCATAACCATCCACAAGGTTGAATAGTGAGGGGGGGGGGGTAGAGGAGGGGATCCGAGGAAGCCCCTTACTACCGGCTGGGACTTAAGGAAGGATATAGGATGCCCAAACCCTTACTTCACTTCCTCCTCCCCCCCCCCCTTCCTTCTCCAACGGAACCTCCCCTTCATCAGCCCAAACCCCCCACCATCACCAAACGACGCATCGCGCCGTTGTTAATAAATAAATAATTGCCCCTCGGTCTGAATTACCTCAATGTTTCAGACCGGGATGAGCATTAAGTTGACTCGGAGAGTGCGTTTGGTGGAAGGGGATGTTCGAGAGCTCTCGAGCTGAGGAGGTTGGTAGGGTGGGAAGGGGGTGGGAGGGGGCTGGATTAACGAAGAAAGGGATGCGCAGGCGGTTAAGACTGGCCGAAGTGGACAACACCCCTGGGACCGCCGTACACAACCGAGTTACCGCCCGTGCATCTGCGGGCGTGAGTGCGGCCGGTGGAACTTGACCACAAAGTCACCAGGGCTCGGGAGATCGTATCCCCGTCAACTTGGAAATTTTTAAAAAGCGCGCCGAAACCAGCGAGGTAATAAATGAGAAAGTGGGTGGGTCTGTGCAATCTTTGCCACGGGAATAGTTATTGATACCTAATTGAAGTAAAAATGATAACGTCTCACACATCATTTTCCCATCTAAAATAAAAAAAATGTTTCAAATGAAAAATGCTGATTCCTTGCTGATGTGTTGACAACGTGTTTGTTTAAGAATACTCACCTCCTGATGACATATTTACGATTCTTAATAGAAAATTAATTTCAAACCATTAAACAGACTTTTAGCTTCAACCTTTCTACAGCTCTGGTCACTATTCGCTGCTCGAAGTAGTGAAGACAAATTAAGACAACTCAGCTGGGAGTAGACTTGACTTTTTAAAAAACATTCTTGAATAAAATAAAACCACATTTGTTAACAACAATTTCTTTAAAACACGCCGATACCCCTAACTAATGTCTCGGAAACCAATGGTTTAAAAATGTGTTCCCACGAAAATAAAGTTACAAAAATTTGTGTTTGAAAAATTTTAATTATGTCATGGTATTTTCAATTCTGTCATTAGTTTAGCGCTAATTTTGGGGAGGCCGCTGGAATGTACAAAAATTTCAACTTTGCAGCTAATTGTGCATACAACGTGCAAGGAAATAATGCTACTCTTAAAAAGTCTGCAAGGCAAACACTGTTTCACGGGGTAGCAGGCACTAGGCCGAAAGTCATTTGACCGTTCGGCCTAGTGCCTTTCGGCTAAAATGATTTTCGGCCAAATGCCTTTCGGAGTAGTGATTTTCGGCCTACTGCTGCGTCCCCGCCCACGATTGAAACAGTTTCATTTTTTTTTTCGACGCGACAAAAACGTCACTTGAAGGAAAAATTGCGGTCCGTGGACGTACAACTGAAAACACATTCCTTCACTTTGGAGTTTGACCATGTTGGCTCTGTGATTGGAACTTCTGGCTGGAGAGCCAAGGTCCCGGGTTCAATTCCCGAACAAGGTGTTTGTTGTACATTCATTTCCATCTACATCTCACCTAGTCAACACCCTGGCTTTCTCCCTCACAGAAAAATAATTGTTTACTTTTACAAATTATTCCTTTGGAAACCAGTTGCCAAGAAATAGTTTATATTACTACAATAAAGAAAGTGTAACTTTGTTCAACATATGGCTATAGTGATTTTTGCGTATATGACTTAATTTTCGAAAATATATTGAGTATTTCTTAGAAAAATTGGCGCATTTTAAAATTTTAATTGATGTTTCAAGCATAATTTTTTAAACCATGAAAAAGATTAATGAATATTTAACAATGAATTAATTTTGTAGTATAATGCTTGTTACGTGGCAATTTAATACTGGAAAGCTATTCAGGAAACGGTTTACAAATAACTTTAACTATTGGAGATACCGGGAAAACACAATCGTAAATTCCCTGGTAAGAATCCGAAACCAGTATTACTGCGAACACTATTTCGTAGCGATAGAATTTTTTCCATGTAAATGTACCAATTTTACAAATACCTGTAAATTTTACGTGAATATTTATGTGCCATTTACAATTTTTTTTTAAAAAGTACAATGCTGTTGCGAGGAGTGGGGATCTAAAAACAAACCTCCAGCCTATCAACCTATAGCCGCAGGAGGGCCAGTGTCGTGAAGACACGTGTTTCTATCTGCCTCGAACTTAAAGGTATTTTCTGTATTTCGCAGCCTCCGACGGGGGGGGGGGGGGGGGGGGGAAGGGGGTGGGGGGAGATAGCTGATACGACTCTGCGCGGTAGGCCTTAAACGGACGACCCAAGACCGCGGAGACACTCGGAGGAGGAGAAGGAGGTGAAGAAGACGAAGAAGTAAAACAAGAAGAATACTTCGCGATCGGCGATCGCGAAGAAGAGGTTAGTAGTTCCTCCGCATTTCTTTGATTCCCTCCCTGGGAAGGGGGGGGGGAGGGGGAATGATTACGCATGCGCACTCGTTTCTTGTCCAGTATGTGTGGTTCGGGAGTGTGAAGGGGGTGATGGTAGTAAATCACGATGCTTATAGGGCCGTAAAGTGGCGTGATGGAGGTTACCCCCCCTCCTCCCCCCCCCCCTCGCCCTAGGTGGCCCGCGGAGCTGCCGGAGTCCAGGAGGCAGCCGGAACAAAGCTGTAACAGGCGTGAAACCTCTTCGTCCGACGCCGCGAGGTGCCACGGGAAGCCTGCCCGTCCCGGTAGAAGCCACCTCCTTCCCAACGCGCGCTCTCGTTTCCCAGCGCGCAATAATTTATTGGCCGGGCGCATGGACCGAAGCATCTTTTTTTTTTACTTACTTCCCCCCCCCCCACCATTCCAGTATCATTCCCCTCTTCCCCCACATACAACCACCCCCCCCCCCCTTCCTTTTAAAACCCTTCACAAACTCTTTCCCGCACTACATCTCCTTCTAGAGCTCAACTTTGAAAATTTATTTGTTTTCGACTACTAAAATACCGCATGTCTACACGCGCAAACACACAAACCAAACACACACAGTTCCAAATTTATTTTTGTTGCCACTGTCATTTAAATATAAACACACAAAAATTTTCTCACAAAATTGCTCCCCCCCTGACTTCAGAAACTTGTGTTGTAGTATCGGAGATAGTAACCACATGTTTAAAAGTTTAATATTTAAATTTTAATTTGTGGTAGGCTGAAGCACTATTATCATTAATTCAGTAATGTTTGGGCACTAAAATAAAGACTCAAGGTTTTTTTATAAACTAAATGCATACTTATATTATAGACGTTTTATTTGTTAGCATTTCTGAATGTCGTCGTCCCTCACAAGGAAAAGGAAACTTAACGACAAAAAGGCTTATCTTCGTTTTTTTTTTGTTTAGATATATATTTTAATAACTTCTGAAAGATATTATATAACTCATCAACAAATGCTTAAAAGTCGCCTGAAACAATTTCCAAATAAGTATTTAAAATCACTTCCGGCATGAGCAATACCATAATTAAAATTTTCATTAGACGTTGATCAATCAAAAGCAGGTATTTCGACAACTCTGTAGTGTAGTTATACTTCAAGCACCAGGTAGTTACCACAAGTCAACAAGAAAGTAGCTACTTGTGCCTTATATTAACCACTTTTGTGTAGGAAGCTTGTAAATTTTAAAATATTACGCCAGTGTTCATATTGGTGTATATGCAATCTGTCAAGAAAAGTAATATTTTACACTAGATATAATCTACTTGAAACACGGGTTACTACCAAAAAAAAAACTTCTACGTGCGTATGTGCTAGTAAGCCATACTTATAATAGGAACATATTGCGCGCTTTAACTATATTTTTCAGTTAAAATTGTATAACTACACCCAACTCAAATCTGTGTTCTGTTATTATTGACGCTTGTTCCTGATACCTTTTGTACAGAACCAGTAGGAAGATAGAAAAAGAGGTTTAGAATGGTCAACGTGTATTTTTGGGCACAAGGACTCTCCCAGAAGATTGAAATCTTCTGCTTGGAAAAACTATCTGCGAAGGTACTTACTCTCTGTAGTTGAATTTTGAATTTTCCTCACCGACCTCAAAATACGAAGTTGTTTTTACGTGTAACATCGAATCTCTCGGGATGCGGCGTTTGGTAGTAGTATTTTCGTGAATGGAATGGGTGTCGCATGTCACTAACCAGAGTTCACAAAGCAAAAGGGAAACTTGGTAGTACTAGCGATTTAATGAATTTCCACAATACGGCAGAATTTTCATAAAATTCCTTGTCGAAAATTCTGTCCAAAGCAAGAGTTTGGGGTAATTTTTTTTTCAAGTCATTTTCGCCTTTATCGGAGGCGTTTCATTACTTAGTTTAACATTTCTGTCGGCAAATCGAACGATTCGATAGTCCAATTAAATGCTTCGGCAACGAATTATAGAGGCGTATGTGTAAACTACGTGCGATAGATGCGTCATGAAATGTAGTTGAAATAACAATTTGAGCTCATGTTTATCGAGCTCGGCATGATTTTGAAGAAGTCGACGTTAAATTTTGTGGCAGAGTTTATTTCTTCATTTGTTTTCGCAGAGAGTAATTCCAAAGTCATGGGCCGCCCGCCTCTCGAACGAGACTCGCGGACAGCGGTCTCTGGGAGGAGAGCCCGTGGCCATCGCACCGGACAGACGAGAACTGGTCCATCGCAGTTTCCCCAGCGCACTCGCCAGCCAGTCACTTCGGCCGCATCCCAATGTCCCCCGCCCACAAACACCCCCACCCCCCCCCCCTCCAACCAACACCCCAGGAGGTCTTGGGTTCGATTTCACGGATAGCCCGTCGTGACGCAGCTTTAGCTGACGTCGGCTCGTTACCCCGCCGTGATAAACTGGTGTTTTTTTCTTCTTCTTTTTTTTTTGTCCCGGGAAAAACACACTTTTCGGCTGCTGTCGAACAGATGCATATATAATCAATTTGACGCTCCATTTTTATGCTTTTTTTTTTGTCTCGTAAAATAGTCTCAAATGTGTTAAGGGAGAGGGATACACAGCCAAAAGACGATAACTTGAATTCACCAAAATTTAACATCAATTTTATTAACAATTTTTTTAAAAATGAAATTTCGAACTCAATTTTATGACAACGATTGGCTGCAAATATAAAACGATTCACCCTGTAAAGTAATTGGAAGTCTAGGATTCAATTCATTTATAAGTTTGACTACAGCTGTGAAGGAATAATCAACAGAGTTTTTTTTTACAGCTTAGAGAATATTTACGATGAACAATAAAAAATAATTGCGATGAACTAATAAAATTCTGGAATCCAAAATGGTACCTTTCCGTCTCCATTTTCAGGCGAAGCTACCTCCAACAATAGGGTGGGTTCTGAAAGTTTATTGTTGTACGCGTTAAAAGCTTTTACTCTAATCACACAAAATATTAATACAACGGTTCATTTTTTTATAAAATATTTTGATCTTAATCCCCCAACCACATGACTTCAGTGCTGATTTTGGATGTGTTCTAAATTTTAGTACCGGAATTAAAAAGATGAATCAAACAAAATTATGCTCTCGATAATACGGCTGACCTAGTATTCGTACACAATTTTAATAGACCTAAGATTTCCGTGGAAACAAGCTGCATTAACGTGACATTTACAAACCACTTAAGACACGTGAAAGTATCAGATTACGAAAAGCATTTAAGAGCCATGTCACATTGTCTAAACAAATTTCGTTTCGTGGTTGAGTCTTTAAAGTGTGTTTTTTTTTAACACTGAAAAATGATAAAACGGGTGTTTTCACGGACTTTTTATTGATTAAAAATTCTAGACACAGTATTTTTAAGTGATATAGTGACGTGCAGGAAGTCTTCATCTTTGATATTTCGGAATTAAATTATAGGGTCACCGCTTAAAGTTTCATAGAGGCGCGTTACCGACAAGAAGAGACTGCACGCCTGGTGCGTTGAGGCGAGAAGTGCGAGCCAATATCGCCCTTAACGCTCGTGCACCAAGTCAGGTGCATTAGTCCGCTGAAGTGGACAATTTGTATATTATGTATATCTCAATGATGCATGGAGTATATCAATCATCGAATGTGTTGGTTAAGGTGTAGTGGACATCGTATTTTACGACAAAGAAATAAATACATTTTATTTTACTACTATTATTCTATTATAGAATAATTATACATCAATATTATAACTATAGCGTAAGATAATTACCACATAAAAATAGTTTAGTTACAATAAAAAACATTGGTTGTCTGTAAAGTCGGTTTACGGACGATAGTTTAACGTGACGTCATAACAAAACATTGATGAAATTATTGCATACTTTATGAATAAATTGAATCATTTTTATTTTAATAATAAAAGAATAAATACTTTAAATTATACTAGTAATCATATTTTTTAAATGCAAGAATAATTAACCTTTATTGCCGAAATTATTTTTGTAATAAGCAATGAAAACCACATTAACTTTTCACTTCACTTAATGAACAGTCGAGTGGAAGAGAGATAAATACGGCGCAAGCGTACAATGAGCGTAACGGGACACAGCGTATCGGAACAATGTGCGTCACGGGACACTTTTTCGTGCGTGGAGCCGGCGTTCATCGATTTATTAGACGTCGTCACGTCAAAAAAGGAATATGTTTATTCAACTCCAAGAAAGGTCAGTGGATCAGATGAAATTCTAAATGAAGGGCTTCGGTGTACAGTGAAAGAGTTTTTTTTTTTTTCCTCAAGCGGCCCGCGAAAGGCGGTGTTATGACGTCAAGGGCCGAGGGCGTGATTCGCGCGTACTAGCCTCCTCGCTTTACGACGCTCTAATTCACAATGCGTCAGCAATCGTGCCTCTGTGACCACTCCAACAGTCGCGAACAACCCCCCCTCCCCCACTACTTCACCCGGAGAACCAACCGCGACACGGCTCTCTTTACGGCGTGTTCTCGTCGTTACCTCCTAGTAGGGGGGGGGGGGGAGCACATGGAAGAGGTCATTTTCATATCCGCCCTCCCTTTGATTGCCTACTATACAGACACAGACACCCCCTCCCCCCTTATAGAGTGCCTCACTCATGGCTTGCAGTGCAGAGTAAATTACGCCCACTGTTGAATATACTTAGCTTTTTAAGATTTAAAATATAATTGACGTGACAACGTCTAATAAATCGATGAACGCCGTCTGCACGCACATGGTCCCGTTACGCACATGGTCCCGTTACGCTGTGTCCCGTTACGCTCGTTGTACGCTTGCGCCGCATCTATCTCTCTTCCACTCGATTGGAACAACCATCTATTTGAATTTTTCGAGGCACATTCAACTTGAAACACTCCCATTCGTTTCCTACTTTTCCTATCATCGACCTATCGTTAACAGAATAACACAGATTGGAAGAAGTTAAATAGCAATCATGTTTAAAAGTTATAGTTAAAATAATCTTCGTTAAAGTAATAAACATATTTGAATTAATGAGTGCAAATAAAAGTACATTTATCAATTAAATTGTAGATTTAATTTCACTCCTTCTTTGTATCCATACAAAATAGTGATAATTCAATAAAAATGATTCAATTTTATTAATAAAAGTATGCAATAATTGTTATGACGTCACGTTAAACTATCGTCCGTAAACCGACTTTACAGGCAACCATTTTTTTTTAAATTTTATCGGTTTCTATGATAACGTAGAATCCTTCAAAGAAAAGGCCGAGCGTTATAAACATACGCAAAAAGTGTTTTCAAGTACATTCATGCGCGCGAATCACACGTACTGAATTCTTTGCCAGAATTGTAAAAGTGGTTTGGCAGCTTCACGCGCAGACAGCAGTTCGTTTGCTGCGTCCACTATCGAACCATTCGATTAGCAGACTTCCTGCTACACATTTCAGTCGTATTCATGAAATTACTCTCATAAAATGCCTTATACCGAGAGCTAAGATGTTGCATGTCAAAAGGGTCACGTATTGTTTCGGAAATCAAAGTTTTTTTTTTTTCGGTGAACAGAAATCATTCGGTTCGATAAATTTATTTGATTGAAATCATTGTGAACTATTTTCCTCCAAAGAAAGCTGTTTTCGAGACTCGCTGCTTGGTTGCTGTTATAACTTAGAAAAACACAACTTAGAAACACGCAATATTGAATGTTCTAAGTTATGACTATTCTAATTTATGACGTTTCTAAGTTGTGTGTCGGCTTTGTGTTTATAAGTTACATGTTTCTAATATATGACATTTTCTAAGTTGTTATAGTTCTAAATTATGAGGTTATAAGTTACGTGTTTCAGCGTTGTGTATTTCGAAGTTATGACTGTTCTAAGATGTGACTTTCTAAGTTATGTGGGGATCCCCTAGCTGCTCGCTCTCGTTTGCGGGAAGGATGCGCCGTCGTCGTCGAAACACGAGGCCGCGCGAAATTTGTCCTTTCCCAGACTGTACTTTTATGAGCTCGTATTTCACCGCACGGCACACCATTGCAAAGCAGGCGAGTCCTTATTACGACCTTACGTGTTTTCTCGCATTGCGGACGAGGCGTCTGGCGGGGTTTGAGTCCGGCGCCCATAAAACAACCCCCCCGTGCTCAAACTCCTGGTTGTGGGGAGAAGACATCTCAATGCCTGTTCGCGCGGAGAAACAGAACGCATTTCATAACGGAATTTAATGAGTCTGTGTACCAGGTTCGTTTGTGGGGGAAGGGGAGAGGTTTAGCTGCGACATTGGAGGAGACCGTGAGAGGCAAGCAATAAAGGGGTCGCATCTAACACCTCTTCCCTTCCTCCATTCCTCCCTCTCTTCGCTCCACATCCTGTTCTATTACAGCTGAAGACAACGCGACAGCGCGACGGGAGATTGAACCCAGCTCGGTGAGACAACGTGGGTTTCAATTAAACACGCTGTTTGGAGAGAGAGAGAGAAAAAAAAACTATGTTATTTAGACGTTCCCCACGATAAAAACTGGGTCATACACTTAGCTCCTCCACGTTTATGGGAGAAATAAAATTGCGAACTGGCTGGGACAACGGCAACCAAACGTATAAAAAGCAGAGCCGAATGTGATCGAAACAGCTTTACCGAATTTCACCACGTCTTCTAGGCTTTTTTTTTTTAAATTTCATTTCTCGTAAAAAAAAATATTCATGTAGTACGTCAAAAGTCTCTTAATTTTCCCATTTCCAAGAAACGAGTCGAAACCGATTATTTTATCTCTGTGTTTTAGACAAGTTATTTAACTTCAGTTTTCGTTGTGATTTTATGACGTCAGCGCCTTGACTTGGGATACCGGCTGTTAAAAAGATTTCACATCAAAAATCAATTCAAATTAAATTATTCGGTTATAAACTGTTAATCACCTTGGGCTCGAAATTTCAAGGATTGTTAACAGTTTGTTTTACCTCGAAATGAAATTCGGCAACGCTTCTGTTGGCGAGGCCGACGTGAAATGGGTTGAGGTAAGGACACACCCTCCCCCACCTTTCTCCCCGTGGGCCCCCCTTACACAACATCCCGGATCGCGCCACTGGCCCCTGTCGCCGCCGATCACCGCGGCCGGGGCATGCCGTGGCGATACGAAACCGAATACTTCTTCGTTACCTTCCACGAAGGAAACAAAAGCCAACAACACCTCCCAGACTCGCTCCGTCGTCTTAGGTTCGCCTCCCCCCCCCCCCACCCCCTTACCACCCCCCCCCCTCTCTTTTCTTTTCCTCGGCTGACACAACCCTTCTTCTCGGCCCGCCACCCCGAATCACTCGTATCTCCGGCCAGCCATCTCTTATTTGTCCGTGAATTCCTCGTCTCTTTAATTCCCCGTCGCTCTACTCCCCCTTTTTCCCGCCTAAATCCACAATAGGGTCCCCTGCTCGTTTTTTCTCACCCGTGCCACAACGAACTATCTTCCATAAATACCTACTTAAGTTATTTTAACGAAGCACGCAATACTGGTTTCTACAATTTCTTTATGTCATGAAAATCGTTTAACGTTTTATTTGGAAATTCTACCTTCTTTTAAGCAGCGGGCAAATTATTTTCTATGACACTTAAAATAAAATATATCGATTGTATATTATCATTTGAAGTCATTCGCAAAAAATATGAATTCAATGCTAAACGCCACTGACTTCAGAAGGTGGACTAACTGAAGCAGTACGTCATTATTCGCTTACGGCATTCCTTTAACGCCTCAAAACCGCTGAAACCAACGTGAACCTTAAAGAGTGCAAACTGGCTGGTGATGTTTCGCGTGCTTGATGACTCGAAGCTTGGACCTCTAAGGACGACGCCTACTGCTGTTATCAGTTGCCGTATCCGCCCTAACGCGCGAAGCAGTCTTCCCGTTGCCGGGTCGTCGGTTGTCTTGAGCGCTGACGAGCAGCGATTACTTTGCCGGGAGTCGTGGGTTCGAAACCCAAATGAAAATGCTGGAATCATAAGATCTCCAAGTCGAGTCTTAATTGGTTCGGAACCCACACAATTATTTTGCAGCAGTGATGCCAACTCCTGCAGAGTGTTCCCCCTAGGACCAACTTAAAATACCCCTAGATTTCGATTAAAACATTTCGTAAATTTTTCTGATAATTTTTTTTTTTTTTTGCATTTTGGACAAGATTTGAACACGATTAATTAATTGTTATTCTTGTTTTTTTTTAAATTCCTTAGCACCACAGAAAAACA
Organism: Bacillus rossius redtenbacheri; assembly: GCF_032445375.1. Lineage (NCBI taxonomy): Eukaryota > Metazoa > Arthropoda > Insecta > Phasmatodea > Bacillidae > Bacillus > Bacillus rossius. The sequence goes on along the minus strand of NW_026962011.1, from coordinate 45,046,538 downwards.
TAAAACGACTTACTTTGCATTCCAATAAAACTCGCGAGTACACAACTAACTAACGGACACAACATCAACCAGACAACTTACAACGTGAAAACGTTTAACGGTAAAAGTAAAAACGAAATTTTCTTGACCAGCAAGTTTTTGTTGGTCGTAGTGCAAAATTCAGCCACCAGCGCCACTTGTGTGGCTGTTATTTTTTAACTTTGTTTTCAAGATATACACTTTAATTTCACGCCCTCAAAAAATTTGTTAAATAATGTACCTGCTGAAAAATCCCCCTAAATAAATGTACCCCCTAAAAAACCCCATTACATCTTGGCTCCCCCTAAATTTGGGGGTAAACCCCCAAGTTGGCATCCCTGTCTTGCAGTTCCTCGTCATTTAAGCCTCTGCGCGTAACAGAGTGACTTAAAAATCCCGCCTTTCCTTCTGAGAGAAAATTTCAAGCAGTGTCCATAGTTTAACAGCTTGGTGATGACGATATAGGAGTGACGTGTGTCAGGCTCCAGCTTATAAAATTTGCTTCCAGGAATTTCGCGCAAACCAACCGGCAATCCGGCATCTGCAGGCTGTTTCTTGACTACCTCCTATAAAACATAAAGCTGCTGAGGTGACTTAAACTCCCGTTAACTGACTGCTGGCGCCAGCCGACGACAGCCTAAACGGAAAACGTCTTACACGAAAATTTCTCGCTAAACCTGAACCTACCATGTCCGACAAGGATTCGAACCCACGGCCACCCGTACCACATTTTAAACTAGTGCTGCAGGTAGTATGACAGTCAAATTGGCCATCGGGAGCCAAATACTGCAAATAATTCTGAGCTATGAACTGATAATAACTCTTTCTATTAGAACCTTTGTTTTAGTTTGTCAACGTTAACATTGTGGCGTAATTTATGACATTTATTTCATCATAAGTGTCAGTCCTTTAAACAGTATTTCCAGCAGTTTTTTTTTTGTTTCAAGGAAACGTGCGTCTATTTTTGTTCCCGAGCGAACGCCGTTCCAACAAGGGGCTGGACATGAGACGCTTTCGCCCGGAGCGCTACGTCAGTCCCCTCCCCCACTCCGTATAAAACTTGAGAATCAACAGAGCAAACGGAATCGAAAGCGAACTCAAATCGACTCTAATACAGTTCCCGGCCGCGCCGGCGGTGATGAGCGTCATATCTGGGGGTGAAAGGAGGGTCGGCGGTGTTGGGCGGTTGGGGGGGGGGGGGCAGTGGGGCCGGAGTGCCCCTTTTAGGGGCCCGCGGCGACGCGGGGTCCAGGGGTGGACAATCTGGCGAGACAGCAGCTTCTCGAGAACAAGTAAGTCTAGCATAGCTTGCGCGACGTGTCTCAAATCTGACACACCGAAGGCCTACGTATCCTTCCAGTGTTGTACTCTCAACAGTTTTTTTTTGACGTGATAATGTCTTTTAAATCGATGAACACCGGCTGCACGCACGAAAAAAGCATGATTCATTGTCACGTTCCGGCTGAGCCGAGCGTGCGAGAACCTGGCCAACCACCGTGCGAGAAAATCTTCTATATAATATCAAACAGGTTAAGGCGGGCTTTTTATCTTATTGTTCGTGATTATATATAAACAAATATTATTTAGATTGAATTTGGCTAAAACTGTAAATAATATTTGATAATTAAAAAGTATGCAATGTTTTATCAATGTTTTATTATGACGTTATCACGTAAAATTATCGTCCGTAAACCGACTTTACACAAATGTCATCTTGCAAGTGACGTTTTTTGAGAAATGAGTATCGTTGGTGCTATAAGGAATGTCATGTAAGGATGAAGTCTCGCACATTTTCTCGTACGTTCCAGTAGTTAATTGCTGTAAATTTTAACATTATAGAAACATCTACTAAGTGTTTCATTTAATGAGTGTAAAACGTCGTGCAAGTGCTTCTGATAAGATATTGCGCGACTTTTTACAGCAATTATATCACAATTAGTCCATATCTGTTAAAAATATTTGTTACAACCAAAAAAATGCAAGAAATGTGTAGTGTTAGATTTACATAAATAACCCTTAACTAATAGTAGTGGCAATAAAATTTAAAAAAAAATCAAGGATTGTGAGACCCCACCTTAAGACACTTTACATGACATCGACTATAGTGCCAGAGGCTTGTAAAGATTCATCAAAATGCTTTGAAGTTTTCTTTTAGATTTGTGAACTTTGTTTTGCGTCATCCGCCTCAGGTGGCAGCACCGTGGTTACATATTTCCGTTCGGCCAAAGAGAGCTGAGATGTCACGCATCAAAAAGGAACTCCTCGGAACGCTCCTGTGGCAAGGGCCTAGACGCATATTGGACGCCCCTGATGGCCGAGCGCGTCTCCCCCACTCGACTCCCACAAATTGTCGCACCGCGTCGCTCATTCCCGGGGCACCAAGTCGGAAACGACCGGCGCCCGCAAAACACACATACACACGCACACACAAGTTACCCGGTGTTTCGCATCGGTTGACATTGCCCCTGAGGGTCGGACCCCCCCTGCCCCTTTCTGATTCGCGAGGTCACTCGCCAGAAGCGCGTTTTTGCGCGGCAGTTTTTTTCAGCTGGGTCGCTCCGACGATGCCCTGCACTTGAGCCGGTGTTACAAGACACATGAGGGTTCAGGTGTTGAATATGTCACACCTGTTCCCTCACCGTGTTCCCCAGTGCACGGTCATTCCCTTATTTTTTTTACGGAATGGATTTTGGTGTCCTATCCGTTGCCGATTTACTGCCAAAATTCCGCGCACGCGCAGAACTCACTTTTTCGTTGATTTCGTCCAGATGGCGGACTCGCGTCTGGGTCATTAACTCGCATATCGTAATTTTTCTGATCATCAGAGGGACGTACCAAACATTTGGTTTGTGCCAAATGAAACTTTATGAAACTATACTGAAATACGTTTTGTAAAAAAAAAAAAAAACTTAAAAGGTACTTGAGAAAATTAGAAAAGCTTTTCTATTTTTGTGGATTTTTTTTTACCGTAAATATTGTATCGATGGTTTCGAAACATCAACTGGATTGCGTTGAAACCAGTTTTATAGCCTCTGTGCAGGGCAACGTTTATTGAATCTGTTACCGATTTGATTCCTTAACGGGATTCAGTTTGGACACGTTCTGGAATACGGCCCGCCAGTTAAGTTACGGTTGTATCCCAAAGAGGCAGTGCTTATTTGCTAACTTACCCGAACGTCCTCGAATACCGCCCTTTAGAGGCGTGTATTTTTAGCGATAAGATTTTGAGACTACAGTAGCTGAGAGCTTAATCACTATAGCGTCGATTATGTTTTTTTGATTGTTTGAGTTATGTTTACTGTTGGCACACGAATCACAGCCATCAACTGTGGAAGCAAACGCGTCCTGAATGGCACGGCAAAATTAGGTTATTGCTTCTCTTGCAGACGGTCACCAATTTCAAAGAAGAAACATTATTTTAGTCTAATGAGAGTTCAGATATTTTTCGCGAAAATTAAGTGGCACTTTTCCCTGGTGTTGTGATCGCGAAAAGGAACACATGTGACCCATTCGCTGATAAAACTAGAGCCAGGCGCTTAGTCTACTCAGGGGCTGTCAAAACATGCAACGTAGAATAACACTATAAAATGTTCTAATTTCTAAGTTATGGTGCTAAGTTACTTGTTTATAAGTTGCGCGAAGTTATGTTACTTCTAAGTGTAGTTTTTCTAAAAGTTTTTTCTCAGTTGTGATTTTTACGTTATGATAAGTTCTAACCTCCATGTTGTGTGGTTTGTTTTTCGATAATTCTAAGTTATAATTATTCTATCTTATGACTTTAGTTGTGTGCGAATCCCTTCTGCACATTTTTAGTCAGTAAAACATTCCAAGAACTGTATGTAGCCTGTGTGAAACTTTGGATGGTCATGTTGGGCATCATTAAGAAATTTACAGTCGAATCAATTAGTAACTAGATGAAAAGCAGAATGTAAGGTATCTTAACGTAGCTTAACGCTATAGAAAAGCCAAACCGTTCATGGCAATTGAATGATATTTTAGCTTGTTCCCCCATCACTAAAACACTAGAAATAATTTTTCCTCCCTTGAGTAGCATAATTTATTTGAAGATAAAAATACCAGCAGCATTATCTATGTTATTATATTTATTTTAAATCTACTTCATAAATGCTTTGTACGCCGAAAGACCATACGTATGTACTTATATAAGCACATGAAGGTGTTAGAATAAGATTATGATAAGGTTTTGGTGCAATCCGTATTTTATATTCTGTTATTTTTTTTTCTGAGCTCACTCATGTAGCAGTTACAGTAGGATATATATATATATATAAAACAATTATATCCTCAATTAATATTATGTACTTTATATCCAGGCAATATATTGGAATCTTACCCAACTCGGTAAAAATACAATCGTATTTCAAGTTTTAGATTTTAAGCTTTTTTCTCGGCTAATCCAAAAAGATTATTGTATTAAAAAAATTAACAACCTAAATATAACGAGAGACAAAAAAATGGACTATGCTTCGTTACACAGACGTAGACGTTTCCTCGCAGCTTATTTGAAAGACACTTTTTTTTTTTTGTCTTTCGTGATGCAAGCAGAAGGGCAGGTAGCGGGTTTACCAATGAAAATAATAACTTTGTTAAGCCTTCTTTTCCTCTTCATCGCGGTGGGAAAGACAGGGCAGGAGGTGGGGGTAGACGAGGGGTAAAAGGTTGGGGAAAGGGAGGGGGATACACTTTTTACCGTCCCGTGACACTTTGTGACAAAGCCAAAAGGACCACGGGGCGAAAGAGACACGAGAGCGAGAGAGAACCGGCCGATTAGTCCCCTCGAAGGTTTTTAGTCTTGACACGGGCGACAGGCGACCAGCGCTGAAACAAACGTTCAACCCTCCCTTCCTTCGTCTTCCGCTCAAACCTTTCCACAAACTCTTACGCCCCTTGGATCTGCCGCCCGAGTCCTCTGCCGAGACAACCTGAGCGTGTAAAAATGTTTTGTTGGGTTGGTGGGGGGGGGGGGGGGTTGTACCCTTGGGGGAGAGAAAGGGAGGAAAGTACGCCGGCCCTGAAACCTTTACCTAGATGGGGGGTGGAGGCGACCGGAAACCTCTTACGTCTGTCTGATCGCTCCCTACGCCCTTCGGGGTCTCTTCCGCACCGAGGCGTCCGTGCGGGTTCGAGTCCCCTACGAGTTGAGAGGAGACTCCCCCTTCCCCCCCCTCTCTCTCTCTCTCTCTCTCTCTCTCTCTCTCTCTCTCTCTCTCTCTCTGACGACCGCTGCCGGCGGGGGAGAAGAAGACAACGGCATGGCCGGCACAGAGGATGAGCTGCGTGTGAATTGAACCACGAATTACGCGATTCCGTCATGCTCCAATCAGTGCGTCCCTCTCTCTCGCCGACTGCCCGCAGGGAGCTTCGTCTCCTGCGAGACCCTGCAATTGGCCCCAGGGGACTTTCCGTCGAACAAGCAACGAACCACGGCTTCAAACCCACCCCTCGCCCCCTTTCTCGCTTTTCTACAAAAACCCATACGTTCGATATCACAGGCCAAGCGGTATGAAGGGCTCGAGAATTTTTTCGAGCGTAAAAAGTTTTGCGGCTAAAGGAGTAGAGAAAAAAACCCTTCCCCCCTTCCTTACCACTCTCTCACCTTTTTCGTACCCGAAGGATGGTTATCCTGAAAAGAGAAAGAGGTTTTTCTCCCGGTGCGCGCCGGAACATTATCTCTATCGTATTTTTTAAGGAGAAGGGCTGAGGGCGGGGTGAAATGAAAAAAAAAATTATCAAGGTGGAATATTCTTCGAAGAATGAATATATTACTGCCCCCCTTAATTTGAATAGGGGCTGAATTTTTCCTCTCTCCGCCCCCCCCCCCCCCCCCCCCTCCTTCGACATCCTGTAATTTGTGTAATATGGGAAATTACCGTGAAATTCTCAGTTGAAAAGACGGGTATTTTATTTTAATTTTTATTTTCTCGTAAGAGTTGAAGAACAATGGACTCGTATCAGACGGGTGTGGTGTGCGCTCCGTATGCGCATTTGAATAACTCGGAATACTGTGTTGGGAGTTCTCACACGCGTGTGACAAGAGTCTTTGTGGGGAGGTCTCGGTGGAACACTCAGGTCTGGAAGGTATCTCGGAGACAGGCTTTGTCTTGCTTCGCGCTCCATGATACTCTGTGAATTCTTTTTAAATCCAAAATTACGAAACAATACCTTAATTTTATAACCAAAAGAAATGTTAATTTTAACAATAATAAATGTAATTTGTTTTAATTTTTATTATTCGACTCGTATACGATTTTGAAAACAATAGCGGTAAAATAGAAATTAATTTCAAAATCTCAATACTAAATGCGAATTTACAGACTCCTGCATCGAGTTAGAAAAAAATATAATTCCCATTCGAAACGTGTACACTTAAGTAAAGGTAGTGTGAGTATATAAAAGAGCCTACGTGTTAAGGGAAGTAAAATTCGAGAGAAAGAAAGAAAAAAACAACTGACTTGAACAAAATTTAATTCTTATTAAAAATGAGCTTTCACCATATTAAGATTCTTCTACTATGCAAAGGATTTAGTATTTTTTAATATCTGAAAACTGTAGTACGTAAAGATGAATTCTAGCAACACAAAAAAATTTGCCAACGAATTAGAATTGTTAAAAAAAAAAGAAGCATCAGTTAAAAATAAATAAGAGTTTCACAGGTTAATTATTCAATAACTTCAGTCAATTAAAAATTTCCAAACTTTCTTCGGAAATTTCACTACTTTTTCCCAGGTGTTTACAATTCATGCGAGGTTTGAAATTTTATTATATGCGTGTATTCATTCAAATTATATATAGGTTAGTTTCAGTCCTATTTTAGTCCGTTTAAAATTCTATGTAAACTGGATGCAAATTCAATATTACTTTTTAGTGCGAATAATAGCTGATATCTTTTCCAAAATAACCAAGTCATAAAATTGATATTGATGTATTATCAAAAATACAAAACTATGTCTTCCGTTTAAAGGAAAATGAAATAGCGCAAAAAAATTACGGTAAAAAATGATAATACTTTTGGTAAAGTAATAAATATACCGATGAACAGCTATAAAAGAGAAGGAATAATACCACAGGCACAGCCCTTTCAAAAATGTAGTGACTTTAAAAGCCTAACTTGATGTAAGCTTTTGGACATACGCCATTGCTAAGCACATGTATGTCTGTAGAAGAAAACTAAAAAAATACCCAAAAGACAAAAACACAAATTAAGCAAAAAATTGCTGTTGCTTAATTTTTTTACTTAATTTGTGTTTTGGTCTTTTGGGTATTTTTTTAGTTTTCTTCTACAGACATACATACATGTGCTTATCAATGGCGTATGTTCAAAAGCTTACATCAAGTCATGCACTCCCATTGCACAAATCTTTCAAAGATAATATTTTAAAAGCCTGTTTCGTTTAGTTCCTTGAGTGTTCAGTTTGCGGAGCTGAAAAAAGTTTTCAGAGACACGCACGTAATTCCAGTAGCAATAAATAATCCGGTGCGAGAGAGGAACGTGTGTGGGGGTGGGGGGGGGGGGGCTGACGCCGTCGGAGACGTGTGTGCCCTCGGGGCCAGAGATCACCCGCGCGGTCGTAAGTCACGAAGACGACCTTCCCGGGCAAAGGTATGCCGGCATCTGCGACATTCCAGGCATGTTGCAGCGCATCCCTTACCTTCCGCCACCCTCAACCCCTTCAGCACACCACTCATCAACCTCGATACGTCGCCGAAACAACGCAACAGCCTTCCCCCCCCCCCCCCCCCCCCACAACCTCCGCCACGCTGAGCGCGTCGGAGGGCTTGCTTGCTTGCAGCCGGTGCAAGTACGAGTGTCTTCGGCGGCCGGAATTCCTTTGCAACCTTCGAACATTACCTCACACTAAGAACCCCTACCCCTCCCCAACTCCTCTCCCCCTTCCACACCCCATGCCCGAACAGACAAGAGCGCGGTCTCAGTACCTTGTGACTCCACCTCAGAAATTCTCTGATATCCGCATTCCAAGCAGGTCTTCTGAGCCGTCGTCTTTCGTCGGGCCTACCTGAAGCCGTCCGCGTAAACAAATTAACGAATTAATAAGGGTTTTTTAACGTTTCGTCGGCATCTAGGCCATCTGGGACGACGAGGGGGTGATGAGATGAGAATGGAGCATTGACGGAACGAATGGAATTTCTCCCTGAAAGCCCCTCCGACTCAAGGAAACGTCCGCCGCGTTTCGCCCCTTGCGAATGAAACTTAATCCAGGTTCGGCGCCCGCCAAAAATCTAACACATGGAAGAGAAGAAACTTAAGGTCATTATTTTATTTTTATGTTTGACATGGTTACACTTGTAAACGTTTGTAGTGACCGAACTTCAACAAAATGAATACCTAACATACGTAGAGCAAACATTTTTACTTAATTAGCTGGCGAAGCTGAAATTTTAACATTTTTGTGAAGTAGCCTACGTATAAGGAATACCAGAAGTAATTTAAAAAAAAATGAAAATTTTTGGGTTTAAAAGCAATGCTGGTGGCTACTGCGTGGGCATGTTTAAATTTTCTATCAGAAAAATTTATTTTATTCTATAACCTTAGAGAATCATAAAATGTATGAGGAATTTAAAAGGCTAGGAAAAAAATAGTAATTTTTCTGAAAGAAATTAAACCAAATCACATCGCATCCTTTAAATTTGACATTAAACTTAAAAATCTTCAATTTTATTTTATATTAGATTCTCCTTATCCATACTGCACATAAACGTTAAAAATGCTACTTTGACAGCTAATTATGCAAAAAAAAACTATGCGATGTATATTTTATTATTAATTTTGTGAATGTGAAGCCATTCATAAAGTCGGTAAGTTATCCGTGTGTAACGTAAGTATAAAATAATGACCTGGAATGAGATGTACACCCTTAACGCACGAGCTCAGAAAAGGCAATTCCAGAGACTGAGATTCTACTGTGATCTTGCAAATAACTGCAATGAGGCGCCTAACTTTGACTTAGTCTCTGACCGTACAAGATGCAGATCCGTGCTCAAGTGACGAGGGGAGAGAGAGAGAGAGAGAGAGAGAGAGAGAGAGAGAGAGAGAGAGAGAGAGAGAGAAAGAGAGAGTGTATGTGGTTCTTTTCTTTTCTCCCACATAACCCACCTGTTTTCGCTTACACATTTTGCGATTGATGGCTCATGAACCAAAGTTAGTAACTTTATAGTTATTCCACTCAACCAACACCACTCAGTGCTCACTCACGAGCAACTAAAAGTTTAAATCACGCAAATCCTTCAGTTACTTTCCGGAGTTACAGTTCTCACTGAATTCAGTTCGACGCTCCACACCAACGCTCATTACGTCATCGCTGAAAATGTCAACCGGGTGACTCATACGTAACGACCACGAACAAAGTCTGCGCTAGTAAGAAATTTTTACTTCAACTCTGCAGCTTTCATAGTATACGAGATTTTAAGCGGTGTCGGATCCTCAAACCGAAGTGACACCCAACCCGAGATTAAAGACATTTCACGTTCCTGTCGGAAATTCACGTCAAAAAAACGCAGGCAAGTAAACCGTAAATGTTGGTCGACCTTGAGCGCACTGATCTGATCCTCTCGAAGCGAAGCGGTCGCGTGTTGGGGCGGGCATCCGACACCGTCCACGGCAGCCCCTGACGACGCCGGGCGTCGCGACGCTGTCCCGTTACCACACCCATGGTCGGCTCTCCCCTCGTGTGTCGTGCCATGCGCCGACTCCACCGCCTCTCCCACCGCGGTCGACACTTCTTATGTGACGTCAGTTTAATTTTTGATGTTACGCTTCTCTAGCCACCCTTTGAAAACAATTATGTGAGTGAATTTTCACGACGCGCACGCACCATGCAATGACATTTTCACAGGATGAAAAAAAATGTTACATATAAATAAAAAAATTATGTATATTTTTTTCATTCTTATACTTTAGTGAATGATATTGAATACTGGTCCAAATCATAAAAAAAAAAAATTCGTGGTTAATATTAGTGATAGAAATTACGTTTATAAACCTTTTTTAAGTGTATTTTCAAGTGTTTTTTATAAGGATGTTAGTTTATACTTCTTTAAACGCGTTATGAAAATTGTGAGGATTAATTTGTCTTTTTAAATTACAGTTTTTGTTCTTGTTTTTCTATCCTTGTTATATATTTATACTGTGAAATTTTTCTCTGTAAGACCACCATTAAAAACACACATTGAAATAAAAAAACAAATAACTATACCTTTTTTCCGTAGTTTAAGTGTGAAATATTTTCTTATTTTAGTCATATATTTTATGTTATCACTTCTGTTTTATTTTATTTTATTTGTTAAAGTAATATACTTTTATATTTTTAAAATCTGCAGTTAAGTGTAAGACAGGGCTGTGTTACCGCCATAACATTGCCACATGTTAAATTAAGACAAATAAATAAATTTCACGAGTCGTCCACCTGCTTACACAAAGACTTGGCCTGTATATTTATTGCAAGTTCCGAAAGGTCTTGCTACTTGGTCAGAGACTGTACTTCCTTCATCACATGAACACTACCCGTTGGCGATTACAACCAGGCAAGATATTCCGGGGGGGAAAAATTTCAAGGAATTTTTTTTTTTTAAATATGCGTGAGAAAGTGTAAAACAGTCTATAGAACTCTAAACAGTAATGGTAAATACATAAACTCAAACTCAAATAATGTGAATTCTTGAACTGAACAAACGACAGTGAGGTTGGCAGAGATAAAAAAAAAAATAAAGGACCTTGAAAGCATTTCTAGAATATACCAGAGAGGGGCTAATTACTTGGCAGTTTTAAAACACATCAAAATTATCACAAACATATATTGATATTAAAAAAAATGTGTTTACCAAATTTATTTTTGCTAGAACTCAAGTTGGTATCAGCTACCATTTTTTGGACTTCGTTCCATATCTATGAAAATCCTTTTCACATAACTGTGTTCCTTTTTTTTCAATTCATTAGGATGTTTTATTATAAGTTGTTAATTTGTACTCTAGACATCACGATATCTGTTACCCGTAAAAAAAAAAAGTCCGACAAATATTAGTAATTTATATTTCTGCCTAACTAAACCAGTTGAGGTTATTCGCTGGAAGTTTGTTCATGATAACTGCAACCAACTATACTTCTATAGTTCCATTTTTTTTTTAAACATTTCTTCATAAATACGTGACACATATTATAAAATAACCAGAATTCAAACACGGTGGATGAGGAAGTGCGTGCGTGGCGCGAAGAGTTAAGCCCCTTCAGTTGCGCGTGGCACCTACCATCTCCGCCGGAGGCTATACACTTCAAGGTTAGGCCGCGAGAGAAGACGACAGACAATTTTCCGTTTGCCTCCTATCCATCCCCCCACTCCCTGGTCCTGAATCCCTTTGTTCCTCCTACTTCTACACTTTGCTCGCCACCGCGGGTAGCTGTCCTCCTGCTCTCGGGGAAATACGTCCGAGAGGAGAGCAGGAAGGTAAAAATATATGATTCGGGGCTGGGTCGTGTGTAACCCTGTCGTGACCGCCTGCCACTGCATTGTTGCGGGAGAAAAAATATTGCCCTCTTCCACCCCCCCCCCCCCCTTCTCCATCCCTTCCTTCCTTCCGTACCCAACGCAAGCTTCAGGAGAAAACAGAAACCAGACGCGCAGCAGAAATTTCACGCCAGTAACAAACGCCTTGATCTCTGTCCTTAATTCGCATCGGTTGCCTCTCACGAGGTATATGCATAAATTCATATTCTCCTTGGGATATTTCACGCGGATGACCAGCCACCTCAGTAGGTCGAATGTCGGCAAAAAAACCGCAGAAATATAATAATAAAAAAGAAGAAGGACAGGAGTGGAGTTGCGGTTCGCCGCCTGTACCACGAGGCGTTTCGGATGGCAAATCCCGCAACAAGTGGTGTGTCCACTTATCGGAACAGGCAGCGCCGATTATTTTCCTTCTTAGTCAACCTTCCCTAACTCGGGCACGTTCGAATTTTTTTTTTTTTTTGGACTACAAATCGTTCCGACAACTGCAGCACTGGAGGTCCGAGCTCTGAGTCACGTCGGTGAAGTTCTTTCATCTTCGTCATTCGTTTCGCGAACGTAGACTTCGGCTTTCAAGTGATGTACCAATAAACTATGCTACTATTCCCATCGATCCTAAGCATTGATGATCGGATCGAACCTACTTCTCTGAAACAAGATCAATTGCCATTCAATGAACTTAATGTGCTTGATTATCTAAGTTGTAACTAAATTTCACTACGTCAACTTAAAAAACTTAGTTGAAATATTTTTGTTCGCTTTTTGGGTTTATTATCAAAACGGGATGCACTTACGAAAAATAATAATAGTAATGGATTAACAAACGTAGTTAACAAATTATTTTCACTTACTAAGCTGCAATTCCGTGGGAAATGAAGTATTGGAAATGAACGCACTAACACAAAGATGAAAAGTTATATCCTCAAATTGGCTCACTTATGTGCAAAAACCACAGAATTTTTACATTTGTTTCAAGTTCTTAAATTTTCTCTAACGACATAATATTTTAAATTGCGAAACGTTGATGTCGACCATCGACATGTTTCAAATGTCACCACTGAGCGCTCGACATGTCGGTCTAGAAGATGTCGAAGACGGCTTCAGAAATGTCGACGTTTTCACGTGAGTCTCGGCATATCGGTCCCGGCATGAAGTAATTCGAAATGATTGTTACAGGCCCATGTCGATAAGCCTCTTTGGTAGTTGGGGAGGGGTGGAGGGCAAACGCTTGGTTGGTAAATCCCGCAGCTAAGAGAGGAGAGACAGGTGAGAACAATTTGACTGCCCACGGCTCGGCCGTTACGCAAGTTCAGCGACGCTCGGTAAACTCGCCGCAGAAGATATGTTTCGCTGTCGCGACCACTAAGTTAAACCTGCGCAGCTGTAGCTAAAGGGGGTGGAATGTTTTATTTCTACCGATCGCACCCGTTGGGGTCGAAGAGTTTTTCCACCAGAAATATTTTAATGGGAAGGAACTAACTGACACGAGGCGGAAATCAGGAAAAAAAAAATATCCATTTCTATGATCGCGGTAGTAGTTTCAAAGAGTGGCCAAATTAGCAGTTTAATAGCTTCGTTGACGCGGTCAGTTCGTCCAAAAATATGTCTGCATTTAAATAAGAAATATTTGTTCTTTTGATCTATAATATTATTCTTGTTTACTTAATATTTTTTTATGTGCGTCGCCAACAAAACATTCTTTAACCATTGTAAATAATGTACCTTTCAGGTTTTGATATATATATATATATATATATATATATATGACGAGCAAACAATATCACATTCTACTCCAAACATCGGTAGGTACCAACTAAGGGCATATAATCCCGGTTACAGACATGAACCACTTTTGTCATGTTAAATTAAAAAATGAATAGATAAACGACTAAAGGTCAGGACTTTAATACATTTTCATCGTATGAACAACAAGATAATTTGCATGGTTCAGGAAACACCAACAGAATTATGTCCTGCTTATTCCCCAGATGATTATTTAAGAAACTTGGTTCCACACAGCCTTGGTGATCAAGAAAACCGATGGCCCAAAATCGTGTGACGAATATAGTTTTAAAATATTCAGGGCAATTTATGTTTTTGTGCCAGACAAATTCTTCAAGGTGAAGGAGCGATTCGCAACCAGCGAGCGTCCCTGGACGACGCCGTCATTCGCTGCGCCTGGGCGTCGCGGCGCCTCGCGTCGGGGCAGCCTCACCTCGCACGCCAGCGCGCCGCGCGGTTAATAAGGCGCGTGTCCGCGAGTGCCCTCCAGGGGGGGGGGGGGGGTCCTCCCTTCGCACAATATTATTGTTATCGCCATCTCATCACCGTCATCACCGACGCCACCTACCCCCCTTGCCCCTCCGCGCCATAGCGTCATTTAACCCTTGCGCGACCGGGCGCCCGCATCTATGAACAACCACCACCTCCCGAACCACCTTTATTGGGTTTGTTGTGGCTCTCTCTCAGTCCCCGGCCTATTCAGTGTTTGGCTTATCGAACAAACACAAACACCAAAACACTAACACTGGATGTCATTTCACGTCACAGAAGGGGGGGGGGGATAGCTCCGCGAACCCTTCCCTTCGTTGCTTTCATCCCCCTTCCCATTTCCACCAAACACCCTACCTCGTGCCCCATGATTCTCTTAACACAATAGAACATCGCGCTGTGCCTTTTGTAGCCGGGATGATCAGGGGTGGTGGGAGGGGAAGAGGGAGAGAGACGCGGAAGGGAAGGCAGCGTGGGAGGAGGAGGAGGAGGGGGGTTGATTGCAACATTACATTAACATGGTGATGGCTTGGGCTGCGCGATCTAACCCCCGCCTCTCCCCTGCCCCGACGCTATGCTTGATTTGGTTCGGCGTGCTGCCTAGCTCGCAGGGAGGGGGGGGGGGGGGTTGGCAGTTACGGACCTTTCTGGAAGTCGCGTCGTCCAGAGCGGAGTGCAGTTCCGCGGTCGCTGCTTCGAGCCCGGAACAACTGCGTTGAAGCGCGGCTGTCGACGCCTTTTCTCGAGTACGATGACTCGAACGTTAAGTGTCGGTGTTCTGCAGAGTTATGAGAATGAGTGACCGTAAAAAAAATAATTGCGAGCGAGTTTCTCCGTGGCTTGATGTAAGCTTTTGGACATACGCCATTGCTTAGCACTTTTTTCTGTAGAAGAAAACTATAAAATACCCAAAAAACAAAAACACAAATTAAGCAAAAAAAATTGCTGTTGTCAACATGATATTAACACCACATAATATTCCATAACACGAATATGGTCAACAAACAAAGAAAAACAAAGAAAAATGGACTAAGAGAACGAAAAATACCCACAAATGATGACAGCACAAAAATATTGAACCCAAAAAAAAAAGTGTCTCCGTACTCGCTAGTATGTGCAAATCCCCTAACTTCGGTAACGAGCATACTCATGCGTTGCCCGCGTTGTTCAGAGAAACTCGGGAAGCAAAGTTCAAAGTATCATTCATCAAAACAATGCCGAACGTGAAAAATTAAAATAGTCACTTTTCCAATTCCAACAAGTCCGGATACTAATAACACACATACTTTCCGCGCCCACCGCTAGAATTCGCTGTCTGAAACGCAAATTTTGCTTGCCATAATAAAATGCAGATAGCAATTATCAGCACGAAACAACAGGAAATTTAAATCTCTGATAAACGGCTACGTTAAAACCACGGCTTTGGACCTGATTTTCGGCAAAGGAATTTTATTAAAATACTGCCTATTTTTTTAAAAGTAACTAAACAGTTTATACTATAAAGTTTCCGCACTCGTTAGAAGTAACACTTATATGGCATTACTAAAATATTAACCCGAAACATTTTTAAAAATAAATATTTGATCACTGAGTATATGTTTGTAAATTTGTTTTTGCTTAAACAACTGAAATCAGTCTGTAAATACTTCCTACGAACAAACCTTAATATTATTGAGCTGATTCAGCATTATATTATATTATTAAAAACAGGAAAAAAAATTTCAGTGACGAGATTCGAACCACGCACTTTGAGGTTACTAAGCTCGCGATCTACAGCTGTTTTACTAGGCCTCTTAATCTTGAAGAAGAACATGTATTGAAATTATTGCAATGCCAGTTTTGTTAGGTACAGTAGAACCCCTCATATCCGACCTTCTCACAACCGACTCCTCCGGATATCCGACCTAGTCTCCGTGGTTGGCGAGCCTGTTCAGACTTGAAAAAGTGACGCATCTACAATATGTCTTCGTGTCGCAAACTGTTCAGTTCAGCCGTGATTGTTGGTGCAGAATGTTCTACTACTATAATCTTGTACTGTTCTGTGTTTTTTTTAAACGTAACGTAATGTATTGTGGGTAGAAAAAGTGGAGGGACACTTCTGCAAAATCAAGATTTGGCAAAACTGAAACAAAAATACATTACTGAATTCTTTAAATAAGGTAGGCTTACATTGTATTTATCGTCTCATTTATAATTTAACAAAAGTAAATGTTTGAAATGTATACAGCAACATTTTACAAATAAAGTTGTATAACTGTACGCACTGTATAGCTGGGAAAGGCGTTTTTTTTTTTTTGCTCCTACGGAAATCCGACCTTTTGGCCGTTCCGACCTTGGCCCGGTCCCGTCATGGTCGGATATGTGAGGTTCTACTGTATTTTAAAAATAGTATTTTTAATTTTTATCATAACTATTTTAGTTTACCAAATATATTCCAGGGTACTTTCACTATCATAAAGTTTTATTTGGGACACCAATACGTTTGGTATGTCCCCTTATGTTTACGAAAGTGAGACTACATGCGGGTTTATGTTGCTATACGTGGAACATTTCCGTTCATAAACTTCCGTCCCATTCTCACGAATTTACTTATACCAAATGCT
Organism: Bacillus rossius redtenbacheri; assembly: GCF_032445375.1. NCBI lineage: Eukaryota > Metazoa > Arthropoda > Insecta > Phasmatodea > Bacillidae > Bacillus > Bacillus rossius. Next base: position 45,030,109 of record NW_026962011.1, on the reverse strand, counting down.
GTACACGGTAAGGATATTTACTTATTAATAAGGTACAAATTTGGGGTTAAGTATTTTTTAAAGTTTTTTTCACTTTCAATGGAGACGTTAAATAGTTTAACATAAATTGTTTAAAATCCCGGTCTGCTAACCAAATGAATTAATATTCGACATAGCTGCTCCGGCAACGAAATTCTAGCGAGGGGTGTGGTAACTACATGGGATTCGCATCAAGAAATGTATTTAAAAAAAAAAAAACAATTTTCTTATATTTATCACGCTTGGCATAATTTTGAAGAATTCCACGTTGCTTTTCGTATCCCAGTTCCGTATTATGAGTGCATTTCCAACCTGAGAGCACATTAATTTGCTCGTTACCCAGGTTAGATGTATACACATCTCTGGCGTGTGATGAAAGACTCGATCACGTTTTTTTTATAGACGAATACGTATTCTTGCCCGGAATCCTTCGCACCGAAAGTTGTCATTTCACCTCGGAGTTTGGCTTCTCAATTTTTTTATTTTATTTTCCTGACCTAAGTATGTTTGTTTGGGAGCGGTCTGGGTTAGGGAAGACTCTATGTGCGTCTCAGGCCAAAGCATTTACGCCCATTCAAGCCGGGGATTCAGCCATGCAGAAAAGGTGTGCTTTTTTTCGGGGATTGGCCAGACATGGCAGTAACTGATGCCATGATTAACTCCCCTATTTTAAACTCTCGACTATAACTAGTTAAGTTGGGCCTCCTGGTAACATCTGCGTGCACATTGGGACATTCGTGCGGGGGTTAAGTAGTGCAAGCAGTAAGCAGGCAGGTTCAACACAGGACAATAAGGATGGTCCAGGAAGAAGAGTTGGTCGGGGCAGGAAGTTCCAACCATGCATGAATCTTGCGGCCCTCATTGGTGCTTGCGCGCGTCGGGATTGGCAGGCTACAGTGTTCATCGTCCTTTACGCTGCCAGTCAGCGAGGCTTTTCCCTGAACAACCGTGGTCCTTGTCTGGCCACCGATCTCTGATGAGAGGGTCAAATGGGGAAGGAGGGCGCTGAATTGAGAACTGAGCTTAATGCGCGCGGAATGGAGAGCGAACTCCAGTTCCCCGAACAACCCCTTGTACACTCGACAACCCCCTACCCCCCGCCCCCCTCTTCCGATACCGCGACTCGGAACAAACATCCACCACGTCGGCACACGAGCACACACTCAGCTCGCGGTTAATTCATTAGCAATAATCAGCATCGAGCAATCATAACACGGGAATCAACAGTAAATAAACACACGGGGGTCCGGTGTTTCCGACACGTGGCTCCGACAGTCCAATTTCACCGGAATCATTGTGTTTGCTTCAAACATACACACATACACATACACACACACACACAAACACCTTCTCTTAATCAGAAATGACCAAACGAAACGATAGCATCAACCCCGCGACGTAAATACTGTGATTCCTTCCGACCGTTAATTGTGTGTTAATGTAATCATCAGTTCTATTCAACATTTTTTTTCTTAAACAAGATACACTACAAACATTTTTGATAGCGAAAGCAATCAGTTAATGTTTACGAGTTCAACACCAGGAAATAATTATGCTCAGTGAGTCGCACCCGATACAATTTTTTAATACTACTAAGCAGTCCAAACAGGATGACTTATTTGCTGTCTGTCAATAAAATTACACATGATAATGACTAAATATTTACAAAAAGAATTCTGTGAAATATCATGTCAACTTGAATAGGTTACATCCGAATTAGAAAATAAATACAACGCTGCCATAGGCTTACAATTAATTATTTTTATCATAGTGTCTAATAGCAACGTTAAATTAAGGACAATATAATTATTAAGACTTAATTGGTTGTGCTTGAGTTTATTAAGCTGCAAAGTGGCCTCCTTTGTATGATTTGGTGAGTTGTCGCCGACGGACTACAAACTCAATGGTAAGATATATGGAAGCAATGCATGCGACTGTGTTCAATTTTAGTAATGAGATCGCATTCTAATCATGAGGTATAATGTAAAGGCAGTTTTTAAAAAAAAATTTCAAATAATAACCTATGCTGGTATTTTATAACCAATGTTTGATGATCATTCTACAATATACGTATTTTACAACCAATGTTACATCATTGTAAAATATGTCAACGAGCAAAGGTATCATGAAGAAAGGGAAACAATAAATACATTTTATTAATTTGAAAAGTTTTTGCTTGGAATATTCTTGCTTAAATATACAAGCAAGGCTACAATTTATTTTTCGTTAGACGTAGTAGCCTAAACGTAAATGTTTCACGCCGACGGAAAATCCAGTATAATAACGGGTTTCGAACTGCTTGTCTCCGACTCGGTTCTTAAAGAACGTTCGGTGATTATACATAAAATGCTAACGTTTTGCATTTTTATTAAACTATTTTTCAGTCAAAAAAAAAGTATTGCTGTTTTTATTTTCGTTCCTTTGTTCTTCAGGGGGGGAAAAAGGAGAAACTATTTTGGTCAACCCTGTACCCCGGTAAACCATCTGAAAGGGGGTGTGAAATTAAATAAACGGGGGGAAACGTCCCTGGCCATTACCTGCGGCTCTTCCAAGCACTTACAGACGTCAACCCCTTCCAACCCCCCCCCCCCCCCCCCTCTTCTGAACACGGTCCTAGCAGGACGGATGGAGGGGGGAGTGTTGGCGGAGACATCTAGCGGGCGACAAAGTGAAACTCGCCGGTGCTGCGCTCTGTCGAGAGTTCATACTTGACTGGCGAGGTGGGGGCGGGCCTTAACGTATCACAGACGGCAGTTGTAATTAAGAGAAAGGTAGTCGCTACAAAAGGACTCGGTGCGACACGCGGTGTGGGACCGGGGGTGAAGGTTTGGGGTGGAGGGGGAAAACGGTGACGTAGTAATGGGAAGAGAGGGTGGAGAGTTTCGGACAGAACACAAGGGTTGAAACGCGCCCTGTGTGAGGATTTGTAATAACATGGGGTCCCTTTGCGCGAATAAACAAAGGAAAACGACGTGACACGGACCCCAACCCCTTCATACGTATGACAAAATAAAATAATAATAAAAAACCAATCGAGAGACGTTTTATAGAAAGAAACCAACTTGACGTGTCGGACAAAAGAAGTCAAAAGAGGTGCTATTTCTGTAAAGTGAAAAAGCTCGGCATTTGATCCGATACCAAATGTTCAAAATTAGTCTGGAATGGGAATTTTGTGATAACCACACGAAGTTCGTTTCAACAAAGACTAAATCTGGGAGTAATTTTAAAAGCATTTTTTGCGTCTTGCGGAAAACAATTTTTCCTTAGATTTGAAACAACACTTTAAAAAGTTTAAAGTTTTCAATGCTTCTAATTACTCGAATTTGTGAGTGGTCAATGATAAGTGTAGTCATTTGTAAGGATTATCACAATTTCAGTTACACATGAGTTGAGATGTTGTAACGTTTAAAAAAAAAGTTTTTACCCGACCGTGAAAGGAAATTTAATGTTCGTATATTAATATACTGCGTGTTGTATTCTAACAAAAAAATAGAGGTAATTTGTTAACTGTTTCTCAATTAATTTGTGCGTGTTAACGCCATCGGACTATAAAACAACGATTGAAAAAAAAATTGTTTGCAAGTACATTTAAAATGATCAAAACCTGTTCATGAACAGAGAATCCTATACTCCGGAACGTATTTGGTGGGGACTTATCGCATTTTTGAATATATAAATAACTGAAAAAAAGGGTAGATTCCTGGAAATTGCGTGTTTCGTTGGTCTGGTGCATTTCCTCAACATTTATTTATTTATCGTCTTTAATGGTGGCGAAGTTAAGGCGATACGCCTTTTCTTACATTTAACCACACTAAACATTTAAATTTCTGTAGATTAACATTGCATGTTAAAAAAAATTTAAATAATAAAGTATACCAAAATAATACTCGATATGAGACAAACTTGAATGTAGCTAAATCAAATACACAAAGAGAAAAGAGAAACAGAAAACATATTTATATTTAACTCGAGATTGGCATGCACACCATCTGATATGTAATTAAAGGTTAAGAATAATATGTTGCCAAAATGATGTAGTATAACATTAATACCATTCTCCCACACATTCACTCACCACACACACACACATTGTAACAGTAGGTAAGCCGTGAAGTGATCATGCTGAGATGTTCCAGAGAGATGTTTCTTCAGCCTGTGTTTGAATGTTGCTAGGTTATTTAGACTGCCTTGTCGTCTGGTCCAGTTCAATACAGAGCCTGCTGCTTGCAGCTGAAAAAGATCCTGATAAGCTGTTGGATGAATTTACAAGGATTGCCAGCACGGTGCTGCCATCTGTGATGGATGACGCGAACAAAGATTCACAAAACCAAAAGTAATCTTAAAACTATTAACGGTTTACCGAATTTTAACAAGATGGGCAGTAATTTAGCGAAATCCCTTGTCGAAAATCTGGACCAAAGTCGGGGTCAAGCATCATTTCAAGTCCTTTTCATTATTATCGGAGCCTTTTCATTATATACGTTGTTTAATATTTCTTTCCGCAAATCGAATATTTCTATAGTGAACGTACCTGCTCCGTTAGCGAATTCTAGCGGCGGTTGTGGAAAATGCGTGCGATTCGCGAATGTATTTATCAAGCTCGGCATTATTTTAACGAATTACACGTAAAGTATCGTGTACCTACTAGTTTCGCATTATGTGTATTTGCAAATTGAAAATATGTGAATTTTATTCGTTACTAAGGTTAGATGTTACACATCTTTGGCGAATATTGGAAGACTCACTCACTTTTTTTTTGCGTGTTCTAGTATTTTATTACCATTCCCGCTAAAAAATTATTTGCGCCACGAGTGTTACCCCGCTAAGTCTAACCAATCTTCATTAGCAAATACCTCGTTAACTGCTTGTCCTTTAATCGCGCTTGCTGTATTTGGATGCTAACCTATCGCAAAAAAAAAAAAAAAATCCGCCAAAATTTTTAAGTTTCTAAGCAAAATATAAACGTGCAAATCAACATTTTAAATAGATGTTTAAAATATTTTAATCAGAATTTAAAATATATATATATTACTAAGTGGTATTACTATTTGTGAAAATTATAGCAATCGGCTACGGACATTTTCCGCCACCGTGCAGTTGCGGATTTTATCCCATTCGCAAGAAATCATTTTAAGTTCATTTGACTGTTGAGGAGCGCAGGACTTCGCGGGTACTGTCTGAGGTTTTAGGATTGTGGGTTTTAGCGGCGTCAAAAATGAATAGTTCACCAACGTTTCGGTCGAAGCATCCCATGGCATCATAATAATAACAGCAGTTCTGGTGGGAATATCAACGATGGCTTTCGGATGAAAATAAAATACCTGAACATGCTAACAACTAGAAAAAAAGTGTTATGGTTTCTGGCAACCATTGAAATGTCCAAAACGACACTCGTATCCCTCAGTTACGTCCTACTTATAATCGACTGATTGAATGTTGATACACATTCTACTTTATAATAACTATAAGTATATAAATTGTCTTATTTGAATCTTGTCTCTGGTGGTTGTTGGAAAAAAATAACAAAACTGTCTTGGTTATCCCTGCATTCAGGGCACGATCGTTGTATAAACCCACCCCAAGTCGCGATGATATTCCTTGTCCTTTGCCTCCCAGGTTGCAGAACAACCCTTTCCGGTGTGTTTTTTATATTTTTTTATTATTTCTTCCGTCAAAATTCCATCTCAGACGCAAGGCTCTGCGTGGAAATGAATTCTCGCTTGATACATTCCTAATATATTTGAACCTTTGCTCGGTATTGCCACATCAAAAGATTCGGGTAGGGGGGCAGAAAAGCGGAATATTAATTAAGTTACATTGGCATAAAGAGAACGAGGCCGTCTGCAGAGCATCAGACCAGCGTTCATGAATACGTAAATTCCTGACTCCCCTCGTCTTCGTATCCCCGGCATACTTGTCTCCTGATTCCGCAGCTCGGCTAAAGCTCAGTCAGAGGGTTGTATTCTTCTTCTTCTTGCCGCAGTAGTGGGAGTTTCGATGCCGACACACGCGATGTTCTCCTTGAATAAGGAATATGACTCGTAATTACGAGAACTAAACCGGTATATCGGTAGAGGCAGGTACTTTTCCGCGAGGAAAAAAAAAATCATCCGAACGTTCATTATTATGCAATAAGGTATGCCCGTTCCAGTGGTGTTTCCCAACCCCCTTCCCCCTCCCATAATAAATGGTGGCGGGCCGCAAGAGAATCAACCGCCTCATCTGGCAAGGTAATTCAGGACGCGTTTGATTCCGCACAATAATTTCTGTGATTCATGTGCCAAAAATAGATCCATACGAGAAAGAAACTCATCCAACAACAAAAAAACAGATGGCGCATACGTGTTTTAACACTCAGCTAACAAAGAAACCTTTCCGTGAAAAAGTGCATGCCCCTAAACCAATGGCAAGTGGAAAGGATGGGATAAAGGAGATATTTATACCCCTCCTCCAGATTCTATGAAGAAGTACGCTAGTTCTCGGTGAAGGCAGTGTGTTGTTTTGGGTGATGCAAAGTAAGCTGTTTCAACACCAGGAACTACAAAATTCTTTTTGCTGATATTATTTTTTTATTACAAAATTTTAATTCAAATAAATTTCTTATTCCCTCGCGAAAAAAAATTCTATACCTGTTACTGTCCTAAATATAAGTGATCGAGTGTCCATTTGAGAACCAGTCTTTCGTGGAGAATTTCCGTTCGACTAGAAGTCCTACCATAACATCACCCTAATGAATACTTAAGTCGGATTTAGGCTCCACGTTGCTAATTATTTTTATGGGCATAACGTTTTATAGACAGCGAGGGCTCGAGTGACGGTAACACTTAACATAAACCAGCGATATTGAGACTCGACAATGGATATAAAATTAGAAGGCATCCCAGCATTTTGGATCAGGTGGATTTTGGGAATCCAATGAATCGAAACCAGAATGGTCAAACCAACCAGCTTTTATAACCGGGGGGCCTCAGGAATGCGAGTTATAGTCTTGGCACGGTGATATTTCACTTATGTTTAGAGACCGGAAAAATTCGTGGATTCAATTTTTTACGGGTTATGTTACGAGGATAGTATAGATGCGAGGCAACGAGACAGGCCAGCTCGTCAGACAGCCCGCGCGCTCACCTGCAGGTGGGGCGCGGGTACATTACCGTCACACGTCTAATCTGATTAGCACTGGCGCTTCGCACCCCCGGAAAACTCTCTGCAGCTCTGGAGAGTTCGGCCCGTTCCCAGAGGCCCGCCTGCGTGGAATGGCGTAACTAGAAAGCCATTGTTCTGAGAGCTTCGTGTTTCAAGCCGAAACCTGACGACGCGACACTTCGAAGGGGGGCTGAGGGGTGTAAAAACAGCGACGCCAGCCAGTGAAGTGTGAAGAGGGCGAGTGACACCCTTGGCGAGCTAAAGGTGGACGACGAGCGACGTGCTTCGTGCGCAGAGACTGGTGCAGCGCGGATCAAAGCATCCGGGGCTGTGTTGTGTGCGCGGCGGACGAGTGAGTAGCGCGAGGCAGTGTGTCGAGTCAGAAGCGCGAAGTAAGAGACGAGCAGACGTGAGAGCCACTGTAGAGTCAAGCTCCAATGGGGAGGCGTAAACTGTGTTATAAATGAAAGAAAGATTAATTTGTAGACATGTAATTTAATTGTTGTAACTTAAAAGTGTGAATATAAGGTAATAAATAAATATAGGCCTAAATATATTTAATTAATCGTGCTAACCTTTCGAACCTATTTTCCCAGTCGTAACAGTTATAATTTTATTTCCTCCTTGTGCGATTGGGCCGCAGCCAATCTGAAGGTACTCTGAGCCAATCAGTCAGTAGCCAACGGGCAGGAGGTATTTGCACGAGTACTATTGGAGGTACTGGGTCAACACAAAGCATAAATACCCGGGTAAGAATCCGAACGCCAGTATTACTGCGAACACCATTTTGTAGCGACACAGTTGTTTTCATGTATATGTGCAAATATTTGTAAATTTTTCATGAATATTTCTGTCACATAAAAAAAAATTACAGTGAATGCATCGGTGGGAATGGAATAAGAAAAACCTTCGATCGTTTGCTTCACCATCGACCATCCAGAACACGCGCACTCCCGTGTCTGCAGACGATATTTGTATCGTACGCGCCGTTTATCTTTGTTCACGTACGTACACTCTGCTTTCAAAACGGAGCGAAGCATGGCTTCCCCTTAATCGCATCAGGCGCCCCCCCCCCCCCCACACCCCGGGTCTGCAGCTCGACCGCCGTCGAATTGCAAGAATGCGACGTCCATTTGCCGCCGAGGGGAGTTTAAGGGGTGGGATGTTGGATGCGGCGCGGAACACTTAAAATGTAAAACCAGTCGGTGACTTCAGAGAAGAGCAAGCGCGGACATGAGAAAAGAAGGGGTGGAGGGGGGGTGGGATTTAGAATTGAAGGAAGTGGGAGAGTGAAGGGGTTGGTTTTATGTAAAGTGAACTAGAAAGGGTTTTTGAGCTGTCCGAACAGGAAGGACGAAAAAGGGATCAGGGGGGCGTCGGTTCAGTTCATGAATGTATGCAATTTTCTCCGTCCGCTGACTGTCTTCCTTTGTCATGGCGTTTTTCAGTGAGTTAAAAAAAAAGCTTCTGAACACCAACTCAGGCTTCGATTCCGTACCCAACCCTCTCGCAAGTAACTCAACTCTCGAACGCACCATATCACCGCAACCCCCTTCCCACGGCGGTGATAGGGTTGGGCTTTTGCTCGCTGAGAAATTATAATTTCATCAATGTCCATTTATTTCCCGCGTGCCCCCTTTGCCCCATTCTCTCTTCACAGGAACGCATTGGGCACAAACATCGCTCGCAAACCCGACCGCTCAAAATGGGTTACATTCAACATATCGACCCGTTGGTGAAGGGAGGGGGAATATGGGAGTGAGTGTGTGCCCCTTCCACCGTTCCTCTTTCCACTTTGCTGCCGGCAAGTCTATCGCTAACGAATGCGAATGGCGTCTGTCCATTGTTTCCTGGTGTGATTCTACGCCTCTCTCTCTCCACTCCCCTCACCCCATGGCAACAATAACCCCTCCGGGACGATCAATCATTCGCCATTCGTCCTGCTTCCGCACGCAGAGGGGTGACAAGAAATAGTATCTCATTTACACAAAAAAAAATTCCATGCTTGATCAAATTTTTAAATATAAATATATAATTTTACAAGGTCTCACTTCTCTGCAGATTCCATTCGCGTGCACCTAGGTTCAAAAGTGTCCATCATTCAAAAATACGCTATAGTGCTTTAGAGAACTGTAAATAAGGTGAGACCTCAGGAATCGTTCTCATCTGGAAACACAAATTCCCAAAATTTTTAAGAGCGTTATCTGTACCTGGTTCCTAATCCAAGCCAACTTAATTTTAAACTCGTTGTCAATAAGCCAGAATTTCGGTTATCAACTAGCTTAATTCAGTTGCAGACGCCTGATTTACAATTATTTCCCTTTTTTATCAAGGCCATGCGAAAACTATTCGAGGATTGCTATGCTGCTTATAACTTACATAATTAGAGGACATATTAAATTTTTAACCAATTTAAATTATTTGCTTAGTCAATTTTATAGTTTTTTTTTTTTAACTTCTCGATGACAAGCTATTTTAAGCTACATGTCTTAAATAATATATTTTAGTTGCGTTATCCGTTTTAAAGATTTTGAAATGAAACAAACAAAAAAAAAAAATAACTTATGAATTAATTTTACCACACTCGGGCTAATTTTACCATATTGAAATTGTTCTGCAAATTTTGAAAAAATATACGCTATTTTTTAAAACTATTATAATTATCCTTGACACTTAAAGCCCGTTCTTGTGGGCGGAAAAACCTCATTAACAGTATTTTTACATTTTAAAAACGTTTTTTGCAGGCATATTTTTCAATTAAAGGATTTTCAAGCAACTTCTTGTAGTTATTCGTGCGGTGCTAAAAACAAACGAAGACTAGTAGATTTTTCCAAAAATAGACATATTTTTGTGTCTTCCCCCCTCCCCATCCTCCGTTTATTAACGTCGATGGGGTGAAGGTGGTTAATTCGTCAAGTTCAAAGTTCACTCGCCCCACACCAATCCCTGATCCGAAAGTATGGCGATAAAGACAAACACTGACAAACTTTAAAATTAACCAAATCATTCATACTTCATAAACCTTGTCTTAGTTCGTATTCCAATAAATTCATGGATATGCATAATAATTAAAATTTATTTTGCATTGTTTAGTGTGTTGAGTATGAAAATAAAGTATGAGATAATATATTAAGGCGTTGAAAAAATATTACTGTCCCGTTTAGGTATCTACTAGTAAAAATTATTTTAGTCTAATCCTCCACTCATAATAGGTAAATTCTTTAGGGGGAAAATTTTTTTTTAAAGCATCAGACCAGTTTCATAGGCATGCACTGCTTCCACAATCCTGGAAAAAAAAACATAATGTCATTGCAGCAAAACCTAATTTCAGATGATATTTATACCTGCGCGTTGCCGTCTGTAACGCAATTAAATAACTGTCGCTGAAATAATAAATATTTTCCCCTTTTTACCGTCGTGCACCCATCTGTGACGAGCGGTGTTTCGTCATTGTTTTTTTATATTGTTACATTCGGCCATCACGAAAATAAAAAAAAAAATTAAATAAAACGATTGTGCGAGCGCTGCATACCATGCAATGCCCGTGGCGAGGTAATTGAGTTGCTACCAGCACTTTCATACGTGAGAGCGCGGCCCAAACTTTGTGCGCGCGTAATGGCATTATCGTACCTCCTGGTGACCGTATTTGAACGAACGAATCAGCGCAAAGGAAGCGAAACTCGATACATAGCTACTGCGTAAACGTTTGTGAGTTTCTCCTATCTTTTTGGTAATTTTTTATATCACCAAAAAAAAAACAATAGTGTAAAACCACGAAATAATATTGTAAGGAGAAAAAAAAAAGATTTGGTAAGGCGTGAGAGCATCACTCGTTTGCGTTCTGTATCGACCTTACCGAAAAATGGATGACCTTATTTTATATTATTAATCAAAATTCGAAGTAATTAGGGAATATAAACTGTACGCTTGTACGTATATATATATATATATATATATATATATATATATATATATATATATATACACATACACAAACCTGGCACTTATCAGTAGTAAAACACTACACAAACAGACTTTCTACTCCTCTAACCTACAGCCGTTTTACGCGTTTTAAGCATGGAAGCGAATAAGCGATAACAGGACCCCGCATAAACATCAAGGTGTTAAAAAAAACCACTCACTTAGTCACTGTACAAGCGTACAGTTTATATCTCCAAGCAACATTTTAACAGTCACCCTAAAAACTATGACAAAACCACACGAAGGCTTTAAAAATTTCAGTTTCTATTCAACAGAGTTTTCTTACTTAAAATGATCTAGAAAAGAACAGATTTAATGCATTTTAACACACTAATAATTACTAAACCTAAAAATGTTTCACACGCAAATTTCTTGTCATGAATATTTTATTACGGCTTTTCCTGTAAATTTATCTCAACTGCGATCTTGAAGTTGATGTTCAATCCTACATTTCTCTCAACAGATGATTACTAAAGATTATCAAATGGCGGTTAAAATTCACGAAAGTTTTCATAATCATGATCAATTGCGCGACATGCTACAGATCGAGAATAACGTTTATTGAATATCTGGTAAGTAAATTTGCGACACGACAACAAATTAAAGAGAGCTGTTAGAATAAATTCACAAGAAGAACATCTTAAACAACAACAAGGACTTGATAATGGCATGACCACCTCGGCGTGCGAGATAGCAGCTTAATGGTGTAGTGTCTTAAATATTTTGCACCTAATATTTCTTGTGTTATTTTGCACACGATTTTAAATAAATTAATTTCATAACAATGTTTAATTGTTAATAAAAGGCTTTTTATAATAAACAAGTCATTGCATTTTATGAACATAATGGCAAATCTAATATCAGTCCTAGCATGGAACTGTATGGTACACAGTTTTTGGATTAACAAAAATTCGTATGTAGCTCTCAGCTTCAAATACATTGTTTTTAGTGCCTACATCATTCATGAAGATATAAAAAAAATAGGTTAACTCAACACAATATAAACCTAATTTTTTCAGGGGTTTCAGGAATACCAATTTTTATTGATTTATTAAATATACACTGAAAATAAAGTGAAAAGGAAGGTTACATACGAATAATTAATCCAAGACTGTGTTCAGTAAATGTTAGGATTGACATCAAGTTCATAAAAAACTAAAACAGGAATTTTTTAAAAAGTTTTAATAAATAATTAAATAAGGTTACATTCATAATTTATTTAAAAGAATGGACAAAAAACACAACATATTAGAAGCAAAATAATTTAGGAAACTACGGCCTTAAGCGAGAATAATTATATCTAGGCTTGACAGCGAAGTCATTAGAGACGGTGACACACGGTGACACGTGTCAGGGACACTGGGGGATGACTGACTGTGCCACGGCCTGTAATAATAAGGCATGCAAGATTTTTTTTTTTCCCTGGAGTGACCTTGGCAATCCACGGATCAAACGAAATGTGGACTGCCCCGCTGGGGATCCGCACCATGGTCTTCTGTAATGCGAATACCCCTCTCACCACGTCGATGGATAAAGCTCGGAAGTTTATCAGTGATGGATGGTCCGGCGTGCCATGGGGTGCGCCTGGTCAAGGGTGTGTCTGTGTCGTTGAAGGCGGGATGCCAGGCGCGACTCTAGGCTGGTGCTTCCAGCGCGTTGTCGCCTCTCTGAACCATCGCGCAGACAACTGTGAGACTCTGAGCGGTTACCGTAAACATCACACGGCGAGGAAATTAAGGTAAAGGCGCAGTGCAAGTTCCTTGGGTGCTTTCAACAATCTCTACCGGATGTTTCATGGTTGTCTGTAAAGTCGGTTTACGGACGATAGTTTCACGTGACAACGTCATAACAAAACATTGATGAAATGATTGCATACTTTATCAATAAAATTGAATAATTTTTATTTTAATAATAAAAGAATAAATACTTGAAATTATACTAGTAATCAGATTTTCAAAATGCAAGAATAATTAACTTTTATTGCCGAAATTGTTGTTGTAATAAGCAATGAAAACCACATTAACTTTTCACTTCACTTTATAAACAGTCGAGTGGAAGAGATAGATGCGGCGCAAGCGTACAATGAGCGTAACGGGACACAGCGTAACGGAAAAATGTGCGTAACGGGACACTTTTTCGTGCTCGCAACCGGCGTTCATCGATTTATTAGACGTTGTCACGTCAAAATAAAAGCGTTTTAACTATGTTCGTGTTTCGGAAGATACTGTTTAAAAACTAACTACTGAACGGCTCCTCAGCGTATTATTTAATGTTTTCCGTAAACAGACCCCACTCGGATATCTTGAGCAGTTTTCAAACTTAGCCTAAATTTCCCTGCCAGAGAAAGGAGCACCAATGTTTTACGCCTGGAATTCCAATCGGACGGCTCTGTTAAACGCGCGTCCGCACGTCGGAAAATTTACGCAAGAACGTTGAATGCAGAATGTCAGTAACAACGGAACAAGGGAAGTTTGTTTGCATTCTCTCTCGGGACGTAAAACCCTCCCGATTTTCATAACTGAAGCGGAGCGGAAAGCAGAAATATTTTTTTTTATCTCTCTTAAGAAAAATTTTTACTCCTCCCCCCTCCTTCAGCAAAACTTGATTGATGGTCACGTTGTCATTCGGGGCGGCACTCGTAAAGAATCGCGCGCGCAGGATTTGTTTAACGGGAGAGCAGCCAGCCTCGTCTGGACAACGCCAAACGTTATGGCAGGTCCCATATACATCACGCTCGCGAAGAAAATAAATGGAAGACAGCGCCGGCGAGCTTGGCCGAAACTACTTTTTTTTTCCGACTTTCCCCGCCGTGCACGCTTCTGCGGTTTCGGCCAATGGAAGCTCTTCTGCTCCCGCACTCTCTCTCTCTCTATCTCTATCTCTATCTCTCTCTCTCTCTCTCTCTCTCTCTCAGCAACGCGACTTCTTGAGCTGCAGCCCCGTGGTTGTTGTTGTGACAATCTGTTTCTGCTTCGCGAGGCGCGCGGTTTACCGAAAACAAACCCAGGATCGCGGGAAACGCAGAAGAAAGGAAGGGGGCGAGGAAGAGAGACGGAGATAACATCGGGGGGCTTCAACTTGGGTGTCCCAGGCCTTTAGGAAAACACAAACAAACAAGAGACAGCAGCGCTCGCCTAAAGGTCGCGAAACTTTAGCCTGGTCTGGAAAAAAAAAAGGGGGGGGGGAGAAAAATTAACTCCAACAGGAAGCTGTCCGAAATTTACCCCTCTCTGCCCCCCCCCCCCCCCCTTCCTTATTTTCCCCGGTCAATTTTTTTTCCTTCTTACGCGATGGAGCGTTGGGGGAACTGGGAGGTTTCATGTGTCACTTAATATCCGGTGTGAATATCCCCTTTCCCCACCTTCCCGGCAAGCCGCAACCCCCTCCCGCGCCTACTTTCCCAGAAGCAACATTAAACATGACCCGCCCCGCAAATATCCGACGCGGTGCGGCGGCCGCGGACTGCAATTTCCGGCGCATACCCCCTTCTCTCCCCTCCTCGCTTATTTTCCTCCTGCGTCGTGAAGGGAGCGAGGGAAATGGAAGCAAAGACAGGTTCGACGCCAAGGCAAACAGAAATTCATCATCCGTCGAGCGAGCAGACAACTGGTCAAGACAATCATACTTGTGGATAAAAAAAAAGGGGGGATGGCGAGTGAGGCGATGAAATGGCCGTAGCAAGGGGATGACGTTTGTAGACAGACGTCAAGAATGTCGTTCCGACAGCGCGGAAAAAAAAAAGGAAGAGCTGAAAAAGGAAGAAAAAGGTGGTCAAGGAGGAGGGAGAGGGGTGAGGGAATCTCCGAAGCCGCGACGGTGGCTATCTCTACCGGAAAAACGGCGAACTAGGCTGAGACACGTGACAAGATGGCGCGTGGCGAACAGCTGATCAAGGCGCTTCGTGGCAAACCACGTTCTGAGCAGTTGGCATATTTTGCCACCAAACATATTTTTTTTATGTGTAGATATTTTAGTTCTCGGTATGACATTTCATATGAGTAATTCCGTGAATAGAACTTAAGTCGATATGAACGTAAATGTGTCACCATCTATGAAAGTCTCTAAGCTCTTTTAAAAAAATGGTGCATACATGCGATTCATCCTTATATGGTGCTTTTGTGGACATCACAGAATTAACACCGTGCATAGGTATTAAAAAGTAAAACTTTATAGTGGTTCAATTATCCTTTAATACTTTATGTTATAATTTATAAGCATAAAAATAAATAATGATAACATGAAAAAAGTTAACGTTCACGATACTGTAGTCACATAACAAATTGTAAGCCTGCATATAATTTTAAGTGATGCATGTGTACTGGATTATGTTCCTGTTCAACTACTTGCATTTCAAAAAAACTAAATTCTCGAAGCACAAAAACACAGTCGTTAAAACCTTATCATAAATTATTTAAATTTATTTTTTAACTTAACATTTGCTAAAAAGATCGATTTTTTTTACTAGACATTAAAATTTAAGGAATTTGCTCTTTCCTTGAAGGGCGTTTACAACTCAAAACGGACGGATGTGCATTTTTTGAAACTCGATCACTTTCATGGAACAGGTAGATCAACGGTGACATACAACAATAAACACTAACAATATTAAGAACATAAAAAAAAAACACGGTTTTCGCCAATTGTGTTCCTTAGTCATATTTTAATAAACAATTACACAAGGAAAAAATATTTGTTCCACTTCGAAGGTGTTTGTGTGGATGGGGCAGGAAGGGGATTTTCCTTCTTCACCCCCTTCCACTACTGGATACGCCAATGTGTGCCTTCTAACCTAGGCGTCAAACATCAAGTTTAAAAATCCTTTAAAGTTCACCATGAAAAAAATATATATTTTGGTATATTTTAAAAACAAATTTACTTTTTAATGTTTAACATTACAGTACATCATGATGTTGCTCCTTTCACATTTCTGTAGCATACTGGATTATGTAGTTTTTGGGGCCTTCCAGAGGGGCGCCACGTTTCTTTAGTCATGCTCCAAAGACCAGCGACCGCCGCTACTGCCAAGATGGGTCACAGCTAGGGACTGGAAAAATTCGCTGTTTCAATGACCACTAGGATAGACTCCACGATTCTCTATGTACTCGGGTAACTATCACCCTGGTCATTGGCTACCGACTCGGGACACCTGTTTACTGCGATACTTATGAATCGATACTTCTTTTGTTGAGTGTTTGCCATTGGCTCAGAGTCCTTCAGGTAAATTGCGGTCCAATCACTGACGCAGCATTAAGCTAAACGAGTTTGGATTCCAGTCTGCCTCGAAAGGAATCCGCGAATTTTTCCGGTCTCTAGTCGCAGCCAATGGCGAAATGGACCGGGAGAAGTCTTTGGTTGAGTGAGAGAGAGTTTGAACCCCTTGGTCACACCAAGAAGAATTCTTGTGGGAGGGATTTGTGGTGATGGGGAGGGGGGGACAGAGTGGTAGCCGGGCGGGGGTAATTATTCCATTCTTCTGGAGCCACCGGCAATTTGTCGGCCCGGAGGATGGAAAGGGGGCCGCCCCCGCGTGACGTCACGGCGAACCTGAGCCACGTGACCCGACGCTTCCACACGTCACGGGGACTAATGACATCCCCCGGGACGACATAAATCACCTAGCGTCGGTTCAGGGGCGAGAGGAGGGGATTAGACTGTGAATAAGTGGAGAAGGGAAGGGGGGGATAGGTTTCGGGCGAACCCGCTCTCATTACCACGGCGTGTTATCAGCATTGTTCTGCTGATTTCCGCGATGATGGATCGGCTTGGTTATTTGATCGCGGCTTTCGCACGCGCTCGCTGTTCTCGAAAAGCCTCCACACCTACCTCTCCACCACACCCCCTCCCTCTCTCCAACAACAACAACAAAACCCTTCCCCCGCTACCCTCTCATTAACTTACATTTTGCTCCGTTCGGTCCATTCGGCTGCAATCGCGAAATTTCCCTGACCGATCGCTCCAAGCGGTAAGCAGTAAAATAAAAATTCCCCTTCTCTACCTCCCCTTCCCACATTTTTTTTTCTTCTTTCAGCAACCATGCGTTGCACACATTTTTCAACGGTAAAAAGTAATATTTGTCAATTAAACATGACAAAGTGTCAACAGTTCTAATAAAATTTGTATGGTAAATAGAATTATATAAATTGGCCAGTATTTATTTTCCGCAATTTAGTCGATTGGTCAGTTTTTACTATGCCAAAAAATATGACCAGTATTACCTATTTCACAAATAGAAACACCAAATTATATTTTGTAGCTGTTAATGAATGACAAATAAAAGGAGATAACTCTGAACTCAGCTTAGTATAAATTTAAATAATATATTTTTTAACACAAAATGTATAATATAATTAGTTAATGATACTTTATTAATCTCCTCGATTTGGTTGTTTCGAAATGTGTTGGCTGTTATCCGATACGCGAATAAGATATCGACGCAAGTCTTGGACCAACTGTACATCCTATATAATTGGCAAACATAAATCCTGTGCCATATTTTTGTTTTTAAGTTATACAGTTCCATTGAAATGTTTATTAAATTCATTTAGCGCTAAGCCGCGAGTCAAAGGATTTAATTTTTTTTCCCCACTGGTACCAAAACTCATGCTAATTTTGGCGTCATGTCGAAATCCGCGCGAAATAAAAGATTTCGCAACACAATGCGCGCGGATTTTTTTTATTAAAAAAATATTCTCTTCCTGCTACGTCCAATAGTGTGTGGGGGAAGGGAGGAAGGGTGGAGGGAGGCTTCTGCTAGATCTGACAGGCATTAATGCAGCCACCCTGCCACACCCCCAAAGCGAATATATATATTTTTTAATTTTGCTGACGGGTGATGACCCGCACGGTTGAGGGGGGGGGGAAGGGTGGAGTTGGGGCACGCCTGTAAGCATATACTGTCGACTCGTCAACACTCCCGCCGATGTTATGCCACCCCGTCTCACCCTCGCCAGCCACCCACCACGGGGATGTTACTTCTCCTCCCCTCTTCCTACACCGTCCGTGAAGGCGGTTTTGACATGACTGCGGATGTCACCACATGCTGATGCGGACCCGGTATCACGTGCACACGCGTTGAAAAAGGTAGGTAAGGGAAGAACAAATGGTGGAACCTGCATACACCAAGGATTTCACGATCATCGCTTTCTCGTACCTACGTTAAAACCTCCTCTTTCTTCACCTACGAACAGGAGTGTACGTAAAAAAAAAAAAAAAAAAAATGGGGGGGTAGGGGATGTAGATGGAGGAGAAATTTCCCGCTCATTAAATAATAATAAAAAAATAAGAAACTGGCCATAAGACAACGATAAAATCTCAACCTAAGAAAATATTCCCAGTCGGGACTTCTCAACAGTCAGTAGCAGAACGCAGAGGACTTGTGCAGTCGTAAAACCCACGATTTTTTTTTTCTTCGGTACCCACTGATGACTTTGTTCGGTCAAGATGTAAAGCAAAAATTTAAGAAAAGAAAGTTTCTCCCCAGCCGATGCGCCGACCGACGGCGGAAGTAAAGAAAGAAAGCAGACTCCAGGACGAAGAGCGTCCGCGCAAGGGAGGCGGGCGATTTGTTTGCCCGCCGGGTTGCTGTTCATTCGGGGGCGGGGAAAGAAGGGCGGTAGGTTGATTGGGGAGGAGAAACCGGGGAGGACAGTACTAATGGTCGTCTGTTGACTCGGCCAGGCTACAGTTACCGCGAGGCACGTCCCCGCCCCTTCCCCCCCTCTTCCTCGAGGAAGGACCACGACGGACGCCTTTCCGCGTCTCTCCCCCCCGCTGGTACATCTGCGGACCCAACGAACTGGCCACCCTCGGTCAGCTGTTTGGGGTCTGATGTCGTGACGACAAGGTCCATAAGTAGGGGCAGGCATTTTTCGCGAAAAAAAAAAAAATCTGAACGCATTTTAGACTGCAACAAGGTACACCCGCCACCAGAGATTTCCTCCTTGTGATTGGCGGTCGTCTGCGAGAGAAGTCGTTGCCTTATTTGACCGAGCCACCCAGGACGCGTTGCTTCCTCACTGAACTACCGTGATTGGCGCTGTAACAATCGACATGCACCTGAAAGAAACTCACCCAATCACGAAACACAGACGATGCTACAGTGTTTCGACTTTCAGCCAGTCCTCGAATCTTTTACGCGAAATTTGCATGGCCCTAACCCATAAGACACCGCCGACGCAAGGCGCATGCCGCGGGTACTTGTGGGTGGAATCATCTGTGGCCCATCGTACGGAGCGACGCCTGGAGTGATTTCAGCAGTACCGGCCAAAAAAAAACGAAATCGTCACAGCCGGAATTGGACTCCGGACCAGGCCCACTAAAAACGAGTGTCCATTGTCCCACCACTTTGCTGACTCTCTCCATTACTGTACCTATGTTAGAGATGCGACATGATATCCCTCAATCCACTGCAAGGACTTCTCACTCATACCTAGAGGCGTTACTTTCTGGTAACCATACACCTTTGTTCGTAAATAAGTCATGGTTATGAGGATTGTATTTTTCGCGAAAAAAAATTCGATACTGCCTGAAGAATTTAAACATTGTAGTATCGTCTGTGTTTCGTGATTGGTTGAGTTTCTTTGTTTAAATAGGTTCAATGTTAGTACACGAGTCGAAGCCATTCAGTGTGGGGAAAAATCGCGTCCTCTATGACATGGTGAAATGAGGTGATGTCTTCTCTTGCAGACGGTCCCCAACTACAAAGAAGGACATCGCAGGTGTGAGCATACTTTATTGCAGTCTAATGAACGTGGCCCTAGTGATGGTTAGAGACCCGGCAATTTCGCGGATTCATTTGGTCGCAAGATATACTGCAAATATGTATACATTTGCATAGATTTAATGACAATTATTTGTATACTCCCTTCTACGATTGTGGGCCATTTAACTACCAGCCAGCACTAGAGGGTCCATATCACATCAACAAAATCCAAATAAATGTTTCTGCAGTAAGAAATAAGCCATTATGAAAGAAAGTTTGTCTATTATGTTGTATAGGACTGTAAATTAGCCAGACACCAAGTGAATCCACGAAATTTTCTGGTCTATAGTCATGGTCTTTTGTCTATTGGCTGCTGCTGCCATAATTTACCTTCCGTCCCGATTGCATGTTATTGGGTCATCTTAATTTGATAATGTTGTAGGTTTATGTCCTTCGGGACGCTTCGAAGCTACCTATGGTCCAATGAGAACGCAGTTCAAGTGCACAATGATATGCATTCTAGCCTTCCTCCAAATAATAACTGAAATTCTACAGATCCATACTCATGTGTGCAGCCACGATTTTTTTTCGCGTATTCTTTGGGTGTCAAAGTATACTTGAAGCGCAGGTACCTCGTTGATCTGACTAAAGTGCTCTCGATACGCCCTTGACGATCCTTAAATAGAGAACTGGTTACCCAATCAACCCGGCCGAATGGGATGACCTTGTTACCGACCAATGAACACTCTAAAAAGGCTTGATTATATAAATCCATACATAAAAATTATGTCTAGGCTATAGCAAATTCGAATCCGCAAATAACCGTAGATTAACTCATGTGACAAACATAATATAATTTTTTTACATGGCTTTTCCAGTAACTAGCTACCTGTATAGAGACTTCGTTGTGGACAATAATTAAGTAAACTAGAGCTGAAACTCACATACGAATCTAAATCACTAGAGTCGGGGAAGGGTGTGAAGATATGAAAATGGGATATTAACGAAAAAAAAACTTGGTGGAGGAAACGGCAAAAGTCCGTCATGTTTTACACTTGCGAGAAGATCCGGCTTTCGTTCAGAGGTGAATCGAACCTGGCCATTCTTGGGGGTTGAGCGACTATTTACCATCGAGGCCCCGATGTTGAAGGATTCTCTAATCTGAGTGTTGGTTTGGATATTCAGCCATCGCCACTGCCTTCCGCCACACGAAGTTCGAAAGACAACACAACATCTTCTGTTGTTTGTTATTTTTCCAGGGGTTCGTTACTCTCAAGTGCCTGTGGCATCATGGCATCGTGTCACGATGGCGTCACTATTATGAATATTTATACATTAATGTTTACGCGCATGCGATAGAATAAGGAAAATGTGTGTATCTACAGTAGAACTTCGATTATTCGTGACCCGATTATCCAGGCATACGGTTAACCGGGTTCTCAATTAAAAATTAATTTTTTTGGGGGGAGGGGGGGGATAAACCCGCGAATTGTAATTCATAAGGAAGGGACAAGAAAGGAGTAAAACTAAAAACAATGTATTAAATTGTAAATATAATTTATATTTTTCATTTCTTTTCGGTCATTAGAAATAATTTCATTTATACATACTTTTAAAAATTAACGATTAGTGTCAGTAATACTTGTACATTTGTTTTGTAAAAATTTCTTGTATAACCTAAGATTAATTATTCGTTATTTTCGCTTATCCGTGATTATCTCTCCCCCCCCCCCCCCCTAATTTCCCCGTTTAAACAAGGTTCTACTGTACATATATATTAGGAAAAAAAAGGAGTGTCACTCTCAGAGTCATTGATGTCACGCCCACGACCAAAAATGGCAGAAACGTTGAAGATAAGAGTATAGAGATTGATGGTTGTTTTTCAAGTTGACGTGAGGATAGGCGATAGTTTGTAAGAAGAAGAAAAAAACACTCCCTTCTGCAGGAGACATAATGGGAGGAGTTCTTGTAAAGTGACACGAAGAATAGTATTGCAAACGACTTTCACCATCGAAAACACAAAATAAAACCTTACATCTTACATTTCCATGTTTTCACTGGCAATGTTACTTTTAATAATTACAGTTAATTTTGTGCTTCTTCCTTCAGACAACTAACAGCAAAAAGCTACGAGTTACATTATTTATTATTAAAGACAACAAATATATGCATATATGCATATGTGTAATCTTCATGCTTATTACAGTTTTCGTAAATCGTCTGTCACAGAGAAAAGTATATGTTCCAACAACCATAATTAAAGATAGTCTATGCCAAGTCAGAGGGACCAAAAATATAAGTTTGCTCAGAAAGTTATGAGAAAACATAATTCTAGAATACAACGGTCTTCAAACAAAACGTTTAATATATTCAATGAACACTTCAACAAATATTGTTTTAGGACATAAAAGCAAGATTTGTCACGAAGTGAAAATAATTATTCTGTAACGAGTTCAATGGCATGGCACAATTTGCCGTTCGGTGCAACTGTACAAAGTAAGAAGGAAATAAAATAGACCCTCTACAAGCACATAGTTAACCGTGACTCAGTATGTTGGTAAATAATATACGTAACTTTTCAACTTTCATTAAATTTCGCGTACGTCATGTTCATTTTTATTTTTAATTTGTATATCATATAAAGTTATATATATAAGTGGT
The DNA here is from genome assembly GCF_032445375.1 of Bacillus rossius redtenbacheri. Classification (NCBI taxonomy): domain Eukaryota; kingdom Metazoa; phylum Arthropoda; class Insecta; order Phasmatodea; family Bacillidae; genus Bacillus; species Bacillus rossius. The sequence continues at coordinate 45,007,605 of NW_026962011.1, read as the reverse complement.
GCCAGGATTGGCGGAATAATCAGTTGAAATGACGATATGTCCATGAAAATATTGATTTTAAATTGAAACAGACTGAAATTAAATTAGAAACATTTTTTAACGGTTTATTATTATAAATGTTACACATCCTGCTGTTCAATATTACTTTTTGGTATTAAAATTAATTATATTTGTTTATATTTTTCCCACAACTATGTGGAAAGATGGCCCAACAAGTTTTTATGATGAAGGTTGGATCCCTCAAAACCAGAGTTCTGAGTTGAAATTCTAACAGAACGGAGATCAGTTAATGATAAGATATCTCGTACCCATAAATCTTGACTTACTATCAGAACACACTGAATCAAATACCTGTGAGAATTTTTTTCATTTTCTGTTCTTTTTACAACTGTCTCGTCATTGGCAGCACCTTGTGTCAGCCTGTGCTGAAAGAAATTTTTTTATGTCCATAACCTTCCATAACTGCACTGTATCTAGGCATGTTAACATTTAAGCTTGGTTTGCCCTCCGTGAGTTTATTTTATCATATCTGTAGTCCATCATTGAGGTTTACATACGATAACTTACTGTAAACCAGAAATGGCGTTACGTCGAGGAAATTACTGATGTGTAACTAACATCTTGGCTCTGTGTACGGCAATTGTCAGGAGTAATTTCGGTGAATGAAAGTCCCATGAAACGGAAATGTGTAACCACAAGGTGCTTTTATATTTAATATAAAGATAGAAGGGAAACTTTATTAACTGTTCAGTGAATTTTAACATGATGGGAACCATTTTAATAAAACTCCTTGTCGAAAATCACGCTCAAAGACGGGATTTAGTCATGTTTTTCCGAGTCTTTTTCGCTTCTATCAGAGCCGTTTAGTTTTATAGTTTAAAATTTCGGTCTTCTTATCAAAAGGTTTAATAGTTCGACGTAGCTGCACCGGCAGTGAATTCTAGCGGCGGGTGCGGAAACGAAGTTTAAATTCGCGTCAAGAAATTTAGCTGAACACCAGAATTTGATCATTACACATCTCTGTCGAGTACTGAAAGACTCGCACAAGTGGCTTTTTTTTATAAATTTTCCCTACTGCAAGAATCATTCAAAGGAACGTAATTAAAAAAACAAGATTGTAATATCGGATGGCAATGCACGCGTTCTTCGGCGTGCAGAAGCGTTGTGAAGATGGCGGGGGAAGGGAGTCGTAGCCTCTTGCTCCAGTATTATCTTTGAAAGATTTGTGCAATGGGAGTGCATGACTTGATGTTAGCTTTTGGACATACACCATTGCTAAGCACTTTTTCTGTAGAAGAAAACTAAAAAATACCCAAAAGACAAAAAACACAAATTAAGCAAAAAATTGCTGTTGTCAACAGGATATAAACACAACATAATATTCCATAACAGGAATATGGTCAACAAACAAAGAAAAACAAAGAAAAATGGACTAAGAGAACGAAAAAAAAAAAAAAAACCACAAATGATGACAGCACAAAAATATTGAACCACAAAATATTCAGCACAACAGTTAAAACGAGACAAAAACGTGACAAAACGAAAAGACGAAACAAACACAATAGGTATCCAAAACAGAAACATATTCCTGTTATGGAATATTATGTGGTGTTTATATTCTGCTGACAACATACATTTTTTGCTTAATTTGTGTTTTTGTCTTTTGGGTATTTTTTTTAGTTTTGTTCTACAGAAAAAGTGCTTAGCAATGGCGTATCTCCAAAAGCTTACATAAAGTCTTGCTCCAGTGTTGCGCGGACCGCGACGGGCAATCGCCCGCGCCTCTAGAGCGGAAACAGCCCGCCGACAGTCGTCCTCAGCCCCGGACAGGCGGAGTCGAGAACGGCGTCGGAGTTGGAGTGTCTGCCGGCGAGTGCTCTCCTCTTCGAGCACCGGAAGAACCCAGGGACCTGGTGTGGCTGCGCCGCAGCACTCGAAACTGGGCCACCATTAGCGTCTTTCGTCCTCAGTCCTTCTTCCCCTATCCTCGGCTGGGGGAGAACCCTTTAAGTTTGATCGACGGCGACTCTCGAGAGTAGACGCAGACGCGTCTCCCCCTCCCCCCGGACTCGCCGCGACGACGTCGGAGGATCTCCTCTCCCCCTCCCCTCCAACCACCAAGGTCGCTGTGTCAACTTGTCGCGGACTCTCTTACCTCCTCCCCCCTCCCCCACACCTCTTCCAACATCCATCACGCGAGATGGATTAGCGTCGCCCACTCGACGGGGACAACTCTGCCGTCGTCCATCTTGCTGGGGAGAGGCGTCGGCGAGACCAGCGGCGTATCCGGAGACGTCTCTGGTGCCATTTGGCCAAGCTCATCGCAAAATACGCACAAGCTCATCGCAAAATACGCACAAGCTTATCGCAAAATACGCACAAGCTTATCGCAAAATACGCACATCAGCTCAGGGCTAAACAAGCCGGTGCGTCACAAGCAACCCCGAGGAATAACGGATGAAAATATCGTAATTAAAGGTCATCACAAAGCAAAGAAAAAAAAGTCAATACTTTTACAAAAGACACCTTAGGAAACCAGTTGCCAAGCATTAGTTTGTAATATTGTAATACTACAAGAAAGATGTTGTAACTTCATACAACACATGGCTATGGTTATTGCTTGCATATTTATGTAATAAGATTTTTTCGAGATAATACGGAGTATTTCTTATGATTTAATTGATTTTTCATCCAAGCATATTTTTTTTTTAAACGTAGAAAAGATAATCGAATTTTCAACCAATTGACTTTAAAGATTTTATGGTGATTTACGAAAATACAAATGAAATGCATTTCTTTTTTTTACTTAAGTTTCCTTCAACAGAAAGAAATATTCTCCTATCGGATAGGAAGCTTTTTGATCTCCTCATGGAAAAAAAAAAGTAGCCAATTGCGCATATACTGTTCGACTGCAGCATTGTCTTATTTCTAATCATTAGCCTCCGAAAGCATCCTTCAGTGGTCCAAACATATATGGTAGTCACATGGGGTAAAGTATGAACTGAATGGTGGGTATTCAAGAGGTCGCCGGACGCAATTCATGGCTTTGATGTTCCTTTTTTTGTCACGGCCATTTCGAAACTTCTAAACCCAATGGAACAGTATGGTTTTGCTCAGAATAGCATCACCAAAGTGTGCTTGCCATTTATTCACGATTTCAATCGATTTCACACCTTCGTTGGCGAGAAAAACGAACAATGACGCGCTGCGCAACTGGCACTGGTGCTATCACAGCGACACTGATAATGACGGACGCGAGTGCGAGGGCCTTGCGTATGTCTGTCATATCTCCATTCTCCCGCCACCCATTCCTTACTCACGTCACTACTTGATTTTATCTGACAGTATTCCTGTTCATATTTGAATGACCCTCGTGCAAACCCTAATTTACCAAGCATCATTTCCACAATGTTAATTTGGGCGTTACAGAAAAACCTCAAACTAGTTCATAGCACGCCATCTCTTGGCCCATCCCTAAATCTGTGATCATGTTGGTGGTTGATCGAAATTTGTTCGCTGCTAGCTCGTAAAACTGTTCTCCTGTCCTCCTTTTGCTCGTTTGTATCAGTGCGCGATGCACGACCACATCCTCTCTAGCTGTGCGGGTCCGTCTAGCCACCTGACATTTACGGCCCTTGCTCGGTGTTCCACTAGACCACTCCCCGCCCTACCACCAAAACCTTCCCCCCTTCAAGGAGAGCTCCTTTGTCAAGGGGTCGCGACCCCTCGTGGTCGAGAGACCGTCACAGGAGTTCGGCGCCGGTCTACCCCGAGGAGTGGCATTTTCCTGTCTTGAGCGAGGTGTATCATCCTTCGGGATAGAAGTTTCGCTTAGGTCTATGGCTAGAGACCAGAAAAATTCGCGGGTTCAATGACCTCCATAATAGACTCCAATATCCTCTACACACTCGGGCAAATGCCAACTGTTCATTGGCTGCTGACTTGTGAGTCGTCTCGACTGGGTGGTCTGTGATTCGACACTTCTATGAGTGAGGGTCTCTAATTGGCCCTCAGTCCTCCAGATTAACAGTGGACCAATGGCAGAAGCAGCACTAAGGTATAATTATTAGAATTTTAGCATAACACGAAATGAACAAGCGAATTTTTCAGGCCTCTACTTATGGCAAACCACTTCCGCGAACTTAACGATGTTCATTTAAGCCGTTGTGTATGCATACCACGATTACTTCGCTGATTCATTGGGTAGAAAAGTAGGCTTGAAACACATATACATCCGCTTGGCGTTAATTATTGAAATTCATATCTCTCCAGAAGCTTTTAACGACCATGAAATAGTTGCAAAAGAACTAAAAGAAGAATGAGTACCCAATCACCCGTAACCTTCCAAAGTTGTCGACTAATGATTATTCTAAAAAAATGCTTGATTGCAGACAGTTAAGTGGTGTCCAGCCTTGGAGTGAGATTTATTTCGGAAATATTCGCAGCCTTAACCATTGAAAATCCCACGAGAAAGTGTACTTTTATGACTATAACGTTAAATTTATTTGGGGATCCAGAAGTTCGGCTCGCATTTGGAAACTTGTTCTTTTTTTTCTCGCAGTTTTCTCGCGAGATTGTCAACTAATCCAGTGAAGTTTCCGATTAGAGGGAAGATACTTAAGTTCCTCAAGGCCACCCACTGGATCTGCATTTGTACTTAAGAATCTAACTTGCGAACTATTTAAGAACGTATGTATTTTTGGTATTTGTTGAACTGGAATATTAATTTCAATAAAACAAATCAATATCCAAGTAAAATATAGACTATGAGGTAATTTAAACAAATAAGTAAGTGGTGGACAGATAAGGTGAAATGCCCAGTTAGGCATTAATTTCCGTTTACTTTTTCGCTGTCACAGAAAATTCACCAAACCGAACGTCTCAAAGCTTCAACTAATCTGACTTGGCAATTACCGTACCAAATTAAATCATTTTCATTCGCAAATATATATATATATAAGTCAAATGATTTCGATAAGTAAAATTTCACTTACTTATATCACAGTTCATTATCTGCAGGCGACTAGTGGATAGGCCAAAGTATAATGTGCTAGGAATGAATGTCTGAAACATTTAAAGTAAAGAGATAAAAAAATGTAAAAAAAATTGAGTTTTAATTCTCACGGTAATGCATTACGTTATTATGATACGGAATCTCAATAAATTTATAATGGTCTCGTAATAATTTTGGTGCCAACTGGATGCTTAAAAATGAGTCATTCTGGGATTGGAGGAAGAAAGGAATCGTCAAAGTAATTGACAAGCGTTCTGTGATGAAATCGATTTTAATGATCTGCTAGTCGTAGTTCACGTTTCAACTATCGAAAGCAAGGAAGCCAGTTAGTCCAACTTGGGGTCAGGATCTGCTGAGGGTGGAGTCAGTCTAAATGTCGAGTCCCTGGGGGTCAAGACAACGCCGAGGAGATTTACACTGCGGGGCGACGTGATATAAACCAATCTCCAAGTCCTTCTGTTTTAAGGAACCCTATAAATGGCACTTGACATTTAGCCCCTGAGAAAGGTCACTGCGTCTATCCACAGTCCCCTTCTCTTCATTCTTGACGTCACCACCATCGCCCTCTGGAGTGGGCACGTCGATTTCTTGATGACTTTCTTTCTTTCTTTCTTAAGAATCGAAGTTCTTCCGTAGTACGGACAAATTTAAAACAAATCGTGTATGTCCTCTGCTTTGATTTACTTGGCAAACTATATTCTTGTGGCTGCGACCACAATACAGTTTAGTATCTATTTAAGGAGAGATTCACAATGTCACTATAAGTAAAACAACAATAGCTATTGAATGTTATTTATATGTAAGTAAACGTAGCAACTAGCACCTTTTTGTTTCCAATGCACCATTTCTGCCATTAGCACAGTCGTTGTTTCGGTGTGCCCTGTTGCCAAATCTCATTCGAATGAGCAAAAAAATATATAAAAAACTTTGTAATGACATGAAATTTTTTTAAAAATTTATCTGAACATTGCATTTTGTAAAGTAAATTTTGGTATGAGAATTTTGTAATTACATTTTTGTTGTATTCCGTCAAGAGCATCATCTGATAATGTTCATTATTTATTTCTAAGGAGTGGTAATTGAGAAATTGTATTCAAGTATATATTTTTTTTAACAATTTCGTATATCAATGAAATATTTTGCTCTTTTGAGCATAGCACACAATTTCATGGAACGCCTTGTTATTAATAGTGACAGACTACCACAAAAAGGTTCTCCTGTGAAATAATAATTGGTGTTCAGCATTGAATAATTATTTTGTCAGGATGACTGACTACACATACGAAAATACTTAACATTCACTAATTTATAGTCTTAAAAAATCCACAAACAGCAAAATATGTATATTAATAAAGATCACAAGCTTTCACGGCCATTTTCTGGATTTTCTTGGCTTCTGGGTCGTAGCCGCGTCCAAGGCGAATACATGACCGACGTTTCGTTAGACTTCGCAGTCGCCATCATCAGGATAGAGCTACCCACCGAGGTTATATTACAAGTTCTTCTGCCTTTAATACTCTCGCCCGAAGAGGAGTTTTTACTTACCCGATCGGCTGCAGCTGCGGGCCAATCGCAGCCTTCCCTTTTGTCTAGTTTGGCGTGTTGTAAAATAACCTCAGCAGGTAACTAACTCTACCCACTTGATGACGGCGACCGAGAGACGTCGACTGAAACACGTCGGTGATGTTATTATTCGCCTTGGAAGCGGCTACAACCCAGAAGCCATAAATGTATCTATATAAAGACTTATTAAATATTGAAGACTCTGTACACGAAATAAAGGGGGTTCAGAATGTCGACAAGTCGGGAGGCGGTCCGCCGCTGATGCGGTCTGAGCGCGAGGTAGACGGCCAGATCCGTCCCTGCGTCGACGTCGAAGTCGTTGCGCGGGGTTGGTAGGGGGGGGGGGGGACACTCACCTCGTATCTTCTGCTCGTCGAGGAGCTGCCTCTCCAGACTCTCCTTCACCTCCCTCTCCCGCAGCACGTCCATCTTCAGCTCGGCTGCGAACAAGATACAACCCGCCCCCTGGTCAGCGCGCTAGCCTACACCCTCGCGCGCCTTCCGAGACGCAGCTCAACTTTCTTCAAAGATTATTTCCACACGAATTAAGTGGAGTATATCAAACCCAGGCCATTGAGAGGGGAAAGAAATTCCTGGGGCCCAGTTTCATTTTCAAAATATATTTTTTTTAAATGCGATGTTTACCTTGATAGTTGGACAAAAAGTACAAGTGTATTTATTGCTAATACAATTCATTTGGAAACGTTACAAGTTATGCAATGAATTCAGGTCATGTTTACAGTTATGCCACTGTATCATTCCATCTTTTTAAGATGGTTTTGAAAAATAATTTACTTTCATGACTAGCTCTTCAGTTTTGTGACTGCAGACAAGCTGAATGTGACTACAGCATGTTGAATAATTTCAAGAAAACAAGCTTGGGCAACACTCATATAACACTTTATTACTAAACACTGCACAGTAACGAGGAAATAATTAATGTGTGGTTGGCGACAGTGGAACAGCAGTGAAAAGAGATCGGAAAAAAAATTCGCGGTTTCAGTGGCCTTCAGGATAGACTGCACATTTCCCTGTACACTCGGTCAAATAACGCCAGTTCCTTGGCTGCCGACTTGTAAATCGTCTCAGCTGGTTTGTCTGTGATTCGATCCTTCTTTGGTTGGAGGTTTATAATTGGTTGAGATTCGTCCAGATGAACAGTAAGCCAATAGCAAAATCATTTAAATGTTATATATGTATTTGACTTCTAGCTTATCGACTAATGAATCCGCGAATTTTTCCGGTCTGTAGAAACCAGTTGCTATGAAATACGTTTTGCAACACCGCAATAAAGATAGGTACTGTAAATCCGTACCACACTTGGTTATGTGTGAAATACATTTTCTCTCTCTCTCTCTCGAGAGAGAGAGAGAGAGAGAGAGAGAATACGAGTATTTCTCACAAAAGATTGGAGCATAATTTTAAATTTCAATTTATGTTTCATTCAGGCACAAGTTGAAAAAGATATTCGAATATCCAACAATTCGTCATTATTTTGTTATATTATGGTTATTATTGTGCGCAGTTATTACTGGAAAGATATTCAGGGAACGGTTTAACTATGTATTGGAGGTACTGGAATAACACAATGCATAAAAGCCTGGGATAGAATCCGAACGCAGAATTAGTGCCAATATTATTTTAAAGATACCGTTGTTTTCAAATATCTGTAATTTTACGTGAATATTTCTGTCCATTTACAAAAAAAAAAGTTAAATTAAGGGGTCAACTTCACCGAGGTGTAACAAACTGATTTCCCCATTGTAGGAAACATAGCTAAGGACAGGAAACTTTCTCAACACCCTAAAAATATAATATTTATTTTTAGTGCTGATTCGGATATTGGCTCTAATGGATACTGGACCAATGAGAAACTCTCGACCAAAGTGACACCGAATAACAGTCTCCTGCGTTCGGACGTTCTACAAGACAACGGCGTATGAGTGGGTGAAATTTTTTCCTGAGTATACGAAGAACTGTTTAGTTTACCCTCGAGACCACAGACTTCGCTAATTTCCCCAGTCCTTGTACACAGCTGACGTTCGCTGTTGGTGTCAGAGTTGTCGTACCGTGCGTTCCGTTGCTGTTTCTTGAAAGGTTCCCATCCCATGTCACTCTAAAGAAGACAGATTGACACCTAGACATATGATTAGATTGTCTGCATATGGGGTGTTTTGTTACACCCTAGGTTTTTCCCCCAGACACTATTTACTGATAAAATAATCCAAATTTATTTCCTGCAGATATCTGTAGTATTTGTAGTAGCCAGTTTTTTTTCATGTTTTCTGTATTTAAAAAAGAGACAATAATATCACATCGGCATTTACTAGACTGAGGTTGTACCCTTAACTCAGTAGCATATCATTGCGGGTCGATCGACAGAGTAATGACAAAATGTCACCACAATGAATGCGCAACTCATCGGAAAACTTAAAACATATATTGCAAAGAGGCCATAATAATGTTATACATAAACCCTACACCAAAAACCTGCTATTTATATAAAAAAGATTTTTTTTGAATATTCGTGCATATGTACGAATCAATATCCCGAGCTTAAAAAAATCATAATCTTTAAATAGTGTGATTACAAAACTATTTATATTATTTAATCTTTCAATCAATATTTGCACAAAAATTTAGATCATTTGTTTTCCTTTCAATGCATGTCAGAAATATATATTTTTTTGACACTATGTAACTTTTATCAAAATAAAATCAATAAGCACTGAGTCCACATAACTGATGACGCAAAATGAGCGATATGTTTTAAGTGAGGGAAATGCGCTACGTCAGCGAACTAATCCCGTCACCGAAGTGCGAAGTACTGCTCCGCGGATCTGATTCATCATCTCCGGAGATCAGCCCTCAGAACTGCAACTTCACCATCTCCTCTCCGGCTCCTTATCTCGAAATCCTCCTTAACACAGTTAGCACTCTCCATCCTCCCTCCCCCCCCTAACACGCGAACCCTTCACCCTGCAGGGAACTCTAAGTACGGGCACTTCCCTCTTCCCCCCTCCTCCAAGTTCTCCCCCGAACATCCCCCTCGACATTTCGACCCCTCGGGCTTTGTTGGTTTTTGGATTCGAAGAAACGATTCCTACTTTTGTTTGCCCTTCCCCGACACGGTCTTAATTAGCATTTAAATCTAAAGCATTTCCAGGGCGTACATTGCATGGCCCCGCGGGCACACACACACACAACATACCGCTGTTGTTATGCAAATTGCCGGAGTGATGGCGAGGGAGGGTTGGAGGCGGGGTGGCACTCGCTGCAAGATTAGGGGGCGGGGGGTGGACGGGGTGGAGGTAGCTCTCAGCGAAGGTTTGCGCCAGGATATTGGGGTTAAACTCGACCCGCCCCTAGAACACACTTCCTCCCAAGATGGAAATGCTATCGCAAGTCAATTTCTTTCCGCACTCGCCGATGTTTAGGACGTACAGTCACGGCAGATGAGCGGTGGTGCACATTTGTTACCATTACATATCCAAATTACTTTGAAGTATTTGATCTATTTTTTTTTAAAAAACGCCTTTATTACTTGTAACTAAGTAATCAAATCTTGTAATTCGGTTTTAACCTACTTATAATTGTCGTATCGATTTGAAATTTTGCAAGTATATGTAATACTGATGACAATACAATAACTTCATGACTATGACTCGAATATAGAAAGGGAGAGGGGCATAAGGGCAATAACCTTGTCTTTTTGTATATTCATGAGTCTGGGGCATGGTGGGAAATTTTCCCGAAGTCGACTCCCTCTCGTGGGAAGGGGGGAGGGTCAAAATTTCGATAATTTTAAAAACCAATTAATTTTCGATTCGGAATGTTTCTGAGCCATTCTGGGTTTTAACCTTCTCGTCACTCAGGGGAGAAGTAATTTGCCCCTGATTTTTTGAGACAGTTAAAATACGTTAATTTCGACGTGCTTCCGGGACCCAAAAAAAAAATTGGTTGTCTGTAAAGTCGGTTTACGGACGAAAGTTTAACGTGACGTCATAACAAAGCATTGATGATATGATTGCATACTTTTATGAATAAAATTGAATCATTTTTATTGAATTATCACTATTTTGTATGGATACAAAGAAGGAGTGAAATGAAATCTACAATTTAATTGATAAATTTACTTTTATTTGCACTCATCAATTCAAATATGTTCATTACTTTAACGAAAAGATAATTTAAACTATAACTTTTATAAATGTTTGCTATTTAACGTCTTACAATCTGTGTTATTATGTTAAGGACAGGACGATGATAGGAAAAGTAGGAAACGAATGGGAGTGTTTGAAGTTTCATGTGCCTCAAAAAAGTCAAATCGATGGTTGTTCCAATCGAGTGGAAGAGAGATAGATGCGGCGCAAGCGTACAATGAGGGTAACGGGACACAGCGTAACGGGAAAATGTGCGTAACGGGACACTTTTTCGTGCGTGCAGCCGGCGTTCATCGATTTATTAGACGTTGTAACGTCAAAAATTTTAGTCACCCAGGGTGGTTTTAGCAACAAGTCACTTTGGTGACAAGAGGTGAAAACTGCAAGCTTTCAAATGGATTCTTGTGTTGAAATAGATCTAGGCAGGGTTGTATTCTGCATGGTTCAACGCGACGAAACTTTCCGAGAGTTCGTACATGACTCAGTATTTGAGTCACCTCACTCTATTGGACCACGGTGGCTGGCGGTCGGGTAACTCGCCTCCTGGGTTCGTTTCCCAAAGGGGTTTAGTCATAGGTTTTTCTCAAGTTCCACCCCCCCCCCCCCCCCTTTTTCCATCCTTGTACCCTGGACGTTAACAAACCCAAATTCATTCCTTCGCTATGGAGCGAGTTGACATGGTGGCAGATACAGTGAACCAGCACTTCATAGGTCCGGTGTTAGAATTTCGTTTTGATAATCCTGATTCATGTCCAAATTTTCCCCCCGAATCATCCCAGGTGAATGCAGAGCAGTAATTTGATTTATTTTTGTAAAATGAACAGAAATATTCATGTTTAATTACAAATTTTTGTAAGTTTGTACGATTAAATGTAAACAACTCTCTCACTACAAAAATATACTGGGTGTAGTCCCAGAATTATCCAACAGTTAAAGTTATTTGTAAACAATTCCTTCAATAGCGTTCCAGGGTTAACTGCACACAAAATTACCACGAAACTTCAAAATAAAGTCAAACTTTCAAATATCCGATTATTATTTCTGTGGTTTTAAAAAAACGTATGCCTGAATGAAACATAATTAAAAATATAAAATTATGTCCCAATTTTCGACTTTTGTCTGAAAGAAATCGTATTTCATATATGCAAAAACAACCATAGATGTGTTGGAGAAAGTTACAATATCTTGCTTGGCAACTGGTTTCCAAAGGAATCTCTTCTAAAAGTACAGACATTTTTTTTTGTGAAGGACTATAAGTAGAGACCTGCAAAATTTGCGGATTCATTTCGCGATAGGATAGAGTCCAACTACTTTTGACATTATTTTGCTTCAGTGATAGGGCCACAGTTTATCTGAAGGACTCTGGGTCAATGAAAAATCTTTAACAGAAGAATTAGCGAATCACGATCATTCCAAGTCAACAGGTGTTACGATTCGGTAAACAATCAGCAGATGTAGTTTGGCACGAGTGCATAGAGGATCATGGAGTCTATCCTGTAGGGATTTGAAATCGCGAATTTTACAGGTCTCTACTTATCACATTCTTTTGTCATACTTGAGTTTTTTTCCCAGTGGTTCTATTTAGAGATAAGCATTTTAAACTCTACCATATGTTAGTTAGTCGAAATTAATGATTTAATTAAACTTTTGAAGACCACTTAACGCAAAGAAATGTAATTGTTGTTCTATCGAAAATTTATATTTGCTCATTCCATTTGCCACCAGTAACCTCTTGTAAACTACTTCTTTGTGTATTATGATATTGTTTATGTTTATCTGAGGTTTTAATGTAGTAATTCAAGAACTACACATTCATGTTCAAAAGTTGCATACTTAAGAACAATGCTGCTTCTAAATAGTGACAGAGTCAAAATAAACTATTCATTTCCTTGATAGTTAATTTTAATCTCGATTTCGAAGGTCCATTACTAGATATTAGGTTTTCGTGGCAAGTTATAACTCAGGTAATATTTTGTTGACACTAGTGAGGGATGTTATTTATCAAAATAAAGAATCTACCTTTACATAGACCAAACGTTGTATGTTTTCTCTTTAGAATTTTTTTTCTTTCTTTTTTGGCTAGAAAATTGTGAAATCCATTTCACCCGTATTTATTTTCGAAAATGCCTGGTCTTTTCACGTCGTGTGCCACCATCTGCAATGACCTCCCTGCCGACGAGACTTTAAACCGTTCCCCTCCCTCATGAAGTCCATTCATTCGCGACGTCTTGAGAGAGCGCGGTCACCGAGCACACCAGGCACTCGAAGCGGGGAGGCCGAAGCACCAGAGCCGCCGAGAACAAGGTGGGGTCGGCGGGCGACGAGCGACGACGGGGCGGCTGCTGCTGGAACGATCCCCCGGCTAATTAAGAGAGGGCTGGGGTTGGGGGAAGGGGTTGAAGCGAACTCCCGAGTGATTCCACAAGTGGCTGATAGGAGCGCCAGTGTCGCGGCGGCAGCGCCAGAACCCGCGCGCGCGCCTTCATTCGCCCGCCCAGTCGGACGACGTAATTGAATCACACGCGAATGGGGAGGCTCGAGTGCCCTGGGATAATGATGCTTAATACAATGTTATGTGTGTAATTAAACTAACATCCACCCCGGCGCGGAGAAAGACGGCTGGAAGGAAAACGTTGAAGGAGGGGAGGAGGGGGCAGGGTTGTAAGGAAATCGGGGAGAGTCGCTGAATTGAACCGAGGGTAGTTCCGCGACACAGAAGAAGGGGTGTTCCGCCACTCGCAAGACGCACAAAGAGAGCCACCCGGGAGAACAGGGGCACCCCTTTTGTCTCCCCGCACTCCATTCGCCGCGCGCACTTAGAGAATGAGACATATCTCAACAGGCGAAGGAACGCGCTGGATAAACATCGTGAAAGCACTTCAAATGCAAAGACAAAAAAAAAAAACTGTTGTGAAATAGGGCACAGAGAGACTCTATACAAAGCTACCACCTGCGTTTGCTTCTCAAGTATCAGTTGAGTTCCTCAATTGATATTGGCAGGGCAACCTCAGAGTAGCCCATGTTCCTCCTTGATTTAGCTTACCTACGGTAATCCAACAAGCGTATAAAGCTGAACCAAGGTTACTAAATGTTATCTAGTTATTATACAAAGGTTAAACTCATTACATTGTACGAACTCAGAACTCTTTGGAAATTAGCATAGTCCCTCTGTTGGTGAAATGAATTATTGGTTAGCTGTTTACTCTTCTATTCGATTAATAATTAGGAAATGGCATGCATCTTTATCATTGTAATATTAAATTCGCTCTTCTAATCTCACAAGTAAAATTTTATACGGCATTTTCTGAGTAATTAGTACTCACTTGTCACACATATCGTTATTTATAATCTTCACTTATATCGAATACAGTCCATAAGTTTAAAAGAATATATAAATAAAAGTACAAACAAAACATATAGCGATATCAGTTCTTATTTAGGAAGATATTATTTTCTAAGAGAATAAAGTTTCATGAAAATTAAAATACTACTTTTTGTTTGTAAAACTGGCTGAACGCCGATATATTTTTTTTTATTCATTCTTACGATTTGGGACCTTTGATCTGCTCTACATAAAAATGTACTTGAACTAACAGTATCTATACTGAAAGTACTTGGCATTAAATTGGTTATTTTTTATGGATATTTTAGTCCGGAAATTGTTTATCGAAACACGGCCTGGCACACGTTTCAAGCATGTTGAACCACAGTGGCAATATGTGGCTGGTGGCACAGCTTCACTTCGGCGCTGATATCGCTCTCGGGAAACAGGGGGGGATCCCGACGCACCTCCAACGCTCGCAGGCGGCCTTTGTAGCGAGGCGACCCGGAGCTATCAGCGCTGTTCGGAGACAGTCAATCAGAGACATGAAAGGTCCCATCAGCGCTCGCGCTCGCAGAACGGTTCCGCACAGGGCTCCGGGCACTTGCCCGGGCGTGGCTCGCCGACGTCTTCCCAGGGCCCCCAAGGGAACAATGCCCGAATCGCGGCCGGGAAAGGGCTAGTCAGCAGAGATGAAATTCAGTTAAGGCCCGGTAATTACACGGGGCAGCCCTGTTAGGAAGCAGGGAGTTGGTCCTCCCCTCCCCCCCCCCCACCCACAGCACACGATTCCCTGCATACATTCTCACCCCCTTTCACGGCGGGTGACATGGATATTGGACAAAGACGAGTTACCGGTGGATGTCATTACCTTTTGCCGTCTCATTGCGTCCTTCCGTTTGGGCGCGTACTCTTCCTCTGTCTCTCTCTCTCTTAACACGTACAAGAAAGGGAAATTATGTATAGGGGAGTAAAGGATGACGAAGCCCTAACTATGAAGAACGAGAGAGAGAGAGAGACTTAATATACGCATCAACCCGCACACACTATGAGCTGCGATTGTGTTCCTTATTAACAGACGCATTCAGATATGATGGTATGGGTTATTAAATTAAAACAACCGTCCTTTACTACTACGTGTAAGAGGAACATTAATTCACTTCATAATTTGGTACTGATTAGATTATAAGAAATTCCATAGGTAAGAATTTTTCACATTAAAAAAAAAATATTTTTTATAACTCACTAAGAATTGAAAATAAACTAAAATCACTCCAAATTAGTCAATTTTGTCTGTAGGCACATGTTTCCTTACAATTATTGTATTGACTCATTTGATTAATGTAGTGAATAACATTTATTGATTATGTTGAAAATCGTGAATATTTTTTTATTTAATATCTGCTTTAGTTGCTGGTCTACAGCTTTATTCCAACTACTGACCCAGTACCGTGAAGGAATAAGTCGAGAAACTGTTCCAGAATTTATCAGCACCGAGAGAAAAATTGAATCTCTGTGCAGTATCAGTTTTTGAGATATGACTTTCATAGTGTCACATATACTGTTCCGTTTCAGAACGCTCACCGGCGAAACGTATGTATGTAGAAACTCTCGAACCGGGAACATCGAAGTCAGAGAAGGCGGTGAGTTTCGAGCACAGGGAAGAAGATGGAACTCGGCTTTCTCCTTTACTCCATCTCCTTCGGCAAATCTGCTGACAAGATTTCCTTATCCTTCGTCCTTCCGACTGGTTCTTGCTACCCGGGGCCTACTTGTGCGCTGCACCACTCCGCGCCATCATCTCGCCGAGATCTGCGTTGCTATCTTTGATGATGGGTGGGGGGTGAGGGGTGGGAGAAGGGTGGAGGTTCGGATTACCCGACTCACTTAGCGCCGGGAGCCAGCCAGCCACCCTTCTATTTCCCAAACCCGAAATGTTTCACAAACTCCCCGTGGATTATTTTTCTTCCGCTGACTCCCGGAGTCCCGACACCTCTCTTCGCTAGTCCCCCTTCCCGGCAACAATTTCCCTCCGCCATGTCATAATCTCGTATCTAAACACGCGCGCGCATTTCTTGGATCCATTGAAACCCTGGGAGGAATACCGTGAGTTGCATAAACCACCTGGAAGGGAGGGTTCCGCAGGCTATGAGCCGCCGCCAGAGAGAACATGACTCCTTCCAGAGTGGCGTGATCTTCTTCGGAGGAAACTCAGCAGGAATATCCTTCGCGTTACATAAACCATCATTGCCTTTCGAAAATTTTGTGTGCGTCCCACCCTATCGCAGGTGTCCGTGATTTTACTCGCCGGATATGTGTAACATCCAACCTTGGTAACGAGCGAATTCATGCGGCTTCTCACGTCGCAAATACGCTCATGATACTAAATCTGGACCCGAAATTTAACCTACAAGTCTATAAAAACTAATGCCGATCGTGATAAATATATTAGAATATTGTGCTAACTACTTACATTATCTCGACGTGAATCACGCGCAGTTTCCGCACCCGCCTCTATAATTCGCTACCGGAGCAACTACGTCGACTGTTGAATCATTCGATTTGCAGAGCTAAATTAAAAAACTTATTATGAAACGTTTCCGATAGAAAACTAAAAAGACCTGAAAAATACTAAACACCGGCCTTGGACTTAATTTTCGACAAGGAATTTCACTATAATACTGCCCATCTTGTTAAAATTAATTAAACAGTTACTACTATAAAGTTTCTCTTCGGCTTTGTGAACTTTGATTCTCACCATTCGCCACAGATGGCAGCACCGTGGTTAACCCATTTCCGTTCCATGCGAATTCCGTTCCATTCACGAAATAACTTCTACTAACTGCCGTATACCGAGAGCTAAAAGTTACACATGTAAAAGGTTGTTAAGTCACGGATTCACGTGGTCTCACCCGGCTGATTATTTAATGTTTTCGACAATATTTATCACGTTAGCTCTCTTGCACTGCCTTTTATCAATATACGTTATTTGAAAACTGCAAAATGTCACGCATGTGATCGCATGTGATAGCGTGACACTTCACTGTTATCAGACACACACACACATAGGTGTGTGTGTGTGTATATTTAAAATTTTTTTGACAAAACCACAAATTCAACAGGGCAATAATTATAAATTTACATAAATATTTTTTTTCTATAGCAGAGATGAACTAAGCAACAATTACGTGAGACCAAGACAAAGTATTTGGTTTTTTGTAGTTATTAATGCGGATAGAACGGTTTCTGTGTCCAAAAGAAATCAGGAAATCAAGAAGAAGATTTTATGGATTTGCTTGACATGGAATCATTTTTGACAATTACAATTTGGTCGCATTGTTGACATATAAACCTTTACCCATTTTCTGTAAGTTACCAACATTTTCCAGTAACCCCGCGAGAAAGCTACCATACTCTGGGGAAACATTACCATTGGCTTTATTTTTTTAATGTGATTTTATAAACTGTTTTATAAGCAAGCCATTATGATTAATAAAGCTTTACTCTCATCGAACCACATTGAAGTACAAAGTTCTGGTATTATTGGACTTCGTGCCTGAATCAAGCGTGATTTTTACGACTGAACTCGGTGGAAAAGAGTCATGTCGGTTTTGAAGCTTTAAGCATCGCAAGCCCAGCTGAATTACAGCAAGTTAAGTATAGGTACCAACTTAGTTCACGAGACATGACCTTGGACATTTTTTTTCGAGCCAAGACTAGGGCCAAAAGATTTCCCCTTTCACTGCCTGCCGAAGAAAACCTTTTCTCTTACTTTCGAAGCGTCGTCCTTTTGTCTTAAGCCCTGCTATATTTACCTACTCCTGTCTCCTCCGGATCCGAAAAAAATGTTTTCGTTTCATCGTCTTCTCCAGAAGTGACGTACGACCAACCCCAATTCCCCCCTTTCTTTCTTTTTTTCTTTCTTTCTATCCCCTAGCAATCGCATCCGCCTTCACAGCACTTCCCTTTCCTTCGAGCCCTCTTGCGGCTACAACCGCAGGAGAGCGTAAGCAGAAAAACACCCTTTCCCTTCCGCACATCCCCTTTTTTTTCCTCTCTCTCCTTCCATATCTATGTAAATATTATCAACTTACGGAGTGTGTTTTGCATCCATCACCTTTTTCCTCAATCTTCCGTGTTCGGAGACTTCCCCCCCCCCCCACCCCCCCCCTTGCCGACGCTGTCGTGGGGTCCAAACTCTCTTTTCCTTACCCGTCGTCCCTTTCAGCGGGGAAAATAATACCGGAGGTGTCTTTCCTCCCCGTTAAGTTGATTCTGTTGATTTTTCCTCCGTTTTCTCTCCGAATCGCTGCTCCGTTGCGTCGCCCTGAGCGCGAGCGGGCCTCCGACGCGGGAAAACATCTCCAACGAACTGTTCGAGGTCGTCGGTTTGGGGCATACCCTGACGGAACACCACCTGGTTTGGGTCATACCCTGAAGGTATACACCACCTGGCCTGAGCGCCGCGAAACGCGAAGTTTCGAGCAAGTTATCAGCGTTAATTACTATTGTTATTTTCTCTTCGCTTTAGCTTGGGGCTGCTTTGGCTGCGCGAATTTTCGGTATCCAACGGACGTACGTAGCTAAAATTTAAGAGCTAGAGATAGGAACCGAGAGACGCCTTTCCGGCTCCAAACTTTTTTGGCTATTGTAATTTTCTGTAGTTTGATTGTTATTAAAATTTTGTTTTCGTTAAAGCATAAACTTTCAAAAATCTCTAACACTGGCTGACAGACAACGTACCATTTAAACCGGTGCGCCTTGAAGCATGGAATTTTGCATAGGCGTTCCTCATAAGTGTTTCTGAAAATTCAGCCCCAAACGGGCTTAAAAAGGAAATGAAAATTTATATAGAAGTTTTACATTTTTTTAAAGTTAGAAATAGGGAAATTGGTGCTTAGGCTGCTGTTTATAAATAAAAGTCCGTTACATAAGCGTAACAAATTAAAAAATATTGAGGCATTGAAACATATTGGCGGAATTAATTAGTAATGGATATATACTGTCGCATAATTTCGAACCACGGGAAAAGATAGTCGAATATTCAACTATTGGAATTTATTTTGTTTAATTATACTTATAAATGTGCGCATTTAAGACAGGAAAGCTATTGAGGGGATGGTTTAAATATAACTCATGTAGGTACTGAGACAACACAAAACATAAATGCCCAGGAAAAAATACATCTGAACCCAGTAATACTGTAAACAATATTTTGTATCCCTGTAGTTTTATCTCATAAATGCGCAAATTTGCAGATATCAGTAATTTTACATGATCACTTCCTTTCCATTTGTAAAAATATAAAATAAAAACTACAATGTGCCGACGAGCCACGCCCTTCCGACGACAGCTATCCGAGACACCGCAGACATGATTTATTTCTAAATAATTACTTTCCGTTGCAGCGCGCGGTTGCAGGGGGAAAATAAGGGGGAGGGGTGAGGTGGGAGTGGAAGGGGAATTGCCAAAGGAAGATCAGCTTTGCCGTAGCGACCTGAGATTGCGCTGGCTGTGTGCCGCCAGGAATATTTAAAAATAAAGTTTTTTTTTTTTTAATGGGAAGTTGGATGTGATAAAGTTAAAAGACTTTATCTCCCTTGTGGGAAACACGTAAATTACATCAGTCCGAAATTCAGCGTTTCCTTTTTTTTTTTGCTTGTTTTATATCTTGGAAATATTTCAATTACATATTCCGAAACTCTTAATCATTAAAAGCTAGAACTCTATCTTTGCTCAACAATGAGAAGTTCACAAGCCAGAATGTTTGATTTTTTTTTTTCGTTTTTATTTTTAATTTTTTATTAATTTTTTTTTATATTTTTATGATATCAAAGAAAACTTGTGTCGGTTTTCTCCGTGTGCTCCTGATTATTCTTGCCAATATTATGATGGTTTTTCTCCGTGTGCTCCTGATTATTCTTATCAATATTTTGATGGTTAATCCGTGTGCTTGCGATCATTCCTGAGGTTTCGGTCAAAGGTCAAGGTCACACCCATCCAAGATGGCCGCCGTGACGTCACAATCCAAGATGGTGTACCGTGAGAAATCTGAGAAGCACGGACGAACTTTTTTTCTCCTTGGATACTATCGAAGCCAACCTCCCTTTGCGATCGATAGTGAGCGTTACGCATCCCACATTAATGAAATAGATATTATTTACCTACAAGCAACACGTAGCGACATCTGTTGACGACAGCCAGAACTACTTGCATCAATTTTCTTTGCATTAGATAACTTAACTCTCGCTGATGAAACATTTCAAAAACTCTATTTAAGAAATGGTTCCAATTGGAGAAAACTGACAGTTTGTATCTAACATTAGTCACAGAAGCTACCATGGATCGTGGTTTGTTATCTGCAGCTGAATCGGAAGGAAGCCGCTGTAGATACTGTGGCAAGGATTTTGCCATGAGAAGGAATGCTAGACGTCATGAGAAGAATGATTGTGCTAGAAACCCACTACGCAACATGTTAAGCCGTAATCGTTGTAGCAGGTTGTTAACAAGAATTGACAGCTTAAAAAGACATGGTAGAACATGTAAAGTCAAGACTACTTACGGCATAGAGGACACCGATGAATCCACTAGACTAAAGAAGAGTGATCTGCATTACGTCAATAATTTTCCTTGTCCTGAGCGTGATGGTATTAGCTCACCCGATTGTGAGGAAGAACATAAATTGAAGGATGCTAATGGCTTCGGGAAGACTGAAACTAATGGAAGTATCAACACCGTGAAAAGTGAGAATACATTCAAGCCTATATTCAGTAGATCCTCCATTCTTTGTAAAAATGATGGACTCCTAAAAAGGAAGCATGAAGACGATGAAGACACTTCGACATCATCGATAGCGAATTCATACGGTAATATGGGTGAAGAGGATGTCTTCTACAGTGATTGTTACAGTGACTCTAAGGCTGTTGACAAAGGCATAGACTGTGATGAAGCACCTAGAGCTGACAAGATCGAAGAATGTGGCGATGTCCTGAGACCGAAACGATGGAAACGTCGTGTTATAAAAAATAAATCTGATAATGCTTATTATGATCGCAGGGACGATTGTGATATTAACAGTATTTATAATAAACAAGCAAGTAAGATGGTGGTAGAAGAGATTGATTACACATCATGGAAAGATCCAAACATATTGGTTGACCGGCTAAGACTTCTACATGACTCGCTTTGTGCAGGAAACTATTCGTGCATCAAAGAAATATCCTTCATACTCAAAGAACTGAGGAAAGCTGGCTACATACAATAATGGTTTCTTTTACTTGTATTTGTGTAATGTTGAGAAGTAATTAAATATTGAAAGTAAAAATTTAATGTTTTTGTTTCTTGTATTCTGATTTCCAACTAAGCCTGTGTGTTTCCGCTAATGTATGTGTGATCATTCCGTTTAATGTGTGTAATGTGTGTATACGTTTCCTTTCCTGTGTGTACTGTGTGTACGTTTCGTTTCCTGTGTGTACGTTCCGTTTTCTGTGTGTACTGTGTGTACGTTCCGTTTTCTGTGTGTACTGTGTGTACGTTTCGTTTCCTGTGTGTACGTTCTGTTTCCTGTGTGTACTGTGTATACGATCCGTTTCCTGTGTGTACTGTGTGTACGTTCCGTTTCCTGTGTGTACTGTGTGTACGTTCCTTTTCCTGTGTGTACTGTGTGTACGTTCCGTTTCCTGTGTGTACTGTGTGTATACGTTTCGTTTCCTGTGTGTACTGTGTGTACGTTTCGTTTCCTGTGTGTATTGTGTGTACGTTTCGTTTCCTGTGTGTACTGTGTGTACGTTCCGTTTCCTGTGTGTATTGTGTGTACGTTCCGTTTCCTGTGTGTACTGTGTGTACGTTCCGTTTCCTGTGTGTACTGTGTGTACGTTCCGCTTCCTGTGTGTACTGTGTGTACGTTTCGTTTCCTGTGTGTACTGTGTGTACGTTTCGTTTCCTGTGTGTACTGTGTGTACGTTCCGTTTCCTGTGTGTACTGTGTGTACGTTTCGTTTCCTGTGTGTACTGTGTGTACGTTTTGTTTCCTGTGTGTATTGTGTGTACGTTCCGTTTCCTGTGTGTACTGTGTGTACGTTCCGTTTCCTGTGTGTAGTGAGTGATCATTACATTTATTGCATGTAAATTGCATGTATTGTGCGTACATTGCGTACATTACGTGTTGGAGCTGATGGATCTGTTGGAGCACTTGCAGCTAATGGTCAATTGAAGCATAGGAGCAAAATTTAGATGGATCTGATGACGTGAATTGTAGCTCTTGGAGCCTGGCGTATATTGGAGAGATCGAATTTTTTTTCGATCAAATGATCCTCTTTTTTAATTTGTATATTTGACTCTAGTATTATTGTAAATGGTTCTTGATTTGACTAGCGTATTATTATTCCATCCGGTGCATGTATATAAGCGAGTCCTAGACAGCAGGACGCTCAGTTAGTTACTGACGTCGGCGGTGTAAGGATCACCTAGTTTGTTTCTTCTGGTGCATAAGACGTGTCAATTAGCTGTTCTTGAGACCTCGATGGCATCTTTACCGTCTTTAACGTCGAACTCGGAGGTTGTACCATCGTCTACGGGAACCTTGACGACAGCTACGATGGAGAAGGTGCAGATCCCGTTGGCAACGACGACGTCAACATTGGAGGAGATTTCAACAGATGTGATACCACCATCATCCGAAGTTTCATCGTCAGCAATGGATTCTTCCACTAATGAAAAGCATACATTGCGTCGGTGCAAATACTGTGACGCATCATTTACTATTACCTCAAATGCTCGCAGACATGAAAGAAGCAGTTGTTCTAATAATGTTAAAAGAATACAATTTCAGTGCAATAAGTGCAAAAAACTAATTTCACGTCTTGATAGCTTACATCTTCATTATAAAAAATGCTCCGAGAAGTATAATGAACATGGTTATTGTTTTGACTCGTGTGTTGTACCAGCAAATGAGAATATATAAGTGGGACCCTGGTGATATGAACTTCAGTCCGTCTCTGGCTGCGGTGATGAACGGATCGTATAGACATTTAAAGTCATGTAAAAGGCTTTGTCCGTACAATAAGAAGACTGTTTGAATCGAGGAATCCACAAGACTTTAGTACTTTGTCTGTGTTTATTATGTACTTGTAGTAGATTAGAATGTATGTAATAAAAGTTTTTAAAAGAACTTGTGGTGTTTTTTATTTTCTCAAACCTGTCGCTTTTGTGGTATTTTTTAAAATTAAAGTTGATTGGTATCGGTCAGGGGTCGAACCAAGGACCTTAGTCGATCCAATCAATCAGTATATAGATTACAAATTTATTTAATGAATTTTGAACTTTTTCCCGAATCTCTAGCATTAAAATTACGGATTTTCAAGATGGCGTCAAAATTTCAAGATGTCGTGTGTCACAGTAGTAATTGATTACTGTACTGTAGCGGGTTAGAATAAAATTATCCAGATGGAAATGAACTCTATAATACGAGTACACACACACAAGATGGCTTACTCCAGCAGGTGGTAGCTCCTGGTAGCATCTACTGAACATAAAATGTCGGATCCATAATGGTCAACAAGGACAAAGTCAAATTTCGAGGACAAAGTCAAATTTCAATGTCAAGGTCAAATTTCAAGGTCAAGGTCAAATTTCAATGTCAAGGTCAAATTTCAAGGTCAAGGTCAAATTTCAAGGTCAAGGTAAAATTTCAAGGTCAAGGTCAAAGGCCAAGGTCAAGGTCAAAGGCCAAGGTCAATGACAACAGTTGAGGACAAAAGTATGGTGACCAGATAATTATACTACATGGTATCGGCACACTCTAGCAGACGAAAACAAGATGGTGGACTCCAGCGGATGAAGACAAGATGGCGGACATGATGTCATACCAGTTGATGATATAAACCTTGGTATTGTTGGTGGTAGATCAGTCTAGGTAGCTTTCATGGAGGAAGGATTGATCGTTTACTCTCGCCGGGAATCGAACCAAGGACGTACATCGATATAATCAAACAGAATTCAAATACGTTAATTTTTTGATGAATTTTGGAATTTGTTTCATTAAAATCGGATAATAAATAAAGATTTTCAAGATGGCGTCCAGATTTCAAGATGGCGGACATGACGTCATGCTCACTGTCGATATATATGCTTTGAAAAAAGTGGTGGGGGGGCAGTCTGTCAGCAGCCACCACAGGGGGAAGGATCGGTCGCCATTATTAATTTTTTGACCTCGTCGGGTTCGAACCGAGGACTCCGTGCTCCGTATCGATAATGTTTGTTTTTTATAAATATTTTATTAAATTTATATTATTTAAATTTTTTTATAATTTAAAAAAAAAAAATTCATTAAAATCGGATAATAAATAAAAAAGTTAAAGATGGCGGCCGTAACGGAAATTGCAACGGTGACGTCATCATCCAATATGGCGGAAAACAAAATGGCGGAAAGTTCGAGAAAACAAAATGACGTCACCCAAGATGGCGGATCCAAGATGGCCGCCGTGATATACTTGTCCCGTTACGTTATGTCCCGTTACGCTGTGTCCCGTTACGCCGGCTGCATGCACGAAAAAGTGTCACGTTACGCATATTGTCACGTTACGCTCGTCCAAGATGGCCGCCGTGACGTCACAATCCAAGATGGCCGCCGTGACGTCACAATCCAAGATGGCGGACAGACAATCATCAATCCACAGCCAGAAGCCATGTTCCAGTTCCGCCATTCGTATACTACTAAACATCTTTGTCTGACTCCAGGAGTTTGGCGGGAGAAAAAAAATTACAAACTTAGCCATACTAATTCTTTAAGCGGATCTCTAACCCACTGTACACGTGTTATTAGTTGTTTTCGTAGGATCACCAGGCCACTGAATCCAGCTAAGTCAAGTTCTAGGGAGCTGACTGACTAAGAAGTGGAGCCAATTGTTTTCCAGTGCAGCAACGTACACACTCTAAATTTGAATACAGAAACGACCTTGTGTCTGAATCAGCGTGATTGTTTTCCCCCATTGTTGCTAGGCATGAACATAAAACGGTTTACTCACATCAGCCGGAAAAAAAAAGTCGAAAGATGGAATAAGCTGGCGAGAGAACAGCCAGTGGTTCCTAAGTTAGCGTTAAAGTGAAGTGGATATATTTTCTTCTGGAAGCTCATGAAAGGAAGAATTAGAATTTCCTGGTCATCTCTGTGACATTTGTTTACCTCGGAAACAAAAAAAAAGAAATATGAACTACATTTTAACATTATAGTGTTGATTATTTTACGTAAAAGTCCTGTACTGTTCAACTTTTAAAACTTATATTGGCAAACGCAATCCGTCCTTAATACAACAATATATTAAACAAATAATTATTTTATATTAATATATTACGATTAAAGTAATTACACATGTCATTAAGGAATATTTAAACTTATTTCAA
Organism: Bacillus rossius redtenbacheri; assembly: GCF_032445375.1. Classification (NCBI taxonomy): domain Eukaryota; kingdom Metazoa; phylum Arthropoda; class Insecta; order Phasmatodea; family Bacillidae; genus Bacillus; species Bacillus rossius. The sequence goes on along the minus strand of NW_026962011.1, from coordinate 44,982,144 downwards.
AATACTTACAAGCGTCTCATATTTACCTAGACGGGGAATTCCTTGACAGATTAGCTAAAATCAATACTATTTTTGACGTGTAACATCTTAGATCTTGGTGTACGGCATTTGGAAGGAGCAATTATGAGATTGGAACGGAAGTTGCGCGGAACGGACATGTGTAACCACGGTGAAACCATCTGTGGCGTTAGGTGCAAATAAAATTTCACAAAGCCAAGAGGTTACTTTATAGTATTAACTTTTTAATGAATTTGAACAAGACGGACAGCATCTTAATAAAAATTCCTTTTCGAAAATCATAGTCCAAACCGGAAAATTTAATCTTTTTTCAAGTTTCCTTTTTTGCTTTGTGATTCGCTTTCAGAAATGCAATTGAAAATACTATTTGTGTATATTTATCACGCTCAGCATTAATGTTAATATGATTTTTTTTTTAAATAAATCTACGTTAAAATCCATGTCCGAGTTTCGTATTATAAGTGTATTTGCAACATGAAAACACATTAATTTGCTATTTATTGGCGAGTACTTAAAGAATCTACCAATTTTTCTTTGTCACCCAGTAGTTCAAATAATTTCTCTCGATATTCCGCTTGAGGCAAAAAAAAAGAACGAATATTTCGGGAGATAAATAGCAACTGTCTATTCCTGTGAGCTGATGCGGTATCGCGAGAGCAGCTTGCGTTCCTGGTAAGGCGGGGTCCCTCACTCCTTGGAGGCAGTTTCCACTCCCGCCTTGGAGCTGGGCAAACAAAGCCGCGAGGAACCTCTTCGACGATGCCGCTGATTAAATAATGATTTCCAGTTTTAATTGAAAATATGTCGCTAAGGAGGGTGCGGCTCTCCATTAAAATGTCATGAAGGGAAGTGGTGTGGGCCCGATTCCGGATAACAAGGGTGGGTTGGGGGGGGGGGAGGGGAAGTGAAGCGGTTATGGAGTTAGGGGGGGGGGGGGGAGAATTTGGTGATGGGGGGTAGAGTCTTGAGACAAGGAAGTCGTCGGCGAACCCTCCGAAACGACACTTCTGGGAATGAAAGAAAAATAAGTTTTCGCGCCCGCGCGGAGAAAGAAAAAAAAAAGAACGGACGCGAAAACAATAACCCTAGATTTTAATGGCCGCCCCGTCTCCCCATCCCTCGAGAAAGGGAAGGTTTTATCGCGGCAAGACACTTGCTAAGGGAGGTATTTTTTTCAACCCCCCTTCCCCCTTTCCCACTCGAGAACGCTGAAGTAATTTTTGTAATTGTGGCTTCGTTTCTGAATATCTTATAACCCTAGAGGGCTACTGTCTCATAACCGCAGGTTTCTAAGCTTCCCCCTCCCTCCCCCCTTTTCACATTTCCTTCTTTTCATCCTACTGGCTCATCACCCAAGTTTTCTTTCTCCACACTCTACAAGGATGTTTTTTTTTATCATTTTGCGAAGACAATGGGGTCATGAGGGAAATAAAGAATTCTCGTGCTTCTAAGAGCCTCACCCAATCCACTTGTCACACATTAATCATCATGAGCGGAATTTCACTAACGGAATTGGATTCAAATTTCGGTTCATACATATATATTTTAAACTTTGACTCACGTAGACTCTTTATCTGCACCGATATAAATCTTAATATAGGTTCCTTATTGCTACGGGCATATTATTATTTATTGCGTGGTAATCTGATCACTCATCAGACTGCAATAAGGTATGCTCACGCTAGCAATGGCTTCTTATAATTGGCGGCCGTCTGCAAGAGAAGCCATAGCCCTGTTTGTCCGGGACATTTAGGATGCCTTTGTTTCCGCACTGGCTATGCTGTGATTGGTGCGCTGACAGTAGACATCTACCAGAAATAAACCCTATGGCTGGAGGCTTGAAAAATTCGCGGAATCATTTCGCGCTAGGCTAGAATCCAAAATATGTTTGCCTTTTTTTGCTGCTTCAGTAACTGGGCCACAGTTTAGCTGAAGGACATTGGCCAAATGGAAAACCTTCAACAAAAAAATTATAGAATCACGAAAATCCCAGTTAACAGGTGTCACGAGTCAATAGCCAATGGGGAGATGTAATTTTCACAAGTGCATAGCGGATAATGGAGTATATCCTATAGGTTATTGAAATTCGCGAATTTTTCAGGTCTCTGCCTATGGCCCTATACATTTTACCTTAATCTATAGGATCCCGTCCTATCAGTTTGATAAAACTTTGATGTGTCACGCCCGTCACTAACCCCGAACCATTAATGGTGTAAATATGGCACTGATATTTAACAACGATCGCTCGCAGGCTTTCGCGGACATTGCCTGAAGAAGCTTGGTGTGTCGGCTCTAGCCGCATAGAAGGCGAAGGGTTCACCGACGTTTCGGTCAACTTTGTAGTCGCCATCATCATTGTAGCAGTCTACTACTGAAGGGTCCGGGGAAGTTCGCGTGTTCAAAGACATACAGGATGGACCTGATAACACTGTGTTCATACGAGCTAAATCCTTTTGCTAGGGACTGGAAAAATTCGCGGTTTAAATGACCTCTAGGATAGATTTTACAATCCTTTACATACTTCGGTAAACGCCACCTTCTAATTGGCTACAGACAAGTGAGAGATGTCATCTTGGATGCTTGCGATACTATACATATTTGGTTGAAGGTTTTCCATTGGCTAAGAATCCTTGAGATAAACTGTGAGCCTATCACAGAAGGAATATGAAGATACTTTTGTTTTGATTCTAGCATTTCACGATGTGAACCCGCGAAATTTTCCGGTCTCTACCTATTGCTAGAGACCTGTAAAATTCGCGATTTCAAATCCCTAAAGGATAGACTCCATGATCCTGTACGCACTCGTGCAAATTACATATGCTGATTGGTTACCTGTCTACACCTGTTGACTGCAGGGTGACTACTCCAACCCTAGTATAAAATTCCTGGGTATTTCCAGGTTTTCCAGAAATTTATTTTCATTTTTCCAGAATATTTAACTCATTTTCTATACTAAGTCTATGCGTTCTTTGTAATACTAAATTATACTTAAAATTTAAATTTACTTCCAAGCCTGCCTACGTAAACATATCCTAACAAAATGCTGAATTACGTTACTTTCCGCGCTAATGCACATTGCAGATACAATGATATTGGTACATTAGATGAAGTGTTGCCAACTATTGACAAGATAAAAGTTTACACCTAAAAAAGTATTAGCTGTTATAAAACCAACAATTAGTTAAAAGATATGCCGTATGAAAATTTAATAAACTGAATCCATAAATTATCCAATGAATAAAATATTAAACTTCATTTTTTTTTTAAGAAAATTGGAATTACGCATGGTAAACAATCTTAATTCTGCTGTGCTCTGGCGTCAGGTTCTGAAAACATTTCTCTAAGTGTCACAGTCACACACGTAAACATGAATGGCGTCAGGATTGCCGATCACGCTTTCGTCTGTGGATGCTGACTCTCCCATGTCGTCTCTTATTCTAAAAATAAATATTTATTACACAATCCATTGCTATTTAATATAATATATAATATTCAATATCGATATCAATTGCAAATGTACATAATCAACGACTTTAACGTTAGACGATAATTACAATATGGAAGAATAGCGAATCTCCCAAGGGGTGAATAAATTCCTGGGTATTTCCAGTATTTTTCCAGAGGCAAAATTATCCTGGGTAATTCCAGGTTTTCCCGAATTTCCCGACCAATCGTCACCCTGTGGCCCAATCACTGAAGCAAAATAATGTCAAAATTATTTGGACTCTATCCTATCGCGAAATGAATCCGGCGAATTTTACAGGTCTCTACTCATAACTCATAAATTTACGAGATTAATCGTAAAAAATTGTGATATATATGTAACCAGCCTTTGTCGAGAATTTAATGGGAAATATTTTTTTGGAGGTGTATGTACAGCCTTTTCCCCACCGAGCGGGGACTCACGACTCCGGGAGGTTATCGCAACTTCGCATCGACGACGAACGCTTCATCTTCCCGGCGATACGCTACTCCCCCCACCCCCCCTCCCCCATTTAACCATTCTTTCTTTGCCACGCCCCCAAGCCCATTCCACCGGCCCACCCCGACAGCTGGTGGCTTTCGGCCGTCGGCGTTCGAAGGATTAGTCGCGGACGCTTTTGTAGGAAATACTGTTCCCGTCGCCATCGCAATGAGCAAATTTTTCTTCTTCTTTTTTAGAAATTTTTGAATACATCAGTAAAATTTTACGATGATCCATGAATTACTTGTGACAAGTTTTAATTCTCTATATTGAATTTAAGAGAGAGAGCCTTGTCTGCTGATATTTCCAGCCTGTGTGCTCTCTCCTATCATTCTCCAAAATAATAATCCATCTGCGGCCGGAATCAGTGAATACGCCTGATAGCAGACGCTAAGTCTTCGCGCTCATGAGACAGAAGTAGGAGAGAACAGTTGAGCAGATAAAGAACTCTAAATTACAATCACGGCCAATGTAAAGAGAAGAAAATATGATTGGCCGATGCAGAAGCCAATGAATGACAGGAAAGCCCTCCCCTCTGACTGGCTGACACCTGAGCCAATATGAAGAGGCCTCCCGTGATTGGTCACCCGAAGAAGAACCCTGGCACTGTATTATAGAGTCTCGCCACCTTCTACAGCTCTTCTCGTGTTATTTCTCGACTCTGAAGATACCTGCTGCAATGCAGAGTGAAACGTCAATAAAATCTACTACTCTGACGAAACTCAACCTCCAAAGCCAAAATAGTTTATTAATAATAAAGAAAGTATTCCTATCTTTTCCCATCAAGGAACACTACGGAGATATTCAACAGCGATATTTAACATATACTGGCAGTAATTTGTGTTACCGCAATTATCGTGTCCATGAAAAAGTGATATATATATGTATACGTTAGAGATAATTATTATTATTTTGGGAGTATAAGGACCATGAACCGAAAACCTAGGAAATTTGACTGAAAAGCGTATATTTGTAAGATAATTAAAACATGTATATATATATACCACGAATTGCTTGACGAGGCCTAAAATTGATAATTTGCTTATGTTGAAATAAATAGAATATTTTATTTATGTCTGGATGTTAAACTGTTACATATATATAAAATTCGTGTGTGTGTTAAAAACGATCTTCCTGATTGAAAACAATGTTGATTTTTAGGAATAAAATTCATGTGCCTATAAATATTATTTCGTTCAAAACTTCTAAAATAATACATAACAAAACAATAGTTTGTAATTAAAATTAAACTGTCAATAATACTTCAAGAAAATATTTACCGATAAATGGTTGAACACACAACATCGGTATACAACCACTCAGCGACTGATACACACTTAATACTTCAAATATATTATGTACAAAAGCAAAAAATATATATGTTGGTTGAGCTTTATTTATAACATGGTGGAATGATAATGCTGCAGTTACTTAAAAGTAAAACGCTACAAAACTACAAAAAATATTTTTGCAAAACTCCGTTCCCCCGGAGAAACCCCCGGAATGGCCACCGCATGGGGAGCCCAGGAAAAGAAACGGGCTCCCCATTTGGAAGCCACCTGGAAGGTTTTTTTCTGTTCCACCCACCGTTTCTTTGGTAGCCTGACTTGTTACAAGGGATTGTATTCCTACCAGAGAAAATGCCTCCATTTTATCTGGGCAATCCGCCTTGGAGGAGCCGGGGCGCGAACCCGGGTCCTACAAGTCACAAGGCAGGCGCTCTACCCCAGAACCAGAGTGGTAGAGCGGATACTTGCAGTCTTCTTAACATTGACATGATTTTATTCCGCGAGTTGACTGTATTTTCGTGTGTCATCAACACGTGCAGTAACTTCTAACCTTGTTAATGAACAAATTTATGTGTTCTTATGTTGTTCGTTCAGCATGAATTATGTATTTTCATAATAGCGAAATATAATTTAAATAACTAGTCTGGCAAGTTTTTAGTTGATTTCCTGCAAACAAAAACTCACAGTTCCGCTGTACTATAATTATATAGAAATATAGACTAGTAAAAAAATACGTAAGAGCTTGCACTGTCGATGGTAAAGTTATTTTGAAGTAAATGTTAGATATTAAACGAATGTGTTTAGTTTAAATATATGTGTGCTTACAAGCATGAAGTTATTGTAAAAACATTTTATTTATTTGGTTTTAAAGCCACAGAAAAGTTAACGTTTTTAAAACATTTGGCTTTCTTTTGTTTTACCGTGCTTAATATGCGCAGTTAATACTGGAAAGCTATTTAAACAACTGTTTGCAAATAGGCGTTTTAAAAATCTTAAATTAAGTACTAAATCTATGATGGTATTGGAGATGTGAAATAAAAGATACATTTTCATACTGACATCACCGGAATTTTAGTTTGCGAAGACTAAGAATTTAGATGACACTAGTTTTGTGATATTTGCTTACTTATTTAGAAATATTCACATTATTTGAATACAACTATATTTTATTGGAACTTGCATTACTCCTGAGTACAGAATTCTTGGTAATAGCTTACTTGAGGGTTAAGCAGGAACAAAAATCAGAGTTTAGCAGGAGCATAAATGTTTTATTTCATATAATGAAACCCTCAGAAACTTAATTAAATCATCGGGATTATTAAACATTAACTTTTTTGAGTACACAACCACAGAAAGTTTTTTTTTAAATATTTGTGCACATCGTAGTGACATCGCTATTTAATTATTTGTAATTTCAATTGTAACAAAAGTTGGAATAAGGTATTTAAAATATTTTGGTTGTTATATTTCTACGTGTAATAGTAGAAAACATGTACTATGTTTTGACTGTTACAGTATCAAAAGTTCATTTAATGGTTGTGTATGTCTATTTCTGTCCAAAAAAATATTTTGTACAAAGTAAAATGAAAAATAAAAAAAATTGGTTGTCTGTAAAGTCGGTTTATGGACGATAGTTTAACGTGACAACGTCATAACAAAACATTGATGAAATAATTGCATAATTTTATGAATAAAATTGAATAATTTTGACGTGACGTCTAATAAATCGATGAACGCCGGCTGCACGCACGAAAAAATGTCCCATTACGCACATTGTTCCGTTACGCTGTGTCCCGTTACGCACAATGTTCCGTTACGCTCATTGTTCCGTTACGCTGTGTTCCGTTACGCTTTCGGTGAGTGCAGTAATAATAGGTTATGTTACAATTGACTAAAAAATTATGGTCATTCATATAATTGATGATACATATTTCATTACAGTTTGTATATTTTTCAAACTTGTTCATAATTATATTTAAACTTTATAGCTAAACGCCAGTTTTTAAAATTAATTACAAGTCATCTACACGTGAACTGTTTCGTCGACTGTTTATAAAGTGAAGTGAAAAGTTAATGTCAATACTGATTACAACAACAATTTCGGCAATAAAGTTTAATTATTCTTGCATTTTAAAAATCTGATTACTAGTGTAATTTAAAGTATTTATTCTTTTATTATAAAAATAAAAATGATTCAATTTTATTCATAAAAGTATGCAATCATTTCATCAATGTTTTGTTATGACGTCACGTTAAACTATCGTCCGTAAACCGACTTCACAGAGAACCAATTTTTTTAATAATTATGATGTAAAAATTTTTGTGTAAAACAGATTTATTTGGAACAATAGTAAGTATTGATAAATCAGCAAGAATTTTCGTGTTTAGTAAATGTACTAACATGGATGGATTAAAATTTTTTCAATAAGTGATGAACGTACTATCAAACCAGGTGCAAAATCTTTCTAAAATAACGTGATTCTTGGATTGAAATTATTAATTAATTGTTTTAATTTTGCTTATTTTTATGATTTAAATTTCTTTTCGGTGTTACAAGTTGTATCGACACAGTGTTCGGTGTTATCACAATATTCCACATACATAAGCTTGTCACTAATATCTAAACATCCGTGGGAATGGCAGCAATTGCAGTGACCACCACGAATGGTGGTGACGAGACCGGAGATCGCTCTGCAAGTCTTCGTCGGAGGCTGAAGCGAGAACAGAGACTCGACAGCCAACGAGCAGCCAGGGGCGACAGACACATTTCGAGTCCAGTCCCGTGACCTCTCCGAGACGCGAGGGACGAACTTTGCCCACCCCTGGCCCCGCCCGGGTTCGTCTTGTTAAACAAACACCCCCTCTCCTCCACCCAAACCACCCTGCGGGGCGACGGAGACATCCGTTAAAGAGTTAATTTAATTAAAACAATGGCGCGGCCGAAGGTGCTGCCGCGCGGGGCGCAAAGGCTCCTACGGGAGATTTATACGTGCGGGGTCGGCGCTAGACAGGGGACTATATTGCCGCTGGCCGCTTGCGTCACTAGCTCACGATTGGCTTTGGTGAGAAGGGGGAGGGGACACGTCTGGATGGTATTGCGCCCACGATCTCTTTTCTAGCGATGCCACCTCAAGCGCGGTAAAAAAAAAAAAAAAAAAAACTTCTTTCTGAATTACAGCACTAGGGTTTTGTGTGTATGTGTGTGTTGATTTAGTTTTCAGCGCTTAAACAATTTCTTTAAAAATCAAATGGCCGAAAATTCAGAGTTTTACCACTAGATTTCAAAGCGTCGTGATGTATAAAATAAAAATAAATTGGTTTCTGGGCTGAGGCCACGTCTACTAAAAAAAAAAAAATGTTCCCGACGGGTTTCGGCATGCCTCTTTGCAGATATCCTCAAGGGCGAGTACGAAACGTCGCATATTTTTCATTGGCGTCGCCTCAGCCCGTACGGAGGCCAAAAAGTAGTGAATACTCTGACCACAGAAGGCCAAGTTCCAGGTTTAAGCGTTAGATGGGCGAGATCTGAAAACAACCATAAAACCCCTCGAAGGTTCTGTGCGACCAAACACCCGTAAGCACAGAGATTTTTGACGTGACGTCTAATAAATCGATGAACGCCGGCTGCACGCACGAAAAAGGATAACTCATTTTCCCGTTACGCACATTGTCCCGTTACGCTTTGTACCGTTACGTTCATTGTACGCTTGCGCCGCATCTATCTCTCTTCCAATCGATTGGAACAACCATCGATTTGACTTTTTCGAGGCACATTAAACTTGAAACACTCCCATTCGTTTCCTACTTTTTCCTATCATCGTCCTATCCTTAACATAATAACACAGATTGGAAGAAGTTAAATAGCAAACATGTATAAAAGTCATAGTTAAAATAATCTGTTCGTTAAAGTAATAAACATATTTGAATTAATGAGTGCAAATAAAAGTACATTTATCAATTCAATTGTAGATTTAATTTTACTCCTTCTTTGTATCCATACAAAATAGTGATAATTCAATAAAAATGATTCAATTTTATTCATAAAAGTATGCAATCATTTCATCAATGTTTTGTTATTACGTTGTCACGTTAAACTATCGTCCGTAAACCGACTTTACAGACAACCGATTTTTCAACCTTCCGTGTTTAACTTGTAGCCATTTATAAAATAGTTTTTGTTCAAGTATTAATGTAGGCCTAACAACAATTCATTACGAGGGTTCATTTATACAGCTGAAAATATAACCTAATTTACATGTGATTTACTATTCGCGAATCACATGCTCGTTTTAGTCTCTCGCAATCTGCTTTTACAACGTTCTCTCGGAATGATTTACAGACGTGAACTGAGAATGGCGTGACTGCTTTGCGTGATGGCTCACCTCTGGGGCCACGATCGAATGTGATTCGAACTGAAAATTTCGCGTCATTTGCCAGCTAAGATTAGTAAACTCCACGAACATGTGTACAGACAAGTCGACAACAGTTGTAACATCAGCTGCTGCTGCATTCCACTTTCTCTCCGGATCACACATGATTCGGTCAGACCTTTTCTTACGAGCTTGTGGTGGGCTTCTAGCCGATAAGGAGGTAGTATCATAAATTATTTTATTTATATATAATACATAGTTATACATAAACATATTTAATTGTTTAGAAAAGTTTTTTTCTACTAAACAAGTTCTTGGAGTTTCTTGGCGTCGAAGGCAAAGAATTCACAGACGTTTCGGTCGACGCTGCAGTCGCTATCATCAGGGAGCAGTTACCTACTGAGGTTATTACAAGTTCTCTCAGGCGAGAGTGGAGTGTTTCCCGATTATCTGCAGTTGTGAGCCAATCAGAATCTTCCTTTCTCCTTGGTTGGCCTGTTGGTTTGGCCAAACGGAGCTGGGCTTCTCTGATTGGCTGGGAGTGCTGGCCAATCAGTTGGCCTCTTCTCTTCTGGTTGGCTGGGCTGTTTGGCCAACCAGAGGCGATTGGTCTGTGTTTCGCCAAACACAGGCAGATGTCGTGTTCCGAATGTTGTGTGTCAAGAGACTGCGGCCGTCGAAGGTCACCTTATGCATATTGTGCGGCTCCTAGGCAACAGCTTATTGCGACGCAGTGCAGTGAAAGGCGTGCTTAAACATATTTATGTTCGTTATTAGTTATTCACGATGGTCGTTGGATATGCTAGTTTCAGAGCCATCAGCCGTCTTCAGTCTAACGAATGCGATTTTCTGTGCTTTTACGGTCGATTTGCACTGCGAGATATTTGTTTAGGTTTGCACAAAATGTAGTGCTTATGCGGCAGCAGTGTTCTTCATCGATGTAAGTTTAATTTTACACCTACACGTATTGGCATTTTTTACTCCGTGCTATATAAATTTATATATATATATAATTGAGAAAATTAAACACAACTTTCAGTTATTATTACTGTATCTTTTAGTAAACTTACACAAACAAACAATGAACATAAAATTGTGTTACTTAGAGATTTGTTTTAGCTTAATAACCGTTATAGAATAATATGTACTTTAGGACGATTTTTAATTATAACACCTCCATATTAAAGATAAAACTCTTCTTGCACTCTAAACGAACTAGCGGCGTACAGACACCACATTATTAGACAGTCCAGCGTCTGAACTAATTTTACTTATTTTAATAAGGAACACGGGCTTACGTTGCCAATTCCTGGGGTTTCTTGGCATCTGAGTTGTATTCACGTCGAAAGAGATGAGTTTACAAAATTTTCGGTAGAAATTTCAGTTACCAACGTCAAACAAACAGACTCCTTCTGTTACTCCGATGATATGCGACCACAATATCTACCGAAGTGTCGGTGGACTAATTTCTTTCGACGCGACTAAAACACAAAACCCAAGAAACCTCTTTACGAATTTTTGTTTACAGTGGATGTTATTCTACATTACTGAAGTAAGCTGTGTGGTATCTTAGCTCTCGGTGTACGGCATTTAGGGGTAGTAATTTTTGTAAATGGAACGGAAGTCCCATGGAACGGAAATGTGTAACCAAGATGCAGCCATATCTGGTGGATGGCGTAAACCAAAGTTAAAAATCCAAAGAAAAACTTTATAGTATTAACTGTTTAGTGGATTTTTACAAGATTGACAGTATTTTAATACAATTCCTTGTCGAAAATCAGGCCCAAAGCTGGGGTTTGGTATTATTTTTAAATGTTTTTTTAGGCTTTATCGGAGCAGTTTCATTATAAAGTTTAAAATTTCGACACAGCTGCTCCGGCAACGATTTCTTACGGCGGTTTGCGGAAACTACGTGTGATTTGCGTCAAGAAATGTAGTTGAAAACACGATTTTCGTAAATTTATCAAGAGCGGCATTATTATTTTTTAAAAGAATTATGCGTTAAATTTCGTGTCCGAGTTTCCTATTATTAGACACCGGAAAAATTCGCGGGTTCAATGACCTCCAGGATAGACTCCAATATCCACTACACACTCGGGCAAATGCCAACTGTTCATTGGCTGCTGACTTGTGAGCCATCTCAACTGGGTGGCCTGTGATTCGACACTTCAATGAGTGAGGGTCTCTAATTGGCCACCAGTCTTCCAGATAAACAGTGAACCAATGGCAGAAGCAGCTCTAAGGTATAATTATATGAATTTTATATCAACACGAAATGAATCCGCGAATTTTTCAGGTCTCTACGTATTATAAATGTATTTGCAGCAAGAGAACACGTGTAATTGCTCGTTACCGAGGTTAGATGTTACACATCTCTGGCGAGTACTGAAAGGCTCGCTCACAGTTGGTGTTGTTAATGCACTCGCGGCCACTTAGAGAAAGAAGTACAGTGTTGCAATTCGGATGCGCACGGAGTTGCAAACGCCATGGAGACTGTACCCGGCGAGCAGAAGAAACGGACTCGGTATCTCGTCCGGACGAAAGTTTACGACGAGCCGTAAATCATTTGCCGCATTACCCTCCCGTATTTCAAACTGTGCTACATTATCACAATGCTGCCCGACGTACTATTTGCATACGGCAGACATCGCAACTTTCAATTTTACTGTTCTGCTAGTCCAACATTTTTTTTTGTAGGTTCTTCCTTACGATATATACCCTCCTCAGAATCCTGCCGCCTACTATTTATATTTTTTCCCCAGTTGTCAGAACCGCAGACCAATAAAGACTCGTACATAACAGCAACGCGCTCGCCGCACGGAGTTACGCGTTGACCGCAGGCCAATTTACTGGTGCATAAATTTTTCACCACGCACACGATCACACGCTGTGTTTGAACGCAGAGTGAGATATAGTATTTTTCTGCTGTCCCATAGTTGTCCGAACTCACTATCGAACCGAACTCACAAAAAAAAAAAAAAAAAGGTGCGTGTACTTACGTACGCGTGTTAGGATTTATACTTACTTGGCGTGGTAAAAAAATAACTTCTTATTTGCATGAAAATAATTAATAACAATAAAAAACTGCAGTAATACTACAAATTCCGTTAGTAAGGTATAAATTAAATAGCGTATAATTAAAAATTGAAATAAATTGTTTAGTCTTTATAATTAATAATAAAACACAATAAATTAGCAGAATATTTATTAAAAATATTTTTTAATTATTATTAAAATAATATGTAATAATTTTTAATTAAAATAAATTATATATAGAGAACATAATCTCACATATATAAATACACTTGAAAATACATATGAAAAGGATTATAAACATAATTTATATCGCTAATATTTAAAATAAATAAATATTTTTAATTATATGGTCAGTATTAAATATTTGTCACTAAAGAATAAGATTTAGGCCTAAAAGCACATATGTCATTTTCTGAGCTTATCACGTCGGCATAACAACCGGGTAGTCTACAAACCCCATATACGTAGAGCAAAGTATAAGCATTAATATCTAATACAGTAACATTTTTGGTACAGTAACCCAAAAGAAAATTTTAGCTTGCAAAAGATTAAATGAATTGTTTTATTGCAAATTTATATCATATTGTACACAATTTTAAAAGCTGCGAAGCGGATGTATGTATAGCTATCGCTCGTAAAGACACTGGTGTGAAAAAAAAAAAGTATTCGTAAGATGTTGAGGAATTATCTGCGTCGAACAACAAACACACAAGGAGCCAAATATTTCTCAAACATCTCAGTCTTAATCTGCGTGTCACTCGCTGCCAGCTTCCACGTGGGCCGGGCGCGCTGTTTAGGGAAGACACTCCTCATTTCCTGGTTTACGTTAGCCGCCTTCTGCAGCAGGAAGGTTTTGTTTTTTGGCGAAGCTGCGCGCTTCGCAAGTCTCAGTATCATTATTATTTTTTAAATTTTTTTTTTGCAGCGCCATTAATTATTTTCGCGCCCGCTGGGGTGGCGCGCCTGGCGACGTGGCGGCCTCTAGCGCTGACGGAAGACGTCCAGAGACGCAGTCGCGCCACATGCGCCTCCGGGAGGCTGCGTCGCGAGTGTCCGAGGGGTGCGGGAGGGGGGAGGAGTGGAAAAGGATGATGAATGAGGAGGGGAGAGAAGAGGAATCGCTTCATGTCCCTGTCGCCATCTGGGGTCGGAGGGCTTGAAAGCTGCAATCGGCTCCTTAACGTTCGCCAATTCTTTAATAATCAAGAATACGGTTCACGGATTGAATTACTACTTTTGGAATTACAGAAAAAAAAAAATTAATTAATAAAAAATTTAAAATAAAAACAAATAAATACAAAAATTCTGTATTGTACAAGAACTGTAACTTTGCACGACAATGAGAAGTTCACAAGCTAGCAGAATCTGTTTTTGTATTTTTTTATTTTTATTTTTTTAAAGATGGCGGATCCAATATGGCGATCCAAGATGGCCGCCGGGGTCAAGGTCAATCTCAAAGGTCAAAGGTCAAGGTAACGATCATCCAAGATGGCCGTCGTGACGTCAGAGCAATCGGCAGGCTCCACGGCTCTCGCTCCACACCATGAACCCTGTCCCAGGAGGAACTATTATATACTACTTATAATTTTTTTTAAAATCTCTCATTTCGGGCAATATAAGTTATTTTGTTCTTATATTTTTCCCCTTTTAAAATGATTTACAATAAAAATTAAGAACTTAAACCAATTACAAAAACTTGCTATTTAAAAATAAATAATAATACTTAGGTAGTCGTTACTATTATCTGAGTGCTCTACCTGCAACTTCATCCCGGAAGCTCACTTGCATTTTATGATTCGTCTACAATTTCCTCAACAGCGCTAAAATGTCATGCAAGTTTTCATTATTACGATCACTTATATAAACCCAAGAAAGTATTCGCAACAAATTCACAAGAAAAATGCCTCAATTAATTTGTAACGTCAAGAAAGTAGAACAGCACAACCAAATCGGCGTCTGAGACCGTTATGCAGGTTTATTGTATTTTCACGTGAACATGTTATATCTATTAAAAGCCCTAAGGATGTTTCAAGCATTGAAAATAACTTTAAGTATTTATTTATAGCCCCTCAAAATGCATACATATTAACTACATTTTTTTTTGTAAAAAATTCATTTTTATTATAATTTTCCCATTACGAACAATCGCATTGTCACAAACTAGTGTTTCCGCAGTTATGGAATGAATGTATTATCGAAATAAGATATTTTTCTCAAGGATTAGAAATTTAAATATATATTCCAGGACGGCGGTTGTAGTGGGGATGGGAGAACTATTGAGTGATAGTATGGAAAAAAAAGGGACCATAGGTCACTTTTAAAACGCTTGTCGTGGACTGTAACTTTTACGAAGAGTTGTAAGCTAATTATTTCCTTCCGGTGTATTCGTGCTGCTGTCGAAGATGATCGACGTACGGATATGTGGCTTCCCGACGTGCCTACGCTACCATCGATCCCCGGAGAACAAAAAAAACCATAAGGAGATATGTATATCTCTCTCACTCTATATCTCTCTCTCCCCCATAACTCCCCTCTCCACCGCCGACAATTTTCGGAACCTGTCTGACGGGCGCCCGGGGGCGTGTGGCCGATTCCGGAATAACTTTCTCTCTCTTTCTCTCTCTCTCTCTCTCTCTGTCCGTCCGTCTGTCTGTCTGTCGCTCCGTGCACTCCCGTCGACTGCTGTCGACCTCGGAGTCTTCCCTGCAGACGCGGAGGGCAACAGTCTCTTCAGCCCGCCAGAGCGCCCCAGCGAGGCCGAACTCTGTCAGCTCTCCAAACAAGCAGATGGCTCCTCCGTGTTGGTGGTTCTGCGCGGTTTCTTCACGCCACGCCGCCAAGCACGCATTACAAAGATTCAAAAGTCATTAAGCGAGTGAGCGAGTCCTTCAGTACTAGCCAGTGATGAGTAGAGACCTGAAAAATTCGCGGGTTCATTTCGTGTTATGCTAAAATTCAAATAATTATACCTTAGTGCTGCTTCTGCCATTGGTCCACTGTTAATCTGGAGGACTGATGGCCAATTAGAGACCCACACTCATAGACGTGTCGAATCACAGGCCACCCAGTCGAGACGACTCAATAGTCAGCAGCCAATGAACAGTTGGCATTTGCCCCGAGTGTGTAGAGGATATTGGAGTCTATCCTGGAGGTCATTGAATCCGCGAAATTCACGGGTCTCTTGTAATATCCAAGGACCGGAAAAATTCGCAGTTTCAATGGCCTTCAGTATAGACTGTACACTGTACCTGTACACTCGGCCAAATAACGCCAGTTTATTGGCTGCTGACTTGTAAGTCGTCTAAGCTGGTTTGCCTGTGATTCGATCCTTCTTTGGTTGGAGGTTTATAATTGGTTGAGATTCGTCCAGATGAACAGTAAGCCAATAGCAAAATCATCTAAAAGGTATATGTATTTGACTTCTAGCTTATCGCCGAATGAATCCGCGGATTTTTCCGGTCTCTACTAATAGGCTATCTGACCTTCGGTAACGAGGAAAGTGCCATGTGTTCTCATGTTGCAAAATAAACTTACAACACTTAACTCGAACACGAAATTTAACGTACAATTCTTAAAAAAATAAAAGAACATCGCCGTTCTTGATAAATGTACGAAAACTGTGTTTTCAACTACGGACGTATATAACATGTAGTTTCCGCACGCGACTCCAGAAATCGCTGCCGGAGCAACAACGTCGAAATTTTAAACTACATAATGAAACGACTCCGATAAAAGCTAAAAACATTTGAAAAAATACTAAACCCCGGCATTCTGCCTGATTTTCAACAATGAAATTAATTACAATTCGGACCATTGTTAAAATTCACAAACCAGTTAATATTATAAAGTTTCCCATTGGCTTCGTGAACTTTGGTTCGTGCCATCCGCCACAGATGGCAGCACCGTGGTTACACATTTCCGTTCCATGCGACTTCCGTGGTATTCACGAAAATACTTCCAATATATGCCGTATACAGAGAACTAAGTTGTTACACATTAAAAAAATTACAGTGATTCAATAATCCTAATCTCTGCTGCTCTTAAGTAAGATTAGTCCTCGTTTTTTTTCATTTCTGTGTTGCAATTTTCGCAACGTCTCCATGAATGTTAAATTTCCCGGTTATTCCTAGACATTTGTCTTTCTGTTTTTTTCTGTTTTTTTTTCATTATGTTTTTTTTTACTAGTTTGTACTGTCACGTATTTTTTTTTGTTGTTATTTTGCCTCATTTCACGGTCACTGGAAAACGTCGATTTATATTCAAACTACATGAGTGATCGTTCGTGCAAAACTGAAAAGTCAGTTATTAGCGATTCTGCAAGTGGCCGTAATCGGCATCATCAGCATTCGCGGACGGAGGACAAACGCAAGTGGACGATAGGAAGCAAAAAAAAAGGAAAACAAAAAGTAGAAGGCCGGGGTGATGAACATGAAGAGGAGGAGAGGTCAAAATGCAGAAAGCGCGTCCCGAGTGGTAAAAATGATGAAATAAATAAATAAAAACATTAAGTGCGCGCCAGGTACTTAACTGAAACACTTGGCAAGGGGGGGGGGGGGTAGCAGTGTCAGGGGAAGGGGAGACTCTCAAGCGACCGCTGACGTCACAGGCCACGGCTCCCGATCATTGGTCCGTGGCTTCGATTCCCGTGCGCTGTCTCGGGCAACTATGTTTCTGCTTGTCACCTGGTCGGGCTGACCAACTTTCTGAACGTTCATATTAAATTATTCTACAGACTGTTTGGGGTGAGCAAAAAATAATTATTAAATTTTGTTATCTCGGCTTTCCGAGTTTGAAATGATTTATTATTTAAATCTCAACCCTGAAGATGCTTGCTTAAATGCAGAGCGGAAACACCGGCGCCAATCTACCTCTGGGAGCCAAGTTATTTAAAAGATAATGTCCGGGAAAGCGAGAAATCTACATTCATAAATTGTAACAAACAATTTTAGCTGACATTACGTTGAAACAAACCAGATGAACACACGCCAATGCGTTTTTTTTTTTTTTTAAAGTTTAAAATTCAATAATATCACAGGCTGGGTTACCTATCTCGCAGGCCTAAGAAAGCGTTTTCTTTCAAAATCACAGGCAGAGTTGCCTATCTCCCAAAATTTTGTTCAGATTGGCGAGTAAGCAGCAGTTCTCATAATACTGCCTGATGCAATGCGCCTATAGCATCGAGAAAAAAAAATGGATTATGTTTCATTCTATAAAGTATAACTATCTTTCTTTAACCGATTCATGCATTGGGAGTTTTGATTTAATTCCATTATTTGGTCATATGCCACTGCAGTTTATAAAATTCGTTCCGTTCGTCTGTGTTGTGATGTCCACAATACCTCTTTAGATTCATCGTTTGGCCCATCTGTTCGACTTCAGCCCATTTAGGCTTGTGATACATTTATTTAATTAAATTATATAAATTTTCATAGCATTATAAATATTTAAAGTGTCCTAAATTTCCAGTGGTAAGTATTCTTTCAGTAGGTTTTGAGCACTCGGTCAGTGTTCACAGACCTTAAAAAACCATAAAACATATGTTTTTATTAGTCAGACTAAACTAAATTTGAGTTATTTTGAAAGTTTTTCTCTTCTTATTCTCGAACAGTCATTTCCTAGTTACATAATACGAGTTTTCAACCAATCGAATTCAACTCAACGAATACTAGGTGATAAAGGCCACTAAAAAAAACTCGTGATTAATGTCTAAAGACAAACCCATATGGGTTTGATGGTAATCTACCAATTATTCTTCAATGGATGGTTTTATCATTGAGAACTAATTTATCAGAGGCCATTCATTATAATCTGTTTGGCATTTAAAAAAAAAAACACCAAGGGAGAAATACGTAAATCAAGAAAAATTTAATTTCTACGTAGCGAGAAGTAATATTTGTGTCGTCAACTACGAGAGTCCACGACATCTTACTTAATTTTATCTCCCATCGCCTCTATAATCTTTCCCACCACAAGCGGAAAGCTCGAAACGTTTTCGAAAAAAAAAAATAGTTTCCGAGCAATATCAATTAACGGCCGGAATAGTAATTACCGACTCGGGCCAGGCTCACAAAGAGCAAAATGAAATACGCGCGGAGCGAAATAACAAACAATGGCATTATTTACGACCAGAGACTTCTTTTGACAAGCAGTTAAACAACTTTCACGGTCTTTATTTCTCCTCCTCCTCCCTCCCTCCCCCCTTCCCCCTTCCCTTATTCTCTTTTCTCGTCGTGTCTGCTCGTCGGTATCACGTGTCTGTTCTCTATCTTCCCATCCCTCGCGCAATCATAATTTATAATTCCTGGCACAGACGTAACGTGTGCGCAATGCTCGTTTTATTTTTATTTTCTCTTTCTCTTCGTAAGCGAGCTCGCCCTTTCCGCCGGGAATAAAAAAAATGCACGTGAGAGGGAAGAAATAGAGAACTCCCACCGCAACATTGTGTAAAGATGAAAACAAAAAATGCTGTGTTTGTTTTATTGGGTCTCGCCCGGGCCTTCCAAAGCCGGACAGGCCGAGATGCAGGTGACCCCAAGGTGTGACCCCAGAGGCAATCGTTAAAAGTAGCCAATCTCCAGGCCTGGCCCAGGGCGGTGGAAGAGATGAGGTGGGTCGGGAGGATGGTCTTCAGGATTGGGGCGATGAGGGGGAGGGGTGAAGAGGACTGTGCGATGCTTCAGGAGGATGAGAAAAAGAGAGGGGGGAGGTAGCTAACACAATATTTAATTACCGGCTCGTCCAGTTCGTGAGCGGACATAAATTCTTGAGCGTTGGGGGCCCGGCGACCCCCGCGCGCTGCTCACATTGTACACAGGCGCTTTCCCTTCGGCCTGGGGCTCGCGGAGATGTGGCCCTAGGCGCGGGGAACCGAGGACCGAGAAGGGACGACGAGAAGGAATCTCCGGTTCTCTCGCTGTCCTCCTCTGCCATCCCTCTGCCCTTCGGGTTACAGACCAGGCCTGCGGCGAGCAGGACAATCACTTAGAGACGAAAAATACTCGCTAACGCGTGAGATAATAAAAAAAAATAGACGTCAAATGGTTCCTTCTCTCACTCGCACTCTCTAGTCATGACGGAGAGGCCCGAGAATTTGCCGAAGACCCTTCGTTTGTGTTTAGTTCACACGAACGCTTGCCCGCACACTAGCCCCACTTTTACAATTACGCTTCACTACTTTCTTTCCAATATTTCTCGCTCATGTTTACAAATACGAAGATGGACCTGGGGACCTTTTGTATGTATTTTTTGATTCTCCACAACCTTTGTTTGACACTTTTTTCGCTTGAACGCCTAGATTCAGAGAAAAACTGAGTGAAAACCAAATTTTAACCCTTTTCTCCAAAAACTTCACACCATTCCATTCAGCGTCCTCGAATTACCCTTATATCGCGTTTTGAGGTCTGCTGGTAAAAAGTGCTTACTTTTCCTCTTATTGACTGGCCTATTAGCTTGCGCAGTCCGTCTCGGACTGTTCATTAACGTCTCCGCCTACCCGGGCACACACATACGGTGTGCAGAGCTTCAGGAAAAACAACGAGATTTCTAAACAACTCAAGATGTCTGCTTACGGAAAGCATTTTAAGAGTTCGCTGAGGGCCGAAAAGTACTTTTGATTTCCGATTAAGTGTTTAAACAGTATTTTTAGAAGAGTTGAAATTTCTATAACGCATGTTTACGGAGTAATTTTTAGGCGTAAAACAACCGGTACAGATTCTTGAAAGCACTTAAGGGACTTGCATTACACCATTAACTTCATTTCTCGGCCATATAATGTTACGGTCACCGCTCAAATTTCACAGTTATCCTGTGACTACGAAGAAGACTGCGCGTCAGTTCAGAGCCTTGCGCTTAGAGGCGATACCGCGCTAGAAACACCAACGAGCGTCGCGCTTATCAACCCGCCTCATTAACACACACACATCTCTGACGAGGCGGGCCCCTTAAGGGGGCTGAAGTTCAAGACCCGTCACCGCAAGAAACAGTCCCGTACCTTTAACTGCCCTGGGCATTGAAAATAAGTATTGTGTCTTTCTGTAGTTGTGTGTCATTCACTTTTTTAGGAACATAGGTTAACCCATACATTGTACTGAGAATTTACAAAAAAAATTGTTACTAACAAAATTGTTGTTCATTTATTTTATAAACAAACATGATATACTAGTATGTATCCCAGTTAGAATAATCTTCACGGTGAATTTCTTTCCCTTTCTAACTATCACATCATGTAATAGAAAATCATTCATCAATGGTAAAATTTACAGTATGCCTGGGCGTGAGTAATTTTAAAAGTTTTTTTAAACATAATTGTATATAACTGTGTAGTCTTGTTCAAGTGGTGCGTTATACAGCGTGATGCACGAGGAGAGGCCACCAATCACAAGGCTCATTCCTTAACTAGTTAGCAGCAAAAATCCTCTTATTCAAGGACCCAACCTACACGGGAACACATATCCCAGTGGTGCCTGTTTACGAAAAGCATTTGGGGATTTCGCTTTAGACTGTTTTTTTTTTGGAAGAGTAAACAATTACTGAAAAGCGTGTTTTTCAAATCATTTTTTTAGGCATGAAACCCCCGGTAGGGATTTTTGGAAGCACTCAAGGGACTTGCACTACTTCATTATCTTCATTATCTTCATTATAAGTCATAAGATGGTACTCTTACCCCTTAAATATTCTAGTTGCACTATGCATGACGTAAAGACTGCGTGCTAGTTAAGAAACTTGTGCTTAGAGGCGATATCGCGCTAGCAGCACCAGCGAGCGTAGCACTTACCATCATTTTGACTCACTAACATTACTAACAAAAACAAGTCTTAGTTTTCAGTAAGCATTTAAATGGGCATTTATTCTCCCTCTATTTCTAATTCACGATTTCTGGCAATTGCATTGCCCTTGTTTCGGTTTGCGCTATTGCTATATATACTCCACAGAGTACAAAAGTTTTCGAAATAACTTTGTAATGCAATTAACTATTTTTTTTTCAAAATGCAAAAAAAAAATGAAACAAATTTTGAAAATATTTTTACTAGTTGTATTTTATCAAGAGCATCATCTGATAATAATAATTTCCAAGTATTTAGCGTTGAAAATAATTGTCATAATAACAAACTTTAATAATACTATCAAATGAAACTAATTTATGGTATTAAAAATCAACAATTATTAGAATAAAACAAAATTATAAAACATATTACTTACAATTAAAGATGGTGTGAAAAATATATTTTTTAATGTAAACAAGCCAGGTATTAACAATTTGGCAACAGTCGTCGTCATTTACTCTGAACTGCAATCAGGCAACGTTGGTCGCCATTTTATCTGTACTGCAATCTGGCAACGTTGGTCACCATTTACTCTTTACTGAAATATGGCAACGTTGGTCGCCATTTACTCTGTACTGCAGTTTGTCAACGATGGTCGCCGTTTACTCTGTACTGCAATCTGGCAACGGTGGTTGCCATTTAATCTGTACTGCAATCTGGCAACGAGGGTCGCCATTTACTCTGTACTGCAATCTGGCAACGGTGGTCGCTATTTACTCTGTACTGCAATCTGGCAACGTTATTCGCCATTTACTTTGTGCTGCAATCTGGCAACGTTGTTCGCCATTTACTCTGTACTGCAGTCTGTCAACGGTGGTCGCCTTTTACTCTGTACTGCAATCTGGCAACGAGGGTCGCCATTTACTCTACTGCAATCTGGCAACAGTCGTCGTCATTTACTCTGAACTACAATCTGGCAACGTTGGTCGCCATTTACTCTGTACTGCAATCTGTCAGCGATGATCGCCATTTACTCTGAACTGCAATCTGGCAACGGTGGTCGCCATTCGCCCTGTACTGCATTCCACGCGTGAGACAGACTGCAGGCCAGGAGGCACGGCAGAGGAAGAAGATTATTTTTTTTCCTAACCTAAATCAAAACTAAGTGTATTTGGGAGGGGTCTGGGTTAAGCCATGCGGGAGAGGGAGGGAGCATGAGAAGAGCCCACTCACTCTTCTCGTAGCTGATCTGGCGCTCCTGCTGGCGCGCGTTGTCGGCGGCGACCTTGAGCAGGCCCTGGATGTTCCTCAGCAGCGTCTCGGTGGACGACAGGCTGGGGTCCACCATGCCGCCGGGACCCACCACCTGGCCGCCCGCCGCCGCCGCCGCCGCCAGCGTCGAGTAGTTGAGCGCGTGCTGCGAGTCGCTGCCGGGGGCGCTGCCCGCCCCCAGGTCGGGGGCGTCGCTCAGGTCTGCCACAACACCAAGCCCTCCGGTGAGCAACCTCTCACACGACTCAAGTATCTGCATGCTGTCCCTTCCCCAACATTTTTTTTAATCTCAAGATAAACAAATTAAAAAAAACACAAAATTAGTAATTGGTCAAATTAATTTTTTTCCTAACTTAAAATATCAAATTCGATTCTTAAAACAGTGCCTCAAATCACAAAAAATAACTCATTTATAAAGACAATCAACTATTTAGTTTTAAAAAATATTTATGAATAAAAAACATATTATACGTGTAGGACACAAACAATTTCATACGCATGTGTCAAAAATGTTCTTTCAAAGGATAAACAAACATTCTCTGGAACATTGTAGATTATTGCAGAGATAAACAACGCAGTCATTGTCATTTACACAGTTTCTAATGTTTTTAATTTCTGAATTTTTCTTCCCTATATTTTGGGTACGAATATTTTTCCTTGAATATAACATTTTTTTCTCGATAGTTAAAAATTCGATGGCATTAACTGATTTGATTGGCCAGCACAAACATAAATTTCACCTACGCCCTTGTAATTGGAAAGTCTACATAAATAATTAGTACAAGAATTTGTACATAAAGGCTCGTTGACAACGAGATCCAATTGACGTGGCACAGACACACACCAGCGCACATAACAGATATTTGGAAAGAAATAAGCCACGGTGAAATCATAGACAAAATAAATAAGGGCTCGCCGGACAAGGATTCCGAACCTACGCACTCCTGAACGCGTATCCTACTTTTCACCGTGGCATCAACTTGGTTCGGAGTCGTTCTGGTACCATAGAAGACGTTTCTTGCCACTATTCTGGTTCCATCGAAGAATGTTATATGCCAGCACCGATCATTTTAGTTCCATCTCTGTCTCTAGCTATCATTGGTTTTTCTGGTCTCATGGGAGACTGTCCCTAGCCAGAATTGGTCGTTCTGGTCCCATCGAAGACTTTTTTTAGACAGAATAGGTTGTTCTGGTTCAATCGAAGACTGTACTTACCCAGAATTATTCGTTCTGGTTTCATCGAAGACAAATTCTAACAGGATTGATCATTCTGGTCCCATCGAGGACTATCTATTGCCAGAGTTGGTCATTCTGGTCCCAAACAAGACTGTCTCTTGCCCATATTGGTCGTTCTGGTCCTTTACAAGACTGTCTCTTACCAGAATTGGTCGTTCTGGTCCCAACCAAGACTGTATTTTGCCAGCACTTGGTCCCATGTAAGACCATCTCTTGTCGGCATTGTTCGAGTCGTGGTCTGAAGGTCACATGGTTTGGTGACGCACGCCCGTCGGCGGTGCAGCCGCCTCCTGTCGCTGTTTACGTCATCAGCGACACGCAACCTCGTCTGGTCGCTGCGCCTGTTTCGCCGCGCCGTGAGAAGTAGACATTATTTCGAACTAGCAAACTACTATTTTAATTCAATTATTTCTTCGTCTTGTTGTAACAGAATGTTGATGTACTAAAAGGCCAGGAAGTTCGTTTTTAATCTCAGGTTATTTCTATGGTAGAATTTGACTTGGGCATACTAGGCGGGATGAATCTACGATGGTTTATCATTGACTTCCGCTGTAAGGAGGAGAATGGACAAAGATACCTACGAGGGAAATTTTTCCACCATTGACCCCAGTATGCTTGGCTCAAAAAACCATAAGCGCTAACCACTGAGCCAACAAGTCGTAATGAAACGAAAAAAATGCATATAAGCCAAAATTAAATGGGAGTCATCTTGATCGTATGGACAGTCCGCCAATAACGATCACCTGATGTGGTAGTTATACTAGTGGCGCAGTGGTCATATCACGTTCCACCAATCAACGCTATTCTGGTTGGATTACCGGCGGGGTCCAACCAGGATTTTTCAAATTTCGGGAACCGTGGCGGCCATCGCGGTCTGGTGGTGGGATTCCCCGTATTGCTCCCGTTTACCCTCAATACCAAGCCTTCTTATTCCGTCGAAACCTCACTCCGCAGCGGATTTAAAGGTGATGAACACCTTAACGTTTTTTTCTTAAGAAGGCCCACCTGAAAATAGGTAGGACTATGTTAGTGTCAGTGAGTTGGAACAATTTACGCGAAGTTACTCAATTGATGCGTGCAAATATAAGGCATAAATAAGTTCAGCATAACGAATGTATACATCGTGTGTTATGGTTGCTTGAACGATTTTGGTTTTTTGGGTAGATTTAGAAGAAATACAACCTATTTTAGCCGTTACCATGGTGCAAATTCGGTAAAAAAAATTTAAATAGTTTTTCGTTCCATGGTCAATAAACCCCAAAACTATCGTCAACTAAAAGTGTATGCACATATATCACATTTTTGTAGACACGATGGCTGCCGGAATTTTTCACAAATCACTTCCAAACTGATACATAAAATATAAACATGAAAAATCTCGGTCGAGTTCAATGCTCTTCAGGAAACTTGTGATAACTGTGCAAAGCTACTTCTAATTAACTTTAGCTGTTGAATAAAGAGATAAAGAGGAAATAAAGGTAACCATGAATCGCACGGGGATCCCGAGCAAAATGAAACGCAAAGAGGGTTTGAAGCGGGCTCCCAACACTCGAACATAACTCATGACGGAGGTAGCACGTATACCACGACTTTCACTAATCATGCGCAATCGACACTGGCTGAATAACTTATGTTTACACATAATGTATAAAGGGGAGTAATCTAAAGACAAACATAGGCCATAAGATGTATTAACATTTATTAAAAATTATATTTGATTATTGTTATTTATGATTCATTTTACCTTTGCAATATGGTTATGTTAAATAACGTTTTATCATGGACTTACGTCGAAACACATAACTATTCCTTAAGATTATAAAATTATTTTTAATGAAACGTACTTATTTATTTAAAAACTCGTATTTTTATATTACTGAGACATTTTATGTATATATACCAGTAAAAGACTAATGTTATTCATGATGTTGTGATGGCCGAGAGGGTAAATACATATGATATCCATTTTTTAAAATTAAGCACTACATAAAAAAAAGCGAGATTTACAAAAAAAATAATAATTGTACACAATCATCAGTTACGAACCGAATGGAATTTTTTTACATTTTAGTCTTGCGCCGCGTGGTTATTCAAAGAACAGAAACACCTGCAGTGACCAAACCTCGAGGTTCATAAATCGCGGGGGGGTAACGCAGATGGAGCGGACGCGTCAGTGGAAAACCGGCGAGGTTTAACGACGGCCAACGCGCGTCGTTCCCCAATTTAGCGCGGAACGGACAAGAAGAAAGAAAAAGAAAAGAGGCCTGGACGCGGTAAACATATCGGAAGAGTCCCCCGAGACAAGACGGGAAGGGGTGTTTTTGCGTTCTCTCGCACGTAATCGCGGGAGGTCTTCCGGCGCATCTGGCGGTGCTCGTTAGCGGAACGAGCAAGCTGTCGATTCCGCAAACTGCCCCAGATCGAGGGACCGGATAGCTGGCGGGTCCCGTCGACGACGGAGGAGTCGAATCCCCGCGGGAGTTGATTTAGTGCGCGCCGCGCCGACCGGTCTCCGAATACTGGCCACATTCTGTAAACGCCGCGGGGTGTCCGTACAAGGGTTGGGGGGGAGGTGATGGGAGGAAAGGTGGGAGGAGAGTAAAGAGTGCTTGCACTTTCGCCCCGGAGTGCTCCGCCAAACATGCAAAAACACCCCGCACGTAAATCATCCGAAAAACCACCTGCGACCGATGCCGTTATCATGACCCGGGGCGATCTCGGCCGATTTCCGCTCGCGGGAGGCCAAAATTGAGTGATTCTCTTCGAACCCCCATCCACCACCTAAGATGGAAGTTATTCCCCACCTCCCCCCCGCAACCAACAGGTTAGCGAGTACATTTTTCTCCTCATATATGGTAAACCGCCGATGTCTTTTTCCCGTAGTATAACGCCTGTATGATTACAGCAATATCATCAGATTAACTCGGGGCAAAAAAAAAAAATGAAACTGAAGAAATCGACCCAAATCCAACCGGACTCGGTAGGTGCCTGCTGATTTCTTCCTTAGCTGAAAATTACTTACTTAACGGTGCTTTGTACTGATTCGTGTAAGAATTAATAGGCCTCTTGTTGGACTAGTTCTCAGCGCCGTCGGCCAACTCGTCAGTGCCTTAGCAGCTAATTAACTAAAATCCGAATGAGGATTCATTAATTTATGAAATCGTTTTTCTTTGTATTTTTTGTACGTTATGCGTGTTATTCAGCCCGAAGACTGGTTTGATCCTAGCCAGATCTGAATCGGTATGTGTTTGAATAAGCCTATTGTGGCATTAGAAGTTTGACAATTACACTATCACTATGGCCTTAATTAACAAGTTTGATAGAGTAAGGAACTCAGGATTTCTGTCGTCAAGAACAACTCTTTTATAAATGTTAATTGTTTTTGATTTAATCTTGGGTGCGTAAGTTAATAATGAAGGCTGTTTCACATTACAATTCACTTTAAAAATATTCATTAAGCCTTACGATGCTAGGATGGAGGAAAACTTATATATTTTTTGCGTCCTTGTAAAGTACTTTGCAAGATCAGTGTCCTTTCCACGGTATATGGCATACATTCCTGGCAAAGCTTTTGGAGAGCAAGCAAGTTGAAGAAAATAATAGGTACTAGACTACATATAAACAAAGAGTGTTTGAGATATACTAATTAGAAGAAATAAATATTAAATCAATTTTGGCTTGACCTACAGGCTCAGGTATATATCGAAGTTCACGTTTCTTTTAAACATTCTGGAAACTTATGAATCGTTTTAGAAAATTCTGGGACATGCTTATAAACAAATCTCCCTGTTCTTTCTTGGATACCTATTCCAAAAGGATCGATCAAACATTTCAGCATATTCCATACAGCCAAAATGTTTCGTATATTTTGTATTTCATGCATTCTGATATTTGGTAGAAATTTTAAAATATTCTCGTTGAGAATGACGAGCCGAGATTGAGCTGCAGATGGCCTGGTGCAGGCAGGAAAACTTTCTGTGCTGTGCCACTAGTGAAAAATCCTATGGGGAAATTACACACATTTAATACCATATCTTATGTATCAAACAAATTTTTATACCCCTAACCCTAAGAAAAACTACCAAAAAATTATACAAAATTGTTTGGTAACAATTTTAATATATTCAACAACTTTTAATGGCCTCTAAGATATGGTTAGTAAGGGAGAAATTAAATTTTTCCTAAAAGATAGATTTTGGGTGACTTCTTGCAGTAAGGGTTGGTCGTATAAAAAAAGCCAAAATAGATTTTTTTTTTTACCAAATATGGCTATGTTTTGCTGGAAAAAAACTTGTATAACCACAGGATTACAAATGCCAAAGGAAATAACAGTTTAACGTGATTATAATTTAGGACGACGGAAAATAAGTTGTACCAATCATCTGCGTTTGGGGATATTTAGGGTCGTACATGCTAGTCCTTTAAAGATGAGGTGGAACCCAACTTCCTGTCTAATTTAAAAATAATTATGATTCATCCTCGTAACCTGTAGATCATTCGTTTCCTGTGTTCTAAATTGAGTGTTTAGCACCTGCAGGAAATTGTCACGTAGAAGTGAGTGTGAAATTTTCTCCTTGTGTAGTAGTCACGCTAATTAAGTGTTCCGTACTGTAAAGGGAGGGGGGCGCATACGCCGTAAATAAACAAACCAAACAGAACTGAGATAATTTCTGTTATAAAACAAATATTTGTGCATTTAATTTTTGTTAAATTAACACGTATGTACAGTATTCATACGTATATACATTAAAACAACGTACCAAAAGTTACTCTACCTGTAATTGAATCGCAAGAAAAAAAATCCTTAAAACATAGACTCACGATAGCATATTTACAAACGCTGAGAAATATTTTTATTTTTGAGGTCATTGAGAACTACGGCTTTATTGAAATAGGTTTTCAGTCAGAAATTATTTTTTTTTTTTAATTTTTGTTTCTATCTCTTAAAGCAAGCACGACGCTTCATAATCGATTTCCTCTCGATAATGTCAAGTCCGAACCCCCGAAAAGCCACGGTGAAGGAAACCGTGAAGCACCCAAAGCATTCAAGGGTAAAGATGGTAACATAGCGGTTCCCCGCTGCCTTCCGAAAATATGGTGATGTAGGGACAACACAGCGTAAAAGCATCCAGGAAGAAAATCCGAAAAAACGAAAAGAAAGAAATAACCTACTCAGTCGGGAATCCACACAGTCAGAATATCTAACCACTGAGCCCGTTGAGTGAATATAGAGGTGGAACGCAGAAGGGAAATGATGTGGCCAAAAACATGTTGTGCGTAAAAACATGCGACTCTTTCTCTTGACCGATTAGCATCAAAAATGTGTACAGAATAAAGAATAAAAATATGCGTGAAATGGATATGTGATAGAAGTAAAACATTTTTTATATATACTTTTTTTTTTTTGCTATTCAAACTTTTATTGCGTTATATTTTTTTAAATTTCCTACGCATGGATTGGTACGGTGGGCCAGAGCGGAAACATACAAGTGAGTCATAGTTCCAGTTCGAACGTCCGGAGCGAGTGTATCCACCGAGGAAATTTTTGCCTCCTGTTACGAAATCGAAATGGAAATACGTGTATCCCCAGCGGTCTCACGTGACTGAACTGGCCAGACCCAGGGTCGGTCCCTGCGCCATGTTTATTGCCCCTGGACACGTGACCAGTCGGACCGCCATATCACGCACGCACGCTGACATTTATTCCCCGAAAGTACGTGTCTCTCTCTCTCTCTCTGTGTTTCTTCCTCCCCACACCTTCGCCTTCCCGCTCCAAAGTGTTTGCCTCGACCGCCGAGCGAGGGGAATAACAGAAACAACTCTCAGAGGGGGTGCCGCTTTTCTATTATTGGAAAAATAAAAATATTGTATAATAAAACCCGTCACTCGTAAATTATACCTGGAGCATGGGATACTGTGAAGACCGTGCGTGCGGGAAGAACACTGGGTCGTAAAATCGTAGCTACGCTTGGAAACGTTAGGGACCACTGTGATCCTGCTGGTTAGGTCGAGATTAGTAAGCTAGCTAAATAAGTGCGTCAAGCTGAATTCCATTATTTTTGCAGGATCAAGAGACGTTAAGCACGCCTTCTTTCATAGAAATAACTCTTTACCTCGGAGGCATAAGACAATATGTCCACTTTTGATCAAAATTCACTTTTAACTAGGTACATGGTACTATAGGCTTATCTTCCTTATTATTGACCGACGGTATGAAAATTATTTCTTTCCGATAGTATAAACGCTCAAAATAAACAAAAATAAAACACTTTGCAAATACGACTGACAGTCAAGACTCACAATATAGTACAACATTTGAAATTTGATTGTCATGGTTACACTGCTTAAAATTTTCACCTTAAATTTAAGAAAAGCGCTGGTCACAAATTATCCAGTGATCTTCGTAAACTGGCGGATACCTTCGTAAGTTAACGGGTGCGAAGTTCACTTACTTTTATTATGAACTTACAAGAATAATCCTAGTATACAAGATAAACATTCAGAAACTGGCAAAGACTCATGCAAAAAAACACATTCATTTCCTTTACCTGTGCCTTGATCCTGCTTATAAAGAAGAAAAAAAAGACAGAACTCGGAAGTTAGAGGAGTCTATACGTAGTATCAAGTAGCGAAGTATACATATACGAAGATCCATATATATGAAATTATGAAGAACTCTCAGAATATTTGCTTACTGAAGCAGGCCCAAGCATACATCATTGGCTGCTACAGGGATACCATCATCTCCACATCAGACCCAAGGGTCGAATACCCGAATTTAGCATGTTTTTAATAATAACAAACCGAATGTAATTTATCAGGAAAAATAAATCTAACATTTCTTAAGAGAAATTATAAAATTCACAAGTTTCAGATTGGCTTAAAATTGTTGTTACAAAGAGTTTAATTTGGTCATTTTCCAAGGTGGATCTCCCGAACGTCCTCCAATTATTTCGCCACCCTCCCTCTCAAAAGTAAATGCCCCAGGGCCGCGCAAAGTCTGGGGTCGCCACTGACTAGGTGAGCCCCTGACTAGAAGAGCCCCTGACTAGAAGAGCCCCTGACTAGGAGAGCCCCTGACTAGGAGAGCCCCTGACTAGGAGAGCCCCTGTCTATGAGAGCCCCTGACTAGGAGAGCCCCTGACTAGTAGATTCCCTGACTAGAATAGCCCCTGACTAGGAGACCCCTGACTAAGAGAGCCCCTGACTAGGAGAGCCCCTGACTAGGAGAGCCCCTGACTAGGAGAGCCCCTGACTAGGAGAGCCCCTGACTAGGAGATACCCTGACTAGGAGAGCCCCTAACTAGGAGAGCCCCTGACTAGAAGAGCCCCTGACTAGTCGAGCCCCTGACTAGGAGACCCCTGACTAAGAGAGCCCCTGACTAGAAGAGCCCCCGACTAGGAGAGCCCCTAACTAGGAGAGCCCCTGACTAGGAGAGCCCCTGACTAGGAGAGCCCCTGACTAGGAGAGCCCCTGACTAGGAGAGCCCCTGACTAGGAGAGCCCCTGACTAGGAGAGCCCCTGACTAGGAGAGCCCCTGACTAGGAGAGTCCCTGACTAGGAGAGTCCCTGACTAGGAGAGCCCCTAACTAGGAGAGCCCCTGACTAGGAGAGCCCCTGACTAGGAGAGCCCCTGAATAGGAGAGCCCCTGACTAGGAGAGCCCCTGACTAGGAGATCCCCTGACTAGGAGAGCCCCTAACTAGGAGAGCCCCTGACTAGAAGAGCCCCTGACTAGGAGAGCCCCTGACTAGGAGAGCCCCTGACTAGGAAAGCCCCTGACTAGGAGAGCCCCTGACTAGGAGACCCCTGACTAAGAGAGCCCCTGACTAGAAGAGCCCCTGACTAGGAGAGCCCCTGACTAGAAGAGCCCCTGACTAGGAGAGCCCCTGACTAGGAGAGCCCCTGACTAGGAAAGCCCCTGACTAGGAGAGCCCCTGACTAGGAGACCCCTGACTAAGAGAGCCCCTGACTAGAAGAGCCCCTGACTAGGAGAGCCCCTGACTAGGAGAGCCCCTGACTAGGAGACCCCTGACTAAGAGAGCCCCTGACTAGAAGAGCCCCTGACTAGGAGAGCCCCTGACTAGGAGAGCCCCTGACTAGGAGACCCCTGACTAAGAGAGCCCCTGACTAGAAGAGCCCCTGACTAGGAGAGCCCCTGACTAGGAGAGCCCCTGACTAGGAGACCCCTGACTAAGAGAGCCCCTGACTAGGAGAGCCCCTGCCTAGGAGACCCCTGACTAAGAGAGCCCCTGATTAGGAGAGCCCCTAACTAGGAGAGCCCCTGACTAGAAGAGCCCCTGACTAGGAGAGCCCCTGACTAGGAGAGCCCCTGACTAGGAAAGCCCCTGACTAGGAGAGCCCCTGACTAGGAGACCCCTGACTAAGAGAGCCCCTGACTAGAAGAGCCCCTGACTAGGAGAGCCCCTGACTAGGAGAGCCCCTGACTAGGAGACCCCTGACTAAGAGAGCCCCTGACTAGAAGAGCCCCTGACTAGGAGAGCCCCTGTCTAGAAGAGCCCCCGACTAGGAGAGCCCCTGATAAGGAAACACCCTGAAGGCAAAGGGACCTCTAGGAGCATCACTCGCGCGGACTCGCCGCTCGAGTCCAGACCACGGAGCCTCGCTAGCACCAGGAGGAGGTAGACCAGCAGGGAGGGGAGGGAGGGTGCTCACCTTGGTCCTTGTCGTCCTCCTCGTCCACGTCGCTCGCGTTGTCGTCCTCCTCGTCGTCGTCCGGCCCCGTGTGGCCCGCCTCGCTGCCCGACTGCTCGCCGCCCGAGCCGCCGCCCGACTTGGACAGGTTCAGCACGGGGCTCGGCCCGTTCGACGAGCCTGCGGCATGCCAACGCCAGTCTGGGGGGAACTTCAGTAGGTTGGCAGCACGCCGCGGGTCCTCCCCAACAACCCCTGCCGCCACCAGCCACACGTGCAGATGGAGCACTAGGTCCGAGTGTTCTGCAAGTGCCGACATGGCTGCCTTTTGTTTGCAAACGTATCAGCTCTACCTGATTTGGAGGTTAAATCGGAGATAAATGTCAACTGTTATCATTACATTTGTATTATGAAGATTAGTTTTGGAATTGTAATACATTTAAACATATTAACCAGTCCTACATTGATCTATTTTTCATCCGAACAACTTAACTAAAATCATTAATAAAAGCAGACTATAACAGGTGATACAAATATAAATAAACAATCCGCCATATTAGTATGTGAAAATCAGAAGAAAAAAAACTGTTTCACGTCTGACGGCTAATGCTCCATCTGTATACTTTCCTAATCTCTGAGTTTAACACTTACAAGGAAAATTAAAGGCCCCACACACACGATTAGTCCAGTTGCTCATTTCGGACCACTCAGTATGAACTGTCAGTTTAAGGATTTCTGTACACACCATAAGTCCAGATGCTCAGTTCGGACCGAACAGTCCGTACTGACAGCTTGGACTTAACTGAAGCTTTTTCCATACACGATCAGTCTTGTTGTTGCTGTTGCTGTTGGATGTATCATTCCATCGTCGAATAGGGACGAAACTTTGAATTTTGCAATTGCAGTTGGATTTTTTGTTTTAAAAAAAAGGGGGGGATTGTAAATCAACCAGAGAGTATAAGCAAATATGTCTGCCATGACACTCAGCTAATGGACTGATGGATTGTTTGTTTGGACTGGCGAGACGCTGCATGACAATTCCAAATGTTAAGTTCCAACTGATAAGTCCGAACCTAAATTCAGACTGATCGTGTGTGGGGGTGTCTTTACATTCACGTCTAATCATTGCGAGGCAGCGTTCGTGTACGTATGTACTGTATCTTTCTTCCTCGTTTTTCTCTCACTCTCAGAAGCATACAAAATAATCCTGATGGTTAGTAAGTTAGTAATTTAGACAAGGTACACCTATAATATACACAAGATTATACTTTAAACTTTAATCATGTTGTCACAATTTTTTTTAATAGGGTGTTATGTTGGCAGGAAAAGGTAATACGGAAGTTTGATGGATGTACCTTTGGGAGGGTAACTTCCTTATCAATACTGATAAAACACATCTAAAAAAATATGAATTATGAACTGCACTGGCCTAGGCCTTATTTTAATAGTATTATATGAATTAATAGACCAAACTATCAGTTTTTAAAGTACAGTTTTAAAATTAGATGCCCAACTTTTCGACATATTGTACGACTATGGATTATTGAAAATATTAAAGTTGCCAGTTTAACCGCTCTTAGTTGCTATATGTGAGAAAATATATGATTTACATATGATTTACACATATAAAACATTTTTTGAACATATATACTTCATCATGTTATACATTTTTCTTAAATATTTAAGTTTATTTTTGTATACAGACAATTTTTTTTTAACACGGGTTGAACTGTTTATACTTAGCAAATAGATTTCTTAACGAAGATTATAATCTGTTGTTGCTTTCACAGTTTTTTTTCCAGAAAATCGTGTTCCTAGTTCTAAAATTGTCTTATTATTACTCCACGATTTAAATTTCTAGTGAATAATATCATTCGTAAGGGAAATATCACTCAGTATTTAAAGTATCACAGGTCAAAGAATAATCGCTTGCATCACGAAATCAATAACGTGAGAAATAGGGATCAGTGCATGAGGATTGCATGCTTTCGGAAGAAGGACGGAAGATGGAGGTTTAGCTTACCGTTGTGGGAGCTGAGGTCTCTCACTTTGTGGTCCAAAACCAGCGCTCTCTCAGCTTCCCCTCTCTCCTCTCGTAGCCTGCAACACACGAACAACACGTGCTTCGTCAGAAACAGGTTCACGACGTCATTCCGCTGCGCAAACACAAGGAATAAATAATCGTTTGAACTGAAGCTTCCCGGGGGGCAAGTACAATGGTGTACAAACAATCGATTTTGCAGTGCACTGTGATCTAAGTGCGTCCCACGTTTCCTTGTAGTTAAAAGATATAAATAAATGGTAGGTTTGTCGTGCTGGCATTAAAAAAAAACCCTTAGCCTATTCCCGTAAATATTTTAATCCTCCCAGAAATATTTATTTCGGCCCTTACATCGTGTTGCGCCGGAAAGTTTCAAACAAACTGCAAAATACTTGGTGTAAGACTACCAACAAGATCAGAGGCAGAACGATATAAAATGAAACAATTGTACGCACATAAATAAAGCACCGAAATAACACTAGTGATATTTGTATTTGATGAATGATAAATAAATATTACAAAACGGAAAAAAAACAATACAAAATGATAGTTAAATTATAGTCCAAGTTATAACATAGGTCACTTTAGTTTTAACGAATTTATGGTTCAGCATGTTGAATAGCATTAACAGTTATGAGGTCATTGCATTTGTTTGCACTCTTTCGTTATAGTTTGATAAAAATAAATATTCCAAAATTGATTTATCTTTCCAGGTTAATCTTTGTCTAAAACCTTATTTGTCCAAATGTGTCGTGAATTGACACATGCGTACACCTGGTTGTGTTTGAGAACAATTTTACGTATTTTTGGCGGCAGCGGTGATTTTATAATATCGTTTTTACTCGATGAGATTATAAAAAAAAATGATTATTATAATTTATGATAAAGTTACCATTACCACCCACACGTTTAATTTTGTTCGCAGGTAAGTAGCAGCTCATCCATTAAATTTTCTTCGAACCGTGTTGGAATGATTAAAAATAATTTGTGTGTAAGAACCGTGCACACAAACTGTGTATATTAAAACATTAATTTTTTTAATTAAAACGCAAATTTTTGTCATTTTACTGTCAAAATCGTGTGTATTGGCACAGGCAGTTTAGGTTTTTTTTAAAAAAAGTGATGTTATTCATTATGTGGGAGTTTTCTAGCAAACAGTATTTCAAATATTAGTTACTAGTAGAATGAAGGATGAACTGAGTCATGTTACTACTTAACATTGAATGATTCCAAATATAAAATGAAGATATTTTTAAATACTAAATGTGAAAGAACTATGTGCATCAGCTCTTTACGACGCTAAGCGTAGAGGACTGAATACAGTTGTTCGCCAAAACCTTTTTGTAGGACCTTGAAGGATCCATTAAAAAAGCATCTGAAAAGATGTCATCCTGAATAGCTGTTGGGAAATTTACAGAATAGCCAACGAAACATTTCCATGAAAGCACCCTTAAGGCTTTTTAGAAGCTTGTGACGCTTTCTTCAGTAGAAATGTGATGGTCAGTAGTTGAACCAGCCAACTGGTATCCACGTTTTTTTTCTGAGTTTTTAATATTGTGAGTTTAGCAACTTGGAAGAACGTGTAATTAAACATTACTCGTTATAATATTGCGAAGAATCTGTAAACACAAGCACATGACCGGCAAAAAAAAAGTGTTTTCTTCTATTTGGTACACAAATTTGTTTTATCGTCGAAAGAATTTGGACGTCTTTTCACGAAAAGTTTCTCGCTAAATTTCAAACTTATGTTTGAAAGGATTTTTCGATAAGGCTGCATCAGTGAAGAACGCACCCGAAATCAGCCTATGCTAGCAGAGGTCTATGCAAAAAAAAACTGAAGTATTTATTCCATGGCGCGTGATTACGATTATTCCCGTTTCCCAGATAAGTTACGGTTTTTCAAGGGCAAGCGTACCCCGTCAGTGAGAGGCTTTTTAATTTACACCCATCCGTCTAGACTGTAATTTATTTTTGTAAATGGAACAATTCATGTAAAATTACATATATCTGTAAATTTGTACATTTACATGAAAACATCTGCATCACTAAAAAAAGCGTACGCAGTAATACCGGCGAAAAGTTATTGGTAAACCGTTACCTGAATAGCTTTCCAATATTATCTGCGCGCATTAATAAGCATAATAAACCCAAATATAGTCGAATTATTTAATATGCCATTATCTTTTACACGGCTTAAAAAAATTATCCGTGAATGGAACATCAATTAAAATATAAAATTATGCCCAATTTTCGTAAGAAACAGTATTATCTCTAAAAAAAAGTATTTCGTACATGTATGAAAAAATAACCTTAGCAGTATGTTGTACGAAGTTACGATATTTTTCTTGTAGTATTAAAAACTATTTCTTGGCGACTGGTTTCCAAAGGAGTCTTTGGTAAAATAATGTGTATAAATGCGCCCTTCCTTGACCGAGGAGGAAGGGAAGCCTTCATTTCACAGACGAGAGAGCCATACCCGAAGTTCCCCGAAGTTCATGCTCGCTTTTTTTTTGTTCTATCTCATTGTATAAACCGGTGTGACATTAAATTTTACGGTCGATTAGGATAGGTTAGCTACAACATAAATACTTAAAACAATGTTGATGGTTGGTTATATTAGGTAAGTATAGCTACATTAAAAATACTGTAAAATCATTTTATGGTTGCTTAGCAAATAACTTTTTAATATGTAGCTATCCAGGGCTAGAAAACCGTTTACATTATTTCACAGTATATTTAATGTAGCTATCCTAACCAAATCAACCGTCCACAATGTTTTAAAGTATTTATATAATGTAGCTAACCTAACCTTTTACAATGAACAAAAAAAAATTGGTTGTCTGTAAAGTCAGTTTACGGACGATAGTTTAACGTGACAACGTCATAACAAAACATTGATGAAATAATGGCATACTTTTATGAATAAAATTGAATAAATTTTTTGAGTTATCACTATTTTGTATGGATACAAAGAAGGAGTGAAATGAAATCTACAATTTAATTGATAAATTTACTTTTGTTTGCACTCATTCATTCAAATGTTTATTACTTTAACGAAGAGATTATTTCAACTATAACTTTTATACGTGTTTGCTATTTAACTTCTTCCAATCTGTGTTATTTTGTTAAGGATGGGACGATGATAGGAAAAGTAGGAAACGAATGGGAGTGTTTCAAGATTGATGTGCCTCGAAAAAGTCAAATCGATGGTTGTTCCAATCGAGTGGATGAGAGATAGATGCGGCGCAAGCGTACAATGAGTGTAACGGGACACAGCGTAACTGGGAATTGTGCGTTACGGGACACTTTTTCGTGCGTGCAGCCGGCGTTCATCGATTTATTAGACGTCACGTCAAAAAAAAGAACCGAAGATGCACGATCGGGCGTTTGGCTCTCTCTTCTGTGAAACGAAGGATTCCCGAGGTGGAAGCTTCGACGGACGCGAGCCACTCCCTGCCCGGGCGTCACGCAGTCGATTATCAGCCAGCGAACCACCTGTCGGCGCAGGGGCGAGACCATCCACGCAGGAGCACCCCGAAGGAACCCCGAGCCGGGGGAACTGCTATCTGGCGTCAGCTGGTCGCCTGGATGGCACGTCAAACATTTCAGGCCGTGATGGATCAGTGGGTTATTGCTTCCCGCCGCCAGGAGAGATATGTAATCAGTAATCACTTACATCGCGTAGCCGCGAGTGGGAGGGGGGGGGGCGGACCTCGGAGCGAAAACCACTCATATCCATCCATCCCACACTGCATTCGAAGTATTGGAAACAGTGCGGGTTTTATTTTATTGACGTGACAACGTCTATTAAATCGATGAACGCCGGCTGCACGCACGAAAAAGTATCCCGTTACGCACATTTCCCCGTTACGCTGTGTCCCGTTACGCTCATTGTACGCTTGCGCCGCATCTACATATCTCTCTTCCACTCGATTGGAACAACCATCGTTTTGACTTTTTCGAGGCACATTAAACTTGAAACACTCCCATTCGTTTCCTACTATTCCTATCATCGTCCTATCCTTAACAGAATAACAGAGATTGGAAGAAGTTAAATAGCAAACATGTATAAAAGTTATAGTTAAAATTATCTCTTCGTTAAAGTAATAAACATATTTGAATTAATGAGTGCAAATAAAAGTAAATTTATTAATTAAATTGTAAATTTCATTTCACTCGTTCTTTGTATCCATACAAAATAGTGATAATTCAATAAAAATTATTCAATTTTATTCATAAAAGTATGCAATCATTTCATCAATGTTTTGTTATGACGTTGTCACGTTAAACTATCGTCCGTAAACTGACTTTACAGACAACCAAATTTTTTATTTTATTTTTACTAGCTGAAGTACCCCGGCGTTGACCGGGCTAAACTACCCTTGGGAGCTGATTTTCGGAAATATAAAAAAAAAACTCGTTCTCAGTTGATGTAAGGAACATCTCTGCCATCTTTAAAGTCTGTAGGATTTTTACTTGAAAAACGGGAAATTTTCATCTTTAACCCCCTTGCTAAGTTTTAACGGAGACAAAAGAATGTATCAACAATGCAATAGTCGTTACCATGGGGATTTTCGACCAAAAAACGGGAAATTTTATCTGTAACCCCTCCCCTCCTCATATTACTTTCAGAGTATAATTTTCAAAAACTATTGTAATATGGTGTTTTTTTCAATGTTTTTAATAGGCTAGTATATTTCCACAATTTCATCATTATCTCATATATGAGGCTACAAACGAGATTAAATTGTTCCATTTTATTATTTTTGTTATTTAAATGACTCAATCGTATTGATTTGCTCCAAAATATTTGCTAATATTCTGATTATTTCAATCAACTTATCACTAATAGTTCCAACTCCGGGCGTTGAAATTAATCAAGTCAGGAGAATTTTCTTCGATGAGGTTTCAGCGGAAGACATTTCACTTTTCGAAACAGTAACTCACTATAGTTGATAAGGTACTCGAAACACGGACGAGCGCGACAGTTATCGAGCGCTGGCGCGGATCTGAAAGCTCTTTAGTTACGCCTTTGTATAAATAACCTAACTCTCTACATTTCCTGTTATTCACAAGAGACTAAATTTCGCGCATAACACAGTGACGCATATGACACTTGATCCATTGTATATTTCAAGCTCGATCTTAAATATATAAAGTACTTACAGTCATGGGGTCACCTTAAGATATTGCATCTTGCGCAATGATGAAATTTTATTTGATTATTCCAGATATTTCTGAAGCAGTATTTAATTATCTAAGTTTTAACGATTACTCCTCTGTAAAAAGAAGAAAGATGAACACTGAGAGACAGTAAAGTAATAAGTCAGGCACATTTTTTAATTATAAATTTTGTGTTATATTAGATAAAATGTAGCACATATCAATTTTAGCACATACCAATGTTAATGAATCAATTTTCAATCAATCTTTATACGCAATGTTTACACAGAATAATTTAGAATTAGACAGAAAAACTTTGGCAGTAGTACGGGCCACGAGTTAAGTTACGGTTGTATCCCGACTAGACGGTGCTTATACGCTACCTTACCCGAACGTCTTGGAACACCGCCCTCAACGACACGTGACTGTAGTAAGCAAACACGGTGGACGAGCGAGGGCCTTGAAAGAAAAAAAAAGGGGCCTTAATAAACAGCAATGAAGCGTCAGCCTCGAGTCGGCGGTTTGTTATTCGAAAGCACCCTCGGCTGGCAAACTCCGTTTCGGAAGCGGGTTGCTGCTCGCGTAATTACGTCTCCGGCCGCGAGTATTTACCCGGGGAGCGAGGTTCCAGGTGGCAGGTTCCCGCGTTGATAGCGACTGCTGCGCACACGTCGACGGGGACATAATTGCATCGTTTCGTGGCGTCTGCCGGCGCGGTGACAACACGCCTGTCGGCGGTTGAAATTTATTCTACGCTCTGAAACAACTTCCCACTGAAGCTGAATTATTTGACAGTTTTCCGCTGCCCCCACTTCACCAAAACCTTCTTTCCCTTACACCCATCGTTCCCCATTCAACCAAACATCATCATCAAAGCTTCCCCAACTGCGGGAAGCCTAAGATGTACATCAAGTTCTGTCCCCTGCCCGAACACGCCCGTATATTCACCTTCGGCCAACCTCGGGTTTATTTATATATAAGTATTTATTTTTCTCTGTTTATTTTAATGTAGCTATACTAACCTAACTAAACCGTCCATAGTGTTTTAAAGTGTTTTGATGTAGCTAACCTAACCGACCACTTTTAATATTTGAATTCATTTTTCCTGCGCAAAAATAAAACAAATCCCGA
Organism: Bacillus rossius redtenbacheri; assembly: GCF_032445375.1. Taxonomy (NCBI): domain Eukaryota; kingdom Metazoa; phylum Arthropoda; class Insecta; order Phasmatodea; family Bacillidae; genus Bacillus; species Bacillus rossius. The sequence continues at coordinate 44,941,207 of NW_026962011.1, read as the reverse complement.
GGTTGGCCGAAGGTGAATATTCGGGCGTGTTCGGGCAGGGACAGAACTTGATGGACATCTTAGGCATCTCCCCCAACTGCTGTGGTATCGATTCTTCGAAGAGCATGGCAATAAGAAACCAATATTTTGCAATTTCCTATGTTTGGGATCTTAGCTCGAAAATTAAAAAAAAAAAATTGTGCTTGATTTAAATGTTTTTTTACGCATGACATTACTGATTATTCTGTATGTCATAATAAAAACCTGAAATATGAACAAACGAAAACATGGATACGAAAACGCGCAGAAAGCAAGACAAAATAGGGCGATTGAAGTCGGCTGATTTTTGCTTGTTTTCTGTGTTTTTGCATATTTATCTACTTTGTCGGTTATTGAGGTTTCTTTATGACATACATTTTTTAACCAGCAATTGCGTATGACCAAAAAAATATTACTTTTTCAATCAATATTCTCATTTGCAAGAATCATTCAGATAACATAATTGAACTTGGCAATTCCTTTGAATATAAATCGGTATGGAAAAAAAGTAACGCAAAATGTTGCGGCTATGTGTAAAAGGGTTATTTGAAAGTTTTTTTGAAAATGGCTGTAGAATGTAGATCGAGAAGTGTTACAGTAGTTGGTTCCTAAATGCATAGCTGATTCTATTCAATAATTTTCTTTCACCCTAATACTTAAAAGAGTTGTCTTTTCAAGTATAAATTATCCTTACCAATCAGACTTACTAAGTCTTACTTCTACTAAATCAGTAACTTGAAACAAAATGTTTATTACTGAGTATTTTAAAATCCTTCCTGAAAATTCTAAGATTGAACGGGTCGTTTAGTAAGTAGCACTTAAAAATACTCTGAAAGTAATAATATACGTATTTACATGCATGAATTCCAGGGGTTCTTATACGTCATGTTTGGTAATTTCTGTCATAAATTGCATTTCGTTTTGCTTTTTTTTTTGTAGACAAACCATGACACGAGTTAAGGGGAAAAAAATTTGTCAATTTCTATTGGAGGTTAGAATCCAAACCCAGTATTATTGCGAAAGCTGTTTTGTAGTGATACAGCTGTTTTCATGTAAATGTACAAACGTACAAATATCTGTAAATTTACATGAAGATTTCTGTAATAAATTTACAAACTAATTTCACTACAGAACATACGCTCGACCCCCACTTGCCGTGTGTTCGGCTCTTCCTCCAGCCTGGCAGGGCTTATCACCGCCTTATCGGCGAATGTCGTGGCAAACCACTCCGGCCCCAACACGGTACCGAACATTGCATTGAAATTACTGCTGTTTCCGCGCCGCGATACCGATGTTATTTTATTAGAGATAACGAAACGGGCCTAAAAGGGCACTCACTGGACGGATAAGAAAAAAAAATGAAAAAGGCGGCCATATGTCGCGCTTCTCCGTGGATGACAACCCCTGCTGGGAGCGAACACTCGACCAATTGATATCCTCGGACGTCGAAGGACACCCTTGGCGTTCAGTGGTGATGGGGTGTCCTCCCCACCCCTTCGCCGTTTGTTTTTATCTGACCTCGACTCGTTGTCGCCGCAGACGGGAAAAAGGCATCGGCCTGTTCACGTGTGTTTAGGAGGTGCATGGCTAAGGGGTCGTTAACACAACGCCGAACGTTCAATAACGCCGAATACCATAACGCCGAATGCCAAGTTGACCGAAACGCCGACAGCTAGGAAACTGCTGTGTTCCATAACGCCGAAATACAGTAACGCCGAAAAGTGTTCCTGCGGGGAGGGGGGTCCACAGGAGCAAAATGAAAAACAACTGAATGAATGTGTGTGTGTTTCTTAAATGTATCTTAACGCCGAAATACCACAACCTAACCTGACCTAGGCTAGCCTTACCTAGCCTAACCTAACCTTACCTAGTCTAACCTAACCTAACCTTTGTGGCAGTCCTGCAGTGACATTTTTCGGCGTTAATGTATTTCGGCGTTGTGGTAATTCGGCTTTGTGGTACACAGCAGTTTTCTAGCTGTCGGCGTTGTAGTCAATTTGGCTTTCGGCGTTATGGTTTTCGGCGTTATTGTACGTTCGGCGTTATTGTACGTTCGGCGTTGTGGTGCGTCCCCATGGCTAAGCATTGCTACGAGAAGGAACGTCCACAGACGGACAGCCCACGCGTTGGGCGTTAGGCGAGGGCCGTTCCAGCTGGTCGCTCCAGAGACTTGGATTTTCTTCAATCGCGCGGCCCAGTCATCGGCTGCCTTGAAATTCTGTAGCCTTAGCAACAACTACGCCTGTCACGGCACCGCCGTGTCTCAACCTCGCGTCTCGAGATTTTCCGGCCGATTCCCAGACGCGCTCCTTGGCAACACATAAAATATCTTTGTTTTGCAGAACACTTCTTGTGAAGCTGCGAGCGCTTTCCTCAGCCGCTCTGACAGTTCATGCAAAGCGAGTCTGAATGCGACCGAAAAAACTTTTGGGCTGTTTAAAACGAAAATATAAGAGACCTTAGTTTATTGCATTGTGATTATTTTTCCAATTTCTCTGTCCAGATAAATACTAAACGAAGAAAAATTTTAGAGGCAGCAAAAATATACTTGTGTAGGGCAGGTCATCATCAAAAGGCTAAAAAAATTTTTCTCTTTTTCTTTAACTTGCACTATACAAATATCGTGGCCGTTAATAGAGGGATAACTCGGATATTATTAACTCAACGTGCAGAGTGGAGGGAGACAAGACACAGTCTGCGTTGGGAAGAGGAAGCTAAAATAATATTTACGGCTCTCTCGGTTCTTATTCCCAAGAACATTTCCGAGAGAAAGAGAGAGAGAGAGATAATGGTTGGGGGGGAGGGGGGTGGTAAATATCCTCCGCAGGGAGAATCACGATGGGTGAGATGGGGGAGAGAGAAAAAATACACGTGATATCAACCCCCTAGGCGTCAGCTGGCGGCAAAAATCCAGAACTAATCCTTCGGGAGCCGCGGATGTGTAATTCCCCCCCCCTCCTTTACCATGCCCACGCGTACAACACGAGGCGCGAGCGCATCGCAACCCTCCCCCTCCCCCATGCCCGCCACAATTCTGCTGAGAGAAATGAAGAATTATAGTTCGCATTTTCGCCGCCAGGGGAGCGCGGTCCGCAGCTGCTTCGCACGGGGGCTCTTCGCGTCCTTCTCTCTTCTCCCCTGAGGAAAAATAAAAGGGAAGGAATAGAGAAACAAATACCTGATGCCAGCGAAACGTTCGTTCCCTCTCCTCCCCCCCTTCGCCCCTCACGCATAGTGCGCGCGAGGCCAGTATACAGGAATACGTAAGTAGGTAAAAGTGCTTCGCGAGTGCTTGAGGGGGGAAAAGTTTTCCAGAAGGCGGTTGCGAGGGTTTTTTCCCCGCTGGGTGGGAGAGCGGTTGAAATGTTGGACGAAGATCCACCACCGACTGCCGCGATATAAAACACGGGACTAAAAGTTGCGGAGTTGGTAGATTTTTTTTTTGGGGGGGGGGGGGGGAGTGTGGGAGGGAGGACGAACTCAAACGGCCCATTCCAGTCTTGCCGTCTAATGAGGAAATGCTTTTAAGAAAATACCAGGGCTAAACTAATGGAGACATCGGTAATGTGTTTTTTTTTTCTTCTTCCCTCCTCTTCTTTCGCCGAGGTACCTACCACCTAACTCATCTTTTCACGACCTCTTTGTACAAACATCTTTACGAAAGGAGAAAATAAAAATACTTCCTTGTCCATTTGAATGGCGAGGAATATTATATTTCCCCCGCTGGCACATTTTCTTCATCAGGTCGTTTGCCTCTTTGTGCTCATTAGGCACCTGGAAGTTGAGGGAATTTGAGGTGGTTGCAAAAGGAGGGGTGGAAGGGGGGTTGGACCAGGAAGAGAGGATTGGGTTATTACGGGAAGAGACCCTAAGGACATCCTTGCCTCTCAACGCGATCGGATTTCAACAAGTAGCGGCCAAAAGGGGGGGGGGGGGGGGGGTGCGACAGAAGGAACGAACCGCCCGTCTTCAGCGGGCGAGACTTTAATAATGCAAGGAGTTTGCTATGCGGGGCGCGCGCGTCAAGAAAAACCTAAGGCGGGTCCTTTTTCTCGTATCCGGTTGTAATTATTAGGCTCCGCGTCGGCTTTTTAGCTTTCCTTTGTGAAAAATTACCCCCGGGTTGATTCGCAAGTTTCGCCTTTTTGGAGGCGACAAAACTCGGTGGACTTGGGCGACTATTCATTCTGATGTTCTTCCGTATTCCGCGTTGCGCGGCTGAACACTCTCTGAAATTGTACAGAGCAAAATATTGTAAACACCCTCCGGTAAAAAGTCCCCTTTTTTACTTTAAAATGCATGTACTTAATTTAAATATTTGGACATACGTCATTGCAATTTGGCATTGCTTGTCATGGAAAAAATTTCTATACAAATTAAGAAAACAAGCCTACATCAGCTGATGTAAAACATGCAAATACTACACTGATAGCAGAATGTCAATTTCATAAAGAAGACTTAACGCTGAATTTCAACTTACTTCCCATCGAAAAAAAATTTATCGCGTGTATCTCAGTACACGTGACAGAAGTAAAACTTAGGTATTTGGCAATTAAAAACCTTTACTCTTAAGTGTTCTCTTTATATCGCTTTGGCGTCAGAAACGTTTCAAAACAATGTTTCACGAAAACCTTGAAATTGTAATTGCAAATTTTCTATCATCGCGCCCAAAGAAGTTTCACTTCAAAAATAAGTTTTTTAAACTTCAGGTAATTTAATCGTTATTAATTTCTCATGCCTTAATATCTCAATGTTGTTTATACAAACGGAAAAAGAAAAAAAAATCCATGTTATTCCTTAATGACCTAAAGGTTTTTGACTCACTTGACAGAATCCACTTATAAGTTATGAGTTTTAAGGATCAATAATTACCTCCAAAATTTATGAAGCCAAGTATTTTTTTTCTATGTCATCATATAACATTAGACACCGTAGGAACTTCGGCAAAAAAATCTAAATTTGACATGTAAATCGAAACTACAATGAAGTGGCTAAATAAAAGTTGGGATTCAAGTGAGTTATGAAATATAGAGCTCTTTAAAATTAAAACATTCGTAATTTTTCGTTTAATGTTTGTGTTGGTAAATTTTGCAAAGCAATATTTTATTTTTGTAACACGCGCGTTGATGACGGAATACTTAGTTTCTAAGCTTCAAACGAGGGACCTTAGTTCGTTATTTTGAATGTTTTTCCTGTATCATCACTCGCTTCTAAATCCCAGCTCGAACTTTCCCAGGTCCCAGGTCAGATAGTAACGTCAAAAGTTCAAGGAGCAAGCGGAAAAACCACCCATGCTGCATTTTTTGTTTCAGATTCCGGTGGTTATGATTTGGTTATGATTATTCGCACCAATCAATGCGGCGCGATCATAGAACGTAGCAGTGATTGAAATTGTATAATTGCCAATTTTTCAATGATTCTGCGGGAATCCCTAATTGTGTTATGTAGCAATAAAACGAATAGAGTAGGCCAACGACCAATAAAGAACCCTGGGAAATACCCTGTATTCTATGTCTTTGGACATATATAAACTGAAGAAAAATACTGAGACTACACTGGCGTTTATATGTTATGTCTATATTGGTAATTATTTTCTGGTATATACATTTGAGGGCAGAAATTGTGAACATCTCATTCCATTTCGTCCACGTCTTCGCAATGACGGATTTCCCGAAACTAAACCGGATGCACAGTAAAGTAAAGTGTACTGCCAGCTCGCTCGAACCCACTTGAACCAACCTGGCTGAAAATTCATTCCCTCAAGAAGTCAATTTAGCCTACTCGAGAAGGTAAGATTGATCCTACCTTAACGTCAGCATTTCGCCGCCTTTAGTCGACGAACCCGTAATCGTAGTGAAGTGAATCACAAAACGAAGTATGGCTTCTTGCCACCCGAACATCGCAGGGCTATGATGATGCCAAAAGGCATCCGTGAGTTTTGAAAAAGGGTCCAGTTGGAACGGGAAGGAAATCACTAACAAGGCAAGACGCGAACGAGTCAATAATTGTCCACCTATACGTCTGTACCCTCGCGTTTTCTCTTCTTCCGCTCGCACTTAGGTCAATGGCCGAATAGAACGTATACTTACGTAGGCGATGGTTTTTTGTTTCCCATTGATCCACGACTCAGATATCTCCGGCTACATAACGAGATAAACGACCAGTTACGCACAAAGCGAGTTGCGGCCGAAACTACGTGAGGAATCCTTTTCGTCTGTGAGGTTTCAGCCGCTCGTAGCACGACTATAGGTGGAAATTACGGCCAAACATGGGTATAAACATTACTTCATCTTCACGTAAAACAGCATAAAACTGAATTTGTACACACGAGAATGTTAACGTAAAAACACATTATAAGACTGTTTCTGCCCTTCCTTCCCTCCCTCCTCATATTTCAGTGAAAAGAACTTAATGTTTTTTTTAATATACTTCTCTCAATAAACTTAATAAGCAGAATATTACTTTCATTTTTGGACTGAAAAACATACATTCACTCACTGCTTTTAATCCGTACTGTTCCCGTAAAGTTTTATTCAAATTATCAGAACCTTGATTTTTGGTCATTCAGAAGAAAAAAACATTGAATGATTATTTCCACCAATGACAAATCATTAAAAACTACCAGTAATTAAAAGGCGAATACTGATCTTATTTGTTCGAACCTCTAGCAATACAAGTAAAAATAAAAATCTTGTGCATAATCAGCAGTATGACTATGTATCAAACACAAAATATTAACTATCTATGTTTTACTTTTAGCGTAAGACGTCTGAAACCTGCATGAGGAAAAATGCATGTATCACAAAAACCATCTGCTGAGGCGTCTTTTGAATTTCCATACATCTGGACACATTTTTTAGTGCAGCTCCCCTATTACATAGCATTTAGCTATGGGCTTTAGTCAGCATTAGGGGATTTGTGTAACTATTTTACCATTGTAATTGTTAACATGAAATAATATGTTCTTTTTACTGTTAGTAATGATCAGGCTGTAACATTTTATTTAAATAGTGAGAAGTTTATTCCCAGTATGCCAAAATGTAGATAAACAGATAAAATGCGAAATTATGGTAAAATAATTTAACATCGAAGATGGTCAAGACTAACCGTCTTAAAGAGAGCCAGTAAACAACAAAATAATTTTAGTGTTTTTGGTCTAAAAACTTTAAAGTGGGGAGTGAATGATGATGTGATAAACTTCAATGATGGTAATTTTGAAAGATTCGAAATGCTCCAGGAACTTCATCTCAGTTCATGACCCGATTCATTGAAGACTTTCAAATTTCTGGACAAGATGCGAATTAAAAAAAATAGCAGATATTGCAAAACTGTCAAAGAAGAAGCACGAGAGCAGAAGAGAAAGAGAATTTTGAAAGAACATGAAGAAAAAGAACTGGTACCATTATATGTGGCTGGTAGTCACTCATAACGAGAGTGGTGGAGAGGTGATTGAAGATAAATTATGTTTCTGTAAAACCATTTTTATATGAGAATCCTTACAGCAAAATATTTAAAATATATAGTGCAACATTTTTTAGAAAATATGTAAATCGTAAGAAATTCCCTTAAATAATATTAAAAAGTTGTTTCCATTGATCCTAGAGTTTTTATATTTTTTTAATAACGTTTAGTTTTTTATTAAAAAAGAAATAATTTTGAATCAATATTTTCCAGGCAACCTCTTAGTAATAAAAATTTTTCAAAATGCATATTTTTTTTATTTTTTTTAACTCAAAGTCTTACTTGAGTTTTGTTGATGTATAGACCTTGACCTTAATTCTAGAAAAATGCAGTTTTATTATATTCAACTCATTATCGCAATAACTACAAAGCTACAAAGATTAAACTTAAATCAAAACTTTTAATAATTATTATTAAATTACTGTACTAGAATTGTGAAGTAGTTTTAAGAAATTTCTAATCTAGGAAAAATGTATACTAAAATGTATAGAAAATATTTTTATTTTTTAAATTCTTAATAACTTTCTCCAAAAAATCAAAACAAATTATTCTAGTACAGTATAAATAAAAATTATATAAATAACACTGTTAAAATCTGTAAGTTCTATGTTAAATAGTTTCTAAGATAATAACACACATACATAGCAGATTTAACATGGGGAAGATAGGACAGTCCGACTTGTAGGACCCAATGATTAGAGCCAAGACCATAGAGAGGAACGAAGGGCCCAAGGGGCAGATGGTTTTGCCGGGCACCTTTCCACATTATTTTATTTACAGATTTTCAAATACCATTTTATAAAAAAATATTAAGACTGTTAACATTACCGTGGTCATAACTGTTAATGTGAACTGCACATAATACGTAACTTGGTTAGTAGGAATAAAATTGTCATTAAATGCTACAATCAAAGTAAACTCATTCAATTAGAATAAAAATCGAAACTCAACCAGGGCCCATCGGGGATCCACCCTCCCCCTCAACCCCTCACTCACGACGGCTCTCGTGGGAGTTCCTGGCTAATGAGCCAAAGGTTCAGAGTTCGATTCCCAGCCGGGTCAGAGGATTTTTTTTTAATTTGTTGAAAATATCCCTCCCGGTGTTCAGGACTGGGTGTTGTGCGGTCGCTGTACCTCCACACAATGCGGAAGGCAACGGGTGGATCACCACAGGATCACACTCCCCCCCCTCCCCCCGAGAGGTCCCCGTGTCTTGGAAAGCTCCCCGTTTGAGCGCGCCGCTCAAAGCCGAACTTCGTGATGTTCCCGAAGAGCAGCCGATGCTTATCGACGGATAACGGCGACGTTGCCACGGGCAACGAACCACGCTAGCTAATCCGGACACACGCTTGCACGCAAGAACAAAAAAGACAGTCGTACCACTTTAATCAACAGTTCCTTGGGTACGATCTCAGATGGTGGATGTTCGGATTCACATTAATATATATTTTTTTTCTAAAAATTCCTGAGTGTATTTTCCAGTCCGCTTAATACACAGAGACCATGCTGAATCTTACACGGTACTACCAATAGTCTAGCATCACGTCTGTAACCTAATCTTTGATTGATGACTTTGGCAGCAACAAAGTGCATTGATTTTTTAACTTCAAGTATTCATTAGTCGACTATTTACCAGAATAAATTAATTATCTTGTAGACATCGTGGTCACTAGATACGATAAGCGGTGATAATATAAGAATGTTGGCATTGTCGGAATGAACTGGGTGGGAGAGACATGATGGTCAGTCGAGAAAACAATGTCACTGTCCACCGCGATTTCTACTCGCGAAAAAATTTGGGGTTGCCCCCGCCGGGAATCGAATTTGAATCGCCTTTGTAAGAGGCAGGTGATCACATTGATCGACCACGGAAACCCCCAATTCATATGAGTTCCTTGCTGAAAAGTGTTACGAATTGACTTCATCCTACATCCGAAATTTGGTCTTTCTTGGGTATGCAAAGGCACAAGTAGGTCATACTTGTCGAAGTATTGAACCGTTGGTCCATTTTCAAATGCCGCCAATTAAGCATAAAGTTAACTCAATAGGTTTGACCAAGTTTTGGTTTATAACTCACACCACCCCAGACATACCCGAAGAAAACCTTTAAACACGGAAAGCCGAAAAGTTGGGCACTTTATGATTTCTTTGAAAATTGTCTCAGCCCAAAAGTCGATAATTAATTTAAAAACGTGTTGCTACGAAAGCCTCTGTAAAGGGAGGGGGGGGGTTTATGGTAGTAGTCTGATTCCGGACAACTAGATAAAAAAAAGAGTTTACATTAACTACGCCCATCCTGATTGGCCACATGTCACCCCAACATGGCCAGGACCAATCTTGGCAGTGAATGACCCAATCTATTAAATACGCCAGAACACAAGGCCTTTAGTTTTTAATCAACCTCAAAGTTTGCTGCAGCGTGGCAGGCCGCAACGTCGATCTCATCATCATATACTTGGACGTTGTCTCAACCCAGAAGCTAACAAGTAGCTAAGACTCGGACCCGACATCCTGTGATGAAGAATCCTCTAAAGTTAAATGGGATGGGCAACTGCTGTTCTGCTTCAGACGATAAACAATGTTGAGGGCTATTAGGCCTCGCCATCTTTCAATTTCAAATATTTTTTGCAGCTCGCAATATAGCTTCCGTGCTAACATTTCTGATATGGCATGGCATAGTAATTAGCTTTGGCTACTTGTTGAAGTTAACACTTGTAAACTGGTGTCATTATAATGATAGTTGTAGTCGCCCGCGAGAAATCGTAAGTTATTTCCTCGCTCTGGTTTCCTGCTAGCCAATCTGTGGTTGAAACAAGAATAGAACGTCTGGGTGATATGCTTGCCAAAAGAGCATGCCAAAAATCGGGAAAAATAAATAAAAATTCCAGTTATAGCAAAACGATTTTAAAAAATTCAAAATGTTGGGGCCTAATCCCTCTGAATGAAATAAGTAGGTTTGCATTAAGTGCCCAGTAGCCGAATGTGCGTGTAAATGTACGTGTGTGTTTGTGTGTGCAAAGGTAGGAAAGGAAGGGACGATCAGATGATTCGGGTTGTGGATGAAAAATGCACGAAACACTGCCCCGGCGAGAAGTAGGCAATCTGTGTACAGGTGGTATTGTTTGTTTCTTCGTCGGGGCCGTTCGGGGACCCATGGTTTCAAGGCACCTGCAGGTGAAATATGATCTCAAGCGGGTGTCAGACGGTGATATGATTTATAAAACACTCTTGGGGTGTGTGTTATGGGGGAAGGGGGGGTGTGATAATCCAAAAAAGGAGGGGACGAGGCAAAGACGAGGAGCAGGGATGCTGTCGGCACCGCTGCGACCTATCATCAGTCACCGGAGGAGAAGACCTCCTTTCGGACGAGCAGGTACCCCTTCCAAGCAGGGAGGGGGGAGGGGGGTTTGGAGGAGGGGTGAATCAGAGGCGGGGGATCGTGATTGGCGAGAATTGATCCCGAGTCATCGAGAAGACAGCCATCCGGGGACCCGCTGCCTGTCGGAGGTGGCAGAGCCGACGACAATTCTGACGCAAGAAGAAGTTGAAGTATCTATGCTTTTATTTTTTTTACTATGGCATGGTCTTGTTAGGAATAATCTCCCGGCGAAAAAAAAAACTCATTACTGTGTGAAGGGCGAATATTTGCTTATTTTTTTTCAAACCAGCTACGAACTTGAATATATTACCCATGTGCAGAAACTGGAAATTCATGCTCACTGTCTTCGTTGTACATGTTATACAGAGCATGGCGTAAACAATGGGGAATTAATTAATTCTTACTGGGTAGTAGGTTGAGGGAAGAGGAAAGGCATCCCACGTTTAAATTTTCAATTGTCAACACAATATCTCCATCAACGTACTTATACTCTGTGCTGGAGAAAAGTGTAAGAGGGAGAGAGGGCATAGCTACTCTCCCTCTCTCCTGGAGAAAAGTGTAAGAGGGAGAGAGGGCATAGCTACTCTCCCTCTATCCTGGAGAAAAGTGTAAGAGGGAGAGAGGGCATAGCTAATCGCCCTCTCTCCTGGAGAAAAGTGTAAGAGGGAGAGAGGGCATAGCTACTCTCCCTCTCTCCTGGAGGAAAGTGTAAGAGGGAGAGTGGGCATAGCTACTCTCACTCTCTCCTGGAGAAAAGTGTAAAAGGGAGAGAGGGCATAGCTACTCTCCCTCTCTCCTGGAGAAAAGTGTAAGAGGGAAGAGGGCATAGCTAATCGCCCTCTCTCCTGGAGAAAAGCGTAAGAGGGAGAGAGGGCATAGCTACTCTCCCTCTCTCCTGGAGGAAAGTGTAAGAGGGAGAGAGGGCATAGCTACTCTCCCTCTCTCCTGGAGAAAAGTGTAAGAGGGAGAGTGGGCATAGCTACTCTCCCTCTCTCCTGGAGAAAAGTGTAAAAGGGAGAGAGGGCATAGCTACTCTCCCTCTCTCCTGGAGAAAAGTGTAAGAGGGAGAGAGGGCATAGCTAATCGCCCTCTCTCCTGGAGAAAAGCGTAAGAGGGAGAGAGGGCATAGCTACTCTCCCTCTCTCCTGGAGGAAAGTGTAAGAGGGAGAGTGGGCATAGCTACTCTCCCTCTCTCCTGGAGAAAAGTGTAAAAGGGAGAGAGGGCATAGCTACTCTCCCTCTCTCCTGGGGAAGAAAGTGAAGAGAGAGAGCAAAGTTATTCTCTCTTTTGGGGAAGATTGTGAGAGGGAGAGAGGGCAGAGCTACTCTTTCTCCAGGGGAGTTGTAAGTATTTTTAGTAACCTGCCGCTCATTTCCTACACTCCTTCCCTTCCCATGTGTCGCGGCTGTGCAGCTCTCTCCCCTTGCCACAATCTCCAGGGGCCCAAATCATCCACCCCTCGCGCCGTCACGCATCCCAGCGACTGATGGATGAAGAAGCCAACTGTCTGCTGCAATAACCAAGTAGCGAAACACGGCGAAGACAAGAGCAGTTGGGGAGAGGGTGCGAGAGGTTGCCTGGCCTCATCCCGCCTGTTCAACTGGTTGAGATTTTCATCGATCGGTTGGCAAGCATGGGGAAAGGTGCGCACGCTGTAAAAACTATAGAATAAAATATAACTGTCCTCAAACGCAGTTTACAAAAATTTCAATCATCTTTACCCATAGAGTTAGAAATTTATCAGGATTATGCCCTTATTCCCTTTCACGCTTTCATTAGGACGCGTTATTTAATTAATTTTATTGTAATATCTGGCCGTTGGAAAGCCGATGTGGAACGCGAATATGCATTCGTCGAACCAAACTCGAACATTCGAGTTCATGTGATTAAACACGACGATGGTTGATACAGTAATCGAATCGCCACACACCGGCACGAATAACCGCAACAGGAAATGATTCCCCTCCGCGGGAGAGGATATAGGAGAGAGGAGATAGGAGGGAGTCGTGAAAGTTCTGGGGATGTTGCGAGTGAAGCCCTCGGTCGACCACTCCTTACCTCCCCCCCTCCCCCCGACCCAAATGTCTGCCTTATTCCCTTCCATTAGGACGAGTTATTCAATTAGTCATAGTTCAGTCGCCCGCCTCTTGCGATACTCTGATTTCCGGAGGAGAGACGCCCCAAGTGTACAGTCAGTGGACTGCGCGATGGACTCCCCCCCCCCCCCTCCTCGTCAACACAAACCAAGATCCACGAAAACATCAATTCTTTCTCAAATATTTTCATGTCATGTCTGAAATATGGTGTCTATAAGTGTTTAGTACGCAACTATTCCTTCTTCTATCTCATGTAATAAGAGGGTAAATCATTTTATAATATACATAAGACATTAATACTGTAGGCTATTTTTTGATTATTTGGATATTAGTTTGTTTGAAAACCTGAGTAATTTTTAATTTACTTCATTCTGTACAGGAATGAGTGTTAATTACATACAGTACGTTGTAGAGTTTAGCCTTAAGCGTTTGTTTTACACGTGTTTTATTGCATCCATAAATGAAATTACTAATGGGCATGCCTGGTATTTGGCAGCACTGCCTATCATGACCCACCTAATATTTAAAATTTAACTGGTGTGATCAAGGCATCTGTGGATGATATATGTGCTCGCCCAAGACTAATATGTAGAGGTACCACTCGAATGCGAGTGATTCTAACAAGATGGTGACCAGCGGGCCATATTTATGACCATGCCGTGTTCGGCACAGATAACTCACATGAACTCAGGAATGATGATAAAATGAATAAATGAATACATTAGATATTGAAGGCTCATTTGCACAAAGGTATTATCGACCGATAAGGGGTGGAAAAGTGGGCTGTAGCAGCAACGGTGTGTTTAGTAGCTCTCGGAAATGTCCGTCACGTTTCTCACTTGCAAAATTTACGGGTTCAAATCACCTATAATTGAACGCGCATAGCCTTAGTGGGAGGCAAGTGGTCGGGCTGCTTAGTTACTGTGGCTTCCTAATTAATTTCATCGTCCTTGTTTTGTTTTATTTACTTCTTTCTGAGCACGTGTTCCCACCTAAATCACGAATACATGGGTTGAGTGGCGCCTCGTTTGCAGTCGGGGATAAACAAAGGCTGACTTTTGACCAGTTTTAAATACCTTCTTTCGGTTAGAAATACAACACGATGCATATTCAAGGCAGAGTCCTGAGTTCTCAACATGCACGAAAAAATAAATTTTTCAGAGCCAGAAACAACTTTGTGACTTACTTCTTCCATGTTTTAATTCCAAAACTGGAAAGAAGAAAACTGAAAATTGGTTAAAATCAATTAAAACGTCACTAAAGTCAGGTTTAAATATCATCCATGCGTTCAACCAATTCTCAATAACTGTTACGCTTTTATAAAGCATAACTTTAATAACTGAAATATAACCATGACTGTTATAACCCAAAACACCAACTCATTGTGCATCCCACGGATTTACCAGAAATTAAATTTCACATAGTTGAGTTTTACGTGGAAAATATCTCACAGATTCCAAGAATAAGCCAAGCTTAAATATTTCTTTTGTGGGAAATATCACACTACCTGATACACTTAAAAAGGTAAAAACAATATGTATTCATTTAAATAATCGAAAGCCATATATTTGTTTATTAATTGTGTCACATACCTACCTTTTTTTTCATTCAGTGGTGAAAATCATTATTTATGCTGTTTTTTCTACTGATAAAGTAGAGTTCACAAATTTCATCGCATAGCCAGCACATGCGTGTATTCTAAAAATTATTCAACGAAATTTTATTTTCTCAAATTAGCAAACATGCAAAAAATGCTTTGAAACAAGGTCCCTGAGAAATTAGAGCAAATTTTTGCTAGGGTGTATTTTACGTAGGCTGTCTTATCTGTGACACTGAGAACGTACATAGTGAGCTTCGTGGACACTGGAAATCGACACGGTACCTGTCTGTTGAGAGGGGAGTGCGAAGGAGGGAGGGGGAATGGTACAGGAATAAGTGACTTTGTATGGATGCCATTTCGAATCTCGTTAAGACAGTCTCTGCCACGACATCCGACAGCGCGGCTCATTTCCTGCCTCACAGCGGGAGGTTGATAATTAGAGATGCTGATAAGAGAGGGATCCGAATAGGAGGGGGAAAAAAACTTTTTCAAACAGGGACATCGCGAAAATTTCGTACCAACGATAGTCGCCTGACATTTTCACCTCATACAAGTAAATTACTTCTCACGCTAAAATAAATAACGAATGTTTTTTTTTAAATATTCTGTTGCGCGTTAGTGTATGAAATTTTACAACCGAAGACTCTATATATTGGCAGTGAGAATTGGTCAGACGTATTTTCAGAACAGAACTGATTCCGACTTCTAATTCTTAAAACTCAATCTTAAACTAGCTTTCAGACATCCATTAAGTTTTGCTTGGAAAAGGACCAGTTGTTTTATATGTGCCGATGAAATACGGAGCTATTCAAAGTACATAATTATGAACACAGGTTAAATTTCTTCTCCAATGAAACTCTTTTAAGTATCTAAATTGCGTGCGATAGCCTACAATGTAGTGAGTTTGGAAAATGAGGTTTCAAAAGAAACCAAAGAGTATTCACCGCCAATTAAAAAAAAAAATTCCACCTATAATAGTTTGAAAATGAAATTGTTATTGTGATACATTTTTTATTTATTCTTTTACTAGGGTATTGCAAGAGCCTAATTTCATTAAAATAAACATTCTAATTCCAATTACGGGTTTGCCGAACACAGTCAACTCGCAGCGCAGTTCTTTCGAACATTAGTCAAGGACTTCCATCGACTGATAAAAGAAACATGTCCGAAATATCGACGTAACACCAAACGACACTCAAAGAGCCATCTCTCAATGTCCCACATAATTGCAAGCATTTTTTTTCAGATTTAATATCATTACTTATTGATACCAATTCATGACATTATATATATATTTATTTGTTTAAGTGTTATATATTAAAATAAGTACAAGCCTGTTGTCCAATTTCTAAAGTAATTCCGAATCAGGCTATCACTTGAGGAGCCCATCTAATTGGGTGGGCTTCAGAAGAAAAACACACGATTTGAAAACTGCTCGAGATATCCGAGTGGTTTCTGTTTGCGAAAAGCATTTAAGAATGCGCTGCGTGCGGATGTGTGGTTATGTTTCCAAATTTCGTTTCGAAACTGTATTTTTAGGAAAAGCACAGAGGGATGAAACACGTGTATTTAGAATAATATTTAGACATGGAAAACCCAGTGCAGATTCTTGAAAGCACTCCAAGACCTTTCATTACACCATTATCTTTATTTCTCCGCCATGTAACGTTATGGCTACCGCTCAGATCTCATGGTAGTCCAATGCACTACGAGGAGGAATCTGCTCGCCAGTTCAGGGCCTTGCGCTTAGAGGCGATACCGCGCTAGAAACACAAGCGTTCGTCGCACTCAAGTCGCCTCACCAACACAGATGCACCCGTGACCATAGGCGAGCCACTTTAGGAAACAGAAACAGTCTCGTGATTGCGACTGTACAGAGCTCGGACATAGGGTTTCAGCTGGTGGCAGGACGAAGGGGGTCCATGTTCTACCTCCCTCCCCCTCGGTTAAAGGGGAAGGGTGGGAGGGGAGGATGGTCCCGAAGATTGCGATTCCGACAAAGTGGGAAGACAGGGAGCCCCGCGCGCGTCTTTAAGTTGCTTCGACCCCGTCAAAGGGGTTTCCGCCCTTCCCGGAGAAACGAAAACACAATTGCCTCGTCTGAAACTTGAGGGAACCGAATATTAAACACAGTTATTACTTCGCCCGGGTCTCCCCGCAAACTCAAAACTCTTAACTACGCCCCTCCCCCTCCTCCCTCCCCCCCTTGGCATCCCCTTTCTCCGTAGCAACTCGACGTCCTGAGCTGCTAGGCTGTCCTCTCCCTCAGACGGCAACACTGTAGTCCCGCGGCGCGGCAGCAGCAGTTACACTCGTGCAGCAAGTTGTTGATTTCGGGGGGGGGGGGGGGGGGGGAAAGGACGCAACCGCTTCGTCAAACCTCGAGAATTTAATAACCCGTTCCATGTCGACTGCTGATGGTCTCTCCCAGTGCCCTAGGCGAAGGGGTGAGAGGGTTGTTGGTTGTGGAAAGGGGTAAAGAACTAATTGATCGGGTCTTAATTAGCCTTCAAGTACTAATTAAAATGTAATTAAAGTTGGAAAATTAGAAATGTTTTGCGCGAGAGATCCTCGGCGTCTCCCAGCGACAGAAATGAATCCTTCATCAACCCCCCTCCCCCCGTCCCTTTTAACCGATTCGGAAAACGCTACCCTTCTACTACCACTGCTACCCCCGAGCTACAGAGATCAAGCCCACCACCCCCTCTCCGCCAACCCCTCAGCTACAGTTTCGCCGACACGGGGCCAGCGGGAGAGCAGTCTGGCTGTCAGGACGTCAAATGCGACCGTCGAGACAAAGGAAGCGGAAGGGGCGTTATTAAATTCCTTGGTGGCGGGAGGAGGGTGTGGTTCTCCCGGGTATACCTTGGTTGATCGTTAGCGCGCGTGTGGTGGGGTAGGTGGCGCAGTGGTGGGGCACTGCGCTCGCCCTCCGGAGGACACGGGTTCGAATCCCCGGCCAAAAAAAATGAAACTACTTTTCTACTCACGTTAGAAGTTATACTTATTTGATTTAAAGACACTGACTTATTTTGAAATTTAATTGTGACAAGTAATAATTAAATAAATACTCAGTATAAAATATTGCGTAAAATTAATTAATTATTTAATTTTGTAAAATAATCGAGATAAATTTTAATTAATAATGAAAATGAATTAATATGCCGAATGTACATTCCTATTCAATAATTTTAATTATTTGTCAGTAATAATTTAATACTTTATAATGCAACTACGTACATACGGGAACATAACCTCACTTAGTTTAAACAATTTGGGATAACTTTACTATTTTACTATTTTAATTCATTAAATATATTCCAGGGTAGTTCCGCTATCTTAGTTTCATTTGGCACACCAATACGTTTGGTATAGCCCCTTATTATGAATGTGACTATAAATGGGTTTATGTTCATACACGTGTGTCCACCATATTCCTATGAAAATTTCGTTGCATTATGCGTGCGCATCGTAAAAATTCACTCTCATGATTTTTTTTTCCCCATTACGCGCCTAAGGAAGTATAACTTCAAAAATCACTCGCAGGCAATGCTGAGATGGTAGGCTACCTAACTATAGGATATGGCCTCTTCCTTCCCCAATATCCATTGTCTGTTTAATTGTGTGTGTTTTGCAGTCTCTTGTGACCACGATTCTAACATGGCACTATACCCTGATACTCTTAACTTATATCATGAGATGTTAAATCTTATCTTACGTTTTATATTAAACGTTAGGGTGAAAGACGCTTCCTATGTTAATGCCTTTGCACCGTAATTTGTTATGGTGAACAAGCTGATGTAGACTGAAAGAATTATAAAACCACCCTTTTTTTAATCTTTTTTAAATATCCTAGTCTGAATACCCCCACAAAAAAACTATAATTTCCGTTTAGAATTATTTCATTTTGGTTATTTATAATTTATCATGAAAACTTTTTTTTTTAAATGTCGATATAATAAGGTTTTATTTTTCAGAGTACACGTACAGAGGTAACTTTTTTGACGGTGGTTTTAGAGTTCCCGTCAATTATAATGCGAAAACGATTTTACGAGTTTTTTTTTTTTTTTTTTCCTTTATTTTTCAATAAAATATAATCTTCAAAACACCTTTTTTTTTAAATAGCGACTTTTCTTTACCTGAAAATACGCTAGTAGCACACACTTTCGTTTACTTGCATGCCTGCGACCTTACCATACCGCATACTGTGACGGTTCTAAGCAAGAAGTACATACTGCCCCCTCCTCTATTTCCAACCTCATTTTCCGCGTTTTACCGTTTGATGGAGAGATTTTTTGCGTAGACGTCACTTTATATATTAGGTAGGAA
The DNA here is from genome assembly GCF_032445375.1 of Bacillus rossius redtenbacheri. NCBI lineage: Eukaryota > Metazoa > Arthropoda > Insecta > Phasmatodea > Bacillidae > Bacillus > Bacillus rossius. Next base: position 44,922,323 of record NW_026962011.1, on the reverse strand, counting down.
TACATTTTTTGAATTCGAATGTTCCGCGGCCGATGACTAATGAACTAACATGGCTTTCGAAGTTGAGCCACGTCGAAGTGTTGGATTGTACCTACACACTTACTTGATTTCTCAGACCTGAAGATGCCTGCTGCAATGCAAAGCGAAACTCCGGTACATTTTATTGTTTCGACACAGCTCAAACTCGGAAGCCGAGATAGTATTATTAATTTATTATTTATGTGTTTATTTCTTGATATTTGATATTTTCGTTATTTTTTTCAAGTTAATACATTGTTGAAACGGCGCAGTAGATAAAAAAACCACCACGTCTTATTAAAAAAAAAAGGTTGTCTGTAAAGTCCGTTTACGGACGATAGTTTAACGTGACAACGTCATAACAAAACATTAATGAAATTATTGCATAATTTTATGAATACAATTGAATAATTTTAATTAAATTTTCACTATTTTGTATGGATACAAAGAAGGAGTGAAATAAAAAATACAATTTATTTGATAAATTTATTTTTATTTGCACTCATTAATTCAAATATGTTTTTTACTTTAACGAACAGATTATTTTAACTATAACTTTTATACTTGTTTGCTATTTAACTTCTTCCAATCTGTGTTATTCTGTTAAGGATAGGACGATGATAGGAAAAGTAGGAAACGAATGGGAGTGTTTCAAGTTTAAAGTGCCTCGAAAAAGTCAAATCGATGGTTGTTCCAATCGAGTGGAAAAGAGAGTGATGCGGCGCAACGGGACACAGCGTAACGGGACAATGTGCGCTACGGGACACTTTTTTCGTGCGTGCAGCCGGCGTTCATCGATTTATTAGACGTTGTCACGTCAAAAAAAAATAGCATGGTTCCACCTATGTCATGACCACAGCCGACCACCTAACAGAGTCCCCGCGACTAATGAATCGCTATCGGGCGCAGATCAGGACGCGGAACAAGCCGGTCGACCCGCCGAGAAGTGCGGACAAAGGCAGGCGAGCTGAAAACAACCAGGCTTCACTTCCCTGCAGCTCCGCCTTCCTGCGGGAATATTTAGATTGCAATAAAGGAGGGGCACGCAGCGAAATGATAATTGCAATAACGTCGGCTGTGTTCCAAAAGGAAGCAATTTCCTGCGGATGCATGAAGCAACGGTGAAACGCTCGGTAAGGAGAAAAGATGCTTTTAAGGGTGGGGGGAAGGGGAACAAAGCGAAAAGAGCATCAGTTGGGTACATGGGAAGGGGGGGGGGGGGGCAGGGACGATCAGGGAGCAAACGCGGAATATGTGGGGCGGAGATGTTGTTGGCGACGGAGCTAAGGGGTGAGGGGTAGTGAATGCCTAAGTAAAGGGGGCAATAACTTCTCCCCCCTCCACCCCTTTTTCGCTTTTTCTTCCCCGCGGCCACTCCCTTGAGACTACTCCTTTCCTACAGTTCGTGCGCACAACTTCTTCAGCTCTTCTCTCTTTCCCCCTCCCCCTGCTCACGTCATTCTCATTCTCTCTCTCGTCTCCTGACTCACGTGAGGGGGGTCGCCGATAATAAAAGGCATTACGATTCCTGACGACGAATATTAATCTTAATTTGCTGGCACCGCGCCGGTTGTAGCATTCCAATTCGGCCGCGGCGTCTTCCGGGAAGAAAAACCGGCCAAGTCCCCGCAATAACCGCGTACGAAGGCAACAACTGCTTGAAGCGGGAAGACAGCGACAGGTATTGTTCGCTGTTTCTAATTATGTATTTCATTTCTACGCCTCGTCGGAAACGAGGTCATTAGAGAAATTCAGTGAAACTGGGGAAGCAATCTACCATTTTCTAGCATGGAAAACTGAAATCCATGTCCCACGTTTGAACACTGCCGCCATTCAAACGTTAACTTCGTTGGCAAATTTGACATTACCAACGGGTCAACCATCCGCCCTTTAAGTTTCCCCTTTAAGGTATCATCGGCCGGGATGATACATAAGTGCGACGCTCGCTGGTGTTTCTAGTACGACATCGCCTCTACAAGCGAGGTTCTAAACATGCGCGCAGTCTTCTCATCGTCGATAGGACAACAATGAAAAACTGTACCGGGCGTTTCACGTCTAAACATTATTTCACTCTTCTAAAAATACAGTTTTAAAACGGAATACGCAAACAGAACTGCCCACCAGTGCCTCAGTGCATTCTTAAATGCTATATAGATAAGTGAAAATATTGTTCGTGTGTTCAATATGAATGTTTGTGTGTTCGTCATCTGTTTTGTAAAGATAAAGATATAGATAGGAAGATATAGTTATAAAGGAACAGAGATAGAAAGAGAGGTATAAATAGGTATAGAGAAATTGAGAGAGTGAGACGAACCGATATATAGAGGCACAGAGAGATATAGCGAAAGATATAGATATACTGAGATATAAAAAGAGTGTGATATGGAGACATACACACATATATAGAGAGATAAAGAGATATGTTTTGTATATATGTACGTACTTCAAACATATTACAAAAAAATGTGAGCTTTCTCCGTTCTTTCTTTTTCCATTTAACCAGACAATTACAGCAATGCGTGGCCGGTGCAGCTAGTAAACAAAAACAAAAAGAAAAACATTACGAATTAATTTTTTTAAATATTATTTTGTGACGATTATTTAATTATTTTCTACATTTTTATAATTTTTTATACTTCGGAAGGTAATGCAGTTGTCCATGCATGGATCGTAACACTTTTCCGCTCTCTTCCGCGGTGAAACCCTAAACTCCTCCGCTGAGACAAAAAAAATTTATGACGGTTGCTATTTACAGCAGCATCGCACAGGCCTGCGCGCTGGACAGCAATCACACGTGCTTAGCGGATTTTGGCGGGTGTTGTTTACATTGCCTAGTATCTGGTTACGGAACATTTTCCACGTAAACGTTCCCTCCCCTCAAGCGACCACCCTCCCCCCCCCCCCCATCACCCTTCCAACCAATCCTTTTCAACGAGCAAACACTCTCTCGCGAAACCGGAAACAGGAAGAGTAGATGTATCGTCCGCCATTTTATTATTCCGTGTGATCATGTGGCATTTCCCTGCCCCAGCTCTCCTGCGACCATTACAACGAAATACCAGATGATGATGACTGATAAAAGTTAATTTTGTGCTCTAAGGTTTCAAGCGTGATTTTTATTTCTGATTCCAGGCTTTTGGTTGGATTTTTTTTTTTTTTTTTGCAGAAAGTAAAATTAAACATGGTATCAGGTTCGTGAAAACAAGATACATACAAATATGAGCGAATATGAGCCGCCATTAATAATGCATGAATTAAAACATAATAATTTCCAGTTTTATTTTTAAAAATAGAGTGAAATAAAAAGTTTAATCAATAAGTCAGTAGCATTTTTCATTTTGAGCAGTTTTATTTTTTTTTAAATCGTGGGTATTTTTTTTTCTGAAGTTCTGCACTCAGTATATGTGCTCCTGTAGGCGTGTCTCTTAATATTTGCGTTAGTTTCCACGGCCAAGGTTGAGATATCTCCTCCCGCACTCTCCACACCAAAAAAAACAGTAAAAAAGAGCGAGTCGTTCAGTACTCGCCAGTGATGTGTAAAAAATGTTTAAACATTTAACCTCGAACCTCGGTAACGAGAAAATTCATATTATCTTTGAAATATTTGTGCAATGGGAGCGCATGACTTGATGTAGGCTTTTGGACATACGCCATTGCTAAGTACATGTATGTCTGTAGAAGAAAACTACAAAAAAAACACAAATGACATAAACACAAATTAAGCAAAAAATTGCTGTTGTCAGGATATAAACACCACACAATACTCCACAACAAGAATATTGTCAACAAACAAAGAAAAACAAAGAAAAAGAGCTCTGTTAGTCCATTTTTCTTTGTTTGTTGACCATATTCTTGTTGTGGAGTATTGTGTGGTGTTTATATCCTGACAACAGCAATTTTTTGCTTAATTTGTGTTTTTGTCATTTGTGTTTTTTTTGTAGATTTCTTCTACAGACATACATGTGCTTAGCAGTGGCGTAGGTCCAAAAGCCTACATCAAGTCAGAGCAAATTCATGTGTTCGCATGTTGCAAATACACTTATAATACGAAACTTAGACACCAAAATTAACGTAGAATTCTTAAAAATAACGCCGATGAATATACAAAAAAATTTTTTTAGGGAAAAATGGTAAAAAAAAATTAAAAGCAACTTTTAAAATGCCTGTAATTTATTAGCCAAGAACATTGTGTTCGGACGAACATCAAAAATATTTAACGCTTGGTTGGTTCTCTGAAGCATTACGTACGAACGTGGCGCTGTCTTTCAGGTATTTTTTTCAAAATGAAAGTGGCAGTACAATAGATCCCGGCTTTCAACTTGATTTTCGATAAGGAATTTTACTCAAATACTAACCATCTTGTTAAAATTTATTCAACAGTTAATTTCCGCGTACGTTATAAGTTTTTATTCTACGGCATTACTAAAATACTAATCGGAAACTTTTTAAAACACACATTATAACACTAAGTATACGTTTGTAAATTTGTTTTTGCTTAAACGACTAAAATTAGTCTGTAGATACTTTTTTACACACATAGCTTAACTTTATTGAGACTTTTTAACATTATTATAATATAACTAAATTGTTATGTTTTAAAAAGTAAAAAATAAATAAACATTCTCATTGGCGAGTTTCGTTCCACATATCTTCAAGTAAACGACTGCCTGGGAAGGAGACTATGTATTATCAGCTATGCAATGGCATTCTTCAAGCATATTTTCAAACTTATTACATTTTTGCTTTAAATATTTTATTTTACAAAATATATTCCAGGGTAGTTTCACTATAGTTAAGTTTCATTTGGCACACTTGTACGTTTGGTATGTACCCTATTATTTTTTTTAAGTGACTATGTATACGGGTTTATGTTGCTATAAGTGGGTCCGCCATCTTTTTCCCACATTTCCGTTCATCGACTTCCGTTTCATTTTCACGAAATTACTCCCACCGAAATGCCGTACACCGAGGGGTAAGTTGTTTACTCATTAAAAAAAAAAAAAAAAAAAAAGATACCAGAACTCGTTCGCAAAATTGCATGCTGCCGTGTGTTATTGATCACGACTGCGAGCTGGTAATATCGGAGGAACTGTGTTTGGAACCGTGTCGGCCGTCAAACTGATAACGGCTGATACAGCTTCATGACGCAAACAAGCAGTGCGGCGAAGAGTCAGGATCACCTGCCGCTGTTCCCGTTGCGCGCGTCCGCGTGTGGCGAACCAGAGAGAGAGAGAGAGAGAGAGAGAGAGAGAGAGAGAGAGAGAGAGAGAGAGAGAGATACGACCATGGATTAACGACACGACGTAGACGGGTTCTTGTCTACAGAGCGCGCGGGGCCAACTACAATCACGTGCGCATCTGTTTCCAGGGTGCCACTCAAACGGAACTGCACATTTGTTCAAACTGCTGAATGTAAGGAAATTATTCAGCGAGAAACTACTTAAAAAAAAAAAGTGGGGTTGTCTACAAAGTCGGTTTACGGCCGATAATTTTACGTGATAACGTCATAAGAAAACATTAATGAAATATTTAACACTTTTTTTAATTTTCAAATATTATTTACAGATTTTGCAAATTTAATTTAAATAATGTTTTTAAATATAATCACGAACAATTAGTTAAAAAGCACGCCTTAACCTGTTTGATATTATAGAACATTTTATAGCACGTTGGTTGGCTGGTTCTTGCACGCTCGCCTCAGGCGGAACGTGACAATTTTTAGTGCGTTCAGCCGGCGTTCATCGATTTATAAGACGTTATCACGTCAAAAACTGTTATAATTAACACACTGATATATATTACAGTAAATTTACGAAATTTTTGACGAAAAATTATATTCAAATAAACAAAAGAGTTCTTCATAATTTCAAATAACTGATTATATATGTACAAAATGCACCGCATTTTTACTTCCTTGTCGTAAATTTCGTTCTAAACAAAGGTAAATACACAAGGGGACAACATTTAAGACCCCTGTGGCTGTATATTTAACCAGTTTTAGAATGTTTTGCTAATATACCAAGAATCATATTTAAGATTAATGTTCAAAGTAAGTGAACTCAAATGTCCGTACAACCACGAAGATCGATGTAAATTTACGAAGATCCTTGGATAATTTGTAACCAGCGTTCTTCATAGATTGAAGGTAAACATTTTTAACAGTGCACCTACAGAATTCAAACTCTTATCATTTAGAATGTTATGATATTTCATAAATTCCACAATGTGTCAACTACCTTCACCATAACACAATAATCTATATTTATATTGGCCACGATTCAATACAGAGTGTACATAAAATACTCGTCAAAATTTTGGCCACATGGCCACATGGATACAAAATGTCAGTAAACTCACATAGGTCCGAAAATGCCTTTGTTTATCGCTAGAGCCGTTGCCGCGAACAATCAAGAACCAATGGACCCTTGTTATGCGGGATGCCAAATCATCAAGATGCACAACTAACCATACGCGCAAGTTGCCCGGTATGGCATTCCACGTAAGAGTGCCCCAGTGTATCTTGGTGTGCACGGTAACTAATCAATGTTCACTAACATTTATGCATCCTACACTTTTCCCACAGTATTGATATTAATTTAAGATACGGCCTCTAAGTTAGTACTGATTTTTTGATGTTAGTTACGTTGAATCAGGGTACTAATTTTTTGGAAATTCAGAGAATATTCAGGGAATTTGCAATTGGTCAGAGAATTAACTTGAAATCCTGGAAAAGTCGTGAAATTTCTCCAGTGGTAATCACTTGGAGAAATTTCATGCTCCAATTTGCCATCACCTACAATGTGAAAAAAAATATTACAGGTAGTGGTTTATTGTATAATCTTAACACTATAAACTGGTGTATGCAAAGTTCTGTTTCAATTTTTTTAAATATTATTCTCGGCTATATTCGCTGTATTTTCTTTATATATTTTAGGAAACCGTAAAATAGTTAAATTGTTAAAAAAGTTAGGAAAATATGACATTTTGAACGTCAGGGAAATTTATTGCAGATTTGTGTGGACGCTATTTTAGCGCCAGAGATGTTAAACATCTAATCTCCGTAAGGAGTCAATTCATGTGTTCTCGTGTTTCAAATACACGTATAATATGAAACTCTGACACGAAATTCAACTTAGATTTCTTTAAAATAATGCCAAGCGTGATAAATATATGCAAACTGTGTTTTCAATAACATTTATAAACGCGAATCACACATAGTTTTCGCTCCCGTCTCTACAATTTAATGCCAGAGCAGCGATAGGTTAAACTAATGAAACTAGTCTGATAAAAGCGAAAAAAAGTTGAAAAAAGGGGGGGGAACCAAAACCCTGCATTTGACACAATTTTCGACAAGTAAATTTATTAAAATACTGCCCATATTGTTAAAATTCACTTAACAGTTACTAGTACTAGTACACTTACTATAAAGGCTACCCTTGTTCTCTGTGTTTCCCTTTGTCAGATTGCAGCACTGTGGTTACACATTTCCGTCCCACGGGTCTTCCGTTCCATTCGCGAAATTATTCCTATCAAATGCCATATACCGAGAGCTATGATGTTTACAATAATAATTGTGTAAGTGTACTAAAAAAAACCAATGTGTGCTATAAAAAGACCAATTTACATAATATTATAATTTTATTACCTAACGTTCAGCGGGGGGTCTTACTTATATTTCGACATAATCGCCAAAACGATCGAGGCATTTGCCATATCGTGACACAAGCATCTCAATGCCTTCTTCGAGGAAGTTACGCGACAGTGAATAGAGGTAAAGGGCCAGCGCCTGGATAACCCTCTCCCTCACGACGCCGCTGTAAGGCGGATGGACTAATCGCGCGGCGCACATGCTCCCGCCTCAAGAATTATCGCAATTTTTGCTAATAGTTTTTCAAATAACCGTGCGAAAAAATATATTTATATCTATTACTACAATATAGTTACTCGGTGGTCATAAAAAGGGATTATATAGGTACACATATAATGATTTGACCGAAAATACTAAACAGTTACAGGAATAAATACTTTTTTGATTTTGTGGTAAATACTCTCGGCTCTACTCTTCAGTAACACGTGCCAAATAACTGAAATTCTCAAAAACCACATTCCTTTTTTTTAATTTTTTTATATAGATTTTCGCTACTTATCGTTCCCTTCCTCCCATCCCTATCCGCACAGCCGCCATCATAATGGAATCTAATCTCGTCCGCCTCAACCCTTAGCCCTCTGATGTGGTCGTGAACTCGGGGGACTCCCTATCATCTGTCAATAGCACATCACATTACCTGCTTAAAAATCGCATAATCAAATGAGCGCTAGAGGAAAGCAAAGGCGAAGGAAAAAAAAAAGGAGTTTCGTGAGAGCCCATCTTGCTTCGTCCTTCGTCCTTACTCTGCTGGAAAGTCATAAACGCCCTTCGATCGACGTGGCCTATACGGAGCGGCATCTCTTCAACCCCATCCAGCTTTCCCCTTCAACGCCTTTTTTTCACCCCCTTCCTCATCTACCGCTCTCTCGTTGGAAATGATAAAGCGATGCAAAAATCGAAGCAATATAAGGTACTTAACTGACTTATCTCTTGGTTTCCTGGCTCCAAATCCGAAGGCGACGTGGGAACTCACGCGGCGAAGCGGGCCTCGGCGGAAGGCAAGAACCGGCCAAGTATCCACATCCGAGGAAAGTTACGGGAACCATCTGTCTGTAGTTGGCGACGAAGGAAGCGTACCGCGATCCCGCGCTAGACTATTTTGTCATTTTCATTTCGGGAGCAGAAGTTACTTTTTATAGCAACCTAGATTTAAAATACTGAGCATATTTTATAAAATTCTTCTTGTAAAATCCACATATATTTCTATTTTGCACGCACACACACACTCACACACACACGCACGCATATATATATATATATATATATATATATATATATATATATATACACACACACACACACACTTTCTATTTCCAAAAACTCTTAAGTCTCAAGACAAATGCATTTTATATATATATATACACACACACTTTCTATTTCCAAAAACTCTTAAGTCTCAAGACAAATGCATTTTATATATATATATAATCCTATATCTCTTGCTAAATTATATATACAGTATATGCATACATATCAATTACCAAAATTATTCTGAAAATATTATTCTTTAGATAATATATTAACCTGTGGAAAAATCCGAGTACAGTGCAACTTGTAGAAATCTCTGTGAAACCAGTATATTCATGTTTTAAAAAAACTGAGATTTTTTTGAAAAAATATTTGAGAAACATTGTTGGATATCAGTCCAATTTACGGATTGGTAACCAAATTCCAAAATAATAAAAGAAAATACATAATTCAAATATGTTTTACCGATGTTGCAAAATATTCTAACGATTTATTTAAACAATATATTCAGCTGAAAATCATGTTACCTAGTTCTAACAAGAAAGTTTAGTTGATACATTTCTACTGAGGCCTACATTTGGTTTGCGTAACCAAATAAAACTTTTGTTGTTCATAAAATTTCTTACTTAAACGAACATTTATATATAAAAGAAATGGTTTTATTTATTGATGGATGAAATTCAAATTTTCTTGAATTCGAATCTTGAGTTCGAATGCTAGAGTACCTGAAATATACTCCTCGAATCCGAATCTAGGTGTCAAGGGTCAAAAATAAAATTATGTATAGTAAATAAGAAAAATAACTATGAAATATTCTGCCCTTTAAATAGTTATTTCACAAACAAAGTTTCCAGAATTAATACATAATATTTTATTTACGGTATACAATGGGATAGGTATATGAAGAAATAATTTGACCCAGCAAACTTCGAAAGTTATCAAGTGTTGATATTTTTTAACTTGCTTTTATTTCCTAAAATATTATTCTTCGAATCATTTTCCTTGAATACCAAATTCTTCGAATACGAACGATTTTATGGTATTTAGCTAGCACATCCCTAGTTTTTTTTTTATTTTAAGGTTAGTGTTTTAGTTAATTATTCTATTGTATCCGAACTTCACATTGTACCACATATTTAACTATAAATGTGCAGGTATATCTTTGTGCCATGTTTCACCCGGATCGTGGAGTTTTCGGCAAACAAGCGGTGGTTGTGAGACTTGCGCGGCTCTCGCACTGAGGGCGGACCTGAAAATGTGTTGCCTACGCGGCAGGCGAAAGGTGACGGAATGGGCCCCTGCGAGAGGAGAGCTTGACACATTGCAAACCGATACTGGAGAGAATGGCGGGAGTGTGACGAAGGGGGGTGGGGAAGGAAGAAGCTGGGAGAGGAGACTGTGTGGTAAGCGGTAGGTTGGCTGCGCCATCGGGGGAAGGGGGTCGGGGGAACCGCTCGGGTTCGATCCATTTCCTGAAGCACACGTGGTTGCCGATGGGTTTTTAGAAACGTATAGTGGATGGAGTGGCAGGGCGCGTATACCTACACCCAGACACCACCAAATGGAAGCTGGGACAAATCGCCCCCGACGGCGCCCGGGGTCAACAATTTGTGATAAGGGCACCTTTAAAAAGTGTGATGACTACAGGGAAATGTTGAGAGTATGCATCAGCCGCCGTTTTGGCGCCACAAAGAAAACAAAACACAACGAAGACTTTTTTTTTTTCGTGTTGTCAATCCTGTCTACTTTGACATGGAAAAGAATCCTCCCAACTGAATTACAAGACATGTTAGTTTAACTGACACGTCGTATGTTGTTATAACCATGAATATTTAAGAGCTTAGAGGGTTCTATTTATATATGAGATTCAATTATGACTCTCGTCAACTAAAGCGAGTCGGTAATGTAAATCAGACCATGGTTTAGTAAAAATTATATACGCTTTGGAATGGAGGATTAATGTAAAAATATTCTGGAAAAAGGTTTTTCTTAAGATAAGTGGGTTTAAATTACAGTCACATAGTAGACTCTCGCAGATTCCACTGGACAATTTCATCTTTAAAAAAAATCTCTGACGATGAGTAGTATTCAATGAGACTAGAATAATAAGCTAAGTTAGACCCCAATGGGCCCCGTGGACGTTTGTGGTCGAGGTGTGGAATAATGCTGCTCCGCGCCAGAGGCTGTAGGAGCCGGCAGATGCTACCAATCGCCGGCCCTGATTGAGACGCGAACTGGAGCCGCGTATTCCTGGGAGAAAAAAAAACGTCCAAGTAAATCGAGTGGGGGGGAAAAAAATTGGACGGTCCCTGTGGAGGGGTTTAAAATGATGTTGGGCCGGTTGGGAAGGGGGTAATGTGGGGGGGGGGAGGTAACTATGGCCAGGCAAAGGAGGGTGAAATAAGAGGAAGCGAGGAAGAGAAGACGGGGGGAGGGGAGGAGGGGGATTGGCTTATCCGTGATTTTCCTTCTGCAAGTTAGTTAATTTTCATCAGTGACAGCACTCGCGGCGGAGTGATGAATGAGTGCTGGCGGTGGCTGCCTTCATCCCGCAGAAAAGAGCATCCGGAATGAGTTTTGAAGGGATGCTGAGGAGTGGAGGGGCGGCGGCTAGATGGCAATCCCTTTTCAAACCCCGTGGACCACGGTGGGAAGGGCATAGCAAGCTGGCGAGGACGAGATGGGCGAGGGGCAGGGGGGGAGGAGCCTCGGACCGGAGAACCTCGCCCGAAATGGATCACTCATTCCGGCTTTTTTCTCTCTCTCTCCAGAAGAGAAAAGAATAAAAAAAATCCTCGCACGCAGAGTCGCACGCGGAAAACGCAAGGGGGCGGTGGCTAATCGAGGGACGATGCCGAAAAGGGGGGGGGGGAGTTGTTTTTTAACCCCTCCCCCCTTTTCACCGAAAACCCTTCCAAACACACCCCTTTCGGTAAAGCAGTGAAAACCGCCAGTCTTTTCAATCATTGCCAAAAGGCGCACTTTGCGAGAGAAAAAAAAAAAGTGTCTGTCAGCTGTGCGCCCTGAAATTGATTGCAATTACTGCCTGGGAAGGCCTCGGTGTCTCTCCGAAGAAGTTTTTTTTTTTTCCAGGGGCGTCTGTGCAGATGCGTCGTTGTGCCAAACCCCGGTGATTGATAATGACGGAATGACGAGTTGAAAATGCCGGGGAATGATCGAAACGAACCGACGTGAAATTCTGATATCCGCAAGGTTCAGAAGTTTGGCGTATTTGTGCTGCGCAGAATATTATTATCTAACGCGTGGACCCGATGTCTACACGAATAAGAAGAAGAAAAAAATAGCCAGTCAATGGGACTGTCAACAGAAGTGAAAACTTAGAACTTTGTTTTTAAATGTGTAATATGAATTCATGTCTACGTCGAATGTACGTAAGAAAATGAGTTTGGTATTATATCAGTACGATGTCACCATGATATAATTTATCCTTACATCATTTTTTAGTCACAACAGATGTCAGTTTTATGTACAAATTACGTAAAAATTCATTACCTAGCTATGACTTACCAGTGATGTCAGACTTAGGTCATGTATTCGCGTGGTCAAATTAACTTCACCTACTGCTACTACAGCATGTCGGTGATGCGAACTCACAAGATTTTACCCATCCAAAAAAGAGTCCAACACGCACATGATACAGTCGAGTATAAACAATGCATTAGTGTATATATGCGTGTACATGTACACAGGCCACTGCGATTCGCCAGTCTGGCGCAACACGTCACTAGCATGTCAGTGACGCGAACCCATAAGTTTTGCCCCTACCAAAAATCTCTCAACGCGGCTAAACAAGTTTTCACTTCAAATACGCTTTATGTGACAACTTAAGAGTGTTTTATAGCAAAGTGTGATTTCTGGTAAACTGCCTGCATTTGCACTAAAATAAAAATTTTTAAAACTCATCGCTACCGACAGAGTCGGACATTGTTGTTGGCAGCGGGTGTGTGGACAAACATTCATTCGCAATGACTGTGCATCCAAAAAAAATAACTCCAAATCACCCCGCCTCTTAAGTACACGTTGCTACGCACTGTTAATACGCTGTATGGAAATGCGAAATTTCGTTTTAAGAAAAAAGTTGCACCAAACCTCAATTATGTTGCTAGACGTCGTGGCGATTCTTATAGGTACAGTAACTACAATTGTGTGGTGTTCATTTAAACCGCGATTTTCGATCTCAGTTTTAGGGTTAAGCCCAATTTAATTGTTTTACAATTTTTAAAACTCTTCCAGCTAATATGTTTTGTTTAATGGAGTTGACGTCGCACGTTTATGCAAAGAAGTTTGAGGCGGGAAGCCTAAGATGTACATCAAGTTCTGTCCCTGCCCGAACACGCCCGAATATTCACCTTCGGCCAACCTCGGGTTTATTTATATATATTTATATTTCTCATTTTATTTGAATGTAGCTATACTAACCTTAATAACCGTTCATAGTGTTTTAAAGTGTTTTAATATATCTAACCTAACCGACCACTTTTAATAATTGAATTAATTTTTCCTGCGCAAAAATAAAACAAATCCCGAGGTTGGCCGAAGGTGAATATTCGTGCGTGTTCGGGCAGGGACAGAACGTGATTTACATCTTAGGCTTCTCGTTTGAGGCAGCGGGACATTTAATATTACCTTTAGAGAGCTACCACTTGGATACAAACTCAGAGCTGACAAATGACTCGTGCCGAGATGTTGCGATCAAGCCCACGATCCTCGCTTCATGAACGTCACGCAAATTGAAAATTAATAAAAATTTATAATATATTAGCTAATTTGAAAACAGGGTGAGGGAAATTTGAATATATTCTTTTTAGTTTGAAAAAATTAATGGTTAAAAACAAGCACTCTATCTTATCTTAAAATCCAAACACAAACCTGGTGGTTTTTTTATTTTGTTTAAAGTAGTTGAGCTTTTTAAAATATTTATATTAAGTTTAATGTCTTAATCTGAAAAAGAAATTTCATTTAAGAATTTTCAGTTCGTGTTGCAGCACTTTTTTTTGTTTAATTTTACTTTTCATGTAATGAACGTTAGTACTCCACAAGTAGATATTTACAGGAAACCGTTGTATGAGTACTTGGAAACAATGACTTAGGAAATTTTGAGCACGTTTCGGACGATAGTTCTCAATGCGAAGTATTGGGGAAATAAATTCAAAATAGTAGTTTATTTAACTATTTATACATTTCATTTCACTAACAGCCATCTGAAAATACTATTTTTTTTCATAGTATGCATATACACTTTGCAATCGAAAATCCACGAGAACACAGACTAAACTTATAAGGCCTTTTTAACTACAGAACCCAGCAATTACGATGTGTTTGTGTATACTAAAAAAAAAAGAGCGCTATCTGGCAATGGCAGCCACCCTAACGACGACTCGATGGTACTTATCTGTTCTGCGGAGATACTAAGGCATCATTATGGTTCGTCGCTGTTTATGGCAGAGTCCCTTTAATCGGTGGTCGTGACGGCTGAAGAGAGAAGATGTTTACAAGGGGAGTGGGGGGCGGTGTGTGTGAGGGGGGGGGGGGGGTTGCTCAGGCGACGACTGCTGAGTCTCGCCCCTCGCAAAGCTCCACATCAAAAACAAAACACGTCATCAATCATTGCACACACCCCCAAATGCCCTTTCTACCGATTTGCGGGGGCAGAGAAAAACAGTCGCTGAAAATATTTTCTATATCGAATACTCCGTTTCAAGCTGAAGACGGTGTTTGTGTAGGTCTATAGAAAGTGTGATCAAAATTTAAAAAAAAAATTAAAATTTTACTAAAAGTAGATTTTATTTTTTTACCGGAGGTACCGATACCTGAGAGGGTCTTAACTATGTTGTTATTTTCTTGAAACTCAGTGAAAAAAATGTGCTTGTTTTGTCCGTATACCTATTTTAAAATATGAAATAAAGTATAAATACGTTTGACGTATTTTTAACCAAGCACAATTTTTTTTTTCCCAGCATCGTGTAGCTTACGTATCTACTAATTGAAGTCTCCGACGATGTGCTATATAGGTGTAGTGTGTGTATGTCATTTGTGACTTGAACGAACTTTTAACAGGGCGTCTCTCTGACACACGGGCGTACATGGAACTATTTTCCTCCCCCTCGTGCTGTTCAAGACAAGACCCTCACCCACCCCCTATTACATTTTCGCATTTTAAGTTTTCCCCTCCCCCCCCCCCTTTTTTTTCCATTCCGCTATGATTTTTCTGAGCTTGTTATCACGCAGATTGCTATCTGTGACGCATGCGCCGGGTGCCGGACGCTTTCATTTTTTCTTTTTTTTTCACCGTCCCTTTTCCCCTCCGCCTAGCCCACGCGTGGGGGTCGCGCGATAAAAACCGGGCGGTCCGCGACGGACAAAAGACGGCGTCGTCGGACAATGCACCGCGCGTCGCACGTCGGGGTTTCGCTACTGATCACAAGGCTCTCTGCTGCAGGGGACAGAACGTAGCCCGACAAGAACACGTGCGCGAGGAAGAGAGTATATTAAAAACCAAAAGTCTTTTTTGGAAAAAAAAAAAAAAAAAAAAGACAACTCTTTTTATTTTCGTGCGCGAGTTTCCCCACATAGTGTAACTTTTTATGGCTTCTTCGGCACCGGTGAAAACCTGTGGGTTCCAATTAAATTTTAGTTCTCAAAATAAACCAAGCCGACCACGAGTAACTGCTAACTCTTGCTTGATGCCAACGCACAAAGCAACAAAGCGCGAAATTTCAAAGTCGTTTTTGGATCCCCAAACAACGTGTCGGAATCAGTGTGCGTGGTTAATTAAATCTCCCGGTGGCACTGGAACATTACGAAACCAAGCCGTCGTCGCCAAACAGCTTCACCTCAAATTTCGGTCCTCTGGCCGGCTTCAGCGGAATTTGCTGTCCCATATTACCTAGGTCCAGTTCAGTACCTCCATGCCTTATTTAGTGATGTCGATATCCCGGAATATGTCCTCGTTTTAAAATAGCTATTAAATTATTTTTTTTTTTGGAATAACGAGATGTTTTGTTTGTATATTTTCCCTGTGGGGTCACCATTGAAGAGTAATTTGTTTAGTCCTTAAACCTCATGAAAGTAAAGTTAACTTACTATTGATTGATTACGTACAGTTTTTTAACAGCGAAATTTCTGTTTTACAATCATCTACCTGAAATATAATTAAATAATCAATTTAAAAATTCTTTGTTCGTTTTATTTGTTCAATTAATTTTTTCTTGAGCCTCATAGGGTAGGTCAGGTAGTATTTTAGTGTTTCTGATGACTTCGAGATGAGAAATATTATATTTTCGCTGAAATCCCAACAGAGAAATGAAAGCCGACACTCGGCGATGCATCATCGGAAACACAAACGAGGGAGCGTTTCTCAAAAGCGGGACAGACCGATGGTTACCTCATTTATTAGGGATGAAACCGGAAACGTAGGGCGATGGGAGGCGGAATTGGAAGGGAGTTGAGCGCGTAGCAGGGTTCGGGAGGGGGGGGGGGGGTTTGGAAGCCCCCGTCAGATCTTTCAATTTCAACTCCGGAGAATTCGCCTCCCGAAGGGAATAATCGCCGAACAAAAGGCAAGAATCTAATTGCAGCCACCGGACAGGAGTGCATGCGGGGGTTTTTGATGGCAAGGGAGCAGTAGAAGGGGGGAGGGGGGATGAGTGGGCGGGGTTACAACGGGCCTTTTCGAAACTAGCCTGCAACAGGGGTGTCCAAAACCTCCGGTCTCGCGCGAAACTCTCTTCCGTCGAAACTAGCCTGCTATAGGGGTGTCCTGAACCTCTGACCTCAAGCAAAACTCCCTTCCGTCGAAGGCATATGATTTGAGACCAATGAGAGTTTACTATTTTAAGACCTTTATTTGTGATCAGTGTTTCGTCGGTCAAATAAAGTTATTGCTACAGATACAGTCACTTGGAGAATATTTTAAATATATAAATAAATACTCATTTAACTTTTTTTTAATTTCTCCGACGCATGGAAATTGTGAAAAAAATAATAGATAAAGATTTACTTATCAATCAACTGAATTCTTTTCCAACAAGGACAGGCTCTCTTTAGTAAATACAAAGAACTTTGTCATCTCATTAACCATCGTCATCGCTTTAAATTTATGTAACCGTTTTAACGAGAAAACATAGTGCGCGTTTCAGTCATGGCTAAACTAAGTGTAAGTTTATAAAATTATTCAGTGAATTATAAGCTGAAATATATAAATATTATATATATATATATATATATATATATATATATACAAGGGAGGCAAAGTGAACGCCGACTGTAAATTCTGTCAAGTCTTTTTTGGCAAAGAACATTTCCCTTAGGCGAACCAGTCAATAAGTCAAATACTTCCTTCCGACCTGACTAATGAAAATTCCTAAGCTTTAAATTTAACGGCCAAAATATAATTATGAATGTACAAAATCCCAACTGTCCATCACAGTTAACAGATTTTTATAAAAACATTATTTAAATAAAAGCGTATTGAGAGTGTATCTTCCCTTCACCTCTTCGTTTCACTAAAACACCAGCAAGCGAAACTTAAAAGATAAAAATAAAAAAAATTAATGAAAGACTTGTCCTTACATGACGAAAAAATTTAAATTTGAAACTGTCCGATTTGAAATCGACAATTTTAAGTAAGAAAGCAAAAAAAAAATAACTTCCACCCGTGAGAAAAAAAAATTAAAAGGATAAAATTTTCCAGAGTATCGTTACTTTAAAAGTGGCTTTGGTCACAAAATTTACCTAAGCAAAACGGCGGAGTGTAGGTACCATACCATCTTTGTCCTTTCATCGTAAATTTCAAACCAGTTTTCGTGCCTTTAAACAAGGCCATCGCGAGCAACCAAAGTTCCTCCAAATAAACTGTGCGTGGATTTCCATGGCTGTACAAGGAACACCCAGGAAACTGACGTCATGCCCGCAGTTCGGTAGGCATCCCCCCGGGAACGTAAGCAGAGGATAACCTTAAAGAAGGGGGGGGGGGGATGGGCGAAAATTAAATCTCGCGATGGATGGAGGAAATTTTGAAACTTTCCCTCCCTCCTGGAGAGATTCCTTATTCGCTGCGCCGAGGGAAAGAAGGCAATGCAGAGGAGAAAAAGTCTGGTGAGTGAGGGGCGGGGGGGGGGGGGGGGGGGTGTAGGAGGAGGTTGCACACGTGGACCCAAGTTGTCTCTGGATGCCCGCCCAGGTTTACGAGGCTCGAAAAGAAGAGGGGTTGGCTGGTTGGCTGCATTTCTTATTAGCCGATTCATCCGGCGAGGTTACTTTGTGTCTTCGACCGAGCCCGGGGAAGGCGGCAGCTATTGTTAACGTCAACCCGCCCCCGGTCTCTTACGTTCCTCCCCTTTAGACTCCCCGCCCTTGGCCCGAGTTTAATAACACCCGATCGCATTGTGCGCGAGACGCGACTGCTGCTACCCAGGCCTTCCTTTGCCCCTCCGAGAAAATAAATTAATTGGGAAAGAAGGGGATCTTCTAACCGCTTTGGAGCGTCTTTCCGGGCTCTACCTTTTCTTGCGGCGTTCCAAAGCCGAACTCGTTCGGAAAGAAGAACGTTACTCCGCGGAGGAGAGGTTGGTTTGGAGGAAGCCCGTTCGCCGTTCTGTGGGAGCAGCTTCCGAGAGAGTGCGACACCTTTTTGGAGTCGTGATGACGTGGGTCTACCAGGAGACTGGACTCTGTTGTCCGGGGGAGCTGAATTGTTTCCCCTTGGATGGGCAGCCCTTCAGGATTTTTCTGGCAATGGTTTGTTTGTACAGCGACTGGAATCGCAGCCCATCCAATTTCTGAAAACATGTTTCTTTAAGTGTTTAAATGATCCTGAAAACTTGCCCCTTGGAAGGGCAGCCCAACAGGATTTTTCTGATAGTAGTTTTTTTGAAAGGTTGTCTGAATTGTTGCCCCTTGGATGGGCAGTCCTTCAGGATTTTTCTGACAGTGGTTAGTTTAGGTAAGGTTAGGTTAGGTTAGGTTAGGTTAGGTTAGGTTAGGTTAGGTTAGGTCACTTTATAAACTAACCACTGTCAGAAAAATCCTAAAGGGCTGCCCATCCAAGGGGCAACAATTCAGACAACCTTTAAAACACACTACTGTCAGAAAAATTCTTATGTGCTGCCCTTCCAAGGGGCAAGTTTTCAGGATTATTTAAACACTTAAAGAAACATGTTTTCAGAAATTGGATGGGCTGCCCTTACAGTCGCTGAACAAACCATTGCCAGAAAAATCCTGAAGGGCTGCCCTTCCAAGGGGTAGCATTTCAGTCGCCCCTGCTGTCCGTCCCGTTTCGAAGAATTACGAGCCCCGAGCAGACACGCAGACATCTCCGGAGGCCACTTTGCCTTAAATCCTCAGTGCATGACTTGTGTGACGTAAATAACTAAATGAATTACGGCTTAAATGGCACCCGCCTAGCCGAGGGCGTGCTTCTAGCCTCCGAAATTGTGCAGTCTTTTTCGTCGTGCACAGGACAACTATGATATTTGAGCGGTAACGTAACACTTTTTGGCGTAGCAATGTAGATAAACGTGTAACGCAAGTCCCTATAGTGCACTTTTTAAAATCTGTACAGAATGTTTCATGATTAAATATTATTCTGAAAACACGCTTTTTAGCCATTTCCACTCTCATAAAGTACAGTTTTAAAAACCAAATACAGAAATATAAATACTCATAAAGTATTATAAATTTATTTCTTTGTACTTCCGAACTTGCGGGGAAAAAACCCCACCAACGTTTGAACCCATCTAGGAATCTAACTGGGATCGGCTTGATGGAAGGCGATCTATCTGACCACTCGACCACTTTGGCCCCTTGTGTGACGTGAAACCTGAACTTCGTCGTTCTTATCGCACGCACTAAAACAACTACGCATGTTTCAAAAATGGAGTTTCTAAGGTCAAAAATAAAACTGCTTTGAAAAAGACGCAATGTGTATTCATAGCACGAAGAATAGCGCAACGACGCGGTAGTGGTTTTTAAAAATAAACTATCTTTTACCGCTTTTTTTTCCTTCTCATAATAAGGCGTAATCTTTAAATCAGCTCGTTGAATAATGAATTCACCTTTATGACGTCACGTTTAGTCCCAAAATTATTCAGAAATTTTCGCAAAAGCTAAAATTTTGTGTGAATTAAAGGCAGTTGTTAGTTTATTATATATAGGGACAGGAAAAATTCGCGGGTTCAATTACCTGTAGGATGAACTCCATAGTTCTACGTACAATAGGTCAAATGTCACCCACTCATTGGCTGCTGTCTTGTGAGACGTTCCAGCGTAGCAGCCTGTTATTCGATGAAGCTTTGATTGGGTGTTTCTCATTGGCCCAGAGTCATCCAGGTGAGTTGTGAGCCAATAGCAGAAGCAGCACTGAGGTATAACTATTTGTATTTTAGCCTATCGCGAAATGAATTCGCGAATTTTTCCGGTCTCTAATTGCATGTTATGGAATAGTTGGGTGTATAATGTGTATTAATAATCACGTCATTTCTCATATATTAACAGACAGAACTTTTAATTTCAAAACTATCGCCATTCGCATGGTTGAAATTATTTAGAGTATTTCCTTTAATTTCAACAATAAAAAAATTGTCAATGATAAAACCATAAACCTTAATTTAAAAATTAAAGTACCTCGTCCTAAAATACGTCTAAAATATAGAATAGTTAATGGATAGTGCTTAATATTTCCCACATTAAAATAAGAAAGAGGTGATTTGTATCGACTAAAGAAACATTATTTTTTTGAGACGTAAGAAACCCAAGCAAAAAGCGTCACTAATTTTGCTCTCACCAGTAAAAATGAAGTGAAACATTTCTTTTTTGTTGGTGCTATGGGAAAAAGATTTTATTTAAACAAATTTGTCTTTTTTTTTTTTTTGACAAAAACATATGTGTAATTTGTCTGACCATTATTTTAATCAGTGTACGTTGAGATTTAGGACTGCAATTAACAAAGAAGTAATTATTTCTACTCCAAAGAGCTATTGAGTAGTTTTGTGACTATTACATAGAATAGTTTACATTACCTGCCTTGCAAATGTACCCAGCAAGAACGTAGCAAGAATTTCGAGAACTTACTACGCACCGCATCTGTTGAACGCTAACATACATATGTTCATACGTTCACCGCTAATTGCCAGCAACAATAAATAACTTCGGTAAACATACCATCCAAAAGAAGATGGGGAAAAAAATGGAAGAAATTCCCATGAAAAACATAGAAATATTTTATTTTCCCTCCCTTGGAGCAGACACTCGGAACTCTCCGATGGGTCCCAAGAGCGCTAGGTTGGAACCATGGCTTTGGAGGGGTCGGAGGGGGGGAAAGGCGGGAATATTAAAAAGGCATTCCCTGCTATTGGTTTCCGTTCCGTTTTCGCATATTGCATCGGATATCAGAGGCGCATCATTTAGCGGCGCGCGGGCAGGCCACGGACTGAGAGAGAAGGGAGATATTCGCCACGCGATATTAATTGCTTCGTGTATTTACGCGCGGTGACGCAACCCCATGCCCTCTTCCTTTTTTTCTCTCCCCCCCCCCCCCCCCCTTAATCAACCCATCGCAATCTTTTTCCCCGGTGCTAGCTTTGCCCCAGGTGCGAAGGGATGCTGATGGAGTTTGGGGTGGAAAAGGGGTGTTTACATATGAAAACACTATGCTGCACCCCAAGGGAGGGAATGATGGACATTGGGAAAGGGGGTGGGGGTAAAGCATTCCCTTGCATTCCCCTGAATTTTTCCGTCGATCTGTCTTTGTGCGCTCGGCAGATAAGGTATGAGAGGGTGGATGGCGAGAGAGATGGTAGAATTTGGGGAGGGGGCACAGGGGGTTGAAACAATATCGCGGACCATCGGGTACCCTCTCCTGTAATATGCACGGACCTAGATGCCTCCCTTCCCCCGCGCATCGACCGGCATTTGCACACAAAGATCAAACATCGTGGCCCGAGGGATGAATGAAATCGCTTCGGTCCCTCCGACGATCCACTGGAGGGGAGGGAAATGGCTGACGTTGGGTGGAGGCAGGCGGCTTTTGGGAGCATGGAGGCAAAAATATAAAAATAAAATAAATAATCGCCGTGACGTGGGACCGGTGAACGGGGTTGGAGGCGCCAGGTATTCATACATGCTCGTATTTATTAAATTAATTAACAAGGGTATGGAAATTTCTGGTTGGGAGTGGGGTTTTTTTTCGACAAAGGATGGGGGTGGCGGGGTGTTGAATCCCCGAGAGGGGCAATAGGGGGTAGGTGCGCGGTTTCGGATGTTCGCGTCACGTCCGTAATTAATCACTTAAACACGTCCGACGGAAATTTTTACACGTGTGAGTATCCCCTCCCCTCCTCATCGCACTGTACTCATGCTTCTTTTTGTCTGCCATTGGAGCGCGTAAGTGATTTGACGCAAAACCGACAAATTCTGCACACGCGGTGAAAAGTGAAACGAGAGAAAACAAGATGATTTTTTTTCGGTTATGGACCAAAGTAGGTTCTAGCGAATCTAAATATTGCAATTTTGTTTTTTAATAATTTTACAAAACCCTCAAAACCTTTTTGTTTTCTGTTCTGTAAAACGTAACTCATCCCAGACGTAATTTTGTCGATCGAAATCCTATGTTCTGCAGATAACACGGGTTCTTAATTTATGTTTACACTTGCTCACGGAGCGCAATAGTTGATTTTCTACGGACTGGAAAAATTCGCGTATTCAACGACCTCCAGGATAGACTCCACGATCCTGTGCACACTCGGACAAACGTCACATGTTCATTGGCTACTGACTTGTGAGGCGTCTCAACTGGGAGACTCGTGATTCGATACTGCTTTGACTGAGGGTCTATAGTTTGCCCACAGTCCTCCAGGTTAACAGTGAACCAATACCAGAAGTTGAATAAAGGTACAATTATTTGCATTCCAGCATATCGCGAAATGAATCCGCGAAATTTTTTCTGTCTCTAACCATAACTACCAAACGCACAATTTTTTTTCATACATGTGTGGAGTCAAGTCAAAAGGTGTAAAACTACGTGGTCTCAGAAGCCGCTCCCAGATGTAGGAAACGTCAAATGGGGGACGCTGGTCGTTTCTCGAGCGACGGACGCCTGGTGTCGCTGGCTCGTGACGACGCGTATTTCCCCAACCGTAAGAGAACTCCCCTCCGGTGGGGCAAATTTTTTTCGCAGGGACGAAGCGTAATGGAAGACACAGCTGGCGCGAGAAGAACATATGCTGTCATGATTCACTTATAAGGATGCGGCAAAACGCTGATCGAAGCTAGGGAAAATAAACAAAAACGTACACCATGTTTTGTTGGATGAAATGAAAAAAAAAAATTTAACTGTGTTCTCTAAAGTTGTCAGGGCAAAAACCAAAAAGAAAAATAAGTAAAAAAATGTTGAACACCCGCAGACACATGCTTGTTCGAGGCTACATCGCGTGATACGTGCAAAATAAGACTTATAAGAGGATTTGGCGTTTGATTTGTCCAGAGTTTTCAATTCTGCGACTCTTTCGCACTCTTGTAAACTCTATGGACCCGATCACTCTCTATCTGCGTGTTCCTATAAATTCACTTAATACATATTAACATTTTATTTGGCACAGATCCATTCGTAAACATATTGGATATTTTTTTTGTGTATGTATACGTCTTTTCGACAGCATATCGGAGGCGGATGCATACAAACCCACAAAGAAAGGAATCGTGCAACAAAATTAATGCGGGTCAAAAGGCCCAAGTTCTCAAACTTTGCATTGCAGCATTTCTGCCATACCCAACTCTTCTCACCTGGACCTTTTCCCCTTATCCAATAGTGACATTGATTGCTTGAATGCATGTTAATTTTATACGGCCAAGGGCCTGTGTCTATGCGAGTCTTACCTGGGCCACAGTATTTATCTTTAAGCTAGGGCGACCAAAGGGGCGTCCGCCATGGCGCCAAACGCTGCAATGACTGTTACAAAAATTACTGTCCTGTTATATACTATTACAAAAAGGTATCATTTGTGATGTTAGTAACATGCAGTTTATTTACAGATGTTTTCTAACTGCAGGGGGTTGATCCCTGTGTTGTTAAAAGTTTTCTTTCTTTGGAAGGTGGACAAATTCCCTCTCCTTTACCACCAACCCCTTTTTTTCCTGGATAGGCCAATGAGATCAGGCGGGACGTGTACAGTTTGGTAGCAGCTGCAAAGGCACGATAGTAGAGACCGGAAAAATTCGCGAGTTCAATGACCTATAGGATGGACTCCATGATCCTCTATGCACTCGGCCGAATAATTGCATCTGCTCATTGGTTACTGACTCGCAGCACCTGTTAACTGGGATGCTCGCGATTCGCTACTTCTATTGTTTACATTTTTTTCATTGGCCCAAAGTCCTTCAGATATACTGTGGCCCAATCACCGAGGCATAAAAAATGCAAACTTTTTGGATTCTAGCCTATCGTGAAATGAACGCGCGAATCTTTCAGGTCTCTACACGACAGTATTTAAAGTTGGCGGTTATCGAAGTGGGGGAACAAGGATGAATATTTACCACGCGAAACAACTCCGCTTTGGAGACATCAAGGTCGTCGTGAGAAGGGAGTCAGTCGGAAGGAAGAGAAATAAAAAGAACAGTTGATATAAAAAAAAGGTGGGGAGGTATGGAGGGGAGAACTCGTAAGCCTCGTACCGACGTCTCGCCAAGGAAGTTAAGTACAGCGGGTAGCGGCTTTTCCGCGCCTAATGTTTTTAACTTGACAAATAGACTGCGGCCTGTCGCGCATACTTAGCGACAAGTCCTGAGATGGGCGATGAGAGGAAGAGGAACACGATGAAAGAAAGAAAAAAAAGGGGGGTAAGGAGGGAATCGTGAAGCACGAGGTAAATGTTGAAATATGACAGCAGCCGGTATATTCCCCCAACGGTGTCGCGAGGGGAATAAAGTATTGTCCCCTCCCACCACATCCTCAAAATTTAGGGGGAAAAGAAGGTCGGCGGAGCCGCGGAAACAAAAAAAAATTTACATTCTGGAACCACTGCGCGCCCCCAATCTCCAGATCGTCTTGAAGTCCAATTTGCTATTCAGAAATCTGTTGACATAGCGTTTAATATTTTTAATGCACTTAATGTCTTTCGTGATAAGATTACTTTTTTAAAGAAAAAAACGCGGTCGCAGCGTCAAAGAATAGATTGTACAAAGTAACGAACAAAGTGTATTTATATACAACAAACACATCGTTAAGTAAAAACCAAGCCTGAATAAATTGAATTATTAGTTAAGTACTATCATTTTTTTTTTTTTTTTTTGTATTTTCGGATATCAGGAAGTGTTTCGAAGATATAGCGTCACGAGGTAGGACTATTTCCCAAACTCAGTTCAACATCGCGAAATGGTTTTCACTTAAAAATTAAAAAAAAAATTAGAACGTTGTATTTGCAGCATTTTATGTTAAAATAATTTAAAAGTTAAAGGTCAAGGAATGTAAATAAAATTTCTTTGTAATTTACTTATTCTTCAAAAAAAAATTTGGCCGCACGTATTTGTACACATATTCGTACACATGTTTGAGACTTAAAATATTGGTAGAAATGTTCTAAGTTTCGTGAAATTAATATTACGGAAAGCTTAACCAATTTACAATGTGAAGTTTCTTCAAATCATTTGATGTGTCCATTTTTCAAGCAAATAATTTCGGTTTTTAACATGATTATATTTTCCGTACGTTATTGGAATAGTTTATTATGTTAAATAACACCATTCGTCTACGACTGCCTGCTAAGTGTCTGCTTGGGTTTTTGCGCACGCATCTAAAGCACAAACGTATATATAGCATTTATATGCTTTATATATAGTATATATACAAGATATATATATAGCATATATATATGCTGACTACTGTTAATTTATTAATACGACATCCTGTCAAGTCAAGCATTCTTTATGTTTTAGTTTTGTGTAGCGCCATTGGTAACTATTACAAAAGGTTGGATCGGAAGAATTTCAATTCATTCCTTTCTGAAATGACAAACTGTATTGATAAGAACGTTATCATACAATTATCTTTGATGTTACATTTTTCTGTTTAAAAAAAATAATTCGCAGTCGTGGAGTTTGAAAAGAACCTAAGAAACGTAACTTGTCCAGACGTGTTTGCTAAGCGAACAATGGCAAGAAAAACGAATACAGAGGGCAAAAAAAAATCGGCCTGAAAGTAAAAAAAAAGTAGAAGAAAGATTACCATCTTCGCGCTCCGCTGCAGCCGATCTATAAAGGAAAATTTCTTTTTTCTTTCACTCGCAAGGTAAATATTTCCCGGCGCGCACGAGCAAAACATTCTTTGAGCTTCGCGACCACCCGCGACTGTTTTATTTATTATTATTATTATTATTATTATCATCAAGGTTTTTCTACCGGACTTTGCAAAGCCGCGACGCAACCTCCCGCGATTCTAACGAGCGGTCTGATTGATAAGTTCCGGCGAGGAAAAGACACATTATTGGTTCCGGTTCTGGCGCCAAAATGCTTCCCTTCTTTTTTTTTTTTTGTTGTTTTGTTCTTTCTTGCCTTCGACAGTCCTTTTTTTTTTTATGCATCGCCACGACTGTATAAATAAAGAGGGGAGGTACAACCCATCTCCAATATCCCTTCCACCTTGACAACAATGGATGAAGAAGGGGGAAGGAGGGGGGGGGGGGTTGGTACGTCGCTAAACAATCGGACGTGCAATAACAATTTAATAAAAATCAATACGCGTTTCCGTCATGTTTTTTTTTTTCAATTTTGGTCGCTGCGCTTCTTTGAGCGCGGTAGAATGGAGGTGTGTGTTCCCCTGGCCAGCTTTTAACCATTGTGCCCCATCCCCTCTTATCACGAAAATACACGCCCCTTCTACCCTCCCCCCCCCCCTCACACCTACCCAACATCCAAAGCCAACGTAACCATGACGTAACCACGAAGTGTCTCGGACAGGAGCAGTGAGCCAATTTCACGGTAGGCCTCCCGTCTTGAACGCCTCGCCACGACTTAACAACAATATAAAAATGTGGCCGTCCAAAGAACTTTGAGGTTCGGAGTTATTAGGGAAAGACTTCCCGTTGAAAAGTGGTACATATTATCTAAATATAATACCATCTTCTCAATGGAAACATTTTTTTTTTTACCTAGTTATAAAAATCTTTAGAAACATTAAAAAAAAAAGTTTAAGTTACGATAAATGAAAGCAGTAATTTCTGAAGAAGAAAAAAAAATCGTGCAAATTGTATCCTGTCGATAAAATTAAACAACATAAAGATGAAAAGTTCCCAATGAAATAAACATAACCATATCAATTCAAGCTGGAAGAACAAATTTTCCTTCATGTTATGTTAATTCAACTTAATTGCGCAAAAATTATTTAATGATAGTGACGATATAAACGGGCGGATAAACTTTTAAAACCTGTGAGAGAGAAAAAAGTAGAAATATAAATTCGCTGTCTCTTTCTCTTATTGTATATGGTCGCAAATGGATAGGTCGCTGTATTTAGTTCAGCTGAATGTATATCACCCAAAAATGTGGTCGTAATACACAGTAAACTATTTTGTTGAGATATATATATCAAGTATTTCATTAACGCATTTTTTAAAGAGAAAAGAGTTAATTTACAAAATTAAAAATTGTATCCTCACGGAAAATCTAATCTTATAACAATAATGAAAATCATCTTAGAGGGTTTTCCAATTTTTGCACTGACAGCAGATGAATTGTCACTTATAACAATCATCCAATCGGGAGAATTCTTTGTTAGCTTCAATTTAAAGTTCATTCCATAATTTAGTGATTTAAAAATAAAAAGGGCTACAAGAACCTCAGTCGCCCAAATGTATTTTTGTCAATACACAGACAAGTTTTATGAGCGTTATCTTTCGCGAATTTTTTTGTACGAAATAAATTTAATTGTAAGACACTAATATTCTGTAAAAAAAATTATTAAAAATAAATTTTCCAATACAGTTTTTTGTAAACGTAAAGAATTGTGCAGTGCCAGGTTTTTATCATTTATTCCTTCCTGGGTGACTCAAGTAAAGTTGTTATCAATTAAATAGTTAAATTATGCGCAAATACTCCTCGACTGATAACAAACAAGTTGAAGGTAGAACATAAAGGTGAAAATTCTTTCAAGTATGTCAAGAGTTACAAACATAGAGAGCACAGAAAATAACGTGGAAGGAATAATAAAAAAAACACTACAGCACAGAAGAACACAGCGGGCTGACCACGGCGAGACAATGGTTTCATACTTTGCTGTACTATTTTTCTGATTAATTTCTCTCACTATATTTTCTGTTTTTTTTTTTTATTTGATGTCAGCTTCTTTTAGCTTCCTTTTGTATGTGTTTCCCATATCAATATTTGTTATACTTATTGTGGTTTCTTATAGTATACAATGAAACCAGCAAAAGCGTATGTAAAAAACTCAATCATTCTTTTCCATTGCAAGAACCATTTCAAGAACGTAAGCGAATGTAGGGCGTACTAGGGAGTTGGTATAGCGTACCATGGTGTTGGTATAGCGTACCATTGAGTTGTTATAGTAGCAGGGAGTTGATATAGGCCGCATATCTTCAAACCACCTTCAAGACTGTTAAAAGTTTTCACCTTATAATTTACGAAGTACGCTGATTACAAATTGTCCAGGGATAATCGTTAATTTATCGATATCCTCGTAAATTTACCGGTGAAAAGTTCACTTAATTTGAAAATAAACCCAAAATATTATTTTTAAAAAAGTAAAAAAAAAATTAATGGCTAAGACTCATGCGAAAACACACGTTCTTCAACCTGGTGTGCGATTATCATATTTATACCGAAAATAATCATTCAGAATTTGAAATACGACGTATGTATTTTCCCCGAGGAGTCAGAAAAAAACGAAGAACTTTTAGTATAATTTAATAAAATCATTTAAACATACGCCACTGCAGTTTTATACTGTTTGTCATGGAAAAGCTCACAAAAGCAAAAAAAAATAAAAACATGAACCTAATGATGAAACAAAACATTTATTAGGGACAGCACAACGGTGACAGCTAGGACTAACACAAAATGTTTACCATGACGAAACAGTTGCGACGTTTCGGGAACTGACATATGTTCCCGTCATCAGGAACAAACAATCTAAAACAGGGGGTTTATATACGTTCGATCTCCTCTTTTGGCACAGCCAACGGCAAGCAAGGGCTCCCCTGATTGGCCGCGCAACCTAATGTCTGATATTATTGGCCTGTGTATTGCCGCGAGAGTCGTAGGTTTTAAACTGCGCTTTGTGGTGTGTGTGTTATTTTTTCATGACAAACTGTGCGAAACTGCAAATGGCGTATGTCCGAAAAAAAATTTCATTGAATCGAAATTCCCGATTGCATGAATCATTCAAATTACTCCTAATTTATTTGAGGCGAATTCTTCTTTAGAGAAGTCCGTAAATCACTGTGATTTCTAACAGTGGGCGAGTCCTTATTCGAGTCTCGGTGCCGGCAGCCTGTTCGTCGGTGGCCGACCCTGGTGGCGCGATGGGGGGGGGGGGGGGTGTGGGGAGGGGGGGTAGTTTGGACCCAGCTTTAGCTCATCTCCGAGGTACCTGAGGTCTCCCGCCTCGACCGAACCCCCGCCGCCCGGTTTCTGTTTGCGCGCGCGTGAATCAACATCAACTGCCCCCTCGCTACGTACCCATTTAAATTAATGAATCCCCCACCTCACACCACCCCCGCACATTTTTTTTCTTCTTCTTCTTCTTCTTCTTCTTCCCCCGCAAGGCCAGCTGCTCGACCCTTTTCGCCCCCTATCCGCAACCCCTATCCTTCCCGCGTTCAACCCCTACGCCGCAGTTCTTGCGCGGGTGACTTTTCCGAGGACGTCAACACCTCCACAGCTGGCTTTATCGATACCGTCACGGTGGAAAATAAGGATGGAAAAGTGGTGGGGGTGGGGGGGGGGGGGGTTAAATTGTTGGTTTCCCGGAAGCCAAGGTATAGGGTGTTCCTGCGTCGCTCGGAAATGGGACGACGCGGTTACCAGGGCTCCGAACCACAAGGTGAACCGTCTCTGGGTTCCACTTTCCACGCCGCTGCGTTCTTCCCGCGAACATTATTTTTTCCTCCCCCCCCCCCCCCACCCGGACAGTTAAACAACTCATTTTATAAAAATATCTGATCGACTTTGTTTCATAGTTTTTTTTTTTTGTGTGTAACATCTTAGCTCTCAGAATGCGGCGTTTGGTAAGAGTAATATCTTGTGAACGGAAGTAGCATGGAACGCTGATTCCATCTGTGTCGAATGGCGTGAACATATGTTCACAAAGCTAAAGGAAAAATTGTTATAGTGTCAACTGTTTATAGTGAATGTTAACAAGATGGGTAGAATTTCTATAAAATTCCTTGTCGAAAATCAGGTCCAGAGAAGGGTTTTTTTTTTTTCCGAGTCTTTCCCGCTTGTATCGGAGCCGATTCTTTATATACGTAGTTTAAAATTTTGTTCTGTAAGTCGAATGATTCGCTAGTCGACGCAGCTGCTTCTGGCAACGAATTCTAGCGGCAAGTGCGGAAACTAAGTGTGATTCGCGTCTGGAAATGTAGTTGAAAACACAATTTGCGAATATATTTATCACGCTTGGCATTATTAAAAGAATTCTACGTTATATTTCGTGTCCGCGTTTCGTATTATTAGTGTTATTGCAAAATGAGAACACATCAATTTGCTCGTTACCGAGGTTAGGTTAGGTTTTTAAACATCACTGGCGAGTACTAAAAGAATCGCTCACTTTTTTTTAAGTACTATATCATTCACACATCAATAGCCATTAGGTATTCCCACAAAAACTTTGAAAAACTCACGTGTCGATGACATTGGAAAAAAAGAATTTTTATTTATTTATGAATGATATTCTACAAATACAGTTTTAAGATAAATACTGCACACGAATGGTTAATATAAAAAATAATTTCATGCTTTCAGTAAGTACATGCTAGGACTAACGTAATATACATATTTAAAACACGATACTTAATTTTAAGATATTTATTTCAACGTTAGAAATCATTACACCAGTTTATAAATAATTTTATTTGCATTCACAACAGCGCTTCTTTAGGAGGCTGGTATAGAACAATTGTCCTTTGTCTTGGTAGATAATTGGGGAGCCTTAGCAATCACAACTCCCTAGGATTCGACCAGGTTTTCACTGCCACGTGCATCCAGTTTAATCATGATGTAACAGCGAATCTGCAATATTTTTTATTGTCAAGTTATAACTTTAGATTACATTAATTTAATAATAATGTTTTTTTATCTTCCGTATGCGCGCACATACACAACTAACCATTTTTATTTATTGTTTTTCTATAGTAAAACTGTGACTCATCGCCCAAACAGAAAAACTCTCTTTCGTGTCGCAGTCATGTTGAATAAATAACGTTAATGCATTGCATTTTGAATTCAGGCCCATCTCATTATTGTTCCACGTAAATGTCCCTCACAATACAAATTTTAATTTAAAATGTCTTTTAATTAAGGGCGTTTCCTCGGATGGCCTTGAAGACATTTCATAAGGATTCCTTTATTGACCGCATCAATAAGTACCGTTACGTTTTCTTAACCTACGTTTTTTTGTTTTATTTCGTATCAAGACCATAGAATTCCGATATAATTATAAGTGAGACGGTCTTAAATCGTGCATATACTTATACTGCCATAAATTTAACTGAGAAGATACAAAAATAGTGAGTTAAGTAGCCAAAACTAAAAAAAAATTGTCACCTAAAGGTTAACCGTATCAACAGGTAAATTCATATAGAGTGGAAAATACATACAATACCAAATGTCGATAAGCATTTAATGGCTAACAACAAACATTGTGGACGCAAATTCTAAACTTCTCAGTTTGGTAGAATCTAAGTGAGAATCGAGAAACTGTTATGTTTGTTTTCACATCAAACGCAAAAAAAAAAAAAAAAAAAAAAAAACAGGTTTTCAGCAAAAACTGTGCTTAAAAACACTAACGCGAACATAGACTTTGTGTTGGCACAAACTATTGTACGTTTCATTTTTAAAACAAATTGATTTTTTTCCCCAAAATAAAGACAATGGCTATCGTTGTTTATGGTATCGGTTTTGAACAATAACAGAGAAAATCACCCCCGGATCATTTTGTACCTGCGAGCGATAAACTATTATTATGAAGGAGAGCGATTCATCAAGATAAGACTTATCACCTCGGCAGTTCCCCTGGCCAACGGTGGGGGTGATGGAGGGGAGGAAGGGCGCCTTGACGCGACGCGACGTCCCAAAACATCAATCTCTGTAACGAGAATGAGAGCCTCGCCTAGCAGACCTGCCGGGCATATGGGAGGCTAATCATCGGCGCGTCGAAGCGGTCGCTCCGAGCGCTGATAACAGAGCAGCGGGCGAGATAATGCAGCGCTCGACTGCAACTGGCGGTCGCCAGGGGCGCTGCGTGGCGGTGAAGACATCTACTCCGTAGTCAAATAAATGTTTTCCATGTTATTACTATCACAGCCAGACACGTCTGCATGATTACCTACATGGTAACTGGGTGAAGCCATTTTTTTTCTTCTTCTGCTTTGATGCCTCCTTTTTGTCAGCCACCCAAACCATTGGCTGAAGTGTACTGTTTGAATTGTGGATACAGTTTTGAATAACTATACTAACCATCTTCAGACATGGTGAAGCAGCATTTCAGCGATGTTTCGGGCAGGATGGTGATGGTGAGGTAAACACGTGACTTCAACTACGTCACAGCATGCTTTCTTCTAGAAAAATCCTAATTCCATGATTATATTGTGTCTGAAGGAATTTAATTTCCTTAACTCCAACACGTAGAAAATTTCCAGAGAATAAATAAATTTATATGTTATAAAAAGTTGCATGTTAATATTTTCAAACTCAGGGCAAGGAAAAGCGCGCATGTGACCCGGTACACTTGATAGAAGTAAAACTTATTCGGTAATATTCAAACCTCGACTCGTAATTGCTCTCTTTACGTGTCTCTTCGGCGTCAGAAACGTCTCGCAACAGTTTTTTACGGAAACGTTGCATTAAAATTCGGCCTTGAAATTTTACACTCAACGCGCCCAAAGAAGTTTCACTTCAATAACACAATCTACTAGATAAGGGCCGGCGCGTCCATATTGGCAAAATAGGCAACCACCTAGGGCGCCAAATAGCTGGGGGCGGCGCAGCACGACACATAACAGCTGATATAATATGTTTAACGATTATTGAAACTAGATGAAAATGGATTTTTTTAACAGTTTGGAATGTTTATATTGATGTAAGTAATTATTTAAAGTCCACGGTGACCTGTTTATGATTTGTATTAAGTAAAAAAGTAAAAAAAAAACACACAAGCCTGCTTACATTTGATTGTTGACAAAATCTTAGGCTTACGTGATGTATTTTGAGGCAAGGAAAATTTTTTTGGGGTGTCCGGAGGGGGGGGGGGGGGGGCATTAAGGTTTTTCGCCTAGGGCGCCAATTTACCTTGCACTGGCCCTGACGTAGATTAGCACAAATAGGCCTACATAGATTATTCATACGTTCTTTAAATGATTCGTGCAATGGGGCATTTAGATTTAATACAATTTTTTTCTTGGACATACACCATATTGCCGTTTCGCACTGTTTGTCTTGGAAAAAAAATTAAGAATGTAAGATAATAAATAATAATACAAATCTATTTTTGCCTGATGACGGGAACAGACGCCAACCCCGGAAACTTCGCAATGTTTTTGTCACAGGAAACCTATTGTGTTTATTGGCGCTGTCGTCGTTCGTATGTTTGCTGTGTTGTCCAAGTCTGTCGTCTGTCTTCCTTTTTTGTTTTGTATTGAAACTGACTCGTCGTTGCTATCCCACTGTGCCGTCTGTGCTGTTAATTTTTTTATTGCAAAATCCCTTCAACGAGATTCTTGTGCTGTCTGATAATTAAAGTTATAATGATCATTGCAACGTCCACCATGTTTCTCATTAGTAGGGACCGAAAAAATTCGCGGGTTCAATGACCTCTAAGATGAACTTTATAGTTCTACGTACACTCGGTCAAATGTCACCCTCTCATTGGCTGCTGTCTTGTGGAGGTGTCCTAACGTAGCGGCCTGTGATTCAATGCAGCTTCGGTTGAGTGTTTCTCACTGGCCCAGAGTCGTCTAGGTGAGTTGTGAGCCAATAGCAGAGGTAGTACTGAGGTATAACTATTTGAATTTCATGCTGTCGTGAAATGAATACGCGAATATTTCCGGTCTTTACTCATTAGGTAATAAGTGTGTATATATATATATATATATATAACACCCTGATATTTCCCAACGTCAGTGGCATTTAAAAAAAAATCCTCTTTATTTCCTAGCGTTAAGGCATGTAGCATACAGTTAGAAAACTCGTCAGGATATGGCATGCTGAAACGTAGTCGAAGCAACATTTGAATCTCCCATCACCATATCGCATCACCTATTGACATTGCGGAAATGATGCTGGACCACGTACGTATGAATTAAAATTCTCCTCGTTAAAGCACAGACACTTCCAAGAAATAAAGCCCTTTGTAACTGTTTTTTAAAATAAAATAATATACCTCACCCAAAGTTTAGTGAGTTCCCCGCAAACACGAAGCCAACCATCAGTTGGACAAAATGCAATCTCCACGCCAATGTGTCTAACGTATAGTTCAACTCGCATTGCCCATCCCTCGATCGCATTTCTCCCGAATAGAAAAATATATCGTTCACGGAGACCGTTACTCGAGACATTCATTTATATTTTTTTTTCCCTTTTCGCACGTCAACAGCTGGTTCGCTCGCGGCGTGACTTTCCATATTTTCATTGTTGATGCGTCACGACCACCCTTCCCCCCCCCCCCCTCGACATTTTTTTTAATAGCATCCCGTCACTTTTATCCGCATCTTCTCCCCTAGCGAGCTTCCTTGTCGACCCCCTTGCGAACACCGACGGAATATATATATATATATATATATATATATATATATATATATATATATATATATATATATATATATATAACCGCAGCGTGGGGACTAGTCGCTCATCTGGTGTTGAAGAGGAGGGGGGTAGTGGGGGAGCCCCTAGGATTGCATATCAAAATATTGGATTTCAATTCGCGGGTCATTTTTCTTCCCGCGCGAGTGACCGAGCACTCCATTTGTCAAGGTATTGACAGGCGTCTGGGGCCTCGACGGACGAAGTCGCCGGAGGGGAGGGGAGGCGGAGACGAAAAGACTTACAGGCGGGGTGAATAAAAAGTTAATTCGTCCCCCCCCCCCCCCTTCTTTACCGCCGTAAACCCACCCTCATCTTCCCGTGACATCAACACACACACACGCACACGCCCGCCCTCCTTGCTTCTCCAATCAACGTTGGTGCGAGCCTTGGTAGGTCGGGACGTCCTAAGCATCCCTACCAGAAGTTTCTCGACCAGGCGCAACTATATTCAGGGGCGCATTTGTGTCGGCGATGATGCGGGACGATTAGCGCGACGCCCGCTGGTGCTTCTAGAGCGGTGTCTCCTCTGAACTGGCGCGCTGTCTTCTCGTCGTGGATAAGATTACTGTGAGATCTCAGAGGCAAACATAATATTATATATGGCGGTGACATGCAGATGAACGTTTTTTGCAAGTCCCTTGAATAGTTTCAAGTCTAAAAAAAAAATATTCTGAAAACACGCGTTCTTAGCCATGCCCACTCTCACTAAAAATAAAGTTTAAACAGAACTACCTACATGCCCTCAACGTCTGTGTTTTCTTAAATGCTTTTCGTAAACAGAAACCACTATGATACTTTGAAG
Source organism: Bacillus rossius redtenbacheri (assembly GCF_032445375.1). Classification (NCBI taxonomy): domain Eukaryota; kingdom Metazoa; phylum Arthropoda; class Insecta; order Phasmatodea; family Bacillidae; genus Bacillus; species Bacillus rossius. The sequence goes on along the minus strand of NW_026962011.1, from coordinate 44,886,561 downwards.
AGTTTTTAAAACGCGTGTTTTTAAATATATATGATATATTTTATATGTATATACATAATATATATATTTTTTATGATATGTATATACATATCGACTTTGCATGCGACATGTAATTCAACTGAAGCGTTATTTTGTTCATACCTGTCGTCCTGGCGCCAAATAAAGAATAATACTTACCGTCTAGACACACTAACACATTTCTTAGTAACCGTGTGCGGTACAGTCGTCTAGGAATCTAAAGAACAAGTGAGTAATATTTAAAAAAAAAAAAACTGTTTTTACGGTTTAACTTCTGTGCCTAATAAATATGAAGAGCTAATAGTTGTCCCCAATGTCAAAAATTGCGAAACTAATAGGTTTATCACTTAATTGTGAAAAAAAGTTTTGACAGTTCAAAAAGACTTAACTTGTGTGCATTTATCTAAATTGCCTTAAGTGTTCACTGTTGTTATTAATTTAAAGAGTATAACGATGAATTCATATTTGAGAAGCTATCATTTATGCCAAGTCGTGCTATATATTAGTATAAATGTATCTAAATTATTAATATTCGTAACGATATCGTATTGATTTCTGTACCCATCAACAAAAGAGTCAAAATTTTGAGCACAAATGAATACAGGATATGTACTAATGGAGGTATAAATGACAATGAACATTGGTCCGGGTATGCTGCTTGTGTTTATGGCTGAGGCCGTAGCCGTGTACAATGAAAAACACGGTATCCCTGTTATGTGGAATAAATGCCATATTGGCAAGCTACACCAATAAACCCATGCATATGAGTTGTTGTGTAAGTGTTAACGATCTTTCACTTGGCATTCCACATAACCGGCCTCCAGTGTGTTTTCTGCTACACGACGAAGACTCTAAGCGATAAACAGAACAACTTTTTAACTTTTCTGCCAAATCTACACGTCCTCCATATATAGCCAAAGTGTTGATGTGTATTTAAATGTAACCTGTAAATGGTTTAATTATTTTAACCATCTGTTCATTAGTTATGATATTATAAATTAAATTCGTAATGTAATTGTAATGTATTTTTTAAGAGCAAATACAACATTGATGCAGGGTTCCCATTCTCTTCCCAAAGCTATTTGTCCTGAGTTTTTTTCCCTGGTTTCTCTGTTTAAAACTAAAATTTCTTTGTTGTCTGGCAAGATAACAGATGTATTACAATATCATCAAAATACATTTCACCAATAAAACATAACATGCAGTATATACAACAAAAACCTTTTTTTCTGAACTCATCACAATACAATTATTCAAACTTAGAAAAAAAACGTTACTAAGTGTGACTGTAAACATTTTACTGTGCTTAAAAATAACAAAGATAATTTCTATCCCTTACTTTAAATTAATGTTAGTGGTATGAATTATTAATGGCAGAAAAATATATATTTAAAAAAAAAATACTGGTTTTAACACATTATGTAAGATACTGAATAATACGTTTAAAAAAAGTTGGTAAGACAATCCAATTGTCCCGTGTTTTCCAGGTTTTTAAGACTCTTGAGTTTTCCCTATTTTTTGACGTGACAACGTCTAATAAATCGATGAACGCCGGCTGCACGCACGAAAAGGTGTCCCGTTACGCACATTGTTCCGTTACGCCTTGTCCCGTTACGCTCATTGTACGTTTGCGCCACATCTCTCTTCCACTCCACTGTTTATAAAGTGAAGTTAAAAGTTAATGTGGTTTTCATTGCTTATTACAACAACAATGTCGGCAATAAAGGTTAATTATTCTTGCATTTTAAAAATCTGAGTACTAGTATAATTTCAAGTATTTATTCTTTTATTATTAAAAATAAAAATGATTCAATTTTATCCATAAAAGTATGCAATCATTTCATCAATGTTTTGTTATGACGTTGTCACGTTAAACTATCGCCCGTAAACCGACTTTACAGACAACCAATTTTTTTTTTATTATTTCCCCTGTCTATGGGGAACATGTAACGTTTTAAGGTGGTAACCACGTTTGTTCCTTGTCTATTTAGTCATATCTTCTTTATTCAGTGGAATTTATCATTGCTACTTAGGTTTGTGTCGTGTGGAAATGAGCACAGACGGGAACACGCCCCAGCCACGTCAGTTATTCCATGACGCATCGCTGGAGGGCAAGGTTTCCTCGTGTGTGTGTGTGTGTGTGTGTGTGTTGGAGGAGGGGACTTGCTGCGTTAATTAAACTACAGCAGTTCGATTTTCGTGAAGGGTGCGTCGCGAGAAGCACGCGGAAACTGCGGCATTCCACCTTCGCGAGTCATACACCCCGGCGGATGCTTGGCAAACGAGTGGTAGGTACCTAACTTCCCCGGCAGAGAAAGCGGATTCACGGGGGTGTGTGTCGCGATCCGGTTTCCCGGCACGCACGTCCATCCGATACGTCGCATTCCCTTTGCGAACTTTTTTTTTTTTTTTAACTCAGCAGACACAAGGAGTGTCCGTGTACTCGATACCTTGCCCGGAAGTGATTCAGTAAAAGTGACCTACGCGAACGGAGATGAAGATCTTGCAACGGAAGTCGTAACGGGACTAGAGCGCTGAAACTTACAAGAAGTAAAAATTTCGTAGGGTTGTAGGTAAAAGTCCGTAATTATGATTTCTTGAAATCTGATTTTTTTATCGTATCTGGTATCTATGGTAATGGAAAATATTTTTGTGGGTCGGGATAAGGTAAGAAAAAGCTGAGCATATTCATTATAGTTGTTTTAGACTTTTAAAATTTTTGCCATTTACAAATTTGTTTCATTTTGAAGTATCACATTGGTATAATAACGATCTTTAAAATTGCCATCAATTAAAGAGCTATTAGAGATCAAGATACAGGAAATTAAGTAACGCGATGTTTACTATTGAAGTAATCAATTGGGGGGGGGGGGGAGATTGTCATTAAAATCGCCTCTAACAATGAAGCTACCACAGACATACGTTATGTTAAAGTGCTAACACATATTAACTCAATTTATCTCGAAAAGGCTTCAGTGATCACACACAAGTTTTACAGGAATTCTGACGGAAAACATTCACTGCTGTGAGTTTTTTTATTTATTTCACATACATGAATGACGTGTGTCTAAAAAAATAATCTTAAAAACTGGTCACAACTGCACTATTGTGACTTTTCCCTAACGTAACATCTACGATTGTTGTATATTGTTTATTTATATTCGTAAAATTTTCGATAATATTTCACGCATTTCATTTTTCAAATGTATTCAAGATTAGATTAAATCCAACCAAAAATGAGTTCAGCATTTCTTTAACTACTACGGACCTCCAAGGTAAGAGCGGTCTCTCTTGTACTTGGGCTCCGACTCTGAGCTCGTGAATTGAATCAATCCGTCGCTAAGCCATGTGCACAACGCCTTAGTGAGCACGGCCACAGACGATCATTGCTGAGACCACATGCGAAGTCTCTTATAGTTCACTAACTTATTGGAATCACCGTCGCGCCGCCTTTTTTCCGCCAACATTTTCTTCCGACGTGAATAATTAAATTACTCTTACCATTTATTTTTCTATGCCCTTCTAAAGGGTAAATATGAATTTAAATATTTTTTTAACTGAAATCTAGTGAATTTTTGGTTAGAAAAAAAATGAGTTCAAGAGAACGGATTCTGCGTCTTAAAGTGGTCATGAAGTGCAATGCAGATTTGCTTTGAATTTTTTCAGGAATTGAAAAATATTTGGCAAGTAAGTTTTTGTCTTATATACTTCTATTTTTATTTATTGTTTTTATTGTTTTTATTTATTTATTGTAATATTGGATTTATTATTGTATTATTACATTCAATTTTATTATTATTTGTTTTATCATATACTTGTATTTATATAACTTTGGATATTAATAGGATAAGGAAAATTTAATTTTTTTTATTATCTTGTGACTTAATGTGCTGGTCAATACCTATTTCAATTCATGATTCCGTATTTCATAAAGAAAGAAAAAACTTTCTAATATTATATTGCCTCGCATGATGATGTGAATATACCGGAGATTTTTACTTTAAGCATTAATAAAACCGATCTGAAGATAATTGATCAGGAAAGAACATTCAAAATATCCCAAGATAAATTAGCTATACCATAGTCGAAATATAAGTTCCAGATCGGGTTTAGAAATGATTGAAAGAGTAAATTTTTCAAATTTTCCGTGGGGAGGGCCTCCAAAAAAAAAAGTGGCTAGCCAATGGGGCCCAGCAAAGCCTAGCTCCAATCCGAGCTCGCGGCCTTGTCAAGTTATCGGCGACAGTGACAATTGAAACCGAAAAAGGGGGAAAACACGCCAGGTGCTAATTATTCAGACGCGGCCGCGCGCTGCCCCACTTATCATTCGTACGAGCGGCGAGCCTCTCTGCGTTGTTTGTTCTTGTGGCTTCCCTCTCTTCCCTGCGTTGTGCGACCCTCGATGCCGGATAAAACACGCGTTGAAACAAATGATTCGCGCGGGGAAATAAAACAGCACAAAAAAACTCCCGCTGTCACTGTGAAGCAGGGGGGAAGGGGGTAGAGAGAGAGAAAAAATTTTTTTCCACCCACGCTGCAAGAAAATGCGATAACACCCCGACGACAATGGCTTATCTAAGCAGGGCTCTCTTTTATTTTTTTCCTACCCCTAGTTGGAAGGGTCGTAAAATGCTGGGGGCCCCGGCCTCAACTTATGCGGGTCGCCGTGAAAAACGATGGGTAAATATCTTCCACAATTTTTAACTCATGATCCCCCCCTTCTTTTTTTTTTTTTCCAACGCACTTTCCCCCCCCCCCCCCACCAGCCTCCAATACGCCCGGGCCGTGTGTGCTAGCCCATTAAAAGTCGCGTCCAACCGCACTTTGGGAAACCACTGTTAATCTGCATAGCCCCAGACGGAAACAACTGTTCAGCCCCTGTTCGCAATCCGTGGTGATGGCAGGGGAAGGTCACTTTACATAATTCCAACATCCCTCCTCCCTCCCAACCAGGAACCACACCTCCCCCCCCCCTCATCCAACCAGCCTCGAGCCCATGATCCAGGACTACTTCAAACACCACTCGCGACCGATAAAACCGGGGGCGTCAGCGAATTTTTCCGCGCATTTTCAAGGACCATAAAACAACCGCATTCCCTGTCAGACCACGTGGTATAAGAGATCTTCAACTTTTTTTTTTACGTACTTTCCTACAGCCTCACGCGGAATGTAAAACCGCAGCTTGATATCGCTTCTCTAGAGGAGGGACGGGGAGTTTTTCACTCTGAAGAATCTCTCAAGAAACGCCTGTCGAAACCAGATTTTTGTATGAAAAAAAGAAAAAAGAAAGAGAAGAAATTCAATGATGAAACAAATGTCTGTGGCAGGGCAAATGATTGTCGATACCAGCAGTGAGCCAAAATAAAAATTCGTTCAATAATAAAAACAGGACAAAGTTTAAATTTTGGAAGGGTGCCCCCATGAATAAAAAAATTTTTGTGGACATACCTATGCCTTTGCTTGTTTATTCTGTGGCCACAAAAATATTTTTAATCATTCTGCCCACTGCAAGAATCATTCCGTGCTCGAATTAATCTAGAGTTTAGTTTAGTTCTTAATATTAAACTTTAAATTACAGTTAAGGAAAAACGTTTTTTCCCTAAATTATTGGGATTGATTTATGCTACGAGTACTCTATACCCCCTAGCTAAATTCTAAATTCTAAAAAAAAAAAAAAAAAAAAAAAACCTCCCATTCAATGACAAATGACGAGGGCATCACGTTCCGAGATGTTCCGGGTGGAATCCCCGAACAAGACGCGCACTGCAGAGCTCTGCGTGGAAATAAATGCTCCGGGTTTGCAGAGATTTGTGTAGTCTAGTCCGAGAGAAATGTTCAGTTTAAACACCAGCGCAGGGCTAGCTAATACAGACTGACGCGGACAAATGGTTCGCGGCTGGGAAGGGGGAAGGGGGGGGGGAGAGAGGATGAGAGCTGTAGCAACACGCTCGGTCCCGAGATTTGGTCCATCGCTGTGGGCACAAGGGAGGGAAGTGTATGGATGTACAAACTGCGCGCATTGTCTCACGAGGCATACGTGGGGTTGCCGAAAAAAAAAGGTTGGTAACCAACAGAAACATCTTTAAGTATAATTGCTATCAATAATAACACAGAATAGTTCCTGCCAAATCATTCAATCTCCAAATCAGTCATATGTAAAAATTTTAAGAATCCCTGACTTCTTTCAAGTACATAATTATGTTTCATTTACCCTTAAAACGTCACTTTAAAGAAACTTGACGTACAAACATTTTTCCAATGACCCCACTATATGTAACAAAAACACAAGTTTTTTTTTGTTACTAAAAACCTGTTTTGTGAATATTATGTAATGTCACAGTTGCCTGTCTGTCAGTAAATTGCGTTCTTCCGTGGTATATACTCGTGACTCCAACATTCGTGTATGATTCCCCATTAGAAATATCAAAATCAGTTCACGTTATGCAAGGCCATGTGCGTTTGTAAAAAAATGATAGTCCATTAGATACTAAATTATTTTTGTAAGTTATTGAACGGTTAAGTACTGTTTTGATAAACAATAAATACATATTTTAATGCACTATATGTAAGGTTCTACGAGACGAAATTACCTCAAAAATGCACTGCCTGCGTCTGCCGCATCACGCGGTTTTTGACGGTGCTGTTTGTGAATAAAGGTAGACGCCTATTGGTCGTCAACGTACGCACGGCCCGAATAGCACCAGTCGGATTTAGTCAATGTTGTGCTGACTCTGCATTCGGAGAATTGTAATTTCTGGAAGGATGCTTACATGTTCTGTGTCGTTTCGTCCATATCGATGGCCTTACGGATTGCTTGCTCTCTCGCTGATGCCAATCGACATTGCCATAATCCAATGCGTACTATCGGAGAAGTGCACGGAGTCTCATTTAATACCACGTAGAGGATCCTAATTGACCACTCAAACCTTCTAATTCAATCAATGGATGATGAAAAATGGTCACTTGGGTAGTGTGTACGTCGATCATTCTAAACAGAAAAGTTGAAATCCTATTTACGAAAGTCGGACGGTCTTCCCAATCCGGACTATTCGACTTAGGACAGATCCCCTCCACTTTCCTTCCCAGATCGGATAGCGTGTAGAGCAGTCGGTCGTGGGGTTTCGATTAGTTAGTTGTTTGTTTTCTGTTCAACGGACTGCAAGTTGTTGAACGAGTTTTTAAATTAGTCTTGTTTCTTCAGCAAAATTTCCGGAGACGAATCTAGAGAACCATTCTCAGCCAATTCCATAAAACATTATTCCATAAAAAAAAAAAAAAAAAAAATCGGAAATCGTCCGAGTTCAATAAATTCAACAATATCGAATGGTTAAATTACTTTCTTTCCTTTAGCCACATTTTTACACAAAATTTATTTTCTCGTGGGGGCTTTTAAAGGAACAACAATGTTGTAATGTAAAAGACCCCCCCTTTTTTATTGTTGACAAAAACGGTGCCTTTACGAGGGCGTGGTCAGTTCGGGAGTCGCAGTGGTACTGACTAATGATGAGATCGGAAGAAATAAATTGCAGAGTTTGGATCACGATCAATTTTCTTAACAAAATAATCACATGGAACCGGTCATAACTAGGGACTGGAAAAATTCGCGGGTTCAATGACCTGTAGGATGAACTCCGTAGTTCTACATACACTCGGTCAAATGTCACCCACTCATTGGCTGCTGTCTTGTGAGACGTCCCAACGTAGCAGCCTGTGATTTGATAAAGCTTTGCTCGGGCGTTTCTCATTGGCCCAGAGTCATCATGGTGAGTTTGTGAGCCAATAGCAGAGGCATCACTGAGGTATAAATATTTGCATTTTAGCCTATCGGGAAATGAATTCGCGAATTTTTCCGGTCGCTGGTCATAACCCTTTCAGCCGTCGGATGCCGGAGGGCGCAAATATGTATTTCACTGCCTCGTCCTTTTCCTCTCAGGTCTGTGTTGTCGGCGGTCGTGGGTCGCTGTTGAGTCAACAAGCCCCCTGGGGTCGTTTGGTGCGGGGGGGGGGGGGATCATTAAGAGGGGGAGGGGAGCGGGAAGGACGGGCGTCACCCGACACCACGGCGGTCCAACTCGCACGCGCCCACACACACACACACACACACACACAATTTTCACGGGCGACTTGACGCGCATCGCCGCGAGTCAGCGTCAAATGTCCCGCCGCGTGCCTGGCGCGCATGCGCGGAAACCGCCGCCGCGCCGCCCGCGCCCGCCATGCATATTCATGCGCCCGGCCGAGGCCGCCGTCAACACACGAGCAGGAGGAGGGGAATCTCCCCGTTCGGGGTCTTCGCGCCACGTCGACACACATTACACGTCTGGAGGCGCGGCGATTAACCACGAACTGCGGTCACACAAACTCACATCCCCTCCCCCTCCACCATCCCTACACATGCCAACAAGCCCCTGCCGAAACCTCCCCCGGTGGCTGATTTGAATTTAGAAAGGAAAATTAATTAATCTTTGCGAGCGGCGATTACTCAAGTCCTTCGCCCCGTGTGCGGGGAAGGGGAGGAATAAGGGGGGCATGGAATTTTTTTTCTTTCTCTCCCCAAACAACCCTCTCTCTCGTGTGTGTGTGTGTTTGTGTGTGTGTGTGTGGGGTTGGAAAAGGCGAACGTGTGTGGATGTGTGTGCGCGCGTGCGTGTGAGGGAGGTCGACTCTGAATGACTCCCCAAGTCTTCCTGCCCTGCCCCATTATCCACCCTCTGTTAACCACCGCCGAATCCTTCACTGGACCACGCTGCCTCCCCCCTCTCTCTCTTCGGCCCTTCCCCCACTCCCCGGACGATAAATCAACTGGACTGAGGGCATTGTTCGGACTTGAAGGAATCTCGTCGGCACAGGAAGTAGACTCTAACAGACCTTTCGCTACTATCGGCATTCTACGACAATCAATAAAACAAGAGCGTCTGGTTTAAAAAAATTCTCAGTAATAAGCGTAATTGATTTGACAAAATTCCGTGCAAAAAATGTAATTGACTCGGCTTGTCTATGAATAGCTAACCTTTAACTTCATCCGGCTAATAAAAGATAAACTGTTAATGCGACAGGTCATCCAAGATGAGAGAAGGCTGCGAACTACCTACACGTACCGAATCGTTCTGCAGATTAAAGATGTGACGACCCACGCGAAGAAACTCGCTGGTCTTTTTTTAAGGCTTATAAGTGCGACCTAAAGACGTCATCGTACTACCAAACACTGCATTGGCGAAATCTGAATGATTACTCGAGCAAAATGTGACTAAAATGACCATTAAAAAATAATGAATATATTGCATTGCATTAAATGCAAATTCATGTGAGTTAACTGATATTTCAAATCAAGTGTTATTTTGTAATGTTTATCATTATTTTATTTTTATTTTGGGCTAAGAAAATCCATATCGTAAATTAACCATTCAGTATGTGTGTATTGAATCGTAATACCGAACGAGCAGCATTTTCTTTTCGCAAGCACAAAATTAGATTTATGCATCCTTTTCAGTACTTTTTTACGATTATGTACTAATCATCCGAATATTCCGTCGCAATGTTAAATGAGTAAGTGACTAATCAGTATTTACTTACTTGCTCACTAAGCTCAACCTACCATACTAATTGTATGGCTGTGACCAGGAATTGCGAATGGTAAAGATACTCCCCGCGAGTAAATCGTGTCTCCTTTATATTTGTTTAGAAAAATAGGCCCATCCGAAGGAAACGTACGTTTTAAATATGTCTAAAAAGACCCAAGTGTGATGGTAAAGCATAACCTCTTAATTTATTATATATGTACTTGAGCCGGCGACAGAAATTAAAAAAAAAAAATTACACGAGTAAATAAAGTGAAATGCCGGACGGGTGAAACAGGAAATCCAATATTAGCTACGTTTAGGGACGTCGATATTGGTACTCATACAGGGAGGACATAGGAAATTGTGGTTTGTAGCGATGATGACTTTTGGCTCTTATTTCGTAATCGCCAGTACACGAAAGAGGGAAAAAAAATCATGCCTACAAACTGTGGCACGCGTGTATCTTGGCACTGTGCTAGACAGTCTGAGCTCGGTCTCTAAGAGTCCCACGCATGGTCTGCTGGGGAACCAAAGAGCCGGTGGTGGGGTGTCCGTCGAAGGTGAGTGAGGAAGGCACTATTTTCGGGAGGAGACGACTAGGAGCAACACTGCCGGGAAGAGGAGTTGCGCGCTAGCTGACACACGGGCGGGCGATGTCGCGGCTATTTTCCCCGCGAAAATAAAAAAAAAATGTGTTAGGCGCGAAGGAAAATAAGGTGGAGGGTGGAAGGGGGGAAACGGGGGACGTGGCGCGGTTAAGGGGCGTAGGTCCTCTGTCCCCGACGACTGCGAGGGGCATCCATCACCGGCGGACCTGAGAAGGCGGGTTTAATTAACTGGCGTCTCGCCAGGGGGTGGTGGAGGAGATGACCTCGTTACCGCATCATCGCGCACCCCCGTGTCTCTGTGTGTGTGTGTGTGATGGCGGTAGGGGGGTAGGAGCTCCCCGTTGTGGGTTAAGGAGGTGTCGGGGAGAGGTGTAACGCACAGCTGCCTCGGGCGGATCCCTCGCCCGCACGGGAGAGAGAGAGAGAGAGAGAGAGAGAGAGAGAGAGAGAGAGAGAGAGAGAGAAGAGCTTCAGCGCGCGTGTGTCGCCTCCGGGTGGCGAAGACGACGACGACGACGGCGACGACGGCGACTGATTAATGAGGGACGAATCGCCGGCGAGCTCCCTCGGTGACGAGCCATGAAATGATTCTCCTCCGCCACCCATTCCCCTTTTTTTCACCTTTTCTTTTTTTTATACACACCCTTCCGCAGACCTGGGTAACGAAACAAATGGGACTGAAATAGCGCGGTCGTGGGTTAGCTATTAACGCGCGGAGTGACTACTACGTAGATTTTTTTTTCCTCGCAACAGCTTTTTTTTTTTTTTTCCGTTTCCCGCCATGTTGTTCCTAACAGCCGTGACGCACGCATGACGATACTTCGCTGTTGATGAAATTACAACCGCCGTAACCTGTGAATTCCGCGGACGAGTACAACTTGGCATTGTTTGTTTGATACTAGCTGAAGTACCTGGCGAAGAGGCCTCATTTAATCTGAGTTATTTTTTGATTTTTTTTTCCTTTATTTTTATCCTAGGTCAATTGTGCAAATAAAACAACGTATATTTTTTATTAAAGAAAATAAATTACTGGTGGCCACAGGGATGAAACATGGAAGTGTTAATGGCTACGTAAGGGTGGTGTTTTTTTTTTCTCATCAGAAGAAGACCCAAATTTTTTTCTTATTTTGAATTCTAATTGCACAAAAACAATGTACTTTAAATTGTTTTGATGGTAAAATTAGCAAAATGTTATCACACTCGTATAAAAGCTGTAGATTTGTATTAAAAACAAAACAATCCCACAGACTTACTTACCTTATGCATGGTTTTAGATAATACTTTTATGCACAGAGACTTAAGGCAAAAGGGGCCTTTCATGATTGCGCAATGGAATATGAATAGTTAACCTAAGTCACAAAAAATTTTATTGCACTGCAAATAATATGAAATGTTGTGTGTTTTTTCTCAATTGCAGTTATTCCCTACAATCCTTTCTATTATCTATTGTATGCACCCCAAGGTTTATTTTTCATTTTAAATGTTACAAGAATTTTCATAGTCATTAAAAATATACAATAACAAATTTTCAGGACAATCTGTATAAGGTTATGAATCTGTATGGAGCGAGGAAAAAATTATTTTATACTTTATACTTTTTAGTCCGTTTGGAAAGTATATATTAAAAATTATTTTTGCTTAAGTAATTTCTGTTTTGTAGTCTTATGTGTGCATGTTCATTCAGTTTTGAGCAATTTTTAAAGTTTAAAATAAGTAGTAAGAAGTAAGAAGTAAGAAAATAAGAAGTAAGTTTAAATTTGATTGCAAAAATTTGTACCGAACACAGAGACAGACAGTCAAGAAAGTGAGTTAATAAGAAAACGTGGTTAAAATGCGTCCGAGGACAGTTAATTCAAAAGAAAAATGTAAATAACTGCATGTTTCGAAATAGTATTTTGCTAAAAACTACTTAACTTTACATCAGTAAAACACTTAACGCGAGCACGTCAGGTAAGTTGTCACGGTACTTAACAGCTCTGGAGAGTATAGTACCAATGGTCTAGGTATCCTTCCGCCACTATTGTTTGTTGTTAAATTGTTTGTAAACAACTTCACGTGGTTGTCAGTTTTCGAAGGTGACTTTTGGGAAAATGGGTAACCACTGGGAACTACTTTCGATAACTGCCAACTTGGATGTGCCACTGCCTCTTGGAATCTGTTTAGCTTTCTCAATTTGTCGACTGTCCTACGGGTCGGGCAACACCAAACTGTAGAACGAAACGAGTTGCACTCATCCGAAAGGGATGAAACCAGGAAGCGAAGGGTTCGGACACGGGTGGTTGGTTGGTTGGTTGGTGTTACCGGCTACGGGAAGTGGGGGGAAGTCAGCAATAAAACAAAACGAGGGCGACCCAAATCCCGGGACATCAACCGTGCGAAGTTTGTAAACTAGAAAATCCCTACCCTTCTCTTCTCTCGTTTCCCTTCCCGAACCACCCCCTTTCACACAACCATTTGGAAAAGGGTTTCAGGGTAGGGTGGGGGGGGGGAGAGAAAAACGGCAATGAATAACGCGTCGTGCCAACGCGATGTGCGCCCGTGCGGGAACGTGCTTTATGTGCGTGTCAGTCCCGTCTCGTGCATGCGGTGGGGGTGGAGGGGTAGGGGGTGCGGTGTGACGTCACCACTAAGCGACGGCGACGCGGCGCGACAAATCGCCGGGTGGACGCTGCCTGACGCTCGGTAGCCCCGAAAAGGGTTAGAAGAGGATTGGGGGGGGGGGGGGGGGATTTGGGAGCGTTCGGATTAAACCGTACGCAGGGTTTTCCTGTGGCGAATCGGTCCGCGGTTGAAGAGAGAGGGGGAAATGCTAGAGATGTCCAACCCGGCATCAACAAATGTACTCGTTTAGTGGCAGTCCTAACAACTAAAAAAAAAAAAAAAAAAAACTAGTTTGATGACAAAAATAAATCAAAAATGAAATTACTACAACCCAAACATGACGGCTGAATAAGTTGAAGTTTTTTAAGAGTAAAATTTATTATTTTTTTTTTTACATTTTCATCACCTTTTTTTTATAACTCACTTCTTTTTTTCTTCCCGTATGTTTGTCCGTTCGGTACAAATTTTGCAATCGATTTTAAACTAATTTTCCGATGGGCTAGAGTTGGCTCAGAACATTGCTCAGAACTGGATGACAAAAAAAAAAACTGACAGTATATAAAATGTATTACATACATACATACATAACAGCTAACGATTTTTTTTTTTTCACTTATTCGTTGTCTTGGTCTTCCGACTTGTTTTATTACTTTTGAGCTGTAATTATTTGAATTGGATTAAAAGAGTAATTAAAAACAATCCTGGAGGGGAAGATCCCATAGTACTATATGCCCGGAACTCCTCAATTATAACTTTTTTTTTTGGGGGGGGGGGGTTGCGTATTTATTGAAGTGCGTGCTTGTTGATCTGGGAGACTGCTCGCGCACTCGGGAAGTTGTTTGCGCAGCTGCAGTCGGATTAGACTCCATGATCCTCCATGCACTCGTGCAAATTAAACCTGCTGATTGGTTACCGACTCGTAACACCTGTTGACTGGAATGATCGTGATTCGCTAATTCTTCTGTTAAAGATTTATTCATTGGCCCAGTGTCCTTCAGATAAACTGTGGCCCAATCACTGAAGAAAAATAATGTCAAAAGTGTTTGGACTCTTATCATATCGTGAAATGAATCCGCGAATTTTACAGGTCTCTGCTGATTGGTTGCCCGTGATCTCAGCCCAGCAACCGACGCGGATCTCAGCCCAGCATCCGACGCGGATCTCAGCCCAGCATCAAACGCGGATCTCAGCCCAGCATCCGACGCGGATCTCAGCCCAGCAACCGACGCGGATCTCAGCCCAGCAACCGACGCGGATCTCAGCCCAGCATCCGACGCGGATCTCAGCCCAGCATCCGACGCGGATCTCGGCCCGGGCCACGTGGTCCCTGATCGCCGGTCGCTTCGTGAGCAGGTGGGTCTGACGTCATCAGCACGCCGCGGTATCATCAATAATTGTTGCCCGGTGCGCGAGTAAAAAGCTAACGAACTGATCGGAAACGTTCGTGATACTCCACTCACGATGATGCAAATAAGGGTTATTTTTTTCTTTTTTTACTGAGCTGTGTGATTTACAGTCCCGTCTTTTCCACGACTCCACTCTCTGCTTTCCTTTCAATAACAACCTGTGTCTTTTTTATTTCCCCATTTGCCAAACCAATCTGCGTACGTTTGTTTATCCGATTTTATTCTGCGCAGTACCCAAGGGTAAGTTAGTTGAAATCATATTAAATAACTTCAGATCACTTGTCACTGATGCAAAATATACATAATGTATATATTTTTAACAGATTTGCTCACCTACGTATAGCACGAAAAGTCCAGGCAAAACATATTCGGTTTAAGTAGCTTAGTACATAACTTAAACCCGTTGGCTTGTAACACAATTTTTAAAGATTTATTAACTGCGGATAACATTCAACCATTACGAAGTAAAAAAATAGTTATTAAAACGACTTATTAACCTAGTGAATGTTTAGCACCTGACACTCATGGTGGATGACTAGGCCTATAGCAATATACGACTTTGCATAGCGCATCCAGTTGATCTTATACAATGATAGCAATAAACAATTTAAGTATGAAAGGGGCTATACACAGTATCATTTGGTGTAATCATCATTTATTAATTAAGCGGAGAGAACTAGATACCTGTACATTTTAGCAATACAGTAGGCCTATGATATATGATATTTAATAAAAATAATAGTTAAAATATATCCCGTGGTTTTTATTCCTTCAGTCAGTTGAACATTTTTTTGTTGAAAACAATTAAGTTTTCTTTTATAAGGGACTGATCTAAATCATATTGGCCTGACCGAGATTTTCGCGACTCGAACCCATGTCCTGCATAATAAGAGTCCAGTATCATAACACTGGTCCACCTCGCGTTGTGTGTGATGATCAGTTTCCATACGTTTGATAATTTTCCCGTCCTTTGAGCATTTGCATTGAAAGCAGAATTCATTGCCGATTTATGTACAGGTGTTATTTCTAGTATCGACACATATATGTGAGTGGTACTTGGTAGTGGGTATGATCAAACGTGGAATGGTGGATTCCAAGTGCTGGAAGGTAGCCTCAGTTTTTTTCACCCGACTGCATGTGGACCTAAATGACTCTTAACACCCCCATTTGCAAGTGGCAAGGATGGGGTTGGTGCCACGATTTTGTTAGGTACTTGATATCAAACACATGTTAATTATGCTTGGGTGCTGTATTAAAATACACTCTTCACTGGCGAGATTTTCACACAGACACACAACTATGCTGAGAAAAAACTATTTTTGCGTTACAAAATGCCCTTTACTTTAGTTAATTATATATATCGAAAAATAATCTTATGTATGTTAATTATTTTCTGATAATAAAATTTTCATCCTGATTACTTGCAAACATTAGGCCGAAAAATAACTGTCATATACAGCAATTTTGGCTCGGAATGAAAACTCTGTTTTTTCCTGGTATATAAGATCAATACATCGACTAGCTCCTTCCAATTTACTTAATATTGTCTAAAGTAATCCAAGAAATGCTTCGCGTTCATTTCTTCCAGAGCACCGAGACATTTGCTAGAGTGAGAATGAGATAAGGTATGAATAAAAATAACACATATTTGGAAAAAAAAATTTTGTGTGAAGTAATAATAGCAACTCCTGTTGGAAGCCGAGCCGCTATTGTTTTCAATACTTGCTACTAGGAGCGCAAGTATTGCGTACTGCACACATCGTCTGCTAGAGAGCGCTGCCGCCATCATTACTTGCTTCTAGGAGCGCTGTGTTCGATTTACAGATCACAATAATTGGTATCACTCGTGCTATTTTTAGGACACATGGCCGAAGTCACAGGTGGTGTTCCCTCCGATCTCATCGCCTCCCTCTTGCCTTCCTTATAAAACTGTTGCCTAGCTAACGTGACTACGAACTAGTTAGTAACTACATTGCAGGATTTGCTTACCTTTCTAAGTGCTTCACGATGTCTTCGTACGCGGCACGACAGTTCTCCCAGATGCCAGACCTGAGGAGCAGAAAAAAAATTAATAAACACACAATAGATTTGGGAGGGGGGTTGATGGGACAACAAAACACTTTTCCTGAGGCAAGGATATTTGGCAGAAGTGAGCCACGTAAAGGGCGACAGTGCCTTGGGAACATGGAATTAAATAGCCATATGTGTAGTTGTGTCGGTGAGACGGGTGATAAGTGCGACGCTAGTGGTATCGCCTCTAAGCGCAAGGCCTCTCGTAGTGCGTAAGGCAACTATGAGATTTGGGTGGTAATCATAACATATTATGGCGTATAAATAAAGTCAAAGGTTCAATGTAAGTTTATTTACTGCTTTCAAGAATCTCTACCAATATTTGCATGCTTGAAATATGGTTTAAAAACGAAATATGGAAACGAAACTACTCATCTGCCCTTTGCGAATCTAATTGCTTTTCGTAAACAGACCCCACTCGGCTACCTTGAGCAGTTTACAAATGGCGTGTTTTTATTTCTGATTATCTGCACACTATGTGTGTGCACAGATAGGCACAGAATATAATAACTCCCTCTTCAAAGAATATTAAATTGTAAAAAAACTGATTTACGCATATTGTGAAGAAATAGTAAATATGTAACTGGCTTAGGCATTCCTTTGTAGCAGTTTGTAAGACAGGTTTGTACTAAACATGGCCTTATAGTTAATTAGATTTTTAATCTGGCTGATTCCTTTGGACGATAGCTCTAGGAATATTCGTAGATAATCAAACTAATCCTGACGAAAGGAGGAAAATATGTTATTCAAATATTTCTTGTCGTTAATGGGGAAGGTAAATAAACCAAAGCGATAAACGAATTTCATTAAGTCGAGAGACGTAGCACTGAAAAAAAAGACTTGTTTAAAGAATTTTGATTAAATTCCAGTACGCAGCCCTGATCACAACTAAGAACAGGAGCAGTTTTAAAAGATATTTTTTCCTTTTCAGTCTGCAACTAATCAATGTAGCAGAAGATACGCTCTGATTAGTTTTCAGAGTGCTCGTCAAAGGCAGGGCGAGCACTGAAAACGAAAACATACATAAGAAAATTTTCTTTCAAAATTCAGATATGAAAAGGAGCAATCGAAGCCCTTATTTATGACTTAAAGCAAATAGCTACAATATGTATTACTTGCACGAAAAAATCGAGCTCCTGTTTGAAAATAGCAGACATTTCGAATTTGTGTGTTTTTTTTGCACACTTTGGACATAAGAAAAATTACCTCTTTAATAGATTTTTTAATCTAAATCATGCAGCTATAAGCGGAACTCTCCTTCAAGAATTCAAATAAACCTTTTCAATTTAATATCATTAAATCTTATTAATTGAGGCTCTTAAATAACTAACGCCCCCATGAGCGTAGTCAGTATTTGTGGATAAGAAAGGAGAAGAGATGTGAGCTGTAAGAATATATATTGCACATGCCTATTTCTGGGGGGCTCTGGGACTCTGAGAGGTATGAAATGAAACAGGTTTGAAAACGCAATTTTAGACTGTATAAGGACCATTTGGTGCTTTTATTTACACCATAATTTTCTTAGATAAAAATGGCGACTTAACACCAGTGCTCATGATTATGTTCCGATACATGTTTAAAGAGAAAGATTGACTCTAGTTTTTCATATTTAGTATCCATAAACTGAGCCATACTTTAGTCATGTTAAGCTGGTTAATTAGGTGCATTATTAATGGGGGAAAATTTGCGTCTACCGGGAGGCCACGACCTCTTCCCGACTACGCCCATGAATACTCTAAAAAGACTGATTGCTGAGGCGTGGTCTCTCGCATCATGTGAGTTATTTAATATTCTTGCCATTACTGTTGTTTGAGTGTTAATTTTATGTTAGTAATATCGCAATAGCTCTCTTTGCATTTTATGTTTCGTATCAGATTATCTTTATATTTGTGTACTATATAGTATCTAATAGCGCTAGGAAGTCACGTAAATGTTCATAGTGTTACGAGCATACTGGAGGCGGGGCGCAAGGCAGGCCAGTGGGCCTGCTCATCGGTCAGCAGTCGCGTTGACCCCCGGGTGGGTTCCTCGCTACAACCCTCCCCCACCACTCCCCCTTTCTCAGCGCTTTGTCATTGAACTCTCAGACGATATGGAGGGTTCTGCGGGCTCTCAGAGGACGCAGCGTGGAGTGGCGTAACTAAGACGCCATTGTTCTGGAATCTTCGGGTGCGAGATCATTCCAGAAGGTGGGCTGGCAGGTATAAATACGACGATTCCAACCTCCGAGTGAAGTGAAGTGAAGAGGGCAAGTGACCCCCTTGGCGAGCGATGACCGGACGACATGCGACAGGCCTCGTGTGCGGAGACTGGTGCGTCGTGACTATGTTGCTGTGCGGAAGAGTGAGTAGCGCGAGCCATTGTGTCGGTACAGAGGTGCGAGGTAAGAGACTAGCGGTAGGGTAGATACACTGTCGAGACGAACTCCAGTGGGGATAGTGAACTGTGGACTAAATGAACGAGTGGTTGATTTCCTTAACATAAACTTTGTGTTGTATTTAATTAATATTGTAAATAGTAGTTAATAAGTAAACATATATTTAATTAACTGGACTATCCTTTTCGAACCTGGTTTCCCACACGTAAATAAAATAGCGTTTATCGATTGCGGGACCTTTTACAGTTACAAAATAACGTTTATTAAATACCTTGTAAGAAATTTTGTGACTCAACAACAAACGTTAGAAAACTACGAAAGTAAATTTACAGGAAAAATATAAGTAATGACAAGACCGACTCGGCGTGAGATGCAGAGCCTTAACAACTGATCGACGATGCCTCGAGAGGAACTAGCTTCGACTCAGAGATGAAGAGAACTTCTCTGCAGACAGAACAGGACGCCGCCGTCAGAAAAGCTGACGGCTCCGAAAAAAAATACTGAAGGGGTTGGGCGAGGTCGTGCATGGTTAACTGATTATCATTTCATCACTTTTGCTTTTAATTAAAATGCAAATCTTCCGTAAGAAGGATTACAGGGGAGGACGCACACTCGGAGGAAGCTAGGGCAGAGAGACGGGGAGAGACAGAGGAAGAGATGGACAGACAGAGAGTAAGAAGTGGGAGTTCCCGAAAGGGGACGCGGGGAATCAAAGGGTTGCGAGTAAAACGTCAGGCCTCGTCGAAAGGTGGGTGCGGGTTTTGTTCTCGTCTTGGGCGTCTGGTATCGTCTGTGTTCATCGCCTGCATAGCTTCCAACACTACAGGTGCTGCAGCCACGGTACAGGGAAGGTCCTCGCCGAATGCTAACGAAAATCTCAAAGGAATGAACCACTTTGCTGGTTCACACGCATAGCTCTTAGAAACAATCCGTGATCGAATCCCAGGGGGGAAATTTCTTCTTTCGGATCGTCCAGGTTTTTGCAATATTGCTAAATTTTGGTTGGTCTTCGAGGCTTACCCCTGTTTAACTCTTCAAACTGATACAGTCCATTTTCACGTTTATGGAGATTTCCATGTTGCTTTCAAATATTAATAACGTTGGATGAGGAAAACAGAAAAGATAGAGGCTTAATTTAGATATATTTAGGTGAAGTTATGCCATAATTGACTTTAAAATAAATCATGTGTAGATTAAAGCTCTATCCAGCATAAAACAAAGTTCGTAAAAAATTGTATGAACATTATTTGTAAAATAAATCCGACATGTTGAAAAAAATAAGATATAAAACTACTCAAAATATCATTGCAGTAAATATAAAAAAAGTTAAGAGAGAAAAATTCAAAATAATATCTATTTTTTATTCCTTAGCATTCATTGTGCTGTAAATATATTGGTGTCATCTGTAGATGACTAAATATTCAGTACCCCTAAACACTGATAAGGGTGTTCGTTATTCTAAAAGAAAGCACACAAGTCGATGCCGTTCTTGGGACTAAACAAACCTCTAGTTTTCTCTCCTTCCCATCTATTTAGCGCTAAGCCTGCCAATTGGATAAGACGACGCAGCGAGACAAAACAAGGGGCCAGTCAAGAGGCCAAAGGAATTTCTCGGTTCACGGGTTAAGTCCATTACAAGTTGGCTGCCTGCAAGAAAAGGGGAGGGGGGGAAAGGAGATTAGAAAGCCGTAGAAAAGACGCCATGTCACTTCGTCTGCCCTTTCCACTCGTGGGCTGCTTCGGGTTCCCATTACTCTTCCCGCCTGCCCCAAAATTCCTCGGGACTGCTCGCCACCACCACCGGACAACATGGTCCTCCAACACCATCACCAGTGGCCGACACTCTTCATGGGCTATCATCGCAGATTTACCAGTGCCTCACAAGATTCTTAAGGATTTTATCTTTGTCTGTGAAACACTAATGGGGATTAGGCCTTGCCATCTTGCAATTTCGCATTTTTTTATATACCACTTACAATAGAGATTCCGTTTCAAACATTTCGGCTTAACTGGTAGTAACACTACTAGCTGTGGCTACTATTTGAAGTCAACATTTGTGAACTGATCTGATTATCATGACAGTTGTAGTTTTCGCGCGTAAAATAAGCAGTTATTTTCTCGTGGCGCTTACAGACTATAGCCTGTAGTTAAATATGTGTTTTCAACAAGGTTATAGAAGGTCTGGGCCATGACATACCACAAATTGGGATTATAGTAATAAAGAAAAGAAAAAAATTCAAAATGGCGTGGCCTTATATCCCTAAAGGTCAAAAGAAATCACAAGACCTCTACGCAAGCATTAAAACTGTGCTAACAAACGCTATTCATAAAACAAACACCAACACAACAGTAATAAGCTTAATCTTAATAGCTACGTGGTTTTTGATATCATGGAAACAGCATGAAAATTATTTTCTGTTTACTACGTTCTAAAACACAAATAGCAGGCAAAGTGGCTTTATTCCCCGCCCCCTCCTCTCCCCGAAATAAAATTATGGGTATGCTCTTGATGACCGTGTACTAAAACACCATCCGAAACAATTTCTCACACTTTCTGAATGATATCGAACTAGAGCATTACATTTTCCTGTTAAAATGCCGTCACATGGAATTTCGGTGATTTGTCCAGGGCAGGGGCGTAACCAGGGGGTTTCAAATCCCCCCCTTAGAACCAAATCTTTAATTAATTTCTTATTCATCACTCAAACAAATTGCATGTTAAAATTAATAAAAATTTTACCGTTACAATATTTTTTAATTTTAGTACCGAAACTGCTAAAATAGCACTATTTTACACCTTCAAATCCAAATTTTCCCGGGGGAGTACCCTCCGACCCCCCGCTTTAATACGGGGGGGCCATGCTTCTTAACACTCCCCCATACACAAATTCTGGCCACGCCGCTGGTCCAGGGTAAAAAGCAGATTCCCCGGGCGGTTCCGCCTTCCCTGACTTGCCGTGACTTCCCGGACGCCCAGCCCTGATCGGCGTACCTGGCGATGGCCTCCATGCCCGGGATGCCCTGGTTCTTGATGATGGAGCCGTCGGCGCGCGCCAGCCCCGGGTGGGGCATGCCGGCCGGCGACAGGATGGCCGTGTGCGCGGCCGCCGGGTGGTGGTTCAGCCCCATGAACTGCATGTGGTTGAGGTGCGTGGGCGGGTGGTTGTAGCCGTTGGCGAGCAGCGGCGACTTCTCCATGCGCGGCGGGTCTGCAAGCACGGAACCCAACCAGCGTTAGGGGCATCCGGAGCACAGGGGCGTAGCCAGGGGGGGTGTTTTGGGTGTCCAAACACCCCCCGAAATATTAAAAAATGTATATTTATGTACTTATGACAAAATTTACACTTGTCTAGCTGTTGCAAATGCACTTAGATGAAACTAAGAAAGAACCCTTTACCCGATAACCCTTAATATTCAGAAATTAGTTTTCAACAGTGTCTCGTTAAAAATATCATATAGTCGGGACACAAATTTATGTTATTTAAATCCAATATTTTAATTACGAATGTGCTTTAAATAGCACCAAATTGCACATTATAATCAAAATTTTTCCGGGGCAGGGTGTAAGTAAACACCCCCCGAAAAGAAATCCTGGCTACACCCCTGCGGAGCAGGTGACCGATTTTCAAAAAACCGGGAATTTTCGGTACCAGTCTTTTGTTCATTAACTGTAGAGCAATCGGTGATTGAAGTAGTGATAGTTTTGAACTATTATAAAAAAAAGGTATTTTAGTGACCAAAAATTAAAAATATATATATAAATATTTGTCATACATATCTTTTATTGCAAAAATTATTTTACTAACGTGAACATTCTCAGTCTTACTATCAAACTTTAATTTTGGAAGAAAACCATTCAAACAATTAATATTTTTGATGCATGTAACTTAAAATAACATTATTTTTGTAATATTTTTCATAACATACTTTTTAGGAAAAAATATCGTTATTTATATAATAATGGCACAACAACCACAGGCAATTGGACACACTCAGAAATACGAAAACTGACTGAAGACTGGGGAGCGGCAGACCCACTCCCCTCACCCCGCCCACAAAGATCGCCTCACCAGAGGAGAGTATTAAATGAAAGCAACCTTAGCGCCCAATATAAATGAAATTTTGTGCTGTCGATGTCGAGTTCCGAAAGTAACCGAAAGAACCGGGAATGGATTTCAAGTTCCCGGATCTTTTACCATGTCAAAAAAAAGTACCGGGATCTCCCGGCTCTTTCGGGACCGAGACTACCCGGTTATGGACCTTAACCAACACTCGTCTTAAACCTGGGCTCGGTCGGAAGGGGTTCGTCTGAAACCAGCCCCCATTAAGCATGCTGACAACAACCGTTGTCACTCCTACAATTACGAAGTCTGAAACCACGACCAACTGATTAAAACCGAAGATACAACATAACATAGAATGCCTTTCTTGGAAGAAGGCTCTTAATTTCCCAAATAATCGCACCAATTGGTCACCATAGCGGTAAGTCCTGTTTTCATTTGCCAAATTTAGTATGAAACAGCGCTAAACTGGCCACAACGATCTTAGAACATAGCTCTTTTTTTCTGAGTAAAGGTATTTAGCAATTCTCAAGTGACCACACCAGTTAAAGAGCACAGAAGTAATGCACTTCTTGGTTGGGGGCGAATCTCCAACATAATCTAAACACATCGATGACAAAATGGCATTAAGGTGACAATGAAACAAGACGTATAAATTATGCCGCAAGCTTGCCAGTAGCAGATCGTTGGTGATTGTCCCTATACTTTATGGCATATGGCCACACTCGTAAGAAATTGCATCAATTATCTTGAAGGAAATTCTCACTCCTCTCACGAATCACGCTATCGGACGCTTATTTTTAAGGTACTTGTCGTCTAGCAGTATATTTTTAAGGGTGTCAATGATTTTAAACTTCTATAAAAAATAATTCAAGTGGTAGGAGCTGGTTTTCATGCTGTGACGTCACTTTCACAGTACGGAAGGCAATTACACAAAAACCGATCACCCTGCCACAAAAAGTCACGTCGCGTCTAAGAGAAACGAGACTTTGCATTGGGTCACCACATTCGGAATTTACGAGCTAAGTAATTTTGTTTTAATTTGTGACTTAAATGCTTATTTTATTTCATCAATCTAGTATTTTAGGATAAAAAAAATCCTTAGTATAATTATTTTTAACTTATTTTGCCATTGTGATTAGAATTTTTTTTTTCATGCAAAAGCTGGAAGCATATTATTTTGACAAACAAGTAGTGTAATTCTCTTACTAATCCACAATACAACTTTTACCGATGGAGGATAAACGTGATATGAGCTACAAAAGAATGGACAAAAAAGATGCCGACCGATAGCTATCGCTGTGTTGGTGACCTTTAACAACACGTCGGCAGAAAAAAAGTGCCAAGGTTTTCTGGGCGATTCCTTCTGCTAGATGACGGAGCACAGACAATGTTATTACCAGGCGTAACGATCAGTTCCATCGCAGCAGAACGTTTATATCATTCCGCCCGCCTTTCACTCTGGCTGGAAAGAATCCTGTCTGTTCCCCAGCTGCCAAGTCGTCACTCGCATTATGTCAGCCACAGGAAGAAAAAAAAGCAATTCGCTTGCTGTTGCATACTGTAAGATGAATTCTGGTAATTACCAGCAATACACTGTCACCCCAAGGCACAGCAACTGAATGGAATTAGCAGCGAATAACAAAAATAAGCACTGTGAAGTGAATATTTTTTATTTCCCCTTTTGAAGGAATAAAACACAACATTAAAACAATTTTCTGAGTAACCCGGCCATCGAATCCGGGCTCTGATTTACATTAAATGTGTTAATTGTGTTCTACGGCATGATTTAAATGTTTAGTGTTAAATTGATATTTTAATTTTCGCACGGTGTAATAACGGGAGAAAAATTTGAACCGGCATAGTGTTTAATGTTGTTCGTGTATAAATTATTAAATAAATAAAAATATTAATGATTTGTCCTCGAAAATATGCCGTCAAGAAAATTGCATGAAATGTGTCATTTGAAAGTTTAATGGGGAAACAGCGCTGTTTCGCTAAACACCAGTCTCCGAATCATCAAGCACAGAAACCCAGTGTTTATCAATTATGCAAAGACCATCTTTGCATGAGTTGCCTCTTATATCCAGGGTTTAGAAAGGTCGTGTCGAAGAAGGTATAGATATTTCTTGATAGTGACCCGACTGTTGTGTTTTTTTTTTTTTCACCTTGAAACGACCGTACATTTAAAAACCTTGGTAGTGTAATTTGCATGAAACCTGTTCGTGGCTCGCCAAACAATGCTTGTTGCGTGGTATTAATGCTCCCAAGAAATTACCTTGGCAGGTTGGTGCATTCGAATTTTGTCCTTCACCCAAAAGCTTAGAATGAACCTAATCAACTATTCTGTTCGGGCTGACAGTCATTTTACTTGTATGTCAGGCTAAAGAGAATGGAAATACTAACTGAATCTGAGTTTCAAATAATTACGCATTGCCACTGCAGCTTTTATTGACACAAAAATTGGGAGATAAAGAAGGCGGATTACATTTGATCCTAGCTATGAAAAAATTATATTAATAAACATAGTTTGCTGAAATCACTCAATGTTCAGCAATATTCACATTTTTCGAATGGTTCCTCATCACATCCACATATCCCCATTTCTCTGTGCTTTTTGTTAGATTTTTCGTTCTTAAAAACGCATTGATGACAAAATACTGAAAATAGTTGTTAAGTTTAAAAAAAGTTTTTTTCAGCAGAGAAACACAAACTATAATTTTTAAAAAAAAACCACGAGCCTACCATCTCCGAGAGTTCGATTTTTACCTGTAGTATGACCCTGGCAGTTCCTAGTCCCAGATGTTTGCCCCTTGGATGAATATGTCAGCGTATGTGCTAAGGAAATTTTTCCTGTGAAAAATACTGTGTGTAGTTGGAAATTTATATATATATATATATGCTATTGATAGTTATTTTTAACTCTGTTGATGACCAGAGGTTTTTTTTTTAATAAGCAGTAAGTTGGTTAACGCTTCCGTACTCTCGGCTGTCTCCTGTCTCATTCCTGCAGAGCGCAAGGAAAAGCTAACATAATAAGCGGTATCACATGCTGGAGATCTTATGCCACGACTACCCCCCCCCCCCCCACATTTTCACGGTACAACCCCCTAAAAATCCTTTATCCTTTTGCACCCCGCGGCAAAGCGGCGGTCGCATTATGACGTCCGCGAATCCATCGTCGAACTGACAGCTGCACAATGCCGCCGCGGAGAACATTCGGGCGGGGCCAGAAAGAAGAGGCGGTTAGGTGGGGGGGGGGGGGGAGATATTCCTTTCACCCACGCACGCACGCACGCACGCACGCGGGAAGATACAGTTTTCCCTCGCGTGGAGAGAAGCTGCGGAAGCGAGCAGAATGATCCATCATTCCGTGGAAACAGAGCACACACGAGAAAATGCAGCCTCCGCCAAAGAGAGAACGAAAAAAAAAAAGATAGGGGAGGGGGGGAGACCTTTTTACCCGAGCCCCGAACATGATTCGAACTGATTTCAGGCGGTTACGTTTCCGCTTCGACTGACGTCGCTGACGGACGTCTGAAGAAAACACACACACACACACACACACACACACACATATATATATATATATATATATATGGGATCGAGGGACTGTTCGAAAAAAAATTATCCAACCCACTCCCTCCACTCTTCTACTCACTCACTCACACACATACACACATACAACATATAGGATGTATTGAGTTCGGAGTGTTTCGTACGGCGAGTTCTCTCTTTAGCAGTTCCGCTGAAGAACGCGCTGGGAATTACTTGCACAATGACTGACAAGCTGTAGATTGTGGATATCAAGACGCGGTGGTGGGCATCTCCACAAGTACTCGACAGTCAACTGTTGCGTCCACTGTCGGACACAGTTCACAAGCCTAAAAAAACACATTTTTTTTACTAACAGTTATTCTTGTCTTGTTAAAGGGCAAATATTTCGTCTTTCACAAAAAATGCTTCCTAATAATAATATTGTATCAATAATTACGATCAGTTTTAACTAAGGTGCTCTTATGGATAATCCTAATCTAAATAGCTCGATAAATGGAAACATTTTGTGCTGGAATAATAAACGGTATGCGGCTTACGAAAAAAAAAAAACTTAGCAAAAACGGCAGCCATGTGTACTTCAACTTGTATTCAAACCTAGAGTCCCTCGCAACAATGATAGCGCTTCAATACATATGCCACGAAAATTCTCATTTGGACTTAACATCTCGACGACAACTCGAAAATAACGCCCAGTAAATATCCGGTTAGAGCTATCGGAATTTATTTACAGGAAAAATCTCTCAACAGTAATGACAAGAAAATGAAACAACAAACCCCGGCGTGTGAGACATAGTCTAAAGTCCAACAATGTGATCTATATAAATAAAAATGTAAATGTTTGTTCGTTCAAAATCTTAAATTTCCGTAAGTTTTTCACCGACTGATTTAAAATTTGGACACAACGATGCATTCGAATACGTTCATATTTTTATACACCGTCTATGTCAGACCTGTGACAGGTTAAACAATAGATAAATATATATACATAGGTATAAAAATAAATGTTTACGTGTTCGGCTTCTGTAAAGATAAATATATAGATAGGAAGATATAGACAAAGAAAAATATTGATATAGAGAGAGGTATAGAGAGATATAGAGAGATAGAGAGAGGGAGATAAATATATATAGAGGTATCGAAAGATAGATCGAGGGATATATGTATAGAGAAATATTGAGATAGAAACATAGATACATAGGGAGATATAGAGATAGAGTGATGTGGATAAACATATGGACATAAATAGATATGTAAAGAGTGTTATATATAGAGAGAAATATAGTTAGATTTATATAGAGATAGATAGATGATTGAGATATGTGTACCTACTTCAAACAAATTATTTTTAAAAAAACTGAACTAGGCATAGCAGCGCAAGCCGGGCATCAGCTTGTAACAAAATGAGTGCACGATGTTATAAGAGCTCCATCGATGGAACGGGCCGAAACGAAGGACCAGTCTCTCGGCGGGTGGGTCTCTGCCCTCGTGAGGTATCGCCGTAACGGAAGACACCTTGAAACAAAAGGTGCTGTTTCGCCGGGGGAGAAGGGAATGAGTTCTGAGATAGTAAGTTATTATTTTTTCCCCTCCCTTCCCCCTCCCAAGTGCGTTTTTTTTTTTTTTTTTTTTTTTTTAATTCTCTTCCCGACGGCGGCGGCGCTGCGGAGGCTGTGAACGCGGCCAGATGAGCGAAAAATAACCCGGGACCCCCGGTTATGAAATATCGTGTATTTTTGGGCAGGAGGAATTAGGGGCTGTGGGGGTGCTGGCCAAGGGGGGCGGGGGGGCAGGGTTTCCGCGCGCCTCACTAGGGGGATCTCCGGTAACAAGAAGCCCCCCCACTGAGACACATCGCCACCGGTACTAACCGACGCGAAAACATCCGTCTTGCAGTTGAAGACAAAGATAGAAGTAGAATTTTTGAGGCTGGGGCCGTCAAAACCAAGTGAGAATTTACGTTGGTTTTTTTTTTTTGGGGGGGGGGGGAGGAATATGAGCTAAGTTTTTCAGTACTCGCAATAGATGTGTAAACATCCAACCTCGGTAACGCGTGCAAATGCATGTGTTCTCAAGTTGTTCGCGTTGCAAATAAACCTATAAAACGAAACTCTGACACGAATTTTAATGTGGAATTCTTTAAAATTAATACCGAGCGTGATCCATAAACTTAGAGATAAAAATCCTCACTTTTCAAATACCAATTTTTCTGGACGCAAATCACCCACATACCTTTATTCTGCGCCTGAATTGTAAACGTTGCTTGCCGCCATCACGCGCAGATAAAACATCTAGGGATGAGCGAAATGGTTATTTTTCAACACCGGTTAAGGCAGTTATGGTTCCGATTGAATAACTGGTTATTTAGACGGTTAACTTTATTAGTTATTGGGCATGAAGGTCTGTTTTAAATTATTCGCTATACAAATTACAAACATCTACAAAAATCCATATAATATTATTATTTTATATTTTTATTATAAAAATTAAAAAAAAATCCACTGACGATATTCCAACAGCGTCCCTTGAGATTAACACGCAAGCGCTCTACCACTGTGCTATTAAGTCAATTGGATAAAGAAAATATAAGGAGAATGTGTATTTAAAAAGTGTGTAATTCCAGGTTTTTCTTAGTTATTTCAAAAACTTGAGATTACTATGCATTTTTTGGGTTTGCCAAATATATTCCAAGGTATTTTCACTATCATAAAAATTTCCCTAGCACACCAATACCTTTGATATGTACCCGAATGTTTACGAAAATGACTATGTACGGGTTTATGTTTCTGCATGTAGGTACGCCACCTTTTTTTGTCACATTTCCGTTCATCGATTTCCGTTCCATTTTCACGAAATTACTCCTGCCAAATGCTGTATACTGAGAGCTAAGCTGTATACACGTGGAAAATAATTTATACAACCATTATTAGAGAGACCTGCAAAATTCGCGGATTCATTGACCTCTAGGATAGACTCCAGTCCTTTAAATACTCGCGGAAATGACACCTGTTCATTGGCTACTGACGTGTGAGACATCTCAACTAGGCTGTACGTAATTCGGCACTTTCTTGGTTTAGTGTTTCCCATTGGCTCACAGTTCCCC
Source organism: Bacillus rossius redtenbacheri (assembly GCF_032445375.1). NCBI lineage: Eukaryota > Metazoa > Arthropoda > Insecta > Phasmatodea > Bacillidae > Bacillus > Bacillus rossius. The sequence continues at coordinate 44,857,202 of NW_026962011.1, read as the reverse complement.
GGACAAAATGTGGGCCAATCGCAGAAGCGGTACGAAGGTATAGTTGTTTTGATGCTAGCCTATCGCGAAATGAATCCGCGAATTTTGCATGTCGCTAACCATTATTAATTGACAGTTGTGTCCGGGCACGACGGCACTAGGGGGTTTTCGATTCTGCGATGTCTCGACGTTGCCTTCCGCAGCACAGAGGCGAAGGAATAACACAACACCCCATGCTTAACTAGGCAAAGGATGTTTTTCCACACCCAGCCGGGCAACGAACCTAGGACTTTCGGCTTACCAGACCGAATTTCAAACCACTGGGCCAACACGTCACACGTGTGTATTTCAACCAAACCTGAGAAGCTAATGTCTTCATTGCCATAAACTTTATACTTTTTTTAACCCATCATTAATGCAATATTTTGTACACGTGCTGATGTCTTCATTGCCATAAACTTTATACTTTTTTTTAAACCCATCATTAATTCAATATTTTGTACGCATGCTGCTCTTTTACTTACACTCAAGTAATAGGTTAAATATACATCTGCAATTTTCCGTTTGTATGCATTGGCTGTTTGAACAGGCCAAGTTTGAATTTCACAAAAAAAAAAAAATTTTTTTGGGTATTTGCATTTTCACGTTATTACTATTTTTATTGCAATTCTTCGGTTGTTTTACATTCATTTGTTCTTTCTTCCTATTATATATTACACGTCATCTACTAATTTCAGAAAAAAAGGTCTTGAAATATCCATAGTTAAAAATATCTTTACTTATTACATATGTAAACACCGTTACTATTAGCCAATATCTGTAGCGATGTTATTAAAAGCGTTAACCTCAATGCGAGGGGTTCTGGATAAGAATGCTGCTTAAGGCATGGAAATGTGTGATTTTTTTTAATTTCAAGTGTAAGGTTTTTTTTTTTTGCGAGCCAAGTCGACATGCCAAATGAAATAAATGAAACTTTTCGCATAGTCCCATGTATTTTTTTTAAATATTATCTCAGAAATATATTACACAACTAGCTAAAAACCAAAAATCTAACACGGAGAGTATAATATTGCTTGAAATTAATGAGCTTCCTAAAGCCTAACGTTTCCTTGAATTCTGTTTGTACAGCAGTTAAGTCTGTGCAGCGTAACTTGTCTCAAACTTGACAGTTCTCAAGAGTAGTTAGTGCAAGTGGTTGCCCAAATTCTGTCGCTCGCAAAGCAACACAAACACAAACACTGTTTGACGGAACGACCCTGGCAGAAAGGATACGTGGTACCACTGGAGAGAAAGAAGTGTCGCAGTGTTACGTGACACAGACTATACCGTGATGCTCTGTTTGCACTGACTGGTGGTAGGTGGTCACTGCTAGGAACGGGCCCAAGAAGGAAGACCGCATCGGAGATATACGGGCCGGTTCACCGCATGGAAGGGAGGGAGGGGAGAGTACAAATGAAATACGATGCGAGGGTAAAACGTGAAATGGGTTCGGCGTTTATACCACTGTCGGCTCCAAGGTCACCGAGGGGGGGGGGAACCAGCCTTGGAATTCGGAATCCGTCTTGCAGTAGTACATCTGCGAAGAGGAGGAAACAGGTATGCATATAACGGCACGTTATTATGAATTACAATATTATGAATAATTATTAGAGACCTGCAAAATTCGCGGTTTCGATGGCCTTCAGGATAGACTGCACATACTCCTGTACACTCGGGCAAATAACGCAAGTTCATTGGCTGCCGACTTGTAAGTCGTCTCAGCTGGTTTGTCTGTGATTCGATGCTTCTTTGGTTGAGGGTTTATAACTGGTTGAGATTCGTCCAGATGAACAGTAAGCCGATAACAAAATTATCTAAGAGGTATATGTGTTTGAATTCTAGCCTATCACCGAATGAATCCGCGAATTTTGCAGGTCTCTAATAGTTATCAATTAATTCTCACAAAGAACCGGCGACGTGGAGGAGGTTTTCGGTCTGAATCGCGAGAACCTTCCGGAAAAGTTCGTCAGTCACCGTCCACAAAAGTCTCGGGCGTTCCCTTGAAGAGATGCGGGGGGGGGGGGTGTTGGCGCCCCGATCCGGAGGGAGTCGAACCCATCCGACGGCAGACGACGCCCCTAGGCCGCGCGGCGCTAACACGATACCTCGCGCGCCGTCGACGTCGTCGTCTTCGTCTTCAAAGACCTTACCCACTCCTCTCAGACCGCAGGCAAAGACCACGGGGTTTGTTCTTTTTTTTATTCCTTTCAGTTAGACCGTTTGTGTTCCCACAGCTCCGGTAATTGGTCTTCTTCTTCTCCTTATTATAATCTGCGCCCTGCCCCCTTAACCAGAGGGGGGCCCCTTTCGATTGTTTCCGCTATTAGCGATGAAAAGGGACCCGGGTTGTGGGCTCGCTGGCTGCGGATGAAGAGGGGGGAGGGAGAAATGTGTGTGTTTGAGATAAAGGGCCGATCAGGGGAATTGCTAGCCCTCGCGTTCGCTCCACCCCAACCCCCCTTCCAGCTGATACCGGACCTTCTGTTGCCTTCGAACCGTGCACCTGGGTACGTTTTGGGCGTGTGGGGATGATCCACCACCACCTCCCCCTCCCCTTAACTACCTTTCACCGGCCGGGGGGGGGGGGGGGGGCGGAAATAATAACAATTGTCTGCCAGGAAGTTCTGATCTTCCTAACCTACATATCCGTCACCAGCGCGCCGCCTTAATCAGGGGAAGCCTTCATTTCACAGACGAGAGAGCCACACCCGAAGTTACCCGAAGTTCATGCTCGCTTTTTTCCCCCGTTCTATTTCGTTGTATAAACCGATGTGGCATTAAATTTTGCGGTCGATTCGGATAGGTTAGCTACATTATAAATACTTTAACACATTGTGGACGGTTGGTTACATTAGGTAAGTATAGCTACATTAAAAATACTGTAAAATCATTTTATGGTTGCTTAGCAAATAACTTTTTAATATGTAGCTATCTATGGCTAGGAAACCGTTTACATGATTTCACAGTATCTTTAATGTAGCTATCCTAACCAAATCAACCGTCCACAATGTTTTAAAGTATTTATAATGTAGCTAACCTAACCTTTTACAATGAACCAAAAAAAAAAACCGAAGATGCACGATCGGGTGTTTGGCTCTCTCGTCTGTGAAAAGAAGGCTTCCCCTCAAGCAGGGTTTCCACGACGTCACGGTAACGGATCAAGGACGTTGACGTGAATGTAAACGCTTTGGCACGAAGATGGCGCGAATTGTCTGCATAGAGTGACGAGCTTCACAGTTCGTTTTGAACACGCTGAAGGTAAAGTCTGTGTCACGCGACTCGCCTCTCAAAATCAACATTTCTCAACAACAAAAAATGTGAGCGAATATTTTACAGCACACTCGCCAGAGATGTGTAAACATGTAATCTCGGAAAAAAAAGTGCAAATTTATGTATTTTCGTGTTGCAAATGAACTAATAATAACGATGCTCGTAAACGAAACACCCAAAATTTATTATCCAGGGAAACTGTGTTGCGACGAACATTGCGTCAATGATATAGGTATATCGGTTTGTTGGTTCTATAAAGCATTACGAGCGAGCTGGTATCTTTTAAGAATTTTTCTAACTAAAAGTTGCAGTTCATTAACCTGATTAACCTTAAATATTTCAAAACACTAATAATAACTCTAAGTATATGTATCTATATATTGTTTTTGCTTAAACAACATAATTCCGTCAGTAAGTACTTCCTACAAAAAAACTTTTTCTAATTGAGTTTATTTAACATGTCAGATTTAAAAGTAAATATTTAACCAGTAAATGTCTTGTAACATGGCGTCGAATAAATGTAGTCTAATAGTTTCCTGTATATCTATTGATTGACGAACACTGCGCTATCTCTACATTTCATTGTTAACAAACCTTCCATACTTAATTTTATAGGGAGTATGACTAAGCACTAAAACACCATCCAAAAAATAATACTTCTGAGTGATGGCAGACTATCGCTGGTTAATAAGCAGAACTATGCCAGGTTTTAAAGTATATTCCCTGACTTTCACTGACCAATTTCAACTCCCCTGATTTTCCCTGACTTTCCAGAATGCAGACACCTTTTACAAGAACGAAATCCATCAGCAAACCCTGAAACACATACCGTGCCCCAAAGTTTTTAACACACTATTTGTTAGGGAAATCTCTTCGCAAAAAAACGCATGGCCCTAACCACTGGTAATACAGGAAGTCCATAAAATAATGTCCCAGTTTCAATTAAAACAGTTTAATTTAGACTATTTACAACAAATCATACATCAAATCGAAGGTAAATAAATTTTTTTTACAAATGTTCTATATGTGCAACTTTAGTTCTACGGCACACATCCGACCTTAAGTCAATTATGGCCACACTTTGGTTAACACTTCCAGAGTAACGGAAGCAATAGCCTCTTTAATTCTGTGTCTCACCTCTGACATATATTTAGGTAGCGGCAGAACGTAGACAGGATCTTTTATAAAGCCACAAGGGAAAAAAATTGCATGGCGTTCGACCATTACGACCAATTCAACCACTCTCGTACAAAGAGATTCCAATGGTGAGGATCTCCATCCTTTTGCAAAAAAAAAAAAAAAATTCCAGGTTCGCCCTCCACCAATTGGAAAAAAAAAAAGCTATTCTTTCACATTGCAAGCGAGAAAACCACAGAACAGTATTCGCGCTTGAATGATCTGAAACTTTTTTAATTGCTCTTTAATTGTGAAACGGAACCAAGACGCTAACAGTTGATACTTTTAAATTTTATAGCTGGGGCATTCCTAGGGACTGGAAAAATTCGCGGTTTCTATTACCACTAGGATAGACTCCACGATTCTCTATGTACTCGGGCAACTATCATCTGGTCATTGGCTACCAACTCGGGACATCTGTTTACTGCGATTCTTATGAATCGATACTTCTTTTGTTGAGTGTTGGCCATTGGCTCAGAGTCCTTCAGGTAAATTGCGGTCCAATCACTGACGCAGCATTAAGCTAAACGAGTTTTGGATTCCAGCCTGTCTCGAAGGGAATCCGCGAATTTTTCCGGTCTCTAGGCATTCCTAGGGGCAGGCATTTTTCGCGAATAAATCTGAGCACCTATTAGACTGCAACAAAGTATACCCGTACCAGTGGTTTCTTCCTTGTGATTGGCGGCCGTCTGCGAGACAAGTCAACGCCTTATTTGACCGGGCCAATCAGGACTTGTTTGCTTCCGCACTGACTCACGGTGATTGGTGTTGTAAAAATTTACACTGACCTGAAAGAAACTTACCCAATTATGAAACACAGATGTTGCTACAGTGTTTTATTTTTATCGGCTAGTCTCGGAATCTTTTCGTGAAATTTGCATTCCCATAGGCATTCCTATTCCGGACATACGGAACATTTTTACGACGGTCAAATTCGAGTCGAGCTACGTGGCTCGGACTGTATGCCGCTGTTGCGCTGCGCGTGTCGAGAGCCCCATATTTGCCGCATGCGTGCGCTCGGCAGATGCGCCGGTTGGGAGTTTGTCTGGAGGCCCACTTCGGGATACCCTCTAGGGTCGCGCACGGCCTCCAGGGGGAAAGGCAGGAGGGGGTCGCAACCCCTCTTCGACTGCAAACGAGCCGTGAACGCAACAGACCCAGAAGTAAGGTTGGAGGAGAAGAGAGAGAAAAGCAGCGTGGTGGCGAGGGAGCTTGGGCAATGCCCCACCCGCCAGATGCGAGGACAGGTGTCCCCCGCGGGGCGTGGAGTAAGGAATATTGTCGGGAGATGGAATGCTACGGCGTAGTTTAAGGTCACTTTCTAACCTCACAGTCGCCATATTGACAATATTGCGGGAAAATGTTCATTTGGCCATGCCTGCTGAAGGTTGAGAAGCACATAGAAAAAAACCGCCATTTCCATAAAATACAGTCCTTTGAAACTGATTCCACAACGAAAACCCTACACTGTACCCAATTTTTTTTTGTTGTTCAGCAAACATGGAGCAGACCTTCAGCTAGACAATAATTGGCTTCATATACTGTAATTTTTTTTTGTAAATTCATTGGTAATTTTGTACATTTCCATGAAGAAAAAAACTGTATCTCCTCAAAATAGAGTTTATAGTAATACTGGGTTCAGAATTTTACCCGGCCATTTATGCTTTGTTTCGTCCCAGTGCCGTCAATAATAAGAATAATAAAACGAAATAATGTCCCATTATTGAATATTCGGTAATCTTTTACGTGGTTTAAAAAACTTATGCTTGAATGAAAAATCAATAAAAACGTTAAAATTACGCGTCAATTTTCTTCATAGTTACTGGGTTATTATCTCGAAAAAAGTCCCTCATATATGCACAAATAACCACAGCCATGTTTTGTACAAAGTCTTTCTTGTAATATAAACAAACCTTTTTTTAGGCAATTGGTTTCCAAACTAATCTGTTGTTCGAGTACAGAAAATTTTCTTTGCTCAGTTTCCATGAAGTAATGCATGCATGTCCACTCCCTGCTCGCGGGTTTGTAGTTTTTGCGTTCATCTAGAAGACTCTTGAGCAGAAACTACCATGCACGTCTGCAAGCTGCATAGAGAATGAAACTGGTGTCCCCAACATTGGACGAAATCATTTGCCAATAGAACCAGGGTTGGCCAAGTCTGCATGATAACATGGTAACCGGGTGTAGCAGATTTTGACGTGACGTCTAATAAATCGATGAACGCCGGCTGAACGCACGAAAAAGTGTCCCGTTACGCACATTGTTCCGTTACGCTGTGTCCCGTTACGCTCATTGTACGCTTGCGCCGCATCTATCTCTCTTCCACTCGACTGTTTATAAAGTGAAGTGAAAAGTTAATGTGGTTTTCATTGCTTATTACAAAACAACAATTTCGGCAATAAAGGTTAATTATTCTTGCATTTTAAAAATCTGATTACTAGTATAATTTCAAGTATTTATTCTTTTATTATTAAAATAAAAATGATTCAATTTTATTCATAAAGTATGCAATCATTTCTTTAAATGTTTTGTTATGACGTTGTCACGTTAAACTATCGTCCGTAAACCGACTTTACAGAAAACCAATTTTTATTTTTCTCTCTTTCAGGTAACGGTCTGTGCTTTGTTGGTATAGTCATCATCAGAGGTGGTCAAGAATAATTTATTTTGGCTGAAACAATATGGCGATGGCGGAGTTCCTGACACCATGAATATAACACGACACTACAACCTCATATCTTGGCGTACGCACTTGGCACGTCGCTGTGGATGTAAAATCTTTTCTTGCATTTATTACGTCCAGAGTTTAAAGGCAGTGAGTTATATATTTATTGGCTAACATTTTTAATAATATATACTGTGTCAAAAACTATTTTATATTTAATAGCGTAGAGTGAAGCGTGTGTTTGTTAAGGATAACATTTGTAAACCAATACACATGACGTATTTTTCATCACCATTTTTTGAAAGTTGTATTGGAAATACGTATGTTAATGTTGAAGCTAAGGGCGTAAGATAAAAAGGTGTTTGTTTATTCATTGGTGTAAGTTTCATGAGTACTTTATACCTAAAAAAATATTTATTTCCGAATTAGTGAAATGAGTATTATTTTGCACAAATACTTCAGCTATCACTCTGATACTGTCGGACAAATTAGTGGACACTACGTACATTGTAAAGGGGGGAAGGGGTTTAAGTGAATTTCACTGCAAAATTATTTTAAAATTTTTAGAAGCCTAAAACTGCTATCCTTTGTAACTATGAACAATTTATTGACATGTTTTTTTATTCAAGTTACTCCAAAACGCCATAAATGTACAGTGGTTGCAGTATATCTTAAAGCTCGGAGAGTTATGAAAAAACACTCGAATAAGGGTAACGTAAAACCTAAATATTAATTTTTGAAATGCTTGAATATTCACAGTTTTTACGCACAAATAAAAAATGGACTAGTATTTGGTGTCCTAGTTAGAAAATAAATTCAACTGTAAACATGATTACAGATATTCTGCGCCTGCTGTAACATTTTTGCTTTGGCTGCGTTTCTAGTGCACTGGCGGTAAGCATTACATTTTGGGCACGAATAATAACCTATTATGCTCTTTATCTTTACCCGGTCCGAAAGGAATATTGCCCTCCATTGCACAGTTTTACAGCACGAAGAAAGCAGTGACACAAGAGATTTTTTTTTAATACCGTGACTAGAAGTCGTTACTCATTCGCCTACATTTTAAAACTTCTATGCGAGGGTCGTGCAAGTACGTCGAACATTTCCATCGCTTGCTACACTGGAGAAACTGGTACAGTAGATATATATTACCAAAAAAATACGCAATACGTTTAAGAACACGCGAGGTATTATGTTTTTGTTTGTGATTCGCAGAAAGTAAACCGTCGTCTACATTTCAACGAAAAGCATCCTTGAAAAAGCCATGATGTGTTTTAGGACTTGTAAAATTAAGTACGTGCATACGTTAGAACACTGCGTCTTTATAGGAATAAAAGTTATGACTTTATTTCCGTGAAATTTGAGAAACAAGTGAGTTTTAAAACATATAGCCTACATGTATCGTGACAAAGCACTAAAGTTATATTAGTCAGCAATCGCGCAGTTTTTTGCTCGTTTCCATTACGACATTTCGTAGACTGTCTTTTTTCTAAATACATTCTAAAAAAATATTTTAATACGTCTCTTTGTATGATTAATCAGGGATCCAATTCCTTTTTACGTATGATTTAAAGCTTAGGCAGTGATTAAAATTATCTCCAAGATCATTCGCACCATTGGGAGTCGTTGAAAATTTCTAGCAAAAATGACATTTTGTACCTAAAAATCATTAAAAGTGACAATTAATAATAAGTGATAATTAATTATTTTACGTCTTTGCAGTTTTAATAAAGCAATTTTTCAGACGTTATATACGTACACGAGTGAGTAGCGTTTCCTATTTTAAATTACTGCCCCTCAAACTCTGTAACAGGATTCTGTATCAAATTTCTCCTTCAGGGTATTTTTCAAAATTTAATTGCGACACATAAGCTCGCCTTCAGTCGAACACATTACATCCACAGCAATGCGTATAAACTTGCGCCTCCCATAAATCCCGTGGGCCTTTAATGATCCCTTCGCACGAGTGTACACACCAAGTGAAAATTGGTACGGGTTTTGGGACGGGTGGGGGGTGGGAACCCGTAGGGAGGCCAGGGTTTAGTCGGAGGAAAAAAAAATGGGGGTGGCGTGGCATAAATGTCAGAAGTGTGCTCGCAATAAAAGTAATAAAGGAGGAGACAAGGACGTGGAATAAAAGCCGGGGAAACGAGTTGTAGTATTTTATTTCTTCCGCCTCCTGCCACCCCATCACCCCCTCTCATTTTTTTTTTAACCTACCCTTCCTCGAACCAAACCTCTGCCAACCCGTTTCTTTCTTTCCGTTTGCGGTTGAGGTGTGTTATGTAATTCGTCGACGGGAATGGTAAAAGCCAGCTTCTTGGGGTATCTCTCCCGCGTGATGGCAGAGGCGGCGAGGGTGGCCGACTGGTACAGTCTCTGGACCACCTGAACACCGAGCGAGTCGTCGAGGCATCCCGTTGGGCGGGTCGTTACCACAACGCCAAAATGCCATAACGCCGAATGTCAAAATTGACCACAACGCCGACAGCTAGAAAACTGCTGTGTACCACAACGCCGAAATAGCAACTGAATGAATTTGTGTGTGTTTCTTAAATGTACCTTAACGCCGAAATACCACAATCAAACCTAACCTTACCTAACCTAACCTAGCGTAATATAGCCTAACTTAACCTAGCCTAACCTAACCTAGTCTATGCTAACTTAACCTTTGTGGCAGTCCTGCAATGACATTTTTCGGCGTTGGTGTATTTCGGCGTTGTGGTACACAGCAGTTTTCTAGCTGTCGGCGTTGTGGTCATTTTGGCATTTCGGCGTTGTGGTATTTCGGCGTTGTGGTATTTCGGCGTTGTGGTATTTCGGCGTTGTAGTGCGTCCTCCCGTTCGGCGAATGGAAACCAAGCACCGGAGTCTGCCCGTCGGGAATACCGGGCTGTCGAGGAATCAGCGGTCAAGTTTGAACTCGCCGAGCAGTGGCGAGTAGAGAGTTCAATTCACAATAAGACGGGAAGCTTCTTCCTCTCCTCCTTGTAGCTCGCTCTCTCTCTTTCTTTCTCTCTCTCTCTTAATGTAAACATTTTTTAAGACATTTAAGATAGTTAAAACTCGCTTAAAAATTATTTTTAAATGTTATTAAATATTTAAAAACTATCCTATTACATTGATACTGTATAAATATTTAAAGGCTGCGCTTGACCAAAACTGTCGCTCAAATAAGAAGAAAAAAGAAGTATACACAATGCTGATCAGAAATTAATTTACTGCACAAGCAGTTAGAATGGCCTGTCCGGTATATCAACTCCTATTATGCATTATCTAATTGACTGATTGCCAACATGCTGTATCATTCTGCAGCGTTCTGTTCATCTTCGCTCGGACATATTGAGAGAACGCAAATTTTAAACATATCACACGAGTTTTTTCTGTCATGGGCTTGTTTGAGTTAATCTTTAATTAGTTACTGTCTCTTGTCCAATTTACTGGTTAGTATGTAATAAAAAATTTTCACGTAAGGAAAATATTCAACATAGGGGTATGTTGCCAAAAAAATATAAAAAAAATAACGATATCAATACTTAGGCGTAGGCATAATAAGCATCTGCAGTAATATCAGGCCAGAAAGTTAAAAGTTTATCTAGTCTATGTTTTAAGCCACAGTATTATCAAACTAAAGCGCATTATCAACAAAACAAGACCACAGAAAATACGAACTTATAGGTTAAAAGACATGTTTAAGGAAAGACACAAACATTCATAAAATTAAATGATAATACTAGCGGCGAGTACGTTGCTTCTAATATCCGTAATTTTTTTGGTCCAGCGGCTATACCGACTCAGACGCAGCATCGGTTGACAGGTCTAGGCAGAGTAATTACGGGTTGTCACTGCACAGCTTACCTCGGCTATTATTATCACCGCCTGATACAAAACTCGCCATTACCGTGCACTTCCTACCTGCCTTCTTCTTCATCATCATCCCATCCCCCCCCCGTTTTTTAAAACCATTTCATTTTCATCCACACGGACACACATACACACTAGCAGACAAATGAATATGGACTTTTTATTTCGCCCGTCTTGTAATTCCATTCCATCTGTAACGGTTCCCGCGCTATAATGGCCCAAGTCCAACATTTTTTCTGTATTAATCGGAAGATATAAGAGCCGAAATATTCGATACTGGTTTCAACTGTATTAGAGCGCAACAACTTATTGTTTATACTTGAAAATATATCGTCGTTGAAGCATATTACTCAATTTACTGGAATGTCGGATGTTAGGCCCAAAAGTGACTGACTGTGAAGTCACTGGCGTTTAGTATTAATTTTTTTTGAATGGCTTTAACTGATAAAATATAGTCTGTAGACACTATTTTAATGTATCAGAAAATTTCTTAATTTCTATTGGGTGCCGTAACGAAAGGCCATTTTCCAATACGAACACTTAGAAAAAAACTTTTTTGGCTTCAAAAATGTGAAAGTAAAGTTGGCGTCTTCCTGTTCCCACCCCTTCCCATAGAACTGATACTGCATAATGTATATCGTGGTCCCTAAACAATGGTTCAACAATAAACGCCCCAATAATCTGCTTCCCAACTCCAAAAAGCTTTAGTCTAGCGCATTAAGATTATAAGATCATGATCATAATACACGGGAGTCTATTACAACGAATATCAGAAACTACCAAAATATTTTAGTTCTTATTACAGCAGCTGGAAATAAATACTGGTGGCTTAGGAAAGCACACACACCTTCCACACTCTTGGGACGTGATGGTCTAAATCGCTTAGGGATCGTCTCATAAAGACAAGTAGAACTAAATTCCAATTGTTACAAGCTAAGTGCTTGAAAAATTATTTCAATTTCGTGGTAGATTAAAAAAAATAATACAAACGATTAATTTATAACTGTAATTTTGTCCTCTTAGTTGGTGCTAGGATGGACACAAAATTAAGCTTTTTAAGTTTCTGATGAAAATGTTGAGTTGGTGCAACGGTAAAGCAGTCGACGATAGTTATATTATGAATTCATTAAAAATAATTAGCAAAAGCATGAAATCGTGGAAGAAAAAATATTTTAGGATACTGCCAGTTTAGGCCGCAGTTGAGTGAATCGGATTCCACGACCGTCCTTTGTCTCGTTGTTGCGCGAGACCGAGAGGGACAGGCGAGGTCTGGGCTTCAAAGGCCGGCTGGTGAAGCCTTCCGCAGGGTCGCGCGGACTGTTCTTCGGGTCGTGAGGCGCTCTTCCTCCCCTGGCGGCGGCGGCAGACACTCTGCTCCTGCCCGGCCTTATCTTATAACTCCACTGGCGCGGGCCTACTCACGCGGTCCAAGGTCGCTGGCTTCAGCGTCAACCCTACCGAACAACTCCTCGGCTGAGTGCAGTTCCGCGCGAGAAAATTACGGCAGTTTTCCGTCAAAACCATACATTTTTGTTAGACTATCATCACGCTAGTTTATTTTATAAAAACTTTGGCGAAATATGTTATTGTTTCATCTTTAAATAGTTATTTTTGGTTGCCTTTAAAACATTCGCAAGGATTTTATTTTTTAAAGAAATATTTAGATACACAGTAAATAAAATAGCCGATGCCTCAAATATTATTAAGTTCTTCTTCAGCAAAATAATCGTTAATACTATTTGCCAAACCCATTGATGTCTTAAACATGTTTTTTTTTATAAATTTAGTATTTAGTGAATGGTTTTGAGGAACTTTAAGGTCAAATTTTATATTAACCCTAGCATCAACTAAGAGTATGTAATAATAGTGCTATGACTTAAATGTTTGTATATCATTCGTAAATCAAATTTAAATAATGTTTTATGCGATGGTAATGATATATCTAGGATTTCTGCCGTAAAAATTGTATGGGTGGATGCGAAACCTCCGGTATAAGTCGTTGAACCGGATTTAACCTCACGCAGGGTTCGTTTTATTAAAACGGTTTCCGATTTGTTACCTACTGGGATTCGGCTTGGACACACTCTGAAATATTGTCCGCGAGTTAGGTTATGGTTGTATCCTAGCGGAATATGCAAACTATACGTATGTGTATATATATATATATATATATGGAGGTAACAAGTCAGGACGTGAATGTGTGCAAACTTTGCCATGTTAATAATTGCATTCCCTGAGATCAAGTTCCAAATTCGCCCCTTTTTTCAGTTCGATAGCAAAACGTTTTTGCTGATATGTTGCTAACATTTTGTTCAACAATAGGGCCTACTCACTTCATGACGGCAGTTTTACGATTCTTCTTAGCGAGTTCCTTCCAAGCTCTTTTACCAACTTCTCACATTAGGCTTTGTGCGACTACGGTTTGTTTAACAAACTAAATGCTAAACAGAGTGGCTTCAACATTATAAAATACACCCGTCGTATATATTTATAACTTAATGATACTTAAGCACACGTAGGATAGAAGCAGAGCCACGAGAGGTCTTTTGAGTGTCCACCTGCGCCAGGAAATTCAGCCTGACTGTACACAGCACGCTTTGGAAAACACACATGAGCTTTCGCGTGTCAGCAGAAAAGTACCATTCGTACGCGTGTCATCATCGCTTCGGTGGGGGGGGGGGGGGGGGGAGGCGGCCGGTAATTATCGGAAGGAATTATAACAGCATCTGCCAGCATTGCACCAATTAGGCGCCGCGGTTCGCCCCTCCTGGTCACTCCTCGCGCATTAACGAGGAAGAAGACCTGCGGCCGGCTAATTAGAGATGAAGACTCGCCGATAAGAACCGGGATCGTCTGCCCGTGGCCCCAGTTGGGCCTTTTTTTTCTCTTCTTCCCCTCGCGACTCGGCGGCGTGGCGATCGTTGAGGTCGGTGGGCTAGGTACACCGAGCGCAGGCACAGATCAGCAATGTCTGCGCAGTTGGAAGCTTTCACGTGCAATCTGCACACGCCTGTGAAATTTAGTTCATTTTCCATCACACCGTTAAAAAAATGTTCACCTACAATTTTCGAAGAACGCTCGTTAAAAAAATCATCCATGGATCTTCGTAAATTAACGGACACCGAGTTCACTTACTTTGAACATGAATCCAAAAAAAAAAATATTATTTTTGTATTAGTAAAGTATATAAATACTGGTTAAGTCTACAGCAGAAACACGCTTGTTTTGTTTACGTGTTTAGAACGAAATATACATCGGGGAAGTCAAAATACAGCGTAGTTTCTACGAAGATTTAGCTATTTGAAATTATGAAGAACTCTTATTTTGTTTGAGTTAAATGCTTCATTGAAAAATCCGTAAATTAACAGTGCGTCAAGGTAGAATCCATTATTCTTGTGTGTCGTTTGATAATTGGCTGCTGCTCCACTACACCCTCTATTGTGATTGGGTGACACTTTGTTCGCATTTTTTGTTATTGGCTTTCAGAACTTTGTGGAGTTTTAAATAAAAAGATTTTGTGACTAGATGCGTTAAGAACACTGTAGAATCTTCTGTGTTACGTCAATGTTTAGTTTGTTTTGTTTTTTTCAGTTACATGTCTACTTTCGGCAAACCAAACACAGCTATTTTTGTGCAGAAGAAAACGCGTTTTAATAAGCCCGGCCAAAGAAGGCAGTGTCTTCTCTTGCAGACTGCTGACAATTACAAAGCAGGAACCGCTGGCGAGGACACTCCACGCATATTGCAGTCTAGTAAGCGTTGAGATTTTTTTCGTGAAAAATACCTGCCCCTACAAATAGCACACGAATAAATGGAAGAAGTTATTAAAATGTATTTTGGCGTCTAGTCTTTTGACGAATAATAACACGAATTTTCCATGCCCCTAGAAACCTGACCTCTTTCTTTACCACACACCTTCACATATCTCTTTTAATAACATATCGCCCCTCCAGGAGTACTTTGTGGTCGAGGTTGTCAATAAGGTCCTTAGAGACGGACGAGAATTCGTGGAAGCACTCGGCCATTTGCTTCAAGTGTCACTCTGTAAACGTTGGGAAACAAATTAAAACGGATGAACTTGAGATTCGAATCTGGCTCCTCTGGCATGCGAACCAAATGTTTTACAGTCCCTCTAACTCGCTCGGTTCTTGGTGATCGATCCCAGGACCCTCGTCGCATGAGCATAAATCATCAACAAAAAAAAACCGGCACTTAAAGTATCCTAGAGACTGGGCCCACTTGCATTGCATTCGGATGGAAACCGGTTTGAGCCGGAAATGCATAGTGTTAATTCTAATAGCGTTTTACATTGTCGGCCGTCGAACGACTTGTCTGATGAGACGTTTAACATCTTCCAAATCAACTTCTGTTTAGAACGTAAAAAATTTTTTTTATATATAATCCTTTGGCAGTGCATGGGATATGTGGAGTCAAATAACACTTGTATTGACAAACAATTCGTACTCTTAACTGTTCGGTTCTATTGATAAGCGACGTGTCACCGATAAAGTGTGTAGATATTAAAAATCGCTACACGACTAACCATCTACAAAATATCATTTTTAAAAAAGTTAAATCCAAACGAAACCACAGTTTTCCCTAATTGAACGAGCAGGATTTCATTACCATTGAATTTGCTTCATACAAGCACTGTTTTCGTGCAGCATATCACAGTTTCGACTAACATTGCGGAGAACATCTTCAGGATTGCAGCTACCCACCAAGTCACAGCCCGATATCATTGTCACAACTAAAACCCAAAAGTTAACTACAGTCCAGAGTTGTTTAGCGATAAAAGAAAAAGAATGTCTTTGATTAAATCCAAAGTTACATCTATTCCAGGATTGTGGTTTGTCTGACCTAACTAACATTCAGTAGTGAAGGAGTAGACTACTTACTGTAAGATCCAGACGACTTGATAGATGCAATCTACGCATGGTCGAGGAGCTAAGAGGTTTAGAAATGTAACATAAGCAAACTCTTCAGGCTAAACGTAAAGCTCATTATGAAATCGGTGTCGTATTGTGAAAGTAAAATGACAAAACAGAGTTTAAAAAAAAAAACCTGTCTCGAAATGAAAATGAACGCACGATATATCGGAAAGAATGCGCGTGTTTCAGCTAAAGGTACACGAGTAGGTTTTTTTTTCTCGTAACAGTTGGAAACTTTCCCGGCAGTTCTCAGCACGCAATATGTGTAGGCTCCTGCGCAGAGAATAAAAACTATCGTGACATCTGTGACTTACATCTCGTCGCAGCAAAGTTATCGGAGACGAATAAGCAGAAAAGTTCAAGGAAATTTGAAGGAAAAAAAATTGGCCATTGCCTATTGTAAAGAACCATAGAATTCGCGGGGAAGTGATATCTTGAAAGCATTGGAATCAGCATGGCCCAACCAGAATTCGAACCCAGGTCATCTGAGAATGTGAGTGCAGTAGGTACGTTACCAATGCACTTACTCGCCTCGTAGAACCACTTCAAGAAATAGTGTCAATGTTGGGGTGATGATAACATGCTCGTAAGTCATGTGTCATACCTCACAAAACGCTCTAATGTTGAGTTCGTGCTGCATAAATTACAATGTGCGGTACTTTGCATATTTGAACACTAGTACCTAATCTAGACTTGGTTTGACATTGGATGTGACTTAGCTTTGGCTACTTGTTGAAGTCATCAGTTGTGAACTGGTGACGTCTGCGTGAAATAACAAGTTGTTTCCTCGCGGCACTTACAGACTAAGGCCTTGTGTGGTTGTAGCAAGGTACAGAAGGTCTGGGAGATTTTATTTGAGGCTTGGCAAGCCACAAGTTTGGATAAATAGTTCAAAATTATAATTATAGCACAGATATGGAAAAATCAAAAATGACGCGGCCTTATCTCCCTTAAGCATTCTAAACATCACAAT
Organism: Bacillus rossius redtenbacheri; assembly: GCF_032445375.1. Classification (NCBI taxonomy): domain Eukaryota; kingdom Metazoa; phylum Arthropoda; class Insecta; order Phasmatodea; family Bacillidae; genus Bacillus; species Bacillus rossius. The sequence continues at coordinate 44,840,302 of NW_026962011.1, read as the reverse complement.
AAGTTTCAACTGTGGTTTTTGGCTATCATTCGTATGTCCAGTAGGTAATATTTTTCTGTAAACGTGTACTCATGTGTATTTTAAGTTTGTAAAAGTGTACTCGTTTGTAATTTCAACCCAATGCTATTCGTAAACTTTGGAGTTTATGTGATGTTGTTCTAACGAGCACAGATGAAATGTAAACTCGATAAACGTGATCGTGCACTGATGAAATATGCGTGTGGAAACGATTGAATTTGCATTCCAAATAAGACACTTAATTGCTTAGCCTCTGGCCGCCACTAATTCGCAGGTTGCTTGCCAAGGAAACTGGTCGCAGGTACCCTTCAGTCGCACCTGCCAGGATAAACACCTGTAAGACGAAATTATTACGCATTGATAACGGACCTGTTCGAAAAACACCGAGAAAGTTAGTTCACAACCAAACTTAGTTGTCGATGAATGTTGAATGACAAGGTACACGCAGTCAAAACAATCATACGCTACGACGTCCGATTAATTTTATTGGAACTGTACTTTTTGGTTTAAATTTAACTTGTTCTATGTGATTCTATGAAGGGAAATATAGGACTTTTTCCATAGAGTTAGGAATGGTCAGAAGATAATGTGCATTAACTCAGTTGAAGTGTCACGTCCTACCACAAAACCACCATATTAAAACACTCGAAACATTGCGGAAATGGTGATTGGCCACGTCTGAAGGAGGTAATTAAGTATGAATTATAATTTCTGACAGTAAACACTGTCACTTTCATAATTAAAAATAATTTTAAACTGTCCTTCGACAGAAACAATGCACTTACGCTGGTATTACAAGACACAAAAATTAAGCGTTTAGGTGTCGAATACCCTACACCTGTTCCCTAACCGCATTCCTAATGCACGACAGGACACTGCCAGGTCCTTACTTTTAGGGAACGGATTTTGGTGTCCTATGCGTTGTCGATGTTTGTCCGAATTCCGCGCATGCGCACATCCCACTTTTTTGATGTCACTCAGATGGCGGACCCACCTTGTGATCATCGAGGGATGTACCAAGCTTGTTGGTGTGCCAAATGAAACTTTATGAAAGCAAAAATATCATGGAAAACATTTTGTACGCGTTAATGGTCTTAACAAGAAATAGTCGCAACTTAAAAGGTACTTGAGAAAATTATATATAAAAAAAACTGTTTTCTTTTTTTTTTGTGCGATATTGCTGCTATCTCTAATATTTTTACCGTGACAATTGTATCGGTGGTTGCTAAAAGTCCGCTAGAATGCGTTGGAACCAGATTCCAGCCTCGCGCAGGGCACAGAAATTTAAAAAAAAAAGTTGCTGGTTTGTTTCATTGCCGGGATTTTTGGGTCACGCTCTGGAACACGGCCCCGCGAGTTAGGTTGACGGCTGTGTGTCCCGACAAGGCCGTGCTTGTTCGCTGCCTCACCCCGAACGTCCAGGAACACCGGACACCGGGGTGTCCCGCGGACCACCAGCGGCTTCACGCGATGTCCGTGTGTCCGTGTGTCCGTTTGTGGCCACCGCCCCACGCCTCCCTACGCCTCTCACGGCGACCCCAGAGAGAACCTGAGTCCGGGTGTTTGCTGTTGTGCCCCGCCGGCCCGGCGACGAGGAAACATGCTGGCCTGGAGGAGGGGCCCGCGCCCGCCGATTGGCCGTAATCGGCGGCTTCCTACCCCCGCGGGCGGGCGTCGTGTCGCAACAGGCGTTTGCATTCTCCCCCCTCCCCTAACCACAACACATACAAGGCTCTGGAATCACATCGGCGCGACGGAAGCCACGATAATGGAAATCATTTGAAATATCTGTGACGTCGTCATCGCGACGACGTAATTCGCGGACGGCGACAGACTTTACGGTATATATATATATATATATATATATATATATATATGTACATACATATACATATATATACATATATATATATATATATATGTACATACATATACATATATATACATACACACACTATACCACGCTGTGACGCCGCCCCATTTTGCCGAAAAGAGCTTTGAAGTTTTCGTTCTTCTTTTTTCCAATGATGATTAAATTGTTTCATTGATAATGCAATCATCATTCAACTGATATTTTAACAGGCGTGCACGAACAAAAATTTATTTTATGAACAAATATGAAATTAAAACTTTTTACTCACGGGAGAAGAGCAAGACTTGCGGCAATTAACTTCGGGGTAAGACTCGGTGTATTAGTAGCATACGTTTAGGGTGTTTCTGTTCCTCGCGCAGTTGTAGAACCACAGGTTTTTTTTTATAACAATGCGACAATGTCGCGACATTGTGAGTCCAGCTCTGGGACATTCCAGCGTCGCCAACGTGTTTTCGAATTGTTTATTTGGGTTTTTAAGCCCTCGAGGCGACGCTATCTCCGATGTTACCGCGGGCTCCGAACAACTGCCTTACGTTTATCCAAGCGGTTCAGCAAGTAAAGTAATATCTTGGAAGTCCCGTCTCAAGAAATCGTGGGAAGAATACCATAACTATAGCATTTTACCTCTCTAGGAACCATGTTCCTAAATAAGTATGTAGTGACGAACGTAGACTTTGCGCGGTCCTGAGGCATTTACTTTAACGGGGGCATAATATTTTGAAGATACGACTAACCGTTGGTGAGGGGAGAGGAGGAATAATATATAGCCCCCAAGCACTCCCCCAAAGTATTTGAAAAATAAACTCTTTCAATCAAAGATTTTTTTTAAAAAAAAGCAAACATGTATCTACTATTTTAACGATGGTTTTGCTAAGTTATCTTTTAAAAAAATTTGATAATTCCTAATAAAGTATCCACCTGTTAGTTTTATGAATTCTTACGATCCAAATTCTGGTAAAACCGTTTCATTGTAGGAAGCAATTAAAAAACTGAAAGTTTTTCTTATACGATTTTATGAATTTAAATAGCTATTGATCTGCTCTTTAAATGTTATATGTTAATAAGAATTTAATTTTTCTGTTTCCAATAATTGCCCGGCCCTGTAGCCGTGTATAGTAGCGCGACGTCGACTGAGTGTTGTGACGTGGCCGTCATTGCGACGGCTGGCAAATGGCCAGTGGACCGTCAAGGCGTTTTACCCTATCCCTCCTTTTCTATTCCTCCTTCCCCTCCACCCTCCTTTTTTTTCCCGGACCCCCAAAAAGTCTATTGTGAGCGCGCGGAATGGCTTCTCACGATTTCCTCGTAAAAACTAATGAAACGCCACTTTATTGTCGGTTACAAAACACACTTCCCCCCCTCCCCCCCCCCCCTTGAACGACTCTCCAGGCGCCGCGTCACAATCCCCCCCCCTTTTTTTTCCCCTCACCGAGCACAACCAAAGATCGACAACCATCTTCCCCGGACGTCGCCATAGACCCCCGGCTACGAGCTGACCGTCACGGCGATCGAACACCCATCGTCGCCCGTCGATAACCTCTTCTTCGCGTCTGTCCGCGCTTTAACATAACCTTTTATCCCCCCCCCCCCCCCCCCACCAGGCCTCAAACAGCCGGAGGAAGCCACAACCGATAAGAGACCATCAGCTAATGTTACCGCCCCGCTCTTGACCAACGCCTTCCTTCGTGTTCGGGAAGAAGAAAAATACTATCTCCGACGGACATCTGAAGCGAGGAGGCAGAGGAAGATTAAAAAAAGAAGAAGAAGGTAGATGTACCTCTTGGGACATTTTAATGGGGAAAGCGGAGGAAAAGCGGTAACGGGGAAACGTTTCCACGGACGTCGTTGCAGATTCTTCGGTCGGGAGTATCTTTATGGGCCGGTGTTTGGCGCGAGACGTCGTTTAGGGCGGGCGACGATGGGCCGTTCGCGCGCATCGGGCCCCTTCGCCGGACCGGCCTCGGAGGCATGGCGGGGCTGCGATTGATCGATAGTGCGCGCCGTTCACAACACTGCTCAGCAAGTCGATTGTCGGGTCGCCGAATGGCGTGCAGAGCTCCACGTGCTAATGTCACATTTACAACACGGGAAGCCTTCTTTTCACAGACGCGATAGCAAAAACCCGAAGTTCCCCGAAGCTCATGTTTTTTTTTTCGTATCTTTAATGTAGCTATCCTAACCAAATCAACCGTCCGCAATGTTTTGAGGTATTTATAATGTAGCTAATTTAACCTAATTGACCATTAGTATCCTTTTATCAACATCGCCATATTTATTTACAATGAACAAAAAAAAACCGATGATGCACGATCGGACGTTTGGCTCTCTCGTCTGTGAAAATAAGGATTCCCTTTACAACACGCTCTACATTTCTTAAAGGTATCTGAATAATACTATCCTATTTGCTTGCCTATACATGTTGTAGTTTTTGGTTGCGTTAATTTTGTGTGTGTGTGTGTGTGTGTGTGTGTGTGTGTGTGTGTGTGTGTGTGTGTGTGGCATTGATGAAGACAAAACAAGTGTTTTTACAGAAGATTTAAGGAGGATTACTAGACCATTATAATTATAATTATTAACAATTTTTTCTTAATTTTTGTCACGTAGAGTCAATAATCATATCGCCCAGACCTTCGATACTTTGTTCACACCACATATTTACTAACAGGCTGTATTCTGTAAGCGCTGCGAGAAATTAACTTATTATTTCACGCGGCCGACTACACTTATTCATTTACTCAGAGTCAAATGCCCACACAATCCGCTTTCATGAATACAAGGGTATTTTTTTCTGTTTGGAAATGTTAGGTTAGGTTTAGTATGTAACATTCACGTAACTTTATTTATTTATTTTTCAAGGTTTTCGCTTGTCTAAGTGATAGTACTTAAAATCCGGACCCCTCTTCGAAATCTCAAGCTGTTTCACAAATTACTCGACTTGTCGAATAAAATCCTGACCCCTCTTCGAAATCTCGAACTGTTTCACAAATGACTCGACTTGCCGAATAAAATCATGACCCCTCTTCGAAATCTCGATCTGTTTTACAAATGACTCGAATTGCCGAATAAAATCATGACCCTTCTTCGAAATCTCGAGTTGTTTCACAAATGACTCGACTTGCCGAATAAAATCCTGACCCCTCTTCGAAATCTCGAGCTGTTTCACAAATGACTCGACTTGTCGAATAAAATCATGACACTTCTACGAAATCTCGAGCTGTTTTACAAATGACTCGACTTGTCGAATAAAATCCTGACCCCTCTTCGAAATCTCGAGCTGTTTCACAAATGACTCGACTCGCCGAATAAAATCATAACCCCTTTTCGAAATCTCGAGCTGTTTCACAAATGACTCGACTTGCCGAAAGGTTTGCGCATAGGTAGACGACAAGGAGGGCATGTTTTTTGAAAAGGACGCTGGGATTGCCTGTCGTGATCCGACGCAATTAAAATGCGGTCGCAGACTGTCTCGACAGGACGTGCGATTGCCTCGTCTTTTATTTTCACCCCCTCGTGCGCTCAGGGGAAACAAAAGAAAGAGGAGACAGCCGTAAAAAAAAATTACCTTCTCGCTTGTTTTACCCTCCGCTTGACAACACTCCCTCAACTCGAAAAAAAAAGTATTTTTTTTTCTTTCCAATCAGTCCTTTCCAAGCATGTTTGTCACGCAGGTATTTAACCGCCCATCCCACAGTTGGTTCTAGAGGCGAAATCCGTGACACAGGCCAATTGCGGCCTTCTTCAGAGCAATTAAATCCTCGGAGGGGAAACATTACACTAGACCGTTTCCTCCTTCCCCCGGACCGTTCTTCGTAAGAGAATCAACAAAGCCTTTTGCTAGGTCGACGCCGAACATCTGATGAAACCGCTACAGTGCTGTTGCGTTTGATTGCTGCACCGGTATTCCAAGACTCAAAAATAAGAGTTTAGGTGATTAATATGGTACACTTGTAACCTAACCGTATTCCTAGTGCACGGTAGTATTTTGGGTATTTTATCCGTGGCCGATTTTTTGCCCTAATTCCGCGCATTCGTTGATTTCGTCCAGATGGCGGCGCCGCGTCTGGCGCCATTAACTCGTATATAGTCATTTTTGTGATCATTGGAGGACGTACTAAGCGTAACGCTGTTCCAAATTAAACTTTATGATAGCGAAACTATCCCGAAATACATTTGTACATTTTAATATTCATAACAAGAAGTATTCGCAACTTTATAATTACTTGAGGAAATTAGAAAAGCATGCATGCGGTTGTGTTTTTGTGCTATGGTGCTGCCATCTACAGTATTTTTGACGTAATCATTCTATCGATAGCTGCAAAACGACCGATAGTATGAGTTGAAAGCAGTTTCTACCCTCGCGCAGGGCCAGGTTTATTTAAACGGTTGCCGATTTGTTTGCTTAACGGGATTCGGTTTTGGACACGTTAAGGAACACGGCACGCAAGCTACGTTACGGTTGTGTTTTTAACAAGGCAGTGCTTATTCGCTGCCTTACCCGAACGTCTTGGAATACCGCCCTTAAACCTAGCTGAGTTTCAGGTGCTGCGGTAGTTGAGTGATGCTGACCTCCGACATCCTTAGTGGACAATTTATCAAATACGTTCATTCAGTTTGTAAACCTTAAAAATTGTTATCCAAAACTTTTGTCTGAAACAATACTTGATACAACCATTGTTTCAAAGGGTGAGAAACAAAAAGGTTAAAGGACAGAATAAATTAATGACTCCCTTATTAGGTAAACTATAAAATGTATAACAAGTGATTGTAAATCTTCTAAAAATTATTTAAAACTTTTGTCTGAAACAATTTTTTGTTACGACGAACCATGGCTGCAAATGATTGAAAAGACAAGAGTTGGAACAAACATATAAATAAAAATTCTGTATCATGTACACTATTGAATCCAATCTTATTTATTTTAAGTTCTTAAAATTATTGTAAAACTTTGTCTAAATTATTTTTTTATGTAACCAACCATTACTGCAAAGGGATTAAAATAACACAAATTGAAAGACAAAGAAATAATAAAAATTTTATAAGGTATACTATCAAATCCATTATAATTCATTGTAAAAGGCATAAAAATTATCTGTGCATTATTAGAGCAAGGGATGAAAAACTTTTGATGATCAAAAAAATCACTACTACCTCAACAGTCAAAATATCAAAATCTTTCTTAGCTATTAAATTCTGGGTGCATTGAATTAAAAACATTCGAAATATTTTCGCTGCGTGGGTTATGAAAAAATTTAAATTAAGTTTTTAAAATGTTCCAGAAGTTTATAGTTGTTAACAGAACAATTACAGAATAAGTAGGTACTACGAAATCTACAAACGCCGAAAGGGATTTTATTTTTCCCTACATAGACTTTTTTTCGTGTTTGGTCTTTATATAGATATTTTTATTTATCTAAACAGGGTCGTAAATAAATGAGATGCCAACAAAACAGCATTGTAAGCACAGCTCTGTGCAACAAAACAAACAGAACAAAACAAAAATGGCAGAAATAACCCTGGAAAAACTTTCTCAAAAACGTTTCGTCTGTTCATAGGAGAATGTTCAGGTGAACAATATTTTCGGAGCAACTTCGAAGTGAGGGTAGGTATTAGCCAGGTAGTGGTGAAGCAATACACCGGGAAATAATGATTAAACACAAAAGCGTAGGATGGCTGATGAAAAGAAAACGGACACAAGAGGGAGGGGGGAATATTTTGTTCCCCCATAACACAAATATGGCTTTTCAGGAAAAGCTTTCGCGTGCAAAACTGGTGTACGTCTTCCCGAAAAATACTAGTTGCATACTTTGACAAATAACAAATCTAGTTTTAATAAAAAAAACTATGCTACTCTACAAACTGCTAAACATATTGTTATTCATTATATATAATGGGAAATAAATGTAAGAAAATATTTGAATATTATCCTTTTTTTCTCGTTTCCTGTTACGACAAAAATAGAGAAAATTTTTAAATTTATATTGTAAAATAAGGGGAAAATTTTATTGTTGAATACTAGTTAGCCCATCGAATACCTGATGATTTGAGGATTTAAGTGCATATTTTGGATTTGTATTTACGTTAGTTTAGGGTGAAGTTTAACATTATTCAGACCCCAATGTTTCTATCATTTAAATCGTGTAAGTTCAGAGGTAGCATTCAGAATGTATAAAATTAGGCAACCCTTCGTGTGCTGGACAATCCACGTACTTGGCCGTAATTACGACTTTATTTATAAATAAAGATAACATCACTGTGTGCTATGAAACTTAAATTATAGTTTATTTAGATATTACTGTGTACTCTGCCCTCACGTAGATAGTTTCGTTTGTTCGTTTCGAAGTGAATTCAAGCCCAGTATTTTTTTTTTACTTTATTTTATTTTTTAATATTTTTTTTAATATTTGCTGCTGCAGAAGATATTGTACTAAAATATTATCGATTTTAACTAAGCTTTTTACCTGTGTGAATATTAAAAAAAAAAATTGTTTGGAAGAGTTACTGTAAACTTCTTCAAAATCAGTCCTTTATTTAAATTCCGTTTGGAAAGAGAAGTATGTACGAAACATCACCTTTACAAAACAATTTGTACACAATCAACTTTATATTATGTTTTGTATTATTTCCAGTGTTAAATTTAATTGATATTGGGACTACATGCCTACTCTGTAAAAGCATTAATATTCGATAACCGGCCTAATATTGAATGTTATTAGTATCTAAATAAATGAATATTATAAACTAAATATATTTATTTTGTTTAAGGTATCATACCGAATAATTAACTTTTCTGGGCATACCGAAAACAGTATCGGTGTCCACTTAAGAGTGTGCGACGTCATGAATGGCTAACACGTAGGCTACACTAGCCACTATACCCAAGGTAACAACATTTTCAGAAATTTTAAACATTTAACCGTGAGCCGCTATACAATAGTATCTGGATCTCTAACGGTGCCAAAATAATAATAATTATTATTATTATAAATCGAGGTTTGTCGGGCGCTTTAAGGGGTATTAAACCCCGCCGTCTTAGATTTTTCCATCTTTTTTTTCTAAAATTCCAATTTTGAACTATGCTACCGTATTTTGGACATGTCAAGGCATAAATAATATTTCACATACCTTCCATACATACTTTTTTGCAACCACACATTTACTAACAGGCTCTAGTCTGTACGAACCGCGAGGAAATAACATATTGTTTCACGTGGGTGACTACAATTATCATGATAATCACACCAGTTCACAAGTTCTAACTCAACAAGTAGCCAAAGCTAAGTCCTATGCTATGTCAAACCAAAAAAAAAGATATATTAGCACGGAAGCTTTACTGCAAGCAGTATCAAAATATTAGAAATTGCAAGATGGAGAGGCCTAAACCCCCTTAAACCACTGTTCCGCCGAGGCTGGTGAATTGCACGGAACTCCCACTGTCTTTTCGCTCGTTTCTCTTACAAACACAACACCTTCACGAACGTTCTCCCCTTTTTCTCCTGCTTCCCCCCCCCCCCCCCCCAAATTCACCATCATTCGTCGGGGAGAAAACAACGCGTGCAATGCCAAGCCTTGCCCGCGCGCGCACACACACACTCTTTGAGCGGTCGCTGAACGCGCACAAAAGCTGTGTTATTTGTCTTCCTGCTGCCTCCTGCCTCTCCCCTTCCCCCCAACCTTGTCCTCCCCCATTTTACCCTCCCGCGCACAACCTGCGCTCTGGCGACAGAGGAGTGAGGGGGCGTGGCGCCTCTTGTCCGCTGTCACGTGGTGTCAAAAGGGGTGTTTCGAAGCAACTGCCTGTCTCCTTCCCCCAATTGCGCAGTTAAATTTATTAGTGAATTTTTAAAATAACTTCTGCAGAGTCATCTAATGGTCTATGTATTTTTTTTTTTGCGAAAAGATTAAAAAAAAAAGAGCGCGTGTATCTCAGTACATTTGTTTGAAGAGAAACTTCTTTGGAAATTCACACTCGACCAGTAAGTAAATTGTAAGGAGTGTAACGGCAGACAGAGAGAAAGAGAGAAGTAAGACAATTTTATAAATAAACATGAATTAAAAAAAATATATACTGCTCACTTCAAAATAACCTCAAACCCCGTTGTGTTGCCCTCTGCCCAAGTAGGGGTGGCGTCAGGCGCAGGCGGGTCCCTACCGCCGCGACCCGTCTATCCCTGCAGCATGGCGGGGTTCAACCTGAGCCGCCCGCCGCTACATGGAGCCCGCGGCCCGACGAGTTCTCTGCACCGTCCGCAACCTATTTTCCGTCTTTTTACCGTGAGATTTTACTCCCATAGCGCCCAAAGAAGTTTCACTTCAAAAACCATGGGCTAAGCAAGGCTTTGTGGAAACGAGTGGGAGGGGGGAGGGGGAGGGGGGATTTCATAAAAAAGTATAATTCTTAAAATGCATATTGGATCTACCTGAAGAACATTTAATGATTTTAAAAACATAAATTCTTAAATAATAATTGCCACTTGTGAAAGGTAGCTAGAGCCTTTCAGTACTACTGGTTATGGTCGTGTTCTTACTTATGTTTAAAGAGAGAGATTCTCTATAATGTTGCATTTGGTGGTCATAAATTGAACCATAAAACAGTCATTTTAAACTGCTTAATTAGTTGCATTATTTTTGTAAGAATCTTCAGATGGCAGCCATGTCCTCTTCCTGACTACGTCCTTGAAACAAAATGTGTGTTAAGACTTTGCAGCATCAGTGGCGGTTATTTGACGATCCTACCTCCTTTTCCCACGCCTGAATTTTGAAGTTCGTTAGATTGTTTATAACATGTGTAATTCTACAGTTTTAGGGCTACTCTACTGTGTGCAATTTTTTTAAACTTTAAAACTCTTAAAATGAGATAAAACTGTAGTTTCCTAACGACTTTTCAAGACGTCCAAAATCCTTTAAAAGCCTTTTAAATTTTTTTTTTTGTTTTTCATTAGGTCTCCGCCGCTGTGTAGCATTTTCTGTGTTTTGTGATTGGCTAGATTTATTTCAGGTGACATGTCTACTGTCGACACACCAATCTTGGCCAGACTAGACTCTATGAATGTTCTATTCAGACTGTTTTTCAATCGAATGTTTTCCTCTGTTGAAATTCGTCTGTACTGGATAACTTGTGTTCCGACGCGTCTTTGATTGAAGTGGTCTGATTGGCTCCAGAGTCGTCCATATAAACAATGAACCAACAGCATAAACAGCACAAACCTGTAATTGTTTAAATTTTATCAAATTACGAAAGATATCCGCGAATTTTTTTCTGTCTCTATCTCTAAAACACCCGTCGACTCACTAAAAACTTCCGCCACGTTTACCAGCATGGGAAAAAAAACTCCATGCTTGAACCGGGTGTCATAAAGACCCTAAACAACAAGAAAATGACACACGACTTTCCCTGCGAAAAAAAAAAATTGCGAATACGTATGATATTTTGAAGTATTCTTTGTAAATCGAGCATTTCAAGCACTCAAGCATAATTCCACGGCACTTACGTGGTCTCCCCCCCCCCCCCCCCATTTTCTAGGTCCCCAACACATCACCCTCTCACCTCGCCACCCTATGCTCCAACCTCTTTGATAAACATTTCTATTCATTGAACCCGAGTCAGGTGCTTGAAAATTCACGTTCGTGTGAAATTTAATCCTGATTATTTTTTTTTTTACTGTTGTGAAATTAAATTGTATATTATGTGACGTGTGTTACATAAATAAAATTCTCGCTAAATTTTCTTCCGAGATGGTAGTTTAATTTTAACTAAAAAGAAAAATGTTGGCTGGGTTAGGTGAGCTACATTCAAAATTTTTTCTAAACTCGTGCGAGATCTCGGGAAAATAATGGCGATGACTCATAAGATCCAAACTAAAATTTCAAAGCTGAGGAGTGGGGCAATCAATGGCGGAGGAGAAAGGGAATATTTAGTGCTCCACTTCTGAGTGTGAGACAAGCGTAAATGAAACGACGAAGAGACTCCTCTTTAATAATGCAGTTGAATTGGTTATTTCAAAAAGTGCATTAGTGACTATTTTTGCTGTATTGAGTTAAGCATGAATTCAACTTCTTTACATGTAGACGCACAGTTTGAAAAAAAAAAAACATTAGTCAGACCAGTAATAGGTGTTTTAAATGGTCATGAAAAACATCATTTATTGCAGATGCAAATGAAAGGGTTGTGTATTGTCTCCACTAAACAGATAATAAAAATTTCCTACAACTATGATGTAAAAATATGTTGTATAGGTAATAAGTTATTTAGGTATTTAAGATTTTTAGTGTGCCATTTTTTGTACTAAGGCAACATAAAGGTTATTGATTTAAATAATTTGTGTGTTTTAATTTAATTGCAAATAAATATAGTTGAAGTATTTGTTTGGGAAGAGTGTGGTGGGTTTTTTTTCCTTCAAATTATCATGAGTCATTACGTCATTAGGATTTACTAATTAAAACGTAAACCCATAATTGTTAAATTTTTCTAACGCAAGTACATTTAAAATTCTATTATGATAAAGAAAATATAAAAGATTTATAAAAATGTTTATGTGAAAATTTAAAAAAAAAATAATTTTATGTTTTTTGTACATCCTGAGAAAGTATGGTTAATTGACTTAATCTGTTTTTGAAATAAGCTATTCAATTCTAATATTCTGAAATTTTGTACAGTTTTTTTTTTACTAGGCCAAGCTTTATTGTTTATTTTTATCGTTCAAGTGAATCATTGAATATTTTGCTTATTCTTTTTTTTTTTTTTTTTAAGCGGATTAATATGAGAGTGAAGTTTCACATCTAAAGCGGAGCCATACACGCACGAGTCTGGCTCACACGAGCGAGGGGTGAACATCGGGACGTGTTCGGGACAGGAAGCCTACGATTCATTCGTCCTTCTGGACATACCCGAATACTCACGTTGGCAAGCCTTCTTTCAACAGACGAGAGAGCCAAACGTCCGATCGTCCGTCCGGTTTTTTTTTGTTCATTGTAAATAAATATACAAATTATGATAACTAATGGTCAATTAGGTTAGGTTAGCTACATTACAAATACTTTGAAACATTGTGGACGGTTGATTTGGTTAGGATAGCTACATTAAAGATACTGTTAAATCATGTAAACGGTTTCCCCCAAAAATTACACCTGTTGTGGTACGGGAAAAAAAAGCGAGCATGAACTTCGGCGAACTTCGGGTTTGGCACTCTCGTCTGTGAAAAGAAGGCTTTGCCAACGTGAGTATTCGGGTATGTCCAGAAAGACGAGTGAATCGTAGGCTTCCCGTTCGGGATAGATCGGAGGTGGGTGAATCTCTGGCTTCGCCTTCCCCCCTCCCCCCCTCCCTGATATACCCGCGCTTCGCGACGTCGGCGCGGCGTTGCGAATCGATCCCGCGGTAATTATCGCTAACGAGAGACCTCCCGTGTTTGTTTTACGAGCTGCTAAAGGTAAGGGATTGCGCGGTGGGAAAAGGGGTGACGACGGGGGCCAGTGGGAAGGTGTTTTTGTGAGAAGCCGTTTCTTTTTTTTTTTTACCGCTCTCTCTCACCTTCCGCGGTTTCTATTCAAACTGCCCGGCTGTCCGCCGCTGACTAGTCATTTTCAATGGGCAGACTCTCAATATTGACTCTTTGCGCCCCCCCGTTTGACTGACAGTCGAGTGTCGTCCTATGACTGCTGTGTAACCATTCTTTTTACAACCCCCCCCCCCCCCCTCCGCCCGCCCCCTTTACACATGCAGCCCTTTTTCACACCTCCAAAGAGCTTCTTTTTTTCATTACTTGCTGGTAAAGCGCTACTAGCTATGCTTCCCGTTTCGTGTCTTTAAAAAAAAAACTGAACCTGCAATTCAATGGCGATTTTTTTTGTACAGTTAATGTCAAATTAGCAATCCGAAAACCAGAATTTTGATATTGAAAAAAAAAAAAAAAAAAGAAGTGTCATGAAAATGTTCGAATAGTTGTATGACCAATGTAAAGAAATTATAATTTTTTTATTTTATTGGAATTTATTCATTTCGAACACATATAGTTACTCTTTTTTATGTAGGTATAGATTAAAATGTAGTATGTATTTTAACAAAAATAAATTTCGTTGTATGTAATTTCCATCAGCGTAGAACACACAAAACAAAATTTTTTTACATGCATAATTTAATTATAGTACATACACGCGATCTTCAAATCTTACAACGTAGCTTATTTCGATAGTGCAATTAACTTCAAGAAGTTATGTATCGTAACAGTTGCCCAAAAACTGAAGATAATTTACTTGATTTTGTATCGAACATCAAAAGTCATTAATTTTTTTTTTTTTTTTTAGTAGGGCTGTGTTCACGAAATTTGTAATAAGTAACGATTGCGTAAAAAGAGAATAATAAAATAATGAGACTAAATTTCTAGTAAATTAAAAACCGCGAAATGTACTGTGAACTCATAATTTTCTAGCTTGCCCACACGAAAGTTTTCCATATTCAAAATTCTCACTTTTAAATTGAATCCAAATGAGCTTACGAAAAATATTTAAAAACACAACCAACATTACAGTCTTCCCAAATAAGAGCAAAACGACGGAACAAAACTACAGCAACTAACTGGCATTAAACAACAGCAAAAATAATGTGGCATTTAACCTAAGTGCCTTGAAATAAAACAATTGCATATATTTATGCCATTCCTGGACTAACTGTATGTCATAGAAAAAAATCAAGAATGGAAGACAAAAAAGATTATAAAAAAACATAAACACACGGAGAAAAATCCAAAATCAACTGATATCAAATACCTATACAGCACAGAGAATTCCGTATGTTGTCTTTGAGTTAAAAATTAGACAGCAGATTTTGGCTAGTTCTCCGTTTGTTTTAGTTCTTTCATCTTTGATCTTCATTCTCGAGGTTTTTGCTACGACATTCTCTGTACAACCCACTATGGCGTATGTCCACGGAAGTGTTTTCATCAATAATCACCATTACAAGTATCATTGAAAAAACAGAGTAAGTACCATGGCTTGATTCGACGTGTGAGCACCGAGTTGGTACCCATGAGGTATACAACAAATATAGAGCAAAATACAAAACTAAAGTCCAGAGTGAGTGTGAGTGCGAATGTGAGCGTGAGTTGGTACCCATGAGGTATACAACTATAGAGCCAAATACAATAAATACAATAATGTCCCTCGCACCTTGACCGCAACCTTGCGACGCAGAAACGTGTCTTTTTTTTTTTAAGTTATACGTCTTTAGGCGCGTTAGGGGAAAAAGAGTGAGAGTGAATTTTTACCATGTTCGCACAACATGCAACGAAATTTTCACAGGATGAAAAAAAGGCTATATACAAAACAATTATATATGTGCTTTTAAATCTTATACTTTAGTGATTGATATTGAATACTGGTCCATATAATTAAAAACATTTATTTATTGTAAACATTAGGGATATAAATTGTGTTTATAAACCATTTCAAGTGTATTTGTAAGTGTAGTTATGTTACGGTATGTATAATGGGTTTGCTTTTAAAATAATAAAATGTTACATTATTTATTAATAAATACATAATTAAAATTAGTAAATTAAAATAATTTTATGCATATTTATCGATTTTCATTATTAATTAATTTTTATCTCAATCATTTAACTAAATTAAATAATTAATTTTATACTCATGTTTATATTAATGCTTGATACTAAGTATTTATTTAAAAAAATTATTTTTATTTAATTTATACTTCATAAACCGTATTTATAAAATAACTCCAGTCATTTTTTTATTTTATTTCTCTTGAATAATTGCGTGAAAAATTAAAGTTAATTTTTTTATTACGCCAAGTAAGTATGTTTGTATGTATATGTGTATATATATCCCTCAAGAGATATCACGCAAAATCTAGAAAGTGGCGAAGTGGGGGAAGCATACTTAAGCAAACCAACAATGACTTATGGTAAACTCTGCCGTTAAAACGAAAATAGCGGTGGAAATATAACCAACCGGTAATAGCAACCTTACGTACAATGCAATATACCCACCAAACGCCCGCCACTTTTCCCTTTTCCAAAAAAAAAAAAAGTTTTTAATTTTGTTTATATGCGAGAGGCTCATAGACATTTTAAATAAAAACCACATGCTGAGATTTAAGATCATTAACAAAGTACGGCTTATTATAAATGCTTTAAAATATTCTCAATTATTTCCCGTTTTTAATCGTCTTCAATAATTGGTATTGCTTATTTTTGCATCAGTAAAAGCCATGAGCATATATATATCTTCCTATCAGGTAATAAACCAGCAATGATAAATCTTACCGGGCGCGTGAGAACGTATTTGTCCGTGTTAGCGGTTTTCTCGGCGTGCTGCAACTCTGATATTTCGTAATATACTTTCTAGTTCCGAATCCGCTTCGTAAAACGGGCGCGTGCCTAAAACAACCGTCGTTATAAAAATAAAAATAGAAGTGAAAATGCAGGATACAGCTGACCGGCACTCGTACATCACTCAGAAAGGTAATTACAGTAATTTGAAACACGTTTCCGAACGACCGAGCGGTCTGCTGGTCTCTCTATGCGTGGCTTCGATAAGGCTGCGGGCTGTTGAATACGAGAAACCTTTAGATCCACTTATCCCGAGCCAGACGCCACAATGATATTCACAGGGGCTGGGGAAAAAATTCGTTGTTTCAATAATTACCTGGAGGGTAGATACCACAATCCCCTACAGGCTAGGGCTTAGGGCACCTGCTCATTGGATACTATCTTGTGAGATCTGTCAACTGGGGTGTTTGCGATTCGATAACGCCATGCGCCATTGACACAAAATATAGTCAAATTTGTTTAATTCATTCCTTGAAATAAGATAAATGAGCTGTAAGTCTCGTCGACAACGACGGAATTAGAGAATGTTCCGGCCAACGAGATTATAATGGAGCATTGGCGGTAATACCCCCCGAGAAAAACCAACCAGTTCGAGGCAACGACCGTCATGTTTCCCCACTTTTAAAAATGTGCGGGATCAACCACACCCGAGAATCGAACTCAGATCGCTTTGCTGGAATTCAAGGTGAACTGAACACTCGGCCACCGTTACCCCAGCTTAAACCGACGTAAAAAAAAAAAATACTTTTATCCCAGTGATTAAAGTAGTTAGTACCCCAGTCAAATCCCAACTAATTTTCTTAATTTCAAATTTAATCTTAAAGTTCGTGCGATGAAAATTACCACCTTGAATTATCGGTAATGACTTAACTAATGGGTTAAAGCTTATGTTATTCGCTCATATCTTACATATTTTAACAAATTTTAAAGTACATACTCAAGACGTATAAAACATGATACATTTTTGACTAAAACTAAATAGAGCATGCTGTATGTTTTTATGTGATATTATTCTGTTTAGTTTTTTTTTCTTTCTTCAAGCTATCGTACCAGTAGCAGCTAGTTTTTTTTTCTTCTTAGGAACAGTCGTAAGCGCCGAAACAGCTTTACTGTAGATTTTTCACCTCCCTCGTTTCCCACCGCCAAGATAATAAAATATCGCCGTAAAAGTTTATATGGCGAAGCGCGTGCATATTACGAAAATGTTAGTAGAGGCTCCAGAATAAAAAATAAAAAAATAAAAAAGAGTGAGGAGACGCGAGGAACTGAAAATAACTCATGTCTTGTTTACGTGTATGGTTTGAAGTACATTTTTAATGAATTTATTTTAGTACGAGAGCGGATTTTATTACTCCTTGACATATCACATTATTCGTACAGTACAACGGTTACTAGAAATTGCTAAATCAAAAAAATTAATATTCGTTTTTATGTCCATCCAATTTCAATTACTCCAATGTGACACCCTTTGAGTTTCTGCCATCATACAAGTTGGAAACAATTAAGTTGCAAACACCGGCATCAAAAATTTCATTACATTCCCAACTGAAATACTTAGTCTAGTTTAACACATTATTAATATCATTAAAAAATTACTGTTCACACGATTTTAATATATATTACATGTCCATTTGATAAATGAGTAACAATGTTTATCTTTTTTTTGGTAAAAACTATAATGTGAGAACTGATATCAATCTTTTCAACCTTACGCATGTTTTTAAATTATATTATTTTTTTATCTAATAACCTTGTAACATTCAAAAATAAGTAACATATCAATTTATTTACCGTTCAACCGATTACCATGAGTGAATTCATTTATTTTTAACAGAAAATCATAGGTCATAGACATACAAACAGTTAGTATGTGTCATTTCCCTATGTCCATCACACGGTCATATAGTAAGGTTTGGCCAATTCCTATTCTCCTTGGTGAGAGCCGTCCGCTCAGTGGAGCTCGCGGCGGCTAGCGAACTAACGGTGCTTACAACAGTTTAGTTTACAACTTCGCCAATAGATGGCGTTGCCTTGAATTTTAAACGCGCTACCGTTTGGTGCGTTTGTCACATCTTGCCTTGGGGTTTTCTGGGATCTCGATATTTTCTTTTCGGGTAGATTTGGGTTAGGTATCTTTTCCTCTAACAATTTAGATTGATATTGATTCATATAATTAATAATTTAATCATTGATTAAATAACAGGCATTATTTTTGCGCTATATATTTTGTTTTAACTAGCGGACCGTATATAACTTTGTGTTCAGCACGGGCAACGCCGGGTACTGCAGCTAGTTAACCTATAAAAAATTTTTTTAACAAGATAGGGTGTATCTTCAGCTATAGCTAGGGACCGGAAAAAATTCGCGGGTTCAATGACCTGCAGGATGAACTCCATAGTTCTACCTACACTCGGTCAAATGTCACCCTCTCATTGGCTGCTCTCTTGTGAGACGTCCCAACATAGCAGCCTGTGATTCGATAAAGATTTGGTCGGGCGTTTATCATTGAGTTGTGAGCCAATAGCAGAGGCAGCACTGAGGTATAACTATATGTATTATAGCCTATCGCGAAATGAATTCGCGAATTTTTCCGGTCGCTAGCTATAGCTGTAGGTGAGGTACAGAAACAGGGCTGAAGAGGGGCAGTTCCTCACCTCCCATGTGGCCGTTCTCGTAGCCGGGGTACTCGCCGTTGTCCAGCCGGTGCTTCTTGAGCTGGTGGTGGTGGCTGAGGTGCGACGCCGCGATGGACAGGCCGACCGTGGCCCTCTTCGGCGGCCGCCCGGGTCTGGAGCTGCGGAGTGGTAGAACAGTTACTGTGGTTAGAGGCACAGAGTTAGTAGGGGACGGGAGCGGGGCGGGTGGTGAGTCGGTGGCCGGCGGCGTGAGTGGCAGTGACGCAGAGATGTGGCGCACTCGTCGTCGGCAACGGCGACGTGTCATGTTGTGAGAAGAACTGTTTTTTTTTTTTTTGTCAGCGACAGCGACATATTCGATGGACAGGTTTGTGATGCTGCCGTGTTGTGAGAACTGTTGTTTTTTTTTTTTTGTCAGCGACAGCGACATATTCGATGGACAGGTTTGTGATGCTGCCGTGTTGTGAGAAGAAATGTTTTTTTTTTTGTCAGTGACAGCGACATATTCGATGGACAGGTTTGTGATGCTGCCATGTTGTGAGAATAGGGGTGAAAATTGAGAGATGGTTTAGTTGTAGCTGTCAGCGATAAAGATATACTAGGTAAACAGGTTCGTCGTGTTGTGATGTTGTAAGAAGAAAGGTAAGATCAAGAGGTATCACAGTGTTATTGCTTGTCAGCGTTTGCGGTATATGTACTAGCTGGGTGGGTTGACGTTGTCGTCATGTTGTGGGAAGAAGGGTAAGATTGAGATACGGTTTGGCCGTTGCTGTCAGCTATAGCGATATATTAGATGGGCAGGTTGTTTGACCATGCTGTGATGTTGTAAGAAGAAATGTACGATTGAGAGATAGCACAGACATTGCTGTCGGGAATGGAGATATACTAGATGTATAGATTGACATGTCATGGTTGTTTGAAGAATTCTACCATGTTGTTGGGATGATTGTGTGACAGAAGTCACTTTTTATGCAGTCATTGATAGCGAAAGTTTTTTTTTAAAGTGAGCAGGTAGGAGATTCCACCATATTCGAGGTACTGGAGTACTGTGTGCGAAATTTTTTAGGTTGCTGCCATCGAGTAACGACTTTAAGTACATAATTTTATAGATAGCAGTTTGGAGGAATTAGCTTGCATAACGTGGAGACGTTTGCCGCCATTTAATTTCTTATAAGTGAGATTGGTATGGGAAAAGTGCTGGGTTGAAGGTATTAACGTGTGATCTGGAGGAAAATCAGGTGTCAGCATAGGCTGTTTGGTAAGGAGACAGTAGATAAATTGATAGAAGTAAGTAGGAGATAGATTATGGATTTCATTATCTTGACGTCATTCATTAATTTAATATGCTGCTACAGTCGTACCTGTCTAAACATATTAAATTATGCATATTTTAGTACGTTTAGTAAATTAATACTGTATTAATTATGTCCTAAACTAGTGTTGACACATTTTATTTCTTCAAACGGATGCGAAACATTATAACGTATACTAAAAGAATCGTATTTTTAAGTTTCTTGCAATATATAGGAATTGTTGTGTACATCTACGTAATTACAAATTTAAATTTATGATCCATTGGAAAATGACGTCAAGATTAATGCTGTGTCCAGGACAAAGAAATAATAAGGAAAGTTAGTAAACATTCATATGCAATACAAATAATTTTATATACTAATACATAACATGCGTGCAATTGTTTTATTATAAGACAAAAATGCAACTATGATTATCTTTGTAAAATAATTATTAATTGACTCATTCTGTAAAGATTATTAATAGATTCATAATTTCAAATTATTTCACAATATATACTTTTTATTTGTGACACATATTTAAAGGCATTATTTAGATTGCATTTAAGTATCGATAACATTTTAACACTGATTGTTGAGAAATCATCGTCCACAATTAGTTTTAAATATTCCACTATTGTGTTAAAAGTTCACAGTAGCAAATTTATCTTGTTATCGTGACCTAAATGCTCGGTGAGGTATCATTATACTTAATAAAATGTATTTTGTAACCCACATTCTTCGTGACTCAGTAGTTTTTAAATATGTGTCAATCTTAAACAAGCAACGACAAACATTGTGGTTTGCTATAGGTACATCCATGTTTCACACATTCCTAACATTTTCAGCTTTCCGAAATATCCTTGGTGCTTACAGGTGTATGTAAATATAAACGCTTGATAAATTAGTTGTAATGAATATGTTCGTTAGTCATAACCTACTGCAAACTTCTGTTTGGAAAGCAAAATTCACGTAACTATCATTCTTTTGAATGAAATTGTTGTGAACAAAGTAGTGTGCGCTTTCAAGCTCAACAAGACAGCAGATTTTGGGAAGAAATTATTAAACTGGTGTCAGGTAAAATGACACTAGAATCTGGCAAAATATGAATAAACCTTGCCGCGTATGTCGAAACATCGGCACGCGGACATTTCGGGCTCCGCTGGAACAGATAGAAACCTACGGGGCTTTTGTGATACCGACTGCCTACTCGCGACAGGTCAAACTGCAGCTCTATCTTTCCTGAGCTCGTCCCGATGCACCAACTCACGGTTAGACATTTCAAAGTTGATTAACTCGTAGCTCCTGAAGCGTAGATGCTGAGGGACCAGGGTTCTGCGATGACAGACTGGATCATTTCGCTAAGTGCCGACCGCCTGTCCCTGGCGGGGACGCACCACAACGCCGAAATACCACAACGCCGAATCACCACAACGCTGAATTACCACAACGCCGAATTACCACAACGCCGAATTACCACAACGCCATATTACCACGACGCCAAATCACCACAACGCTGAATCACCTCAACGCCGAATTACCACAACGCCGAATTACCACAACGCCGAATTACCACAACGCCGAATTACCACAACGCCGAATTACCACAACGCCGAAATACACTAAGGCCGAAAAATGTCATTGCAGGACTGCCACAAAGGTTAGGTTAGGTTAGACTAGGTTAGGTTAGACTAGGTTAGGTTAGACTAGGTTCGGTTAGGTTAGGCTAGGTTAGGCTAGGTTAGATTAGGCTAGGCTAGGATAGGCTAGGTTAAGTTAGGTTAAGTTATATTACGCTAGGTAAGGTTAGGTTAGGTAAGGTTAGGTTTGATTATGATATTTCGGCGTTGTGGTAACGAGCCGTCCCTGGCGACAGGCGACCTGCCGCTCCAACCCTTCTGGAGCGAGATCTGACGGCCAGTCGCGTCAATACAATTGTTTTCTTGTGCGCGTTCCAACACCATCTGCTTTCCTAGTCTCGAGCACACGAGCTGACTAGCAGCCGTGGGCTGACGAGTACTGTCGTCCGCCGCCAGGGGCGCACGCACCACTGGTACAAGTCCAGATGCGAACAACCAAAAAACCACTAATGCGGGCCCGCAAGGTCCAAACATTTGGTTGAAACTTTCCGTCCCGACCAACACTTCTTGTCCTGTATTGAACCTGCCTTCTTAATGCTTGCGATATTTAACCCCCTCAAGAATAAGCCCAGGGTTTTACCTGTTTCCAAGTTAGGTTTAACCTGAACCCGACTTAACTGGTTAAAGCCTGGAGTTTTGTGGGAGTCATTCACGGCGTCAGTTGCTGCAATGGCTGGTTCAAGTCCCTGAACGAACATGAAGAAAACCCAGCATGATCAGGCTTCGGTCCGGGACGCACATGGAGTCTTCCATAACCCAGAACCTCTCGAACAGACAGACTTAGTTTTCAGTCAGGTTAGGAAATAAATAAAATGATTGGCACTTTAGGATCACGCCTGGTTTCGAAAGCCGTGGCTGTCGCGAGATAGCAACCAACCCATGTAACCGCGGCAACGAATCAAGTTCGGCGACGCTGCGGCCGCCCCGCGCGCTAAATGAAGGACCTGGTGGACCAGAAGATTCTTCTCCTGCAACCCCCACCCCCCCGTCCGAATAGAACGCCGTAAAACTGCCAATTACGCCGGTCATCGTGTTTTATTCTTTCCCCTCAACTCTCCACACCCCGCAAAAGCCCGCGCGGGGTAAATCTTCTTCGGCGAGGAACTCCGACCCCAGGAGGCACTGCGATTCCAGAGGGGCCTTCTATTGGAGGCAATAACAGTTTTTATGTCATTGTGTCAGGTCTGGCCAGTGAAGGGGGGGGGGGGAGAGGGAGGTGCTATCGGAGGTGTCGGCGACCAAGTAAACCCTGCTGGACTTCATATACTTCCGGCTATAAACCTTTTCCACCCCCCTCCCCCCCTCCATTCCGGCAAACGTTTCGCCCCTGGACGATATAACACCTCGACCGGACCGGGAAAGTGGAGAGGGGAGAGGTGGGCTTTGCGATAAGCCACTTAAATAGCGACACTCCTCTCTTTCTCTCCGTTCCGTGAGGAACGTGTTTTCTCTGGATGTCGGACGGACATAGAGCACAACGGCATTGCGCTCATTCGAGGCGCCGCATGAGGATAGTCCGTGGGTATTGACATATCTCTCGCTTGAGAGAGACTGATGGCATGCAAGCTCATAAGTTGCTCATCTAAGTCTATGTCCATCATAAGTTTAACCCGCTTATTTCTTAAAAGATTGATGTTATTTCGAAAGCAATTACTAAATTTAATATCCTGTAATTACATCTCGATTGTGTGTGTGTCTGTGTGTGTGAAATGACTGAAATCTACTTCTTAGAAAAGTTAACCTTAAGTTCTATCAGGAGGTTAGGAATAATTGTTTACCCTTTTTGATATATATTAGACATAAAATAAATTTGGTGAATAATTTTTGTACATTACTAATTGTTAAAATTTAAATTACTAAGTGTGTGTCAGGTATAATTATTTATTAGGAATTGTAATTTTCAATGCCAAAGAAAGATTTTAAAAAGATAAACAAATAAAACCGGCTTCACTTGTTCAGAGAAGAGATAATTAAGATAAATAACACTCTATTCACGGTAATGTGTCGCTATTTATACTGTTACTTCAGCTAACATTCGGAATTTGACAGATGAATAATCTTATAAAATAAAATAAAATAGTTATCGATGTAAGTATTCTGTTGCTATACAAATCTTCATTTGTATTGTTTAAAACATCGCAATAGCTATTTAATTAACAAGTCTGATTGTAACAATCAGAAGAAACTGTTCAAAAGTGACACCTTATCTTAAACAGAGTGAAAGTTATACAATTTCATAAAGTAAGGGAATATGGTAACATTATTTAACAAATATATTTTTATAGCAGTAATACAATCTAAGTTTCGAGTTAAACTTAATTATATAAAATCATTAACATTACCTTTATTGTGGGTAAACCAGTAGAAGTATATGTTGTAAAAATATTAAAACGCAGAAACATTTATATCATTATACTTAAACTTAATTTTTTTGAATGCTTAGAAATTTACTGACAACATTTTCAAGATTTTATAAAATAATAGCGCCTAGTTTTAACAATGTACCATTAGATTACGAGAGTTTTCTAATTAAGAGAAAATGGACGATGTTGGCCATACCAGGGGACTTGGATAACGTCGTCTGACGAATGTAATAAGAGAAAATCCCATTCCAGGAGTGAATCTTCGCCCTTCAGGGAGGCACTTTAAGCGGGATCACATCAGGTGGACGACTTGGGAGAGTTGGTTGGACGTCATGAGGGCTGGGGGGGGGGGGGGGAGGAAGGGATGGGCACTTGGCAAACTGCGCGCCACGTCAGATGAAGAGAGAGAGAGAGAGAGAGAGAGAAAGAGCCGTGGGGCACCCTTCTCGCGGACGGAACTGCGACTTCGTCTCGGAGAGTCGTCTAAGACGTTAACTGCTCGGCAATTTCTGCCCTGCGTCTCCCTTTTCCCAACACCTCTTCCCCCCCTTCCTGTTCCGTGTGCTGTCAGTCCTTGTAACTGGCCTCTGACGACCATCCCCTCTCTCTCTGTCTCTCTCACCCCTACGGCACTCTCCCTCCCCCTCCGTGTCGCCAAGGTCTGATTAAGGCCGAGAAGACGTCGACACTCCAGATGAGATCATAACGCGTCTCTCTGATTACCTCTTCGGAGGTATTTCACCTCTCCTGCCTCGCTTTCATTCGCCCAGCGCTTACCTAGCGCCTTCTACCTGCCCCCCCCCCCCCACCCTTCCCAGTCAACATTAGATCCTCGGTCCAATTTGAGTGCACACGCTTCAAATACATACTCTTTTAATAAAGCGGCAAGTGTTTCAGTTGTTTTGTTTGTTTTTTATTTAAAAAAAAAAATCGAATATTACCGATTTCAAAACTGAATTGCCTACTTTGGAAAATTTTGCCTCTTTAAAATGAGTAGGCCTACTTGAATCTCTTCAGAAAAACTAAACCTAATCGTTGGGAGTAGGTCACAAAAATGGTACATTTGAGTTTTCAACAGAAAATTGCGTTCAAATTACCAAACTGATTTATGTATAGTTTTTTTTTCTTTTTTTTTTTTTAACTGAGACACGCACATTTAAAGTCTCGCGGTCATACTGTTAAGGAACGATCAATGGTTTAAGCAAACATTGAAGAAAAAAATGAAACTATGCTAACATAAGCAAAGTAATGATTAGAACGATGAAGAAACGGTTACAACTGATCCATTATTAGATGAGTTTGAGAAAGTTTTTACGGTTGCATATTTCGACTGTGTTTTGGGCAGGACTCATTGAAAAATATGCCATTATACATTGAAAATGTATTTATATCCACTAATTTCCGTGTCTTCAGTGAACTTTTAAAAAATTTATAATAGATTTTCCAGTGTTCCGCATATCGCAGCACTATAACGTCACTTCACTAACGCTTTCCTGAGAGTGAGGAGTGGGACCCTCAATGTTCACCCTCCACCTCTACGTCATCTACCTCCCCACTCCTGAGCGCTGCAATTTTCGCCATGCTCTGATTAATCACCCCCACAGACTCACCCGTGTCACTCGTAAATAAGTTTCAACTTAAAAAAATTAATGAATGAGTCAGATTCTTGAAGGAATCGACGTCGGGACTCCTTGTCGGTGGACGCCTGTGAATCACGTGACGTCGACAGTTTAACGGCGCTTGGGTGGCGGACCGTTTCATTAGAGGCTTTTGGAGGAGGGAAAAAAGGGGGGGGGGGGGGCACGCGAAGGCCAAAACCTCCTCCACACTCGCCCCCAACATGAGATTGATATAGCGGCCAATAACTCTTTATTGTCTCCCCCGCCGGCGGAAGAAAAATCCCGACCAGGACTTTTGGAGGAGGGAAGGTAGTCTTCCGTAATATCGCCGTTTCCTTGGAGGAAGCAGTGTGGGTGGAGGAGAAGACTAAGGTGTTGTAGCATCGCGGACTCCCCTCGCGACACTTCTGTTTCGACACTAATGGCCGTGCGACCCTCCCACAACCTGAAGAAGGACCCCGGCTCTCTCGCAACAGTTGACTGTCGCGGCTGAGATAACGGGATGGTCGAGGGGTGGACAAGAATGCCCAGCGATCCGCTAACCGTGTCCAAAACGTGGCGCTTCACTTAGACGTCCCGTTTCGAAACAGACCTAAGGCGCCTATGTTGCGAACAAAGATGCGTTGTTGTTTTTAATGTCGCACAGTTATGCCCAGAGGGCCTGACAAGATAAAGTTGACTCCAAAGCCACTTGGAGACTAACTCCAAAAACACATTTATATATTTTTAAGAACATTAACGGAATCTTTTCTTTTTATATATATATATTCCTATACATGCCTATATATTTATTTATTAATTAAGTTCATACAGGAATAAATCACAGAAACACATAAATGATTATGAAGTTCACGTGCTGCAAAAAAAGAAACGTTTAAAAGTTATGAAATTTTTAAGTTGTTTATAGGTATGCCTTCTTGAAATACAAGCAGATTGCCGCATTAACAAGCAACGGGAGTGAGTCCTTTAGTTCCACGCGCCCAACGTAAACGCATCCCTAAGAAAACCTGCCGAGGCTAACTCGTTACTATATTTTAAGACACAAATATTTCTAATATTAAAGTTTACATTCCCGTCGCAATACCAACCACTGTTGAATTGTAATCATGCAGGAAGGTACTAAAGTGTTCATAGCTTAACAAATAAAACACATAACACTTTTTTTTCTACCAATTTATTTCCGTAACGACCTCGACCATATTTACTCCTGCCCCACCGTTAAGATCCAAGCTCCCATAACGGCACCGTTCAATTCCAAGCCTTAACATCCCGGAGTGTAAACTGTGATGATTATTATTACACATATCGTGGGATGGGGTGGGACTGAGAGAGAAAGAGAATGAAAACAAGGAAACACTGTATCATTAAGTGTCTGTTATTTTTACCAGGGGGCTAGTTTTTAAGCGCCAGCATACAAAAAAAAAAGGATACGTACAGCCAACAGAAATAGTAGCGTGGGTACGGACTGAGAATCACGCCTTGGGTATTATTATTTTAACTTGTAACTTTCTAAAATTTAATTTTAATCAAACAGTATTCACAATTTTGTTTCTGCTCAGTAAGAATTTTAAGTAAGTGTTAGTTGGGACAAGCTTTTGTCTTTGAGTAACCAATTGAATATTCATTCTTGATCGAAGGCTGTCATGGTCAAAGTTTCGCAGCCATCGCTCAGAAGATGGCTGCAACGAGGCGTGCCGAAACGAAAGGGCCTGTCATCGTTTCCCAGCAGACGCGGTCTCGACCCTAAAAGCCAAGAAGCCATCATGGCGTATTGTGGGCGCGCGAGTGTGTCACTGAGTGACGTGACGAGATGGTGATCCATGCCCCTTGGCTTCGGAACAGGAGGAAGGGCAACAATGAAGGCCTCGACACCTCTGTGTTCTGTCCGCCGCGCCCTTTGGGTCGGCTGTCGGTAATCCAGCTCGCCGTGTGGCCAGGCCTCTTAAGAGCCGTACCTCGAATGTCAATGAGCCGGCGGCCGGCACACAGGCTCCCGATGGAGGTGTCGCGAGGAAGGGTTGGAGTGGCATGGGGATGACGTCACTTATGCATGCGACGACGGCCGCAGTCCCGCGCGGGGGACCACGGGAGGCGCTGTGTCGCGCCGGTGAATGGGCCGGCATTGTCGCGGGCAGAAGGGATGGGGAGGGGTCTCTTGAGTTACGATACGCCGGGCGCGGACGTCGGAGGTGGAGCCGCGGAGGGGGGTTGTGGGGTGGGGGGGAGGGAGGGAAGAGGAACAGTGTCGACACCTGTCGGCCGGGCGCCGGAAACAGCTCCGACAAACTGGGCCATTCTCATGGTTATCAGGGCGGTTGGGGCGCTAGCCTCCGCACCGCCGGTAGTAAGTGCCCCTGATGCCCCTGCTCTCCCTCGCGCCGTATCCCTCCGCCGGGGACTCTTTGTCGACGGCGCCAGGCAGCGCTCTCGCTGTCGTGACTTAAAAACACACAAGACAGAGTTACCTAAGTTACCCCTGTTTCTACGTTGTGTGTACATAATTTTTTGACGATTCCAAGTTGAGTCTTTTGCGGCACGTTGTGTGTTTCAACGTTATGTACCTATTTCTAAGAAACGTGATCTAAGCTGTGATATTTCTAAGTTATGGTTTGCTAAGTTACGATGTATCTAAGTTGCGTATTTCGACGTTGTGTTTCTAAATTATTTTTGTTCTAACATGAGGCAGTTCTGAGTAATGTGGAATTTTTTTCTTGAATAATAAGTTGTAGGTTGTGTTCTATGTTGTGAGTTTCTTAATTAGACGATTCTAAGTTATGTTGTTCGGCATTGTGTGTTTCATTTGCGGTTTTCTAAGTTACGTGTTTCTAAATCATGAAAGTTCTAAGTCATGCGTTTATATCTTATTGTGTTTTTAATTATGTGGTTCGGCGTTGTGTGTTTCTAAGTTACGTATTTCTAAGTTTTGACAGTTCTAATTATAACAACGTAATATGAAATATTTCTGAAGCATCGAGCTAGTAGCAAGCGTGTTGGCATTAGCTTGCTAACAATGATAGCTGACTCAACAGTTTTAATGTTAAGCTCCTGCAACGTATGACAAAATAAAAAAAATCTCATCCTAAACCTTAGTTCTTCATGGACGACTGGTGACAAAACATGACGGGTTAAAAAATTTGTTAGAGTACAATGAACTTGACCTATTTATTTACTGGTTTTAATTGATGACGGTGGAACAAATAAAAACAATATGCCTAGGTCAAAAAGAGGTTTGAATAATTTTAATATTATATTAGTAATGAAAGTTTAAAAACAATCTCCCATCTCATAGTTTTAATAATTATCTCATAAAAAACTGACAGCATATTTTTAATGTGAATATTTTGTATTATTTCATTGTTGTAATATATTTAACTTTACAATTTATGTATTAACGTTATTGACACGTGAAAACGATTACATTTTCTGGATAAAATTAAGTTTGTACGATGAATGTATTTAAGTCTGAAAGTGTCTCCCAGTGCGCCAGTACAATTCAGATAGTGAGTTCGCAAACGTATTTTTAAACGTCTCTTCAGCCATGTTGGAACACCCAAAGTAATCTGTCCCGCGAGACATAATAAAGGCGTAGTAAACGTCTGAGATGTAGGATATCATTCATCGTCGGTGCCGGCTGCAACTTCTTCCCGCAGGGACAATCGTAGGAGAGGATTTTTGCCCCTCCTCGCGCACCCTTAAAGGTTAATCTCGTGTTATTAATCAGGGGAGGAGGGAGCCCAGCCAGACGATGAAGCCTGGTAGTGAGTAGTAGGAGGGCGGGTCGGGCGACACGTGGAATGCCCAACATTTTCATTAAAAAAAAAAAAAAAACAGCGCGTCCTGCCTCGGCGTCCGGGAGGAGAAAAGGCAGCATCGCGAGGCGGCAGTTTCGTGACTCCTGGCTACGTAGACAATCCCGCTCTTCATGGCTGTTTAGGGAGTTGCATAACGGCTGGAAGGTTCAAGGGGCAGCGATACTGGGAAGTAGCAGCGTGCCTCCGGGTATAGCCGAACTCCCTCTTCTTTATCTTTCCTTGTTGCAACATTACCCCAACCGTCTTCCCCGTGGTTTTCGTAGTTGTATTTTTGTTTAATTTTTTATATTATGCTTGACATTTAAAAAAAATTAAAAATACATTTTTCCCTACTTTTAAAAATAGTTGCATTGTATTCCTGAATAAGTATCACTACTGAATATATATTTCATTACAAACTATTTTCACATACATAAGGCAGTTTCTCTGATGCTGCTATGTTTATTGGATGATAATGTCGCAAATCCAAGTTTTGGTCTTTACGGCAGTAAACTTTGCAATAGAAAAACAATACATAGCACTTCAACAACAATTAATACTTTAATATAATCTTAAAACCTGGATGTAAAATTTGGATTCGCTCAATTATAACCCTCGAATTGCAACACTATTCTTCCGGGAACATTTTTTAGTGTCACGTTTCGTATTTTACGGCCATTTTACAGACAATACCTCAGATGTCCTGCATTTCATTCTGTAAAACTTCGTCTTAGTTTATATGTGAACCTATTTAAATACGTTCCAAGGCATGTCATATATTTTCTTTAAAAAAATTGGCTGATAACATATTTTAATATCAGTATATATTAAATGCGAACCAGTAAAATTTTGATGGGAAGTTGTTGAAACTGATCTACATTAAACCTGGTCGAAAGGCATTTTAATCATTTTCTGTGAAATTCTATTGATTTGCAGTATTTCTAATAGTTTAGTAATGAAAAGTAGTGTGGCTTTCGACTTGTTTATCCGATACAGAATTTTCCTTGCGGAATATTATGTAGTCTATACATATTATATATATATATCGTTTTAGGCTTTCTTCCCCCTGCCATCAAAACTAAATAAAGAGTCGGTGATGCGAGATAATAGGAACATCGGACGAAAATAAAATGGGGCTTCCTGGCATCTATGGATCTCAACCGCCCGTTTCTCAGGAGGAAATCATAATAATTACGGCAAACAACAAGCGAGGAGCTGGATGGGCCCGCGGGTACGAATGTAGAGTAGTTTGGTGGGGGGAAGGGAGGGGGTGTCTAGATCTGCCGGGGTCTCCCCCGTCTGCTCACCGGAGCAGATAAACAAATACTGTTCATTCACTCTCCGCATCTCTCTCCCCGAACCCCGAGCCATCCCCTTGGATTCAAACGGTATCATTCTCCCACCCCCCTCCTTTTCCATAATTCCAAGGCCTCGTGGCACCCCCCGGCGAGTGGAGGGGGTGGGTTTGGAAGCCGAACAATATCCACCCCAACCTTCCCCCTCCCCCCTTACAACCCCCAGGATCAAACCCGAGCTCGCAATCCGCGCGGGGGCTGCCGAAGAAAGAAAAATAAATAAAAGAACTCGGCACGAGAACAGAAATTAGCCGGAAAAATAATGCAAACAAACTCCTGAGATGGCCCCGGGAAAGAGATGGGTTTTCAAAAAAAAACGTTCCTTTTGTATATTTTATTTTCCTTCTCCTGAAGAAGAGTGAAGCGTAGATATTTATACGCCACGGGAGGGGGTGGTTTTTTTTTCCCCTGCTTGCTAACGATGTTTAAAATTTAAATGTTTCTTTCTCATCGCAAAGTTATTCTCTATCAGTCTTGAGGTGAAACTCGGAACTTGCTGTTTTTTTTTTCAAGTACGTGTGTTTATTTTCATTAATTTAACACTTGGTCTTATCCTGTTTGTATCTCTGGGTGTGATAGACGACCCACGTTGGTAGCATTCTAAACTACTAACCATATTCTTATTGTCTTTCGTTTATTCGTGCAAATCCTTTCTGAGACGTCGTGCATTCTTGAGCATTTTTAGTTTATATCGCGCGAAACTTTAGGAACTTCAGTAATTAGGTGAATAAAACTAAAACAACTCGTGTGTTGCATGAGCAACAATATTTCGTTGACTGCACTGAAGCAATATATTTGTACGTTGCATGTCTTAGAGTAGATAACACATTTCATTTGCCGTAAAGCAATTCTCTTAACGTTCCAACGGTTGGATGTCTTAGCCAGTTAAACAAACCTCATCGCAATTACGTCAATAAAATAATACTGTTGTGAGGCAATACATTTTTGACTGAGAATGAAACACGACCTATCTATACGCGTAGCCCAGAGTTGAACACGCAAATATCTCCTCACAGAAAAATAAAAATTGGAAATCGATTCAGACTGACATCGCGTAGAAATCTGGTAAATTTCAGACAATGGGAAAAAAGGTGTTGACATGGTAACGAAGCAGAGTTGGAATGAAACGATGTGGGAAACGGAAATACCCCGAAAAATCCCAACGTGAAAAAAACCAGGGTTCGAACCCCACTGGGAAGATCGAAGCAGCAACATCTTGGGTTGGGGGTTGGGGAAAAAAGGCCGGGGGGGGGGGCAGAGGGACGAGAAGTGTACTGACAACTCGAACAACAGAGGGCGCTCGCAAAATAAAAAAAGTGAGCAAGTCTTTCAGTGTTCGCAAGATGTGTAACATCTAACAGTCGGTACCGAGCAAATTCATGTGTTCTCATGTTGCAAATGCACTTATAATACGAAACTCTGGTCTCACACATGAAATTTAACATATAATTATTTAAAATAATGCTGAGTGTGATAAATATATGCAAATTTGTTTTCAACTACTTTTTTTACGCGAATCACGCGTTGTTACCCTACCCGCCGCTATAATTCGCTGCCGAAGCAGCTACGACGACAATTGAATCTTTTTATTAGTAAATCAAAAATTTAAACTCTAAAATAAAACGGCTCCATAAAAGTTTAAAAAAGGATTGAAAACTAAACCTCGGCTTTGGACCTAATTTTCTACAAGTACTTAATTTTACTAATAATATTGTGCATCTTGTTAAAAATAAAAATTCATTAAACAGTTAATATTACAAAGTTTCCCTTTGTCTTTGTAGAAATTGTGTTCCGCGTCATCCACCAAAGATGGTTGTTACACATTTCCGTTCCTTGAATTCATTCGCACTCACGAATCACTCCCGCACTTGACGTGTACCGAGAGCTGAGACCTTTACACGTAAAAAGAAAGTATTGAAGATGGAAGGTATCACATTGTTGTGGCTAACACGCCAGCCTCTTGATTTACTGAAATCTGTAAACCCTGTCGTAAGTTTTACTACTGAAATCTGTAGTCTACACTTAACTGAAGAGAGCCAAGAAGATCGAAACATGGATGCTTACATTTCTGAACCTTGAGCAGCCTCGCGGTATAGGTACAGAATTCGGGTTGTAAAACCGTGAGGCTGCTCAAGGTTCAGAAATTTACGCATCCATGTTTCGATCTTCTTGGATCTCTTCAGGTAAGTGTAGACTACAAATTTCAGTAGTCAAACTCGCGACAGGGTTTACAGATTTCAGTAAATCAAGAGGCTGGCGTGTTAGGCACAACAAGGTGATACCTTTAATCATACCGCCAGAGAATTACATCTTTATAATTGAAGGTGGAGCTTGCGTCGAGCGTCGAAGCAACGCGCGTTCCCAGGATGATCATCGTCGGCGCCGTACACGTGGGTCGTCTGCGAGCCTGGGCAAATAAAGAAAACAGAGCCGCACCAACCTGCCCCCTCCTCCCCTCCCCCTCCCTTCCTTCCCAAAATTTTACCTTCTCCCTATCCGACCACCTTCTTCACACGTTTATGGCCAGGAAGCGAAAGGTTACACCCGACTCGGCACAAGGAACCTCGTTGTCGAATTCGTGGACCCGGTGGGCGGTGAGGGGTGGGGCCCGCGGGAGACTAAACTAACGGGGACGCCGCTAGAGGCGCCACCACCCATGTCGGGCGTCTGGGGGGGAGGGGGGTTTATCCCGGGCACCAGAGCCGCACAATAAAAACCGGCCTGAAGGTTGGAGGGAGAGAGAGGAGGGGTGGTTGTTGGTATTATTACTCCGTCTATCTGCCGGCCCACCTACGCCGCCGTCGTCTTCCAAGGCGGCCTTGTGTACATAACTGTGAAACACTGTCCCAGGCGCCAGCCACTCCCCGCTTCCCCCGCTCACAAACCACCATCCGACTCCTCTGCGCTGCGCCCGGTTCGGGAGGTGAGGGAAGAAGGAATATGTCTGTGACGCTAAACAGCCTCATTCCACGAAAAAAAAATACCCGCCGCAAGCGTTCCAAATGTGGATTCCGTCCGGGAAACAGTTCCCGGAAGTCTTCGCAGCTAGAAGCGAGTGGATTCGGGTTCGAATCCCAGGTGCACCGCACTTCGCTGGGTTATTATTATTATTATTATTATTATTATTATTATTTGCTGTGTTGGGTTGTCTCTAAGTGCTCCCATTATATCCGGAAACTTATCTTCTGACCGCTTACCCGTCCGCGCATCATGTCATTCTGAGCATTCTTCAGGAATGCCCTGGTGTAGGCGTCGATTCTGATACTTGTCCTAAATCGAAACATTTGCTTGCGATATCTGGTTTGCAAGACTATGAGTTATTTTCATAATTTTTTCAGTGTACATTTTGAGCTCTCGTCCTAGACGATATTCTTAAATTAACTGGTCTCTAATGGGTGGTCAAAAATATCCATGAAACGGAAGACGATTTCGATGTAGGCCCTAGTCTATGACTTGCGTTTTGAGCTGACGCATAAACATTTAATAATACGCTGAGCACGGATGAATAGTTCTGTTTCGTTCGTAGTTGGTTTTTAAACTGTATTTATAGAGAGTGAAGATGGCTAAAACGAATGTTTTCTGAATAATGTTTTGACCTGAATACTCAGTAAAGAATATCGAATACACCCGAGGTCCTTGCATTGCCATTTATATTCGATTATCCGAAATACAATGGTGTATGGTTACCATTAAAGTTTCATAGCTGGCCTATTCGCGAAGAGTGCGCGCCATTTCAGAGCCTTGCGCTTAGAGGCGATACCGCACTGGAAACACCAAAGAGAGTCGCACTTATCCTCCCGATTCACTAACAGAGATGCACCCATGACTAGGCTGGCAGCTGAAAGGGTGTTTTACCACGTCTTTTGGTACCCAAATTGCAGATGACCGATTCAGTTTGAGCTTCAATCGTGAATTGTTTGTATAAACTATATAAATTAAACTGCACAAAGTTCGCAACTAACAATGGCTGAGAAACACTGCTTACTCTCCAATCACTTTCCGCACGCTGGCGAAGAAAATCTGTTATTCTCGACACCCTGATATTCCTACACCGGCCGAATAGCCCGTCGAGTAAACACCGCGGAGGTTTATGGCGGGTTAAAACCGGCAGATGTTTGGGGGTTCTCAAAAAATATATGAGACTTTAATGCTTCTCCCCCGATTTTATTGTTTAAAAGGGCAGGTACACGTGTCCTGCCGATGTTTAACAATAGTTTCTCATCGGTGGCGGGCGAAAAAAAAAATGTTTGGGGGGAGTTTTCTGTAACACAAAACGTGGGAGGGAAATACACGGTGTTATTATGTTTGACGGTTCCCCGTGGTATGGATCGCCTCGGTAAATCGCTGTGATTCAACACGCATTGTATGGTTAGTGTTTGGTTCTGTAGAGGGAGTTTCTTTTCGAGTTTATCTTCAAACCGAAAGGTGCGTCATAAAATATCACATCACAATCGAGAGGAGCGACCACAAGTTAGCTTCTTTTTTTTAAACATTTACGTTCGCGTCGTCTGGGACGATTCCCGCGATCTGTCGTCCTTTCTCATTCATACTGCAGAAGGCAGCGTTGAACCATGACAGTCTCTCCCTGCCATGAAAACCTAAGGAGCGCCACTGCTTCTGGGTGTCACAACGTTCAAAATTCAGGTATCAAAATCATGATCACGTTTTCGTGAAACCACTAGTGCAAAATAAAAATAGTTATAAGATATTCTTTCTCATTTCGCTCATCATTTAGATTTATTCTTATGTGGCATTACGGCTAAAATCTAACACAGGAATTAAATTTAGTCGATTGAGTTTCAGTTTGGACTTCACTCTTTCAGCTTGAGAATATTCCACGGTTTAAAGCTGAATATTATGAAATGTTTGCATGCAGGAAGGATTACAGTTGTATTTAAACATTTTAATATTTTCTTTTATAAATTCAGCAATTTTTAAAAATTCAGTTTTTAACTTCAATAATATCAAATAACATAACTTTTATGATATCTATTTTAGTTTTACTTGCTGGGTCTGTTTTTGGTAGTACGGTATGATACTTATATTGCCTTAAAACATGTTTTTTTTCTATTTTATGTTACGGAAAGCGAACTCCAGTTGCTGATGCAGTATAATTAGCGGCGGTGGCTAGTGCAGGGAAGAAAGAAGAACTATTCTTTTAACACACACGTGTACGCGCGATCGCCGTCAGGTAACGAAGAGAGATTATGTGTGATAGTAAATACTCCTGAAGGAGAATACAGGGCAGCCCTGTATCCATGATGACATGGACAAGCTGCAGTGATGACATACAGCGGCGGTGACGTCTGGCCGAAGGACGTTTCACGACGGTCCAAATGGCTATAATCGTCATCGCGAGTTCCGCGTCCTACTCGCGAGGAAGAGAAACTCGTTTTGACTGTCCCTGAACCCGGTCACGAAGAACATCGCAACCCTCCTCTCCCCGTGTCGCGTAGCATTCGCCTCACAATGTCCTAAATAAACTTAACATTTCGAGCCAATAATCGTCATTGTACTGCAGGTCTGGATTGAGCGCGCGCGCGCTCTTTTGGGGAGGGTAGTTTGAAACGAGACCCCCGAGCAGACATGAGGGAAGGGCGAGAGAGGATGGGGTGAGTTGTAGGGGTTGAAATTTCGCGGTGAACACCCCACTGCAAGAACGACCTACGCGCCCCGTTTACTTCGTCACATGTTCCCGTACGTGCTGAGTTCGCTGAGGGTCGAAGGGTTACAATTATGTTTTTCATTGTTAGAAAATACGGATACTTCTTACAGTAGTATAAGATTGAGGGCCTTGAATAACAGGGTTATATATTATATTTAATCACCTAGAATGCTGTGGTTTTTTACAGGAAATAATTCAATTTTATATGTGGTCAACATATTTTCGTGAATAATATCCTAAATATAGAGAGTTAAAATTAATCTTTGAGCTCTTTAGAACATGACAAATAAAATGTATTTATTAAATGTACTCGTCAACTAAGAGACCAGCTTTTAAACTATTCCAAGTTACATATTGAAGTAAAGAACTCACCAACGGCAGTTGAAAAAATCTACAAGAACCGACGCAACTAAGCCAGCGCATAAGATTATAGTACGAAGCTTCCTAAAGCTAGCTGCTTTCATATTCGTCACGTGCAAGACGCAAGGTTAAACGTCTGCTTGCAAATTTCAGCAATGATAGATTGTGTTTTTTTTTTTCATGTATTTAACTCTCAATACATTCTTGCAAAATAAATTTAAAATATTTTGGGCGTCTAAACTCAAAGTATGGCGCAACGCAGAAAAGTAACGCGTGGAAAATCTACTTTTTTTTTCGAATGAGCGTTGGCCACTTTTTTCTTCCAAGGCTATTATTTGGCCAGCACGTTCTGTGCAATATTCCCTTTCAGAACGAAGAGAATGGACTGGGGGATATAGAAAGGAAGACCATCATACACGAGACACTGTGCAAATCCAGCAACCCTGTTCCCCAACCTCTATTTTTTTTCTCATACATCCCCAACTCTTTTTTTTTTGTATACGTCCGACATAAAAATAACAGTAGGATCTGGTAGGGATCTGGCATTTGACACTGATTCAATTCGATGGGAATAACACCCATCTCTGGTGGCTGTCTCGCCACGCACGCGCCGCTAACGTCCTTCTGTTATTTTCCATTACCAGCTTGTCGACTGGCGGTGGTTGAAAAGGGAATTGGGGGAGGAGGGGGTGTCCACATGTGTGTGGTAACATTCAATTGTGGTATCTTCTAAGCTTTCTGTGAACAAGCGGGTTTTTCTGTTGGGGAAAGGCCATCCCTTCAAACAGTCGGTAAATCGTACAACTCCGTAAAAGGATCCGCAACACAATGTTGGGCAGCGTAAATATTTCAGTTAGTTTCTTCGTTGGCTGTGAGGGATGATATCAGAATTTTGGAACGTATAATTGCTGCTGTATTTTATGAGGTAATTAGAGGTAAATAAAAAAAATTGCAATACGGTCAATTGCACTGGTAGAACATGTGTACCTATATTATTTATTTTAAACTCTTTAGTTTACTGTTAATACAAAGTATTTCGTTTATAGAAACAAGATAAAACCCTATTCCTTCTCTGTAGACGTCAGCTAAATGGTTTCACGTGACTCGCTGTCTCGAAGAGAGAAGGCGGTGTATCCCTTCATCCTACGAGGCAAGATCCTCAAACATAACTCCTAAACCTATCATTCTTCAGCACAAGAACATAGAGTCTTAAAAAAAATACACACATTCTTGTTGCATCAAATGCCATATCCCACTGCGCTGCAAAGCTCTTCATTGGACCCAATGCTTCTTGAGATGTAAGTTCCAATCTCGAATAAGTCGTAAGGTTGTTTTCGCGCCATCTTAATGAATACTTAAATGCTCCTCAGTCATTTTTTTTGTGTAAGGATTGAATAAAAATTAACTCAATAAGCCTGGAATATCATATCGAATATGCCGAAACAGTAAACTTGAACTGCCGTCTACTATGAATTCCAAGATTTCGTTTCTTCAGATCTTTTTAATTTTTATTTTACGCTTTTGTGTTTTGTGGCAGATAGTTTGTGGCTCTCCGTTGAAGGTTTCCTCCCGAAACGTTATTAATTAACACGGATACCTGGGGTCCACGACCTTTTCTCCGCGGCAGATGGAGGGGGGGGGTTTGTCTTCGAAGGTACGCGTTCTCTGCTTGGCGTCCTCGTGTCCACACTCCACTCCGGCCGACCAGATTACAACACAATTACCTTATCCCCCTTGGACCTTCCCTGGCGCCATGATTGAACTCAGGGACGTTATATCTCCCTTACCTACAGTATGCCTCATCGATCGCCGGCCGCCCCTTCGACGGAGATATTGAACGAGTGCTCGCCGGTTTGGGGAGAGGGGTTGGGGGGATGAATGCTTGGGTAAATGTTCGGAGGGGTTGGTGGTTTTTTTTAAGGTGGGGGGGGATGGCAAGATGGCCCCTGGGTGGGGGGGGGGGCGAAGTGGGGAGGGGGTGCGATGCGTGCACGACGGGAGAGAAACAGAAACGTGAAACCAGCCGTCCAAGTCTCTCTCCTGGGACGAGAGCACTTCGTCATCCGGACGGACGGCATCGAGTCACCGCGGTGAAAACATGGCTAGACCTTTTTTTTTCTTCTCTTTCTTCTTTGCTTGCACTCCCGAGTAGACGTGAATGACGTCACCGCCGCTAACTTTGGTTAGTAAACTTAATATTCAATAACTCCTGAATTTATGTTAAAAAAAATTTTAATATGTCCCATGATATCCAATGGATAGAGACCGGAAAATTTCGTGGTTTCAATGGCCTTCAGGACAGACTGCACATTTCCCTCTACACTCGGCCAAATAACGCCAGTTCATTGGCTGCTGACTTGTAAGTCGTCTCAGCTGGTTTGTCTGTGATTCGATCCTGCTTTGGTTGGAGGTTTATAATGGGTTGAGATTCGTCCAGATGAACAGTAAGCCAATAGCAAAATCGTCTAAAAGGTATATGTATTTGACTTCTAGCTTATCGCCGAATGAATCCGCGAATTTTTCCGGTCTTTACTTATGGACTGTCTCGTGTACCTTTTCTCAAAAAATTAGCACAGTTCCTAAACGTCACTTGCAAAGCAGCAGGTGATGTTTCTTTAAGAACACTGACGGATAGCTGAAGCATACCTACGTATATTACAGGTACTACATTTGAGAATTTTTAAATTTGAAACACGTTACAAGACGCACACTGTAATATATTATAGGGCAGCAAATCATAAAAAAAAAAAATATTTCACAATTTAAAGTAAATCGACACTTCTTCCTGACAACTTAAGTACATGTTATAAAATCCGAACTAAGGTTTTTAAGGGTTTTTTTCATTTATGGCGTGTGATAGTTCTGATTTTATATTTACGGCAATGATTAAAATCACGGAGGAAAACAAATCTAGCAGTAGGCTAAAGCTTCAAAGAGTGATCTGCGGAACAGAACCAGCTATTGTTGCGCACGTGCTTTTCTGCCACCCGTTCGCCCGCCACGCGATATCTACAAATATGATGTAAAAAAAATATCCGCAAAGAAACGATTTGATGTCCGATCCCTCCACACCCTTTGATCCAAAAAAAAAAATATCTGCCCGAAAAAAAAATATTTTTCCCTTGTGGATTCTGAGGTCGGACCACCACGGACCTCCGACGCGTGATGCACACTAACCCTCCGTGATTATCGCATTGAAAACTCAACCATTCATCCCCTTTACAACTCCGCGGATTTCTCCGCCGGACGGAGGGGGGTGGGGCTCGGGGAAATGAACCCTATGCGAAAAGAGGGGTTGTTGGAGTGTGGCGGAGGAGAAGAAAAAAAATGGCCCGTAAGTCATTATTCCTGGAAACACGATATTCTACTCGTGATCTCGTGTTCTAGCTTCCCTGCCAAGTTTTTTCCCCCCTCATCTAACCCGCAAGCCCGCAAAACCCTTCCCCCTTTCGACCCCTCGAAAACCTTCCCCGCACCCCATCAGCGCCAAGTGGAACGACCGCTCTGGGTGGGTGAGGACCCGTGATGCACTTCGCATTCCTGCGTGCAGTCCGGCTACTGTCCGTCCGCCGTAGTACTGAGTGGACGCACCTTACGTCATGGCCTCAGCTTTGGTTATTCCGCCTCATAACCGTGTAGTGTCGACATACAACACCCAATAGAACACTATCGAAAAATTTTCCCCTTGAATTGCCCGATCGCCACTGCTTCCTAATCATCCAAAGATATAGGTTCTAAATTTGAAGGTTCTGAGTTACATTACTTTTAAAATTAAATAAAAAGAATAATCAAGGAGTACTGACCAAAAAATTAGCCATCTTTTTGGGTAAATTTGGTTTCAATAGTGAGGTTGTTCATGATTGCGTGACAAAAATTTGCTGTCACGATATCTAAGTATCAATTAGATTCAGGGTGTAGATATTAATACTTTTTGAATAAAAGCCTATAATCAAAAAAGGGGGGTTGTCTGTAAAGTCAGTTTACGGACGATAATTTTACGTGATAACGTCATAAGAAAACATTGATGAAAAAGTACTTATTGATACATTCTTAATTAAAATTTGATAACTTGTGATTTTTTAAAATTGGCGTTGAGCTAGATGAAAATACATGTAATTAAATACGAATAAATACACTTAATTAAATTCATCCATGATTTTATTTTTTCAATTTTTGCAAGTTTAATGTGAATTATGAGCAATTTTTTAGAAATAAATTTTAATCAAATTAATGTTAGGCCTAATGAAGTGTTCATTTAAAACGATGAAATAGAAATCATAATTAAAATTCATGAAACTGATGCTTTTGAAAAGCCTGCCAAAACCTGCGGAACGTGACAATGAGTCATGCTTTTTCGTGCGTTCATCGATTTATAAGACGTTATCACGTCAATTTTTTTTTGAAATTATTATTTTTTTATTAATTCAGAACCGTTATCTTGTTTATTTCCGGTACAATATGTATAATCCTGTCACTGAGACACATCATTTTAGTTTTTAAATCTGGTATCTATAAAAATTATTTTCAAAATATTTTGACACTAGCTATTGGAATATGTGTCGGACCTGTTCGCTTCGTTGGTTGGAACTCTTGACTGGTGAGCGATAATTCCACGGTTCAATTTCCATCTGTGTCAAAGAATTTTTCAAGTGTGCGAAATTTCCTTCCCGTGTGTTATCCGAGTCACGTGGTTGGGATACCACCACGGTCCCATATACACGTGTCTTCACAATTTGTGATCATTAATTTTGGAGTAAAAATTCTTCTAGTAACATATGATTACGGTAGTAAAAAAAAGTGTTTTTATTTATGTACGCGCGTTAAAAGTTAATTTAAGAAACAACTATTTTGAAATTTATTGTAACAAAAATCCAGTATTAAATAATAATGTAAACACGTGTATAAAATTATTAATTTAAAGCACGATTTGTATAGTCAAGCAATCAAAATTTAAAAAATGTAAAGGAAAAAATTTCAACTGCCGTGTTTTGAAACCACTTTCATTTAGCATATTACCCACGCATTATTACCCCTGCACTAAACCACTTTCATTTAGCATATTACCCACGCATTATTACCCCTGCACTATGAAGCCTGACAGAAAACTATAAGGAGAATATGTATTATAATTAATTGTTTTAATACTAGTATCCTTAGATTTTATAAAACTTGTGATTACTTTTTACTAGGACTGTTTATATTCCAAGGTAGCTTCGGTATCATAAAGTTTCATTTGGCACACCAATGCGTTTGGTATGTCCCCTAATTTTTAAGAACGTGGTCATATATGGGTTTGTGCTCATAAACGTGGGTCCGCCATCTTCCTTTGAAGATAAAAATTCACTCTCGTCATTTTTCCATAATGTGCCTAAAGAAATATAACTTCAAAAATTCTTGGGTAATTTCGAAGAATATGAGCGATGG
This sequence comes from Bacillus rossius redtenbacheri, assembly GCF_032445375.1. Lineage (NCBI taxonomy): Eukaryota > Metazoa > Arthropoda > Insecta > Phasmatodea > Bacillidae > Bacillus > Bacillus rossius. Next base: position 44,797,921 of record NW_026962011.1, on the reverse strand, counting down.
TTTTGGTAGATATGTGTGGCAGCCCACAGTAAAATTGACAAGGGGTTTCAAGCAAAGTGGCGTCTGGGTGAGGATGGAGCGATGGAATGGAGGGGAGGGATGCTGAGTGTGATGTGCGGGAAAGGGGGGGGGGGGGTGAGGAGGGTGGTTACACGAGGAAAGAAGACACGAGCGAGAGGGTAGATCTGTAAATTGGAAGGCTTAAGAAGAAAGTGCGCCCCAGATAATCCTCCCAGGACCCGAGCAACACATTTCCTCTGCCAGGCCGCAGCCTCCCTTTGCCAGGGATTCTTGTTTATCTGATGTGCGCTGCGCCCTGAAACCCCCTCCACACCACAGGTGTGGGAAGGAGGGGGGGGCGGTGCCCCTCACATCTCTTGAGCTACCTCCCCACTCCACTCCCACCCTTCCACATCAAGCACGGATTCGGTCATGGTTCGTGTGCTTTTCCCTCAGGAGATGATCAGGAAGGAGGGGGAATCCGGCGCGGGTAGACCTGGTTTCTTCGGCTACCACGCTTAAACCCGGATTTCTTGCCGCTTGACGACGACGATGCTGTTCACAGACCTTCAGTCACGTACTTTCCAGTTTACCCCTCGCGTTGCAATCTGGTTATTTGAATTCCTCTTCGGTTACAGAAGTTCAGCATAAGACATCAGTTCACTCGATGCCACCACTACCTAAAATATAATTTCGTATTTTCTGCTTCAGAACGCTGTTTTTTTTTTTTTTTTTACTTTTTTAACTAGTTATTTTTCTTGTTCTTAAGGAGCTTCCTTTAATCGGGTTTATAGTTAACTGTAATCCAAAATTTTAAATTCGCGTAAAGATATTATAGGCTACAATCAAAACATATTTTATTTTATATATTTAATTTTTGAACTAGAACTTATGTTTAACATCTGTGTTGTCCTACTATCTCAATTTTTATAGGTCTACCTTTCCATTTGTGATAATTTATTTTGGGTAGAAAATAAAAGGAAGTAAAGTATATTTCACGTCTCCGTAAACCAAAAGTAACTAACTATATTCAAGCTACAATCAAAGCTACTATTGTCATTTTTTTTAATAAATGTAACAGATAAACATTTTCAGAAAGTATACGAAAATTCGATTGGACTAAAAAAAAAAGTGAGACGCTGTGATGCGTGGTAATGGAAGTCACACTGAAATGTAACGCGGCTTAAGCAGGGTATGATTTAATGAATTTACAAAACAAAAAGGGTAGAAACATGTAACCTACAAAACAGTCAGACTCAGCTTCACTTTAAGCTGTCACGTCCAGAATCTATAAGTTATAGAACACGTGTTCGTAGTTGCCAACAACATCTTTACGGTCTTTCGCCGTTTGAAAGATAAATATAATAACTCACTTTTTACATAAGTTGAATTTATTTGGAACTGAAAAGAAAATTCACATATAATTCTCGGTGAGACACGTAAATTTTCATTTTTTTACGAATTTATGTATAATTAAAAAAATAATGATTAATTTAAATTGTATGAGGTTATAGAAAAAAAGATATTTCTTGCTTCGTTAGAATAATGAAAAAAAAAATTTGTTGTCTGTAAAGTCGGTTTGCGGACGATATTTTAACGTGACAACGTCATAACAACACATTGATGAAATGATTGCATACTTTATGAATAAAATTGAATAATTTTTTTAATAATAAAATAATAAATACTTGAAATTATACTAGTAATCAGATTTTTAAAATGCAAGAATAATTAACCCTTATTGCCGAAATTGTTGTTGCAATAAGCAATGAAAACCAAATTAACTTTTCACTTCACTTTATAAACAGTCGAGTGGAAGAGAGATAGATGCAGCGCAAGCGTAACGGGACACAGCGTAACGGAACAATGTCGTAACGGGACACTTTTTCGTGCGTGCAGCCGGCGTTCATCGATTTATTAGACGTTTTCACGTCAAAAAGAGACGTATTTTTATTCATTTTTTCACTAAAACAGGTTTAAGTGTCATAATACGTTTCCGTTTCTGATGGTGATGTTTTGTGGTTTTGCCCGACAGGCCACGGACAGCGTGCACAAAGCCCATTAAAGAACTGTCTCCGGACGGAGCCAACAGCTGTTTAAACTCGGGCGCGCCCGGGCAAATGACAGCCGCGCCGGCTCTTAATTCCACCAGACGGGAACTCGCTTCCAGACGTGAAACTACCGTCTCTCTCGGGTCCGGGACCCGGTGATCAGCCCCGTTCGTGCCTCGCATGAGCTGGGGGTTTAATGAGCCAGCCCGGCGCGGTGTGCTCATATCCCCGCAAGCGTGAAAACCAGATGGACTCCGGAGGAAAAAAATAAATAAATAATAATAACAACAGGACAAGGCAGGCTCCAAGAAGAAATTCGTAAAAGGAAACAAGTTGTCATTTCCTTTCAGAATTTTCCAAATTTTTTTTTTACGTGACAACGTCTAATAAATCGATGAACGTCTGCTGCACGCACGAAAAAGTGTACCGTTACGCACATTGTTCCGTTACGCTGTGTCCCGTTACGCTCATTGTTCCGTTACGCTGTGTTCCGTTACGCTGTCGGCGAGTGCAGTTATAATAGGTTATGTTACAATTGACTAAAAAAGTATGGTGACTCATATAATTGATGATAGATATTTGATTACACTTTATTTACATGAAAACTTGTTCATAATTATATTTAAACTTTATAGCTAAATGCTAGTTTTTAAAATTAATTACAAGTCATCTACACGTGAACTGTTTCGTCGACTGTTTATAAAGTGAAGTGAAAAGTTAATGTGGTTTTCATTGATTATTACAACAACAATTTCGGCAATAAAGGTTAATTATTCTTGCATTTTAAAAATCTGATTACTAGTATAATTTCAAGTATTTATTCTTTTGTTATCAAAATAAAAATTATTCAATTTCATTCATAAAAGTATGCAATCATTTCATCAATGTTTTGTTATGACGTCACGTTGAACTATCGTCCGTATACCGGCTTTGCAGACAAACAATTTTTTTTTAATTTCATCATCAGTAAAATTATACAGCCAAAGTATGATTTCTTTATATTTGAAAAATAATTTAAGTTGTGAGTGTCTCTGGCACTGATAACCTCGCTGTAAAAGGAGATACAAAACCCCGCAACAACAACAAAAAAAATTAAAACAAAATCCAAAGGTAAGCGAGCATGATGAAGATTCAGACCTGAGAAGTAGCCTACTCGCCGGAGATGTGTTAGCATCTAACCTCACGTGGTCTCACGTTGCAGATACACGATTACAAAACGAAACTCGAGACACGAAAAATTATTTCACGTAGAATTCTTTTGAAATCATGCCGAGCAAATTGCAGTTTTTTTATCGAACTAAAATTCTGGACGCGAATTCACGCGTAGTTTCCACAACCGCCGCTGGAATTCGCTGCTGAAGCAGCTACGGCGATATCGAATCATTCTATTTGCACAGTGGCAAAAAAAAAAAGACATGGAAAGATACTAAACCCCGCGGCTTTGAACCTGATTTTCGAGAGAGAGAGAGAAAAAACTTGATAAAAATAATGCCCAACTTGTAAATATTCACTAAAACAGTTAACACCTTCAAAGTTTCCCTTTGGCTTTGCGAACTTTGTTTCGCGCCATCTGCCACAGATGGCAGAACCTGTGGTTGTTTCTTCCGTCCGTCGCATTCACGGGATTGCTCCCACCAAAAAAAATGTCGTGTACAGGGAGTTGAAAATTGTCGCACGTCGCTTTTTAGCAGTCGGAATCAGTCTTTTCCTTTGAAAAGTGACTTGCGTCGCTGACCATCGCACACCGGCCAAGCTGAGGTCAGACGACACCGCGTGGCTCACGCAGCAAAGAAGAAGCGTCTGGAAGGAGAGAGGAGTTGGGGCGAGGGAGAGAGAGAGAGAGAAAGAGAGAGAGAGAGAGAGAGAGAGAGAGAGAGGCGAGCGTTTAGCGAAGGCCTTCGTCGCCGCGTGAGAGCAAAGCGTTCCCGGTGAGTTTCGGCCGGCAATTAGGTGGTCGAGAAGGGGGTTGGCCGGGGGTAATGTTGATGAGGGGGGGTTAAAGGCTCGCCAGCTGATGGCCAGCGCGCGCCCGCTCGTTCCCGCCGCACTGACATCAGTTAACAGAGATCCGAAAGGGGGAGAAACCTTCTTAAACAGCGTGTGATTACGTCTGATGTAGCGTTTCCGGAGTGGCCGCTCCGATGGAATGTGTAATTACGATTCCCTCCCTTCCCCCTTTTTTCCCATTCCTTACAGCACCCACGGGTCTCCAAGACTGATTTCCCCCCCCCCCCTCCCCAATTTTTTTAATCTCCCCTCTCCAAGCACTTTTTCCCCTCCACCCCGCTTACCATAAACCCCCCCTTCCCAAAAAAAACATTTCCCCAGAAAGACGTATCATTCCTCGCTCGCAATTAAAGTGGTGGTCGGCGGGGAGGGATCCAGATCTGCATGCACAAGCCCGCGGCTCCGGCCGGTCGATTAGCGCTTTCGGCAGGTGGCGGTCCAGGGTTCGAACCCCGAATTCCCGCGGGCTGAAGAAGGGTTTAGGGGGGGGGGGGACAACGGGCTGAGAAGTTTCTCAGCTGGCGAGTACACGGGTCAGCACATGCCATAGAAAACTGACATGACTTAATCTCGTGCACTGTCAAAAATTCACACCTTAACAATTTTCGAAGAACGCTGGTTACAAATGATGCAGGGATCTTCGTAAATAATAATAATAGTAATAAACCTATCATATTAACAAAACATCACAAATCATTTTGACAGTACAGCAAAAAATTCTCCTTTTTTTTTTTCCTCCCATGCCTTGTGTTTACCTTGTTTACGACGAAACATTAAACTCGAAAGTCGGAAACAGGCGTGGTCTATGCGAAGATCAGGTCACCTGAGATTACGAAGAGAAAACAGCATAAAATCAATGTGATTCTAACCGCGTGGAAACTTCAATCGTCAACAGTCTTACGCCATGGGTTCGCGCCAGAAATGGTTAGCGACACACCATCTCATGGCTTTACTCCTTACCTCCTGCAACCATTTCCACGAAGTCTATGAGATATAAATATCCTTCTTTCTGATATTTTTTTTTGTGTACAATCGACATGTTACTGTCTACTCGACCACGCCATCTGGTCTTGGTATAAAATACACTTCAACCCTAACAGTCTTACGTGAACCGCAATAGATTCACTTATTGTTTGACAGGAGTGATGTCTGAGTCCACCCGGTCACCTGTAGCAGCATCTGCCACGCATGTCTGATTACTGGAAACGGCTGTCCGTTCGTGTAGTCGTCGCATGGCTACGGACACGGCTTGGTCCGTGATCGCGAGCAAGACAGCGCCATCGCCGATCTGCCACGCGGAACATCTTGCTGGAAGGGTACAGTGGGGTCGTTACCACAACGCCGAAACACCACAACGCCGAACGTACAATAACGCCGAATACCATAACGCTGAATGCCAAGTTGACCGTAACGCCGACAGCTAGAAAAGTGCTGTGTACCACATCGCCGGAATACAGTAACGCCGAAAAATGTACCACAACCTAACCTAACCTAGGCTAGCCTAACCTAACCTTACCTAACCTAACCTAACCTAACCTTACCTAACCTAACCTTTGTGGCAGTCCTGCAATGACATTTTTCGGCGTTAATGTATTTCGGCGTTGTGGTACACAGCAGTTTTCTAGCTGTCGGCGTTGTAGTCAATTTGGCATTCGGCGTTATGGTTTTCGGCGTTATTGTACGTTCGGCGTTGTGGTTTTTCGGCGTGCGTCCCCGGTACAGTGTTGTCCTCGTCCCCTACCCCTCAGCAACCTTCAACCCTCCGGGTCCGCACCTGTTCACGTTCCGCGGAGATGTATTAAACTGTCTGCGCTAACTAGATCGCGCCAGGAGGCGACCCGCGATATTAAAACATTATGCTGATACTCCAGCCCACCCCAAACCCTCCTTGGCTCATCCCTCCCCAACCTCCCTGCCTTCCAGCGCCTCTCCCGTCGCAGCGGCGGGCGGGGCGGCAGAACAGCCCCTAATGGAATATGAAAGAAATTAATTGCATTTAATATATTTTCCAAAAAGGAGAAATATCGCTCTCTTCCGAGCAGATTCTTCCGCGGGCTACGTAGGTATCTCCTTACATAAAAGATCTTAGCAGCCCTGTCTAGCCCTTCCCCTAAGCATTCACGAATTTTATTTTTTTTTTAAGGTGGGGGGGGATGTTTGTAAAGAGGAAAAGTAGGGGAAACAAGGGCCTACCCCTCTTATGCTGCTCTTTAAATTGAGATTTCTGCCCTTCCTTCCACCACCTCGAGAGAAATAAATTTCAACCCCCCTCTTTTTCCCCCCTTTTACAAAAACCCTGCGTGTGCCTTCACGAACAGGTGGAATTACAGCATTAACCTGACTGCGAGTGCGTCTTTCTTACCGAGGGGAAAACTTTGGAAAAGGCGGTGGAGGGTAGGTAGTAAGAAACAAACCTCGCTATACGGGGTGTTTTCTGCCTCCCGCCACAGGGAGACGTAAGACGCTTTCCCAGCCAGGGGGAGGACGAAGGGAGAGAGGGACTGGTAAGAAGCGAGAAACCTTAGTAAAAACACCTCGCGGGCAAATTAACTTAATTAGCAACACGTTTTCCTTCTGCTTAATTCCGATAGCTAATTATAACTGGTCTCTTATTTTCCAGGTTTTTATTTCTCCCTTTCTTCTTCCGTGTCTGCCTTTCCGACTGTTACTGCGCGTTTCTTTGCTTTCAAGCCGTATCGCTTTGCTCAAAGACGAAACCGTAGCGCTGTTTGACAAGAAAGCGGACCTCGGAAGAGCGCTGGCTTCGTTGCATTTCGGGAGCCACGCCCAGGATAACAGGAGATAGGGAGTAACGGTCCTTGAATTCACTAGGCATCTGCGCAATCGGAGTTTGGGCTAGTACAAAGAAGTGTTTTGGTAGTACACTTGCCGTGCATTCCAAAGGACTCAGGCTTGAATCCCATGCCAGGTAGCATATCTTTCCTTACGTGGTATTGAAGTCAACAGAAGTCGTTCAGGGCCGACTTCATTACTTACAAACATTCGTTACCTTAGGACTTTGTTCGAGATCTGCTAACACATGCTGGTCTGCGTATGTAACTTCGTGATTTTCTTTTTAATTTTTTTTAATTTTTTACTTTAAGGGCGGTATTCCAAGACTTTCGGATAAGGTAACGAATAAGCATTGCCTTGTTTGGATACAACCGTAACCTAACTGGCGGACTGTATTCTAGAACGTGTCCAAAACCAAATCCCAGTGAGGAAAGAAATCGGCAGCATTTTTAATAAACTGTGCTCTACGCGAGACTAGAAACTGGTTTCAACGCATTCTAGAGGGACGATACACAACCATCGATACATTTTTTTTTACGGCAAAAGTACAAGAGATAGTAGAATCAACGCACATAAATATAAACGTCTTTTTTTAATTTTGTCAAGTACTTTATAAGTTGCGATAATTTGAAATTTGGTCAACAGATAGGTCATGGATAGGACACCACAATCCGTTCTCTTAAAATAAAGGACTGGCCGTGTCCTATCGTGCACTAGGAATACGGTTAGGTTACAGGTATAGCATATTCAAACCCTTAAACTGTTTTCTTTTCTTTTTGTATTGGAATACCGGTCTAAGCCATGAACGTTTTACAGCCACTAGTAAAAAAAATTGAAGACTTTGTTTAAATTGGCGTTATTCATCAATAATTTTCTACAATTATTTTTAAAAATAATATTTGATCACTAAATACTCGTTAACTTCTGTATTTTGGCCACTTCGGCGAAACAGGCTTTTTTTGCCTGACGTTTCGGAATATGCCTTCTCACAGCCATATTGAAGGCTTGATTTTCTTGCACAGTATTTATAAAATGGACGTTTGCAGCTAGCTGTGACTGGTCCCTATGGAGGGAGTGGCCAATCAGGACGAATCTGCTTACATAGTTTGATGCTGGCTAACGTGGCTATTTCTTGTAAGGTGACATTTCGCGGTAGTTGCAGAACCAAGAATTCCAGATATTTTTATCTACATTCGTCATCTCTGTTAATGTTATTTTAGTGTTTACAATTTTTTTTTATCGGTCTTGATAAATCTGTGAAAGAAGTTGGAAATATTGACAATGTTCCTTGCAATGTTTCCCAAATTTACACTTATTTTTACGTTTAAAATAAGCTTTTTTCTGTATGTTTTTTAGTGAATTATATGCAATGTAAGCCTACTGTTTTCAGTGTTAAATCCATCCATGCATCCACTTACAATGTATGGAATTAGGTTTCCGAAGATGAAACGAAATAATAATAATAATGATAATAATTTCTGAATATAATCCTTTACAAGCTTTGGATCCGCTTACACTGACTGCTTAAAAGGTTCAGCAGCTTGTGGGATTATTATCTGTTATGTTCGAAATTCCGTTAAAAGCGAGAGTCAATACTTTTTTTTTCTGTCTGGTTTCAACCTTTAAAACTTCGTAGCAATCTCCTGCGGTGTAAGATTTCCGATTTCAGCGACAGTTATTGTGACTCTCGCTTAAGGGGCCCGCCTACCTGGACACACATACGGTGTACAGAGCTTCAGGAAAAACAACGCGATTTCAAAACTACTCAAGATATCCGAGTGGGGCCTATTAACGAATAGCATTTAAGAGTTCGCTGAGGCCCGAAAAAAGTACTTTTAATTTCGGATTAAGTTTTTAAACTGTATTTTTAGAAGCGTTAAAATGCCTAAAACGCGTGTTTTCAGAGTTATTTTTAGGCATAAAACAATCAGTACAGATTCTTGAAAGCACTTAAGGGGCTTGCATAACACCTTTATCTTTATTTCTCCGCCATATAATGTTACGGTCACCGCTCAAATTTCACAGTTATCCTGTGCACGACGAGAAGACTGCGCGCCAGTCCAGAGGCGACACCGCGCTAGAAGCACCAGCGAGCGTCGCGCTTATCATCCCGCCTCACTAACACACATACACCCCTGACGCCCCTTAACGTACCACCTTCAGGCGTGGTCAATCGCCGTTTGCGCGATGTTGAGGGTGTTTGCAACACGGCGGTGGCGAGGCGGGCATGTCGCGGGACGCCATATCCTGGCAGTTCCCGACTCCTCGGCGCACGAACCCACCCGCTCCGAGAGGTTCGTGGTGTTGACGCGGCATCGTTAGCGAGAGGACATCAGACCCTTCCGCGCCTCGTTAAGTCGGAGAGCTCTTTTCCGCGCGTAGCGCGAATAAAACGTGTAAACATCGCGGAGGGGTGTAATTATTTCCCGGCCCCAATCTCCCAGCAGTTAGTGAAATGAAAATTTTTTTTCGGGGGTAATTCAATTGTGAATGCTGCCTCCTAATTGCTGGTGAAACGGGTAAACGCCGGCCACATAACTGCGCTCTGCCCGAATCCAGGCAGGAAACGACACGGCATGTCTAAGGCACAGGGGATATTATTTCCTTCCCCGATCCTGTGAGAAGCCATGCCACTCTGCATCCAGCCTTTTTTTTAAATATATAATTGCTGTGTAATCATTCCGGAGCTTGCCTTTTTTAATTGCAGCTTAATTACACGTGCGCTTCAAACGTGCGTGGGTAATAAAACGCGAGGCATGACTTTTGTTTACAGTTTTTACACTGTGTATCGTTCTTCTGTGGAACTGCACTGTCGCAAGCGAGTGCGGAAGCAGATGGCTTAGTTCACTGACGGTTTTTGTTCGTAAGAGAACTACCCCACCGATCACTGCCAACATTCTTCCTAAAGACCTTTTGCAGCTCAGAATAAAGTTCACTAAATGATGGGGGAAAAAAAGCTAATGTAAATTTTGAATGTAAAATACGAGAAATTTCCAAATTTAAATTGCTTTAACCCTAAAGTTGAATGTCACTGTTTCTTGCTGATTTGCAGTAAATCTAACTCTTAAATTCACTGCATTTAGGCATTCGCGTGTTTTGCTGTCTCCAAGAGTCTTTTAAAAAAATTGGTCATTTAATTAAATATTACTAATTTCAAGACTTCTATAAAGATCTGGGAATGCAAAGTACTACTTGCTAAATGAAATATGGCGTGCTTTCAGAAAATAATTTATTGATTTATCAACCCATATTTACTATGATACATTTAGAATTAGGTGCCAAAATTCTGAACCTTCAAAACTTCCAAACTGCTAATAAGAAACAACAATAATCTGGGTCGAATGTACCATAAAAACTTTTTTTTTTGCAACACACATAACTGTTATAAACTACGGTTGATTATGTTCTGTGTACAGATCAGTTTTATGCTGATACTGAATTTTGATTTATGGTACCTTATAAACGTATTACAGAACGCTTTGTTGGTAATGCATCTACTTATATTCTTAGTGTAGTAATCTATGAATGATTGCTGCAAAGATAGTTGTATACATTGCAGTAAAATTTAGAGTGTGTTCCTTTTGTACGTGTCAGTGGTTTGTGAGCTGCTTCAAATGTTAGAGGGAAACCGCTACAATTCACAATAACTTGATTCCTTTCCTTCCCGCCCTGTTGACCTTCACAGGCGCTAGCAGACCACGACTGGACCAGAAACATCTCCCCCCTAACCCCTCTTTCCTCTTTTTTCGCGGTAATTTACTTACAGGCCCAGGAAAATTAATTGCTGTTAATTAATTCTCGACGGGAGTTCCGCTTTCACCCTCGGGGGTCTTATCAAAGTGACCACAAGTGTGCGGAGTGAGGGGAAGAGGGTTGGAAGAGGGGTGAACTATGCCTTGCAGTGTTGTGTTTCGATTCGTGACGTCACGGCGTCCGGCACGGGGGACAGTGCTGCCACCGGCACCCGGCGGGAAAATTTCCCCTTGTTCCCCTGCCATTGTGCACGAGGAAATGTCACTCGCAGGCTCCGGCCAAGTCAGACACTGCGCCAATGTCTCGGTGCTGAAGTTGGCAACCCTTGATCACCGACTATAATTACAACGCACAAACTTCGGAACGAGGTTGTGGAAAATCTTCAAAATTATTAAGGGGTGACCTACAGGTTTTCACGTGAGATTTATAAATTTTAATACAGTATAACAATATAATAAAATGTAAATATATTGTATCATATTCAAAGATACTATGAATTTATTCCTTTAGGCATGAATCCACACCCTTCTTGAAGCCAAGACTTTTAGTTTACGGTTATTTAAGCAGTAGTTATAAACGGTTCATTTAAGTCAATTTATGTCATGCCAAAAATTAAGAATTAGGATATGTATTTGGACATGAAATATAGACTATGCATGGTTAAATAATATTTAAAACACACGAGGATAAATATCAAACCTTTTAAATACGGGACTCAAACTTCCTTGCGGCCACGAACAGAGAGCATTTTTCATGATAAAATTTAATTCTTAAGTTTCGAGGTACCGCGGCGTGAAAACAATAAAAACAACAACAAAGAATGTCTTTCAAAAAAGATAACCTTTAACATTTATAGTAAATATAACGAGCAACGAACGACCACAAAATAAAATCAAGGTTGCCAACATTTACATTGAAAACGTTAACGATTTTTAGGTTGTTAGGTTACCGGTACATAACGCACAGTTCGCTGATTTCCAAAGAAAATGAGAGCGTTGTTTATAGCACTTAGCTGCGATTGTTTGTCTTCCTTGCTTTGTGAGGCCGACGTCGCGACAACCCTAACCGGGCTTCGCTCTTCTCCTCGGCGGGGTGACGCCCTTGCGAGGCGTCCTCGGAACAGCCTGGGGGGGGGGGGACTGCGACGGCGCCAGAAGCGAGCCTGGTCCACTCCTCGCGCGATAAGGGGCAGACGCCTGCGAAAGATTCTTTAATGGAGGTGGCTCCTGGGGTAGACGGGGCTGTGAGAGCAGACTCGGGGTCGAAGGGTAAAATGTTCGCCAGGAGAGAGGCATGCGGGGGTGGGGGGTTGTCGGTGGTGAGGCGCCGTTCCACAAATCTAACCTGAACGCTTTCTCGCCAAGGAGGAGTAGGAGGAGGAGAGAGAGAAAAAAAAACATTAAAGAAGTCGAGAGAGGGGTTTCCCCCCCCCCAGCAAAGACAAAGTGCGGAAAGTCTCGTCTGTCCGCCTGCGTCTTCCTCTCCTCTGCAACACCCTCCAGGCCGGAAGAGAACAGAAATGACTCGGGTGGTATGGAGCGGGAGGAAGAATCTAGAAAGGGGAGGGGTAGGGGGAAAAACCGCAGTGGCGCCTGCTGGGGATGAAAAATGGAATCAAGGGTGACAGAATCCAAATTGTTTCCTAGTTCTTCGTTGTCCGCCTCTTTTCCCCCTTGGCATTCCAACTCTTATTGCGGCGTCGACTGTCCTAGGGGGGGGGGAAGAGCGGCCCAAAGAACTCCGCGCGAAGAAACGACGGAAACGAAGACAAAAAGAAAAAAACAAAGGAAGAGGAGGAATGAAACGCGCTGCTTCGAGAGCAGCTTGCGGTCGTCACGAGCACGCGATCTCGTTTCCGCTTCGCTCGAAAAGAAGAATATAAAAGCAAACGTGTTTTAACAAACCGGGGCAATAGATCCTGCCACACGCTCACTTAGACGCGATTACGTTAGTCACTAACATCTTTTCTTTTAACGAACGTTCACTTCGCGTTTCTAACTTCTGTAGATCTAATGAAGTTCAAAAGTTTTAATGCTGATCGCCCACATGCCGTCGGTTACTTAGGATCACTAATGTTTAGAAAAATTTATTTGTATGAAGGCTAGAAGACTTATCGCCAGCTTTAGCCACGGCCTAGGTGACATACTTAATGTACTTTTGAAATTAGTGCAATTATTCGGTTTGTTGTTCCAAAGAGTTGCCGATGTGTGAACGTGGATGCCAAGGCGTCACGCTCATAACGTGGCTCATAATGTTGTTAATTAGATCCCAGTTCCAAGCACGGCTCATGTTTAGTTACTTTATGAGCACGAAGTTAGTAAATAAATGGTCAGGAGGCTCAAAAACCTTTTTTTTTTTTAATGTTTATACTTTTGTACACGCGTAGGAAGTTATGCTATTTCTTTTTAAGTACCTATTAGACAGCAACTATTTCTGAGAACAACCTTGTGAAATGAATGTTTGTGATCCTTCTTGTCAATTCTGAATTCAAAACGCTCAGCAACTTAGAATCATCTACGAAATCCTATGGCTAGGTTTTGTTTGATTAGACTAGTTGCTTTTATGATCAATATTTTATGTTTTCTTTAAAATCCATACAAGGAACGGAGAGGCGTCGTGCTTCGCATCACAAAAACACTGTCTGCCCCGAAGCTTCGGTCTGAACAGTAATATTTGGACTCAAATGAAAAATCGTGACTTCAGACAAATAAAAAGGATTACTTTAGTTAAATAATCAGCACAGATTGTTTGCTTATATTGTCCATACTCGACTATGTAATCTGAAGTTAATTTCGGTCCAGATATTCTCCTTATAGTCCTCTAAGATCGATTCCCAGCTTGTTAAGGCTTTATTATCAATTTTATTTCCTTTATGATGTCAAGACTTTTGTTTGTAGTGGGGTTTACGTCTCCCTATTCATACTGCTCAAGGTGATAGTAAATTACCATCAAATTAGCTCGACGTGGCTCATTATCTATCATTTTGCTTATTATCTACAGTATTTGTATCGTTACGACCGCATACGATTGCACTATTATCTGCAAACCACCTCTTTCCCCTTTTCACAATCATATTAACCAGTTCATTCTTTGTTAAACTTTCATGAAATAAGCTAGATCCAAAAATATTAAACGTAAAGCTGTATATTGATCAAAACAACCACATTCTTAAAAAGTTTACGACTAAGAAACTCGCAATCCTTTCTCCTTATTTTGTAAAAAAAACATCGTTAAGAACATCACTCTGCTCAAAATTTTACCAGTAACTGCCCTCAAAATGTCACCTGGTCTCTCTACAAAAGCTAATCTTTCTCTACATTTGGACTGTGTCGTGTCTAGACGCCATGCGCTCTTTTCTCTTATCGCGCACGGCCATCCCGCGACGCACTTCAGACCAGAAGCTCTTCTGGAATTTGTCTCTGTTAAGTCTCAGGACTGGGAGAGGAGGGGAGGGGAGGACGGGGCCTGAGAGGGCAACAGAACTGGTCCAGAGGTTCCTGGAAGCTGGGAAGCCAGAGGTACTTTCGGCTATCGGCTTCGACTCGGGTTCAGCTGCAGTTTCGAGCCAAGTTCGTCGACTAACTTGATCAAAGGCGTTTGTAAAGAAACGTTTCTGGTTGTGTACCGGCACAACCACAGTAACCGCCATCACGTGGAACAGAAGATGTTGTGCAATCCAAAGTCAGATCCAAAATAGCTTCTGAACCGTGTGATTACTTCTGCGGAGAACAAATAAAAACATAAAAACATAATTTAAAATTTAGACCAACTCTTCTTTCATACCATCTTTATTGTCCTATATTGAACTTGCCTGCTTAATGCTTGCAATAATTTAACCTAGCGTGAATGTATCCAGTGTTTTCCCTGTGTCTATGCAGGATTTTACCTGGGACCAACTTAAAAAGTTATAGTCTAGAATAAAGATATAGGAGTTAGTCATGGCACCTAACTGCTGCTATGGCTGGCCAAGAATTTAAGATGGTAGGAGTGACTTTAATAATTCAAAATAATGGATTCCAAGTTGGCACCTGAAGTCAAAATCAAGTTCAATGTTCGAGGTTGTGACCCAGAGGTTTGAGTTTTGGCTATTTTAATGAAATGAAGACTTTTTGGGGAAAATTAATCCTCAGTGAGGCAAATAAAGGCTCACGATTTTTTGAGAAAAAAAAGGAAAATTTTCTTTTTAAGCTGGATTTTTTTTCCTTTGAAATAGGGAATTTTGTAATTATTATTTTTTTTAGAATTTTTTAAGCTCTACTGTTTCTAAAAACCGACCGAGACCCCGCCTATTCATTCAACTCGAACACATTGCAGCTCCTACCTGGACACACGTACAATGTGCAGAGCTTCAAAAGAAATCACGCCTCTTGAAACTACTCAACATACCCGAGTGGCTTCTGTTAACGGAAAGCATTTAAGCCGAGAGCCGAGGGAGAATAAGTAGTTTCATTATTAGGATTCTAAATGCCTGAAACGAGTGTTTTCAGTATAAATTTTGGGCATGAATATTTCTGCCGAGATGCTTGAAAGCAAGAGAGAAACTGACGTAAGACCTTTATCTTCATTTATTTGCCATAAAATATTATGATTACCACTACACGGGACGAGAAGACCGTACGTCAGTCCACAACCTGGCGCTTAGAGGTGACACCGCGCTAGAAGCACCATCGAGCGTCGCACCTATCATCCCGCCTCACTGACACGGATACACCCTTGGCTAGGCAGACACTTCTTAGGGTGGTATTCCAAGACGTTCGGGCGAGGTAGCGAATAAACACTGCCTCGTTGGGACACCAACTCGCGGGCCGAATTCCAGAACGTGACCAGACCATATCCCAGTAAGGAACTAAATCGGCAACCTTTTTTAATAAACGGTGCCCTGCACGAGGTTATAAATTGGTGTCGATCCATTCTAGCGGACGTTTCACAACTGTCGATACGATTGTTACTGCAAAAATACTAGAGATAGCGGCACCTTTACCCAAAAATCAAACTGCATTTCTAATCACTTTTTTTAAGTTGCGATTTTTTCTTGTTACGTCCATGATAGTTTATAAAGTGTATTCCAGGATAGTTTCGCTGTCATAAAGATTCATTTGGCACACCAACATGCATGGTACGTCTTGATGTAAGCTTTTGGACATACGCCATTGCTAAGCACTTTTTCTGTAGAAGAAAACTAAAAAATACCCAAAAGACAAAAATAAACACAAATTAAGCAAAAAATTGCTGTTGTCAACGGGATATAAACACCACATAATATTCCATAACAGGAATATGTTCAACAAACAAAGAAAAATGGACTAAGAGAACGAAAAAAAAGCCACAATGATGACAGCACAAAAATATTGAACCAAAAAAAAATTCAGCACAACAGTTGAAATGAGACAAAAAAAAAAACGACAAAACGAAAAGACGAAACGAACACAATAGTTTTCCAAAACAGAAGAGAACGAAAAAAAAAAAAAACACAAATGATGACGTCCCCCGATTATCACGAGGTGAGTCCGCCATCTGGACGACATCAACTAAAAGGTGAGCTCTGCGCTCGCGCGGATTTTGGGCAACAGACGGCCAACGGACAGGACACCAAAAATCTTTTCCTAAAAACAATAAGGTGCTGGCCGTGTCCTATCGTTTACTAGCTATACGGTTAGGGAACAGGTGTAGCGTATTCGACTTATGTTTTTGTGTCTTGAAATACCGGCCCTTAGCGTCGGACGAAACATTGTCCTTGGGCAGAAGACACGTTCCCATGGACCCGGAGATACATCCCCCCCCCCTCCCCTTCATCTTCCAAAACACACCATCCGCCCTTTCCTCTCTCTCTGGTGCGTGCGTTCGTTCACGGAGGCCGCCTATGAGTTATCGCTGCGATGACGTGGTGTTGTTGCTGCAACGCGAGGAGGAACGACTGCTATAACGTAAACCCGCTGGAATCCCGGAGAACACACACACACACACAGTAAATTATACAATTCTTCCCCCCTCCTCCACCACCGCACCGAAGCAGCTGGACCGGCGGCGGTATTGTGAGACCCCGGCAGCTGGCTGTGAGGGTGGCAGCACTGCAGAAGAGTCGATGATGATACGAGAGAAGGAGGAAAGGGGAGAGATATGTTTATTTCCCGGCTTGACGCAAGCAAGTGGAGGCGATGACGCGTGGTTTCTCCGCGAAAACAAATAACGCCCCATCGGGGGCCAGTCGTAACTGCATTTGTTAGCGGGCGCGTTGGAGGGGGGTTGGGTCCTGGGAATAACTTCCCCTCTCATTGGCTGCAGGCGGGCCCGATGTCGAGCAAGCTCCCTTCACGATCCGGCTGTCGATCGGTCAAAAAAAAAAAAGAAAAAAAAAGTCCCGTGAAGGTCGGGTTGCGACCGTTATTTGTCACAACTGATTGTTGAGGAAACCGAAACAACGATCATGTGGCCATTTTTTCCTATCTTACATTCACGCGTGGAATCTAACGACATTTCCAAATATGTTAGTTTCTTGAGATAAATTCTCTCCAATCTCCAAGGAAATTATGGTTATCATATTAAGTGTTTTTATTTGGTACAGGGCATGGCATAGGACCTATCTCTAAGTAAGTTTTGTTCTATTAGTGTTAAAGGTTTTAGGTTAAAGGCCATCCAAATTAATTGATCAGTTATCACTTTCTAGAGGCTTAAATTAATAAAATATTAAGTATGTTTGAATTTCAACAAATTAAAATGTTAAGGAACGACTATTTATGCAATTTTAAATTATTACATGTAATTACAACTCTTAATCGAGAATTAATAGAAAAAATAAATTTGCCAGTATTTTATCTTCACCCATCTTATGAGAAATGTGAAATCGTAAAATGACACAAAATCATTTTTTTTTTAACGCAATGTATAAATTACCTTTTACCTGTGTTATTTTAAATTTTGTTAGTTTTTTCGCATCTGAGAATTAGGATTTTGGACTGCTTTCAGGAACAGAGTGAATCGAATAAAGGATTTAATACGTGTATGGAACCTACGAAGATTTATATGATTCGTTGAAATATTCTAACCACCTGTCTAGTGCTAGTTTCTGCAGCTCGAGGGGGGAAAAAAAACACGTTCGAAACGACACGAGTGCCGCTGACCCCGCGACTTGTCGGAGAAACGTGACGTGGAAACGGCTTTCGCGCTGCGAAAATCGATAACAGCGGACTCGATTCAGATTCACGAGCCCGCTCGATTAGGCGTTCGCGTGCATTGCGTCCGAGGCGCGCTTCAACCGACTACCGACCGAGCACGAAAAACGACTCGCTTCCTTCTCGCTGCTGTCTGGGACTCGAGCCCCGGGGGAAAAAAGAAAAGAGTTGCGGCGCGCCCTCCCACAGAAACCAAGGTGTGCCATTAAACGGTCTCGATACGATCCTCGTGCAAGTCCAACTTCGTATTTTGTGGCACTTTTCCCTCTCGATGGTAGCCACGCCACACTGCCGGGCGTTTCCGGTCCCGCTGAGACTTTTGAATGCATTACTCCGTGTTACAAGTAAAAGTTTTTGCTCGAGAAACCAGTCCCCCGAGACTGTTACAACTCGTATAAAAATTTTCTGAAGTTGCTTGGATTCTGGGATTTTAGCTGCGTCGAAGGCGAAGATATAACCGGCGTTTCGGTCGACGTCTCATTCGTAGAGACCGGAAAAATTCGCGGATTCATTCGGCGATAGGCTATAATTCAAATACATATACCTTTAAAATGATTTTGCTATTGGCTTACTGTTCAATGGGACGAATCTCAACCAATTATAAAACCTCAACCAAAGAAGGACCGAATCACAGACAAACCAGCCGAGACGACTTACAAGTCGGTAGCCAATGAACTTGCGTTTTTTTGCCCAAGTGTAGAGGAGAATGTGCAGTCTATCCTGAAGGCCTTCGACACCGCGAATTTTTCCAGTCCCTACGTCATTCGCCATCATCAGGGAGCAGTTACCTTCACCCTGATGATGGTGCATGCAACGTTGACCGAAACTTCGGTGATTAAACTCCTGCCGTCAACTTGTACAGTTTATATTAGAAGTGTATAACATCGTCGGGATACTAAACCCATGTACCAAGAGAGTTGAAATGATTTATTTACTGATCACCAAACCGTTTGTCGAAGCAATTTTTTTTTCGAAAATGAGTTTCACACATAATTTTTATGGCTGAAAAATAGATGGATCGAAAATAGCTTCTATCTTCATCCCCTCAGATCAATGGGTACAATGTAAGGCTGTACAAACGTGTTGTCTTATTTTACGATTTTCGTTACATCCATCCAGTCATCACGACATCGATACAACTCGGTTTGTAGATGACTCTATAGACCTAGACTAAGCCCTTAGTAGCAAGGGCGTGCGCAAGGGGAGAGGGGATATGAGGGATGATTTCCTTCCCCCCCCCAGCACCTTTTAAAAAAAAAACCAATAAAGAAAATAATTTTAAAGTAAACAACGGGTCCTGTTTAGCAGATACACTACATTCACTTTATCAGTGTCAGAATATTATATTTCCTCTCTTATCTTGTGACTGGACTACACAGAGGAAACGTTACACAACAACAACAAAAAAAGATCTGATTTACATCTCACGTATGAAAGAGAAACAAAATGCTACGTTCGTTTCCGTGTCACCATGCCGTCTAGTTCAAAAGATGATAGGTTTGGGCAATATTCGACGTGGAGACGTCACGGATAATACTAAGAGGATAAGTGTCCGACTCTGGATCATTAACGACACGTGTTATCAAACGACAGCGTTAAAATGCACGCCGTGGTCACAGAGATCCTCAGTGAAAAGAATATATAGTTATAATAGGCTCCGGGTGGTCAAAGACAGCGTTAGTAAAAGAGAGGACTGGTAGTTTGTTCTGCTTCTGCAAGCGTAGCTTTTCTTTGACTACGAGAGTATGAGTGGGAAGGGGGGTAGGGGGAGCGGCTGCTACTTCCAGACAGCAGGACTCGGATTCACCCCTGCCGTGTCGTAGGTCAGGACCGGCGCGGCGGAAGGATAAATAAAGCACTCCTCGCGCGCCGCTTGCGGAGGACACGGCCCCAGAGAGTGTCGCAGCCATCAGAGGAACTACACGCCGGGGTAGTTTTTTCGAGAAAAAAACAAGCGCTGGGACTTCACCTACCCCTTCTTCCCCCTCATTTTTTTCACCCCCCCCCCCCCTCCATCACAACCTCACCGAAATGGGGTGGATGCGAAAGGGGGAAAAAAAAAAAAAAAAAAAAGCGACGTAGTGCTGGAGGATGGAAAGTCGTAAGTTGATGGGGCTTCCATCTCCCCTCTCATTTTTTTTTTACATCCAGCGCCAGATGCTGTGAAAATGGTTAGCGCGGACAGATGTCTCGGTGTGCTTCTCCCCCCTCCCTCCCCGCCAATACACAAAAAAAAAACCTTCGGCCCCCTCCCAGGTTTCGATCTCCTACTATTTATATTTTACTCCATCTTTGTTTGGGAGCCTTTCGGAATAAAGATAATATTTTGGAGCGACACATCCCAAACCATGTGACGTAAATACAATTCGAGGAGTGATAGATGTAATAGGGAGGGAGTAGACCGGTCGGCTGGTTAAACAGGAAAAAATATATATATATATCCAATGTCACTTCGCGTGCATCAACGTCGTATAATTCTTTCCGAAAGAAAGAAACAGGAATGTGCGTGCAATATGAGTGACTGGGGTGATCTGCAAGAACACGCCTCTTGAACGCCAGGTTCAGAAGTCTTGGGGTGGTTAACCACGCGAGCTTTGAGCGAAAGTGACGCAAGTACCTTAATATCTAAACTTCCGTGGAACGTCAATTAAGTGGGGATATGATTTGTTTCAAATCATTGTGCGATTTAGATTGGTATCGCGCTTTTCATTTCGGCTTCCAAAATCCTGGAAGATGTAATGAGTACTTTAAAACTATTGCATGTCATTGCATGCATGTGTATTCCACAAGAGTTAAACTTGTAGATAGTGAGAGTTCTAGTTCCTCAAATGTCATACTGTTTTAGGAACCGAAAACTTCCAAAAGAATCAAATAACACTCTGAATATAATGTATGGCTTTGCATACATGTTTCCCCTATTGTGTTAGGCTTATAAATGGAGTTTCAGCCAGTTCCTCGAATGTCACATTAAACAAAATTTTTATTTGTCATGGAACACATGTTTGCTTGGATATTATTCAAAGTACGTCAAGAAAATTATATTTAAGCTTACAGTGTAGTGTTTCAAATAAGAAAAATCGTGCCATTAGATTTGGGTGTCATTCTAATAAATTTATATTTCGTAACGTTTTTTGGTATATATGACGCTAATGCAAAAGAGTATTTTTATTTATAGAAATGAGAAAAACTAAATTTCGAAATTTTTTTAAACATAGAATTTTAAGAATTTTTATAAGGAGGAAACAATTGCTAATAATACTTTAAAAAGGAGCAGAAGCATATGCAGGATTTCAATTCACGGGTAATCACGGTGCCACCTATTTTCTTTTAAGTTATTTCCTTTTTGACGGTAGGAACGGTTGATTTCGACGGATATTTTTTTGATGTGACAACGTCTAATAAATCGATGAACGCCGACGCACGAAAAATGATGACTCATTTCCCCGTTACTCTTTGTCCCGTTACTCTTTGTCCCGTTACGCTTTGTCCCGTTACGCTCATTGTACGCTTGTGCCGCATATATCTCTCTTCCACTCGTTTGGAACAACCATCGATTTGACTTTTTCGAGGCACTTTAAACTTGAAACACTCCCATTCGTTTCCTACTTTTCCTATCATCGTCCTATCCTTAACAGAATAACACAGATTGGAAGAAGTTAAATAGCAAACATGTATAAAAGTTATAGTTGAAATAATTTCATCGTTAAAGTAATAAACATTTGATTTAATGAGTGCAAATAAAAGCAAATTTATCAATTAAATTGTAGATTTCATTTCACTCCTTCTTTGTATCCATACAAAAAAGTGATAATTCAATAAAAATGATTAAATTTTATTCATAAAAGTACGCAATCATTTCATCAATGTTTTGTTATGACGTTGTCACGTTAAACTATCGTCCGTAACCCGACTTTACAGACTACCAAATTTTTTTTAAGGAATTCGGAAGGGGTTACATTTTGGATGCCGAAGCTAGTTTCGGGGCTGGCTATGCGCAGAGCTCTTGTGAACTTCGTCCGTCACGCGTAGCATAGCGTAACTGCAGAGCCCTTACGCACGCCTTGCGTCGAAGCAGTCGTAGCCAGACGTGTTTTCCCTTAGCCATCGTCTTGGGGGGGGGGGGGGGGGGGTTGTGGGTTGTGATAGTCACAGAGCTGTTTCTTCAAGTGCCCCTCACCCCCGTCCAGCAGGTCAGTTTCCTTTTTGACCCGCCGACCGGGATCAAGGACCACAGAACCTCCCACCAGGTCCTGTCCCCCATCACCCCCCCCCCCCCTTTTTTTTCACAAGGACCCCACACAGCTCGGGAGAAAATCTTGGAGGCCAACGATGAAACGTCCAAAATGGAATAATACGATAGGCCATTCAAGTATTAAGCGAGTATATGTTTAAAAAAATAACCGGGCATAACGGTCAAATAAGGCGTGCCTGGGAAAGATATAAAAGGACTGTCGTGCCCAAACCAGAAATCGACCAGTAATTAAGAATGTCAAAATTTGAATATTTACTTTACGGGTTTAAATCTAAGCTTAAATTTTATTTTTAAAAAAAAAATCTTTAAACAAGAAAATGGTAATTTTTATAAAATTTGCCAACCTAATTTACTTATTTATACTTTAAAATGCCATAATAAAAACTCTGAAATGTATTCCTCCCGTTAATCCAACCCGAAGAACATACTTCTTGGTATGGTCACCGAGATAACTTCAGCTGACAATCAAATGGGCTACAGTTCTATTTTATGATAAATTTTAAAGGCAGTTTAAGTATGGCATGCAAGAATAGACTTTGGAACTATGTCAGTATATTAATTTTGAACGAGTCTTGCAATGTGAGTTTATGACTCGTAGAAGAATGTTGAGCTGACGGCGCTGTATTGCTTTGTGCTCCAGGTTTTCTGTGACTACAAAAAAAAAGCGTACTTGCATGATGTTGATACACACGTAAACAAGTGTTAGTTTCGAGTTAATGTGGGTTACATTCCCCACTCCGCCCTGCCTTTTTTTTTCCTTTCCGGAACATCTTAATTCATGAGCTCAATCGCGTCTCAAGTATTTCGGAGTTTGCTAGAATCTTAAAGAGGGCCATCTATACGCTAATAACCTGTACGTATTCGCACGACACACTGCATTTTCAGTGTTAGTGAGGAACACAAAATGTATGTTCGCAAACTAATCAATCTTTGGTCCAGTCCGCAGTTCACTTCCCTCACTGGACGCTCGGCTCTACACTGACTCTACCTACTGCTCGGCTTTACTCGGCGGTGGCGTACCCACGGGGAGGGACGTTCATAATGACCAGTGCGGGGTTGTTCTGCCAGTGGACTTCCAGATAGAAGCGCGGGTGAAACTGCTAGAATTTAATATAATTTATAGCAAACCTTACAATTTATGATATACGCACAGATTCATGTTTAAAGTGTTATGGCCACGGTAACGTTAAAAGTCTTTGGATTTTATTTTTAACTGTGGAATTTGAAGGAAAAAAAGGGGGGGTTAGCTGTAAAGTCGGTTTACGGACGATAATTTTACGTGATAACGTCATAAGAAAATATTGATGAAAAATTGCATACTTTTAAATTTTCAAATATTTTTTACAGTTTTTGCAAATTTAATTTAAATAATTTGTTTCAATATAATCACGAACAATTAGTTATAGAAATAAACTGAAATCAAATCAATGTCAATAAATTGTTAATTTGAAATGACGAAATTGGACAAATAAATCAAATTTTTTAAATTGCTGCTTTTAAAAAGCCCGCCTTAACCTGTTTTATATTATAGAAGATTTTCTCGCACGGTGGTTGGCCGGTTCTTGCACGCTCGGCTCAGGCGGAACGTGACAATGAGTCATGCTTTTTCGCGCGTGCAGTCGGCGTTCATCGATTTATAAGACGTTATCACGTCAAAAAATATTGTGCATTAGATAACAGGGACAGGCTCCTGCAAAGTTATTTGCCCCTTTTCCCCTTTGGTTTCTCTGGATGGCCCTGCATGGCCATATCTATGAGAAAGGAAAGCCATCCCAGCATTTGCTTCGTGTGATTCCGGGATCATGGAATGGGCAGATATATAGTCTGGGGGGGGGGGGGGGGTTCCGGGACCCCTCCCTTCAAGGATCTAAATGAAAAACTACCAGTCAAGACAAAATAAGAACATTACAACAACTTAGCTACATAAGGTTCACAGAGAGCTTTGTTTAGAAGGGATATTGTAGTTTTTATGGTGGGCTACAATAAATGCGTTTTACTCTCCCATCTAGTTCAACGTGCCTCACACACAGAAGTGGCAGTAATAAATTGCGTTTCCAAGTGGTCTATTTGCACACTTGTTAGTTGTAAGCATGTCTTTCATGCAAACTTGACATGTGTGTTTCGTGTATTAAATAACATCATAAATATATATTTATGACTTGTTATAACGAAAACCTCAGACAGTTAACTTAAGAAAAAAATGTAAATAAAAACCAAAATTTAAAATGTTCTGTTTTCTTTTCTCAAGCAAAATCATTACTTAAATTCCTATATGTAAACGTGGCTTCTAAAAGTCTACTACTGTCACCTGAGATTTTAGTGTGACATTTTTCTTTTAAAACTCAATTGAAAAAAAAAACGATTTTAATGGTAATAGTGGACCCCCTTCCTATCACAAAATTCTGGCTACGGTCGTGGGCGTAGTATTCGATCCATGACGCTCCGATATGCGAGTCCATTTGGTTCGAAACCAAAAAAAAAGTGTCCACCTGGTGTGAACAGGTGTTAAGCACCTTCTGTGGAAGTGCGTAGTGTCTCTGGGGAAGGAAGGAAAAAAAAAGACGTGATCACGCTGTAACGGTTCTCCCGACGAAGGTACTGGGGTATGAGGGGGAGGTAATAATTACCCAGAGCCGTGTGGAATGGTTGTTTTCGGGGAGGCATGGAGCCTATGCGGGGAGGGAGGGCGGAATAGTTTCACTGGCGCGGCGTGGCGGCATCAGGTGGCATTGTGTGCAGATTGCTGTCGATCCCGCGTGGGACCCCAAGTGCGAGGAGGTGTGGTTACGAGCAGTTATTACGCCCGCGCGCGCCGGCAGGGTGGGCTGCAGCTGAAATGTCCCCCGGCCTGCTAACTCTGGTTAAGGGTGTATGTCCCGTTCCAGGTCATGATTTTAGATTTATATTAATCACTGATCAACTTTTAGACATTTTCAATCTTTTAACTTTCACGAAATGAAAAATATATATAGTTGCATACTTTTTGCATAATAAGCTGCCAAAGTTACATTTTTAACCTTTTTGGGTTGTACAAATAAGGAGAATTTAATTTATTGCAGAACGGAAACTTTTTAGGATTAACTGCAATGCCACTGGCTACTTCAAGAAATGGTTTGCATTTCTATCACAAAAACTCATGTCGTGTTTCTTGGCTGTCAAGATCATAAAAATTTAGAGAATTTTGAAATGTCAGGTAAAATTAATTAATATTTTCTGAAAGAAATGGAAACCATTTCTTGAAGTAGCCAGTGGCATTGCAGTTAATCCTAAAAAGTTTCCGTTCTGCAATAAATTAAATTCTCCTTATTTGTACAATCTAAAAAGGTTAAAAATGTAACTTTGGCAGATAATTATGCAAAAAGTATGCAACTATATATATTTTTCATTTCGTGAAAGTTAAACGATTGAAAATGTCTAAAAGTTGATCAGTGATGAATATAAATCTAAAACCATGACCTGGAACGGGACATACGCCCTTAACCAGAGTCCACAGATGTCTCCGGATGATCAGCGAGGTGCAGTAGTGAGGGGTGTGGGGGAAAGCACTAACCCTTTGGAGCTTTGCACGCATGAAGGCCTCGTGGCGCGAAGACCGAACCGAATAAACGTTCAATATCACTTAAATCAAAAATAATTGAAGGAACGTCTCGTCGAAAATTGAAGACAAGTAAGTGTGGGCCTTGATGATGAGACGACCTGTGAGGTGGAGCAATCACAGTATGCATTGGTGCCGTTAGATTAAAAAATCGCGTTTGTAATTGAGCATAAATAACTGACGTTTCGCTCTGCATTGCAGCAGGCATCTTCGGATTAGAGGAAATGAAACTGAAAACCATAAGGTGGTCAGACTATAAGTTGATTTCTCAGTTGATTTCCCAACCGTGAAGATTCCTGCTGCAATGCAGAGCGGAAAGTCGGTACAATCTGCCATTTTGATGCGCGTAAGCCTGCAATTTAATTTAATTAAACGACAATTTTTTTATATTTTTACCAACAAATGATCGTCGGTTTAAATAAGAGCAGTTCGCCAAAACTACTGATGATGATTTATCCTGGTAAAATGTAACTGTTACGCCTAAACTTAAATCACCTTACTGGCTCTGTCCCTCAGGGGTTTAGGATGAGTGGTTGCTGAGGGGGAGGGGGGAGGGATAATTCCCCCAACACGAAATCCCAAAAACATCTATCATTACCACCAAGAAATAGACATAATTCGAAAACACACAGCGGAGAAAGTCGGCAGCGAAAAAAAAAAATCTTGCGTGCATAACATGTGGGTCCATGAGAACTTAGCTGTTGCTATCCAGGACATATATGTGGTTTTGTAGGGAAATATAGCTAATGCCCGTCTTTTTCTTTCTTAACCGAAATATTACGAAGAAGTTGACAGTACTTTGATGACCATCATTTGAACCCAAAAAAAATAACATTCTGCGATAAATCCATAAATTGCGTCTGCACAACGCAACTAGGTTCAGTTCATAAGGGAGGACATTGCAGGCCTCGGGCGGAATGTCGGGGCGATGACGCAGCGGAGCGGACCAGCGCGAGGGAGTCGTGTTTTGTCGGAATGCGGATTTGAGGGAGGCTCTTTTCCCGACGAGGAGCTGGTGTAAATGTCCGCCGGTCCATTGTGGACGACCCTGAGCCCCCCGGATTGCGGTCCCCGGCTAGGAGGAGGGGGGGGGGAGGAGAATCCTTTCGCGAGAGAACTCGTCGGTACGGTACGGGAACGCGTTAAAAGCCCTCCTCCCTTCCTCCGCCCGCAGACCGGAGATCCAACCCCCGCGCGGGCACAAAAGAGGCGGTGTTCGGGGCACGTCCAGATCTCCCGATGAAGCTGATGCCCTTCGCAGGACAAC
Source organism: Bacillus rossius redtenbacheri (assembly GCF_032445375.1). NCBI lineage: Eukaryota > Metazoa > Arthropoda > Insecta > Phasmatodea > Bacillidae > Bacillus > Bacillus rossius. The sequence continues at coordinate 44,771,034 of NW_026962011.1, read as the reverse complement.
ACTCCGACCAACACCATGTGAGGGGGGGGGGGGGAAGCAGAGATTACGCCGCGGACGTTTTTGTCGCGGAAGAAGAAGCCCGGCGCGCCCTTTGGGGAGGGGATAAAAATCTCGCCGTGTTCAGGGACACCGCGCGCGGGTTTCTCCAGAAGAGAACTGGACGAGAACGTCACCCCCGCGGCAAGGTAAAGTAATCCTCTCGCCAGGAGAGCGAGGCGTGGCGACAAAAGACACCCCCCCTTGAGACGAGCTACCCCACATCCCCCCACCCCTCCTCGGTCACGCAGGAACAACGAGGCACAGGCGTGGGTCGGGTTACCTCCGCGTGACGTATCCGCTACATCGCGAGCGAGATGTGTCGCGGTGTGTCCTACCCCCGCGAGCATGCGTCACTTGCAGATGTCAGCTCCCCTACTCTTAACCTGATAAATATTTGTTTTGTTATTTACGTCAGCAAAACAAGCACCCTCTCCATTAGACTTAGGTCCCTTTGGAACTGTATTTAAAAAATAGTTTTGTTCGATTTATATTACAAACCTCCCATATACATATATAGCTTCTGGTCCAGTTCGTTCCAGGGCCTGTTGCTCGTGGCTGATAAACGTTCAGATGAATCTACGGGAATTGCTGGCATAGTTTTGTCTGTGGATCGTGTGGTAACTCGGTAGGAAATATAGCTACCAACGTGAGGTTCTTGTTCCTACTTCCTCTAAATATTCATCCTTCATGCTGCAAGTAGCACTCAATTCTCGGCAAATTATTTTTTTCCTGGCGTAACTAAAACCAAGTGTATTTGTTTGGGACGGGTCTGGGTTATGGAAGACTCTTTAAGTGCGTCTCGGGCCGAAGCCTATGTATATATGCCTAATCATGCCAGGTTTCAGCCAAGGATAGCATGCATCGTGTGCTTTGTTCGGGCAATGGCCAAACATGGCAGCGACTGATGCCACGACTAACTCCCCCTATCTTAAAAACCATGCGAAGTTGGGCCCAGGTAGAAAAAAACCTGCATAGGCGCAGTGGAAGACCCTGGGCTCATTCGCGCGGGGATTGAACAGCGCCAAGCATCGAGCAGGCAGGTTCATTGCAGGAGCAAGAAGGTTGATCCTGGAAAAAAAAGAGTTGTCCAGGGGCAGAAAAGTCCCAACCGGACGGGCAACCAGGACGTCATCGGCGCAGTGTGATCCGACAACCGTGAACTGGGAGGCGAGGAAAATTGCCCCGGATTTATCTCGCACTTCTTCCCTCCTCCTCCTCCTCCCCCTACAGGGTGACCGGCGTGTCGCAGCCGAAGAAACAGACCGGGATCGGAGAGACAGAAGGGAAATGCGGGAGAAAAGAGGACGCGGACAAAGGAAGGACGAGCGGCGAGGGTGAAAACATTCTTCCTCCAAACACCCAGAGGACAACAGGTTCACTGGGACAGGTGTCGCTTTTTTTTTCTTTCTTTCGGATTGCCCCTCCCCCTCCCCCCAAAAAAAAACTCAAGGGTAAACATTGGCGAAGGGACATCACACAGCCTGGCGCGCATTGTGTCGTTGTCGCCGCCTCCTAAGTGGGTGCCAGGGTCACCCCCCCCCCCCCACCCTACCCTTGCAAGACTGGACACCTAAAGAAAAAAAAAAGAAAGCTTTTATACGGACATCGGGAGAGGCTCTGCAATCTTACAGAAGAAGCGACACATTCCGTTCATGGCAAGGACGGACGAATCTGCAGAATGGCAATTCAGTCACCATCAGATTAATTGAACGCCGATTTTTTTGTAATTCCAATCCATGTATTGTACGTATAATTGATTTTTGGTGATGTGCTTTACAGGTCTGTCAACTGGATGAACGTATAAAAATCTTTAAAGATATTTTTCAAAGCCTTTCAAAGGAACTAGCATAGTGATTGTTTAGCCAACAATTTATCATGTAAGGGAAGAAACGGACTTATTTGCTGTGCAAATTGTGCCGATACTTTCATTTGCGTACTGAAGTATTTGTATTCGTACTTCCTTGCACATTGGGGAAGATTGAATTAACGTAATTAGAGATGGGCCAATCACAACCTCTATTCCTCGGATTCTTAGTATTCGAATGATTCGGTATTCGAGTCAATATTATTAGAATGAAAATATTAGAGGAAATAAAGAAAATTACAAAAATTCAACACTGATAACATCTGAAGTTTACTAGGTCAGTTTTATTCTATATACCAGTCCTGTTTCCTCTCCCCAAGATATTGACTTTTAACATGTAATTACAGGATATCAATAAAATTACAATATATATTGATTCTGGAAACTCAGTTCATTAATAAAACATTAAGAAGGTTAAAAGTTTCAACACAATAGTTACTATTTTTCGTTCCTTGTACATTATTTTGGGCCCGCGAGACCTTTATTCGGATTCGAGGAATATATTAGAAGTAATATTTTGTACGGATTTGTGAAAGTTATGGTTCGACGGATTACTAGACTTAATATCTTGGACATCCGCTTATGTCAATTAATGTTAAAATTATACATGCTTAGACACAAAAATTTCTGTCTGTGTTTTTAAAGCATGTATTACTACTCCCTTTTTGAAATTAGCCTGATCATGGCTGTTCTCTGCGTGTTTTTTTTATCATTCTTTCTTGTTTATTCCTGAGGGGGTTTTTCTATGAAAACCAGCAATGATGCATGCCCTAGATATTGTGTCGAATATATTTCTACTGGCTATAAAGGCCCATCTACAATTCCAATGACCTTAATTGTGTTCGACGGACACTGATCGCTGATTGGTCCACGTGACCCTCTGACGTCACGCGTGGTGTGGGCGATGGTTCGAATCTTCCTCGTCCGAATACATTGGTCAACTTGAATTGTTTGTCCCAATACGTAATCCTTTGGTAGCATAGGCGAAGGACACTCCTGATATTTGCTTTTATCCGAAAACTGTTTGTGAACGGAAAATTAACTATGTGGTAGGAACAGAAATGCTAAATGTTCAAGACGAAATGTCAAACACACGAATTTATCCTTGGTAGTGTGATTATAATTCATGTTTTTTAGCATTTACTAAATGCTATTGAACTCTTGCAACTTTCACACGTTAAATTCATATTCAAAACCAAGCAGCATACTCAGTTACAATGCATGTAAACAAAAAACAGGAAAAAATCGAGAAGCACCTATTTTGCCGCTCTGCATAGGTACACTGCGCTCTAAGTGATTGCTTGAGAATTCAGTAAGAGTCGGACATCGTATTGGAGTCGGACATGGCAGTTCTGCAAAGTGACGTCATTCAATGCTCGGACGGGGACACAGGTCAGCCCGCAGGTTGGGGCTGCTGTGGGCTTGCCCTTAAAGGCTTCGATCCCTGGCAGAGGTTGGAGGCGGCCCCGTGAGACGCTCGTAAAATAAGTTGTTTTAATTCCGAGCCGCGCAAGGGAGAGCTCCAACTGCAGCGCACGCGACTTTAACGACCGCGAGATCGCGAGGGAGCGCAGCTGGCCCGGGTCCCTCAGTGCGGCCAACATGAAAAATTAAAATTAAAAAAAAAACAGTGAAACTGGAGAATATAGGCGCACAAAGCCGTAGGCAGAAGCTCAAGAACTTTCCCAATTTGTGCGCGATGAATATTTGAAGGCGCGGAATTGTCAGCACTGTGGAGGATGACTCGGGGTCAACTTTTTTTGGTTCCAGGTCGTCGCTGGGCGCAGTCCAAATGCAGACTGCCAACTGTCATCAGGGGGAGAAAAAATGTACCTTTATTTTGAAAATATCCATTAGTTTCAACAACCTTTCGTCGTCAACAGAATATCTCAAGCTAGGTTTTAATAAATGTGATGTTCAAATGTTACCGATTATTTTTTTTAATCGTTTGCAAAATATTACACAATTAAAAACTACAGTCAATTTACGGACATTTCAACGAAGTTTTTACCTCAAATAACAAAGAATTCTCCGTAATTTCAAATAACTGTAACATCATAGAAACAACGCCGTGTTTCTGTTTTCCGGTGAAACATCATGAACTTACAAGTGTAACAAATAAGTGTGTTTTTGCATGACTCTTAACCAGTTTTTGAATGTTTTGTTACATACACATTTTATTCTTGTGGGTTCAAATTCAAAGAAAGTAAACTTTGTACCCGTAAATTTACGAAGATAAAACGATTAATTTTGAAGATTCATGTATAACCAGCTTTCTTCATAAATTTAAGGTGAAATGTTTTTAACAGAGTAATCACAACAGAGTACTATAAATAAAGGCGTTTTAACAGCAATATTCTCATATTATTATAGCTTAATAATTAAATTTAGTATATGGTTTTCATTAGAAAAATACTGCAATTTTTAGAGCCCTTGTATTGGACCTGAAATTTAATGGAAAAAAGTTTAAAGTGCCTGAATTCTTTAAAAAAAAATGTTCTACCCTTCTTAAAACGAACCATTTTGTAAAAGAACACTTGCTATCATTCTTTAAGTGAATGCTAATGATTTATTTTGTTATTGCAAAATATTATTTTGAAAATATAAAAAAAAATAACCTTTGTGCACAATATGTTTAGAGAAATCATAATTAAAAGTGTTTAAATAAAACTGTAGCCGTGAAGGCTGTAGTTTCCTAAATTACTGTAATAATAAATCACAATAAAATTTTTGTTTACAGCATTGCATGATCATCGGGTAGCTAAAACGTATTTGGTCGTTTGAGCTACTGTCCAAATGTTCTTTTTGATTTTACCACTAAAAACATTCACTCAATCTCGAATTCAAAATATCACCGAGATAGGTACATAACTTAAGAGCAAAGTGAAAGACAAACGAATATTCGGGGTCACGTATAAGTGGACTAACCGTTACCCTATAAACCATCACAGCGATAAATTTGCATGATACGTTGCATATTATGCGTATTTTACTACTGACAATTAACCTAGATTTTAGCGTAGCACACAATGCGCTACCTCGATCCACTGAATATGTAGATACGTACCACGCGCTCAATAGCAATCTCCTAACATTTTTAATCAGGAATTTAATAAATGAATTAGATTAGAATATTACTGTACATTTAATATTCAGTCAATAAACTGGCCAATAATTTAACAGCACTTATGATTAAGGTCCACGACTTATAATTCACCGGGGGAAAAAAAGGAATTTTAAAATTCCAGATTCTTAAAGCAGTTGAAACCGATAATTAAATTAATAACCAGGCGAAATATTTTCAATGGTTAAACCGTTATATTTTACTCTTGCTGTTTGATGCGGTTTTCCTTTTTTGATACGTAGATCAAAATGGCAGTCATAAAATTTATAATAATTACAATGTCTACACATTGAAAAGAATTGGATTAAAGATAATTTATTACTAAACTTTTGACCTGCCATCTAATATTAATAGATATTGCGTACCGTTTCGCAGAACAGTACATATTTTAAATATTATTTTGTGGATCACATTAATTTTCTCGGCTATTGCATGCTTATTAAAAATAATAAGTTAAGTACTCCAAAAGTGGTGAACGATGTCACGCTAAAAGATCGAAAACCAAAACTTTATGTAAACTTTGAACTATGGAATAAGTTATCTAAGTGGATTAATCTAATAACTTCAGTTTTTTTAAACGCCACAATGAACTACTTTAAAGGAAAACTTATAAATATAAGATAGGCCCTTAGAGTATTTTCAAATTCGTAAAGTGACCCCAGGTGCGGACCATAGGGAAGAAACTCCAATTGCAACGAGCCATAGTAGGCTCAAGTAGTTTTGGGCACACCCGGTAGACAGTAGCTTTAACAATATAATACCAACATAGCTACGTTGGATTGTGAGAAGTAATGCAACAGCTATCATCAAGGAAAACAAACCTGTGAATATAAATTCACTTAATTTTGGTAGCCAAATATTTTGGGTGTGTGGCATACCAGAAAAACTGTAGGCCTACCTCCGACTCATTTATATAGAACATGACTTCTTTTTATTACAAAACGTTAATAAGTTTTTTTTTTTTAATTCGTCGTTAAGTAGGTAGTTAAATTATCATCGTAACCTGCCCGAGGATTTTTCTTCTTCTTATTCTAGTAGTTCTGGGCCCGCCCAACATGTGTCGCGCAAGGCATGGTTACAGTTTCCACCGTGAAAGAGTCGCCCTTCTACGGAGCGGACAATTTGCGCGGCGCAAGTTGGCGAACCTGAGGCGCTCGGCGCGGCGGCGAGGCGAAGCTGCGCAGACAGTCGGAGGGCCTCGGAGCAATTAAAACCTGGTGAATAAAACAGCTGTAATATCGCGGAGGGACCGAGCGACAGGGGAATGGGGGGTGGAGAAGGGGGTTAGCAAAGGGGCGAGACGGCGGTCGGAAGGGAACTGCGGCGCTGCAAACCCACTGTTTGATCGAGGCCCATGAATTCTTAGTCGCGCGCGGTGTTTGCGGAGAGCCGCGGAGCAACCCCTTTCCGGACGGCGTCCGTGTCCGGGAAGCAAGGACGGACACTGGCAGCGTGTCCGGGAAGCAAGGACGGACATTGGCAGCACGTCCAGCTGCCGTCGCCCTGTTGCCAGCGTTCTCAAACTCCCGTGTCTTTCGTGCACTATCCAAAAATTTTCACCTCCAACTTAACGTAGAACGCTTGTTACCAATTTTTTTCGTAATCGCTTACTTTAAACACGAATCAAAAAAGAATATTATTGGTATACAACGAATAAATTCTAAAACCGTTTAAGTCCACGTGTGTGTTTGCCTTTCTTTTAGAACGAAACATACGATTCTGAAGTCGAAATACGGTGTAGTTTCTAAGAAGATTCAGTTATTTGAAATCGCAAATAGCTCTTCGTTTATTTGAAATGAATTCTTCTTCTGAAAAGTTCGAAAATTTTCTGTTATTTCTAACAGTGTGAACGAAGTCGCTTGGACATTGCTAGGGCTATAATTCCATGTAAGATTGGACTACCCTGCTTTAACACACCCTTGAAGACCTTGAGAAAGTTACAAACAAGAAGAAGTTATTGCCCAATAACGTGCATCCCGCCAAAAGCTTATCATGTTTAGGCAAGGCGAGTGTACAGTCTGGAGTGAAATGAGATTCCATGAGTTATTGGTAACCCTCCTAAACTTTTGTTTGGAAAACAGTCAAGTGCTTAGTAAATGCGCCATATTCGTATGATATCTCATGTTCTCTAAAACTAGTTACAATTGCATGTCAGTTGTTTCTTTTTTCTTCTTTTTATCAAAAACTAACAAACACCAACAAAAAAAAATATTCGACTCGTTCAGTTTCACGTGTTTCTACCGGACGTTTTTACGATAGTTGTATCATGAATTTTCCGATTGTTATTGGACAGTCGTATATTTACACGTATAGCCTGAAAGGCGTAGAATGCTTTAATTTTCATCGAGGGGGGGGATGAATAACGTTGGCGCTTTCGAATTGCAAAATCTTTAGAAAATGCTGCAAAACAGCTTTCTAATAAAATATAAAAAATGCTTCCGATTGCGGGAGAAAATCACACTTGTTGTCACTGCCAAGACACCGGTTGCCCAATAAGTCGTTATGCTCGGGTGGATTCTTGTTTGACAACGTTTAACCAGTCCGTGACGAATTTTTGTGCTCGTTCCTAAAGCTCGAATTAAATAAACGTGACCCGAGTGTGGAAACTAAATATTTATTCCAGTTATTTGCAACGCCTTAGTTAGGAAGTCTTTACCAATAATTGAAAGATTTCCATACATTATACGAAGTAAGTGCGCGCCTTGCCATATAGGTAAAGTCACGTATTTTCTCTTTTTTTTTTAGCGATTATAAGTGCCCACGTTCAGAGTATACGTACCTACACATAATCTATATGCGTTTATAGAGTTGAACAGATAAATAATTAAGGAAAAAGCATGTAAAATAAAATTATTTTGTTTAAGTGGAAACCGTTGAATGTATCGGTGAAATAACATCGATTATCTGCTAGAACACAAAAAAAATCCGATAAGTCTGTGTAAGAAAGCTGTCTAGAGGATCCTATAGCAGCGGGCGCAAACCCACCCTTACTTTCCAGTCGCCATGTCGGCGCCCTTGCATTAATAACATTCCGGTTTCCAGTAATTCGCTTTTCCCTCCCCCTCACGACACGCTTCAGCAATAAGGTTTTTATATGCATTAATTCTAACGGCTTACGTCTTAATTTTTTTTCTCCCCTCTCATTCTCTTCCCATCCGACGCTGTCTTGCCGCGGTAATTACCTTATCTCTTACACAAGTAGCTCTGTTTTATTTTTTTTAAGAAACTCGGTTATTATTTCATAGGCTTCAGTGCAACAACGTGTCATAGGCCAAGGGCTAGAAATAACATCCGTAGGAATATACTATTCAATAAAACCAATAAAAAATAGGTGAATACACAAACTTCACGTGATAAATTGAAGGATATCTTTACATTGCGGAAAGAACTTTACTTAAAATTAAAGATGAAATTAGCATTCTAAGAATAAGCAACAGAGAGGCTTACTGTGCGTGAATTAAAAATATAAAATTTATTTAATTATATTACAACTCGAATATTAAACGTTTGAACAGATGTAAGATTTTTTTTGCTCTACTTTTAAACTTTCAAAGAGAGAAATTAGGAGTCCAATTTGGCAGAGACCAAACAAAAATTTCATAGTAATCACTCAAAATGCTAATAGCTGATTGCGATGTCTACAAATGTACATTCAGTTATAGTTCTCTTGGTCACGTGTTCTGAGTGCAGTTCACCTGATTCGCCATTTAGTTAAATAAATTCAGACTGAATTTTTACATTTAATCTAGGAACTTTGCCTAACAGCTGAGAAGGAGGGGTTAAACTATTTTTATTTAAATTATCCTGCAACTAACTGTCTTTGAAATACGAGGCAAAGCACGACCGCAACACAGATTCTAGAGCTTTGATTTAAAATAGTGGAATAATAAATGCTAAAAATACTGTTAGTGGCTGTAAATTACTATAATTAATTGACCTCGAAATTTCTTCACTGACATAATCCACAAATTGTTTCGAGTTTGTAAGATTTTTCCCTTAGTTTTAACTTGATATCTCAGGTATGTAGCCACAGAACCTTTGCTTTCGAAAAACCATTCCAAAGGGAACAGAAAATTCTGGCTTCTTAGACGGCTCTTCCGCTCACTTGAGCCGTTAATTCCTGCCCCTAGCCATTGCTTTACCTACCGCGGAAGATGCTTCTGGTCCGCATTAAGAAATCCGTGCAATGCGCAAGGAATGTATCGGGCTTTATTGCAGGGGTCTGGGGAGGGAAAAGGGAAGGGGGGTTGGCCGCTAAATTACCGAAACGGTTGGGGTGGTGGCTAATTAATGGCGAGACGCAAACCTAGGGGCCTAGAAGGCCGGCGCACCTTTTGTCCCGGGAGTTTTATTGTCCATGCCGCTTTGGGGTGGAGGGGAGGGGGAGACGTAACTGGCAGAACGTTTTCGACACCAATAAGAGCGAAATAGCTCTCTGCCGAGACGTTAGCGCGGGTGCTTAGGAACACATTTTTCCTTGGTCGTTCACAACCGCAGTGGCGGATAGAGGAAAAATTTTTTCCGGAGAGAAAAATAGGGCGGTAATTATGGAGAAAATATAGAAAAGAATGACAATTTGCTCACGTGTATTAAAAAAAAACTTAAATTATTGAAGCTAACACACTGGCATATGGGCCTACAGTAGTAGTCGTAAACGACGTGGCTACTCATAACAGTCACATACTGTTTTCGCTGGTACTTGCAAATATTTTCATAATTTTGAGGTTTATATATATATAAATATATATATTCCTAGACCCCCATATATATATATATATATATATATATATATATATATATACCTAGACCCCCTTCTTCCATTCTTGCATCCACCGTCAAAACATCATCCAGTTCGTAAACAAGAACGATGTGGTTACTACAAAACATTTCGCTTTATTCAGCGAACGTTATCTACTATAGTGGAATTAATTATCATGAAATATGACAGAATTCTTATTTTTTATCGTTTAAATAAACATTATTGTCATTCGGTAATATTTTCTAAGGTACCAGAAAATATACAGCTACTACATTTAAAAAAAATATATTTTTTTTAAATACAAAAATTGTATTATCAGTGATATTGAGTTGTTTTATTGTAGGCAGGTGCAGAGAATTAAAAAAAATCATATTCGTAAATAAAATACTTTGCACAGAAAATGCAAGCTGTTTCAAAATACTAGTATTCTTAAAAAATACATATAAAAGAGTATAGATTCCATGATGTATAAAACCATTACACAGGTTTATTTCAAATTTGTGTTTTTTTACATGGAATTCAATATGTTCTGATCAAGGTAACGCAGTCGTAGATGTTTAATTAGGTTCCCTTCGTTAGGAACCTCTGGTGTATATTTCAATAGTTCTTACGAATACTCCAGGAAAATCCTAGGATAATGCTTTACTATACGCTCTTATCCAACACTCCTAATTTTCGTTGTGAATTTCCGCCTTATGTTTATAGACTTCAAATTTATAAGCGTGCAAGTTTCACATGGCGATTTTAGCTCAGTGTGGAAGGATGATAATTTTTTTTTTAAATGTATGTTAGACTTCGCATTCTTATATTTATATCATACTTGAGTTATGAGAATTCTTTTATAAGATCTAAACGCTGTTATAAATACACATTGGACCAATATAAAGCCCTTTTTTAATTTTGTAGGGCAATGCAGTTTGTGTTAAAACTTTACATTAATAAAGTATTAAAAATATAGCCAACAAAGAAATATTTATTTTAAAAAATAAGACAGTAATTTTTATTTGGAACACAAAGTATTTTTTTCTTTTTTTTAATGAAATTTAACAAGTTCTGTATGAAGCACACTATTGTAAGAGAAAAAGTTTGGAGGTGATGGAATTCTAAAAAAATGTCGGTTAAGACATGGAATTATGTGGAGGTATGTAAGTTCAGTAAACTCGGAAATTGTTTTGTATTCGGCAATCTTGTAAATCGAACACACCCATGCTAAAATTTCAATTATTTATTGTTTGAAGCAAACTTACGAGGTTTGTGTTATCTTTGAAAGATTTGTGCAATGGAAGTGCATGACTTGATGTAAGCTTTTGGACATACTTAGCAATGGCGTATGTCCAAAAGCTTACATCAAGTCATGCACTCCCATTGCACAAATCTTTCAAAGATAATATCAATGCCCGGTATGGATCCAGTATGCATATTTCTCTGAGGAAGTTGGAAAAGAAAATGATTGATCTATCACAATGTTCCAACAACTTGACTTTTCTCTGTAAATGTCGTAGTAAGGGAGTCATTCCTAGGGGACTCACAGTCAAATCCCCGGTCAACAGCAAACAGGCTCAACAAATAACCCGGAAAGCCAGCCAAAAGCTACTGAGTGAAAGAATTGCCGCATATCACTGTCAAAAATCACATTTGAACAATGAAATTTCGGCACTACAGCTTGAAATTCAGTCCATCCTTAATACTAAAGATTTCAATTGCATTTATCAGTCCATCACGAATCTTGTCCAAAAGAAGTCTCTACAGTGTCATGCTTAGCAATGGCTGATGTCCAAAAGCTTACATCAAGTCATTGTGTTTGTGTGTTTGATAGCAAGAGTAATGTTAATATAAACGGCTCTTACGCTATACCTCTGAGTGCGCTTGAGATTAAATTCTCGCCCGGCTCTTAAGAGAGTTTACACCCGAAAATTTAGACGCACAACTTATATCTGAATTGGAGAGGACTTGAAACAACCCGGGAGACGTGCAGTTGAGAAGCCCGTGATATATCTGGGCGCGATGGGGCGTTATGAAGTTCGCAGTTGAACACGGACATATTACATCCGCCAGAGGCATCGCGCAGGGCGTTTCCACAAAAGGAAACCAGCGGTCGACCATGACTAGGGGGCGCAGGAGGGGAGAAAACTGCGGACGAAAACGGGCAAAAAGAGACAATAAATCAGAGGAACAGGAAGAAAAGCGACGGAAATTGGAGATGAAAACTGCTGGGAGAGAAAGACCTTCTCTCTCTCCCTCCCCCTCATCACCAAATACTAAGTTGTAAGTAACGAGAGAGAGAGAGAGAGAGAGAGAGAGGCGAGAGTGTTTGGAAGTGAGGAAGAAAACGCTGGGAAGATTTCATTAACGTCGTCTTAAGGTAAATTTATACATTGTAATTTCCTTTTAAACCCAGTGCGAGGGGAAGAAAGGGCTAGGACCCAGTCCAAAAGTGTGAAGAGGGAAGAGGGGTGAAAGGAGGCGGTAACAAATACATTAAAAGTATGACGTGGCTGTGCGGGCATGCGCAGTTGGCGCTCAACCATGCTAACAAGTTGCTCGCGGCTGAGGTGACAAGAAAACAACCCTCCCTACCCCCTCCCCTTCCCATTCCTTACCAAAAACACAACCAAAAAAAAAAAGATTGTTTTGGGAAATTCATTCTCGCGTGGTTCCGCTTCTCGGATACAAACAGCGACCGTAATTGCGTGGATGAACAAAACTCTGCTCGCGCGAGTAATTTATATGGCGCGAACAGCTTTGGCGGCGGAGCGCGCAAAAACGGCGCAACTCGCTCGCGTACCTAATTGTTCCGTCTGTGTTTGCAGAGCTCGCTTTCGCTGCTAAGTGGAACGCAATCGGCCTCTCGAACGAAATCGACTATTTCATCTTTGTGCAGCAGACATGATCTAAATGTAGGTTCAATAGATTAATTTAAAAAAATAAGTAGTAATTTATATTTTCAGTTAAAAAATAAATTAAAACTCTGTTTTGTTGAAAGATAAAAAAGATAGACTTTAGCTAAATTTAAAAAGCTTTTCGAATATTATATTCAATTTAAATTGACATAAGTGTTATGTTAATTTCTACATTTACCAAGTACATAAGCATTAGTAACGTGTTAAATTAAAGAAACATTCAAAGTAAATTGTCATAATGTGTTTCATTTGTATGAAATTGGAAAAAAAAATACTGCTATAAGATTAAGTTTTCTTGTCGGAATATAATTTCATTGATAGAAGAAAAAAGTGGTAACGTGTTTATAAAGTCCAAAAATTATATCCGCAAGTGAAGTACCTACACGAAGTCGCATTTACATAGCTGTGCACTTACACGTATATACCTGTACGTAATTTCCTCCGGAAGTGACGTCACAACGGATGTCGGAACTGGAAGTGAAGTCTGCAAGTAAACGTGTCTGTGTACTTATTACGTAGGTACTTCGTTTTCAATATATGTCGCTATTAAAAATTATATTGCAGGTTATGTGTGATATAATATTTAAGTACGTAATTTAAAACTCTTAAAATCATTTTCCTATATTTTACTTGTATTAATATATTCAATAAAAATAATAGTTTGTAAGCAACCTCTAAACTAACGTAGAATCATAAAGTAAATTTATGCGTAAAAATTAATAATTTCGGTTAAACATAGTTTTACGGTAAAATTATACTTTTTGAAAAAAAAAATATTTATATAATTGACCCGTTTGGCTGCTTAATACCGTTCGAAGAATGCCAAACACTGAGCTCGTCAGGATTCGTACAGTAGGCCTAACGCCACAAGGACAAGTGAAGTACGCAAGTGCACAGGTGCGTACTTCAATTCGGACACGGGCTGCGGAGACGGTGTGTCCGTTGAGGAGGGACTTGGGTCGTTTCAGCACGGAGGTGGCTCCACCCTCCCGCAACAACTCATATCATTGCGCGAGTATTGTCTTACTCGGCGGCAATTAAGATTTTGATTACGCGGCGCAGTCGCTACACGGGTTGAGGAAGGTATGATAGGGGGGTCGTAGCTAGGGGGTGGAGAGTCGAGAGATTGTTGCTTAGGGTGCGTATGATTTACTCCTCGCGGGCTCGCTGCGATCGGGGTTTAATTCGACGTATTTATTCGTACGCCGCCTCACCCCCCGCAAGGTTCTCCGCATACCTTAGTCGAAGGGGTTCACGGTGGAAACGGGGGGGGGGGGGGAGGAGGCAGATTCCCGAGCTTCCTTGAGGTGTTTTAATGTGTTCCTGCAGACAGCGGGTCGGAGGGAACAAATCTTCGCGCCGTAACTCGCGACGTAACCGTTTTCCCGCTCGTAACTCGTTGAAATGGTGCGGTAAAAACCTAAAACGGCAGTTTGGGAGAGCCCAATTACGTGCCGTGTCAGTTTTGATCAAATTAAGACTGCAGTTTAAACTCTCACATCCAACACACAAAAAAAGTGTTCATTTACAAATTAAAAAAAAATCGAGCATCCTGCGAAGTAATAACTACTAATGTTCGTATTCAATAAAGTTCGCATAAAATTAGAGACATGCATTTTTTTTTTTTTTTTTTTCGCTGAAAAGTTTCGACACGAGCTGAAAGTTAAAACACTGTATAGTGTCGTCTTGTGTTCCGCGATTGGTTTGAGTTACTTTCAGGTATTTATTTACTGTTCATGAACACATCACAGGATGGTTAGGCCTGAGCCGCACGCCGCCACACGTTCTCTGCACCGTCCGCAACCTACTAGCGTCAGAAATCGTTTCGCAACTATTTTTCACGGCTGGGGCAACCTGGCAGCTGCGGTCATATAATTAAATTATGTTCTTTCATGTAACTTGGTTGTCTGGCAGCCTGGCGGGAAACTACAAAAGTCGCCCCCGAAACAACCAGTGCCATCCAAAACCAATGCGCACAGCAATGTGCAAACCCCCAACCCCCCGGATGGTAGACGATTTTCTACTCTGTCCAACTCTTCTTCCGGAACCATCCTTCTGTTTCCTGTAATCAACCTGCTTGTCAATAATGCATGAGATTTTGCATCCCGCATGTAAGTGCCCAGGGTTCTCCCTGTATCTATTCAGGTTTTACCTGGACCCAACTTATCTAGTTTTAGTCTAGAATAGTCAGTGAGGGGAGTTAGTCATGACTAAAACGTTGCCATGGCTGGCCAATCCCCTCCTAGCACATGTTGCATGCTTCCTCTCCTGCATGGCTTAAAACCTGCGTTATTAGAGCGTATAGGCTTCGGCCTGAGACGCACTTAGAGTCTCTTCCTAACCCAGACCCCTCCCAAATACACACTTAGTAATTAGTTAGGTTAGGAAAAAAAATTGCAACTATATGTTTCACGGGAACGGTTGCATTAAGATTCGGGCTTGAAATTTGACTGCCGTCGAGCCCAAAGAAGTTTCCCGTCAAGAAATAATTTACAGGGTGAATAGGAAAGCTCGGTGGTTTCGCAGGTGAGACGGGTGTGTTTTGATAATAGGAACTGTTAGGTTCGCGACGCCGCGCCGGCCCGCAGGGTGGGGCTGCACGGAGAACACGCGACGATGCCGGCGAGCCGTCTCCGGATGGGGGAAGCTGCGCCAGGACGCCGGAGAGGGGTCCCCATGTGGGCGCCCCCATCCTTCGGGACCCCCCCCCCCCCCCCAGGTAACTGATACGACCGGGCGCGAGAGAGGGTCTTTGTTTCATTCTCTCTCGCTCTCTCTCGCCTTCCGTCCCGTCGCAGGAATGGTGGCTCTGGGCGCTCGCACGCCGCGGATACGGGTGGCCCGTGTCATCCGAGTCTTGGCGTCTTGCGATCTCGACGAACACATCTCACGCCCAGTCTTTTTCAACATAGTTGCGTATTTTTTTAAAAATATTTGACGTGACAACGTCTAATAAATCGATGAAAGCCGGTCGCACGCACTAAAAAGTGTCTTGTTACGCACATTGTCCCGTTACGCTCATTGTACGCTTGCGCCGCATCTATCTCTCTTCCACTCGATTGGAACAACCATCGATTTGACTTTTTCGAGGCACATTATACTTGAAACACGCCCATTCGTTTCCTACTGTTCCTATCATCGTCCTATCCTTAAAAGAATAACGCAGATTGGAAGAAGTTAGATAGCAAACATGTATAAAAGTTATAGTTAAAATAATCTCTTCGTTAAAGTAATAAACATATTTGAATTAATGAGTGCAAATCAAAGTAAATTTATCAATTAAATTGTAGATTTCATTTCACTCCTTTGTATCCACACAAAATAGTGATAATTCAATAAAAATTATTCAATTTTATTCATAAAAGTATGCAATCATTTCATCAATGTTTTGTTATGACGTTGTCACGTTAAACTATCGTCCGTAAACAGACTGTAAAGACAACAGATTTTTTTTTATCAAAAGATTATTGTAAAATTATAGTGTTTGGTATATTTAAACTGAATCAGATATCATATTTTCTTCAAATGCAGTTATTAATTTCTGAAACATCAATCCATGTTTCTAATATTACGTGTTACAAACGTGTCCATTTTATGTATACTTTTTATTTTATAATTTTATAAAATTGTGTGTGGTTAAGTGGTAGACAAATCCTTAATTATGCCACGTTAAACAATTTTTTTTAAATAAAGTATCAAAAAAATGCAATACATCTATTATTAGCCTAGAAATGTGGTTGGGAAATTTACCATACCATTTTAAATGTAAAATCCTTAGGAGAGTAAAAAGAAAATTTACCGTGTTGATACTAAATTTACGTTCACAGAAAAATATTTGGAAGATATTTGTATCATTTTTAAAAACAGCTTACCTATATAATGAGATGATTAAGTAATAAATTATAAAAACGCTTTCTGCGATGCCACAGAAATAGCCATACTTAAGAATATGTAAGTAAGGACATTAAAACACCCCTTTCATATTACGCCAGTATGTGTTATTATTATTATTTTATTTCATTTTCGTGGCAGCTGACAAAACAACCCTTCAGATGTACTTATTAAAAGTTTTTGTGGATTAACATGCAATTAGTTAAAGCCTATCACTTATATGATTTCATTATATTGTGTTTACTAAACCTAGCGATGTTGTGGACCTTTTTTGCTGTCGGCGATATAAAAGTTTTTGGGGGCAAAACAAATGAAATGCTTTGATTTTTAGAGCGGCTTGTCACAGCCGTTATTTGGGGAAAAGATTTTGCTTAGATAAGTAACGGCCTACTTCCCTCTTTTCGAAGACCAGATAATTAGAACTAACATCAATTTTCTTACAGTCAATTTTTAATATCGTGTTATTGAGTACAGTTATCAATAAATTCAATATTCTACGTGTAATGAAAAGAAAACGAAATATTCTCTTACAGTAGTATTTATAAACAATAAAAAAAATTTAATTATATTTGTGCCATGAAATATGTATATATTACTTAATAATAAATAATATTGTTTCTACTTATCTGTGAGTATACAATGGTTTCATAACACAGTATGATGTTAACGTATTCCAGATAATACGAACACTTGTGGTTAACGCAAGACCTGAAAATATTTATTCGTCGGCAGAGTGTCACGATGTTTCGGGCCGCTTATTGGTTACCTACTCATCTGGCTCTGCATGCGACCCGAGGTAAGTCTCGTCAAACAGAGATCAGACGAATAGTTTTATTTCTGGCGGATAGTAGGTACCTATAAAGCTGACTTGGCTGCTTGTTAAATGTTCTGCCGCCTGCCGCCGCCGCCAAACAAATTTCCTATCGGCGTTTCTCGCACAGCTCCCAGGTCTTTTGTCTCAAGCCCAGAGACTGCGGGTGTCCCGGGACAGACCGGAAAAGAAACTGGAAAATTAGCTTCCACCCTCCTTCCGTCCGCCCGATCCGATCTGTTTCATTATTCAACCCCATCGGGGCCACACCCTCCCCCTCCAACTTCTTCAACCCAACTTGCCGATCACACTCCCCTCCGCTGCAGACGGAGAAGACGTCGAATGGAACTCTTGCTCATTGTTTTGCCTCATTTCTTCAATTTCCTCTCTATTAATCTCCTGGCCTCATCTTCACCTCTCTTTTCCCCTCGAGCGAACCCACCCTCAGCACCCCTCCAACCCCCCTCTTCGATGCTCCCTTAATCCTGTCACTGCCTCGCAGAAAACGCGGTGTCTCAGGGAAAGCAAAGTTCTCGGTCTTGAGTCCGTACAGTCGGTTCCAAAAAAAAAAAAAAACCTTTTCGCACTCACTTTGATTTGCTCGCACAGCTACACATAGATGTCTCATGTCCAACCTATCTGCAATTGCAAACTCTCGCCTAAACCATTGCTATTGTCTCGATTTGGTTATATTTCAATTTACCTCGAAGTCAACAGCTTTGCGCTAATATAGTTTAGGATAAGGAATGAAGCCACTTCACTGTGAACGGAGAAAAAAAAGACTTCCAAGCAACCCGAACAGCGGTGAGGGGACAGCAGTTTAAAAATTTCATTTTGCTTTCGAAATACGTTAGAACCTTAATTTGACTTGGAATGGTAGGTACGTATATCGAGGCAAAACTGTGTGTTAAAACTGATTATGAATTTTATGTATGGAAATTAATGTATACAGACCGAATAAATCTTTGTATTTACTTGTAAATGAGATTTTTTTCAATATTGAATTAATTATTGATGTAGGAAACTAAAACGTGGCGTGAGGCTTATAATGCTATGATAGTTCAAGATCATCAAAAAGTCAAATATAATTTTAACGTTTTCATATTTTAATGGACTCACGTAGCACTTAGTTCTTTATAAAAAAAAACAAGTAGGGCAGGTTTGCCACAAAACTGTTGCCCGTGGCACTAGTATACGGTACGAATTTTTCTTACTTCTCGTACTCGCTTTACGAATGTTTCTTACTTCTCGTACTCGCTTCAAAGCAAACTCGGTCGGCTCGAACGAGCAGGGTATTCGAGAGACGCTCCTTCTGCTCGCAGCAACAAGGGCAGACTGAGAATCAGTGAATCGTCTTAAACTGGGAATTATTCACACTTTGCGAGCGAACTGGTTCCCCTTTCTAAACACTCCGCCCCACACCCCATTACCACCAACCCCTCCCCTCTCCCCTACCCTTTTGCTCGCGCAGTATTTTAATTAACTGCACTGCGCGCATCTTCCCCTGCTTGCCTTCTCACACCCCCTCCCACCCCCCTTTTTCAAATTACTCGCTAAATCTCTGCCAACCATTTCCCTCCCCCCTCCCCCCAACTCACACCCCCTTCCCTTTTTCGCTCTTTCAGTAGATTTGTCTGCGCCTCTCTCTTCCACCCCATACCCCCCTTCCGCGATTTCTACTACTCAGACTTGTTTTCTTTACTTCAATAAACAATTCTCATTTCGGGTTTACACGCGAGCTGCCGGAGAGGAAGGATGGTTTTGCGGATGGGGTCTCTTCTCGTTCTTCGGCGAGGGGCCCCGCAGTTGCGCCCTAGCGCGCGGAGTGGGGGGGGGGGAACCCGCGCGGGCGATTTGTTCCTTTGTGCCGGGAATTTGTCGTCGTTTCAGCAAACAATGAGGGGCGGGAAGAGCTGCCCTCCTCCTTGCCTTGAGGTGCAGAGCCGGCGCGGGATTAGCAGGAAGCTGTGAACCAATTACAGTCCGGGGGCAGGCGGCGGCGGGACCGTTTTGGCGCGCGGCGTTGGACTTCAAACGGAGTGACGAACCCATTAGGAACCTAGGGAGGTTTCACCGATAAGAAGTGGTGTTGAAGTGACAAGGAGCGCTACCGTGGACGACAAACTGGACACTGTATATCAGAAATCAGAATTTTTTTTGGATAAAATTTAAGCTATTTGTAAATTTTGTCAATTTTCATGAAAATAACTGGATCACTACAAAATAGTTTTTTTTTTAAATTTGCCTTTGTTAACACAGAGATCACACAGTAATATTTGCATAGCCCATTATGTAATTAGTGTCAGTTGAACATATTGTTACGAGCGCAGGCAGGACCGCGACATGCGCCAGGTTCGGAGCTGGCTGGCGGCCCTGCCGGACCACAGGGTCATGCGCCTTGCCACGTGCGGCCCACTGACGCAAGGCACTCCACGCGTGCCCGGCCGGGTTGAAAGGGTCGTCGCTACTCCCTCCCCCACCCCCACCGCACCCCGCACAACGCCCTTCCTCGGTGCTGTTATCTATCGATGAGCGGTCTTGATAATTCCGCGGGAAGCCGCGCGGAGTGGCGTGAATTATATGCCACCTTTCTGGACGGTTCGGGCGTAAACGGTGCTACCATCTATGGTGAATAGGGCGAACTGAAGTTCACAAAACGAAAGGGAATTTTATTAGAATTTGAACAGTATTTCAATAACATTTCTTGTTGGAAATCAGGTCCGAATCCGGGTTTTAGTTAGTTAGTTTTTTTTTTTCAAGTCGTTTTTTCGCTTTGATCGGAACAGTTTCAAGGTAAAGTTTAAAATTTCGGTCTGCTAATAAGGTGATTCAATAGTCGACTTATCGGCGGATACTACGCGTGATTCGCTTCAAGAAAAATCTAGTTGAAAACAGTTTGCGTGTATTTATCACTCTCGGCATTATTTAAAAAAAAAAAATTCTATGTTAAATTTCTGTCCGAGTTTCCGTATTACAAGTGCGTTTTGCAATATGAGAACACGTGAATCCGACGTTAGATTTTTAGAGACCGGAAAAATTCGCGGGTTCAATGACCTTCAGGATAGACTCCAATATCCTCCACACACTCGGGCAAATGCCAACTGTCGTTTGGCTGCTGACTTGTGAGTCGTCTCGACTGGGTGGCCTGTGATTCGACGCTTCAATGAGTGAGGGTCTCTAATTGACTCTCAGTCCTCCAGATTAACAGTGGACCAATGGCAGAAGCAGCACTAAGGTATAATTATTTGAATTTTAGCATAACACGAAATGAATCCTAAAGTTTTCAGGTCTCTATAGACGTTACACATCACAGGCGAGCGCTGGAAGACTCGCACGCGTGTTTTTTTAGTTCGCGATACGGCCACTTGAACGAGGCGGGCGTGGACTCTCGAAAGCAGTAAGACCCTCTTTAGCATTTAGCCTCGCGGGAGGAACGTCTCTTTGAAGTCCCGCCGAGGAGGCGGATCGTCAAATGGGGTGCGCCCAGAGAGAGAGAGAGAGAGAGTGGTCGCGCTGTGTAGTCACACACACACACACAGAGACGGACAGAAGTGACGCCACCGGCTGCAGCACTCACTCAGGAAATAATCCATACCGTAATTTCTCCTCGCCATTTGCTGCCAGCGCGCTCGCTTTTTGTTTCGGTCTGCTGGGGTGGCCGCGTCGCCCGCGCGCTAGAAGGGCACAAGTCGCAACCGGGACTTTGTGTGGAGTCCACTGCAGGTAAGTTCAGTTTAGGTATATGTCATGTTCCAGTTTGTTCAGGAAAAAAAGGAATCTAGATACTATTGTCTTCGTTAAATGTTTATAGGCTAGCTAATTTAAATTATATATATTTTTTTTCGGTTGTAGGCTCTAAATGAATATTTTTCGAAAGTGTTATAATAACAAAAGTTTTAGTGGCTATTATTTCAGAACCCAAAAAATTGTGATTTTGAGTCAGTAATTACTTGAAAATAAAATCATTTTATGATCTCTGAAACGGTGTTCCAATGAACACATTATCATCAAGTGCTTGATACAAACATAGAGTAATGAAAAAATAAAAAAATTAAAAATTAAAAACCAGTGGATTTTCCCTGACTTCAGAAGAGCTGTTTATGTTAGTAGAGCTGATTTGTAATACCCACTAGTTAGTGCTTCAAGGTCGGAGAGCACCAAACCTCCAGAATTATTTTCTTCATATGATGATTGTGACAATTCAGTGATCGTGACACCCTCATGACACCATCGGCAAGAGACTATTTCAAAGTTTAACATGAAATAAGCATCGACACTATTCAGTAAAAATTTCGGCACCGCATCTTCATTTAGTTACTAACATACATAAAAATACACGACTATGTTTAAAAAAATACTGAAAGTAAATCATTTACATACCGGCAAAACTAGGCTTAGTAACGTCACAGAAGAAATCCACTTAAGTAAGTTGTTTTAAATTTTAGCATTAATTTAAAACAAATGTAAGGATATATTTTATTTATTTAAAAAAGGCATCAGGATAGTTTAAACATTGTGCGTCATGATTTGATATAGGCTGTAGTTTTTAAGGATATAATTTTTGTTTGCTTTCCTATAGTGCAGATATGTCGTTGTTGCAATCTTACCCCCCTAGCATAGTGCCAGCTCGGTTTTGTCAGGACGCATTGCGGCTCGACTCAATCAGAAGAAATAATTCATTTATCAGAGCGTAATGAAGTCTTAATGAATGGTGAAAGCGAAGAGAGCATTTCCCCACCCACACCTCTCTCCTCTCTATAAAAAAAACCAGTGGTACGTCACGAAACCTGGAAAGGGCGAATAAGAAGGACTTATCGTACTTTGCTGAAAGGAACTTTAACCAACGACTTTATGCTAGGCACGTGAGTGTACAGTCGATACCACAAAAAAAGCTTGACTCAACTGTTGCGGTAGCGTTAAAAAAACTATTAATGCGTCGTGAAAACGTCTTTACATTCTGTAACGCAACAAATAGTTGTGAGCTATTCCTGAACTAGTCCTTCAACACTGAGAGTGCCACAACAAAACTACGGCGCAACTGCCTACAAGAAAGGGCACTTGCATCCGAACATGTGTTTTCACTAAAGCCGAATAATTTTGAAATTGTTTTCCAATTTAATTTTAAACGATACCAAAATGTATTATTCACACCTAAGAGTAACTATTTTTCGTTACTTCAAAAAAATATTTTTTAATAATAAAATGCAGGGCTTAGCTGTTCATAAGTATGCAACACTAATTGCATTTGTCATGACCGCGTACAATCCATTAAACAAATTTTCCACTAACAGATAAAACTATTGCTCGTTTAGAATTGTTTTTTTGTATGAAACTTCAATAATGAACAAAAAAAAGACTGATTAAATGTCGTTTTGTACTTCTGTAACTGATGACGTAATGAATGTCACTTCCCGAAACTGATATTTCATAGGAAGCTCACTGAGTTTATCCGTGCAGCTGTGGCTGTGTCATCCAGATAATCTATTTAGTTGCATCGTTGGGTTGTCTGTGCTTCGCTGCTGTTGTCCATGTGATTAATTCCCCCCCCCCTCCCCAAGTATTAACTGTTGCAGTGACAACTCTCTCTTCGTACTGACTAAATTCCTTCATCGGAATATGGCCATCAGGAGAGTTTGGATGGAAAGCTTGTCAAGGAGTGCGGTTTTTTTTTGGGGGGGGGGGGAGAGAGAGAGAGAGAGAGAGAGAGAAAGAGAAAGAGAGAGAGAAAGAGAAAGAGAGAGAGAGAGAGAAAGAGAAAGAGAGAGAGAAAGAGAAAGAGATAGAGAGAAATACCCCAGGCCACCAAATTTTTTTATTGCTTGCATTTACCCTGGTACACATGACGTAAATTGTAAGTCTTATGATAAGTAAATATAACTGGTAGGAAAAGTCACAATTAATGCGATACACACACAATCACGTTTTCCAGTTGTTAAGGCATCAGCAACGTTTAGAGTCTATTTTTTTTTAACTGTGGAGTTTGAAAAGATGTACATTCGACAATGGGGCGGGGAACCCGACAGAATTATTTGTCCTCGTGCCCTTTAGTTTATTTTAGGGATGGACCAATCAAACCCTCAAATCCTCAAGCACCATCAATTCCTTTTTTTTCTTCTAAATATTCTATATTCGAGGGAAAAAAAATCTAAGAAAAATATAACAATAAATAAAGTAGATTAAAAAATTCAACACTGATAACCTGTGAAGTTTAATACGTCAATTTTTTTCTTCTTCACGGCTCTTTTGTTAACATATTTTCCTTCCAAGATGTAATTATATACTTAAATAAATTACAATAAGTATTAATTCTGTGAACTTATCTCATGAATAATTTTAAAGGGTTAAATATTTCAACACGTTTGTTAAAAAAATTTCAGTTCTCGTTTATTATTTTATTTTGGACCCTTGAGACCTGATTTCGGATTCGAGGGGTATACCACAGGCATTCTGAATCGTGATTAGGATTCGAGAAAACTGGGATTCGACCCACCGCTAGTTCCCTCTCGACGGCCCAAATACGGGGTCACAGGTGCTGTATAGGCTTGTGGTACAGGATATGTCTTATGCCCCCGTTGAAAACACGTGTTTCGTAAAGTAGAGCTAATAAAATAACTAGTATTGTTATGTAAGCTTTTGGACATACGCCATTGCTAAGCACATGTATGTCTGTAGACATTTTTTTTTTGTTTTGTCGTGTTTTTGTCTCGTTTCAACTGTTATGCTGAATTTTTTTTGGGGGTTCAATATTTTTGTGCTGTCATCATTTGTGGGGATTTTTTTTTTCGTTCTGTTAGTCCATTTTCCTTTGTTTTTCTTTGGTTGGTGACCATATTCCGGTTATGGAATATAATGTGGTGTTTATATCCTGTTGACAACAGCAATTTTTTGCTTAATTTGTTTTTTTGTCTTTTGTGTTTTTTGTAGTTTTCTTCTACGGACATACATTTGCTTAACAATGGCGTATGTCCAAAAGCTTACATCAAATCATGCACTACCATTGCACAAATCTTTCAAAGATAATTAGTATTGATTTGTTACAATTCGTTCTGATCCTCCGGACAGCATCCGTACCTTATCCGTCGAAGCTCTGACAATCTGGGCGCTCTTCGTGCCCTTCAGGCACGACATCATCATACAAAAATTTACCGAACCCGTCAACAAGCGCCGGTGTGTATAGTGACCTTGGTAAAGAACCAAAGATATCGAAGTAGCTTGGCTTCTGGGTTGTAGCCGTGTCCTTGGAGAATAATTCACCAACGTTTCGGTTGACGTTGAAGTCGCTCCATGATAAAACATTATGAACATGATGAAGTGCATTCTTAATTATATATATATACATTTTGACAAAACGTTTTTAGGTGATATCAATAAATGTGTCTTGCTTAATGTTTTGTACCATTATCTCATTGTCATATTTTCTTCTCTCATAGTATTATTCCTTGTGTTGAATTGTTCATGGTCTTCCATGTTTTTGTAAGTACTGTAACAAGAGTGTGTTAAAACAATTTTTTAAATGTAGGCTGAAAAAGTTATTTTATGTATTGATGTAACATTTTTTTTTAAGGAGACATATCTTATAAAAGCAAAGACACGGCTACAACCCAGAAGCCAAAACTACTTCAGACAATAGCCGTTGAAACCTGCGAACATTATTAACCAAAAGGTATCGACACGTTCTCTTTTTCAAGGACGAGAAATCCCCGCTTTACATTTCCTGATTTTGTTCGGTCTCCTGACGCAGATGGCACGCCGTTACGCATTTGGGTCGTCGGTCCGCGTGTGGTCAAGCTCTCGCGGTCGGCAGGGGAGGTTGAAATGACCCGGTGTTGCGCCGCTGTTGCGCGGAGAAGGGGGTCGCCGACAATGGCGGGCAGCCGTCGACTCAATCAGCGCGGGCATTAGCGGCGCCACCTGGAGGAGGCTCCGCCGAGTTCCGCGGCCAACGCCCCGACGTCGCTCGCCCGGCACGAGAGCTCGCAGCTAAACTGTTCCAGCTGATCTCATAACTACACCAGCTGCAGTACCCGGCGTCGCGCGGGACCTACTATTGACGAAGTTCAAAAATCTAAACTGCCGTTAGTCCGCTAGCCGCCGCGAGCTCCACTGAGCGGACGGGGTCTCACCAAGGAGAAGGAAAGGAAATTGCCGAAACCTTACTGTATGACCGTGTGGCGGACGTAGAGAAATTACAACAACGCACAGTTTGCATGTCTACGACCTTGTGATATTGTGTTATAAATATGAATTTACCCATGGGGATCGGTTTTGAACGATATGTAAGTTGATGCGCTGCAGAACCATCTAGCGGAGAGTTACAAAAAAAATGGATAGCATAAAAACCTTCTCCATTAAGAAAAAAATACTTCCGTGTGCAAACTTCCATGACGATCGGTCAATCGGTGTCGGAGTTTATCAACGTCATATATACCAGCATTCATTTATATATAAATATAGATTCAAAAACATCCCCTCCTTTCACATAAAATCCTATTAGTTAAGGACCGACGACGAGGTAATAATAAATAAACATGTAATTTAAGTCGGACTCATACTCTCGACCCTATGAGGAGCGTCAAAACAACAAGTAAATTAGGTTAAGTATAGGCACGCCGTGCAATGCGTAGAGGGTCGCTAAGGACGAAACTGACTCGCGCATTACACGCCTCTTCACCTCTACGTACCAGGCGCCACAAGGCTAATTCACAGGTAACTAAAAATTAGGCTTTGTCATGCACATGCTGGAAATTAATAAAACACTTAAAAATATCCCAGATAAGAAGTAAAACTCCGTAAATAATGTAAACACTATCGTATTTAACCTAGGTATTTTGCTTATCGCTTTGAGGGTCGTGAGTTTGAGTCCCACTTAAATAACGTGTTTATTTAGAATTAATACGTCGTAAGCATTTCCCTGATGGGATTCTAGGTATAAAAAAGAGGAGGTGTTACTTAATGTTATTTTATAAATAATTTACTATTTTTAACACGCTACAACACACTTCGAAGGCGAGCTCTTTCGAAACAATTTTACGGGCAGAAATGTTTTCCAACGACGGGAGCGGAAACGCGGGTCAATCAGAGGCGACCTTTATTCCCGGCGACGAATGTCATTTCCCGAGCAGGCATTAAAAGAACGCGTATAAAATATCCTGGTATTTTTTAAATGTGACGCTTCCTAATAGCTGGATTAATGAACTGACATTTAGGAGTTTGCAGCCTTTTGTGAAGCTGGCGGCCCTGCAATGCGACGGAACTTCACGTCCGGGCAAGGGTTGGCAGGCCTGCTCTCGATCGGTTCTTGGTGAGCGGGTACGAGTCACCAACCATAATAATGAGTCGCTTTGCGCAGATGTCAAATTATCAGATTTACGATAATATGACACTGTTTGCGATTTATTGAACGCCCTGCACTCCAAACCTAAGTGAAATTTCAATGGAAGATTTTTTTTTTTTCAATAAAAATCCAGGAATGTAAAACCAGAGGACTTCACGGCTACACAAATTGCATAGATAATTTAATCTATAACGAAATATGTGTATATCATTGAAAAGTATCAGTGTGTATCACCGGTAAAATCATTGATCAAGGTTTTTGGGATTGGAATATAACTAAACCTATCTTCCAAACGCGTGCACTTCTACGATATGAAATGATAGAAATGAAAAGTTAATAATTTCGATAATTTTTAGGTTTTTTTACTTTATATTGATAAGTTTTACGTAACTTTGGCTATAGTTAACGGAAAAAGAATATAATATTTAATTTAAGAGGTAAAAGAAAAAAACAATTATATTACTTAGCTATGTAGTAACGTTTATGAGCGATGAAATAACAATATTGCTTCGATCTATAATTTAAAAGTAGCCAAAACAATCTTAAGGTGTATAATTGAATTGAATATATAGTAAGAGAAGAATAACGTATTATTCCTGGTAATTCCACATGACAAAATGCGCGTGTATGTTTAGCTGAATTTATTTATAAGGAGACTTTTTAGTCATACTTTGATCCTTGCAGTTATTATAATACAAAGCCTTAAATTTTAAATAAATTATCAGACTGTAATTGTAAATACGTTTATATTTTATGAAATTCCAAATTAATGCTAATATTAGATGGTTTATAGTATCTGCTAATAAAGCTTCTTTTAAGATTAATTGTATTTTATTTTTATGAAAATACTTTACCCCTGTTAATTTTCCAGCTTTTTATGCATACAAAAAAGCGTTCCATCAAAGGAAAAAAGACACTTGGTGTAGATACAACTTCTTAAAGAAACGAACCGAACCATTTATCCGAAGGACGTATTAATTCTGCCGGCTTAGCGATGCGCTGCTCTGTTTTTTTGCAAATATCCTCGGAGTGGATCGTTTTAAAAAGAACGAAGTGTGTTGGGAAAGGGGGGGGGGGGGGGGTTGAACGTCAGTGGGGCTGAATGAAGGTGGGGGAAAGAAGAAAAAAACTCATCAAATCCTTCCGTGATGAAAAATTTGCCTCGTCCCCTTCTTCCGTATATACACTCGTTATGTTTCTCTGTGCCCGCCCCACTACGTCTTTCAAAACATCTTACCGCTTTCATTCCTGCCTTTTCGGTGGATGTGTACCCGTCAAAAAAAAAAAGAGTGTTAATATTTTTTTGCTCGCCAACATTCCATCTCGTTTCGTTTTTCAAGGAAACTAAATTAAGATCCTGCTAATAAACAAATCCGCCCGACAGTAAGCTCAAGAAATCTCCCCTTCCTCCCCTATCACCCCAAACAATTTTTCTTTTTTCCCCCTTATTCGAGAGATTTTTCTTAATTAATAACTAAATCTGCGCACCAAGAAAAAAAATATTTTTTTAAATTATTTTTTTACTGAGGGACAGGAATAGAAATATCGACGGAACGTTTTAAGTGAGAAGTGTAACTGGTTTCCATTTACGAGTAATTGCGCACGGTTTAAGTTTCCGTAAATGTGTTTCCAGCCAACGTTTTCTTCGCCGTTATATTATGTCACAAAAAATATATATATAAAATATTAGATGTACGTGCATTGCGTGCGGCCAAATAAAGCTCAAGTCTAAATAAAATAAAATAAAAACTTACGAAATAGAAAAGCCCAGAGTTTAAAGGCAACGAAAGTTATTGACCGGCAGAAGCATAGAGGATAGGGAAGATAAAATGAGGATGGCTCCAGGCTGAACATTACTTGAGCGTCAGAATGACACAGATAAGCAAGAAGCATCGGAAAACTGGAGGCCGCATGCTACATGAAAAAAATAAATTGTGGGAGGAGAAAGATCTAGAATGTTTATAAGTTACTAGCTGAAGCATCCGGCATCGCTCGGGCTTAGCCACCCTTGGGAGCTGATTTTCGGAAAACCTCGTTCTCATTCCAGGTAGATCTGATA
The DNA here is from genome assembly GCF_032445375.1 of Bacillus rossius redtenbacheri. Taxonomy (NCBI): domain Eukaryota; kingdom Metazoa; phylum Arthropoda; class Insecta; order Phasmatodea; family Bacillidae; genus Bacillus; species Bacillus rossius. The sequence continues at coordinate 44,742,253 of NW_026962011.1, read as the reverse complement.
TAAGGAACATCACTGCCGAGTTTCATGTCCGTAGGACATTTACTTGAAGCCAAACAAAAAAGGAAATTTTCATCTTTAACACCCCCACAACGAAGACGAAAAATGCATTAACAATGCCATAGCCGTTGCGATGGAGATTAAGGAAGTATCAACAATGCAATACTCGTGCAGTGGATATTTTCAACCAAAACCAGGAATTTTGATTTTAAATTCCCTGGAAACCCCCCCCCCCCTTTTTTTTCCTTTTTAGGGGATGAATTTTCAAAAATAATGAAACAAATGTTGTTTTTATTTCTTTTGAAAAGTATACTTACAAATTTCCATCGTCTTAATATTAAAAGAATTTTTTTTTCTTCATACACCCACTTTCACTCCTTTTACGTTTTGGAATTTCAAAAGTTACTTTCTTAGTACCCTGTCACAAACGTTACTCAAGGAACTCCTATGCATAATTCCATGCTTCTATACCTACCGGTTTAAGCTGTGCTTTGTCTGTCTGTCAGTGTTAGTGTTTTATTAAGTATATATTAAAGGGGCGAATAAAGGCTATGTGTAAAAATAATGTTTACAAATTATAAACATATTTAAAACCTAAAGATTATTTATTTATTTGCGTTGTTCAAAGGATAAATTTCGAGAAACCAAGTGAAATGTACGCGTATTCTACATTGCAATTTTTATTTGTAAATGGAACAAACATGTTCACGTAAAAATACAGATATTTGTAAATTATCGTATTTGCACGAAAACAACTCTATCACTACAAAATAGTGTTCGCAGTTTTACTGGGTTCAGATTCTTTCCGTTGAATTCATCCATCGTGTTATCCCATTACCTCTAATAGTTAAAGTAATTTGTAAACCGTTCCTTGGACATTTTTTTTCCAGTATTAACTACTGCGTGCATAGTAAGCACGATACAACAAAATAAAGTCAAATTTTTGAATATTCGACTATATTTCCTATGGATTAAAAATATATATGTTTGAATGTAGTGTCAATTAAAATATGTATAAAATTTTAGGCCAGTTATCGGAAGAAATGCTCAGTACAAGGCTATATCTAAAAACGTATTCCATATATGTAAAAATAACAATTTACAGTATATTTCTTGTATTATGACAAACTATTTCTAGGCAACTGGTATCCAAAGAAATATTTTGAAAAGTACAGCAATCTTTTTTTTTTTCTGTGTAGTATGTGTAGCAAACGCACACGTACATTATTATTTCTCAGCGAGTTCAGTTTGTTTCAACTGTGCATGGGTTGGGCACTGTGTAACATCCTCAATGGCATCAACCTTCATAGGGGAGCAGCGCGCGGACATCGAGGCAATATATTACAGTTGGTAATTGGATTAAAGACGACTCTCGCAGGATCTTTCTTCCCCTGCCGCACGAGCAATCCCGCTCAGGAAACTGAATCGTATTGCAGCAATAAAACAATGCAACGAGATGTACTGCTCGCAAATCTCATTACAAGGGCATGAGTGAAGCTTCGAATTAAACAATGCAATTACAGGGAATTCCAGGAACGCCCGCGTGCCATAATTCCTCTCCCCACGCTAACGTATTGTCGACCAAGATGTAACTCATATTTTCTGCATTTAAAGTAGGCTTATTAGAAATGAAGATTACCCATCAAAATTTATCCGGCTATATAAATGCGTGAGAAAATTTTTTTATCTTCGTGTTCGTTAAGATTTATAACATTAATAATCGCAATTTTTTATGAAATAAAGTATGAATTTTTTTAATCGCAAATTTACAATAATTTGCTTCCTGAAGTTTTTATGTTACTTTCTTTTATAAACTAAATTATCGTTCACTGCACTTTATTTTACAGATTTCCTAAATTTTTTGACTGCCTTAGTTATTATTTTTCTAGCAATATTTCAAATTCAAAGAAAATCCAGAATCTCATATTTAAAAAAAAAAAAAAAAAACTTGTTATTCGGATGAATACAAAACATTAACTCAATTGTAATGAAGAAGTGCAACGAGAATTTCCCATTTATGCGGACAAGACTGTACCATTTAGGCGCGAGTGCCGATTCTCAGCTGCCAGCGAGCGTACCACCCCCACGCGCATGTATGTGTGTGTATTGTAAGACAGACTAATATGAATGTAAACCTCCGTAGCGCGCGCCCAGAGGCCCCCAGCCATCATATCAGACAATTCCCGGGATCAAATTTCTTCCCTTGTTCTTTTTTTTTTTTTTTCCTTCCCCTATTCCCTCTCCCAACGCCTGCCGCCCTGGTCCCAAGGGATGGCAGGGATAAGGAGAGACAACCCTCCCCCCGCCCCTCCTTGTACAACGCTTCAGCACGTAGACAGTCGAGGGCGAGTTTTGCCTTCGTTGCGTGTTCGCGCCGCTACGATTTTAACATATCTGTTTTTTCGGGGGCATAAGGCACTATGTCTACCTTTGGACAAAATGCACTTTTAACTGGAAACTTTAACAACGTACACAACACTAGATCTACGCCCTAGCAAAAATTCACACATTATCGGTAGCAAATATTTATGTAATTAAGTGAAGTACGATTTAAAAATGTTTAAACTGCTACCATGAAAAAAAATGTGGATTATGTGACACTGTCGTATGCCTAGGAGGTACAGATATATTTATTTTTTGCTTATTTCAGATTTTTATAAATAAAAAAATTCAGGAATGGGACTGTATCAAATAATTATTACGAGTTACCCAGCTCTGTCAAATTCATAAAATTATCGCGATAAGTTTTATTTTATTATGCACGTTTGAAAAAGACTCCTTCGTCGCAGTAACTTGCGCACTGTTTCAACCTGACTTTTTATGATTATATCTCAGTTGTAGTCATTTTAAGGTTGAAAAATACTGAGCTACAATGTTGCAAAAAAAAACTAAATTCAGATTATACCTACTTTAAAAATTATGTTCCAAAAACTGCCTAGTCTAAATTGGCGTATAGGTCTATAGGTTTCTGTCTCTCTTCCTTATAAAACATGTTTTCGTAGTTTTTTTTTATGAAAAAAAAACACTGTGTGTTTGCAAACTGTATATCGGTTAAGAGTAAAAATGCATTCCATTGAATAATTATTATGGTCATCAATCAAAGTCCACTCTTGCGCACTTCCACGACGGGGAGAAAAATGAACTGCGCCGAAGTGTTCGTAGATCGTGCACTAGCTGGGCAGAAATCAAAATAACGGGAAGTCATCGCGAAATCCCAGTTGTAGCGCCTTTTTTTTTTTAAGGCGTCGAAGCGCTCATTTACGGAGGGGGTCGCAACCCCTCGCAGCGCGCCCGCCGGCAGACATCTCGACACAGATTAAATGTCAGCAACAGCGTCTGTGCGCGTCTGTTGCCGGTGACTCAGCCGCCCTCTCCCGACGCGCGGTTGCAAATTAACTGCCGGGCCGCCGACGCCGCCCGTCCTGAAAACATCGGCCGCGAACAAGACGCGGCGCGGGCTACGGCTTACTGCTTGATCTGCGTCCCGAACGGCAACAGAAGCTTGCCTATACCTGTACGAACACTAGCTTTTTTTTTTAATCGAAGCGAATATCAAATCGAATATTTAAAATATTCGAAAAGTCGAATCGAATTGCGCATATTTTTCTCGGCGAAGCGGTATTTTCACTTATTTCATAGAAAACAGCACTGAAGTAAATAAAAAAACGTTTAACGTTTGTAATATTCGAACTGATTAAGTGATTAACCAATTTGGCCCTATTTACAAGATCATTCCTTCCATACATATAAATTTAGACGGTATGTGTGACGTCGATGAATTCCGACACCGTTTTACCTATCACCATGAAATTAGGCACATCGAAGTGTTTTTTTTTTCATGGAGAAGGTTTTAATTATATCAGTTTAGTTATAGCTCGCCATTACATGGCGCTACTGCGCATTAACTTCTATACCGTTCAACCGATCGCTGTGAAAATTGGTATTCATATATATTTGAACAAGCAAAGGAAGTATGTCAAAAATCTGATTAGATATCCGTATATTCACGAAGTTCGTTAAATTATTAGCAGCTATACAAAGGCATGCATAATAAGTCCATGCCTCTCACTTCGATGCGTGCTAGGGATTAATAATTTTATAAGTTGTGCCATGAGGTTTTGGTTTTTACCACCAACCAAATTAATTAGAAAAATTACGATTAAGTTAATATGCCTTAAAAAAACTAAACATTTTTAAAAATTACGACTGTTTATTAAATAATAAACTATGTTAGCCAGTACTTAGAAACGTATCTCAAATAACTAACATAAATTGTAAAAAATAAAAAATAAAAAATACATCATTTCGCCACGCTTCAGACAGGAGAAATATTTTTGCAAAAGCTCGGCCACGCTAACTTAAATAAAACGTTCAAATTTAATTTCGGATACAACGTTTTTGTGACAATTTTGTTTTTCGTTTACGGGCGAAATGAAAAGAGCTACGGACGTAAGGCTCTGTGGAGGGGAGGGGGGAGTTCGAAGGTGTAAGAAGAAAAGAAACAGAATCGAAACGTTATTATTTCAAGTTGAATGAAGTTGCGTGTATGTTTGCCAGTTGACGGTCTCACAACGAGAAAAAGAAACTTCCATTAAAAGTTGTTTGGCCGTCTCTCCCGTCACACTGACGTTTCTGCGAAATGGAAGGGACGGGAGATTGCAAATTAGGATCGGAAATTATTCTTTTTTTTTCATCTTGGCGAATTCCACTCCCAAAATGAAATAAAAATACGTTTTTGCTATGTACATTTTTTTATGCAGTCGAGACTTAAATCATTTCAGTGTCAAATGTACTTTTGTTTAAACTTCGCAGTATAAACATTTTAATCTAAAAACGTTTCAATTTAAGCACCAAGACAACTAATTCAGACATCTGAAAGTTTAGTTTATTACACATTTCAAAATTTATATTTCATGTTTAAATGTTATGAGCGAAATAAATTAAATTTTTAACTTTCAATTTTAAAACATATTTATGACACCAACATTTCCAAGATAATCCGAAGCTGGAAAAAAGTGGAAAGACAAGGACTAATAAAAAAACTACAGCAAAGAAAAAGAATGCGATAAAAGTGTACAAAATCAGAGCCCGAGGAAGAAAAACGTTGAAATTACGTGGTCCTTGATTGAAGAAGAAGGAAGCAATGGACCAGGAAATACGTAGACATAAAAGTAATCCACATGTATTGCGAAAAAAAATAATTACAGTTTAAACGTGGAAAAAATGTTTATGTTCAATAATATTCAAGGGAAGTAATATCGAACCGCGTATTTGAAAATTAAATTTTGTTTTTAATTAATCTCTTCGTATTTGTGCGTTACGTGTCAATTAAAGAATGGAAATTTTAACTTTAAAGAACAGTACACTGCAGTCATGTCAGTAAATGCATTTGCGAACAATTAGCACAACTAACAAAGGAGACCATTCAGCACTGCTAATTTTTTTTCCAGAATACGCGTACAGTAAATTTTTCGTTGCTCAATATTTGTCAAGAATGGAGTGCCTTCTCCGTTTATTATTTAGTTCGAAATTTATTTATTTAATTTGTGAATATTTATACTGCAATAACAATTTTCCTGCTGATTAAATTGAACTGCAGTGCAGATAGTATGCTATGAAAATTTTATTTTATCATTCGTATTTTGAAGGAATGAAATATATATATATATATATTTGTATGCCTTGGATAATTTGTGGAGTATTCTTGAAGTACTGCAAAATCACCTGTCAAGAAACCTAAATTGTTGGAAAACTAACACTTTCACAGCCACAATCGTGACTTTGCTTGGGGTCGCAAGGCTAGGTTTTAAGCGACAGAAAATTATAATCATTTACAAACAAATTCGAAGTATGCTTGAAAATTGGCCAGTACTTCATGTGGAGTTAAATGAGTTTCGAAATTCCTGTGTAGGTTGAGTCTTGCACATATCTGTAATGAAAATGGTTTATTTAATTTGGTGTGTATCATCGCCTGTAGGCTAATCTAACCCTGGAACATACTCACCGTAGCTGAAGAATAATATAACTGCACTCGTAGGTCGGTGGGGTGAAGAAATGATGTCACTTAATTTTTTTTTAAAATCCATTAAATGCGCAGGCTGAAAGCGACAAATGCGTGTAATCGCGTCTGATACGTCGGTGTAATTGGGACGTCGCTTGTTCCCTTGTTGCGCTGGGACGCGGCGGCAGTGATGCAGCCCTCGCACGACCCTTCCACCGCCGACGGAACCGACGGACATTTATTTTTCTCTGACTGGCCAGGCGCCGCTTACACCCCCTCGCCTTTTCTCTGCGGTGTTCGCCCCTTCCCGGCTCATGGGCCCGCAACCCACCACTCACCTCCCCCCCCCCCCTTCCCTACTTCACCATCTAAAAGGAGAGTTCCTTCAACCACCACCGAGAACACTTGTTGCGCCCCTTGGCCGCTCCGCGTAGGCAACCCGCGCAACTTCGCATTCGTGCCTACACAGTAAGTTATCTATCAGTGTTAATATATTTACTTCACGGACGAACGCAGCTCAAACTGTACATAACAAAACAAAACCACTAGGAATTCATAATTTAATATTAAGAAAACTACGTATTAATTAAATTAAAACATATAATACATTAAATAGCGGTACAGTACAGAAATTTAACATTGCACTTTATTAAACGGTTTTTGCATTAGAAAGGACTTAAATTTTTCCTTGAACGAGATAAGTGAAACATGTTTGAGATCTATAGGTAGATCATGCCGTATTTTTACAAGCCATGTGGGTAAATTAGTGTCTAAAAACTGATGCATGCATTTTGGGTAGGTAAATGAAGAGAGTTCTTGATTCTCGTGTCGTGATTATGGAACAGGATTGAAGTTGACAAGCCACTCTGTTAGATATTGTGGAGTATTTTTGTCTATCGTTCACTTCAGCTGAAGGACATTAGTCAGATGCTTCAGAGAACCAAGTACAAAATAATTAATATTTTCCCAAACAATTAATTATTTTGTAACTAATGTTTTCTCGTCCTAAGTTGAAATTCTGACACGTGTTGAATTTTTAAAAGTTTTTTTTTTTTTAAATTCCGTGCGTTCAGTTTTAAACTTTTACCTCTTCGTTCCAAATTTGCAGTCACAACGCGAGTGTCGTAGCAAGACGTATGAAAAGTTGGTGACTTTAGCCTAGTTTAGTTTATTTATGTCATTAAATTATGAAACGTAGGTTAGAAAATATACATTTTGGATTACAGACATGATAAGAAATTTTTGGAAAATAAATCGTATTCATGCACCTGAAAAGCGCTGAAATAATTCGTCGTTTATAGAGCTAAGTCAGAATCCAGTTCTCTTCGCACTAGAGTCAGTCAGCATATAAATATTAGTTCTTCGTTATTTTGTACTCTTGTTATGTCTTGGCCCTGAGATCTTCTGAGGTTATAAAAATATATATGTTTCAGCTGGGAAAAAATTAAATTTTAATGGTATTAATATTCATCATGACACTTGATGCAGTACCCGACGGGAAATTTTGATTTTCAACGCTACTGCAACACGCCTTGGTAACTGATCAAGATCTTAAAAAAATAAGGGATTAAAATGTAATAGCAGTCTCCAGGAGATTAAGAAGGCATCAACAATGCAATAGTTGTTGTCATTGAGACGAAGAAAGCACCAACAATCTAAATAGCGTTGAAAAATAGGGAATTTTTGAACTTTAACCCTCCTTGGGAGGTATTCCGTAAAATAATTTTTTTAGCGGATTTCCACGCCGCAAAAGGAATACACATGCCAAATTTCAAGACTGTGGGTCTTTTAGTTCCTATACTATGCTATGCAGTCACCGAGAGAGTGTATAAGCAAGATGTAGGGAAGGTAGTGGACCTTGATTGACTTAGCATCGCCTTACACAACAGCAATTAATCCCACTGTTGTTAAACTATCATATTTAACGTGTTGGCGGACGGTTGCGTCTCTGGTGGAGACCCCGTGTACGCTCCAAAAACAGCGCGCGTTTAATCTCACGCCATTTCCTTCTCCGTAACTTTGAATATATATACTGTATAGAAGTCGCGAGTGGATAGGATTTACTCTACGTTTTTCAGAAGCGTATGATGAGCAGCTTGGGAACTTCACCGCTGCAGTGCGCTGCCGTAACGCCCTGTATCGTCTTAGTTGTTATTTACACGTTAGAGCGCAGCGCTGTCGCCCGCTGTCATTCCCCGCACCCCTCACCCAACATTCACTGCAGCTCAACGTCGTTCAACGGGAGGGGGAAGGGATGTTTGAAGAGTTCGACACTTGTCCGCTAGGGACCACTACAAGTCGATGCCCTAGAGATGGTGGCGATTGCGGCGGTGAATTAACCAACTACCTCAAAACCGTATTAGAAATTTTAACCTGGGCTGGCGACTTCTATACAGTATATATATTCAAAGTCAGTAAACTGCTTGCGAGCGAGGGACGAACAAGCAAGATGGCGCGACAGCGAAACATTTGGCTCGATTTCGAATACCGTTTCAGCCATCCTGATCTCCTGCGTTCCCCGTTTTTCTCTGATTTTCTGGTTGCATTATTACTACGATAGGTTTAACATTATATTGTGGTCGCGTATCACATTATTGATAATAAATAGTAATGGGTCAAATCCCAATTTTCTCGAATCCGAATCACAAATTCGAATCCGAAAGAGTTTACGTACAAGAAATGGAAAATGTTAATAAGTTGTTAAAACATTCTTGAACATTCACAAATAATATATATATATAATTTATGCATAGTTAGCTGTGCAAAGTTTCATTTGTAACATTTTTGTGCACTTTGGATAAGGAGAATGAAACGGAATATAAAGCTGGCCCATTGTATGTTTCAAGTCAATGTTACTTACTGGCTTCTATGTGATATGGTTTACTTTATTTCAGAAAAAAAATTATGTAATTTTGCCTGGCCTTTTAAAATCATCAGAATTTTAATCATTTGGAAGGATATATAAAACCAAATATTTTTTTCCTAAAATAGCATCACACCACACTATGCAGTAGCAACAGTTATTTATTCCATTTGGTCTTCGTTTAAAAAAAAACTACACAAAAATAAAAAAAATCAATTTTTCCAGCTTATTATGCATAAAGTATGCACTATACATTTTTTTCAATTTTGCTGAATTTCGGCTACTCAAAAAAAGTCTACAAGTTTAACAGTGTTAAACGTAAAAATAAAATAATGACATGTAACCGGTCATACCACCCGTAAAGTAAAAGAATGTGTCCAAATGCGAACTATTTTACAAAAAAAAAATTACGTCTAGCAGTTTGCAAAGAAAAAGATTAATGCAATTTAAATACAGGTTTTTTTTTTTAATGTAGGACTCCCATGGTTGTCGCTCCCGGGGTTCGTACTCAGAACTCCCCGCCCTCTCCTTGTCCGAAAACTCGCACTGCTCATCAGGCCGTGACGCAGAGCGGTAGCTGCGACAGTTTTCCACCTCGCCTGGCACCCCTTTTCACCACCAAAACTCCCCCCCCCCTTCCCAACAAACGAAACCTCCCGTGTCGGCGGGGGTGGCAAAGTCCGGAGACCGCCCGCGGAGCAATTACTACGCGCGGGCACAAAAGAGGCGCCGTTAGGGGGGAGGAGAGACGCCACTACCCCCTTCTTTCCCGCCCTTCGGAGGGGGGAGGAAGGGGCGGGCGTCGGCCGACGCTCGCTGGACCATGAGGGCGTCGACACTACCCTTCTCACTTCCTCCCCGACGCCTCCCTCACCCCCTTCCTTTTCCTACTCCGTACACTTCTTTCTTTCCGTCTCTCGCGCCCTCCTCTGTAACCTTGAAGGGTTGTTGATGACGCCTTCGTCCTTACGTCCGCTGCTTCCAATTGAATCATTTGTTCAAATCAACATCCCCCAGATACATACAGCATATATTTAGTTTACTACTACTGGTGACTCACCATGCGGGGTTCGATTCCCGGTAACTGGAGTCATACTTTCGTGGAAATCTCCGGTGCTTCGTGGTTTTTCTTTTTTTTTTAATTGACACTTCTTTAAGAGCGCTGAGTCTGACATTTTACTGTGCAACGGATATGCGGTGAAATGCGCACGCTATCACTCAACGGAAAACGTAACAGGTTAAGGATCCAAAGCGCATGCGCGTTTTTGCTATAGCCACGAGGTGAAGTCGTCAAAATGACGGACCTGCGCGTGACGGTACGCACCTGTATATATTGACTTTCGTAAACATCGAGGGACGTACTAAGCGTATTTGTGTACCAAAACAAATTTTTTATTAGTAAAACTATCCTGGAATACACCGTGAACTTGAATAGTCGTAACAAAACATAATAGCAACTTTAAAAAATACATATCATTGATTAGCTTAAAAAAAATGGTTATAGAACAAACATGGCGTCTAACATATTTAACATAATGTTGGTTCTCTACAACGTTACGAACGCGGCGCTGTTTTTTTTATGTAGTTTTCAAACTAAAAGTTGCAATATAACTACATAAAACAGGGAAAAAGTATGGCTTTTAATGTGTGTACATACGTACATGCACAATAATTTTTTTACTATTATCGCCACGTTAGCTACGTTCTCAGTAGTCAGGAACTGAGCAGCGTGATATATCATAAATTTAACTCAAAGAGGTTAGCCAAATCAGCTACGTTAGAACGAGGTTTGGTATTTATAAAAACATTAATTAGGGGAGAGATAAATAAGGTCACTAACTACAGCCTTGTTTAGCCACCTCAAAACATCAAGCCTGTTGCTTATTCACCGAATATTTTGAGGTTACTAAATCTTTGTGCAGCAAACAATTGATGCAGTGATTAATTACTTTTTTTTCGTTTAACATTATGGTAGTTTGAAGCTAATAATGGTTAAAAAATGTTATTATTTTTTGTTTTAATAAGTAACATACCAATTTAATCAATAGCTAGAATAAATGTTATCTTTACGAAATTAATTATAACTAGTGCATTCGCAGAAAATACAAACGATTAAATTACTTTGGAATCATTTAACTTTTTTTATGATATCGATTTCGGGCTGAACTTTTAAAGCGGGTTTCTTACATTATTCTGATACAGTGAAACTACAAAAACAAAGGGAACTAGTAAACTAAATCTTAAGGATAAATGATAGTTGTCAGAAGTAGAAGAAAAAAAAATATTTAACTGATCATTCAATCATTGTCAATCTTCGTAAATTATCCATCGGCTGGCAAATATAGCACAGCAGGACACACTCGTAAGTCTTAGGCCAACAAAAAAAAAATATCTACTTTTAGCTCCTTTTTTTTTTATGCGTGCGAGTTGGCGCAGGGAACTAAAACGTTTTCCGTGCGGAAACGCAAGCGTTCCGAAACTGCACAGACGCTCACCGATGCGTGACACGAAGCGCTCATGCACGCGCAAGTTCGGGTGGGACCGGTGACACTTTTTTGTCGCTTCACACTCCTCCTTGTTAATTTTTATTTTTATTTTGCAGAGAATGTGTTTCGGACGCATTGCTCGTGAAATTCGCATCTTCGAGTACATTTCACGCTGCCCCTTAACCCCCACCCCCCCTCCATCACCCCCCACCAAACAAAATTTTGCTCCCCTCTGTGAGGGAACAGCAGAGATTTTTTTTTAAAAAAAATTAATGTTGAAAGGAGCTAATGATAATCAGAAGCCCCCGCGATATAACGAACACGGGTCGATTCTCAGAGCTCGCGAGTGTTTTTTTTTTGTTTTTTTTTTCGCTGGCGAGCGCCGGGGCTTTAGTCTTCCGACCAATTAGGCGGGCCGTGGGCCAGCCCGACGCGTGCAAATATGCCCGTGCGCGGCCGCTTTGTTCCGCACGGGCTGTTCCGTTTCACGACGCCACGCCCCGCTGCCCTCCCGCCTATCCGGGCGCGCATGCATCGCTAGGCCCCGCCCACCGCCGGCGAGCGCACTTGCACCGAGCCAGAAGGCCGGCCTCGGTGCGCCAACTACGAGCCCTCCTCCCGGGTCTAATTCTGTGGGATATTTTCGCAACGGCCTTTTCGGGGTTGGCGGGCTGTGCAGGAGGGAGGGGGGGGGGGGGGTGAATCTGAACGCATTTTCGCGGCAGATTTGGCACGCCAGAAATATAAGCCTGTTTTTCATGACGAGGGGGGGGGGGGGGCGGCGAACCGTCGCAGTCCAAGCGTTGCTAAGCCCCTTGTGACGTCATCGCATCGAGTTCCGTGACCGCGGAAGGCGACAAAAGAAACAGGCGGGTGTGAGATTTGGAGTGAAAAAGAGGAAATCTGACCATAACCACCCCCCAGTCGAATTTTTTTTTTCCGCGATGGTTAAAAAATGTTAACGAGGTCACGTCACACAAAAGTTACATTTTTTTTTTTTACTGGGTCGCTTACTGCCTACTGCCAGAAAAAGATAAGGTGATATCCTAATACGTTTTAAATCTTCCACTATCCCATAGCGACTTTTCACGTCGGATCCAATAAACAAACAGCCCACCATAAAGACATGATACTTTTCATCTGATCGACCACAGGATACAATGTATTTAGTGACCACTCAGATGGATCTGTGGTGTAACAATGAGAACATTTATCTCTAGGTTTGACACCATATTAGCTAGATTAGTTTAATGTGTTTTCTTCCTCGTTCTGCTGGAGGATAAAACGGACCAAATTGCTAGTAATCGCGAATAGTTTCGGACTTCATAAAAAGCTAACCCGCTACAAAAATTACAAGCTGATTTTTTAAAAAAAAGTGTGTCTGTGAAGATTTTGCAATTTATGGCGTTGCGAGCACAAGAAACATAGCCAAGAGGTGACTCTGTGAAGAAAGAAGTTTTTGTAACACCGAAAAAATAGAAAGAAAATAATAAAAGAATGAGTTTTCTGGGACGCAGCTACAGCACTAAAGCTCGACCTAATCCCGAAACTTATTTCAAAATGGAAGGCGCGGGACAGACTACAGCGTGGCTCGCAAAGGCTTTCTCCCTTCTTCTTTTTTTCCCCCACCACCCGGGGCTCACAAAGCGCTAGAAGAATCCGCGACAAAACACGCCTTACGCGTGTGTGACATCATCTCTACCCCCCTGCGAGACGCATGAATACGTCATCTCGATCAGGGTAGAGTTGGGTGGAGGGGGGGGAAACAGGAGAAAGAAAATGTTAGGGTGGTGTTGGTGGGGGGGTGCGGGGGGGGGGGGGGGGTAAAGCGCGATCAACAGGTATCCTCTCCTCATTGGCGCACGGGTGACACTCGAAAAACACGCTGTTAAGACTGCCTAACCCCCATCGGGCCATTATCGGCAGCCCCCGCGCCAAAAGCGACGAGATATAAAAACCCCTCCTAGCCTCCGGGGAGAGACACAATGCCGGACCGACGCCCGCGCGACGGTGGTAGTAGTAGTAATGATCAGGCCCGGCCGCACTTGCAGAATAGCGGCCGCCGGTTGGGTCCGGGGGCTCTCATGCGCGCGAGGCGGACACGCCATTGGCGCGCGCGGGCGCGTGAGACGAGCAGGGAGGGGGGGGAGGGGCGCCAGGTGACGCGGGAAGCTGTCTTGCGGAGTCGGCGGCGCGCGAGATGGGATCACCCCTGCCTCCCGCGGGGTGTCTCACAAAAGCAGCTCCTGTCGGGAAGTGGCACTCGGGGGTAAGTGGCCCTTTCTGGGGGGGAGGGGTGTTGGGAGTTTCCGCTCAGCCAACAGGCTGGTCCCACATCCCCAATCCTCCCCCTCTTTTTTTTTAATGTTCCAAGGATATCTTAAGAAAACAAGCAAATTTTGACGTGACAACGTCTAATAAATCGATGATCGCCGGCTGCGCGCACGAAAAAAGTGTCCCGTAACGCACATTGTCCCGTTACGCCGTGTCCCGTTACGCTCATTTTACGCTTGCGCCGCATCTATCTCTCTTCCACTCGATTTGAACAACCATCGATTTGACTTTTTCGAGGCGCATTTAAACTTGAAACACTCCCATTCGTTTACTACTTTTGCATATCATCGCCCTTTCCTTAACAGAATAACACAGATTGGAAGAAGTTAAATAGCAAACATGTATAAAAGTTATAGTTAAAATAATCTCTTCGTTAAAGTAATAAACATATTTGATTAAATTAGTGCAAATAAAAGTAAATTTGTCAATTAAATTTTAGATTTCATTTCAATCCTTCTTTGTATCCATACAAAATAGTGATAATTCAATAAAAATAATTCAATTTTATTCATAAAAGTATGCAATCATTTCATCAATGTTTTGTTATGACGTTGTCACGTTAAACTATCGTCCGTAAATCGACTTTACAGATAACCAATTTTTTTTAATGTTCCAGGGATATCTTAAGAAAACAAGCTACTCCTGGAACACGAATTACTACGTAACACGAGAAGTCTGCCTGGCCACGAGCTAGAAGTGATCAGCATCGTTGGAAAAACTTTTATTGAACTGCAGAAGATAAGAAGACGCAAACCTTTTTTGGTGAACCAAGCTCCGTGACAATGGAATGCACACCCCGCCGCAATATAAATGATTCTCACGTGAGTTTATTGACTGTTCTTCTCACGTCGACGTAATCGAACCGTCTGTTAGCCAGTAATATAATACTTAGCCGTATGTATATACAGGTAAAAAGGAAGGGAGAAATAATTGTAGCTTGACATGGAAGAGACTGATGACCATACAGTTCAACAACACCATGAAGCGTTTATATAAAAAATATCTAGAATCTACTACAATTTATGATGACCACTGAAATTCCTCGGGATGCCGATTATAAGGAATTGTCTTAATGTTCTTATTTTAATATATGTAAATTATATTATGTATCTTCAAGTATACCCTACTCAGTGATTACAACTCGAAGAAAGAAGACATCAGAAATTTTAAGCCAACTGGGGAGGATAAGTTGGTACCTAATGCGAGGTTTTCAGGCCGGGTTTATAACCTACGCAACGACGAAACGGAGCTTTTCGCAACCAACGCAAGAAAAAATCACTGTCTTTTACAAAGCACGCAGGTTGCCAAGACGTCACCAACCTTATAAAATTGTAAAACGGTATAAAACAAATTTCTTCCCCGAGATTCTTTTGAATATCAATATCTATCAAGGAAACAAAATTGTCAGTAAATGGATCCAAAAATTGTTATTTTCATTTACCACTAATATAATAAAGTGATATCGTAGATTTCTAAGCACATAACGTCTCAAAACATTTTCGGAACACTTATCTTCTAATACGGCCGTCGAACATGCAAGCCAAAGAGCAAGAAAGTTGAAAACTGAACAATACTTTGCGTAGCGTTGTTTCGTGGTTTGTAAACCAGCCCTTAGAACCGCAACCAAATCGGGATCACGTAAGTAATAAGTCGTTAAACAACCGTTACAGATTCTTGAAAGGAGTTAAGAGACATACATTACACCTTATATCTTCATTTCTCCACCATGTAATGGTACGGTCACCGCTCAAATTTCACAGATAATCCTATGACGACGAGAAGACTGCGCGCCAGTTCAGAGCCTTGCGCTTAGAGGCGACACCGCACTAGAAGCACCAGCGAACTTCACACTTATCATCCCGTCTCCGTAATACAGACGGCCCCCTTAAGTGGGTCAGAGCCCACGAAAAAACTAGCAAGAACGCTCCCCCCCCCCCCCCCCCAAACTACACCATTCTTTTAAATCTTAGCGGGATTTTTACCTTGCCATCAGGGATTTTTTTTTAAACGGCGACGGTTTATTTAGCTTGATAAAACACGTGAGCTAGACTTGTAAGCACACTTGTTGAGTCAAGTGAAATAATCATTGGATGTCCACCAGCGTTGCATACCGGAGCCTGTGTAGTAATACCAGATGATAACAATGTGTATTATCAGAAGAAGTACTTAAAGTAGAGTCATAACAAAAATAATTTCAAAATCTAAGACGTCAGGGCGTACTGGAAGGACAGTGTCACGCAAAACTTTAATACTACTTCTTTCCACTAATCCTAGACTAGTAGGCCTACCACAATTTAACGCGTATTCAGCTATCCACTTAAAAGTTTAATGACATCGCAAATATGATATTTTTTGTTCCTTAAAATATGCGCTTGCACATAAATTCAAATACAAACATAAAACTTTCCTAAAGTATTTTGTGGAAGTTGTAAAAATTAGTCAACACAATATTTTTTATGTAAACATAAACCCTCGAGTGATGTCAAAGTGATCCTGGTTGTATGAAAATCTTAGACGTGTTGGTTGTACGAAAATCTTAGACGTGTCGTCATGTCAGTAATGCATCTGTGTTAGTGAGCAGAGTTTCTGGCCGTGGTGGTAGCCATGTTTGTTTAAGTTTCAGCTACGTTTCAAGTCAAAAATATATATTGTTCTAACATGACTTCGTGAATTATATATATATACATATATATATATATATATATATATATATATATATATATAAGTGTAAATCCTGACCGGGTAATCTACTCGTATAATTTTTTTTTTTTTTTGCCACCGTGAAATTCAATCTCATTGGTTGCCATTTGTTATAATTCCGGGATTCGTTTCTGGTTTCATGTATGTTTCCGCGTCATTGCGGAACGGGTTTTAATGGTAAAAAAAAATACATTAGGCTGTGTCAACAAACAGAACGAAACAGAACACTACAGTTGAACGATCGCGTTTTTTTTTTCCCCTTTAGCGAAATCGTGGCTTGAAGAAGGTACGGGAAAACTTCCGTTAGTTCGGTAAAATTGCCGGGGAGTGACTGCGCATCTTGCCCGCGTTTCTTCGCAGGCGGCCCGGTGTGCGAAGGGAAGAATGATGGAGGGGGCGTTGTTTGGGGCGGGGAGGGGAAAGTGGGGGGAAACGCAACCGAACTGTTTGTTGCCGGCCGAACGACACTCCGCACAACAGGCCAGAAGAGACAGTTGTAGCGGGGAGAGCCAGCGGGGACCAGAAGTCAATGGCAGTAAATCTTTCGGCGTGTCCTCCCATTCAACATTGGCACAATGGGAGAGGAACTTCCAACAACTACTACTCGTGCACTAGGACAAACTTTTTACCTTTTACGATTTTTTTTTTTTAAACTTCTTTTCTGTTATTCTTTTTTTTCCTTGACTTTTTTTTACGACTCACCGCTTTCGAACAGGATAGGGGGGGGGGGGGGGGGCCACCTTCCCTCGAAAGAACCCTCTGGCGTGGTTTTAAACAGCACTCTGGGAATGACAACTGTTTGGCCCTCGAAAAAAAAAACCACTCCCTGTTTCATTTGAATGTGCAAATACAGGCGCGCGTCACGTCACAGAACCAGCCTCCCTGGCCTTCTCGTGAGAGAGGCTAGTTTCTGGCGCGGTTCACATGAGTGCGAGACCCGGCAGCCTTCTTTCCACAGACGAGAGAGCCAAATACCTGAAGTACCCCGAAGTTCGTGTTTTTTGAAGTGACAACGTCTAATAAATCGATGAACGCCGGCTGCACGCACGAAAAAGCGTCCCGTAACGCAATTTGTCCCATTACGCTTTGTCCCGTTACGCTCATTGTACGCTTGCGCCGCATCTATCTCTCTTCCACTCGATTGGAACAACCATCGATTTGACTTTTTCAAGGCACATTAAACTTGAAACACGCCCATTCGTTTCCTACTTTTCCTATCATCTTCCTATCCTTAACAGAATAACACAGATTGGAAGAAGTTAAATAGCAAACATGTATAAAAGTTATAGTTAAAATAATCTCTTCGTTAAAGTAACAAACATATTTCAATTAATGAGTGCAAATAAAAGTAAATTTATCAATTAAATTGTAGATTTCATTTCACTCCTTCTTTGTATCTATACGAAATAGTGATAATTCATAAAAATTATTCAATTTAATTCATAAAAGTATGCAATCATGTCATCAATGTTTTGTTATGACGTTGTCACGTTCAACTATCGTCCGTAAACCGACTTTACTGACAACCAATTTTTTTCCGTATCTTTAATGTAGCTATCCTAACCAAATCAACCGTCCACAAATGTTTTAAAGTAATTTATAATGTAGCTTACCTAACCTAATTGACCATTAGTATCCTTTTATCAACACCGTCATATTTATTTAAAATGAACAAAAAAAATTACCGAAGATGCACGATCGAGTGTTTGGCTCTCTCGTCTGTGAAAATAAAACTGCCCCATATCCTCGGCCTGAGAAACGGTGTGCGTATGCGGCTAGGATTCAGACGTGATTTGGCTTTGCTTCAAAGCTAACGTAGAACAGAAGTAGACTATTACTGAGAATCAATACGATGTTAAAGCCACAAAATGTAATAACTAACAAAATATATTTGTTAAGTGTATGCATTTAATAAACATAATTTTATCTTGTTTAGTTTTTGAATAGCTATATATTTTTAGTATACATGTTATGTGTCGTTTAATGCCACTAAGTTCTGGGAGGACCAAACACATGTTTCATAGCTCTGCAGTAGCTTCTTATATTTAAAAAAAATCACACTTTTACTGGTTAAGGTTATCATGTAATAAAACTAAAAATTATGTTTAATACTGTTGAAAACAGTTTGTCTGGAAAACATTAATTAGATGTACACTATAGCTACTTATTTGTTCATAATTTAAGTAAAACCAGAGGTAAACAATTTTTGGAAAAAATTTATTAACAAGTAAAAATTACTTCAATGAGTTTTGATCAATATTTTAGGTATTGCTTCTTGTAGATTGTGTTGTATAGTCTCAAATCGCTAGTAAGAGAACTATTAGTATGGTAAAAAACAGTACGAGTAAAAATCTAAATATACAGTGGTCTAAAAATTTTTTTTTTTATATTGGCAGAAAATACGTTTTTAAGAGGAATTTTTTTCGGGTGCCTTTCTTGCAATAGAGTCATGTGAATCGCGCTCTAACGCGCAGAAGGTCGCTAGGCAGTTACACTTAACTTCTCTGCCCCCCCCCCCCTTTTTTTCCGTTCTTTTCATCTTATACCACCCCTCCCGAAATCGAAAAATGCCCGGGCGATATGTTTGGCATGTTTCTGCTACTTTCTTCTTCGCCCCTCGCTGCAAAAACCATCCCAGGAAGGCGTGGCAGTTGTACCGTTTTGTTTGCCAGGGGCCTTTACCCTCCCCCCTTTACCCTCAAGTCCCACCAACCCCTCTGGGCCGGAAACCAATTGTAAATAATAAAAAAAAAGGAGTACAGAATGTTTTCTGCTGTACGCTCCCTCCCCTCTTTCGGAAAGTATTCCAAATGCAGCGACACTTCTAGTTGTTTCCCCACCCCCCCCCCCCCTCCTTAACGTGTGCGTTCTGCAATCGTAAAAAGAAATAGATTTAAAAAAAAAACGAGGGGTTGTAAGTCGTAAGTGGAGTGTGACAGTTGGTTGCTCTTGGGGGGAGAGAGGTTGATACAGCCGCGACAGAACATTGACAGTCATTGTGCCTGCGGAGATGTCGTCTAGGCCAGTTCACTCCGACAGTCAGTCAGTCAGTCATTTCCCCGAGGCTATTGTCGATGTGGCTGTTCCCCCACCTCCCTACCAAACACCCATCGGACAAACGTTTGCGAGGGTCTCGTCTGAAACAATCACACTCGGACACCTCCCAATGACAATGCTCATCCCGACGTGCAGCGGCGAAGGGGGGAGATCAAAGCGACTGGGTTGACGCGGGTGTGATTGTCTGGTGTGCATTGAGGGGGGCTGGCAGAGCGATGTTTTGGTCGAGCTGCTTCCCTGCCCGGGGTGTTGGAAGGGGAAGGGGAGGGGGGAGGAAACGGAAGTGATAAAGCCAGTTAGCCTACCCTCCCCCAACCCATCCACCACTGTAATGACCGCGTCTGTTTCGAAGCGATGCCCTGTGGTTTCGCGCGCGAGCGTCTGTGGAATTATGTACTCCCAGGCCGAACCCAAAACGGTAATCTGTCTGGTGGGAGTTAACATATTAAAAAAAAAAAAAAAAAACCTTGCACTGGGTTATTTTTTTTATCGATCTATTGCGTGAAGAGTGTTTATGGTGAAACAACTTTTTGGTGTCTGTAACAAAATATATTAGCGACTAAAGATAATTACACGTGCAAACAAAACATATCACACATTTTTAAAAAAAATACTTGCAATTAAATTTTAAAAATTCTCTTATTGTTTAAATATAAATATCACAATGCAAACAATAATATTTTTTTATACAAACAAATCTTGTTTGTTGTTAAAACACCCTGTCAGGCATAATTTTCACAAGTTATCTTAAGTTTAGTTATCTTCGAACGGTGGAGAAATGGGACACTTGAACCTACACGAACTTCCGAGTTTACAATAATTGTGTAGGCTACTTGTTCTTCGATACGTGCTGGGCCATCATAGAGTTGACTCTAGCGTCGATCTTGCCGTGGTGAAAGTCAACCCATTTACCATCGCACCAAGTTATCATGACATCTCAGCAATCACAACCTCCAAAGACCCTGGACTTTTATTTTCAAATTTAAAAAAAAGTATATCTTTGGCTGAATAATTTAACTGATTAAGACGTTTATTTAATATTTTAGTAAGGTTAAATAAACTGATGTAACTTATGTACGTGCTCTTTTCCTTTAAATACCAGTTTTTGGCTTTTTAATATACTTATATGTTTTTTCCTGTAACATTGTTATATACTTTATCTTGTTTTTAAATTAATTGCTCTTTTTAACTTTAAACTTTATAAAGTGGGGAGATTTTATTTTTATCTAACTTCTACTGAAGAAAACTTTTGGACCAGTCACGGGGATGAATTCCAAAGTAAATTTTAACTTATTATTAATTTTACCTAAATAAGGCGTTTGCTTCAATGACGCTGAACGGATTCGGCGTCGATTTAAGTGGGAGAACCATCCCTTGCGAGTAGGTATTGCAGATGGCCTGATGTGCCCCCACTCTCCGCTCTTTCCCGAAGTCCATCTCACCCACGAAAACATCGCTTGCGAGGGAGCATAAGGGAGGGTGGGAGGGAGAAGCCGATAACAAGATACGTCTTCTTGACTCCTGCAGCACACGAGTGGGATATCTAGCTTTCCGCCCTGTTTCAATAAAAAATAATATGTATGTGTGTGTGTGTAACAAAATAAGGAAGGGGCAGAAACTGTCAGGAATGGAACTTGATTTATGGGCACGAGGTCGAAGAGGTCAAATCGCCTCCTCTTCCCCCCCTCCATCATCTTTTTCTTGCTTTTTTCCAGTCCACGGCTGTTTTTTTTCCTACATCCCTCTGCCTCGTGGCGATTGTTCGCGACGCGGCTTGCAGACTTCGACGTCGACAGATGCGACGCGCGAATAGCACAGCGCTGCAGCGAGGGGGCGAGAGAGTACAAAAAAAACACCAAAGGACACGAAACGTAAGGATGGGGGGGGGGGGGAAGAAAAAACTTGCCGTGGCGATTATGCGTCTTTTCGCCCCACCTTCCCGTCACACGTTATTTCCATGCGCACTGATTCCTTTTATTATTATTATTATTATTTTACTTCTTTCCGACTGGCTTTCCGGAATGATCTATTAGATTTTTTTCGTGAAATAGAAAAGTAAAAAAAAAAACCTATTTCTTGGATTCCCCTTTTGTGGCAGTATCCCGGCAGAGTCCTCTGAGTGTAACTGGATTGGCAGGCGAGATTCATCGCTCCCAATCGTGAGAAAGAGAAGGCAGAATTGGAGAATTCGGGAACGTTATGGATGTCGCGCTTCGTTTAGCAATCCTTGAATTCGTTCGTCCCGGTGTTCAAGGGCAGAGAAATTGAGCTCTCGGTATATATATTTTATTTTTTTATATTTTTGAAAGAGAAAAGCTATCCCCCCCGCTTAGACGCGAGTTGCCCTATACTCCGACCGAATATAGGAGGACATGCAAAACGCGTCGCTGTCGTTCGATTTGCATTGAATGCCGGGATCCGAACGGCGTTCCGATGTCGTGCGTCGGATCACCGGTTCCCGCCCCGGTGAATGGGATGCGGTGACTTCCCGTGTTCCCGTAGGTTGGAGTCCCACGGGAACATTCCGCAGGTCGCCGTTCTTGCGCCAGACGGTCGAGAGAAGAAAAATAATGGGGACATGTGCCTCCAAGTATAAAATCACCAAAAACTGTCTCAGTGCCCATAATCGCTAAACGCGCCTCTCTCATTTGGCGTAGATCTTGGGTTCTTGGATTCGATCCCACAACTCAACCTTAATTTAAATTTTACCGCCATACTTAAGGCTTAAACAATAAACTGTATTTTATCATCCTAAAAACTCAATACATTCACTTGGCTATAAAAAAGTTATTCTTATAGATAGTATATTTCTAGGTAATTTTAATTTGTATTGCATGAACTTTAGCTAAATTGAATTTATTCGATAGTTTTAACGTTTCAAGTGTAGGTATACCAAGTAAGGTCCGCGAATGGTAGTTTGTATGAAGAACTGTGTCTCTACGTATTACTCTGGTTTTACTCCCTTACTTCTGCATTTCACATTTCTTGCAGGGATAGAGCGACAAATACATTGTGTGCGAAATATACGTTAGATCTCCGTGAACATACTTACTGAATTATTCTGGACAATATATATATATATATATATATACAAGAAAAATGCCAAGTTAAGTTAAGTAAATACAATTGCATACATTTCTAATTACCGATGCTTTTTTAATTTTTTTTCTCTCATAAACTCAAGAAACATTATTCTCTGTCGGACTTCATTCCTTAAGTAATTATTTATCATTTGATTGGAATGTGTCATTTGCTTTAACCGTACATAGTTTAATAAGCGTAAGCTTTATGAATGTAATAAAAAAACAGAGATTTGTAGTCTTCTGTATACATTACCCACGTCTGCAATTTCTAAAACTTCTAAAAGTTTTCGAAACACTTCACTTCGGATATAGATGGTAGAAAAACAAGTCGAAACCCAAAAAGTTTAAAGTTAGAGGTTGCCTGCGTTGCTTCTTGCAAGGAACATAGAAATTATAAAGCATTTTGATGACCTGAAATGAATAAATATAGTTATAGTTAGTTTAATTCCTACAAAAATTATTTGTGAGAACCTTTTTCGTGCGTGATGGTCAAAACTGCCACACCTGGAAGTGACCGAGAATGGTAACAGTTAAAAATAATTGTAATATACTTTTAGTACTAAAGAGTGATATGTAATATCTAACCTAGGTAACCAGCAAATTCATATGTTCTCGTGTTCCAAATACACTTATAATACGAAACTCGAACACGAAATTTAACGTAGAATTCTTTAAAACAATACCGAGCGTGATAACTATATATGCAATTGTATTTTCAACTAAATTTCTGAACGCGCATCACACCTAGCTTCCGCACCTTCCGCTAAATATTGCTGCCGGTGCAGTAACGTTGACTATCGAATCTTCGATTTGCAGAGCGAAATTTCAAACTATACAATGAAACGGCTCCAATAAAAGCGAGTAAGTCTAGAGAAAATACTAAAACCGTGTTAGGATCTGATTTTCGAAAAGGAATTTTACTAAAATACTTTACATCTTGTGAAAATTCACTGAACAGTTAATACTATTTAGTTTCCCTTTGGCTTTGTGAACTTCGGTTCACACCATCCGCCATAGATAGCAGCACCGTCTGTTACATATTTCCATTCCTTTAATTTAGTTAATTACTCCAACCAAATGATGTATACCTAGAGCTAAGATGTTACAAATAAAAAAACTAAATACATTGGAAATTACTGCAAGACAGTTTTTTGTTAGAATATAAAATTCCGTGTGCACTGTGACTCTAGCAAGCTTTTTTACCGATGCCCAGTGACACCGAACAATAGAGACCTGAAAAATTCGCGGATTCATTTCGTGTTATGCTAAAATTCAAATAATTATACCTTAGTGCTGCTTCTGCCATTGGTTCACTGTTAATCTGGAGGACTGAGGGCCAATTAGAGACCCTCACTCATAGACGTGTCGAATCACAGGCCACCCAGTCGAGACGACTCACAAGTCAGCAGCCAATGGACAGTTGGCATTTGCCCGAGTGTTTAGAGGATATTGGAGTCTATCCTGAAGGTCATTGAACCCGCGAATTTTTCCGGTCTCTACCGATCAATGATTCAAGCCGGGTACTAGTCATGTACTCTATTCACAAGTCCCACACAAACTCGTCGGTAAAAGTACCACTTAAAGACAACGTGAACGAAAACTTTCCCGTTGTTAACTTCAATAGTTCCGTACTTAATTCCGCAAGTAGAACACGCCTCACATTACAAAGCAATTTTTTGCATTTACTCGTGCATGCTCGTTAAGTTATGGGAACTGTCATTACAGCTACTTAAAGACGGCAGATTGCGTGTTTTCGCCAGCTGCCTCGTTTAGAACGTCGGTTTATCTGAGCAAGCAACGTCTAGAGCTCCGTTTCAACTTCCCTTGGGATATATCATTTTCACTTTATTTTTTTTTTTAAGTGAGGAGCTACAATTTTAGAGTATTACGAAAATTCCGATCGCACGAAGGGAATAGTTAAGATACGTGGTGGGGGAACCGGTAGAGGCGAGAGGTAGAAATGATACAGCATAATTGCATACTTGCGAACTCGCATACTTTCACACTTGCATACATACCAAATAGCATCATTTACCGCTCGTTTACTTGCACATATATATTTTTTTGATCTGCGATCTCAGACAAAGAAGTTTCACTTTTACCACGTGTGGATTCCACGCAAAAATTCATTATTGCAGTTTGTTTGTATTTTTTAAACAAATATTTTCAACAGATAAAAATTTACAAAATTTTATTAGAATATTTTTTACTATTAACGTTATCCATTCAAATCGAATTCTACTGTCGCATTCTCTAAATATGTATTCAAAAATATGTAGATTAAACACTGAAAACTTAAAAAAAAAAAAATGCTGTTGAAAATGAGCCCTAATTTTTTGGTTACATCAAAAAGTTTATTTCTCTGAATATATTCAAGTTTTTTTCTCAATATCATTTTCTGCGGCATGAAATTTTCTCAGGTGGATCTTTAGGAAGAACAATAAATTTTTGTGTTGTGAAGTTATTCGTTTCAAAACACTCAAAAAGAAAATCTACGATTTGATGTAGCTTATGAAGGGAATTAAAAATTTATTTTCATAAAGGATTTCATAATATGTATACAATCAGGCTCAAAAGTTTACTCCCAGTTTATTTACACGTAGTAAATTTACGGGGTTTTCAACGAAGAATTCACTCTAAATAAACAAAAAGTTCTTAGTAATTTCAGATAGCTGGATATGCGTGAAAACTGTTCAGTTTTTTTTTTCTGTAGAAACAGAATAAACGCCCACGTGGACGAAATAACCGTATTTTTTAAATGAGTCTTAGCAATTTTTTTATGTTTTTTTTTTTCATATATGCCAAGACTATTTGTGTTGAATGTAAGGGAACTTTATACCCGTGAATCTACGAAGATGCGCTGTATAATTTGTAATCGGCCTTCTTCGTAGATTAAAGGTGGAAATTTGTAACAGTGCGCGATCCTTGACCGATGACGTCACCAGACCCACATGCCAGCCGCGGCGTGCCGCGCCGGTATCCGGCTGATCGGACCCCATCTGACGTTGACAAACCACAGGGTCATTTTTACCCTCGCTGCGATGGGGGAGGGGGGCTATTGGTCAGGGGAGACGAAGTCATTCGCAGTCCGGCCGCCGGTTACCGGGAGAGTGGTGTAGGGGGGATGGAAGGAGGAGATGGAAGGGTGTAAGATATTAATAAAGACAAGGGATGGTCACCGATAGCCGAGGACGTGCGGCGAATGAAACTTTCACAAGCGTCAGGCTGATGGCTCCTGGACGGATAAGAGTCTCCGACGGCTAGCGGGGCTTGGGAGTTTGACGTGAGCCAGCACCAGGAATGCCAACTCTTCTGCTTGGAAAAAAATTACCTAAGGTAAATTTTTCCCTTAAACAATGACTACGGGGGGGGGGTGGTAATTTAGTGTTTCTAAGCAAATCTGTAGGATACGCAAGTTGGTAAGGGGGGGGGGGGGGCGAGAGATTGGCGTGTAGATCTTAACCTACACAAGTCATCTCTGGATAGCGTGCCTGTCTGTTATACACTGCCCATATTTTGGCCTACATGCGTGCAATAAGCAAAAAATTTTCAAATATGCAGTAAGTTTTCCATTACATATAGTATTAACGTTTACGTTTTTTCAACCCCGTTTCACAGTCACGATTTTGCAAGCGCAAAGCGGGCCCCCTCAGTGAGGGGTTTCTGGGATCTATGCCCACGTTTCTAAATATGTACGAATGGAAGTTACTTATTTGTACACTATGTGGGAAATGAATAATGCAATTATAATAATTTTACTACTTATTTAACCTTTTCCTAAATATTTTTATGAACTATACCATTTTACCACTCGTAATTTCTTACAAGCCCCATGGTACATTTTCTCACATGAAGTTTATTTGTCAACCGTGAACATTTTTCGAAATACACATTGCCATACATACATTTGGTCAAGTTTACGGGGAAAATTATGTGGCGAATCAGTCGTGCGTTGAAATGAGATGATTTCAACCAAACCTTTTGCGGATTTTTTGACCGCTTAAATATATATTTATTTTTGTTTCATACTTGTCAAAGCGTGATATGTTTTGATAGTTAGCAAGCTTAAGATTTTAAAAAAATCTTCTCAGTTGACCGAAAATCAAGTCAAAATTTGGGAGGGGAAGAGAGATTGCACGCGGATTGTGAAGTGATGTTAATTTTTGACGAATTGCGGAAGTGTATGCATGAAGTGCGGGAAAACTGAGCTCGCGTGTGTAGCTATCCCTGAACCGCCTGTAAACTTCTACTAACATAACTGCCCACGCGGTCGTACTTTTGGCGTGAAAAACCAACCACGCGCGCTCTAAAGGGGGTGGGGGGAATTATCTTCCGAGCGGCGATTTTCGTGCACTCGAAGAGGTTTTTCACGACCTCCCTTAACGGTCGCCACGCCTTTTTAGTCATTACAAATCAACCGCGCGGAATCTCGGAGTGGCGGTAACAAGAAAAAAAACGTTTTAACGCCAGTTTCATTACCCGTTGCGTTGCAGCGCGATACAACGGGGGGTTTACAACTCGCGACGGGGACGCGAGATTGCAGTTCTGTTAGGTCGCAGGTCACCCTGCAGGCGGCCGCCTACTACTAGATGCAGTTGCGAGCTCGTCTTCCAGGCAGTTGCTGTCTCTTGCAGAGGAAGCCTACGATTCACGCCGAGTATTCGACATGCCCGAAAAATTACCGAATACCTGCCTTCGGGTGACTTCGGAATTCTTTTGTTCAGGTGGAAAAAAAACGCATTTTTTTTATTTTGTCGTGTGTTCGTGAATGCCTAATTAATTAAAAATGGTCGATTAGGTCATGTCAGTTACATTATAAATACTTTAAACTAAGCGGACATTAAAAATAATATGAATTATTTTTAATGGTTGTTTAGTTTTAAAGTATTTACAATGTAACTGTCCTCACCTAACAAACCGGGACAAAGGATAAACAGTAGGAACTCACGTAATTTTTTTTTTACTTATTACTTGCGCAACAATATCCAAATAACAAATAAATCTTAAGTTAATTACATCGCATTTTAATTTGATGTCATTGCAAGACGAATGTAAAAGATGAGAATGTTCGTATATTCATTAAAATATTAGTCTTGGTTTTAATGGCTTAGTTTGTATTATTGTTATGAAACTTCCTACCTTTATTTGTTTGTGTCCGGCATTTAAAACAGACGTTTTTTTTTCACCTAAACAAAATAATTCCGAAGACACCCGAAGACAAGTATTCGGTAATGTTCGGGCATGTCAAATACTCGGCGTGAATCGTAGGCTTCCCGTCTCTGCAGTGTCTGCCCGTGCAGGTCTTGAGTCACAACTCAGAACAGTCGTGATGTGAGATCCTCGAGAATAATACGCATACCTTGGAACTGACAGCACGACCATATCTTAGAGACACGCAAGCTGGAACAATTATAACTTAGAAAAACCTTATTTAATGACGGAAGGTCGTCCACTTTTGTTCCTCGGCAAGGACTTCGAAGGCCATATTTAAAACCTCTAACCCATTTCCCGTACCATTCCATCTGTCATGATGTTTCCGCCAAATACTTCACTGATTTGACGATGAATTTCAGCCGCTTTCACGTCTTCAGCACTAAGAAAACGAATTACAACGCGTATTTCACCGTCGGCGGGATTCTCGGATCGGCGGAGACATGTTCAATTGAAGCAAAGGTAAACGCGGTAGAGTGTTTCCGTAATGGGGTCTGTGGCTTGTCAACACAGGTGGGTACACAGCCAGCTTGCGCGGAAAGCCGACCGCAGCGCTGCAGCGGTAGAATTTCAAAACGGTACTTTCTTTTTAAAAAAATCCGTACACTTAAATAACAACTTCATTGGATCGTGGGTCTTTGACGTCACACTGAAATATAAGTGACTTGATGTAAGCTTTTGGACATACGCCATTGCTGAGCACATGTATGTCTGAAGAAGAAAACTACAAAAAACCAAAAGACAAATTTGTGTTTTTGTCTTTTGGTTCTTTTGTAGTTTTCTTCTACAGACATACATGTGCTCAGCAATGGCGTATGTCCAAAAGCTTACATCAAGTCATGCACTCCCGTTGCAAAAATCTTTCAAAGATAATATGAAATATAAGTAGCCAATAATAAAATAACGAAAATCCATACGACCCACTCCGCCACGAGTGTTAACACAAGATTGGCCAAAGAGATTGGTACTGTGGTATGTCGAACCAAAAAAAATTGATAATAAATAACTAACGTCCGATTCGAAAAACGTCGTTAAGTTTTGCCACTGATTCAGGAACTACAGCTGGGTTAATTTATAGGCAGGCGTACGTTAATGTGGATATAGCCTGTGTAATGAGTATATCTACGGTTCTAATCCTTTATTTTATTACATTTCAATTTTTTTCATGTTTATAACATACGTTCGATTATATTGTATGTGTTATATATTTTTTTAATTATTGTTTTAGAAAGTGGTTCAGAACTGTCGTTTGTTTATGCAACTTGATTTTTGTGTGGTTTGCCAAATGGTTTTGAGTGTAAGAGAAGAATTAAACTTGAACCATCAAATTGGTAATAAATGAATAAACAAAATCAAAGTCAGTCTTGGTTCAGAAGGCCGAGGCACGGAGATGGTTTGTGGAGGGTCCAACAGGAGTCCGAGATTGGGTCGGAGAAAATTTGTGAAGGGTTCGTTTGGGCTCAGCGAGGAATGAAGTTTTGGTGGGGTGTTGTTGGGTGGGGGGGAAGGGGGGCCGAAGGTGGAGATAACGCGGTCCAGGAGCGAGAGGTGATTTGTTCTTCGCCGCGGGGGGCTGTGACCCTAGGGGCGAGGGAGCCCAGACCAGGGACGACGGCGATCGGTGGGAAAACAGCGCTCCGCTTGTGGCACGACCCCTCTTCGCATCCAGCCGCGGACAGAAAAAAAGAGGGAAGAAAATTAGTCTGCGGTCTCACAAACTAGACCTTCGTGTGAAATGCGTGTCTTTTCAACGAAGCGCTAGAGAAGTAGCAGTTTTAAAGATGGCGGGAGTTTTATCGTCGCACGGTTAAGCATAGAAAGGCTTCAATGACCATTACGCCTGTAGTCGGAGCACATTTAAATTGGGTGGCAGGGGGGTTGGTGTTATTTCATATTTCATATCATCTCTATTGCGTGTTTTTGCAACTAAAATACATTTAAAATCTTTCTATCTACCAAAGTTTCCAGTAAAATCATCTAAATCATTTCATGTATCTACCAGTAGTTAATAATTTTTTTTCTTGGTTAATGACGCAACATACGCTAAACGCCACAGAAAATTGCGACGTAAACAAGATTTTCTTAGAGTCCTTGACGACAAAGGTCAGCGTTTTTCCAGCCCTCCTTGGAAATGTTTACGCCACTGAACGCCTTGTCGTCAGACCTAACTCCGGGAACATGCTACAAAAAAACCTACTGTTTTGCAGAAGTGTTTCAGTTCACTTCAACGTCTAGATCCGGTTCCCTACTTGAAAGTCAAACTTTTATGAATTCTTTGTCATTAAACAATTTTCTCTGTGTTTATTTTGTTCCTGCATTGACAAATAAAAAGACGTTAACATCACCATCGATGCACTGACGCAAAAAGTAAAATAACATGCATACAACAAAATTATCCTTAAATGTTAATATGTTATAGATTACTCACAAATAAGCATGTAAATAATGAAGACATGTTTACTTTCAGGTACTGTAAAAAAATAAAGTTATTTTACGAGGTAAATCCTTGGAAACTCAGTTGCCAAAAATATCACTTGTAAAACTGCAAGGCAGAGCTTTTGAAAATTATAAATTGTAAAAAGCTCCGCTATGCAGTTCTTCAAGTGATACCGTTGGCAACTCAGTTTCCAAGGATTTTCATTGTGAAGGTACGAAAAATGTTTTTACAGTGAGCGAAGTAGCAAAGTAATAAAACTTTTGAATTGTATTCTAGAAGATACAGGGTTCGGATCTCAATCAGGTCAAACTGATTTTGATTTTCCATTACCCGCTCTTCCCAACCCCCCCTTCCCTCCCCAACACCTCCCGAAATCACTACAGAAAAATGCTAGGAAGGTTTGGCAGCAGGCCATGACGTATATATATCTTCCGCGTATTTCCGTGCAATGTGTCGTGTGCATTAGTCTATATTGACTTTATTGTGGACCACACGTTAAATTCCAATACATAAAATTTACCTTCAATTTTGATTAAAATAGTCTTGAATTGTTTCATTAATTATTTTATCCTTAAGGTGTACATTAGTTGCCAACATGTGGTGATTTTCCCACGAGCTCGCACGCCGATATGACCCCAAAGAGAACGACTTCGTTCTCAATAACGCTTCATCAACAAACCTGCGCAGACACGAGCACAAAGAATGAATTTTAAGGGGGGGGGGGGGGGGAAAGAACTAAATCGACTGCTTTGGAATTTTTTTTTCTTTCCTCGCCACATACAGGACAAAGGTCGTTTGAGAAATTAACCACCTAACTAGCATCAGCCCCTTGGCCTGCCTTGTTCCTCGCCTAGAGTTCAGGACGCCTAATAGCCCAGGGATGGTGGCTTCGAATGCCACCTCAGGCGAGAGTGTGTTTAGGATTAATTAGTTTGTGGGAAAGTTCAAATCCTACAAGAGAATCTATCCCTCCCCCCCCCCCCCCCAAAAAAAAGTAGTGGTGGACGTGCTGCGGACATTCGTCATCTGAGATTGTGATTGGTTCCACAGAGTCGGTCTGGTGTTGGAACCGCAAGACAGTCCAATTCCAAAGAGCAATCAATCAGGAAGAACTGTTGGCCCCTCGCCATGCCCCCTGTTAACTGGCGAAGGGCCGATGGGTTGTTGGAACAACAAGATGCCTCCCTTCAGCGATCCCCTGCGTAGTGGAAACTGTACTCTATAGGTCGAACAATAATAACTCCCATAAAAACTGAATTTGACACGTGTGTGTGTTTACATGTGCTCACACACACTAGCTGATGTTGCCGTGCTTCTCTACAGACAGAGAACTCCCAAGCAGCTCATTATATACGCCCCTCCTCGCTCGTAGGTACGCCATTGCATGTTCCTGTACAAGTTCCGTTGCATGATTACGTCTATAACGAGTGTTTTTTACTGACATTTTTAGGTGTGAAAAATCAATTCACAGTTTTGCACTGTTTGTCATGTAGAAAATCAATAAAGCGCAATAAGAATGAAAACATAAACCCACAGAGAACATTAGGTGCTGTTTTTGTCGTGCTGTCCATAGTACCTGTTTATTTTCATTGTTGTGTTCACATATTTGCTGCGATGTCCAGATTTGGTGTCTGTCTACATTTACTGTTATTGCTGAAACTGTCTCCTCGTTGTTAGCCCGCTGTGTTCATCTGTTCTGTTATTCTTTTCTTTCTTTTTATCATGGCTGAATTCCTTCAAGGAATTATTGTGCTGTCTGATATTTAAGTTTGAATGTGTTCGTCCGTGGTGTGGTAGTTGTTTTGTCCCTCGTCAGGTTTATCTGTTTGATGTCAGCTGATTTAGGCTTGTTTTTGGCGGGTTTATGTTTTCATATTCATTTCTTAGTTTGCATTTATGAATTTTTTCCATAGTGAATAACTGTAATGGCGTGTGTCCAACGGATTATATTAAATCAAAATTCCCCAATGCATGACTCGTTTAAAGAACGTTTCAATTCACAGTGACGCGCAGGGAGCATTTCCTTATCTTCAATATTCCAGTACTAATTGTTAGAAGCAACACTAACAGTCTCATAGAGGCGAGTTACTGGTGTCGGTTCCTGGTGCGTAGAGGCTGTGAGGCGTGTGATGCACGAGTCAGTGTCGCCCTTATCGACTGGTGCGCCCCACCTGAGAATTTTATTCCAATAGCTCTCTGGCGTTTCTTGTTACGTCACAAACTTTCTCACAAGATGTTTACCAAACGTTATTTTCAACCTTACGGACATTTGCGTGAATTTTTACAACTTCGAACTTGATGATATTCAGTAAATATCTGTTGAGATATTTGGAGATGAAACAAAAAAAAATTGCCAGATATATACCATGACAAATTTAAAGGTTACAGCCCTCAAATAATAGTAATGAAAAAAAAAGTCAAATCACCAACTTGTGTGATTTCATTTTTATAGCATTTGTAAATCCTATTTCTGTAAATTTAACACGGTGTCTCCCTTTAATTTTCATGTTTTATCGCATATTTTGAACAGATATCTACTCACTTATTGTAATATAATGGGCATAACAATTCACACAAGTGTTTGTAAAAAAAATCACATCCACGACATTTTATTTCTATGTATCTGTTGGAAATATTTATGACAAAACAAATAATGCAAGACAGGTATCGTGTTGAGTTTACAGCTTATATAATAGTAATGCCATAAAATTAAGGAAAAAACTCAACATGGCGTGTGACAACGATCCTTAACGGTACTCTGTCCTTCTAGCAGGTCGGCGACCTTCTCAAACAATCTTTTTGTTGCGGCGGAGGCATCAAAAGTTGACGTCTCTTTTGTCGTGCTGGGCCTGTGTCCTTGGCATGCTAAAATGGCGAGGGCCACTTACAAAAAGGGCGGGCAGAGGGTAACACCACCCCAGCCCCTTCTCCTAACAATCCCAAAATACATAACGCTATGGGACGAGAAGAAATCCCCTTGGTAAAAGCGTAGAAAATGATAGGTACAGTGCAACGCTCTTAAAAATTCGGAAATTGAAGGGAAAGGAGGGAAGGAGAAGGAAACAAAAAGTTTCCAGTATCGTTCAGTAAAATATTTTTATTACCAAGCTCATCTTCGAGTTTTAGTTTTGTTATGACGTCAACCCACCCATAAGGGGTGCTGTGTTTTTAGGTACGAATCCAAAGAAAGGCAAGGAAAACAATATTTTCTTTATTAGCAAGTTAGGGTTATTTTCCAAGAAATTGCTGGTATAAAACCAAAAAAAATTACAGGAACTTTATAATTCGTTAACCAATTTGGGTAGTATTCAATAAGTGGATGTTTATGTTCCGTTATCACTTGTGGAAAATGACCCATAGACGTATTATTTGAATATTTTTTAAAACTATTTTGCATCTTCGAGACAAAAGGCAAAGGCAGTCCGTTGTGACGTAAATTCGTTTGCAATGAAGGAATTTGTACCTGGACCGGCATTTTCTGTATCAGCGTGTCCAAGTTATGCTACGCTTGGCTATGTTTCCTGTTGCTTCATTGAGTTGAAATTCTGAAGATTGACCTTCGAAACACGAGGAAGGTCACTGTCTAGGCGAGAGTGCGAGCAAACAACCCCTCGAAGCTAGAATTTAATTATTTTATTAGTGAAATTTTCGCCATTGCATTCTTGATGCTTTCTTCGTCTCCAAAAGCAACAAGCGTTTCCATGGCGTATCCATGGGTGACGGCTCTTGCAACGGCAGTGGCGTGCCCACGAGGAGGGTCATGTCTAATGAGCTGATGCGAGAGTGGTCTGCCTGTGGACTTCCGAAGCGAAGCGCGAGTACACTAGTTACCAAAAAAAAGAAAATTTGGGATATTTTGTTGGTTTATTGTTTATTGTTGTTGTTAATAGCACAGAGGCTAAAATAATCACATAAAAATAAAACATAGGTTTAATACATCCAATACTGACAACATTATAACAACGTATTCATACAAAATCACCTTGGTATACATATATACACCAACCGACTTAAAAGTTGGTATACAAGTCATTGCTGTCTTTTGCATAACAAATAGTTTCGTAAGTGTTTCCTGAACATTTTTAAATGTGGTCATTCTCTAATGTAACCTGGCAAATTGTTGTCCTATTCCTGGAGACCTTTAGCATAGATTGACTGTTGAGCTGAAGCAGTCCTCCTATATTGCAAATGGAACTTATTGCAATTACGTGTGGCATAAGAATGTACATTTGAATTTTTTTTTCTAACCTATTGCTTAAATATTTTGTGCGATGGTAAATTCTGTAAGAATACCGCATGTAGATATTAAGTACACTGTATACACACAAGCTAACTTTTGTGGTAGTATTGTTTTCTTTGAAATGTAGTGTATGTACTTCTGTGGGTGATGTGAAAAGGAGAAAGCTGGTAAATATTATAAAAGAGGGGTCCAAATGGCTGTAAATTTCGAGCGGACTGGCCGAGGTCGCGTTTGGCAGATACCGCTCGGGCTGGAATCCCGGGCGCCGTCTAGAAAGAACTGCATTGTCCGGTGCAGCTGGGCGCGGGGTGGTAAACACACCTCGTGTAACGGTGCCTCGGCATTGCGTGGGCCGGGCGTGTTCGGGGGCCCACGAGCTGTGGTGCCAGTAGGGAACAATGAACCACCAGACCCTAAAACACCCCCTACCCCTCACTCCACACCGGGGCATTGGCGGGGTGTTCGCCCGACATCAAGGGCGACCGCCAGGGTTGCAAGGTCCCGACAGGGAACAACAGGGAATTGCTGTAGAAAGACCCATCTGTGCGCGATATGACGCACAACTATTCCGAGTCCAACTTCGGCACGGTTCTTACAGTTTGAAAAACGACGGTGTCTTTATCATTTTTTTTTTGCGGAGATTCCTCGATGGCGGGGATCGCTATGTAAACAGCCTTAGAAACTCTTACCATTAAAAATAACTTATTCCTGTAATTTTATTTTTTAAACACAGAAAAAAGTTAAGTATTTCGAATTCTTAAAATACTACAATGAAAATGTTTGTCACGTGAAACGTGAATTGCCATTTTCAAAACGCACATTGACACAACTGTATATATATATATATATATATATATATATATATATATATATATATATATATTAACAGATTATTGCGATAGTCAAATATATACGTTCCATCAGATCAAATGCAAGCGTATCAACTCTAGCAAAGGCTTTGTTTTTTTAAATATAAGGGCATTATTTTTTATTTAGTGGTGAAATAAACTTTCAGCTGTTTTCTTAAATGAATTAGTGTTACATGAAGCTTCACGAATGTATCAACAACGAAAATACTAAACAAAAAGTTTTTACAATACCAACTAAGAAGAAAATATTCAAGCACAAAAGGCTGTAACCCAACATAAATATAATTAACTTACACGTTTAAGAATTCGTAAATAATGGGAATAATTGTACAAGAATAAAAAAAATATAGGGCCTACCAATGAAATAAATATGAAAACGCTTAATAAAGACTGCAAATTTATTACAAACATTCCGCATAACATCGCATCTAAATATACATGTGTTAAACAAGTACGTTATTAATCTGCGTCACATATACACTTATGTTAGATATAATTGAAAACATTAAGTTTTTTTAAAGAATCACTGTTTAATGTACTTTACGTTTTAACATTTGATTAGCTTTATTTAGGACTGTACCGTAAAAATCTCTGAATACTTATTGTATCAGACATATTTTAAACCTAGTATGTAGTTCTTATCTTCGTATGAAAACGTATTTTGTAAGAATGAAGCTGTAGAGAGTCGTCCATTTGTAGCCACGACGCTCGCTGGTGCTTCTAGCACTGTGTTACCCTCAAGAGCAATATCATCAACAGACGCGCAGTCGTCTTGTCGAGCATAGGGCCACTGTGAGATTTGAGCGGTAACCATAACATTACATGGCGCAGAAATGAAGGAAAAGGTGTATTGCGAGTCCCATAAATGCTTTCATAGCCAAATACATCCTTAATTACGTAGAGACCTGCAAAATTCGCGGATTCATTCGGTGATAGGCTAGAATTCAAACACATATACCACTTAGATAATTTTGTTATTGGCTTACTGTTCATCTGGACGAATCTCAACCAGTTGTAAACCCTCAACCGAAGAAGGATCGAATCACAGACAAACCAGCTGAGACGACTTACAAGTCGGCAGCCTTTGAACTTGCGTTATTTGCCCGAGTGTACAGGGGTATGTGCAGTCTATCCTGAAGGCCATCGAAACCGCGAATTTTGCAGGTCTCTATGTATTAGTCATTTTCATACACTAATATAAAAGTAAAACTTAAAAACGAAATACTAAAACATTACGACCATCACGACCTTAGCGTTTTCCTTTTCGTGAACAGACACCACTCGGAAACTTTGAGCAATTTTTAAATCGCGTGGTTTTATCCGGAGCTCTGCACACCGTGTGTGTGTGTGCCCGGGTAGGCGAATTGCCTTAATTTACTTTTTTTTGAAACTTCTACACACTTACCTAAACGCTTACAATTGTTTTAACGTATCGTATTCCTTGGAAATATAATACGAGGGGGAAAAAAAAATGTTCGGAGGCTATATTTATCTGTCTAGAATTTGTTGTGCCTCTTTTATGCTCTTGTTTCAATTTTCTGCATTCACACTGGGGGGGAGAGAGAAAATATTTTTTCTTATACGGGGCAATAAATTGTACGGCCCAAGTAAGGTTTAGGTTTTTAGAATCGATCTCGTCCGTCCTTCGACAGAAGTAGCGAACCTACTGCGTTTTTTTTTTTTTTTTTTTTTTTTTTTTTTACTCAGAGGTTTCCCCTCCCGTCCCATTTTTTCTTCTTCTTTTTTTTAAAACTTTTTTTTAATGCTTTCGAAAGAAATGAAGCAGACAGATGGAGAAAGATAGGCGCAGACCACTTCAAAGAGCGGAAAGCTGGGAAAGGGGGTGAGGGGAGGAGAGGTTTGGAAGTGGATTTCCAAAAATATTCCCGGCGGTCGTCGCGCATAGCCTCCTGTATCGTCCAGGCCCCGAAAAGAGAGAGAGAGGAAGATTAGGAAGAGGGTTTTGGTGTAGGAGGGGGGGAGGGTAAGACGCCCGCAATAAAACATATTGGCCAATAAAAGCCAGCCCTCGGGCGAAGGGTGTCCGCCGCAGACAATGTGTTCCACGGAACTGCAGGCACTTTGGCGCGGCTTGCTCGCGGCTGTGAACGAGAATCGTCAAAGTGGCGACGTCTCTCTCGGAAATTGTTCCCCCATTACCGGTTCTCGTGTCGGGGAAGCTGGACCGCAGTGACTGTTCTGGGTCCGGCGGTATTGCCCTCCCCCGCCGCGCGCAGCTGTCT
The DNA here is from genome assembly GCF_032445375.1 of Bacillus rossius redtenbacheri. NCBI lineage: Eukaryota > Metazoa > Arthropoda > Insecta > Phasmatodea > Bacillidae > Bacillus > Bacillus rossius. The sequence continues at coordinate 44,704,732 of NW_026962011.1, read as the reverse complement.
CGTTCGGCGCGCGGCGAGTTTTCCGGGGGAGCTGAATTGTTGCCCCTTGGAAGGGCAGCCCTTCAGGATTTTTCTGGCAATGGTTTGTTTGTACAGCGACTGGAAGGGCAGCCCATCCAATTTCTGAAAACATGTTCCTTTAAGTGTTTAAATAATCCTGAAAACTTGCCCCTTGGAAGGGCAGCCCGTCAGGATTTTTCTGGCAATGGTTCGTTTGTACAGCGACTGGAAGGACAGTAATTTCGTGAATGGCGCGGAAATCGCATGGAACGGTACTGCCATCTTCTGCGGATTGCGCAAACCAAAGTCCACAAAGACAAAGGAAAACTTAATAGTATTAACTGCTTATTTCATTTTAACATGATGGCCAGTATTTAAATAAAAATATCTTGTCGAAAATCAAGTCCAAATACGTTTCTTTTTTTTTTTTAAAGCTTTTTCGCTTTCATCGGAGCAGTTTCATTATATATGTACATACATACATACACACACATACAATTTCGGTCTGCAAATAAAATGATTCAGTAAGCGACGTATCTGCTCCAGCAGCGAATTTTAGCGGCGGGTGCGGAAACTACGTGCAAAAACGAAGTTGAAAACGCAAATTTCGTATATTTTTTCACGCTCGGCCTTATTTTAAAGAATTCTACGTTACATTCCGTCCCCGAGTTTTGAATCATAAGTGTATTTTCAACTTGAGAACACGTGAATTTGTTTGTTACCGAGGTCAGATGTTACACACCACGTTCAATTTTTTTTTTTTTTGCCTGTGAATTCATTCCAATAGCACTCTGCCATTTGTTGTTGCGTCACAAATTTTTTCCATACACATACCCAACAATAGTTTGCAAGCTGAAAAACAACAAACAAATGATCGTAAAAATTAACGATGGGTGACATATTAGAGGTTTGTTTAAATTTTGTAACGATTGCCTCTTATCATTGAACATTTGATTAATGCTTAATTATGCTTCTTACCTTAACATAAAATGCAAGACAGCCATCGTAATGAATTCACACGAAAAGCCCTCAAATTAAAAAAAAAAAGTAACGACGAGGAAATTAAATAGCTGATGTGTCGGGTAAGACTGAGACTAAAGAGGAAAAAATAAATAAAAGGGAAGGGGGGGGTTTGTCTGTAAAGTCGGTATACGGACGATAATTTTACGTGATAACGTCATAAGAAAACATTGATGAAAAATGGCATATTTTTTTAATTTTCAAATATTATTTACATTTTTTTTGCATATTTAATTTAAACAATTTGTTTAAATATAATCACGAACAATCAGTTTAAAAAAACACCTTAACCTGTTTGATATTATAGAAGATTTTCTCGCACGGTGGTTGGCCGGTTCTTGCACGCTCGGCTCAGGCGGAACGTGACAATTTTTTTCGTGCGTGCAGCCGGCCTTCATCGATTCGTAAGACGTTATCGCGTCAAAAACGGCGGTGCGGTCTACCGTGGCCGCTTGCCGGGACCCGTTGGAGGCGTACGTCCATCGCACATCGTCTCATCACTTCGCGAGATGAGGAAGAGGGGGCTGGAAGAGTAAGGCGTCACGATGAAGAAGGGTGGGGAGAGAGAGGAAGGTATGAAACAAAAAAAAAGGGTTGAGGCGGGAGGCGGGAGGGCAGGTCCAGCGCCGCCGAGTCGCCGCAGGAACGGAACCGAGACACAACTCCCACACACGTGGGGCTGGGTCAAGGTCACCGGGTGACCTCGCCAGCGCCTCGTCCCCCCCCCCCAGTCACTCTCTCGCCTTCCCGCAGCCTCAGCACAGCACGGGTTCGAGTCCCGACTTCAACCCCGCCAAACCAACCCACTCACAACACCTCAGGGTCACCAAACATCCGTTATCTACATCACCATTAAAAACCTAATATCTATTTTCACAACCAGTGGTAGTGGAGCGGGCAATCCGCGGCCTGGAACTATACCCCGGGGCCTATGGTTTGATGCCCGGATCTGGCACTCGGACCTTCGAGGCCCGCATGTGGCTATGATGACAGTACAGTTGCAGCTCACCCTGCGGCGGTGTTGCCTGATGGAGCGACGAGTCTGAGCTTTCCCGCAGGGTCCAGCAAGGTCCCCCCGTCGGCCGACCCCGGCTTGCGTCTGTCTGTCTGTCTGATGACATCACACGAGCCTCGAGGAGAATAATTGGCTTTGCGAGTCTCTTGGCGGCTGTTCTCGCAAAGGATGTAATCGAACCGTCTAGGTTAGACAATCTTATTCTTGCTTTTAACTGTAAATTGATTAAATTGGAATAATAGAAAGAAATATATGTATAATATTAATTCGCTTATAATATCTTCTTTATTCAATTGGTGTAAAAACAGTGTATATATAAATATAAATAATATTTATTATTAAAATAGTAATAATAAAATATATATAATAAACAAAATCATGTAAATAATGATATAAATAGAAATGAACGTCTCGTGTGTCGTAAGCTCCTTGAAGACCGAAACATTGTTAAGAATAACTAACGGCAGTTAAGGGATACGAAGTAATTAAAATTAAGAAGAGAATAACTTCCAGGTTACCCACTTTGATGATAACATCCCGGAGATTTAAGAAGAATATGCCGATTAGTAAAATGATGAATCTGTCTGCCTGATATGGAGAATGAAGAAGACGGAGAAGAGAACCAGAACTTATCCTAGCACATGGAAAATCATGAAGAATAAAAGAATATTAAGATTAAAAATTGGTTGCTTGTAGACCAAAATGAAGGCAGGAAGAATGGCCTATTGGATCAATGTAGTTGAATAATGGAAAGGAAGATAATTAGTATGATAAATGACAAATAAAAAAAAATTATCAGTGGTCGGTAGAACATCAAGATTATAAAGAAAGAAGGTAGATGGAAGATCACGATGGCAGTCTTAGAAGAAACATATATAAAATATTAAATTTTATATTTTATTACGTGTATAATATTGTTTGTAATCATTTGAGTGTTTATAGTTATGGTTAGCTCATGTTTATTAATTTATGAAATTTATAATATCATAACATAATATACGTAATATAATATAACACCTCGTAGCCCCAATAACCCCGGTATATTTCCAACATTGTTAATAATTAAATGGCAGCATGGGATTGAACAATGATAATAATAAGATACAAAACTCCTAGACTGCCGACGCCAGGGGTACAAATCTAGGATACAATAAGAGTTTAAGCCGACTTGTATTGTAACATCAAAAGTATCGCCAATTTTCTACGTGTCCTTCTGCCAGTGTTCTGTTTACAGTGTTTCTAAACCACTTTCATGTAAACGAATGACATTAGAGAAAAAGGTAACCCTACAACCACGTTTGAGAAATAGCAGATTTCATATCTAGGTTACATGGCACGCGCCCCTTTTAAGTCATCGTACGCAGGTCTGTCTGAAGAAACCACGAGTAGATTGATTGTCATCTCCTACGCATTGTCGGACAGTAGATAGTGTGAAGAAAAAATATGTGCAAACCACCGAAACAGGAGCACACCTTAACATTTGGCAGTATATTTTTTGCAACCAAAAAAAAAAGCTATACTCTCTGTAGACTTTTTCGTGCGCGTTCTCGCGAACTTCTCCTTCTGAAGTCTACCAAGCTTGATTCGGCAGCTAGAGAGCTCAATGTTTTCCTTCTGCTCAATATCGCAAGGCGTGTCAATTTATTTCCGGCCGTTAAGCAGTGCTATTTTATTACCTGGTAGTGAAATAACTTTCTTTAACGACCGTAGGTTTTTTAATACCATTTAGCGTCCTCCATTTTTTACACCGCTGAAGGGTTGATACAATATTTACTAAGTATATCAAGAAAAATTTAAGCACCACACTAACGTTATTTTTTATGTTTATATACCATTAAAAAATTACGTTTTATAAATTAAAATATCATTAGGTTCCAAAAGTTGCTTAATTTTTAATAATAAGTAATTTAATTTAAAATTTATAATCTCTAGAACTTTTCTTCTAATCTACAGGTACCTGTAACTAAATAACTTCAAAAAATTTCAATCTACAATCATAGTCAATAATTATTGTTGTAATTCCCCTTATAAGATTAAATATAGCTTATGAAATATGGTGTAAGACAACTTACAGGTTTATTTAACTATTATTATTCGTAATAATTTGCTAGCGCAGGTAAAATATAATATTGTGAGTGCTACAAATTATAAACTTCAATTTCGTCACATTATTGAACTGTAGTAACAAAATTCGTAGAAGTTTTACTACGTGAATAATTATGACAAAATTAATCTAATTTTACCAAGAAAAATGCAGAAAATGCTGAGAATATAGGCATATTAAACGAAAATGATAGTTCACTGCCGCAAACGGTGAAAAAGAGTATATTTTAATATTATCTTTGAAAGATTTGTGCAATGGGAGTGCATGACTTGATGTAAGCTTTTGGACATACGCCATTGCTAAGCACATGTATGTCTGTAGAATAAAACTACAAAAAAACACAAAAGAAAAAAACACAAATTAAGCAAAACAAATTGCTGTTGTCAACAGGATATAAACACCACATAATATTGCATAACAGGAATATGGTCAACAAACAAAGAAAAACAAAGAAAAACGGACAAACAGAACAAAAAAAAACCACAAATGATGACAGCACAAAAATATTGAACCCTAAAAAAAATTCAGCACAACAGTTGAAACGAGACAAAAACACACCAAAACTAAAAGACGAAACAAACACAATAGTTTTCCAAAAACAGAATAGCACGAAAAAAAACCCACAAATGATGACAGCACAAAAATATTGAACTAAAAAAATATATTTTTTAATTATGAAAGTAATGTTTTGTCACACGACGAGATTTGGCGTTGCGACTGACGGCGGCATTCGACGGCACAATTCTACGAGATGCCACTTCTACCCACTGATCCCGAAATCATTGAGTACGTCTACGGATAGTGGATATCACGGAATTGAATTCCGGGCCTTCAACTAACACTACTCACCGATACACTATGTGAGCTATCATCCTAATGTTGGGAATAAATGTGTGTTTCATGTCAGGGTAAATGTATGTAGATTTTTATCCATCTATTCAAAATCTGAATATTTTTAGTTTGGTTAAATTTATATGACGTTTAATTGAAATGGAACGACTTCAGAAGTGCTGATTTTAAAAAATTACCTTTCTATAAGCTAGCTGTAATAAAAATATATCCACCCATTTTTAACTGATCATTGTTTTATGATATAGTGTCAACTGGTTAACATTCAATTTAAATATTAAAATATTTAACTTCTGATCCCATATTTTTTTGCAATGGGTAATAAGTGACTTGAATTAAAATAATTTAGCACTTACTTACTATAACACTAATTTTTGCAGTGCTTTCCGTGGTCGAAGTGTTATATAAGACTGAGGAACGTGCAATTGTAATGTTTACGATATTTGTACGTTTACGAGGACTCTAGCAATATATTCAATTCCTTTAACATAAACATGTCCAAAATCACAAAAAAAAAAATTAACTCTATAAACTCAGTATTTCAGTAAGAAATTGTTACACACCACAACAATTTTTTTTTTGCAGCGTTTATCTGAGTGCTGCACGTGTATTAAATTGTGTTAGAAAGGCTGGTGCGTATGTAAATATTGTTGTGTTGTTGGTATAGCTTCTCGCAAGTTTTAAAATGAGTACAATTTCCAGGGCATCGCTCACTGTTATAAAATTAATTACGCTACGGCGGCGTTCGTGCAAAACAAGCGTGGGTTATTTACGTGCATTTATAATAATGCCGTGGTCATACCTGGCGTCGTATCAATCCGATCGCCTTGTACCGGGGCGTGACTCGTTAGTCGTCGTCCTCTAGCTATCGGCTTCCACACCGAGGTTTCCACCAGCGCACGTGGAAAAAAAAAAGTACGTGCCGATTATCACGTGGAAATATACGCGCAGGGAGGAGGGTTGACAAATTGCCCTGATCGTGACATAAACAGTAAATTAGCGGGGGGGATCTTCACGTGAGCGCCTTAGCGTGCGGTCGGGAGTACATAGCTGCCGGTGATGGCGGGCTGGCGTGCAACGGGGAGTAGCAGCGAGGCGCACGCGCTGTCCCGGGGTAGTTGAAAAACGAGTGAGAAGGAGATATAGGGGGAGGGGCGTGATAGAGTGAGAGAGAGAGATAGGAGCCGCGGAAGATAACGCATCGCGGAGCTCACGAAGGTGATTCATTCAGCCGCCGCGCCGGTGGTACATAAAAAAAACACAAACAACATCGCCGACGATGGCTAATTTTTTGAACTTGTCGGAGAAGGGAGCGAGGGTAATTTTTTTTTTTTCGCGGACTTGGTACACCCGGAGGCTAATCGCCGCCCAGATACTGGGGCGGGGCCGAGGCAATTATCGCGATAGCCGCCGCGCGGTTAGTATCCTTCCAGGTTACTCCGTGCCCGGCGGCCGCGCCGCGCAACCGCTAGAGAGAGACGTTCTCGGAGACGCGGCGACGATAAGGCGGCGGCGACAGAACGAACGGCGGCACAGCAAGAACACTGACGCCCAACACGACAGCGAAAAAAAAAAAAAAAAAAAAAAAAACGCCGATGCCGCTGTAAAATAAAATCGTGAAGGCGACTAACACGACTTCAATGCAACGAAGGCAACTCAGCGACAAAGAAATAACAGCATCAAAGAAATAACAGCGACAAAGATGTAACAGCGACAAATCTATAACTGCGACAAAGCTGTAACAGCGAAAAAGCTGTAACAGCGACAAAGCTGTAACAGTGACAAAGAAATAACAGCGACAAAGCTATAACAGCGACAAAGCTGTAACAGCGACAAAGCTATAAAAGCAACAAAGATATAACAGCGACAAAGCTATAACAGCGACAAAGATAAAACAGCGACAAAGATATAACAGCGACGAAGTAAACAAACCTAGGGCTGCAGCACGTCTGCGCGGCGCGCGCTCACCAGAAACAGCCGCGAGACGGTGGAACCGGAAGTTCGTGACGGCGCGGCGAGCAGCCATCTGCCCTGTGGGCGGCGCACTGGCCGGAGTTTCGGCGCTGTGTAACTGTAACTAACCGTCACACCGGCCACTCGCTGGCCCGGCCGTAATCAGGTCGTCCCGCAACGCGCTGCGAGCAATTACAGCGCATTCAGTGAAATTATCAACGAAGAATGAAGCTCGAATAATGGAAGCGTTCTCTTTAGTTCCACTGTGGCCGCATGTGCTATTAATTTATTGACGTGTAAACGTCTAATAAATCGATGAACGCCGGCTGCACGCACGAGAAAGTGTCCCGTTACGCACATTATCCCATTACGCTCATTGTACGCTTGCGCCGCATCTATCTCTCTTCCACTCGATTGGAACAACAATCAATTTGACTTTTTCGAGACACAATAAACTTCAAACACTCCCATTCGTTTCCTATTTTTCCTATCATCGTCCTATCCTTAACAGAATAACACAGATTGGAAGAAATTAAATAGCAAACATGTACAAAAGTTAAAGTTAAAATAATCTCTTCGTTAAAGTAATAAACATATTTGAATCAATGAGTGCAAATAAAATTAAATTTATCAAATAAATTGTAGATTTAATTTCACTCCTTCTTTATATCCATACAAAATAGTGATAATTCAATAAACATTATTCAATTTTATTCATAAAAGTATGCAATAATTTCATCAATGTTTTGTTATGACGTCACGTTAAACTATCGTCCGTAAACCGTCTTTACAGACAACCAATTTTTATTTTTAATTATTTTTATTTTATGTAAGTTAGAATCATAAGTAAATTTATGTTTCCGACATTTTATATACATTAATCACTCTAATGATAGAATAAACTTAGTTACATACAATCTGTAACTAACGAAAAAAAAACCTTTGGCATAACTACAAGTTTATGCGTTATAGTATGAAAACATTGCTTATTGTAAAAATTTCGTAGTTTTTTCCACACTCAAGAAGGGACTATTAAACTGTTTGTAGATTAATGGTGTCTTGCTATAGATCAGCACTTCAGCTTCAGGGAAACCTTATCTACACATAGAGGTAAACAACTGAGTACAATAGCGTTCAATTTTATCCTCACAAGTACCTCCTTCTCATTTCTTTGTGAGACACAAGTTATCATAATTTCCCTCGTTAGCATAATCTCAATACCGTTAAAAATTAATGTAAACCTCTTAAATATTACCTGAAATTTTGACCGAAACCATTAATGCAGATGGGAGACAGTCTGTTAATATGGACTTTGGTTTTTTTTTTCTCCGCTGTACAAAAATATGAATTTCAGAATCTAACTGCATCTATAGGCAGAGCCGAAAGTGATTTCGGGATTTTGCCTATTACAGATAGACCTTTGTTGAAGCTTCGACGGATTTTGATTTTCTGTAGTGTGTCTCTATCTTAGTTTGCATAAGAGAGTAAATGGCTCCTACCGTTGCAAGATTTTTTTACCATGTTTGTTACACATTAAAAATATTATTTTTATACCCTTGGTTAGTTACAGTTGAAGGCATTCTAAAAAAAATAGTTCAATGCTAAACTCTATTTGAATCGGTTATTTCCAAAACAAAATAAATCACTATTTTCGCAATTTTGAGTTCAGCATGAATTCAACTTCTGTTCATGTATACGCGCACCGTTTGAAGCATAAAAAACATGTCATTGTATTGCTCGCAATTTTAGATTGTCTTGAAAACATTTATTTCAGATACAATATAAGTCAAAAAGTTATGTTGTTTCTTCACTAAACAGTTAATCCAAATGTACCTACATCTATCATGGCAACTGTCGAGTGACATTAACTACACTAAAGGAACTCTGTAAAGATGTAAACATTTTTATATATTAGATTATTTAAGTAGTCCGGTTATTAAGTGTGCAATTTCTTACTCATGCTACATACATAGCATTAAGGTTATTGATTTAAATGTTTTCTGTGGTTTCATTTCATTGCAAATAAACATAGTTGAAGTAGTTGTTATGGAAAACGTGTTTATTTCAGAAACAACATTAGTCAATAGATTTTATTAATTAATAACGTAAACATAGAATTTTTTTAACACAAACACAGTTAAAATTCAATTATGATGCAGAATACAAAAGAAAAATAAGATAATGGTTATCATACTAAATTATACTAAATGGAATTTTGACACTATTTGGAGTTATTAAGATTATAACATAAAGCCTGCTGCAAAAAATTTTCTCAAAGGTGCAAAGAACTTTCATATGATACTCCGCTTAACCTTATTAACTAACTGAGAATTTTTTTTACCCCCCTCCCCCCTTTAATTTATCCCAATATATTAACAATCCCTCGACCTATTTAGCTCATATACAAATTTTATGTAGATCCGATCAACGCAACGGTTCGAAAGTTATCGTCGGACAAATTCACATACATACATACATACAAACGTAGTGTCAATTCGCTCAAGTTTATTTGGAAGACGTCGCTTCGCTCGATCTAAAAATGACATGAAACCGCAATCACCCGAATTGGCCGAGTTTCAAGGGACGATAACTGGTGCTAGACCTAACGAGTCGTAATTAATTGCTAATTAGCGAGCTGAGATAATGAGGCTCCGGAGTATTGTGGAGGAGGAGGGGTGGTGGTTATTCTCGAGTGTTCCCAACATACACAAAATAAGATTTCGGTCAACACGGACACTCTTCCGGGGGTGTTGCCTATACAGAGGCGCCAAGATGTACGAGCTTGTAGTTTCCGAGGGTGGGTACACTGCGTGCAACGGATCATTCCCTGTGTTTTAATTAAAAGAAGCGTGGAAAATTAACTTACAGGAAGCCCTAGAGGATCATCCATTCAAACATCCCCCCCCCCTTCCCAAATTCACCTTGTTAACAAGTCTTCACCACTCTGCGTTCACGAGAACTCTTTCAATTCCCACAGTAACCTGCGGTGAGATTATTTTGGAAGGCCATTTGTTCTTGGGACGGTAATTAACAAAAAAACACTTAATATTTTTGTGTTCTATTTAGGAAGACTGTTTATCACTTGTTGCTTTAATATATACATACGGAACTTATGTTCTTGAAAACACTGCTACCACAACTAATGCTATTTATTCTGACACTCGAAGTGATTTAAGTGCAGATTCTTCCAGTCATCAGTTCGTATTATTACGATCTTATCGCGGCTTTGTTTTAATAGGAATGAGAGAATACTAATAAAGGTCCAAACATCCACCTAATCTTACGCTCTAAGTATACAGTTAATGCCATGTAGGCACTTAAAATAACATTATAAAATACTGTGAGAACATTTTTAACATTCGGAGTTAATTACATAGCTGAAATGAGACACAGTAAAAGTTTAAGCTCATAGATTGAAAATCTTTGCTACGCAAGCATAAATAAATATAATTTTGTTGGAATATGTTTTCACATTAAAATCATATACCTTCAGATGCTTAAATGTATTAAAAATGTTAACAGTATTGTCAAGAATTATAATAAGTCAATCATACACCGGAAAGTAAATAAAATAGAATGAATTACCGAACCTCAATATTTCACAGAAGAAATTATGTGCTTAAGTCATTCCGTTATAAAAATTTCATATGACTTAAAGAGTTAAATTTTCAGTACAGACCATAAAATAATATTGTGGCCTAAAAGCTGTTGAATACAAAATGGCGTCCATCGGACGTAAACGCTTCTTGACGTATTCCTTTGAAATACCAACCCAGTATCACTACTGTATCTGGAGCTCGAAACTACATCGAAAAATAGAATTTGGATTTATGTGACTATTTGCTTTTCGTTTCACTCTAGTTTTCAATGAGTAGTCTTGTTTAAGTTTTCCCATTTGAAATTCCCGGAAACAACGCCGTTGGAATAATGCACCTAGCAGTTTGGACACACATCAGCCCAGAGTAGGCTACGGTATTGGTATCGGTATCAGTATTGGTATTGGTATCGTTTAAGATTATTTCGGATATTTCACCTTAATATGATCAAGTAGATAACATTTCCACACATTTCAGTCCTTTCCTTTGATTTATTTCGCTACAATTCATGCATTTAATCATTGAAATTAGTTTCTATTAAAGTACACTTATTTCGTTATAAATGGGTTCTTTTGATGCTTTTTGGTGTTTTTTACTTAATTTTATTTATTTAATAACATTTGGGCTCGTGGGCTAGAATGTCTACACCACAACGAAATTTCCGATTTAGAAGTGTCACCTCGTAAGTTTGTGGCGAAGACCCGAAATACCTTTCGGCTCGGAACTACAATTGCAGGTAGGTTTCGAAGTTAGTCTCCAGGTAGAAGCGGCGCAGAGCGGACGTTTCGAGGGAACTATTCCAGAGCTCCGAAGAAGCTGTTTCAGAGTTGCCGATGCTGTGACTTAGCACATTTTAGCTCTGCCCAGCCCACAGGCGAACAGGAAAACTCCCTTGTGCACTGGCGAGCACAGGGAAAGTATGAGCTTTGAATATATATACTGTATAGAAGTCGCGAGTGGATAGGATTTACTCTACGTTTTTCAGGAGCGTATGATGAGCAGCTTGGGAACTTCACCGCTGCAGTGCGCTGCCGTAACGCCCTGTATCGTCTTTGTTGTTATTTACACGTTAGAGCGCAGCAGTGTCGCCCGCTGTCATTCCCCGCACCCCCCATCAATTATTCACTACAGCTCAAGGTCGTTCAACATAAGGGGGAAGGGGTGTTTGAAGAGTTCGACACTTGTCCGCTAGGGACCACCACAAGTCGATGCCCTATAGATGGTGGCGATTGCGGCGGTGAATTAACCAACTACCTCAAAACCGTATTAGAAATTTTAACCTGGGCTGGCGACTTCTATACAGTATATATATTCAAAGGTATAAGTAAGCTGTTCGATTGGCTGACAATACAGCAACCTACACATTAGTTTTACACCCGCCCCTCTCTACCCAGCCACGAACCCGTTAACTAACCCTGGGATTCCATCAGTGGGTGTGTGCTGTTAATCATCATGTCCACGGTTTCAGGCAGAAGTTTTAGATAATATTTAATAAGCTCAAAAGTGTGCAAAACACTATTTATGTTTTATAAAAAAACTTAAAACTATTATTGTCATGTCGAAGAATTTTTTTTCATGCAATAAATAAAGGTAATTTTTTTATTCATTTATTTTTTTATATAAAGAATTATGAAAAGACCCAAATTTGCAACATTATCTCCAGTTACCTGAAATATAATGAAATGAAAATAAAATCATAGCAGATTAGGCCATAGTTTTCTAAACAAATTCATGTAGAAAACTTTTATAGTCCCATAATTCAATTTTATTCAGGTTATAGAGAATAACTAATAATTATTCTTGTGAGACCCGTCCCATTCAAGCGTTATTTAGTTAGTTTCATACTGTAACCACCTGTACTTTAAATATAAAACCATTTAACTTGTTACTTTTAATAATTATATTAGATGCACTATAAATCAATAGTTATAACTTTACTAGCACATATTTTTTTACGGATTTCCTAACTGCGAAACATTTTTATTATTTCAATTGTGGCGGAAAGATGGATACAAGTTTATAACACATTGGTCTGAAAACAAATTCCTTGCATGCAATCAATAAGAATTCTAGGAGTAATCAAAGTCCAGTACAAACGTAACGGTACATAGTGAGGTAGTTCCAAGTGACTTTAGCTGGCTAGTTGCTTGAAGATGAAAACTTGGTTAAGATGTTATCAATCCAAGTTTAATTTAGTTTCGTGTTATCAGTGCCAGTGTGGTATCAAAAAAATTGCATGCGAAACTGTATACGTAGGTTTTCAGTTGCATTAAAATGTTAAAAATATATATTTTTTTTAAATAAGTAAATGTTTTACAGCAAAAAGGAAGTGCTTTTTTAATTTAGAATTCATCGTAGTGCAAGTTGCAGCGAATGGTTTTAACACGAATGCTAGCATAAACTTAGAAAAATCCGTCAAAAAAAACGTAAACAATAGGCGATGAACTTGTTGCAATAAGAGCTCGGGGTATATTTCGCCCCAGGAACCAGAACAGTCGAAGAAGAAGACTTTCGTCGGCGTGTGTGTCTTCGGAAGTTCTCGGCCGCGCGAAGGATGCGAGAGAATCGGGAAAATTTCTGCGACAGGGAAGGAAAGGGAGAAGTTGGGGGAAGGTGTGGGGGCGATGAAGGATTGGAAGGGATGGAAGGCAGTACGCGCGAAAGTTGGGAAAACAATGGGCGATCCTGTTTTCAGTTTCACATATCGAAACGGGCGCGTTTCCATTCTGCGGACACCCGTACCCTTCAGGAATTCTTGGGCGGCGAACTTCGGAGAGCCGTGCAGTGGAGGGTGGAAAATATGGTTTAGGAAGGGAGGGGGGAGGTGGTTTATCAAAACACCAGCACTGCGTCGAAGACGTGTAACGTAGGTTATTCCGGGGCCCGCGAAACTTCGCCGCAAGGGGTTTTCGAAAACGAAAATTTCGTGTCGGGGAGAGAGAGAGTTCGGAGTGGTAGAGGATCTGAAGCAAAGGGGAAGGGGGGGGGGGGCGTGGAGAATAAACTGCAAAGAGCAAGGGAGAGAAGTTTGTTCCTGCTGTGTTGCCAGCTCCTGTTTCTTTCCGGCTGTCTCTTCACTAATTAACAGGCAATAGTACCGCTAACCCCCATCTCTTCGGCGTGCCACTCCCCTACCCCCCGGTTGCCACCCCTTCTTCGGGGCCGGGGAAGGGGGAAGAAAGGGATGGCGGAAGAAAATTTCCAGATATTAATTCTCTAACCCCTCGAAATATTAGTTATTAACAGCCCTCATAGAGTTACGGAAACACTGAAATTCAACCCTGGTAGTCGTCTGGATGCCACTTTGAACTATGTTCCTTCGTTAGCAGTTCTAAGGACAAACTCGATCCTGCCATCACGCTAAGTTGTAAAAATTTATAAACCAAATGGAACGCCATGGAATATCTTAACCCGAGACGTAACTAAGTTTATGGCTTCTAAAACACGAACAACATTGAGGCTCAAAAATTACCTTCGAATGAACTAGGGCATATGTTTAAATTATTTTCAACATTAAACTCACATAACTCTTTATACTTATTCCTATTTGGCCGTTAGAATACAGTTGCATGCAACCTATTGCAGATGTAAAATAGCAGTAGTTTAATCGGTGCTGGAGACAATTTAATTATTTCTTTTATGAGTTAGAAGGAGGAAACATCTTATTGCTTTACTATCGTGCACTTAGCTAACTCGTGTATAAAGTTTTAGTAGCATGTCAACGTAGTGTTTTCACGTTGTCAAATTTTCTGTGTAACAGAAGCAAAATAATAAATCATAAACGAACAAAACGTTTTCAGCTAATTCTTTTCCCAATGAATTGGACCACTGTTGTATAGGTACTTTCAGTAGGCCCATAATAAGATGTAGGGATATAAAATTAGTTATTTTCGGATAAATGCACAAAGTGCTATTTTATTCTTTTTACATGTATCAGCTGGGTGGTTCAGCGAGGAATTCCTATCACCCCTATTTATTTCAGCGAGGAATTTCTATCACCCATAATGATAAACCTTGTTGATTTTCTGTTTATGTAATTATTCTGAAAAGTCGTCATAAACAATTTTCATGAAATAAGGAAAGTAAAAAAAACATTTTTGGAGGAAAATGAATCGTCTCTGTGCCAACTTACACGATACCAAATTCCTGCAAGGAATAATGATGACCGCCAATTGTTGCGGGTAAACAACTAACCTACCCTATCTGTTTGTGTCTGATGACGGGACAAAGATGTCGGTTACCGAAACGTTACAACTATTTTTTTTATATGTTTAGTTTCGTCGTTGGGTTAGTCAATGCATCGCTGTGTTGTGCAAACATTTTTTTCATCTGTATTTACTTTTCTTTTTTGTGACTGTTGGCACACTGTGTTTGTCTGTGCTGTATTTTTTTTAACCTAATTCTTTCCACGGAATTAGCTGTGTTATCCTGGAATGTAACAATAATTGTCAAATATCAGGGTAGTACATCAGCTGATATTGGCTTGTGCTCTGTGTGCATGTGAATTCATCTTTGTTTGTCAGTCCCTGAGAGTTGGTCTTTTTTCCCCTTCTTTTCATGACAACCAGCGTGAACCAGTGTGCAGTGTTATGTCCATGAAATAATTTTTAATCTACCCCATCTAACTACAGACTAGTCTAACCTGATAAGTCCTGGGTCCCAGCGGCTGGGAACCGAACACATGGGTCGCCTGACACCGGTCGTCCACAGCGTGGAACTACAAAAATGTCGAAAAATGGTGTCACAATTCTGTAGCTGGCCGCACAAAGCATGGAAGTTAATTTTTTTTTTAAAAAAAGTAGTTATGGGTTATTTTAATTTGGTTTGTATCACTTGTTTACAATTTGCTATTGCCAAAAAAAAACAGGGTTTTACATCGCACATTTGCGTATTGAAAAAAAAAATGCTTAAAAGTTAGTGGGAGCCATAGAATTTACTGTCCGCAGCCTGTAAAAAATGCGCGAAACGAAAGCGAATTTTGAGGCAACCATCAGTTCCTGAATATACACGAAAGGAAGTAAAAAAGCATGTATCCAGGCTTCGATGAATAATCACGATGTGTAAATTTAAATTTTCCAAAGCATAGCATAGTAAAAAGGAGTCATAAACTATGAAATCTGAAACTTAAATGACCCTCCTGCATACTGTTTCAATGAAAATGCAGACTTTGAATATTACAGGCACAGCTTTTTATAATGATATCTCGTAAGGAGTGAAAGATCTGTACTCCCCAGCCGGAAAGATCAAGGTGTGTAGAGTGGACTTGTAGTCGTGTAAGGTCAAGCGGGACTCCCACTGACTTCTAGCGCACTTTTAAAATGACAAAGTGGGCTCCAAACCACCTGCAGCCCATTGTGCTCGTCTCATGCCAAAGTTTGGCCGCAAACCATCACTATTCGCCTCACCACTTGGACACAATCTCAACACGCCTGACCAGACCAGGACCTCTGGATGCCAAAAGATGGAAGTCCACAAAAAATTCTTCCAGAGAAAGCATTTTCGATCCCTCCATCCAATGTAATACACACAAAATGTTAGTTTCCCAGTAACAGTAGAAATAATCACCTAGGTTCTAAAATTGGCACTACTGTCAGAAACTATTTATCAATAAAAATATCCTAGCTTTTAAATATTTTTTACTGTGATGTTGGCAGCAACCAAGTGGTCAAACTGACATCCATCCTTTGAACGTTCAGCCAAAGAGGTAATTCAATTGGTGATGTGACTGCATGGTTTACTAACGCAAGTACAAGTACTGTGTTTTTAACGCATCGCCCATTAACCACACTGCCCAACATCGACTCCAGAGCTTCGTTTATGTCCAGTTATTATTCTTGATATTACTACAGTAGTAGTGTTGCCATAGATGCAAAATAAATATTACTAGCCAACACTAAAATAATAATTTAACATAGTATTAATATTCGGCCTTCGCTTGTTTGTATCAAGACCAATGTGTTTCTGGTGCTGGTTGATGTATTTGCTTTATTTATGGTGGTAAGCAATTACAGTAGAATGTTAAGTGTGTAGTCGTTACACATGCGAATCTAGTCATTCTTATTACCTATTCCTTGTGATATTTCTTTCGGCAATATTTTAAATGGTAGTAAAGTTTGTATCCTCAGCTATTAGGTTTGCATCCGTGTGGTCAACCACACAAGTGAGAAAATGTGTAAGAGGGGTGGTACACGAAAAACTAGATTAGCAGCTTTTGGTGGAGGGAAAACATGCCTGGTGCAGGTGGATGCGATTTATTCCGCGAGCTAAAAAAAAAAAAAAAAAAACAGACTGTGGAATCCCAGTCGCGTGACCGAACACGAGACGACAACAGGCGTCCTCAGGTATTTCGACGGTTTCCGCCTGGGACAGCCACACGGCCGATGAGGCCTCTATAGGCATCCACAAATGATAGCGTATGGATCGTCCAAACCTCCATTGCGAGATGCGACGGAAAAAAGGAATCCGAAATAGAAACGAGGATAAAAAGAAACGGGCAGGAATGCAAGAGGCGGCTGGTTAAGTGGCTGAGGAGAGGGATGAGAAATCAAAGGCACGTCAAGTCTCCATTAGCATCCGAAATCACTCTCCCCCCTTCTCAAGGCCTTCTCGGCAACCATCATGAACTTCTCGGGCCTACCCTTCGCACCCAGCAGCCATGACGTCTGCAACGGCCATTTCAGTACCTTGTCCATAGGTGCCTCCCAGCGACGAACCGACGGTTACTCGGGTGGTTTTGTCAGACGGTGTCTCTAGCATTGCACTGTAGTCACGACGTGAAATGTGTTTCCGGAGAAAGAGTGAAGATTTGTGGTATTACGTCGCACGGGGGTGCAGAGGAAGTCGCGGAGGACGCGACATCCAAGATTATAGTGGGCTCCAAACATAGGCGTGATCACGAGGTGGTTCGGGTCTGACTGTTGGCACTAATTTCCTTCCTTGACGTCCACAACCAACGTAGAGTGAACACATGTGTAGAGCGTGGGGGAGGCTGTGCATGGACCGAAATATGCCGAGCCTACAAAACACTTTGGCACATACATTGACTAATCAACATCAAGGATTCGTGCCGAAAAAATAAAAACTGTGGGAAGCGAATATATATTCCCAGTTAATGAATCAAGTGTTTTGCATCTCGGTCCTTGGAGTAGTACCACCCATTGCCAAAACTCTATCCATGTCTGTGGTTCCAAACCACCCGAGTTTCACTAGTAAGATGCAGTCGAAGAACCATAAGGAATCAACCCTGGATTTTGTTGTGGAGCGGGTCTAGTATAGGTAACAATTAAAAACCTTTTTTTTTTTTAGAAAATTTATTTTTCTGTTTTAAAAGAAAAATGTCACACTAAAATCTCGGGGAACAGTAGATTTTTAGAAGTCCAACGTTTGCATATAGAAATTTAAGTAATGATTTTGCTTGAGAAAAGGAAACGGAACAGTTTATATTTTGGATTTTAATACTTTTTCTTAAGCCTCCACTCAGTTGGTAAGAGGGGGGGAGGAGGACTCACCGCATCTCGGCACGAACACTATGCAGCCCTGATCGCCTGCGGGCCAAAAACCAACCCCCCTCCCCCCCCCCCCCCCCCCCCCTCGGCAACAGGCGCCCGGGGCATCCGAGAAGAACACACGCCCGCGTTTAAAAAACACAGGCCCCGCTAAACGGCTCTCGCCGATATCATAGTGATTTGCGGTGCGAGACATTAAAGAAATTGGTCCCTGGACCCCTTTTTCCTTCCCTCTCGTAATAGGCGGAGGGATCTTCGAGCGGAGACGAAGCCCTCCCGCGGCCACGAATTGGGGAGAAAAAAAAAACTGGAGGAATCCCCTGAAGATCGGTAAATTCTTCATCGGCCCGCCCTTCGCCGCCCCTTCTCGGTCCGCCCCGGCGTTAAGGGCGGGCCGCATACGGCACCCTTTCAAGCGATGCACCCCTTTGAACAAGTTTTCACCGCCAAACCTCTCTTCTCAGGTATGCTTGGCTGCGAAGTGTGAAAGCCCTGCTTGAAATATACTTCCAAAGTGTGTGAAGCCAAAACATTGGCTGAAGTGTAGTTTTCGCATTGTCAAAACAGTTTTGAAGGACCTTATTTTTTAAAATAAAAGTGATTGATTTTAACAGCGGAGATTCTAATACATATCTAATAACCACCATCTGACTTTATTAATCGTCGTTTCCGCTATGTTTTGTGGGGGAACAATATAGTGATGGCATGGTTACAAAGTGACTTCAACCACTTCACAGCATGACGACTCTTGTCAATATTCCTTTCTCCGTGCTTCCAGCCTACACTAAGAGGAATAACTTTAGTTGACATATTTTTTGATCATATTGTATTTTGCATGAATATAAGACCGTAATGGATTTGGTGCGTGCAATGTTTGTCGTGCCAATACTTAAATCCAAATTTTATTTTTTGTTATTTTGCAGATGGTTTTTTATCATGTTTGATTAAAAACACTCACTACAAGATGGGATTTTTCTTTTCACGCTATTAAGCAAATTTCTAGAATATTGGCGATTATGCAGCTGTGATTGGTTTTAATAAACAGTTGACTTCAACTTCAAAACAGACACCCACCCCGTATACCAATACCTCCATGGTATTTTCTTTTTCGCATTTTTTTAAACCCGAATTTTGTTTGTTCTCTTCAGTGTACTGTGAATCAACAATGTGAGGGGCATAATAATTTTTATCTAAATATAAAAACATGCAGCTAAGAAACATTTTATAAAACCAATATGTTAATACTGTCTGCATATGAGTCATTAACGGATTTGGATATCTATCTCCTAAAAAAAAAACATGTTGAGAGAGATTTTTCCATATCTTTTTCACTTTTTATCGTATTATTTTAATTTTATTAATTGTTATTACTATTTCTCCTTGGGGTTTTAATGTATAAAAAAATCTCGGAAGTATACATGAATGGTAATCTAAATAAACTTCACTGTTCTCATGCTCATGACTTACATCATTGTTCTGTTATCAAAACCTGTAGACGGAAGCTGGACTAGACTTACTTATTCAGTTCTGAATAAACCTGTACTGCTGTATAGTTTAATTTCATTTTATTTCAACCAAAGTATTTTTTTTTTTCACGTGTAATGCGACCAGACACGGACAAATGAAGCTCGCGAGGCTTAGACACCGGCAGGGAGATCTCGCCTCGGTACAGACAGACAAACAACCAGACCGTTCAAAGTGTCAGTCGGGAAGAAAATCCTCGTGGGGTCGCGCGCGAAGTGTCGAGTCAAGTGGGAGTTGGAAGAAACACAAACATTTGCACGTTTGACTATCGTAGTAGCCTCTCTCTCTCTCTCTCTCTCTCTCTCTCTCTCTCTCTCTCTCTCTCTCTCTCTCTCTCTCTCTCTCTCTCTCTCCCTCTCTGCCCCACATCCTCTTTCCTTCCGGGACGAAACTGGGAAGAAGTATTTTTTCCCTCTCTCTTCGCCTCTCGAAGTGGCGCGCGGATGTTTTGGGACCGGGAACTACTTCAGAACTCCTTGAGAATTATTCAGAGCTGACGGGCGGTGACGCGACGTGACGGATGGCCGACTTCTGGAGAGGCTTCTCGTTTACATGGTCCCCTGCTTGAGAGTCGTGTCAACAGCCTGCTCGGTCGGCCCGACGGGAAGGAGGTCTCAAGAGCGTTTACCTCTTGGGCACGCAGCAATTAGGGTCGCCGCAAAGACAACAGGAGGCCACGATAGTTACGAGGGTCTTCCAAACATAAACAAGAAAAAAAAATTTCATACTATTTTTTTGGTGATTTAACAAAATACAAATGAAATGCGTTATTTTTCCTTCATAGTTTCCTTCAACAGAATTGCATTTTCTTCACAGGATGGAGATCTTTCTGATCCCTTCATTCAAAAAAGATGATTGCCCCAGTAGTCAATTGCGCACGTACGGTACTGTTCAACCGCAGGGTAATCAAGGAAAACTTTAACTATAGAACAGATATCCGCCCCACAGACTAATATCTCTATGGCACAGACACCACATTGCCTGGCCAGATGTGGTGTGTGTGGAGGTTTCGTGGCAAATTCGAAAGACGGGTATAAGGCCCAGAACGCCCTCAAGGGTCTCGGGACATGGCGTCACGCCATCCGTCGCAATCCCTTCTGGCCCTGTGGCGATCCAGCAAGGGGTGGGGGGGTGTGATTGACGGGTGACTGGCGGGGCCCAATAGCGCACGAGCCTCTCTCTCTCTCTCTCTCTCTCTCTCTCTCTCTCTCTCTCTCGCTCGGACGGACGGACGGTAACTGGACTGGCACGCCACTGTGCCCTGGGGATATGCGCCGATCCCTCTCGATACCTTCCCATCTCTCTCTCTTGCCCTTTGGGTCCGCGCTACAATGGCACGGACACGGAGACGGATCACGTAAACGGAGACGTATCTCCAGGAACATTGCACTTTCACGCCTGCTTCTTCCACAATGCACGGAAAACAAAGAAAAAAAATGGCAACCGATGAGATTGTATTTCAAGGTTACGAAACATTTAGTTTCATTTCAATTCTAGATCATAGGACTGGCAGAATTTACAATTAAAATATATATATAAAATATAATTAACATATAAATAAACGGCAAATAAATACTATAACACTAAATATTCCTGTACTCGAAACCAGTTTTAACGTATTTAGAACATGACTACCACCGCAGCCTAGTACTCGGATCATATTGGTCGCGCGAAGCAAAGTAAACGGAAGAGCTCAACATCGCCGAGCTGATCCGTACGGGTCCGTCTCAGTCTGGGAGCTGTTGTAGAAACTCTGTCCCCGTGAGATACGTCTCTTGTTGCTGTATCATTATAGAACGGATCTCAGGCCTAGTTCATAAACTACGCAAAAACGAAAGACGCAAAATATTCAGCAAACACTTTTTTTTGTTTTCAGACTACCAGCTTACAGTGTAGTACAGCTTATTACAACTTGTTTTAAACATCGTTGCGCTAGATAGTCATTTTATCTTTGGTTTTCCTGATGTTAAAACTATACTGACGTTCGATTATCCCGGCACAGGTCGTGATCCCAGATAGTTGAGAATTAAGGAGCTTGTACTCCGTGTGTGTTCAAGAAATCGTGTAATGTACCGTGTAACCTATGGTGCGCAAAACGCTGCTGGAAGCGCGTTCGCGTCACGGCCCGCCATTAATCTGGTTGTAAATTGGGGCTTAACTCCAACCGGCCACCGTTTACTTTAGTATTGACGAGCTCCCCCCCTCCCCCCCCCCCCTCTAGGAACGGGCGGTCATGCAGCGCAGAGGGCAGTGTTATCTGACAGTTGTGTGGCACACGCACGAACACGGACGATCGATCGCCAAACCAACTTTCATGTCAAGCCACCAGGAGAGAAAAAACTGTTACATTAGCCTTCGGCAAGATTTTAATGTCAATGTATTTTACTATGTGTTTAACTTAACAACGTGTATTTTAAAAATCAGCAAAAATGTCGAACAGAAAGCTGGCACTATACATAGGTATGTCTATAAAAGAATATCTAAGTTACAAATTTTAGGAGTAACTCAAAAAGTAGCACCACCTTCGAAAAATAGCGATTAGTAGAGGGTGAACCTGTAAACTTTATTTGGCGACAGGATGGATTCCCTTCCCAATAGAATCTCTTTGTACCAGAGTGGCTGTACGTCAAATTCTCTGACTGTTGGATTGGTCGTAATGGTCGAGACAACAGAGCTCTTTTCCGCTGGCCTCCACGTTCACCTGACATAACGCCATGCGATTTTTTTTTCCTTTGGTGCTTTATAAAAGATCGTGTCTACGTTCCGTCGCTACTTAAAGATTTGCCATGTTGAGACACAGAATTGAAGAGGCTATTGCTTCCATTACTCCGGACGTGTTAACCAAAGTGTGGGAAGAATTGGACTTTAGGTTGAATGTTTGCCGTGCAAATAAAGGTGCACATATTGAACACTTGTAAGAAAGATTAGGTTAGTTTACCTTCAATTTTATATATGATTTGTGGTAAATAGTCTCAATGAAACTGTTGTCATTTACAATTGAAACTGAAATATTCTTTTATGGACATACTGTAGATCTCAGAAAAAATTCAAAATATGTGGATATCATGAACTTTAATGTCGCAAATTAAAATTTAAATCAGAACTTCAATACACATCTATCTTCCATACTTTAACTGTTTTATTTTAATATATTAATTAACTCTAAATGACTTTCACATCAATAATAAGCCTAAAATGTTATTAAAATATATTTATAATGATTATAGGTACCGTGTCTGGCGTTCTAGATTACGTCAGCGGAAAACATTGCTGTACAGATTTGCTACATTATGTTTTAATCTCTAATTTCAAGAGTTTTCTAGTAGCTTATCATACAATTATGAAGCATTAAATAAGGTTTAATCTACAGACGAAAAGAATTTTTTTTTCCATGTGTCTGAAAATCAAATGTTGATAGATATCCTTATAGTGAATAAGTAACGTGCGTTTGTGGCAAATCTTATCTCGAGTCAATGTTTGAGACTCCTCAAGGTTTGTAAACCCATCGCAAAAAAACACACACATTTACAAAAGAACGAATCAGACTCTTGGAAAGGTTAGCTCTAATCTCCGTGGTTTCTGTGACAATGAGAAGACCGGTGTTGACACTGCGGCTGTATTTCTCCCGAGCGCGGCTGACGGCGAAAACATCGCGAACATTATTGTCTCAGCGTGTCGACACGAGTCTTTGCGTTCGAGAAACAACGCCTTATCGCGCCACAAACACTCCTGATACGGCAGCAAACGCACGCAAAACAATCGCCGCGTTTGCTGGAGGATTAAATAACTTGTCACTCAACGTTGGGAAGGAAAAAAGAAAAGTACAATTAATTTCTCCTTAGACACTTGGTAGGTGCTTGTAATAACGTTATCGAAAGAAAAAAAAATTATATTTATTCACTAAAATCGTTAGTTCAGTAACAGAGTTTACACTCTCTCATTGTTAAACATTTTTTACTTTCAAGTTACGAAGAGCGCTGGTTACAAATTATCCAAGGATCTTCGTAAAATTTACGCCCACAAGAGTTAGCTTGCCTACATTGAACATGAATCTAAAGAATATTCTTGGTCTATTAGCAGAACATTCAAAAACTGGCTAAGTCTACAACATAAACATTTACTTTGTCCAATTGTACGTTTACCTGTCTTTAGAACAAATTTTACAAGGGGGAAGTTGAAAAATGGTATCGTTTCTACGAAGTTTATTAATTTGGAAATTATGAAAATCTCTTCGTTCATTTTAGTTCAATGTTTCGTTGAAAATTACGTCAATTTACTGAAATTTCTAACAGTGGCTTACAGTAGACAGCATTGATATGTTTCTAACATCTTACATACATATATATATATGCCTATATTTATGGGTTTGCAGCCATGTTACTGACCCGCAGGTTTTTGATAGGGGTTTTCAATAAAACCCAGTTGAAAAAACCCAGGCAATGACTATTTTTTCCTTCAATGTTAATAAAGAAAAAATCAAATTACAAATCAGCGTGTTTTATTGATTATATGGTTATTAATTATGTTTTATTATTTATTTAACATAAACAACACATCCAAAGTACGTACCCACGTACATAACAGATACCTACACAAAAAAGTACAAAACACAGACTGATATCAGTTTATTATAAGATATCACTTAGATTTCATACAAGTTAAAAGTAAATAATATTTAATTTAGATAAACTGTGTAGACAAGTAAACAGAAGGTTTAAGGTAGGCTTAGTTCTAAAAAGTTAATAGTTTTAAAATATATAGTATATCCTCTGAAATCCCACCAAAATGCAGACTTTTTGAAAGAAAAACATGATTATTTAAATTGAAAAAAAGGTTGAAAAACCCACACGGGTAGGGTTTTATCAAACAAACCCGGGTTTTTGCCAGCCCTGCTATATATGTATATAAAATGCACGAAACGCATTAAAAAAAAAAGCTTAGTTCAACCGGTCAAAACAAATACATACTCGAGAGGACTCCAGAAAATTAATTAAGACAGCCAATAAATAAAATCAGACGAAAACCAACAGCTCAGTAAAAATAATAATAATTGGACGTATAACGAGAGTAACGAGTATTCAAAATATGCAGAAGATACTGTTCGGCACAACGAAGGCAGCGCAGGCAAAGCTCGAAACATAACTACTGATTTTTCATTGGTCAGGCACACCCAGTATGCAAGTATGGCTAATGATAGGAACTTATCATAGTTCCAGAAAAATTAATATTTAACAACCAGCGAACCAGATGTATTCTCTAAAAAAATAATAAACCGGTAAAATTTTGACTTTTTACTATGGTACTGCTATTGGTTCAAATAACGCAACCAATGAATAAAGATATGAGAAATAAGAGCTTTTTGACACCGGAAAATAGTTATTTTTGTTATTTCACACATGCATGTAACTAAGCTCACATTAATAACTTTCAAAACAAATCTGTTCTATTTTATAAAAAACAAAATTCATTTCTTTCTTACTCTGAAGATTGTTTTATGTAGTACAAGAATACATATTTTTAACCCAACAAAAATTTTTGGAACATGTTTTATCCTGTATTTCAGTCTATGGAAACTTATCTTCTTAATTTGAAAACAATATACATAAAAGGCCAGTGAGTATAAATATTAATTTATAATCAAAAGCTGCAAAAAACGTTTGTGTATATTACCTACTATTGTCACCTTAATTCTCCGACATCAGAAAACTGTTAAAAATACGTATATCAAAATTGCGTGCAAAATACCACGTATTTCCCCAAGTGGCGAGTGGAATTCGGGACGCGTTCTCCTGTCAAAAATCATTTTAAATGATGTCTATGCAGTAAAACCTCGTTACTGAAGGCGATGATTCAGCATTTGCATTTACTTTCAAGCGACGAGGAAATATAAGTTATACATATAAAAAAAATACACATTATCCACTTTTCGATTCCGAGAAAGTACACAACATTATACCTACATCTTGTGATGCAATAGATTGAGTCCACGCGAGACAATCCTTCCTTTCAATAAAACATTTTCCTTTGAATTTTTGTTTTGTGTACTTTAAGATATCAGGATAGAAGAAAGCACGAAAGAAGTGAAGTATGTTTGAATGGACGCGCGAGAAAGAAAAAAAAAATCATCGGGAATAGAAAACGTGTTCGTTTCAGCTATCTCTTTGTGAGAATAATGGGTGGCAAATGATCAGCTGAAGGATGAATTCGTATGGTTGGATTCCGTTAAAATTGCGAACGGCAACACAATAGCAGTCTCGGGTGTACACGTAGCATAGCATCACTGTTGCCTGAATGCTACGAATCATCGTCGTGGTAAATAAAGCCCTGTCAAAGTTTTCTAAGCGCCTGCGTCTAGACACAATACGCAGGCGGCATCTACATGTCTTTGGATTCAAAAAAATTTTTTATAACGGTGAAAAAAAAAGATCATAAAAAAAGTTTTCGAGTTTATGCTGACTGTCATTGGCGTACGCAAGGGAAAATTAAGGGGATATATCCCTCCCTATACCACCTGATGTTACAAGGGGGGGAGGGATGTGCTAGATCTCAGTAACGGCAGTAAGGAATCACCTGGAAACACAGACCAAATGTAGTGATACATGTTGGGAATGATAATGCAACTGTTCGAACTCCTTTTTGATGTGACAACGTCTAATAAATCGATGAAACTTTAAACACTCCCATTCGTTTCCTACTTTTCCTATCATCGTCCTATCCTTAACAGAACAACACAGATTGGAAGAAGTTAAATAGCAAACATGTATAAAAGTTATAGTTAAAATAATCTCTTCGTTATAGTAAAAAACATATTTGAATTAATGAGTGCAAATAAAAGTAAATTTAACAATTAAATTGTAGATTTCATTTCACTCCTTCTTTGTATCCATACAAAATAGTGATAATTCAATAAAAAATGATTCAATTTTATTCATAAAATTATGCAATCATTTCATCAATGTTTTGTTATGACGTTGTCACGTTAAACTATCGTCCGTAAACCAACTTTACAGACAACCAATTTTTTTTTAAGGGAAACGTCTTTGCTGAGGGTTATGTACAAGGTAGGGGAACCGGTAGAGGAGGAGAGTGCGTCAGCGGCGACGCCACTCCAACGCATGCACCCGCAATCGAATGGGAAAATGACACGGGGGAGGGGATAGGTTTTTGGTGTGGCATGCTATATGCTAGTTGTAACGGCTGGAAGGGGATACGGCAGGGGAGAGGTAGAAATGACACAGCGGTGATGCTACGGAATTATCGTAACGCTGTTGTGTTTGCCTACTAACCTATTTTTTTTAGATCATACCTGCATCTTAACTAACCTCAATTATTATCTGTTGTTCAGTAAAAAATACTAATAATTTATATTTATCCATACCTAATAAGCAAAAAATTTCACTTCTGTCACACGTAAACTCCACGCACACACATTTTTTTTGAATACATTTCTTATTTTATTTCATTTCTTTTTTTTTCTCGAAAAAAAAAAAATATCCCTGTATCCGCCTCTGCTGACTCGATCTGTTGAGAGCTATAAACCAGTCGACGACGATTTAAATAATTTTAATTGTAAATGTTTCGCTATTTGAATGGTGCTTGTTATGGAGAATAACAATTTAAAATGATTTCATGGACCATAACTCTTTTCCACTGCTTGTCGTAACAAAACCTCAAGAATGAACAAAGACGAATAGATACTTGAAGTTACGGGTGGAAAAAGCCGGCATCAGCTGGTCACATGTAAAATGCTTGGGCAACACAGGGAATTCCGTGAAAGGACTTTAGTCACAAAATAATTACAGCCCAGACTAAAATAGTGACTAGGCGGTTGCAACAAGAACAGTAAATACCGGTGGAAAACAATGCTGGTTCGTTGTCGAATTTCATCTATTCCGAGAAGAAAGAAAAATCTCTTGATTTTCAATCTAAACGATTAAATGTTCATGGTTCCTATTTCAGTCAGAATAGATTTTTAAAAAAACTTGAAATTAATTATACTCACCACTGTTTCACAAAACCAAACATTTACAGAATATAAATGTACGGATAAAATGCCTTCTATATCAAAAGCAAATTTCCTTTCAACAACAACCATGAAATCAATGCTATAGTGTCAGATAAAACAGAACAATAGTACAGATATCAAAAAGACCAACATGTGGTTCAAAAATAATGTCAGTATAATACTGTTCACATTATCAAATTGTACAAAGTTATCTTAATATAAGAGGAGATTTTTTGACGGAATCTTTTTCTTTAGTTTAAAACCAGCGAAGTTATTTATGCAACAAAAAGAATTATCAACAACATTAAAAAAAATTAGTCTGTAAGTTTGTTACTGTTACCAGAAACAATGCTGTATTGTAAAATTTGGAACAATATGTGTATTATCCATATAAATAAAAATTTTAATGTTTGTTCAAAATCCTAAATCTCCGAAAGTTCTTCGCCGATTGCTTTCAAATTTTGACACAACGTTTCATTTGAATACGCGCGCTTTTTCTATACCAATGTCACAACTGTGACAGGTAAAAATATATATAAAAACATAGGTAAAACAGAGCATTTAATATTTACATTGCTGTATAGTGACATGTATAGAGATACATAGAGAGAAATAGATATAGATATAGGTATATATGACAGAAATAGAGAGATATAGAGGGAGATATGGATATACAGATATATACAGATAAAGAGAGATGGATAAGTATATATGTAGATAGACATATGAGAGATATACATAGAGAGATAGAGAGATCCTTTGTTTATGTGTACCTACATCATTAAATTACAAAAAAAAAAAATGATTCAGGCATTGCAACGCTTGCCAGGCATTAGCTAGTATTACAGTAAAAATAATTATGAAACCGAACAGAAACCGAAGTCAGACATCATAAGGTCATGGTGTCATGGCAACATCTATCGTCTCTTCGTCTTCGACTCTGGTTTCTGTCTCACCGCCATTTTGAGATCGTGACACAGGCGAGCGTTGTGAAAAAACCGGTGCAAAATTTTTTTTTTCTTTTAACTTTTTTTGCCTTAATTGGCTGTTTGAATTCCGCCGAGAACATTTTGCAACCGATTTTTTTTTAAGAGCCGAATGTCTTTCGCCATCTTTGTTATTGTAATTTTTACGCCACCATTTACAAAACTGATTTGCATCAGAATTTTCCACGTTATTGTACTTTTATTTGAAGTATTGTTAAATTCAATACTTTACAATGCAAAATTGAAGCTATGTTTTTTTAACCTAATACATGAAGCCTTTAACGAGACTCTATCGTTAAGTAAAACAAAGGAAAATCTGATTCTAATTTTTGAGCGTTAATGCTTTCGTAATATTTACTACAGACGTTACTAGCGTACTATGGAAAACAACTTGTACTTGAAAATTATATATTGCAGTGTAAAAGTAATCTTGTACGAAGAACATTTTCAGTACTGTGTTATTTTATTTTATTACTGGTTGTAAAAATTTGAAATTTTGTTGATGTTATGTTGTTTTTGCTTTATTTACATTAATGGTTGCATTACGCAAGCATAATGTTTGTAGTGAATAATGCCTAATTCCTTTAGTTTATTGTTTAAGGTTTTACTTAAAACTACTCACGCGTAATTCTGTCTTACGTGTTGTGATTGTCTGACGTGTTGTGATTGTCTGACGTCATCACGGCACGCAGTTCAATCTCTTAGCTTTCTAGGCCTAGCCTCGATTGTTGAGATACTTGAACGCTAAGACAGAGGCATGGTGGGTAATGGAACTAAGTGGATTACATGCCATTATGGCTAAGCTACGGCCAAACCATCGTAATCACGCAAAACTAGCGTGTGAAGTATTGTTGCAGTGAAATATTGCCTGGGAACACGAACTTTGTAGTGTGATACCAGTTTTTATCAGTGCGGCAAGAATAGTGCAGAAAACGACTCAAATAGATTGGCGTCCTTTCCTGCGGACATCTTGTGCATTTGATAATTCACTAACTGCAGATTTTAGTAAATGCCACGTGAATTTAGCCAACTTAGTGCACATGCACTGACACTTAAATGTATTAAACTACTGTTTGTGTGCAATTTTAATGCTGCAACTCGAATATGTTTACTAAAATTAGGTCAAATATACGAAATGAATATTGTGTTACAAGTACAGAGGTTGAGGTAAAACCTCGCGCATATCTGACTCCATTACGCTGAATAATTATATTTTTCTATTAGTTGCGAGTTTCCTCAAGATTTCAATTTTATATTAAATTGATTATTTCCACTGAGGCCTCGACATATGTTGAGTTTGTGCTCGTCGTTTTCGTCAGCGCTATATTTAGAGCCACCTCTCAGCATATAACAATTCTTTAAGAATTATATTGGAATTTATTTTGTTGATAAAACTATAATAATTTGGAATTAAATATTTTCTTTGCCAATTTTGTGTTGTACATTTGTCCTATAAAGAACTTTGTATAACAGGGGTTAGTTGTTTGTTATTTTTCTACGTGACCAGTGTTATCATTCTCTTGTTACCTTTTTGGTTTTAAATAATCATATTCTTGCTATCTCAATGATTTAAATTATTTCATTGTACATACTATATCGATTTAAGTCACAAAAGGCATGTTTAACCAAATAACTCGGCAGGAGTATTGCTAACAATAAATTGAAAAAATTTATTTTCAATTGCAATATAAATTTAAATACCTACATTGTATTTATGCTGTGTAGAGAATTCAACAGTAAACAACCTTAATACTGATTGATGCCCAAGTAATTCTTATTAAAACGTAATTATTAGGAGAGTGAATATAAATATATTTTCAGAGTGAATATATATTGATGTATATAAAGTAAAATCAGATATTTATACAAAGTGACTTTATTATACAGTGCACATTAGTTTTCTGATAAACTTTCCAAGTTTTTAAACACGTAATTGTAAAATAAATTACATATTTTTGTCCTCAGCATTTAAATTTATTTGTTGCTTGGGAAATATAATTTTTGTTGAGTTTTAGACGTTCTTCTTTCCCAGAAATAAAGAAAAAAAACTTAATAAAATATTCTGAGTGAAATTTGTTTTGAAAGACATCTAAAAAAATCAATGTGAAAGAAATGTAATCTTGTAAGCGTGAGCAACTGAAAAAGAAAGAGGGGACTAGAAAGGGTGTTTCATTTTTAATTAATTAACTTCATATTAAAAACAAAATAAACCCACCCCTTCATATTTAAGACGTTACTCTGAATCTCCGTCATTCTTTGGTAATTAATAACATTTTTTCCCCCTCTTTGCCCGCCGTTTTTCCTCCCCAAACCCCTTCGTTGCCTACTTCTCGTTTAAAAGTTTCTTTTTAGCCTTTCTTCCCCGGAACAATGCTTCATAATTCTCTCTCGCGGGACAAATCCACAACAAGACTTTGTACATTCGCAGATTACATTGCTGCTTGTGGACCCTACCCCAAGATATCCCCCCCCCCCCCCCCACAATCTCCCAATCCCCCCTTCGCCTTAATATCTCGGTTCTCCAGTCGACCCTTAAAAATATTCATTACTCACTGGCTCGCACCCCTTTACAAGGGGATTACATCGGGGGAAACGGCTTCAGACCTCTTCCGCATGACAAGGAAATTACCAGGGAAAATGCTTTTATTTTTCCGCCTCCCTTCCTGCAGTTGGCCACAATGCGACTGCTCGTGATGGCGAAGGGGAGGGGGGTGGAGGGTATGATCATCGACCATCCAGCTGCTGCGACTTCAGCGAGCATGGGGCGCGGCTTCGAACTCAGCAAGTGTGAAACATTCAAAACAATAGTTTATTTACACGGAAACCGTGTTTTATTTTTACACTAATGTTGATTTTTGTTTATAATACCAACCTACATTTGGTGTAAAACTAAACGATATTGTGGTAATAGATGTTTGATAGGCATACTGTTTGTGTAAAATTACACACACATCGTGGTTGCACCAACCTAACTTATTTTAATTTAAGTTAATGAAATTTTACTAAGACATACACTAATGTTGAGTTTTTAGAATAACCACCTACATTTGATGTAAAATTACAGTAGTTATTTTTCACAAGGAAAGTGTAAAAAATACACAAACTATATTTGTTTTCTTTTTCGAACTATACGACAAAAATTAAAAAAAATCACTTAAGACTGAATGTGCGTGTCTTTGCTAAGCAGAGAAACAATGATGTTGACTAAGATGAAAATACTTTCGCGTTTAGTACAATTTCCCCCCCCCCCAAAAAGTGCCCTTATTTTCAATATTTAAAAGCTACTGAACAATATATATATATATTTCAAATTTCAACAGATTACTATATTATGAAGTTTAAAAATTTAAACCTAATATTCAAAAAATCATTTGTCTGAAACATTTGTAGGTATCTAGTCAACTGTAACATAAAACTATTCTTTCTAAATCTTTCTATGTCTTTATTTTGTTTTATAACAAAGTCAAAATTCACTGTAGTTCGAAAGTCGGACCAATATAGGCTCTCAGTTCATAATTTAAAAAGGAAAAAATGTGAATGTGAATTGCTATCCATTTTTTATGTAATTTTACTTTGCTGTCCATTTATTGGACTACTACTAATGAGTAGAGACCGGAAAAATTCGCGTGTTCAATGACCTCCAGGATAGACTCCAATATCCTCTACACACTCGGGCAAATGCCAACTGTTCATTGGCTGCTGACTTGTGAGTCGTCTCGACTGGGTGGCATTTGATTCGGCACTTCAATGAGTGAGGGTCTCTAATTGGCCCTCTGTCCTCCAGATTAGCAGTGGACCAATGGCTGAAGCAGCACTAAGTTATAATTATTTGAATTTTAGCATAAGCGCGAATTTTTAAGGTCTCTACTGATGAGTAAAGTCTGTAAGGCACGCGTGCGAGACGTAGTCCACCTAAAGTTTGGTATTTTGTTCCACCCGAGAAATTGACAACTTATCTGTGGATGACTCGTCACGGACGGCTGGCCGCGTGACCACGTGGTAAACGATGCGACGTTCGCCAGCAACCAGCTTCCGTTCTTTTTTCAAAAACCACGACCGCAAAAAAGACCAAATGTCGCCCACGTACACCTACTTTGCTTCTTAATTACAGCTACGAAGTTCCTCGATGAAACATTGTTCCGGTAAGGTTTCCGAGGTTTCGGAAACAAAAAAAAAGGAGGGTTCGGTGGAAGAATGGCGGCGTGGTAGTCGGATACTAGCCACGTACAAAGAAAGCACGCATGAAACTTTGCCACGGGTCTAGGGGAAAGTAATAATAACAACCTCTTTCACCAGTTCTGAAGTATAAATACCGCAAAGCGGTAACCACACGGCCCATCTAACTACGGCGGGTTAAAAGGGGGTTGGTTGTTGGGAGTTTTTGGGGTAAGAAGCAATAAATTACAAAAAAAATGTGTTTGCGTCCATCACACGAAGAACTATCAACCAGAGAAACAATATTTCCCCTTCTTCGGCCGGAACAAAAAGTGTAGTATATCGGGGCGAGCTGTTATTAACGGAACTCACGCAACGCTTCAGCGGTATCTGGGGAAGAATATACATATATACATATATATAAACATGTTTTTTTTTTATTTCTCTTCTTCCCATACTTCTGGCCGCCGCGCGAACCTACCTGTTTAAACATGCAAAGTACGGAGCATCGTATCATATCCCACCTAGATACCCAAATGGCAGCTCCGGGGAGTATCTCTCTCTGCAGCCAATGGGAACGGACAAGACCCTGTAATTACTCAAGCCCGGTGGACTGAAAGTATGAGGGAGGGGTTTCGGGAAAGATGGTCGTGAAGGGGGTAGGGGTGGTGAATGGAGGGGGGAGCGGTAAAACTGGGAGAGCCCGGCCGCCACTATTAAAATAGGTTTCTATTAAAATTGGAATAATGGAGGAATAAAAAAAAAACACGCATATAGTATCAGTAGGAGGCGTGGCCTACGCACGGAGAAGACTGAAAGAAGGAGAGGGAAATCGGTGGCGCTTAGTTTTTTTTTTTTCTCTCTTGAAGTTTGGTACTTGAAAAAATCGGCCCAGCTGCTTGATCGTACACTCTGTGGCTGGAAAAAAAGTGAAATGCAAAAAAAAACTACACAGCCTTAAGGTTGTTGCCCTATGCGTCGAAGATCAATATGGCAGTTTTTAATAGATTTACCCATGCGTGAAATCAAGATGAAAATAAAGTCACGCTGAATCCGGTTCGAATTAGTGACTCATAAAAACGCAGAAATTTGCGAAGGTCAAAAGTGATTACGTGTTCATTATTTTGTAACTCGCCCAACAGCTTTTGACGAGGCCATTCCAAATAAATAGCGCGTTGCAAAAAAAAAGACAATTTATTACGGATAAGCTTATAAAAATACTTATTCACATAGCATTGATTTTGTCTTAAGTCTTAAAATGTAAGGACCTCATTAATTTTTTTAATTTAATTAGAGTAGACAGCATACTCTCTAGAATTCTTAACCTATTTCATTAAAAATTTAAACTTCAATAAGCTATTTAATGTTGTTTTATTATATGGTGCTTGTTTTTGTCTTATATACGGAGCAGAACATATCGCACGTAAAACACAAATCAAGTTGTAAAATAGCTTCCAAATAACCTCATCATATTTTCACTATATCTGTGGTTGGCAATAGTAAAGTGGCGAATGCACAAATAAAATGAAGTTAATTGAAGTGTGAACTATTTCATCAATACGCAAAATAACTTGAATTTTTTTTTACCCGTACAGCATGTACGAATAATGTAAGTAATTGTTTTATAGTGATTGTTAGTCAAAACATTTCCGTTTAACAAATGAATTTATTCATTTGACCATCAGAAGTTTCTAGCGAGAGAAACACTTTTGAAAACTCTGTTTCAAAGATGCTCTGTTTTATAATTCGTGTTCCAATAAATACAGTTTTTATTTATTATGTAAATTGTGTCACATTTAAGTCCCCCTTAAAAAATTATAAACACTTTACTACGCAAATAAATTCATCTTTGTTGTATAAGAGGTTTTCCGAAAAATTTATGTATTAAAAAATCCCAAAATTTAATATCTATTTTTAATTGAATACTATCAGTTTTGTTAAAACATAAAACATTTCGTGGCCTTTAAAATGACTACCAACTCTAAAAAAAACTTTTGTGGATACTACAAAATATTTCTTAACACCACCCACACCACCCAATATTTTGTTGAGACAAAAAAAATTGGTTGCTGTTTAAGAAGAGGCTTATTAATAATTTAAATACACCAGAAGTCCTGTGTAAAGTAACCACAATTTCACTGACTTAAAAATTCCACAGGTTTCATAGATTTGTCTGTTCTATACGTTAGCCCTTTCTCCACCATTATTCAGTGTTGATAAAACAAAACAAAAAGTTGTAAACCGTAAAACAGTTAAAATAATGCTTATGTTAAAAGGACATAAAATAAAATGCTGCCTAGAGAATACGGGTTCATGTTGTTACGTGGCATCCGTAGCATCATAGAGTAATGAATTTCATAGAGCAGTACTGTTTTTAAGTTTATACATATAAACACATGAAAAATCCCTGCAGAAAAAAAATGGTTTAAAACATAAATAAACAGTTTAGAATTGACCGTGGTGACTCGTTACGTAACAGACTGAAATAAAAAAGGACCCTTTAGGTGTCTAATATAATGCATCAACAATTCATGTATAAATAGTAATCTTGATATTAAAATAAAAGTGAAATGACTGAAAAGTAATGGCAAAACGTTATCCATAAGTTCACGGGCCATTTGTAAAAATGTGTGCGGGATGTGACATCTGTAGAATTAATAATTATATTGTTTTATAAATATTATGGTTTTTTTTCTGAAATAGACCATAGATATGTTTGTAACAGCAATGATATTTATGACTTCTCTTACAAAATATTCAGAGTATTTATAGTTTGTTTTCTCATGTAACCCTTATTTGTCAGCTACAGAAAATATGCAAAAATTTAAGTCAAATACGTGATTTCCATGTCGGTGACAAAATCTCTACACAGATTGTACCTAATCAACGGACGTCCTAATAATGTGACCTGCATACTTTTTTAACTTTGGCATATAAGCAGTTTAGTCCTAGTTACTTTTGCCTGCGTCGGCCTACAGCTTCAATCTACAAATTGCGTCGTTCCTCTTCACTTTTCCGCTTTTGGGAATGAATAAAACACAGTATCTGATCATGTACCATTTCTGTAAGAATTACTGCGTTCTTTAAACGATTCATACAATGGGGAATTTTGATTTAATGCCGTATTTTTGGGCCTACTGCAATGGCGTATGTCCAAAAAAAAAAACAGCATTAAATCAAGAATTACTGCACCCTACCTCAAGCTATTTGCTTTACCTTTCCGCTTTTTGCAACCCTCTACATCGTTAATCGTTTTGACCAAACCCCTGAAGTCTGGCCACGCGCAATGTCTCAGTGCCTGCTCTCCTGCAGTTAGTTTCCACAATCCGTACATAAACACGGCATAAATAGCATATAACATCTACATAAAGCTCTGAGAGAGAAAAGCATGGATTGTCGGTAGCACTCATTTGGGGAAATATTCTGACGGACGGATGAAGTCAAGTTGTAAATCGCTTGGCTGGATGCGTGGTTTGACGGACGTCAAGAGAGACGGACAGACGGAAAACGGACGGAGGCGACAGGCTGTTGCAATTCCGCCTCAATGCCCCACCTGCCCGGACACACATATTGTGTGCAGAACTTCAGGAAAACAACACGATTTGAAAACCACTCAAGATATCCGAATGGGGTCTGTTTACGAAAAAAAAGCATTTAAGTATTCGTTTAATGCCGCTAAGTAAGTTTTGTTTCCGAATGAAATTTTTAAACTGTGTTTTCAGAAGAGTTAAAAAAAAAATAGCTGAAAGGCCAGTTTTCAGAGTAATTTTTTATGCATAAAACAACCGGTACTACAGAGTCTTGTAAGCAGTTAAGGGGCTTGCATTACACATTCATCTTAATTTCTCGGCCGTATAATGTTACGGTCACCGCTCAAGTTTCTTAGTTGGTTGTCGTACGCAGGTCGAGAAGACTGCGCGCCAGTTCAGAAACACCAGCGAGCGTCGCGCTTTATCATCCCGCCTCACCAACACAGATACACCCTCAACGAGGCAGGCGCCTTAAGGGGCCCGCCTACCTGGTCACACACACGGTGTTCAGAGCTTCAGGAAAAACAACGCGATTTCAAAACTACTCAAGATATCCGAGTGGGGTATGTTTACGAAAAGCATTTAAGAGTTTGCTGAGGCCCGAAAAGTACTTTTAATTTTGGATCATTTTTTTTAAACTGTATTTCTAGAAGAGTTAAAATGGCTGAAAAGCATGTTTTCAGAGTAATTTTTAGGTGTAAAACAAGTGGTACAGATTCTTGAAAGCACTTAAGGGACTTGCATTACACCTTTATCTTAATTTCCCCGCAATTTAATGTTACGGTCAACGCTCAAATTTCACAGTTATCCTGTGGCGACTAGAAGACTGCGCGGCAGTTCAGAGCCTTGCGCTTAGAGGCTATACCGCGCTAGAAGCACCAGCGAGCGTCGCGCTTATCATCCCGCCTCACTAACACACATACACCCCTGACGAGGCGGGCCCCTTAACGGAAGTGTTCGGAGCTCCGAGTGTGGTCGCCGGGCTTGACGCGGGCAGGGGGGGGGGGGGGGGCAGGCTTGGCGCGAAGGACGCCGGAAACAGGAGCGCGCGCACCGAACGACACGTCGCGTCGGTCGGGAAATGGCCGACGGAAACGCAAAGGGCGGCAGCTGTCGCCCGCTCGCCGCCGACAGAGGGATGCATATCGCCATCAAAATGGCGGCGTCACACGGGTGATGCCGTGTTGCCGAGGAGAAGTTTGGTGAGGGAGGGGAGGAAAGGAGTCGGTACATTCACTTCCGATGACCTGGTCAGGGGGGGGGGGGGGAAGTGGTTCCGTACTTGAGGGTATCAAACGATGCGTGATCAGTAGGCCATGAGGTAAAATAAAATTTAAAAAAAGGGCGCAGAAAATGCAGGGGGGAGGAAAAGGTGGGGTTAGGCCGAGGTGAGTTGGCACTAGTAGGGGGTATTTGGCCTCCCGCAGTGAGGGAAAAGGGGGGTATTCGCTACTGTATTTAAACAAGGGGGTGAGTTCAAGAAGGGATTGGGGTGATGTAGTATTGCAGTGCCAGTCCCATCCTCCCAACGCACTTTTTTATTATTTTTATTATTATTTACCTTTTCCTCCCCGCTGTTCCGATGAACAATGAAGGCGACGCTCCAAAAAACCGCCTGGAAAACACGCGATAAAAAAAAAACCACGCGCGCGCAAGAGGGGTGGTTTCGGATCCCGCACCCCTCCGTCTCTGTCCGTCTCGCAGTGCATTATATTCAATCTAATATTATCTTTTATGTGTTGTGTGCTGAATCATGGTGCCACCGGGAGGACAGGAGGAGGGGAAGATGCCCTGGAACAGATACAGCGTGTGTGGTTGACGGCGTGGAGGGTTGCTTCCCGCGTGCAAGAGCGACCTACGACGCGGATCCAGCTTTCTCCGTCGATTTCACGGTGGGAACTGGGAAACAAAAGCCATCTTCGAGAATCCTTTCACTATCAAGTATCCTGTGGGGAAGGAGTGGGGTAGGGGGGTTTAGCTGCTGTACAATGACTTGCGTCTGACGTTAGAAGAAACTGTTGCGGCTGCGGTTGAGTGGGAACACAATGTCTTGGGTCGGGGGACGGAGGGGTGCGCGCAGGTTCGGCGATGAACGAGCCACGGGCATTTAGGCGCAGCTTTAGTGGGGCTTAATGAAGCTCAGAGATGCGAAAATCCATAGACACTGCCGCGTTCATTTCAGTTCTCTTGAACCGTTGAATTTAACGCACGAAATTATGAGATTAAATTTGGGATTAATGCGTGTAAACACTCCTTGAAGCGTTTCCAAGCCCGCGGTATAGTTGGCAGAAAAAAAAACCTAACAAGTTTTGTGTTTGCCCACAGTTAACTTTCATCGTGTATTGAAACTGATCAGCAACGAACAACCAGATTAAAATTGTTATGTAATAATGCGAAGAAACTGTTTCTGCTAAATTATATTGTGTTAATTCAAGAAAACTTTTAGAATAATTATTTTTTTACTGATTTTCTGTGTCCTTTGTCAGGAACTGTTCTTTGAATTTTCAGCTTCAAATACTCTCAAATTCTAAGAACCACCCTTAAAACCAAGTGTGTATTTAATATTTCCGATTTTTTTTATTATTTCTGCGGAACTTGACGTAAGATTGTCTTGAAACTAATATTCTAAACCGTATGTGCGTTCAAAGTGTTAAAGCAATCGAGGATGGAGATATGCGCGTTATGTAGTCATTTTAGCAATTCGCGTGTTGAAGCCGCATAACTTTATTACTTATTTACTTATTATATATAATAAAAATTTCAGCTGATTTTTGTTTCGAGTTCATAGTTCGTTGGGGTTGTTTGTGTCAGCCCCTTAAAACCCGACTTATAAAATAGCTCTAATTTTCGTCTTAAATCTCACTTTTCAGAGTGCAATGATATTTCTGGAAAGCTACTTTTTCCTAGTTCTACTCAACAAGAAACGTATAGATGGTTCAGCTGCCCAGGAGTGAAAATCGCACCCGGTTTATTCTTACGTGGAAGCCACAACATCCATCCGCAGTCTTAGTTCTATAGGTCGTTACAATTTATTGAATTTCGTTTGTTTCACAGTGATTTCAACTGTCCTCCGACGAAGACTGTAAGCTCTGAGTGATCCATTCCGGGCTCGTTCTGCTGTTCGTCTCACTGACAGTTGGTTGCTTGCGGACTAAATCCTCAGTAACAGGTTTTCCTGGCGAGTGAGATCACCAAATCATCTCCCAGACAGCACAAAAATGCCCGCACCAAAACTGACGTCCTCCGCAGCCGGTTTCGCTTACGTGTTCGAAAGGTTTTTGGGTTCGAATCTCAAGTACGTAATTGGAAGTGCCACACTTGGAAGTAAATTC
The DNA here is from genome assembly GCF_032445375.1 of Bacillus rossius redtenbacheri. Classification (NCBI taxonomy): domain Eukaryota; kingdom Metazoa; phylum Arthropoda; class Insecta; order Phasmatodea; family Bacillidae; genus Bacillus; species Bacillus rossius. Next base: position 44,665,158 of record NW_026962011.1, on the reverse strand, counting down.
GCTAACTATCATCCCGGGGAGAAAAAAACACAGGGGGTATGGAGGAATAATAATTCCGCAGTCTGCTGTTATCAAATTTCATAATCCTCGAATTTAAAGAAAGAGTTTCTATGAAAATATTGGTGTGTGTGTTTTATTTTCCAGTGACGTATTCTTTTCGCGACGCTTGTATCACTGTTCCTTTGGGGTATGGGAGATTGGTGGGTTGGGGTGGAGGGGGTTTATGGAAACAATGCTCGAATGCCACCCCTCACTTCCCCTCCTTCGCGCTAACCCCCACAGGACCGGCGTGGATGCGGCTCGAAGGTTTTTTTTTTTCGGGGGAGCGTCGAGGAGGGAAGAGGAGGGCAGCAGGAAGAATAGGGCGGGTCTATTGAAACACCATTGAGCAGTCCGAGTAATAGGCCAATTTCAATACATGAGGCCGCCGCCGAGCCTCCGAGGGCCTCAGCCTCTTGAGGCTCACCGCTGAGCGGCAGTTGAGGTGCAGCCTCAGCCGTCCTCCAACAAAGACACGTTGCAAGCAGAGACCCGGGGAATTCCGCGACGTGCTGAACTCCAAATACACACGCAAAGGTCGCTTTCGCTATTGGTTTGCTCACTGTTCACCAGGACGAATGTGGGCCGACGGGAAACCTTCAGCCGTCACATTGCATCAAAAATATGTTTTAAAGAAAAACTTATTACACATTTTTTAAGTTTTCTGTCTGTTGTATGCATAAAGGCGAAAATATGGTCAGTATACAACATGCAAGCACCCTAACCCAGGGATGATTCATGTCGGTCAAAACCCGAGCGCAAAACTCGGGCTCGGATTTCCTTGCGAATCCTACAGATTTGCAACCCTGATAGCCTTAATTGATAAAACACTGACTTAGAGTTTTAAATAACGTCAATGCGATCAAATAACCACGGAATTTTTTTTTAAACACCTAGTTGGCTAAATCGTTCGACACAAAATATCATAACATTGGTAAACTTATAAGTGAATGTGGGTAAATGATTATTCCCTATTAAAGTAGAACTAAAGTTCTAAAAATTTTGAGTTTCGTATATATATATATATATATATATATATATAATTTATTTATTTATTGTAGTAAAACAAACTTCTGAAACGATAAACCTTGGCAGACATCGTACCAGGACGAGATATAAAAATGATAGCAAACAAGAATGTCACGCGACGCAATGAATTGAATCCTGGAAGTTGTAAGAGTGACATGTGCAAGCAGAGGAGGGGAGAAAAAAAATAGTTCGGAACGAGGGATGGATCCCAGCGCTTGACCACTGGACCCCAACAAACACCTCTCCCCCCTCCACCAACCATTTTCCCCGCTATTTCCCCCCCGGGGGGGGGGGAGGGGCGAATAAACCCACCACCCCTATATACCTTCCCCGGTGACATACTGCCTGGGATACCTCGAGCGACGTTTGATTCTGACAGGCAAATTGACTGCCCAGGTCGGTGATAGATTCGTCGCCATTTATCACGCAAGCCAGCACGCGAATCTGCAGCAACAACTGGACGTATAAGGGAATGGGGGGAGAGAGATTCAACACGAAAAAAAGATCTGCGGAAGAGCCGCTATGTCGCCGCAAAGTTGCGGCCAGATTAAAACATCTTCAATGCCCCCCCCCCCCCCCTCCCTTGTTCAACTCTCCCCCACCACCTCAACGCATTGGCGTTGTCTACAGGGCATGAAAATAACAAACGGGTAACATAGTTCTTCAAGTTTCAATCCAAACCCACTATATTCGTGGATTTTACAACTTTATTGTTTGTGATTGGCTGGGGAAAAAAATAATCTGACAGCTGAACAAAATTGTATTCACAAAAAATAATGTATTTCATGCATACAGCAAAACGTAAATTAAACCACTGAATAATTTTCATTGTTTCAGCAACATACCTTCCAATTAAATATTTACACATTATTCTCGATCGTAAACAAACATTTTGTGGATAAAAAAATCATTCTCGATGTAAGCTCGGTAGAAGTAAAACTACTACCACCAAAAAATTGTTCTTTTTACTCATCCTCTTAATATTTTTTTGTGATAACATCTTTATAAATTGACCTAACTTTTTGCTGTGGACGATAAAAAATTTCGCAAGGTAAATTTTCACATAACATTTTAAGGTGAACACAAACTTTTTGCAGCTTTTTATGGGAGAAAGCAGGAAATGATCAGCGTATCTTATAAGGTAAAGTCATCGAAGAGTGGCGTAACATGTACTTTAATTTTCTTGCTACGCCCAATCTTTTTACATTGCATAATCTGCATGCATTAGTTAATCTGCACTCCACTCTGTGTGTGTGTGTGTGTGTATATATATATATATATATATATATATATATAACTTTCCAAGCTCTGTGTTCATTACAGAACAAGTAGCTTGTTAAGATATTTGCAAAATAACCATTAAACATTAATTTTAAGGCAATACTGTAAATATAATCTAAATATTTTTACTGCTACAAGTTTGCATGGCAACAGATACATCCATTGAGAAAAGGAATTTATGTAGAACTGATCTTTTACCTTATGGTAATATATTTTCATTTATAAAGAGGTTTTTTCAACAATTAATTATTTTGATGCGTAGAAAATGTGTGTAAATTAAGTTGATGATTTAAATCCTGTCTCATAAAGAAAATTTGTTTATTTCGATTTATTTATTTCGACTTCACTTCGCACAGTTAAGGCCTTTACGGTTTCTCTCACACTAAACCAGTACCTACCATGATACAAGAACACAACATTAAAAAATTAAAAATATGAAATTACGTACCTAAAATTACTGGTAAATCTGTAATGACTACCTAACAACACTAATATTTAATAATAACGTGGAACATATAAAATGGTGTTTACTATAAAAAATAATAAAGAATAGTATAAATATTTTTTATGACTGTCATACCCACACTCACTCAAACACACGTAATTCTGCATTCTCTTGGTTAAATGTTTGTGAGTTTATATAGAGGCAAATTTTCAAATATTTGGATATACTGTGGCGTCGGGTATTCTGGTTGACAGTTTCAAAGACGAGGTAGGTACATTGAGTGACTTAGACGACATAAATATGATAAATTATTCACTTTAGGCACCTAATATTTCTCGACCCCACAATCATATCATTACTTGTTTGTTACTGTAGTGGAGGTAAAAATTAATAATTAATTATTATTTTTTCTGTACAAACTCTTAAAACATTTAAGTACATCATTTCATTTTCAGAACACACGCCAACTACGATCAGAGTGTAAATAGGCCTAATATATATTATTTAAACAGTTTTATAAAAACTAAAATGCTTTTCGTTGGTCATCACAATTTTGTAGCTAACAATATTTTCTTCTACGTGGTAATATTAAGAGCAATTATTTTTATCTTTGCAGATAAAATATGAAATACCTGCAGCGGGTGAACTGAAAATCAAGGTTTTGGCTAAAACAATTCTAATTTAAGAAGAATTTTAATGCAAAAGAGAAGCGTAATGAAATTTCAAACTCAAGATTTAGTGTAAAGTTGACTTTTTGAAAGAGTTAAATTGAATATCTAGAAATGTATTATACTTCATACTTTCATAACTAGGAGATTTTTTTAATAGGCTATATGTATCCGTAAATCGTAAGACACGTAGCTAAAGTTTTATTTATTTATTTTTTTTTAAGCTTTCGGATGTCTTTCAAAGATATTAAAAACAAATTAGCGGTGATATCACGAAACTTGCATGTCCAAAACACGACCCAGATGTATAGATCACAAGAGGAGGTTACGCTGGCGAGTGAAGTACCTACGGTTACAAATATTACAGGCTTTATTTAAATAGTTTAACGAAAATATACGAGAAACTAAATTTTTTAGTGATCATTACATTGTATCCTAGAATTGTTCGTCGGATGGAAGTTCGGCGACCAGAAATTTGGCCCATCACATCTAGAGGACATGACGAGGACATTCCCATAGGGAAATGAAAATGAGAGGAGGTAAACATATTTGAATTTCCTATGCAAGGATGAGCGTACGAAAGACAGCGGCTTGCAAAGAAACTCCACATTTATCATAATCACATTACGCTTCCAGCATAAAAAATATTAGAAGAAAAAAATATATATATACCTTTTTTGTTTGTTTTATGTTCTGAAACTTTTTGTGTCGAATTCGGGACTAATTTGTAGGCATTAAAATTTGTAGTCGCGATAGTTGTTCGCAACTGGTAAAGCGTGTGACACACTGGTTTCATAAACTGTCTCTGACAGGCGTTGCGTTTTTAAGATTTACTCTCGTTGAGAAAATAAATTATTACTTCTTTGAAAAATATTATGCGAATTAAATAAAAATGGTCAACTTCTCATGAAAAGAGTGATTAAAATATAAATGGCAAAAAAATACTAATTAAAATATTTTATAATTTCTAGTAAATCTAGATTTTAATATTTCGTGGGGTTTTTCTGAACCACAAAATATTTCCCCACTTCAGAAATTGCTTAACTTATAACAGATGGTTTCTCAAATGCTTTCTTATTCTAATTATATTTAATCATTTTAATTTAACTGGGTTTTGAATTGCTGGTAGCTATGGTTACTCACTAATGATTTATATGGGGAAAGCGCCTGACCATTATGTTGCTTTGAACATCTGTTTAGGAATTGCAGTTGATTTAACGAAATACTCTTAACGTCACCGAAACTATCAGATGGAATGCTGATTCCGATAGATCACTTGATTTCATAGATTTTTTGAAGTTTCATATTAAGTATGTTTATTTTAATACCACTCACATGTTTGAAGATAAGTGATAGGTATTATAAAACTAACTGACTAAATATTTCTGCAATTTAAACGTTAATTATTTATGACTTTGAAAATAAACTTTCAAATAAATGAATTAACTGAGACCTACTTCATTCTAAGCCTATATTTTGGTCCCCAATCACCGCCTGTTTAGTACATTCTCTTTTCTGATTTTAAAACTCTAGTGTCTTGGTAATAAAGATACTACTTCAAAACTGTAAGTTGCAAGTAACTAAAATTTTCAACCATATTTTAATTTGATTTTTATAGCCTTATTATTATTTGTCTTATGATGTAAGATTGAAAAAATTTATAAATTTGTCCTCAATACAAACAACTTTATGCATATCAAATACTTGATTTTAACAAGTGTTTAACCTTCACAGCAGAAGGTATTTTTTTTTATCGTAACGAGTTCGCAGAAAGTATTGCCAAACAGAAAATTACTATCTTGAAAACGGTAGCTGTATCATTGAAATCACGTGAATATAAAGTTTTCATGTTTTATTGGTGATATTTTCGGTCAGCTGGCCAATTATGGGCAATAATTGTTATCGTATGGAAATTGCTTTCGCCTCGTTGGCAATCCACAATCGAAACAACGCAATGTTCTTGTTTTAAAACCGCATTTAGTTGTAGCGAAGTTTTTAATGTATCGGCAACCAGACTTCTTACTTTTATAACGAGCCTATTTTATAACAGTGCCTAACTGTCTACCCAGTAAAAAATTATGAAATACCTTCGAAATTAAGTTGCAAGTGTTTTCAAATTCATACAAATAGTAATAACAATAATAATAGTAGAACGTTTGCACTTTTAAAACAGGAGTGATTTTAATGATAAATAAAAAAAAATTAGGTTTATCTAGAGTAAAAAAAAAGTGATAAGTAACAATTTTACCTTAAAGGTATGTTTTTGAAAACTGAAATGCGAATTAACTGCTGCTTTCGAAAAGAGTCGTCTGGAAGGATGGGTTGAGAAACGTGGATAAAGTTAAGAAGAATACTCAAGAGTATATAAGAAAAATGGACAACATAGGCTATATTAACTGTATCAGACATTGTATAAAAAGAGACCGTTCATCGGAAATTGGAATGGAAGAATGCTCAGTGGAAAAATATGAAGAGTATGAAAAATGTACGTTAAAGACCATGAATATGGAGGAATATAATTCGAGAAGGCCAACCAACAGACAAGGTAGAAAATTTTAGTATCCTAAAGAACATTTTTACAACTTAAAAAATAATACTTAGAACGTAACACAAATAAAACAAAATTACCTCCTGTTTTTGTGGAAACTCCATTAAAGGAGAATAGTTTTAAACAGAAACACATGTTGGTTCAAAACAGTTTTTTACGCCATAATAAATGTTTGTCGTTTGTTATGAAAAATTTTCCTTCAGTGTGCATAGATCACACACACACACACACATACACACACATTTTGACATTATCAAAAAGTGTAACGTAGTTGTCTATTGACAGAATTTCTAACCATAAATTTAAAGACGCTGCTATCTTTACTGATTCTTCGATACGGCGTTGAAAAAATTGCCTGGTGGGGGGGGGGGGGGGCAGTCAACAGTCCAGAAGTACACTATGGATGCGTTATCAGTGCTTGTTGTGTGTAATGGACGAGTAAAGCGCTCGACAATTGCGCCGTGGTACCTTTGAATATATATACTGTATAGAAGACGCGAGTGGATAGGATTTACTCTACGTTTTTCAGAAGCGTATGATGAGCAGCTTGGGAACTTCACCGCTGCAGTGCGCTGCCGTAACGCCCTGTATCGTCTTCGTTGTTATTTACACGTTAGAGCGCAGCTCTGTCGCCCGCTGACATTCCCCGCACCCCCCACCATTCATTCACTGCAGCTCAAGTTCGTTCAACAGGAGGGGGAAGGGGTGTTTGAAGAGTTCGACACTTGTCCGCTAGGGACCACCACAAGTCGATGCCCTAGAGATGGTGGCGATTGCGGCGGTGAATTAACCAACTACTTCAAAACCGTATTAGAAATTTTAACCTGGGCTGGCGACTTCTATATAGTATATATATTCAAAGGTGGTACGCACATCGACCGAACCTGTGTCAACAAATGCCACAGTCGTCACGCACGCCCTTTCTTGTGTAAACCCTAAGTGGCTACTTGGCGAAACAATTTTATCTGCCACGCCGTGTTCAGCTTCGATCATGAAGAATATTTTTTTGCTTGGGGAAAAATAACCATCAGTATGGGCAGGCTTTTTTCGCGAAAAGATCTGAATACTTATTAGACTGCAACACTGCATACCCGCGCCTGTGGTTTCTTCCTTGTGATTGGTGGCCGTCTGTGAGAGAAGTCGTTGCCTTATTTGACCGAGCCACTCAGGACGCGTTTACGTTTGCACTGAATCACTGTGATTTGTGTTGTTACAATCGATATGTACCTGGGGGAAACTCACCCAATCACGAAACACAGTCGGTGCTAAAGTTTTTTAACTTTCATCTAGTCTCGAAATCTTTTCGCGAAATCTGCATGCCCCTAACCATCAGTAAGACCGAAATTCAAAAAAGGTTTAAGGTACATATGGTTCTCTTTACCCGGCGGATACCATTTGAAATTTTGACGGACGTCATCTGTGGTTGTACAGGTTAGAACTAATGCGACTCATTTATTTTCAAATCTGAAGGGTGACACAGGGTGAATTTCGGGTACCTAACTGTGTACCGCCTCAACTCGGTGGATACTTATCCATCCCAAGTGTACACCTTGTATTACTAGCTGCTGCACGAGTCATTGACGAGTTACATGGAGAGCCTAGAAAATAATCAAAAAAGGACCGTGAACTTGATTTCTTAAGGCGTTTATCTTGAAGATACCCTTGAAACATGTTTGCGGCCCAGGTGACGTCTTAGGATTCTAAAATAATGGCAAGTTGCTGCACAGAGTAGCTTTTCCTTGAGTTGTTAATCAATGGTGTTGTGAAATATAACCTTCGTTAGAGTTGTTGGCTCATCAGCTCATCAGCGGACAGGAGCGGCTTCATCGTAGACTCAAATACTGACATTTAATAGTTCCATACAACTTTTTATCAAAGAAAAGTTCAACACGCCGCCTAACATCCCCACCCCCCTCCTCACTAAAATCCAGCTTTCAACAGTGTGGAATCTCAAAAAAAAAAAAAGTTTTAATCCTTATCCCGCAACAGATCAAATTTTCTTTTGCCGCACGGGTGCAAATCGGAACATTTTTCTTCGCGGGGGTTTCACCACTAGCTTCGTTCACGCGCGGAACATTGTACCAGTTGGTTCCAATGCCGTGGGACTTGGAAAAATTTAACTTATTTAATGTCATGTTTTCTAAATGCATCCTTTCTTTGTGCGACAGCCCCTCACGGAAGAGTGTACTTACGCCTGTGGCACGAGTCCTGCTTTCATGCAGTGGTGCCAACACAGGTAAAACTGCACACATGGGCGAAAATCTTTAGGATTCCCTTGTTGGGGCGAGGGGGAGATAACATTTATTATTCCTATTCCACAATTACGATTTTGCAATCCCTTAGCGTGGGGCTTTCTGATTCCAGAGGAGGCCCTTACCACCCTGACCCCCCCCCCCCCCCCACCCTCAACCCTCAACTGTGATCTACGCCAATGGCACACAATATATATCCAATCCGCACGAAACTTGACAAGGGATGATTTAGGCTGTGGTAGATGGATAAAGGTAAGGAGATGGGATAGCTTACGTTGCACAGTAATTAAATTACTAACCCTAACATTTCTATGCACCTAAACGCCTTGTCGAACTGTAGACATATTCACATTACTTCAAATTTACTGTCTAAACGGCGCATCCATTAATGACATTCGCTGTTTGTTTACTTCAAAAGAGGGTTTTAAAAAAATATGTCGTCGTTACCTTTATACCTCTCCTCTTTACTCCTGTAAACCCCCTCCCCCCATTTTTTTTTTTTTAATTTTTTTATTTTACCGGGACGGCTTTTAAGCGCCGCTCGAAATGGTAATTTTAATTTTGTCATTCCAGGGTTTGCACATCCTCATTTGCTTGATATTAGCACGTGACGCAAAAGGGCTGACGGGAACAAGGGAGTGAGTGGTAGGCGGTTGTTAACACAGGCTCGCGCGCCGCTTATTGCATCGACAATCGATACGCAGTTGCAGTTATCGACATATCTCGCCGGCAGGTGGAAAAGTGTTTTTGCGGAAAGGGAGATTGGGGAAATGGTTGGCGCAAGCAGGGAAGGACGTGCACACACCTCTGATGCTGCGGTCCAGAAGATGTGATACTTTTTTGTGTGCAGCCGCTGTCACTTTTTTTTTGTATCACTTGTGGTTTTTTAAAGGAAGGAACGAAGTTACTCGGAGATACGTGAGTCAACTGCTCCAGGTTGGTATGTGGACCATTGGCCTCTCTATCGTGTCTGCATCGGAGGCGGTGGGCTATTTGTGATGATTCCCATCGAGCACATTTTCGTTGTGATCTCGCGAATGGCATTAACAAACAATTCTCGGATTCAAATTTCAAAAAAAACAAAACGAAGATATTCAGGGCTCCCGAGATATAAATCCATTACTAATCGCTCTAAATGTCAATAATACCTCGAGTTATGTAGTAACTTAATCGTGAGGAGATTCTGAGAAAGGAAAGGTTGTGTTGTGTGAAACATGTTTTCGGAGGCCCGAAGGCCAACGCACCCGCCTTCCGCCCCTCCCAAATATGCGCCCTTTAAGGGTAGATTGGGAGTCTGCTTACAGATCTGTATAGTTCAGGGCCCCTTCCTACTGAAGCTACCAGATCCAGAAAACATGTCCCCTCCACCACTACGGTACCCATAGTGGCTTCTTAGGAACCTGTAGACTGAAATCCCCACATGGGGCTGTATGCAGGTAAGGGTTCAAGTCAGGTGCTTTCACAGTCCAGCAAAACCAACACCATGATATATATATATATATATATATATATATATATATATATATATACACGTCCACTATATGTCCTTTATGTGCCATTATATATTATTATATGTGTGAAACAGTCAGAGAAATGAATTGCAAGAGTATTACTTCACTCCAATTGCCGACGACCCGACTTGAGATTGCCTACTGATGAGCCTATTCACGCGGCAAGAGTGTGGCGGAAGAAATGATACAAACAGTTAAGTATACAGACGCCAAAATATTTTCCCGATGTTCTAAAAAGATGGGTAGATTTTTTTGTAATGTAGTAGCCTACGTATCAAGCTTTAGCTACTGTGTTTTTTCATCCTCAAATATAAGTTTATATGTTTCGTGTAGAAAAAAAATACATATTTCACTTTCCATGCAAGAGCATATTTTGGAAAATATAGATTCAAGAATAACTATCAGAGTTCAAGCTCTATTTTGTGTTTTTCATTGCTCTGATGATTGGTCACAAGTATTCACGTTCTGCGACTATGGATTCCGTTGTAACGAGTTAGTGATAGTGACCTGAATGACGTATAAACCAATACAAATGAAATTTTTTTTTAGAAAGAAACCAGCTTGCAAGTAAGCAAAATGGTTTCATCACTGAAGAATAAGAAATTTATCTATGCTCAAAAAAGTATTGCACATTTTCCACAAGAATTGTATGAGGACCGAGATGGGTTTTCACTTTTAGGGCCCACCATAGTTTTAGAAGTGTTCATAAAAAAAATTCCTATTTTTATATATTCTTCTCGTACATCGGCATTATTTTTTTTTTCAAATTTAAATGCATATTAAGTAACCGGGACGCGGCTTGTCGACAAACTCGCAAATCATACTCTGGCCCATAAATTGTCCCCCCCCCCCCTAAAGTTCTCCCGCGAGATTGGCGAGGGACGGAGAAACTTATCGCTGCTGCAGTTCGCAAAACGTGTTTTTCAGGTGAAAATGAGGCCCGCATCCATCCGGGATCCGGGGTCACTAAACGCCAATCCTATTTGCGTCACGCCTATAAGGAGGCTTTGTCAGAACAAAGGGAATTAAGTAGTTTGGGCTGGTACAAATCAACCAAAACATGTAGGCTACGCTTGACCGATAAAACATAATTATTACAAAAAGAAAAATTTTGTAATGGCTCAAACGTTTTTTTCCACCCCTTTAGATAAGGCCAGGACAGGAGAGTTGTTCTTACAAAAAAAACCTGCATCTGTCTGAACAGATTCGGACAAAATTATTTTCTCCGTGAATTAAGTTTTATTTCGGTACGGAACATATCTTATATTTTTTGGTTTTACTTCTTTGGCGGTGAAGTAAAAATTACTATATTAAGTCTCCGTAGAAAACCTGTTCTTACTTCCAACTTGATTTATTTGCGCATGAACTTACGGGGATAAAGATTTGAACAACTTTACAAATTTAAAGTTCATTTATTTGACATGTAGTGCATAACAAAATATTAATATTTTTATCATTACATAAGGAAACTTACTTTTTGAAAGTGTTATTCCCTGAAATTTTAAACTACACTAATTGTATTTCTTCTTATATATATTATTTCAGCAATAAGTTTTAAAAATTCAAAGAAATATTTAGTTTAAATTTAATCCTACAAATTCTGTCTACATTTTAAAACTTTATAAAAATGAAGCCGTTACAATATATAAACTTATAACTAGGATTTGATATTCATTTTCTTATTGTATTTTATATACAAGTATTATTATCTCTTCTTGTATTTGAAGCATTGGTGATAACTTTTACCTTTTGTCAGCACACTTCAAACATAAAATGTGTGGCTTTATATAGATTGTATTAATTGGGTAGCCACAAGTAGCAGTAACACTGGGTCCATTGGTACAGAAGGCACTCTCTGCTCTAACAACGTACTTGATAGGTAAAAAAAAAATCATAGGTTTAGTAGCTAAATCAGTTGTCTGTAGTCGATCCTGGTTTCTGACGTTGCCACGCCAACGCTCCAGAATAAGAAACTGGCTAATCGAGACGAAGAAAAATCGGATCTGAAAGCGTGTGTGTGGGCGACGAAGTTGGGAGCAGACCGACTATAGATCGAGGTAATTCGTGCCGCCTGCGGTGAACGCATTTTGTACTGCATTATTTAGCTAACGCAGTTTCCTGGCTGTTGACTAACATTCACCGGCTTGTGTGCGTAAGTCGAATGCGGAGTCTACCGTCTGCGAATATTTACTGCCGCTTTCACCGAGACGTTACCTCGCAGTTTATCCTTTGGGAAAGTTTCACTGCCTGCGGTGTGCGAAAAAATTGCTTCAGTGAATCCACCTTAGTGAATAGGTACTAGGACCAGCTTTGCTAAGTCCTCCAACTAAGGGCGTGTGTGAATTCTTGCATTGCGAATTTTTTTTCAGGTGCAGAAACAATAAAAAATAGTTAACTTAGTCATTTCTCCCATCTAAAAATTTATTTATACCATTAGGGGACTTTGCTTTTCATTCAGAGCAGAACTTTGACATAGGGTTTAAAACACATAGACTAAGGTGGATCTGTTTCTTCCACATTTTATATATCTTAGTATTTTTTTTTAAATTGGTGCTTAATAATTGACCTCAAAATAAAATAAAATATTCCAACAATTATTTCGAAATTTATCACATTTGTAAAAATGAATAAATTAAATGACTTGTTTTATTTTCTTTTTGTGTGCCAAAATACATAATCAATATCCCTCAATCAGCAATTTTACCGGGAATTAAATCTAAGTACACTATAAAAATATTTGATTTATAAAAAATTTATATTATCAATGTATATAAATAGTTACACATTCACAAAGTGTGTTTTTGGTAGTTTAAATATTTAGTAATTTGTGTAGTATTTTTTTTACATATTTGGTTTGAAATAAAAGAACGAATAATGTACTGTATTCTTTGTACGCGAAATCGCGTAAAAGAAAACTGCCAATTCGAGAACGGTCTTGGTAAACAAATGAATATGAAGTAGCTTCGTCCGTGCTGTTTTCTTCGTTGTCTGATCAAACCATATCCGTTTCACACTCCAAGAACCTTACAACTGTACGATGTTTGTAAAGCTTTACGCCTGCTTTCTCATCCGCCTATTATTTCAAATGCAATGCGATTTGAACACCGAAGCATGAAAAAGTCCATTGTTCTAGAAGGGGCTTATTTCAGAGTTTGCACGTCTTCATAATGGTGGACAGAAGTATCAACACCGCAATGATCGCTCATTTTGATTGAGACTTGCCAGGTGCGATGTTATCTTTCGCTCTTAATTACCAGCAGTGATTTACACATTTCTAAATATGCAAACATTTGCACAGTTTATCTTAGGAACATCAATAGCATCTTACTTCAGAATTGAAACAAATTCTCTAATCGGTAATTCGGAGGTGGCAAAACGTGGCTATTGCCACCCCAGAATTTTTCATCCCAGTATTTAACCATCCCATTTTGAAGTAGAAATAACAATAATTTACAAACAATTGTAAAATAATATTTTACAAGTACGTCACTTTCTTAATTATTTATTTATCAAGCCTTATTTAGCGCAGAAAAATAAAATGTTTATTGGAACTTGTATATTATAATGTGAAATAGAAAAAGGTTAAAACGTGAAAATAGTCTCAAAAAGGTTTTAAAACTATCAATTTAATGCAAGTTTTTTTTTTTTAATTTCCTCGGGGAGGACCCCCAGACCCCTCTTACACGGAAGGGGGGGGGGGTCATTCCCCCTCTTCCCAGACCACCGGTTATATGTAAACCATTCCCTAATATCATACAACTATGAACTGAGAACATTAAAAAGTATGGTGAAACAAAATATAAGTACAGCTATTGAATATTCAGTTATCTTTTGTATGGTTAAAAAAAATAATGAGAGGATGAAACTTCAATTTAAACATAAAATTTTGCACCAATTTTCGTAAAAAAAACAAAGTATGTCATATATGCAAAAATTTAACATAGCCATGTGTTGTAAAAATATACAATACATTTCATGTAGTTTTACGGACTATTACTAAAGAATCTTTCGTGAATACCACAGAAGCTATATTTCTGTGGTGCGATGGTGGGGTAAAAAGTGACCCGAACCACGTCACATCATGCACTGAAAGAAAGGTTTCTTTGCCTCCACAAAATATTTGTTTGTATGAGTCGAAATGAATATATTTTTGCTGATTCAAACATATATTTTGTAGTAGGAAACATTCTGTTGACCCAACAGAAATGATTTTGTCAACTCAACTGTATATTTGGTTGGGTGTAACAAATCAATTTTGTTACTTAACCAAGTTTGGTTAAGCTGACAAAATATTTTGTTACAGCAAGTAAATATCTGTTTCGCCATATATAAACGAATATTTGTTTGAATCAAACAAACCTTTTTCTCTGTGTGCCATCTAGCGGGTATTCAACCCCACCACGCAGGGGTACAGCTTTATAACGATCAATGTCAGTTCGAGAATGAGATGAGATATTCTTTTGTGATAATATACTTGTAAAATAAATTGTTGTATTTACGAATTCCACTGGGCACCTAATTTATAGAGACCTGCAAAATTCGCGGATTCATTAGGTGATAGGCTAGAATTCAAACACATATAAGTACCTCTTAGATAATTTTGCTATTGGCTTACTGTTCATCTGGACGAATCACAACCAGTTATAAACCCTCAACCAAAGAAGTATCGAATCACAGACAAACCAGCTGAGACGACATACAAGTCGGCAGCCAATGAACTTGCGTTATTTTCCCGAGTGTACAGGGGTATGTGCAGTCTATCCTGAAGGCCATCGAAACCGCGAATTTTTGCAGGTCTCTACTAATTTACTGACACACTCGCATCCGTTCTTTGCTGCCTTGTTAGGGTTTCATATTCCTTCAGTGATACCCGTGACAACTTAGTGTGATATGGCTTCCTATGGCTGCCATCTCAAGTCGTGGCTGTGAGGGGAGGTGGGAGGGTGGTTTCCCGGCTGCCAAGGCCCACCCGCGCCGGGGTCTGGCAGGGGCGGAACCCCCAAGAAACCCCGCACCCGCGCCGGTCTGGTCGTGGCGTGCAAGCAATCTTCCTCGACTCTGGAGGCGGGAGGAAGCGAGCGCTGCCGGCAGCTCCGCGCCGTGCGCTAGGTACACATCCCCCTCCCGCAATCCTTCCCGGATCCTACGAAAACAACCACAGCAACAGCTCGCAAATATTAATTACGGCGTTGGTAACCCGAGCTCCCCCGCCGGTAGCACCTTAACCCTCCAATCCCCTCTCTCTCCACGTCCTCTTTTCCCTCCGACACAGGTGCGCGGGTTTCCGCATTCAAATGAGAAGTCTGCGCGCGGAAAGAGAAGGAGGGATGCGTTCGGGAAGCTGGGGGTGGATGGACCCCTTGCGACGACGCTCCCAAGACGCGGAGATTATGCTCCTCGTACGTGTGATGGTGGGAGGGGAAGGGGGGAACCCGACGAAGCCCTGCCTAAACAACGACGGGGGGCGCTGGTCGAACTATACTTCCTCCACCACAACCACCGCCGCCACGAAGACCCGGGGCTAAGAGCAACAGGCCCTCCGGTAGTCGGAAGGCCTAAATCAGCTTAGCGAGTTGGCGAGTTGGACCCCCCTTCCCCTTCCCCCCCTCTTTTCCCGCCCGCGTTAAACATTCATCCCCTTCCCGGGAGGATCTGGCAGAGGGTGACCAATGGGGTGGGCTATATTCTCCGGTGGGACAATTCCCCGCTCGGCCCTCAT
The DNA here is from genome assembly GCF_032445375.1 of Bacillus rossius redtenbacheri. Classification (NCBI taxonomy): domain Eukaryota; kingdom Metazoa; phylum Arthropoda; class Insecta; order Phasmatodea; family Bacillidae; genus Bacillus; species Bacillus rossius. The sequence continues at coordinate 44,649,666 of NW_026962011.1, read as the reverse complement.
CCACGCTCAAGTGCTTTCCTCCGCGGTAGGTCTTCGGCGCAGCGGCAAAGTGTTCCCTCCGTCTTACCTTCCCTGACTTACCGGGGCACCCTTTGGTTTATCGTGTTCTGTGGTACGCCAGCGCTAACCTGCGTGCGTTTGAAATTTTATGTACCTTCGAAAATTTGTGATTCAACTAGAATACATTTCACTTAGTGGTTACTGACATATCCTTACCACCACACAATTATTTGTAAAAAAAAAAAAAGTTTTCTAAATTTTAACAGAAATATTCATGTTAAAATTACAAAATGTTCGTAAATTTAGTACATTTTCGTGAAAACAAAAATGTATCAACAACAAAATAGAGTTCACAGCAGTACTTGGTTCGAATCCTTACCCGGCATTTTTTATATTTTGTTTTGTCCCAGTACCTACATTAGTTAAAGTTATATGTAAACTGTTCCCTGAATAGCTTTACAGTATTGAATACGCACATTGATAAGCATAATAAAAAAATTAAATATTGAATATTCGATTATCTTTTCTAATGTTTAAAAAAATTATGCTTGATTGAAACAATAATTAGAATATATTTTATTATATATTGCTTATTAGGTATAGATAGAAATAAATTATTTATATATTTATTTAAATTTAACAAGAAATAATAATTTAGAATAGTAAGGATGAGGGTGAAAGAAACTCAGGAGTAGATAAACAAAAGCAGCGTTGCGATAATTCCGTAGCATCACTACTGCGTCTTTTCTACCTTTCCCCTGCCGTCTCCCCTTCCGGCCGTTAGAACTAACATACAGCATGCTACGCTAGGTACGTACCTATCCCCCCTCCTTTTTTTGCCGTATTCCCATTCGACCGCTAGCGCATGCGTTGGAGTGGCGTCGCCTCGGACGCGCACACTCGCTCTTAACTATTCCCCTCGTGCGATCGGAATTTTTGACGTGACAACGTCTAATAAAACGATGAAAGCCGGCTGCACGCACGAAAAAGTGTCCTGTAACGCACATTGCCCCGTTACGCTGTGTCCCGTTACGCTCATTGTACGCTTGCGCCGCATCTATCTCTCTTCCACTCGTTTGGAACAACCATCGAATTGACTTTTTCGAGGCGCATTAAACTATTCATAAAAGTATGCAATCATTTCATCAATATTTTGTTATGACGTTGTCACGTTAAACTATCGTCCGTAAACCGACTTTACAGACAACCAATTTTCTTTGGAAACGCTCGGGAATCGTGGCCCACCCAGTGAGTAAAGAAGTTTCACTGCAACACCGCAGACAGTTTACCCCCCGTGGAAAGTGACACGCGCGGTGCGACGCCAGTCCTCCGCGGTGGAAGCGTCGCTCGAGGAACCAGCTGGATGGAACAGCCGAAGACGCGCGAGCGCCGGGGGTCCCGCGGGCAAGTTCTGGCGGGCGAGGACGGGCCGGCGCCCGCCAGACTTGCCCGCGGGACCCCACCAGGTTCGGCGAGTCCGCCGCTTCAGCTTTCATTACACGCTGTGGTGTTGTTTGTCGTCCATATTACACCATTTCAAACTAAACCTTATATTGCTTATAAATAGGGACACCTGTATTTTTCGTTTTCATTTAATGCCAAGGTATTTCACAAAACACTGTAGCTTTTTCTAAGAGTCATGGCTACAGACCTGAAAAATTCGCGGATTTATTTCATGTTATGCTAAAATTCAAATAATTATACCTTAGAGCTTCTTCTGCCATTGGTTCACTGTTAATCTGGAGGACTGAGGGCCAATTAGAGATCCTCACTCATAGACGTGTCGAATCACATGCCACCCAGTCGAGACGACTCACAAGTCAGCAGCCAATGAACAGTTGGCATTTGCCCGAGTGTGTAGTGGATATTGGAGTCTATTTTGAAGGTCATTGAACCCGCGAATTTTTCCTGTCTCTAGTCATGGCAGTTTGTGAGGGTGCAGCAGTACGGTGACCACATTCTCATTGGCCCCGTCAAGAGCGGGACGACACCTCTCACCGACCTCAGCCAATAACCACAGGAGAAAAGCTACAGTATTTTGTGAAATACCTTGACACGAAATGTATTCGCGAAATACATGTGTCCCTACTTGTAAATAGAGACCGGAAAAATTTGCGGTTTCAATGGCCTTCAGGAGAGACTGCACATTTACCTGTACACTCGGCCAAATAACGCCAGTTCACTGGCTGCTGACTTGTAAGTCGTCTCAGCTGGTTTGTCTGTGATTCGATCCTGCTTTGGTTGGAGGTTTATAATGGGTTGAGATTCGTCCAGGTGAACAGTAAGCCAATATCAAAATCATCTAAAAAGTATATTATGTATTTGACTTCTAGCTTATCGCCTAATGAATCCGCGAATTTTTCCGGTCTCTACTTATAAAGGGCTTTATCAATTTAATAAGAATTTATATAATATTAAAGGCGTATTTATATTTAAATACTAGCATGAACTGAGTACCGGCTGTTCAAAAAAAATCAGTAAAAATAAATTTACTGACTAATTTTTTTTTAACAATTCACCTGTGTTTTAATTTTTGGAATACGTAACTAAAGAAAACCCCAGCGTCTACCATCCCCGAACCTGAACTAGTTCTCTTTCCACCTTTTAAAAATTTAAAACATAACTATTTTATAGTGTCTATAAATAAGCGCTATTAAAAACGTGTGAAAAAATATATTGCTTTCAGTCTGGTGAATTTACATGAATGTTCCAGGATTTCCATCGACCAATTAAAAATTCCCTGAAAATTACCTGATGACCCCTGTTTTTCAAGAATGTGAACATCATGTACGATCTTGAAATCGTACGCTGTACAGTTTAGAATTAAATGGTTCGTATCAATAAAAAAATCTGCCTTTTTGACCTCAAGTTATTCAAGGATATTATGATCAGTTTTTAAGCAAATATTTTTTTTTAATTAATAACTAATAGATTTCGAGTGATTGTGTTTTTTTGTCACCGAAAACTTAAAATTAATTTGTGTTTAACGACTAGCATAACAAGGTGACATTTCTTCTAGTCTTAAGTTTTGAAACATAAATTTGTGTGTTGTGTTGTCCTATTTAACGTCCTACTTCGTTGTTTATTATCGTTGTGTGATCTGTTTATTTTTTTTTTCTAATAAGTATGATTTTTGTTTTTTCTCTTAGTTATTTGTTTGTACAAGTTTCTTTGACCAATATTAACTGTTATACGGCTGGCTGTTGGTCTACTCCATTGCTATTTCTTGGAAAAGTATACATTATATTGTCCTAACCTAGCTTTTTAATTAGTGGTTTGTGTGCTGATTTCATAGGTCTTCCCGGGTGATCAGATGAATGAGTTGTTCTGTCATTTGCGAATTTCATCGACTCACTTTGAAGCTAATGCTGAACGTTTATTTAAACTCGCATTACTCAGTGGCTTTAAACCTTGGAGACAGAATGAAGTTAGGTGTTGCCCAAGTTCGGTTTTGGCTGTGGGCGACGCGCTGGAGACGTTTCGAGAATCATCGCTTCGCGGAATATCGGAGTACCTAACCACCACCCCCTCCCCACCCCCCCCATCCACCCCTTCTCACTCTCTCTCAACGGGCCGTCAGCATCTCTCGTGACCGAAACGACGCGACGGCACGCGAGGCATAGGCAGAACAACCCCCTCTCTCTCAAAAAAGAGGGCTCGAATTCGGCGGCAGTAGGTACCAGAAGAAAATTACCGTCAATCGATACTCGAGAAGGGTCGCGGTAGTCGGGCAGATACGCATCGGCAACTCTCGGAGGAGTGTTCGTTGCAGGGGGGAGGTTGTATCTCGACGACTACTGCATTGATCCTCGGGGAGGGGGGGGGGGGGGAGGTAACGAACTAACAGAAAAAGAGGGTTGGTAAGGGAAGGGGTCATGCGAGGTCTCCCACCCTCTTCCACCCTTCTTTGGAGAGCGCGTGCGTCTAGCATTACCATCGACGGGGACCCCTGGGTATGAAGGGCCCTAACATCCGCGGGGGCGTGTGTGTTGCACAGAAACCCACATTTTGGTTCCGTTGAAGGGGAGTGGGGGAGTGGGCGAAACACGTAGCTACGAGTTCCCAGGTAGAACCTTGTTTCGGCTGTAAATACTTTTAGCACTTTTCCGCGCGGGAATTCCTCTGAAATGTACACACAATGTCTCAGCTGTGTTTTATATTCTAGTAGGTCTATTAGGAAACAATTCTTTTTCCAAACCATGTGTCTGATGAAAAATATCCTAAGTTTTAGTTTTGTTTGGACAGTTCCGCCAGTCCAACGGGATATAGCCTACTTGTATCTACTAAAGTTAGACGGAGGGAAAATGTAAATTGATAAAAAAAAAAATATTTAAAAAAAATTGTGTAAAATTTTTATAAACAAAATCTAAAAAATAAATACATTATTGTTACTAATGTTCAGTTTTACTTCATCAAAGTTTATAAAAAATTACAAAATTACACTACATAAGTTAAATTATTTGATTACAAAGTATCAGTTTTATTATACATTGAAAATAAATATGAAATCATCAAGAATAATTCAAAAAATTTATTTTTTTTTCGAGAAAAACGCCACATTTTTTTATCCTGTCATTCTTAAGACATCAGTTAACATTTTATGTGAATATATGTTTCGTTTATGAAAAAATATATGTATATGTATTTGGAAATTCTTAAGATGTGAGATTAAAGTGAAAACAATTTGGCAGAAAGTTATTAAGTTATTACGAAACCAAGAACTTAATTATCCTCAAAGTTTCATGAATCAAAAAAGCATCCTCCTGTACATTACTTGTAAGAAATTTTTGGTAATGTGACAGATTTAAGTTGTAGTAGTATTTAGAAAACATTTGTGGATATATCTTGGATAAACTGGTTGCAATCTCATCTAGCCTTCGTTGAATGTGTTCTAATATTGTTCCCTTAAAAAAAATTACCCTTAGAAAAATTTGCAATTACAGATTCCACTCACGCTATAAAGCGCCTGCGAGGGACAAGGGGAAGTCAAGTTTTTTGTGGTCGGAGGAGTGGCGCGCTGCCTCGATGACGTACACCGACATCTCCAGAAGACCTGGTTTCAGGCGGGAGCCTGCGCAGAACTCAAATTCTGCATTAATTTATAACTTCAGGAGGCAGGGTCCAGCCGTAGACAAAGGCTAGTGTTGATCGCAGTTTCCATAGAGAGAGATGAGACCGTGCTTGGGTTAGTGTTGATCGCAGTTTCCATAGAGAAATATGAGACCGTGCTTGGTTTAGTGTTGATCGCAGTTTCCATAGAGAAAGATGAGACCGTGCTTGGGTTAGTGTTGATCGCAGTTTCCATAGAGAAATATGAGACCGTGCTTGGTTTAGTGTTGATCGCAGTTTCCATAGAGAAAGATGAGACCGTGCTTGGGTTAGTGTTGATCGCAGTTTCCATAGAGAAATATGAGACCGTGCTTGGTTTAGTGTTGATCGCAGTTTCCATAGAGAAATATGAGACCGTGCTTGGTTTAGTGTTGATCGCAGTTTCCATAGAGAAAGATGAGACCGTGCTTGGGTTAGTGTTGATCGCAGTTTCCATAGAGAAATATGAGACCGTGCTTGGTTTAGTGTTGATCGCAGTTTCCATAGAGAAAGGTGAGACCGAGCTTGGGGGAAAAAAAAACTAACAATGTGGTGGCCGGATGTTCACTGTGTCACATTCTTGGCGACTAACTAGCAGAAGGTTGTAAGTAAACAGGCCTATTTAGAATCATTATAGATTTCCTTGCGACTTGCATTTAATTTACACTTACAGCACAATGCAATTAGCAAGAAAATATGTAAATCCAATTAAAGTTTGTTTGAAATTTTGTAATATCACATATCTATTATTATTTCCGAGTAAGTTTCTGTAAGGTCCAATTTTGTTTTTTAATGTGTATGTTATATATCATTATTTTTAGTTGACGGGATTAAGAAAAAATACCTTCGCACAAACTTATTAAATTTTGTAAACAGCTGAAATTAACTACATCAAACTGTTTCGCCATAGTTTATCCTTAAAGGCACAATGTTAGACGTAATAAAGCACCTACTTGAACAGACTACAGACTGAGATCTGTAATCATTGAAATAGCCTGCCAGTTTATATCATGCTAAATTGTTTCAAATTAGTCTAAATGTGTATCACTTCTGTCGGGAGGCGAATAGAACATTGAACAAGGAGTGAGATATAGAAATGCGACTCTTACAGTGGAAACTGAAACAATGTTTTGCGCGAAATGCGGCTCTATCTGTCGGGTGGGCCCATAACTACTAGCAAATATATATATATATACGGGCAGGCGATTAAAAAAACCGTAGTGTTAGATTTATAATTATTATTTAAATTCTTGAAGACCTTTTGCTTAGTATAAGAGATATATCATGTACAAAAATCTTAATACTGTTCCTGTCACACTACAAAAAAAATGGTGAATTAATTTTCGCTGGTTTGTTTGCCTGATTACAGCTGATGCATTAATTCACACTATCGGCGTAGCTTTGTCAGTAATGTATTATGGAGGCAACCATCTAGCGGCTGGGCCGAAAACTACTTCAAGAACTATGTCTCAGTCTCGGCGACTAAGAGTTTCTCTCCTCAGTGGCGGATCCAGAGGTTCACCTCGGAGCGGGGCACTCTAGGATTTCAGAATAGCCAGAGAAAAAATGTCTTAAAATTACTAAATTTGTATTTAATCTACTCACACTACACATAACATCCAACCACCAACATTTACGATTCTACAAGAAATTCATTAATTATATTAAAATATTTTATTGGTTTCAGAAACAATCATTTTTGTCGGCAATATTAATGTAGCAGACAATTGGTTTTTCGGGGGGGGGGGGGGCACTTGCCCCTGGTGCGCCCCCTTGGATCCGCCACTGCCTCCCCTACCGGAATAGAAGGCGCGCGCGCCCCGCCTGCGCGGTAGGCAGCCCCGCTTCGCACGACGGCCGCGGCGGCACTACCTCTAGGTCCTGCGAGCGCCGCCGGTACTCCCCCTCCTCCCCACCTCCTGACCGCCTCTCATCCTCACTCACAGCATCCCGCTGCAGCCGAGTCATGCCGTCTCGCTCCCTCCCGCAGCCGAGCGCAGTCTCTCTCTCTCTCTCTCTCTCTCTCTCTCTCTCCAGCGGGACGGAACCCTCCGAAACGCCCGCAGGACGGAAATAAAAACCCTCGCGCGGGGGAGAACGACAAAAAAAAATAAAGGGCCACTCCACGCGGATAAAACAAAAGAATGCCCCCCCCCACCCGCACGTACGCACATTCACAGTCGTTCACAAGGGCGTAAAAAAAAAAAAGTATTCCGGAAGGAAGAGCCAGAGAGAGAGAAAATAAAAGAGACATTTCATTCGGATCCGAAAGGGTCGGCGAGGGGTGGCGGAGGGAAACGGACGCCGGGGGAAGTTAAATGGGGGAAGTCGTGGCGAGGAAGGAAGTTTTGTGTGTCTCTGGAGGGACACCTGTTGGGCTCTTGCCGGAAAGGGGGAGGGGAGGGGTTGCGAATGCTGAATGGAACGGAGTGGATAGAGAGAGAGATAGAGATGCTGGGAATGTTTCCCAGACTGTCTGAATGTTCCCCCGTGGGCGCGGGGGCATGGGGTGGGAGTGAAAAGGGGAAGAGGGATGGAAAGTAACAGAGCCGGGTTGCGGCTGAGTGGGAGAGAGAGAGAGAGAGAGAGAGAGAGAGAGAGAGAGGACGGAGGAGTTGAATGGGGGAGTGCTTCAATTGGAATCCGAGCGAGACGGAGACAGATGAATGAAATCGTACGACTGACTGTGGGGGGCGGGGATTTACTACTGCGAGGGGACTACCCCAACTGGCGTCGCGTTGGGGCCTATCCCGGAGCTTTGCGGGATGCGACCGCACAGTCGCGAGTTTCATCCAATCGCCGCCGTTATTCGCAGCCTCGCAAACTGAATGTTAACACACATTAAAACACCAGTTCATTGGGTTTTGAAGCTATGAGGAATCAACCTCTGTGAGGGTTAGGTAATCCATCACCTATGATGACAAAAAATAAATTTAACATCGTTATCACATTAAAACAAACAGCAAAATCATTTCAAGTATATTTTATCACTGTAAAACGGCAAAATAAACACAATACGACAATCCTTATCTCATTAAAATTATGTCCAAAAATTAAACCAAAGTTGTTATTTTGTACAATATAAAATTTGTCAATAACGCACAGCATACTTTCCTCCCAAATATTTATTTATTTTTCATAAATTTTAATAATACATTTTCAAATATATTTTCAGGTGACGAAATAGTTGTTAAATTCACGTGTACCAATACTTCAGAATGGGTGACCTATTCCATTTAGTTAGATGGACACCGTTCAAATTTCGAAGACACGTTTACATTTACGTATGTGAGACGCTTAGCACAAAGCATCAAACTCAACATATCCCACGAGTATTCGTGTCATCCAGAGTACATGCATACATTTCCTTGAATCCGCTGTTCAATTTTCGCGTCTATAAACGCCTGTAAACATCATTTCCTAACCTTTAAAAAAATATGTTTCAAGAAAGTGTGCGTTGTATAAAAACTTCATCATTTATTCGAGTTTATCGAATGTACCGAATGTGGAAAAAAAATAAGAGAAAGGAATATTATTCACAAAGTAGATTTTCGCTGCCATTTTCTGTTGAGGTGTGTCGCAGCGGACTCAGGACTTAGAATTAATTAAGAGCAACTATCAACCCTGAAGATGCTTGATGAAATTCAGGGCGAAACTTCGGCATGCAGCACTACTAAGTTGCGGCTTACAAGGAGAGTGCAGGGTAGCAGATTATCAAAATATCTTCATACTTAGCGTAATGGAATGTCACATCTCGACTATTAAATGCGAAAACCCATTGGGCTAGATAGCGAAGCATATCCCAGAAAGACGCCTGTTTTGAAATTTTAAGTGGCGTAATTAACTGAACGTCATACCCTTTACGAACTAGTCCGTAGCTTATTCGCTAGCGTGTTTGTCTAGTTACCGTTAGGTCGTTGGAACAAATCTCGCTACATGCAGTTTTTCGCTCCCCTTTTTTCTCTATTTTCTTATTTTAATTGGCTTCCTTCGTGTATTTCGAATAATAATATTTGTATGGGTGACAATTTGGGTTTGAAACAAAAAAAAATCTTTAGGCAGGCAAAATACTGTATATATATTTTTTACCAGATCAACAATAAAACAAAAACGTATAAATTAATATTGAAAAATAAATGCGTTCACCTTATTTTACCTTAAATAATAAAATTAATCTAATGTTCGTCAATCGGGGTTTTACAAGCGCCTTAATGGTACTCATAAAAACATGGAAAGCAGTAAGTTATATATCCAGCACGTCGAATAAACGCCAAGTTCTTGCAATTACAATGATTTATTCAAAGTTTCTGGGTATACACAACTTCATTCACATTCATAAAAATTTCTCGCTCATCTCAGAGCTTCGCAGCGTTCCAAGCCTTGATTTTTGAATATTAATTTACGATTTCCAGGTTTATTTTCAATTTGATAAAACTAATGTAGGTACAGTATTCACCATGCCAAATATTTATTTTTGTTTCACACCCAAAAATGTCCATGAAATAAAAAAAAAAATTTATTCAAAACATACGTGGAAAGCAAAGAACAGAACTACGAAAAAGAAAAAAATAAATACGCAGAGAGATTTGATCCAGCGACCGCTAAATAAGCACGCTGTCGTGTGAGCTGCGCACTCGCTCGAATAAGGAATAACGTCCAGTTTGCTTGAGCCACTGAAAATTTTTTAAAAAGGCGTGTTTCTCGCGTGTGCTTCTCTATCTAGGACGGTGGCTTTGTGCACCTTGATAGTTCAGACGTAACCTTCCCCTACGCCAGGTATTATAATACCCTTGAGACCTGGCTATACTTGTCGGACACCGAAGCCAAGATGGCATATTCTTGAAAAAGTTCGCGAGTAGCCTAAGATGTCCATCAAGTTCTGTCCCTGCCCGAATACGCCCGAATATTCACCTTCGGCCAACCTCGGGATTTGTTTTATTTTTTGCGCAGGAAAAAAATAATTCAAAATTAAAAAGTGGTCTGTTAGGTTAGCTACATTAAAACACTTTCAAAACACTATGGACGGGTTAGTTATGTTAGTATAGCTACATTAAAATAAACAGAGAAATTTAAAAAAATATATATAAATAACCCCGAGGTTGGCCGAAGGTGAAATTTCGGGTGTGTTCGGGCAGGGATAGAACTTGATGTACATCTTAGGCTTCCCAAAGAAGTTCGCATGGTGTATATTTAATGGTGAGTAAGGGGGAGAGAGGTAGAGATGGCCAAGAGAAATGCGTGGGGAGGGAGGGTATGGGGCAGGTCCCCAGGTGAGGAAGACGTGTTGTGTTGTGTTTTCACGACCCCACAATGGCCGCGCGCGCCCCCCGTCGCGCAAAGGGGACAACAACACTCGACCAGAAGTCCCGCCTCTTCAAAAGGTCCCGGCCGGCACCGGCTTGTAAGACATCCCCCCCTCGCAGCGGGGGTGGGACATTACACCTCTAGGGTGGACAGCGAGGTTAACTGCCACCCTCCTGTGGAAGCTGTGCTGTCAACACCGCTGTCGGCGGCGTCTCTGAAGACGTCACCTGGCGGCGGAGAAGAACCGCATCCCAACACTGTTCCCCGCGGGAGGGACCCACGGAGAGTTTGACCACCAGTAGAAACTAACATGATAATGTAACTTCTGGCAGGAACAACTCATTAATTTCAACAATTCTAAAATTCTTAATTAATACGTTAGTAAATAAATAATCAATGACTTGATGTAAGCTTTTGGACATGGTTAAGTGTAAGAAAAGGCGTGCCGCCTTAACTTCGCCACCAATAAAGACGATAAATAAATAAATAAATATATAAATAAATAAATAATACGCCATTTCTAAGCAATGGCGTTTGTCCAAAAGCTTACATTAAGCCATGCACTCCCTGTGCACAAATCTTTCAAAGATAATAAATAATCAATCACATCTACGCTGTCAGGTTTCCTACACTTGTGATTATGACACAAATATGGCATCCTTGATACGGATTGATCAAGACATGGGAATTGTTGTAAGGTATTTAAGTATATTGTATGCATACATATAAAAATTTATTTTAGAATAAAAATTTGCATAGGCAATAAATTACAATAATACGATGTTATGGTAAGTCAATAGTAGTATATATGTAATTCAGATTATTACTGTCAAAAAATTTCAACTAGAAAGTTATTCTCTGGTAATAGGGCGTTAATCAAAGCTTTCAGACTAAATACAGTAATTAAGAATGATGTTTTGGCTTTTTGAATAAAGATATGAGCTAAAAGCATTAATTTAAAGTATATAATTTTTTTTCAAAGATTTTCTGCATTCGTAAGTGTCTGTGGTTACATAATAGAAGATTACTTCAATTCCCAAAAATTTCAGTCAAGCTTTTAAAAGTCCTAATTTGGCCTTTAAAATTTAAAATAACCTTGCTTTTTTTTTATTCTTGCAATTCAAATTCTGTATTTTGGCAATTTTTTTTCTGATTTTGAATTAACGGTATTTTTTTTTTGCTAACAAAACAGAAGTTAGTGTTCTAGATAGTATTTACTACAATTTAAGTTATGTTTTTCAATGTTTTTGAAATAACTGAGTTCGCGAAACATTTTTTTTTTTTTTGTATTTTGGGACAGACCTGTATCTATTAAAAAAAGAACTGCATTTTACAAAAATACGGTTAATATTTTTATAAACAATAATTATTAAAGAGAGTTACGTTAGCGAATAGCAGTTCATAGGAAAACAATACCATCGCCTTTATTTTTTTAATATAAAATTTACTATCTAGGCAACGAAAGCCTTGAAATACGTCTTTGAAAGATTTGTTGAGGTTAAAAAGCAATTTCTACCAGACCTTCAGAAAAACGTTATATTAATTTTTATAATGGTCTTAAACTTTCAGTGGTGCCTGTAGTCTGTGTGTTTTTTTTTTTTTTAATTTTGCAGTTTGTAAAAGTCTTTAACGTATCTTTATGCCGATGTTTGATTTTTGTCAACAATATTTGTAAACAACTACAGATGGGAGCCTTTGTTAGTGAACAAACATCATGTGATTCGTTCGCTGGAAGTGAAATCTTGGGAAATGTCAAATTTGAGACCTGTACTACTGCAGACTCATAACCAACTTTGCTGCACTGAACTCCAAGACGTCCAGCACCATATGTGTTGGCAGTCTTCGACTGATTCCATCAGTGCTAGATTTATTCGAGCACCTGTGAGGAAAAAAAAATAGGAAGGGGGCAGAGAAATTGGACATAGGTACTCCGCCCCCGAAATTCCGAAAACTGAATGCGTAATTTTTGCTCTTGTGGTCGCGCTTAAATTTATTTTTCTCTCGAAACAGTGCAGTTCAAATATAATTCATCCCCAGCCCCTCGAATTAAAATTCCGAATTCTCCCTCTTTTTCGGAGGGAATATGAAATGATCAAATACATCAAATGATACTTTTTTTTTCTACACAGCACAATATCAAATAAATTCTTTGAGCCAAACTTTCCTTTGCAACGAATTCGGGTTTCTTAAAACATAGATTTGAACTTGTATTTTTTTCGTGAAAGCCGAAATATTTCATTTTGATGTTTCTCAGAGGTTACATCAAATAATTAATTATTGATCCTCACATACATGTCCGTGAACCGTTCAGCCATTCACCCGAAATGAACTAAAATAATTAAGGTTTTTAAGGTAAATTCTAGTAAAAAATAGTGTTTTGTTGTATTGTAATAAGAAATGCTTGTACTGGGAGTTAATTTAATTCATATGGTACAAACAATTATTCGTTCGGAATTTACCCAATTATGCCTTGCGAAACATTTATGTAAACATCAAAGCAGTTTATATTTGTTTATTTCTTGGCCTTGATTATTCGTCGCGATTATTATTTGATGCTGAACACTCTGTTTCGTTGGGATATAATATAGAGACGTGGGTAACAATTATTTTCAACATGCCAGGAAAATTTAAAACCACTGTTACGGCAATACAACGGGGAAAAAAAAAGTTAAATACGGCGAGAAAAGTGTAATGGAAAAATATTATATGCATGACGTCAGAGTTATAAACTATCGGGGAAGTGAAATCCAGTTAGTCTAATAATCTGCATTAATAATAATCATCTGGTTTGCAGATAAATTACACTTACATAAGGCGATCTCATTTCCCAGTTCTTGCCTCGGCAGTCCGACCGGGTTAACACACATAACAGATGAAATTATTCCACGGGAAACCTGGAAACTCTGTAACAGGCCTGGAGTGAACCAGTGACGTAGACATGGGGAAAAAAAGGGGGGGGGTCCGGACTTCTCCCTTCCACGATTAAGGCATAGGCCTAAGTTTACAGAGGTATTATTTTGGAAGGATTTTTTTTTTTTAATCCTTAGTGAACTAAAATAATGTACATCCTCCCCATTATATCCCGACATGGCTCACACACACGAAAGCGGCAGGGATTATACTTTCAAGTAGTCTATATTTATTTGTATGTTAATACGTGTGCACACGAGTTTTTTGTAAGCATTTCTTTCATACAAACTTGACATGAGAGGTTTCATACATTAAATAAAATTTATATATTTATAGATACATATATGTGTGTGTATTTATAACTTGTTTTAAAGTATTCTTCAAATAATTGACTTGAAAGCAAAGTATTAAAAAAATTAAATCAAAAACCAAAACGTTAGCGGTTCAGTTTTCTTTTCTCTAGCCAAATCATTGCTTAAATTTCTATGAGTAACCGTTGGAGTTCTAAAAGTCTGATAGATAATTTAAAATATTCACATACCTTAAAAAATAACTATTTTTTAGTGATACTCATACGCCATACTAATCCGTTTGACTCAGCCAACAAAAATTATAACGTGATTTCACGAGACATGAACTTTATTTAATATCAATTTTTTTTAAGTAAAGTAAAAAAAATTCAAACTTTGGACGAAGCGGTAGTCACTAATAAAAAAAAAAGCTGGGGACGTGTTGTGACGCATTTCCCAGCGAGTCACTTAGCAACTTAGGCTCTAAGTGTCCAGGAACCTATCATGAAGACGCGGGGACTCATAGACCAATGGCGTGTTTATCTGTCAGTCGCGTCGGTTTGGAAGCCTTGCAGACATAACAATTAGTTCGTAAATAGTATCATAAAAATATTTTATTTCAAAATGCGCAGTAGCCTCTTCGTCGCACCTTGGGCATTTGAAATAACCTACCACAGTCCGCCATAAAAATTATTATAAGGGATAAGAAAATTTACAACGGATACTACAGCGTGTTTAAGATGCAAAGCCTTTTGCGTGAATGTTATATGCACGAACATGCGCGGACACACTTGAAGTACAACACCACTTTGTGGACATCTCTAAACCTCATCGTGTGGATACTGTACAGTAACACGCGCTTGGTTTTGGCATAGACCACAAGATTGTATACGTATATTCAGTTCATACATGGTTACAAAAACTTGAAAAAATAAAATAGCTGAATAACACGCTATATACGTTAGCATTAAGAATACGATCATTCTTCCCACCGAATTTGTTTTGGTTTTGAAAACCACGCACACGTCAAAAAATAAGTAACAAATCAGTTAGCAAATTTAAAATTATTCTGCACGTACATTAAAAAATATATCCGGGAACATATTAGCCACTTGGGCAATTTTTACGCTGTCTTATGAAAATTGGTCAGTTTGTCGAAAGCACACGAGAAAAAAATTGCGATGGGTGATGTGGGGTAAAGAGGTAATGGAACTGTTCACAAAAATCTTATTTTAAGGAACGAGAAAACAATTTTTATCAGTCCAAAAAAATTTTTATGTGTAAAGGCTCAATTCTTTATCACTGGCCGTAAAAAGCACGCATAGGCCGACAACAGGTACCAAACAAATAAAATTAAATTAATTCAAATCACTTGGCATAAATTTTCAGGAATGCTTTAAATGCTTATAATTAAATCACTGTTTTTTTTTTTGTGGAACTATAAATGTCGCAAGACCGGATACAGTAAAAATACCCATTGCAATTTTCTCTTGTATAGTTAGCTAAGCATAAAGTAATGACCGAAACAGGTTCACTGCGACTTGTTTCGTGCCTAAATGTTTTGATTGAATAACTTAAACCAGACAAATGAAAAAAAAAACCTTTCCAAGTTTTATCGAAGCAAACGCCTTGAGTTCTTATGCGGTTGTTCTAATTACTTTTTTTGTGCATAAACTCGATCCACTACAAATAAATTCATACAAGGAAGGGTACCTTATCATGAGTCATAAGCGTATAAAAATATCACGCCTATACCTATAAAATTTAAAAAAACACGTGATCATGGTAAAATAATTAAATAGGAAAGAAAAATACATAATAACAGTACTCCATAGTATAATAACAAGTTTAGCAAGTAATTATAAATATACTTTTTTAATGGGCTTATTTCCTATAGTCAAAAGGTTTAAAAATAAAAATTTAGTTGTGAACATTCATTAAGTCTTTTTGATTTCTGGAAAAGAAAATAATTACTGAAAGCTATGTTTGCCAGCAAAATAAAAATTAAATCCACGAGGAGGTACTTTTGCAATGCTCTGTAATTTAAAATAAAATTAATACTTAAAATCTCTATAACTGCCCCTATGTTTGTGTAGTTACATGTGTGTATACGGGTAACATTTAAAACGTTAAGATATTTGCATTCTAATCATGTAGGTACTTAGATTCCATTTCATTCCTAGGCGACCATTATCAAAGTATAGATCTGAGGTGTGCTTTGCCGAGGAAACCTCACGATTATGCACAAACTACAAATTAAGTTATTGTATTTTATTACAAAAAACACTTTTGCAATAGATATTACAATTTCTTTTTACACAATCAAGTACCAGTATGTAAATTCAAGCCATTTCTATACAGAACAATTAGCAATTAGACACAAAATAAATTTTAAGCATTCATGGTTTAAAACGCCTCTGTTGTTTGTTTTACTGTGATAAAAAAACGTGTCACAAAAAATAATTATATGATAAAAAAACTTGCGTCATATGTAAATAATTTACTTTTGTTGACATGGTATTTTATCCTGTGGGTATCTATTCAGCTTCTATTAAAATCTGTAGATCAATAAGACGCCTGTAAGACAAGCAGTGCCAAATTTTTGTGTTAAAATTAAAACGCTTTTTTTGCAAAGAAACCGTCAAACACATACGTTTTAGCGAAAGCAGATGGCACATCTTTCAAGTTTGCAAATCTCATATGATATTTAAAATTTACGAGTTTGAATGCAGTGTCTGACACTTCATGAATTGGCGGCCTACATTAAGATATGTACTGCATCAAACTAAAAAATGTATTGATGCCATTTGTAAACAAAGTATGCCATTGGTAAACAAACACTTTATTGCACTTCTAAAAACCAGCTGATTGTGGTAGTTGGCTTAGTAAATCGTGATCCAACGAGTAATTGATAAATTTATTAAGGCTTGACATATTGTCAACATTGGGGTCGTCTGAGACTACGAGAGGCGACTGGGAATCGAGCAACGACAGACTGAATGGTTGTGGGCAATAGGAAGACCCCGTGAAAACCCACAGATCCTCAGCACGTTCTGTGCAAAAATTATTATTCTGTACTTTTACAAAATACTCCTCTGGAAACCAGTTTCCATGAAATAGTTTGTAATCCTACAAGAAAGATATTGTAACTTCGTACAATACATGGCTATGGTTATTTATTTCGGTATATATGAAAGTCCTTTTTTCGAGATAATACTGAATATTTCTTGCAAGAATGTGTGCATAATTTTATATTTTAATTGATGTTTCACTGAAGCATATTTTTTTTGGACAGTGGACAACATAATCGAATAGGCCTATTATTAATATGCGCAGTTAATACAGGAAAGGTGTTCAGGGAACGGTTTACAAATAACTTTAACTATTGGAGGTACTGTAACAACACGAAGTATATGCCCAGGTAAGAATCCGAACCTAGTATTATTACTGCGAACAACTTTTTGTACAAATGTACATATTTACAAACATCTGTTATTTTACATAAATATTTCTGTTCCATTTAAAAAAAACTACCGTGCGCGTTTCGCGCTTGCAAACAACTCTACCCCGCCAACGTGACAGTCGAAACTATGGATTGCTTTATTGGAAAAGCTAGTGATCTGTGCAGAAGACAAAACGGCCTACACATCATTATTCAGAGACATATTAGAGTGGCATTATTTTGCGTACATCAGGGTATTCGTTTACGAAATCCTGCACAGCGTGGTTTGTTAACTGGCTCCAGGAAAACTTTTCGGGAGGGGCTTTCGTGCAAAGAAAGGATGCGAATTGAAAAACATGGCATGAGTCACAGATTGGCCTTGAAATATATTTTAATATTTATAAATTTGTGGTGTCAAGTACTGAATTTCAATAGTATCGTGTAACTTTAACGAAATAAAAGTTAAAAAGATTAATTTAAGTGCTTAAGTAAACTTTACATGTCTGTCGAATGTACGTTGCGAATGTCAACGGCGACGAGATATTTTATGTTTTGATGTTTATTTTTGATCGTCGGGCTAATGTAACCCCGGCACTATCTCCCGCGGAGTGAAGGAGTGACCAGGACAGCGCGCGGAAGGGGGTGGAGGAGGTTCTACCGCGCGTGGGAGCACCTTAGCGGCATACCAGCCAGCCAATCAGTCAGTCAGTAGCGACCTCGTGGGCCGACAACGAGGCGATGACGGGCGGGCGCCTGGTTTCTCTCGACGCCAGAGTTCCAGAAGACCCTCTCTAGACGCCGTGTTGTTTCAGGATCGCTTTTCTTGTTTTCCTTTTTTTTTTATTTACCGTCGCGAACTCTCAAGAGACCTGTATTGATTTATTTTATTTTTTTTCAAAACCCTAACATCACTTACATATACTAATGAATTCTCGTCGACCTTGAGGGCTTTAATAGACGATGAGACGAGAGTTGGGCATCGGGTGAATTTATGTACTCTTCGACGAATTTCGGTCACTTCGCACCGCGGCGATGCAATGGAAATGGGAATTTATTTATTTTTTATTTTTTTATTTTTTGAAATCCGAAAGTTGGTGTCGCGGCCGGGAATTTCGACGTGCGTGCGTCGAACCCGATTGGCCGCAGGTGAAACGTTCCATTCGCGTCGCGCCGTCGTGATTGGGTGCAGCATCAAGCGCGAGATCGCGGATGTTGGCGGGGGAGCGTAAAACTGGGAATAACAAGTCCCGAGAGCAGTGCAACGTGCAATTGTGTCATTTATACCCCACCCCTTCTCCCCCTCCCCGCGTTGGAAAGAAGGGGGGTCTACCTTCGCGTAACGAGCGGACGCACGTTCTTCGACGACTGCGCAATGCTCGAGGGGTTTTTTCTTTTCTCTCCGTCGGGTGTTGAGTCGTCAGCGTCTGGTCGTGTGGTGCAGCATGTCCAATATAATGGTACGCCGTCGCCAAGTAATGGCTAGAGACCTGTAAAATTCGCGGATTCATTTCGCGATAGGATAGAATCCAAATACTTTTGACATTATTTTTGCTTCAGTGATTGGGCCACAGTTTATCTGAAGGACTCTGGGCCAATGAAAAATCTTTAACAGAAGAATTAGCGAATCACGATCATTCCAGTCAACAGGTGATACAAGTCGGTAACCAATCAGCAGATGTAAATTGCACGAGTGCATAAAGGATCTTGGAGTCTATCCTTTAGGGATTTGAAATCGCGAATTTTACAGGTCTCTAGTAATGGCTTGATCATTACTAGAGACTGGAACAATTTCGCCGTTTCGATGACCTTCTGGATGGACTACACAATCCTCTGCGTACGCGAGAGCAGTTCATTGACTGCTGACTTGCGAGTCGTCTCAACTGACTAACTTGTGATTCGATACTTCTTCGATTGGTGGTATGTAATTGGCCAAGAGTCCAGATTAACGGTGAACCAATAACATAAGCAGCACAAATGTATTATTGTTTGAACTGCAGCATGCATCCAACAGAGCTATGGACCTCTGAACCATCTAACTTTGTAACAGCTAAAAATACTGGCACTAATGTTTAGAACGATTTATTGTTTCACAAACCTACCTTTTTTCACTGTTTCTAATTGCATTGAAGTCAAATTATTTATCTACATTTGCGTACCGTGACTTATTTTTCATTTTACGTAGCAGACGAGACTCTATTATGTTACAAGTACCACGATAACAGTACCTGTAACAACCCCGGTGCTCTTGATGTTTGCTTAATCATGGTACGTGGTGGACGAAGCTCTATTATGGTACAAGTACTACGATAATAGTGCCTGTAACAACCCCGTTTATCGTATTTCGTTTGCCCCCGAGAGCTCGTACAGCGTGGAAACACCTCTCTCTCTCTCTCTCTTTCTCTGACCGGTACTCGCGCGTTTTCGGGAAAGAGCGAGAGAGAGAGCGAATGGTACGAGTTTTTTTCTCCCCTCTTTTATTCCTAGGGTTACCGGGTTTCGCGTTGGGAAGCCTAATATTCACTAACCCCCGATCAGTCCCGAACTTATCCGATGTTCGCCGCTCGCTCGTGAAATTTCTTGGTTGAAAAAAAAACACTATTTTGCAACAACTGATACATTTTTTATGATTTAATAATATTTTTAATGTCGCTGACCAAACTCAAATAAAGTTTAATTTTAGTTTTGATCACCCAGACGAAACTAAAAATAAATAAAACATTTAAATTGAGGAGAATTTTATTTATGTTACATACGTTACCTAACCTATCTTTTATTTATACAAATGGGCATGTATTTTTTTTTAATCCGATCACACATTAGACTTTACTAAGTTATGTCTGCGCTAGCGATTGTTAGAGACCGGAAAAATTCGCGGATTCATTAGGCGATAAGCTAGAAGTCAAATACATATACCTCTTAGATAATCTTGCTATTGGCTTACTGTTCATCTGGATGAATCTCAACCAGTTATTACCCCCCAAACAAAGAAGGATCGAATCACAGACAAACCAGCTGAGACGACTTACAAGTCGGCAGCCAATGAACTTGCGTTATTTGCCCGAGTGTACAGGGGTATGTGCAGTCTATCCTGAAGGCCATCGAAACCGCGAAGTTTGCAGGTCTCTAGCCATGGGATTGGTAGTTCTTTATGCTTAGCATTCATACCCAATATTTTAATTTAATACAATATTCTGGACATACGCCATCGCAGTTTTGCACTGTTTTCTCATTGACAAAATTCATTAATGCAAAGTAAGAAATAATAATAAAACATAAACCCACAGGCAACAAGTCTAAATCAGCTGATGTGGAACAGATGGGCCCCAACGATGAAACTTAACAGGTTAGGTCCATCTGTTCAACATCAGCTGATTCTCTGTGACTTTATGTTTTATATTATTATTTCTCATTTCGCATTCATCAATTTTTTCCACAACAAACAGTGTAATAATGCGATAGCGTATGTCCAAAAAAATTGTATTAAATCAAAATTTCCCATTTCACGACTCATTTAGAAACGTACCAATATTTTACCGCCCACTTTATTGGCTTCGGATACGTGTTTCTTCCCATGATACTCATCTTACATAGTTTCATTCCCTTAAGGGCGAAATTTTTTAATGCTATACATCTCATGTGTAGAGACCGGAAAAAAAATCTCGGATTTATTTTGAGATATGCTAGAATCAAAACACGTTTACCTATATGCTGCATCTGTGATTGGACAACAAATTTACCTGCACGATTCTGAGCCAATTAAAAACATTCAACAAAAGAAGTATCGAACCATAGGAATCTCACAATTCTGTAGCCAATGATCAGGTGGGATTTTCCCGAGTATGTATAATATCGTAGAGTCTATGCTAGAATTTATCGAAATCGCAAAATATTTTCAGTCCCTTCCTACGTGTTAGTCCTATACATGACTAACATGTAGGAATATATATATATATATATATATATATATATATATATATATATATATATATATATATATATATTAGCTACCTATGTTCTAAATTATATCCGAATCAGTTTAGTATAAAATACACGATTGAGTAACAAACATGCAAAACCCCAAACGTTCGCATTATTTATTTGTAGGAAGGATGTTTTCAATTGTGGGTCTCGATTTTATATTCCAGAAAAATTTCCGTAACGTAAAAGTGTATAATTTTTCAACAAGTTACATAACCACATTGTAACTAACATTCCTTCGTGTTTAGCAAGGCAATCTCTTGTACGATTTAGCTATCAGTTAAAATTTAATTCTAAATTTTGAAGGAAAAAGCATCACTGTGAATCCGGAACGGAAGATTTTGTTTTTATTTGCAATTTTATAACTAAATAAAAAAATTGTAGTTTCTTATTAGTGTTAAAAACTCAAACAAATCTCATAATTAATTTTTTTTCAATATAGGTATTCATAATTTGTGTTTGCTGTCTTTGTTAAAACAAGGTTTTTTTTCATTAACTGTTTAGAAATAACAAACAACTCCTAAAAAAACTCATCAATATTTTTTTCACTTTAAGTTGATCAATCTAGAAGTCTTCGAATTAATATATTTCCGACACACGTCAAAATTATCGTTATCATAAACCATAGTGGTCTACATGTAAATATGAGTTAATCAAGTAAAGGATAAAATGGTCAGAGACAAATATATGCCATGATTATGCCGAATGTTACATGTATGTACTTTTTGTTCACACTTTGACCTTTCATTAAGAATTCGAAGTATAGTACTTACAGTCATTTTACTAGCTATGTTTGAGTTGATTATATACAGTTGTAAATATAGCAATTTTAAAAATGTTTAAATTAGCAAAATTGTACCATAATTTATCGTTTAAAACGACCTCTGGTTTTTTTTCTTCAAAATTATTGCACAAGCTATTTTTTTTTTTTTGCCTTTTTTTACAAACCTTAGAGGAAGTTGATAAACACAATTTACTTTCAAATTTTGCCTTTGAACGTATTATTTTTTTTGTAGCTAAATTTTGGGGCCATTTACGAAAACTTGTTGTTGTGCAAGACGGGTTAGACCGAGAACCTCGAAGCAGGATTTTTACGTAACTGCTCATCACTTAGGAAGGTATATACTTACGAAAATAACCGGAATGAACGTTTGAGAATAGCCCTGAGTTCTTTGAGGAAAGCACTGGCAGATATTCTCTTCCGCAAACAACCGAAAAGTGTATCATAAACAAGAGTGACTGCTAGAGTGGATAACTGTTACGAGGCGAAGCAAGGAAACCACCCGGGCTCGGTTAAAGCACGGGCCCAGGAAATAACACGAGGGCAGGGCAGCATCTACAGGGAATTCTTTGCGTCCTTCTGTTTTCAAGCAACTTTCCAAGCACAAGTGACATGTATAAGCAAGGACGTAACTAGATAGGGGCAGGCGGGGCGCTACATTTTAGGGGGTTGCTTAACTAGCATAGTAAACTTCGCTATAGATATTAACTTGAATATCGTTGTGTCAGAACACAAGAAAAAGGGTGGAGTGCTAATTTAACTTGATTATTTGTACTGAAAGATACATACATGTATACCGTCAAATATTTAGAAACTGGTGTGTTTCGCGTACTATCCAACTTGGGATGTATTGAAAATAGTGGAATTAATATGTTGTGGCGATATGTAAGTTCATTGTTAAATTTTCCTATGTTTCCCATAAAAATGGTTTTTAATAAGTTCACTGCTTTGTAGAGGATTTATTTTCTCAAGCTACTTGTGTGAACATAAACACATTGCAAAATATTTCTAATGTCATTGTATATATATGACACGAACATGTGCATGAACAGTATTAATTTTCTATATCTATAAAAGGTGAATAAACAAAAACAGAAAAACAGGAATTTTGTACTGATATAACTAAATTTATGTACCTTTTGAGTAGCCTATCGCTGTCCCTTCTCCAACCACAATTTGGTTTCATGTTACACTTTTGAAGAGCTGTTAATTAGTACAGAGTCAGCCATTTACATTTCCTTCCCGTAATAACGTAGGTATGCTACAACTGAATTGTTTTAAAATATTTTTGTAGGTTTTTATGTATGTTTGAAAAGCCAATAAGCTTCTAACAATATCTTATACATCAGTCTCAAAAAAAATAAACTACATACTATAATTGTGTACATTTTTAACTGTTGTCTTTATTGGATGTATTATTATTTTTAATTTGATTTCCGTTATATGGAATAACTAGTTGCTTACGAATGCATGTGTCAACATTTATCGAGAAGGCAAAAGCGGTTGAAGATTTACTGGAAATAAAAGATTCCAAAATTTGGTAAATTATGTTCTCAAAGAAAGATGTATTTGTTTTGTTTTAGAACATGACAAGCACGCAGTATTTTCGTAGAAGTATTGTGTACGCTTACAATTATAACTCTTGTCAAGTGTTTTCATTCAGTAGGAATGGGTTAAAGTTTTCTGTATGTGTTGATTGGACGAATGTCCACATGAACTGGGAAGCTCTTCTAGGGGTTGTCAGACTATATTGAAATATTCTAAATTCTGATTGGTGTAGCGGACACGCGAAATAGGTCTCCACTAACTCCGTTTCGCAGCTTCTATACGTAGCTACTTCGCATTAGAAGCGACCACTCGTAAAGGATCCCGAAAACTAGTTTCGTTCTCCAAGGTGAGTTAGAAAGTAGAGGTCTTGTATCTCTCTTTCTCACAGAACTAGCTCTGAACATCTACAACACGGCATTATAATCGAGCAAAAGTGTAATTTAAGAAAGAAAAAAACCCGCCAGGAAAAGCTTCAGAAGGTAGTTCTTCCGCCTACGTACGTGAGAATCAATTTTCTGCTAGAAGTGATAGTAATCCCTGCCAGCACGGTCGATTTCAAACGAGTTGTTTATTGCGTGAGTGTCGATTAATGCTCGGAACCATTGTGAGAACACAGTGTGCCTTTCTTTGTGGAAAACGAATGTAATCGTGTACAAAAGGTGCAGACCAGGAACGTTTATAATTAGAGACTGGAAAAATTTGCACTTTGGATGACCTCCAGGATAGACTCCACCATCCCCTACATACTCGGGCAAAAGCCACCTGCTCATTGGCTACTGGCTCGTGTCACCTGTCAACTGGGACGCTTGCGATTCGATACTTTTTTGGTTGAAGGTTTTTCATAGGCTCAAAGTCCTTCAGATAAACTGTGAGCCAATCAGAGAAGCAATTTAAAGGTACAGTTGTTTGTATTCTGTCATATCGTGAAATGAATCCGCGAATTTTTCCGGTCTCTATTTATAATTAGTGTTGTGTATCTGTGAATGCAATGCATGCGAATGAAACACTTATAGTCAGTTGCGAAGTAACGTTGCACGCCTCTTTAAAAGTACGATTTCATTGACGGGTACATGATAAATAACAACAGCCAAGTAATGTGCAAGTTCTGTACTTAACCACGACGTAAACTCAACTGGATTATTCCAGGTAGGTACAGTGAATTATACGCATGGTGCCTGGATGCCTCGCACCACATAAGTGTGGCGTCAACAAATATGATCCAAATGTTTGATGAAATGGCTTTTTTTTAAAATTGAGGAATATACTCACGGGCTACGTTGAGCTGGACGTTTGCGAAAAAAAAACTCTGAGACTATTTTGGTAAACAGCCCGGCACTGTGGATCACTGATCCTCATTTCGTGCGAGTTGGAGAATCACAAACTGTGGACCACGTAATGAGCGCAGGTACCTTGATTTTCGAAATGGTTGCCATCACAGAAGTGCATGACCTAACTGACAAAGCCCTATAAAGTGGCTGAAATTTTTTAAAATAATGTGAGCGAT
Source organism: Bacillus rossius redtenbacheri (assembly GCF_032445375.1). Lineage (NCBI taxonomy): Eukaryota > Metazoa > Arthropoda > Insecta > Phasmatodea > Bacillidae > Bacillus > Bacillus rossius. The sequence goes on along the minus strand of NW_026962011.1, from coordinate 44,624,821 downwards.
TCTTTCAGCACTTCCAGTGATGTGTAACATCCGACCTCGGTGACGATCGAACGCATGTGTTTTCATGTTGCAAACACATAATACGTAACATAGAATTCTTTAAAATAATGCCGAGCGTGATAAGTACTCGCAAATATTATATTCAGCTACTTTTCTCGACGCGTATCACACGTAGTTTCCGCATCCACCGCTAGAATTCGCTAGCAGCTACGTCGACTACGATCCGTTTGATAAGCAGACTGAAATATTAAAATATGTAATGAAACGGCTCCGATAAAAGTAAAAAGGCTTTGAAAAAATAAACCCCAGTTTTGCATTTGATTTTCGACAAAGGGATTTTAAAAATACTACTGCTTCTCTAGTTAAAATTCATTAAACAGTTAATACTATAAAGTTTCCCTTTGCCTTTGTGAACTTTGGTTTGCACCATCCGCCACATGTGGTAGCACCGTTCCATCCACGAAATTTACTTCCACCAAATGTCGCATACCGAGAGCTAAGATGTTACACATAAATATATATATATATATATGCATCTTGTTTCAAATAAAATAAAAAATTATCACGTACTTACAATGACATTATTCCATGAATTGTGTATTAGCGAATATTTTATATAATGTCTGGAGAACTGAACGCCAAATTAAACGAAAATAATAAGCCAATAGCCACGTTTTTTAGACGTGGAGAGGAGGCTATTGAATGCGTTTATCCACGGATTATAGACCCTGACTCTAAAAAAAAAATTAAAAATAAATTGTTTCGTACAATTTTCGACCTCAGAAAAGCCTATTGTCCCTCACCACACATTCTTTGGGAAACATCCGAGAGATATTCTCCTCCTCCTCCTCTGTTCTCCCGCAGACCAGCTCCAACATGGCGCCCGGCCACTCCGCATGTGTTTACTATGTTTACCGGAGCGAGGCGGAATGGTCCCACGCATCGCAGGTTCGGCCTGTTTATCGCGCCACTATAAAATAATAATCCCGGCAGGAGCACCCAATGCCGGCACACAATAAATACCGTCGCGCCAGCCGATGGCACGGAGGTGGAGAATTGTTGGTCGTAGGTGGGGGGGTCAAAATCCGGGTACAGGGGTGGACAAAAAATAATTTTTTTTCTTCCCTCCCTCCTCCAAGCAGGCTTTGGTCGGCGAACTGCTTCGCCGTCGTTATGTTGGCATACGGCGCGGTTTAATAAACAAGTCTGGCCTGGCGATTAATGCATCGAAAGGAAGGGGGGAGGGGGGTTTGGTTGAGGTTGTCGGATGAATAATAAAAATGAAGGCGGCCAGACGATGCGCAAATACTTCAGAGATTGGACGGGATAGTCTTAAAGACGTAAACACGAGCCCCGACGTGCGTAAATTGAGATATTTTCTCCCGCGAAAGAGAAGGCGATGATTTTTGAAAAAGAGAGAGAGAGGGGTCGAGGTGAGCCCAGGATATAGTTTGGGACGGCCAGCTAACTATAGTCTGTGCCATGTAACATTTCTGAACAGTACTGCCAATGTTATAAGTATCATGTTCTGTCAAGAGTATTTTTAGACAACTTCAGATGATTGACGGTGTTCATAAACAAACTTCACACGATGCTTTGTAAGGGAAACGGGTAACCACTCGTACTAATTTTTAAGAACTGTCGAATTTGAGATAGTAACATGGCACAGACCTTAATAATAAACTGAATTGTGAATTTCTTGGGGGCAGAGGTAAACAGAACTTTTCGTGTTAGATTCGAAAATATTTCACCTGTAACTATGAACATTACCACTAAATAAATTTCGTTATCTTAAAAAAAGGGATCTGTAATTGTTTGAAGTTACTTCTACTTTTTCGTACAGATTATTTTATCAATATAAACAAAAATTATTCTATGCAATATTAATGCGTGTCTTATTGAAAAAGTGCTAAAAATTCTTCCGAACTGGGTTCGGATAACATTTTATAAACGTCAAATGCAGTAGTTTCCTTACTGCTTAGTGTATTAGTATGTTAGTTAAAATTGGTAAATTGAAAATATCTTAAGTATTGATGTGCCAAATCCAAATTTTCTGGAATCCGAATCTCGAATTCGAGTCCCAGAGAGTTACCTCTTATAAATACTCTTCGAATCCGATTCTCGGTGTCAAGTTTTAAAAAAATAACTATGGTGCTGAAACATTCAACCCTTTAAATGGTTGTTTCACAAACTAAGTTTCCAGAAACAATACATATTGTAATTTTTTTTCTATGATTACACGTTAGGGAATATAGATATGAAGAAAAAAATTGGCCTAGTAAACTTAAGAGATTATCACTGTAGAATTTTTTTAATTTAGTTTATTTCCACTAAAATTTTTTTCGAGTATTTTTTCTCGAATGTCGAATCCTAAGCTTTTATGCTAGGTCCCTATTTGAGAATTGGATTGGCCCATCCCTAACCTTAAGTTGTTTTTAGATAAGCAAATATAAACTTTGGAACGACTTGGCTCGCCTTGGCTACATGGACGTGTGAGAAAGGAATATTTTCAGAGATTTATTTTAAAAAAAGTGTTCATTTTGGGAAAATTATCAGCCGCCATTGGCTCATTTCGCACCAGAGCTATATACCGCATGTTAAGCAACAAAATGCAAGTTTTGAAGTAGGCCTACAGTTCCCCTTTGGCAAGAGTGACGCAGGCCTACAGACTGCTCCCGAGAGCTGAGAGTGCTTTTTGAAACGTATGTACGCACGCAGTAAAACTATGAGAAGTATAAGCCTACAAGAATTTAGAGTTAGGCGCTGTTTAACCGCCGGCTTGAATCTTGACGTGTTTGGCTAGTGCAAACAACCCTTCAGATAAGAGCTAACGTCTCAGAAAGACGTACGAGATTTACTGATCGTATCCTGTATAGTAAAAAAGACCCTTGCAAGATAGTTACTGAAGCCCAAGCAGAAAGCACAGGCCTTGCGTGTTTCCAAATTAATCTTCAATCAGAATATTATTAAATATTTTTTTTTTGCAATAATAAATCATTTAAGTTATAAAATGTAAAATATGAAAGCATCAAGAAACAAAATGAAAACAGGTCATTATTAGAAAACTGAGTGACCACATTGTAAACATGCTTCGAAGGTAGTCCGAAAAGGTTCAATCGATATGCCGTTCGAAAATTTGGACCAAATATGGAAATTTCCTATTACCACGGAGGAAAAATTAAAGGCTGGATTAACTTTATAAAGAACCCGTAAACGGCAGGCAAGTGAGACAAATTCACTGTTAGAAATAACAGTAATTGTACGAACTTTTCAACGCAGAATGCGCCTGAAATATATGAAGAGTTCGTAGTTTCTGATAACTCGGTCTTCGTGGAAACAACCCGTATTTAGAATTTTGAGTTTTTTTTTTCATTGTAAACATGATAAACAGACACGTGGAAGGTATAATTTTTATTTTTGCAGTAGTTTTCAACAGTTTTTTGAATGCTATGATTGTATACAAGGTTATTTTTGTGGAATTATTTCGGAAGTAAATGAATTAATTACCTACGAAGTAAATTTACGAAGATTCCTGAATAATTCGTAACCAGCGTTCTTCGTAAATTGAAGCTGAAAATTGTTAACAGTGTGGAAACTGAACATTGACAGCATGTAAACTATAGTTTTTTTTAAGATAACTTGGGCTACTTAAAATAATTTCTCTAGACTGTAGGTACTAAATTGTACGAGATCGAGGTGAGTTCAAAAATTATATTTTTTCACTGTAATACGTAGTCATTAATTTAGCCAGCCATTTCTTTAAAAAAAAGTCGTACTTTTGATTTATATGAATTGTGGGTCGTGAAAAGGGCGTATTTTATTAATAGACAAGAAACAAGGTTACGGTCTACGCAACAATGTTTAGTTAACATATGATTACTACCACATTGCGCGGTTTTCTGGCCAATTGCGCAAGTAGAAATGCCGTGGGCATTAGTGAAGTTAAGTCTGGCTGTTTTACAGGTTGGCGAGAATTGAACAGGTAGTGTTCACATACGCAACACACATACAATCTTCGCCTGATTTTCTTAGAAGTTTTCATTAGGTTTATGGTTCCCATTAATTTCTGCAGTTTTTTTTTCCTACAGGTATACAATTACTGCTCTTCAAAATGTTTGCTTCCTACAAAAGTTCCATGATTACAAAAAAATAATTGTGCCAATCCGTAGGTTTTTTTGTTTGTTAAGCACTGCAAAATATTTCAGTTCAGTTTACGGAAACTTTAACAGTGCTTTTGAAATTACAAAAACTTTACATTTCCCCACCACGCTGTTACAAATTGAGATATTGGTATGTCACTCTATCCTCAAAACAAATGCAAAAATTTTGGAAAAATATTTTCATGCCTATTCGTGCCCAAGCCTATTATAAAGTATTTAAAATAAAATAAATAATATAAAAAAAAGATTAATTTAAACCAGCAGATATATTTATCTCAATATTGCTTTGAATTTAAGCTATATAATAAATATCCAAAGTATTCTTCAGATAAAAAATGAAGGTAGTTATAAAAATCACTTCCAAGTCGGTTTATTCATTATTTATCCTGAAATTAATTTATTATAGTTGAAAATTTCTGATTGTAAGTTTCATAAAATCGATTATACTCACTACTGTAATCAATTTTTTTCAAATAAAATTATTTTGTATACTTGGTAGGTATATTGCTTCAACCAAAACTAACTACCTATACTTTTACTAAATATTTTTTTTTGTTATAATGATGAAGTGACATTACGAATAGTCGCACATATGTTCTCATAAACGCTAAAGAAATACTGCACTACGATACGTACCTACGTGGAAAGTTGTTGATCATGCCTTGAATTGTGTACATCGGAAGCCGCAGAACCCGTAGACTACACTAAATGTCTAGATCACTGCCAAACCATTGTATATTAATGTGATCATTACTATTTGGTTTTGCATAGTTACTCAACATACTCAACTCCTATCAACAAATTTTGTTTTTGCTGGTGACTGTTTTATTAACAATCTGCTAAGAAATAAATACACCATTTTAATAAGCTATCTTAAAAAACCGAAACACTTTGGGGGATAAAATTGAAACAGGAATCTAAGTAAGCAGTAACAAACACTAATATATATTTGATTTTATGTACTTTTTATAAATTTGTACTTTTAATGCTACACTCGCATAATACTTAACCGGCAGCCGTAATGCGCAGTTGTGAAATTAATTAAGGAAACTAAGGCAACCATTCACTTAAAGAATAATTTTACAAATCAATATCACTAAAACATATTGTATATTATTTCCCCATAAATCTTGATGATCCTAAGAAACATTTCCATGTTAAATAGTGTGGAAGTTGACATTTAAGATGTTAAGGAACGTAAAATACTGATTTAACGCCTGTTGTGTTTAGTATGCTGAAAAAAAGTCGGGATATACATGTCCGTATTTTGAAAATTTAAGCACCTGTTTTTTTTTTTACGTAAGTTAACTGCTTATGACATGATATTTGTCTTACGTAACTTCTTACAATGTTTAGACATCGAATAAGTTGCAATCGAAATAATATTTACACGATTTCAATACATTAAAAAAAACTGTATTATCTAAATAATTTTATTTTTGATAGAGTGCTAGAAAATTTAAATAGTGATTCCAGCCATAAATTTTACCACGAAAAAAATTACTTTAAAGTTATATTTTTTGAGCTTGTAATGATTTTAACTAAACAAGACTATTTGTTTGGACTTTTTGCACAAGATTTGCAACCTTTTAATCAGTTTTTGGATGTGCTTAGACGTATTAGAACCCCAGTTAGTAAACAATTAGACTAATTGTAAGTGACACACGGAAACTATTAATATTCTATTATTTCATGCTCAGATTTTAATAATTTTGAAATTTCAAGTTTTTCATCAGAACATGCAGTTTGAGAGAGATTTGTTTGTATAAAAAAAATACATGGTCTGCAAACGGGAAATAAAATTCGTAAAATTGAATCAGTCTATATATATTTGTAAATTTTAAGCAAATATTTCTTATGTATTCAAAGAAATACGTTTAGGGTTCCAAACCAAATTTTTATTTTTAGACAGACACTATTTTTCATTGTAAATAAAAATGTATTGAGCTGGAGAAGGTATTTTAAATACAAAATAAATTGGCTTGGAACGTAAAATTGTTTACAAAACAGTTTAAAAACATTTATCTCAACTGCGTAAGGTTTTTGAAAATTGCGTGATTTTATCATTTGACTATACCAATGTCATGTAAATTGCAAAATATAAAAACTTTGTCCCAAACGCAGTAAATAGTTTATAATGTGTTATAACAACTGGAATAATGTAAATTTATTAAGATTTTTACATTAGAGACAAATTTAATTTACTACCAATTTTGAGACAACATAAGTTATTGTACAGATAAAGCAAAAAGTAACCTAAAATTACACATTATACTCGTAAGCAACAAATAATATTTTTCCCACTCATTCCCAACTTTTTGTATCAATTCATCATATTTTTTACAGTAACATGTGGCGCTGTTATTTTCTGTTTGCACTGTACTTGAAATAGCTGAATACGACTACAAAACATTAAACTTAATGTGCAAACTAACCACAATAATGTTACTCACTAGATTAAGTTACATACTTTGCTGTTAATTTTAATAATAGAAGTATGATTTCCTATTAATCGTAACTCCGCCAATATTCATATTTAACAAAGACAGGATATTGGACGAATATTTTGTAAGGCCGAAATTCAACCTGCCAGACAATTCCCGTGTTTTTGAATAAGTTTGTTTGTCAGTGACACAGGAAGTTTTATCACCATAATTTTTGAGTAATTTCAGAATATTTTGGGCCTGCAAAAATATTTTCCTGGGAGAATTTTCCAAAATATTTTGTAAGAGATACAAAGCGGTTTCTTCCGAGTTGTCTCAGTACATAACAGTTATTGGCCAACATTCTACAGATCGTTCACTGGATCTGTAGTGAAATGAGTTCCAGCAAACGGAATAAACTGACTCGGCTTAGTATTGTAATCGTGATCTACAGACCCGTGGCTTTAATTCCTGAAAATGCGTCCAGTTTAGGATAATTTCTTTATAATTAAAAAATCAATGAAAACTGCTCTATAAAAATTAAGTCCAATCACATTAATCACTGTTTTACAGATACAGCAGTCAATTCTACTTATTTGAAGGGAAAACATTTTCACTCTACTGTACAATAATTTCTAGCGCGCTTTATCGAATCGTCAGACAATAAAACATTAAAGAAATTCACTGGGCGAGAAACGATCTGGATCACATGTATCCAAAACTGTAACTTCAAACATAATAACAAAAAAATCTAAACCCAAAACGAACTACTTAATTGTGCCATTAGATGTAGGTAGAATCCTTGGTAGTTTTACGTGAAAGCAGATGAACATCATATGTCTCTTATACGCGATGTAAAATTTAAAAAAAAAAATGCAAACGTCAGTTGTCGCAATTTGTATTCACCTAGCCGTCCAACTACGCATAATTTTTTTTTTTCAAATCTGGCATACTTCGTATTTCACCCAATTGGTTCGTTTCCCATTACAGTAGACATTCCGACTTGCTATTCCGTCCGAAATTTCCATACGCACGGCAATTTATGAGAAAAGTGCTCATCGCCGATGGATGCCACTGCTGTTGGGCTCTGTATATCGCAATTTGCATTTATTAGAGCTCATGTCTATCCGCGCTCATTTTCCTAGCGACGAACATCGATCAGTCGGCAGCCATGGTTGTTCTAAACTTATCTGCAAAATGCTGGAAACTAACAAGAATGCGAGGTTAAATTCACCGTATTAATGGTCCCGGTCTTTTTTCTTAAAAGCAAATAGTCATCTTAATAATTTAGTCATGTATTTGCACTTCAACAGGTTGGCTACGGAGAGGGTACACTGTCAGAAATTGCACAGCAATTTATGACTTTTCAACGAGTGATCCTCAGATAAACGAAGAGTACCCCGTAGTTTCAGATAACTAAATCTTTGTAGAAACTAAGTCCTGATAACGACTTAGTTCTGTGTTCCGTTGTTCACACGATAACAACGTGTGTGGACGCTGGACGCTTTAAATTTCTGAAGATTTATTAATAATCCTACAATCCGAATATTTATAAATACCCCTGAATATTTTTTCGTAACCAGAGTTACACGTACATTTAAAGTAAAAATTTCTAATATTGCAATTTAAGGTCATGGAAGACTAATGTTCATCAGTTTACTTTTTCATCGTGCAGTCAAAAATTAAAAATACAATCACCCTACTCAGAAGTAACTAAATTAAGTTTGCATATGTTTTATTTTAATTTCACGTTAGTCTTCGTGTGTAAAAAATTTATACTGAAAATAAAAACGTTTCAATATTTGAATCGTGATTTCATACTCGTTCACAAACAATCAAATTTTCGTTTCGAAAGCGTTAAATATGTGCGAAAGTAGTGTATTTTGTGATTCATTGCGATTTTGATGAAAAACATTGTCTCAATTTTTTTTTTGTTGTTTTGTCTAAAATCACATAAAAATTAGTCTTAAATGTCATTCATTCAGCATTGTTTGATTTTCGTATAAAATGTGCAATTAACTTAATTTTGTTTTCTAAACATATTGGAGCGTATTTAACAGCCTTTCTCACAGTAGGTTATCATAAATAATTTTCCCGTAAGTGATTTTTACTATTTATTAAGGCTTATATTTATTATGCGTGTTGTTTACCACTGAATTATTTAATGTTGATCTATTTCCTTAATTTCTAAAGAATTAAATACAATTTACTTACATAGCGTGTGCTTCATGCTACAATATTATTGAAGTTATACTTCTTTAGACGTGTTATGAAAAATTGATGGAAGTGAATTTTTACGATGCGCTCACCATGCAACGAAATTTTCACAGGATGAAAAAAAAGGCTAGTATACTAAAAAGTTACATACAAATAAAAATTATATATGCGCCTTTCAATCTTATACTTTAATGATTGTATTGAATACTGGTCTACATAATTAAAAACGTTTATTTATTCGGAATATAAGTGATAGGATTTGTGTTTAAAGTGTATTTTCAAGTATATTTATATAAGTGAGTTTATCCTCCCATGTGTATAATTAATTGCTTTAAAAATTATCAAATTATTATTGAAAAGTAATTAAAATAGTAAATTAGAATAAAAATCAGCATATTTATTGACTTTTTATTAATTTAAATTTATCTCGCTTATTTTACTAAATTAAAAAATAATTCTGTACACGTGTAAATATTAATATTGAACACTGAGTACTTACTTAATTTTCTTAATTTTCTTGAATTTATACTTTTCCAAAAGTATTAATAATATCACTCCAGTCCTTTTATTATTTTATTTCTATTAATTAGTTGCACAATTAATGTCAGTTTTTTATCACGCCATATAACCATAATTTCTAACGCACCCACATTACTACGCGCACTTTTTTTTGTAAAATTGTAATAGTGTAATATATCTGCCTTAACTACCTAACGGTATTTTCCTGAATTTGTCTCAGTAGCCATGACTCGTAGAGGTTATGCATTTAACAATATAAAACTAAAGGTTTAGGCAAGATTGAAGTGAGTTCGACGGATGGGAGGGATCAGAAAAAAAGGGTTCGTGAAAGAGTTGTGCGTTATTGCGGTCGGTTGTGCCCTTAACAAGTAGTTTCGCAACTTGTAAAAAGACAAGTTGGGGGGACGTGAAGGGGATAAAAGTGGTGGGGGTATTATAGGGGTCCGCAGAGGGACGTTGAAATAAAAAAAGAAATAAACGAACGTGGCCGAAACAAGCTTGACAGATAGCTCGAAATGGCCGGGAGCGAAGTTCCGCTGTTACAAAAAAAGGGGAGGGGGACCCCTTCTCCCCCCCCCCCCCGCTTAAATAAAATTTGTTTGTCCAATAGGCGACTTCCCGGCTAGCGCCGAACGAACCGCGTCATCTCGACTATGAAGTAGTCTATGAAACTGCTACCACGCAAAAGCGAATGAGATCAAACGTGGCTTATTATGATTATGATGATTATGATAATCAGTAGACAACTTCGTGACGGCTTGACCGTGTTCAGATGTTCGCAATACATTTTTACTATTGGCTGTGGTCGGATAAAGGCGATTTTTTTTCCACCAATGGGAACGCGGTTATCTGTACTGTTTAATTTCCAATTATTTGCGTGAAAAAAAGACTACTACATGTTTTTCTGTCGACCAAAACAGTAAGAAATGCCACGGTGTTTTGAAAAATAACATCTCAACGCAAGACGCTTTCGTGAAATACATGGTTCTCTAATAATCAGTATTTTGTAGGTATTTCCATTAGGCTTCTATTTGCGGTGAAGGCAATTCGTTAAACTGAAACTTTGAAATAACACACAGAAAAAGTATTCTAAAAGTACTTACTGTTACAATTTTTCGCCCTAAATTCCACGATTGATCTTCGTAAGTTTACGGCTATCTTCTTGAATTTACGGACACTAAGTAAACTTACTTTGAACATTAGCTTGCAAAAAAATATCTCAGTATTAACAAAACACGAAAAAAAAATCTTTTTTAGCCCAATATCTTTGGAACACCTACTTACCTTGATCACTTCGCAGTTTACCTACTGCTTGACTCTGTGTGTGAACGTTTGAGTGACTGGTTTTAATTTAGTACTACTTATTATCTTGGCTTAACAACGCCTGATTTTTTAAGTGTCAATTACTTTCCAGCACTTGTATGCCTATGCTTATCTTTTAGTTACCTGTGAGTTAGCTTTTTGGTTGAATTTTTTTAATTTTTACCTCATATTTGAACATTCAGTTGCAGCTTGATTCTGGTTTCTATCTCATTATCTATTTTATCATCTATTATATTTTTGCTATGCTTAATTTTTGTAAAATTTCAATGTATGATATAATAGGAAAAAAATGTGTTTTAAGTGCAAGAAAAGATGTATCACCTTACCTTTGCCATGAATAAAGATGATAATAAATAAATAAATAAATAAATAAATGAAGCTAAAACACACTCTGTGCATGTTTACAAAGGCCAACACAACTCTTTTTTTCGGAACCAAACGTAATTTGTACGAAGATCCAGTTATCTAGAAGAACGAAGAAACCTTAGTTTATTTGAGGCGTCTCCTTATCTGTTTATATAAAACGTGCCGATTAATATTATTTGATTAATAATGTATACAGACTAGAACTTTTAATCCAGCTGAAATTCAATACCGTCTGGATGCATCGAGCTAATTTTGATTCTTCTTTGACCAAGTTTTCAGCGAGTAATATGCAGTTCTTTCGACAAGGTTGAGTACGCATCTATCAGCCACTCTACCGCTGTTAATTAATTTCTCGTGATCCTATTGAAAACGTTATAAAAATTATCGTTTAATCATCAAAGTAGGGAAAGTGTGCTCCAATTCTACCTTAATCTTTGCGAATTTCCCTTTTTTCATAAAGTTTAGGACATACTTATAACTAACAGACATAAAGTGTAAGGAAAATCTTCATGTGCGCTCACAATAAAACTAGCCGTGTATAATTTTGGAAATGTTTATTATATAGCCATGCATTCTACAAAAAAAAAAAAAAACTACGCTTATAGGATAATGTATTTCATGAAGGCACTTAGATCTGATTTTTGACCAGGTTTCCCAACAATAATATTAGTATAAAACTTCGAATAAAAAAAACTTTGTTAAACTGTGCAATAAAAATTCCATTTCACACCGGGGAATTGTTCTCGTAAGAATGCTAAGGGTAGACGAACACAGTTCAAACGCATTAAGTATTATAGGCCTAAGGAAATGACTTCTGCAGGAAACAAATCTCACTTGTAGGCAGGCTGTTAACTACACTCAGATTGAGACATTATTAGTATTATTATTAGTAGTATTATCATCTGCTGAAACAGCGCGACCACTTCGTCGTAATTATGTTTGTATACAGAGTGGAAATAAAAATCTTAATACTTACAAGTTTTCTGGAATAGTTGTCTATCTACTATTATTTTAAAAAAAACTATGTTCCTACAAAAAATAAACATAAATAACACGAATTTTTATTTTCAAAGAAAATGTTTTAGTTTATCTTTATGCTGTGGATTCCATTTAATTGTTTACCCTATATGCTACATTCATTTGGTAATACTTGTTGCATTATAGAGAATAATATACTAAATGGAACTTATTCTCTAAAATATTTATAGTGACCGACTGGAGGCTCTAGAGTACATGTTTCGTATATTTTTAATACGCATTTGGACGCTTAAACTTCGAAATAAATTAATGTCCCAAAGACAAGTTGTACAAAAAAACCGTAAATGGATAGCAAAAATTGAAAAATAAATATTTCCTAGACTCACTCTTAGAAATTACAATAAATTTTCGTGCTTTTCAACGAAGAATTCACCTCAAATAAACAAAGAGTTCTTCATAATTTTATATGACTGAATCTTCGTAAAAATTACACCATATTTCACAACTTCCAAGTTCTGTTTTTTTAAGATAAACACACTCGTAGAAGAAGTAAGAATGTTTTCGCAGGAGTCTAAATATATATTTTTATTTTTATGTTTTGACAGTATTCCGAGATTATACTCGTGGATTCGTGTTCAAAGACAATAAACTTAGTACCCGTTAATTTACGAAGATGATGGTAAATTCACGAAGATCCCTGGATAATATATAACCAGCGTTCTTCGTAATTTTAAGATAAAAATTTTTAACAGTGAAGAGACACTAAATGTACGGGTATGAAGCGGAAAAACAACGTTTGACAATCTTACAAACGAAATAAACCACCTAACCCCCAAGCTTACCGAAATAAAGACAAGAGAACAATGGTTTCAGGAACCATTCCGTATTTCAGAAAATTCAATATCCGTTCATACCGACTTATGAACAAAAAATCAGCGTGGGTACTTAGGTGATTAATTTCCAGAAGCGAACGGCTCCTTTATGAAATGAGTTTTAAAATGTGTAAGGTTGAACACTCTAATGTATAATTATATTTATTTAGTTCACTATGAGTGACAAGAGTAAATCGTAAATCAGGATGGTCTACACAACTTTCAGCAACTTTGAAATCAAAATATAAATGGAAATAATGTTTCTATAGCAACAAAAATACTAATGGAAAATCGTGTAAGCTTTAAAATAGATGGGACAAAATTTGAGTGAATTTATAGCCGAAAAATACGTGTAAATAGTAAATCATAGAGTCAGTCGAATTTTCTTGGAAGTGTTAGTCTGGAGTTAACATTTATAAAGTTGCAAGTGACAATTCTCTTTTACTGTAGGCTACATTTCAGATCAAAATTTGCGTTTAATATTTATTCCTTACACCCCTCTTCCATCATAAAACATTTACGACATATGGACAATATTTGCGAGTGTTCTAATGTTTAATTTTAACGATATGCAGAAGCTCAACATATCAAGATTTTTAAAATGCCGTTATAAAAAAGTCAACACTAAAGTAAGTAAACCCTTCTATCTAGATTAAGATGTTGCTAGCGGGATCAGTTTATTTGTCTGTAAGGTTATTTAGCCTATTGCAATGACGACATATCTGCAGCTAATAAAGTATCCAGTTCTCCCTTTTTGTAGGTCCACTGTCAAAAAATTAATACGCAATGATGTCATTTTACGGATGATTAAAATGAACTTAAGTTGTGACAAACATAGCCTAATTTTAGTTTCGGTATTAAAATTTTAAACACACGCAAATGCATGTAAAAAAATATTATATAACTGTAAATATTAAAGGAAGATAAAAAAACCAAAAAACATGTAAAAAATACACGCATGAAAGTAATATTATTACACATTTCGTAATGGTTCATTTCAAATCGACCACGTTTGCTTAGCGTCTTAATGGGTTGAGAACTGACGAATTACGAGTAAATGGAAATAGATACGCAACCAAAATTACATCTACCTTATGATAAATCTTAACGGGAGAGTTGACGATTATTCCACTGTATGTCAGTCAGGTTATCGCAACTGAGAGCGCATGTAGGCCGTATATAACTTTGTACCCGTGTAATTTTATCATAAGCGAGAGACGTTTTATTTCTTCAAAGTTAAATAATGCACATCCACAACTGAATGCACTTTGTTGCATACCTGATTTTATCAACCGACCATATCCAGTTCTGACATCTTACAGATGAAATTAATAACAAGCTAATTCAAGCGAAATATCTTCTCTTTGCGTTCATTGTTCAATTCTTGTGACACTTATCTCAGCAAAGATTTCAACGGGAATGACGTACTAACACGACCATCCAGGCAAACAAAACATCGATAAAAACCATAATTCCTTCACAGTCAAAAACCTCCACATTTAGGTTACGCTTTGTTTACAGTGAAAAGTACTCTTGTTGCACTACCTAATTCTTTACTATGTCGTCACACAGTAAATAGACATGTAGATAGTTATTAGCGAATAAAAAATTAATTATTAATTATACTGAGTAAAGACATATACCGACTATTGACACTGGCATCGCTGAAACGTGGAGAGAAAAAAATAGATTTAACATTTTTTAAAACTCACCGTCAATAAACACGTTGTTTCACGTTAAACACTAAACAAATATTTCCCGGAATGAACGCATGAAAAGCAAGAAGTTTGTTTGCAGCAAATTTACCACGTAATAGGCCTACTTTTCGATTCATAAAGAAAAAAAATTAAGGAACAACACGCAATATAGATTTAAAATTTCAATCTTTGAATAATTGAAGCATACTGCAATTATTTGCTTTCAAGAGAAAAAAACTCTACAAAATTTCACGTCACAGAAAAGTAATAAAAATAGAGGCAAAAATCCTACGGAGATGGAGGAAAAAACAATGATGTGTTCTATGTAACCTATTGAATAAAAATATGTGTGTGTACTGAAGGAAGAGTCACGCATGCATATGAAGAAAACGGGGTGGGCCGTACAACTAGAGACAGAAAGAAGAGAAACAGAAATTATCTGAACTACCTCATGAGAAGATTTTCGTGGTTTTTCACCATCACTGCAGCAGAAGCGGCCGACACATGCATTTGCGAGGGGTTGAAATTCCCAACGTTTTGCGCATGTCGTAATGGTTGCCTGAACTCGCCCCTGCAACAAGACAACATGGGCAAGACGTTAGGAATTTGCACACCCCTGGCAAGGAGGAAAAAAGGGGGGGGGGAAATAAATCAACAACACAAATAAAAATAACAACAGCTTCATATGTGTGTCAAGGGCGAGAGAGAAGGTGAAAGTAAACAAAGAGACAAAGAACAGCACGATCCAGTGGTCGACAGACGGCGCACACATCGGAAGAGCTGGAAGGAAGGTGTGTTGGTGGAACGTGAGTCAAGACGTGGAGAGTGAGGGAGTGTTCGTCCCGGGGCGAATACGAGCGCCCGGCGGCGGTAGCGACACAGGCCAGGCGCCAGCTAGGACCACGTACCTGGCCGTGGTGCAGTCTCGGTACAGGATGTCGAAGTCCTTGCAGCTGAGCAGCTTGCAGCGGTTCACGCCCGGCTGGATGGCGCCCAGCCCTCGGAGGATGCGCACCTGCTCCACGTTGCACACCAGCGGCACGATGTCCAGGCGCTTCAGCTTGGTGTACACGGTGTGCAGCCCGCCCACCAGGTGCTTCAGGAACAGCTCGAAGGCCTGCGGCAGGCACAGCATCGTGTCGCCGGCGATGATGAAGGCGGCCACCTTCTGGCCGCGGTAGTCGACGAGCTTGCACTCGTTGGCCGTGGGGTCGGACGTGGAGATGGGCGGCGGCGAGTTGTAGGACCTGGGGGGCGGCGCGCCGTGCTGCTGGTGGGCGGCGGCCATCAGCTCGAGCGGCGAGTGGTGCAGCATGCCGCCGCCGAGCGAGTTGAGCAGGCCGAGGCCCGGCGGCGGCAGCGGGTGCATGACGCGGGGCGGCGGCGGCGGCGGCGCGGGCACCCCGCCGGGCGCGGACGCCGGCGGCGGCGACAGCTGCTGCTGGGGCAGCGGGGGCGGCGGCGCCGGCGGGCCGGGGCTCAGCTGGCGGGCCATGCCCATGGGGCTGGGCGGGGGCGGCTGCTGCTGCTGCTGCTGTTGGGGCGGCGGCGGCGGCGTGGACGCGGGCGGCTTGAGGTTGACGGGCGGCGAGGCGGCGGAGGAGGCGTTACTGCTGTGGTCGCTGTTCGTCGACGAGGAATCCATCACAGCGTCCATGCTCCGGGGGACCGCACCTCGCTCCGGGGCCGGAGGGGAACTGCGCTCCTGGCTGGGCCTACGACCTCCTGCGGCGAGACATCGCGACAGGGAAGCACTCGGCACTCGCCGGACGGGAGACTGAACTGCGCTGGTCGACGGGGGTCTTCTACGCCGACGGCCGATATGTCCTCACCGCTGTTTGTCCGACTCGCCGGCCAGGCAGCACAATAACACGAACAACAACTGCAGCATTACAATCCATCTCTCTCTCTGCAACTGCCGGCGGGGTTGGAAGGGGGAAGGGGGGGCAGACGCGACGCGAAAAGGGGGGTCAGGGGGAGGGAGAGGCACTTGGCACGGCAGTATCTCCGTCCTCGTCGCACGCGCACACGAAATGAAATAACGCGAGGGAGAGGCGGAGCACCCGAAAGGAAGGCTTTTCGCGATCTGTTTCTCGAGTGGCTTCACCGCTGACCCCGACGACGCACGAGGGTGGAGGGGGTAGTGGAAGAGGAATAAAAACAAACGGTTCTTGCTGCGTCGCCGTTCGCGACGGGAAAGATGTCGCCGGGCGGGGAAAGAACTCCCGGTAGGGGAAAGTATTTCTTCTCTCCGCGGAAAGTGGTGGGGGAGTCGAACACGCTCACTTGTTACAGAAATTGTTTTAAGCAGACTTTAAGGGGAAGCGGGGAACTTCCCAGCGTGTCTCTTTCTTCATGCGGTAGTGAAGGGAAAAAAAAATTCCTTTTTCACTAAAATAGTAACAGTAAAAAAAATTACTCGTGCACACGCTATTACAGTCCTCCTGGAAATGCCCCCGGGTCAGAACTACCGTGGAAAGAGAACCTGGAGACTTCTTGCCTCCGTCCCGATCTGTTCTCTGTTTCCGTTTTCCCACCTCTTGCGGCAGCGCCTTTTTTTCTCTCTCTCCTCCTCCTCCTCTCTCTATCTTCCCCCCGCGCGCTGGAGGGGGGAAAAGGGAGGGGTGACCCACTCAGGGCGCCGCCACTAGCCCAGTGCTTCGCGCACCTCGCTCGCGATTGGCCAGCCCGCCGCGGCTTTTCCGTCTCCCATTGGTCCGCGCCCTCTCAAGTTCCGCCTGACTTCATTTTCAAAGTTTCCTCTTGTTTTCGTCCCCTCCCCCTCTGGCGCCTCGCGCGCCGGCTAAGACCCCGCCCTGCCCAGGCTAACTTGACAAAATCTCTCTACACTTTGGAATGGGGGGGGGGGGGGTTCGGGCGGGTAAGGAGCGTGAGAAAAAGGGGGGAAGGGGGTTGCCGTGGAAGGCTTATTGCTCCTAGCACAGGAGAATGATTTCTTTCTCTGTGCTCGTTGTGTGTGCGCGCGCGCGTAGCTACACACACAGGCGAACACACACACACACACGCACGTACACCAACCTCTCTCTCTCTCTCTTTCCTTCTCTCTCTCCTTCTCTCTCTCTTTTGTCTGCCACTTCACTACCGCGTTTCGTGACTCGTGTCCCTCTTTCTCCCTACTGTCATCCCCTTTTCGCTTATTGCCACCTTCGTCGCCTCCTACCTTTGTGTGGGCGGGTCGCGGAACTCGCAGGGGCAAAACAACCCTCTCTCAACTTCGCCGCCGCACAGCAGCCATAAGTCACAGTTTGAAATAATAAATGTCACTTCTTATCTTCACTCACTTCGCGCACAACGGCGGCAGGGAAAAAATTTTTTTTCTTCACGTCGGCGCACCTCTCACTGCGAGATAAAAAAATATATTTAAAAAAAAAAATAACACACACAATAACTGCTTTTCGGCACGCTAGCGTGGAAAAAATAAAATAAAATTGAGTTACCGTAATGGTTTTTTTCCCACTCTGGGGAAATACGAAAAATTTTTAAATAGTCCGTTTTTTTTTCTCGTCTCGACGCCACCGGCAGCGGGGACGGTTACAGTTCTTCCCGTACAGTTTCCGGAGGAATATTTTTTTTTGAAAATCGGTGCCTTTGTTTTTATTTTTGTCCCCGGGACGCGCGCTGCCAACGTGACGGCTCGGAATGTCTCTACCCCCTCCCTCGATGGTGCCGCGCGCGGTGCGAGGGAAGCAATGAGGCCGGCCGCCCCAAGAGGAGACTTCAGCTGCCGCCGCTCCGCGCGCTGACGGAGTCGGCATCTGTCGGCGGCCGCTGGAACTATCTGCTCCGCGGGAGACCGCGCGCGCTCCGGGAACCGGTCTCTATTAACCCTGCGCTTCTTAACGACCGATTTTTATGGGAACGTGTTGTGCCGGGCGCAGTGCTCTCGTTTCGTGACTTCCGCAAACAATTAATCCACTTCTCGTTAAAATTTCGTAAGGAATAAAAAAATATAAATATATTTTTTTTTTTTTTAAATTAAAACCTGTAAATAATTTCTAAACAATTTTTTTTACTACAAAAAATTGTCCGATTGAGTTAAAACGTATATCATTCGTTGATATTAGTATTTTAATTAACAAAATACATCATCTGAAAATTAGTTTTCCTCTCTTTTAACCATTTATCTTAATAAAATATTATTTTTAAAAAAACAGGCACGAGGTATTTTATTTCCTTGTTAAGACTCACAACTATTAATAAACAGATTCAATAAGCCGTACACAAAATGAATACGAATTTTTTCAAAATAAATTAATGTTTTGTCCTATTGAGAATTTCAACTTGTAATTTAAAAAAAATAATTTAAAATTCTTAATATTTTACTTTCATTTTGACCATTTCTTAATATTATATAAATTATTTGCTTAAAAATTACTGTAAACATTTTTATCAGTGGCGTAGCCAGGATTGGTGTGGGGGGGGGGGGGGTGTTAAGAAGCATGGCCCCCGGTATTAAAGCGGGGGGTGGGGGTGTCCTCCCCCGGGAAAATTTGGATTTTAAGGTGTAAAATAGTGCTATTTTTAGCAGTTTTCGGTTCTTAAATTTAAATATTGTAAGGGTAAAAATTTTATTAATTTTAATATGAAATTTTTTTGAGTGATGAATAAGAAATTAATTAAATATTTGGTGCAAAGGGGGGTGTGTGAACTCCTAAACCCCCCCCCCTCCCCGGCTACGGCCCTGTGATCGTTCAATAAAGGCGTTATCATGTTCTGTATCTAGTGTTTTTGGATTAAGTATCTTTCTTAGTGATATTTACTTTTAAAATGACAACAAAAGTTTAATGAAAACTGGCCCAGAAGCTTCCTTGGAATCTCATTTCCGTGGGAGGGGGAGGGTGGAGGAATTGTATAGAGCCACTTTCCCCGTTGTTTGTTTTAAAATCTGTTCGTGGGAATGACAGATCTGTATAGAATTTTTTTAGGATTCCAGGAAAACATACTTATCCCTACAAAATACAAACGCCCATTTCAATCTAGCTACACAAGTGAAAGTAACCAAACTTTGCACCAAGTAGGTATGACGCATGTGCTTCTGTCCATACCTCAGTTTTAAGACGTTTTCCCTGAATAAAAAAACTCGGACTTTTGACCCAAAAATTAGGTGCTTCATTAGCCAGTTCCACGGGAAATTATGCGTCCTGAACAACTTGCTAACGACAGTTGAAATTTTTGTGGTCCTGTGAACATTAACTGCAATAAATATAAGTCTGCTTCAGATGTCATCTCCGACGCAGGGAGACGTAATACATACCTTGTCCTCAAGAGTGGGAAATAATTTATCGAAATATTAGAGGCCTAAGAACTAAATCTATTGAATTTTTTGATAATATTGCCTATATTCAGAATGATATATTCTGACTTACGGAAACGTGGTTCAGTGATACAAGTATGAAAATCTCATTATTTAACTGATCAATATTTAAATTTCAGAACTGACGGATATGCAGATATTACAACTATGGTATTAAACAAACATATTTATCCATCTGTTCATCAATCTCATTACTGTGATCAGCCTGGAATCGAAGCAGTATGGATACAAATTCAAATTTGACACTTGGCAACTTCTATATACCACCTTATACAACTTCAAACATATATGATACGTATTTTGAAGCACTCGAAGACAAATTTACTAATAATTTATTTGTGATTCACTAATGTACCTGAATGTGAGGTCTCAAAAGCATAAGATGCTTTAGTTAAAGATCTGCCATATCCAGTTCTCGATATTAAAATCATCATGGAAAATATTTCGACCACAGATACATTAAGTACTGCTCCACCTATTTAAAAAATAAAAATACGGCGATTGCTTGAATTTATAAAACACCGTAAAGGTTCCATAATTGGTCCGATTTCTATAAGACATTAGATGTAAACCTCTTTGCTGAAGAATTAACATAGTGTTTATGTGAAAATAAAAATTATTTTATCACATTGTCGACTAACCGAACTTTCAAATCCTTCCACTGATTCTCTATGACCTAATTAAAGCGTTTATTAATAATAAAAAACATTTCCATAACATTAATACACAATTAATATACAATTTTTTTATTACTGCCAAAAAGTTGAAAAACTATTCAAAAGAGCGAAAATCAATTGGCCATGTAACATGAAGAAAACTCCAAAAAATATTTTGGAAATATGTCAAAATAATGAAGAATGGTTACCAAAAAAATTCATCTTTAAATGTCAACGGGGTTGTTTCGGAAGATCCTATTTTTATTTCTAATTGTTTGCTAAGTATTCCTCTATTGTATCTTTACTTTCAATGTTACTGTGAATCCCGCCCTTAATTCAACTCTTAACATTTTTTTTATTGGGAGAGAGTTTGGTACTACAGGGCATAAAATCTTTCAAACCTACCAAATATAGGTACAGGACCAGACGTGTACCCAATTTTATAATAAAAAGATGCTCTCAAGTAATCATGAATTTGTTTCAACAAACATTTAATATTGGTTTGGAATGGAAACATAAGTCTTTCCTTACAAACTAAAAATTCCTAAGGTTACCCGATTCATAAAAAAGACAGTAATCTACAAGTTAACAACCATAAACCCATATATATACTTAACGATTTTGCAAATATTTTTGAAAAAAATTGTGTCCAAGAAAATAAATTTCAACCTTAAAAATAGATTATCTGAACATCAACATAGTTTATATTTGGGATGACTACTTCAACGAATTTACTTACATTTATAAACTCTTTCTAAGCTGAATAACTAATAAGGTTCAAGTTTGCGCTTGCTTCTTTGACACTGCCAAGGCATTTGATATTGTGAAGCTATATTACTTCAAGAGCTTAAATGATTTGGCGAGTGTGATAAATATTTAGGTTGGTTCTCTAATTTACTATCTTAGAGACAGATGCTTTATTTTTTTCCATTAACAACTTTCTCTGGTGTCCCTCAAGTAGGTGAGTTATCACCTTAATTATTTAATACATTTATTGATTAAATTAGTCCGATTTTAAATTGGTTTATTATTTGCTGAAGATCTTAAAAGTTATAGAAAGGTTACTTCTGAAATTTATTGTCAGCTCCTTCAACGTGGCATTTATGAAATCTCTAATTGTTGTAACGCTAATTTGGTTACTCTAAATAAAGAAAAAATAAAAGTAATATCCTACACAAGGAAAATATTTCCTATTTGGTATGATTACAAGATTGATAATCTAATTATACCAATTGTTTTATAAATCAAAGACCTAGGCATTACACTTGACTCTCAATTATATTTCCACCAACATATTAACTCTTTGGTATCTAGTTAACACAGAAACCTAACTTTGATTGAATACATTATTTACTATGCATCAGAAATCGACTCATTACTTACACTTGATTATTCATTAGTTATAACTAAAATAGAATATGGTTCCGCAATTTGGAACATCAATTCTTCTGACAGCGATGAACTTGAAATCATACAAATTAAACTACTTTAAAAGTACAAATCAAAAGCATCTCTCAAGACCATACCTTCTGCCTTAATTGAACGCAGAATGCTATTAGATTCTCTCTTTGTCAGGAATTGGTATATCCAAAATAAGCTGTATTTATTTCCTTGATATTTCTGGGCTCAGAGCAATTTAACAGTCGTTCAAAGGCATTATTCTGTACTCTTAATTAATGATATTGTGTACAGATTGATTAACAAGTTTAATAACATAGATAAATAAACTAATCTTTTTGACAGCGGAATAGGCATAAAGACGTTGTTTGCTAGCTTACATAAAAAACTTTCCATTCAAGCATATATATTATATATATTTTTTATATATAAAATGTTTTAACTTACCTCCACTTTGTACTAAATACAACCCCAACTGTCTTGTAAACTCCTTGTTTCTAATCTTTATTTATTCTTTATTTATGTCCTATAATTATGTATATTATTTTTGTGCTCGTGTATTATTTGTAGATATTTGTAATTGCTAAGCCAGTTCTTGTTTTTAAGTATATTGTACTAAATGTTTGTCTTGAGTTTTGTAGTCCCTGCAGGTATGGAGTGCTTCTAGTGTCAGTTGACTATCTGCTGGTAGTGCCTACATGTTCCAGCTGTTACAGGTGGTGCCTTCCTGCACCTTAATCCTTGCATGGAATATATTCTTGTCTGCCGATAGGGCCTACACTGTCCTTCGTACCTGTCTGTACGCAGTGCCCACCTGAAAAGTTCCCAAACTGTTGGTAGGCATGTAAAAAAAACTTAAATAAATAAAATAACACAGCTTTTAGCAAAACAATTGTGAGCGAGTCATTCAGTTCTCGCTAATTTAAAGTAGCCTACATGATAGCCTGATAAATATTCGCAAATTTTGTTTTCTGCTACATTTCTTGACGCAAATCAAACGTAGTTGCTTCTCCCGCCGCTAGAATTCGCTGCCGGAGCAGCTGCATTGACTATCGAATCATTATATTTGCAGAGCGAAATATTCAACTGTGTTAAGAAACTGCTCCGATAAACGAAGAAAATACTTGTAAAAATTCTAAACCAGCTGCGGACCTGATTTTCGACAAGGAATTTAATCAAAATACTGTCCATCTTTTAAGAATTCATTTAACAGTTAATACTATATTGTTTCCCTTAGGCTTTATGAACTTCGGTTCGCGCCATTTTGCCACACATGGCAGTATCATGGTTCCACATTTCCGTTTCATTAACGAAATTAACTCTACTTAATGCTGTATATCGAAAGCTAAGGATACGTATTTACACATAAAAAACGTAAACTAGACTCGATATGTCGGGATTCAAACCCGAGTACTTTGGAACGTGAGTATAGTGTCTTCCGATTTTTTTTTTAATAAGATGAGTTACACACTGGAAAATTTGGCAGTCACCGGTGTGCCAATATTATCACCCCCTTCATGTTGTATTTATTTAGGCAACCCTGAGACGCTGTGTAGTTTTTATGGTAGTTGTTGGTGTATGGGTAAGCGTCATAGAGTCAATTTTACAACACAAATTACGTCAATCTCTTACCCGGGATTCGAACCCAGAGGCCCCGCACCGGAATCTGGTGCGTTGCCGGCGACGCTACGGTTTGCGTGGAAGTGCAAGAGATTTAAATGCTTATTTACATTGGACGTTGCAACTGAAGTAGGCAGGCGTGCGAGAGACACAAGAATATAGCCCACCTAACGATGGAACGCCACTTCTTGGACGGAGCCAGTGTTACCAGATTTCCTGGGCCTGCATTTCCGTACCGATAGCATAAAAGTTCCGCATTTCAGAACATATTCCGTACACATGGAAACTTTTCATTACTTTGAAGTGTCATTGTGCCTTTGAAAAGACCATACGAATCAAATTAATTAGTAGGCCTACCTGTATGAATCTTACATTCATGACTCCACTCAGTCAAACACCAAATATTTACTTTACTATAAATTTAAACATAAATGTGGATTATCCTCAAGTTTCCCGTATTTCTTCGTACGAAAACTGAAGTGAAGCTCTATCCGGATTTAACGATGAATTTTGATAGTGATACTAAGTTTTCGTTCATATGGCAACACTGTGCTGAGCCAACTGGCAATTATATTCCTTGAATGTAGAACGGAAAATGTGACCAAAAGGTGAGAAAATCGGCCATTCATGCGCAGGAGAAAAGGTTTTGGACCCTCCACAAAATATTCTAGCCAAAAGGATTTATGGTGACCAAAATTAATTTAAAAAAAAAATAATTTAAGCCCTCCTCAAAAATTTTCAGCCATAAGGATTTTTGGTGACCAAAATTAGTTAATAAAACAGTTTTGGGCCCTCCACGAAATATTTCAGCCAAATGTATTTGTGGTGAACAAATTAATTTGAAAAAAGTTTATTTATTGTTACTAAAAAATTTCGAAGTATCATATGTACGACGCAAAATTTTTTTTGTTCACAACAACAACAAAATTACTTCAGCTATATTTTCATAAAGTTTACACACAAAAAAACTTTTACAAAAATCTCTTTGGAAACCAGTTGCCAAGAAGTTTTATAATAAAAGAAATATATTGTAAATTTGTACAACACTTGGATATATGTAGTTATTTTTGTATGTATATCTAGTAGAATACGTTTTCGAGATAATCCTGAGTATTTCTTACAAAAATCGGTGTATAATTTTATATTTTAATATTTTATTCAGGGAACGGTTTGCAAATAACTATTGAAAGTACTGGGACTACACAATGGTCAGGTCAGAATCCAAACCCAGTATTATAAAAAAATGTAGAAATTTACAAATATTTGTAATTTTACATGATATTTCTGTTCCCTTTAAAAAAATTACAGTGTATTACTGTGGTCACGAAATGATTTTGATAATACGTTTCCAGCTTACCAAAATTTATTTTCTATTTGAGGTACGTAGAGGAGGCAGCGATATAGTCTGTGTCACTTTAACTAGTCACAGATTCGACAGTTATCAAAATAAGTCCCAGTAGTATCCATTTCCCAACTATCTCTTGCAAAGTTCACACGATATATGTTTACGGAACACTGACAATTAACGTGAAGTTGTTCACAAACACTACAGACGGAATAACCGTGGAAAAATGATACGTAGACAATTTGTGCTATATTTGAGACTTAGGAGAGATATATAAACTTTCAAGAAAGGCATGAACGCAAGAAACTCAAGACACATAAAGTTTAATAACGACAGTTCAAAATACCCTTTTATAAACTGCGCAAGGTTCAAAACTTCAAAGCAAGCACAGAGCCGTAGGCAGGATTTTGTGAAAAAAAATTATATAAGTTTTGCGACTAAGTATTCTTTATGATAGAATTTTTGGAATTTTAAAAAGGAAATTGGTGAGCACATTAAAATCTCAGGGAATAGTAGACTTTTAGTACTCAAACTTTTCTCTGGTTTAATATTGCTTTACGAGTGGACATAGACAGTTCTCAAAATTTAACATTTGCATTTGGCGTGCTGTAACATTTGGCGCATTGGAAAATTTATGAGGAATCTGGCAACAGCGCGTCTCCAGAATGCGCACAAAAAGGTCTAAACCTACATATAACGTAACGATATTTTTTTTATGGGGGCGTTTGCTCAAATATCAGACATGAATATATTACTTTCTTTGTGAAACTGTCAAGTTTACGTTTGTATGGTCATCGAAGAAACACAGTGGTCCAGGAAATGGTTTAGAACACTTTATTCTTGCCATGCCGATTTAAATCTAGTTACGAATAAGTAAAAACTGTGAAAATGAATCAGGTGAAAAACTGTTATTTTGGTAACAAATCACCACTAGTCTTGAAAGATCTTTCCCAAAATTAAGAGTGAATGTTCTCTAATGGCTTCTGGTTATACACTTGGCGTTTTTTGCTGACATAGGTAAAAGTCAGAAGCAGCTTATGAAATATAGTATTGTTAATTGTTTGTTGTGTATCGTCGTGTGTTAACGGAGGGAGGGGGAGGGGTAGAGAGAGATTCTGCAAGTTTTGTCAGATTGGCAGTTGAATTATAACAAATATTAGTCACATGTTTAGTTAGTGCTTATTAACCTTTTTGTATAACAAGGATTGCTTGGGAAAAAGATATTCGTCATAGTCTGTAAACCTCCAGATTTCAAGCAAGGAACTTGAAAAATAATCAATAAAACATGAACTGAACTGTGCGAAAGTCAACAATATAATACATTCCACGTGATCATAGCTGAAGAAAATCATTTGGTATCACTGATTATACTAGCAATATTGGAACAAACTTAACATCAGCAAGACCCTGACACTAAATATTACTCGTGGGGATTTAAGGCTAGGATAAATTGATAAGTTAAGAAATGCTTCTATAAAGTATGGCCAAGTTACGTAAACTGGATTAAACCTGTACTCTCCAAGCAATACTGTAAACATTTGGTGTTTTTTATTATTTTTATTACAAAAACTACTCGGTTGTTTGCTTATGTATATTATCTTGAGTCAGTGTGTAGAAATTCAAGTTTTTGATGAAATTAAAAATATATTATTGAAAGATATTTACAAAAAAAATGTTAAGTTTGATGACTGCAACGTGTAAATAAATAAACATTTTTAGTTTGTATTCAGAAACTTATCTTATCAAAAAATATTCCCAATAGCCGATTTTCGTTGCATAATTTATAGTAACCACACATTCTTTAATGCTTCATTGAATCAAACTTCCGAAGAGTTAAGTGAACACTGAGCCAATTTGAGTTAAATCAGTCAGGTGGTTTAAATTTTTTTCAGATGTGAACACACAAATATAATCCGACTAATAAGGACACATTCACTTGTATTCACTATTTAAATTACCTTCAAAAATACTAAATCTTAAAATATGTAAGTGAAAATAATAATTATATTTTAATAACTGCATACGTTTAAGAATGACTATAGGTAGTTCATATATATTTAAATTGTAACTGCAAAATGTCAGGTCTGTTTTATACTCACCCATTTAAATCTAATAAGTAAATATTACCACTTAGTGTTTTTTGTAAAATTATTCCGTGATAAAATGACCAATATATTGAGAAACCAATTTAACAAAATTAGGGAACAATCACTTGCTAAATCCGAATATTTGAAAACATGTGAGTTTAAAGAACCTTATCAAAGTTATAATATAGGCTTATACTGAAGTCTCATACAGGTTATGTTATTTGCTCAACTAATTACCTTCATTTACCATTGTATAACCAAAATGATATAGCCGTACGATTAAGGAATTAAAAGTTTTAATATAAATTTATTATGTAGGTCTCTTTAGCGTCTACGATTCTAACGGGAGTGCATTAATGTTAAATAATTTGCGTTTATCACTAAAAAAATGTTATAACTGTAACCAATCTAAGCTGAAGTTTCTATAGTATTTACCTACATAGCTACTTTTTATATTTTAATAATAGTGAAACAATATTAAGTGTTTATAAACACGCCTGTGTGTTTAGTGAGGTACGTATTTACTGCTAGTTATCAAACCAATTTTTAACTTACGCGAAATCAATTATTAGCAGCCATTATCTGCTTCCTTAAATATATTTACATAAAAGTTTCAAAAGAATGGTGTTTTATTTTATTTTAACTTCAATAAATTCATCGCTTGTTTTCCCATGGTGATGAAGTGGACTAACTAATCGTAAAATTATTCAGCTGTTGCTAGAACAGAACCTGTTAATATTAAACCAACTTAAACCATTATCATTTTAGTATTAACATTTTAAGATGATACAGAACTTAAGATTTAATTTTAGTTTATTATTAGTTTATTTTTTTCATATAAGTATTTCAAAGACTATTAATTTAGTATCATGATATGTGTATTATTTTCTCGCTCAGTATCAAAACTTTGCATAGAAATCATGTTAATTAAAATAAAAATATTTTTTAATATGCATTTCTTGTCCAAATTGTTTTAACTTTCCATTTCTTTGAAACAATAAATTTTAGTTTTTGCTAGTTTTCTCACATATCGCTAAATTAGCTCCCTGCCTTCTTAAAATAACTTATCCTCCTGATTCAATGTCGAGAAGTAAAGTGGGTTTCTGAAAGTACAGCAATTAAAACGTGCTGAACTTTTATAAAAATAACTCAAGCAACCGCCTTAGAATTAATGACAGTAAAAAATTTCTACTCTAATTCTATGATATAATAATATTTAAAAGTTTATTTTGTTGTTAAATTATAACCAGGAAAAACTTTTAATTTGCAAAAACTTTTATGAGTGTAGTTAATACCTCAGCATTTATATTAATTCATTGTATTTTGTTACCTAACATTGCGGCAATTGTTTTTGAAATAATCAAACCCCTTTATGCCTAATGTACATATCTATTGCTCCAGGGAGTAATAGTATAAGTCAAAAACTTCTATTTTTCAGGAGAGAGGTTTAAAGATTTTAAATTAGTGACAATATCAAATTTCCATTATTTTAAATAAACCAAATGGCTACATATGCTTAGTAAATGATTTATTAGCATTTTACAACAACAATATTTCTTTCTTTATTGCTAAAGATTAAATAAATGACATGTACTGTTAGGGCCCATCATTTACATGACTTATACTGGTGAGAACACTGCAGGTTTAAAGACATGTACTCTTAAGACCATTAATTACATGACTTATACTGGTGAGAATATTGCAGGTTTTCTTAAATTAGATGACACTTTTTGCTAGGAAAATGATTAATTGACAACATTCGTATACTTATTACAAAAACCTTTGGAAGGTAAAGCTCCGGAAAGTGCAAAAATATTCATTCATTGAATTCCTCTATATCAGGAAGTACATCTCTTGCATCCACAGTAGTTTTCAAGTTTAAATAAAAGCTGTGAAAAACTGTGTCTATCAATGGCAACAGCTCCAAGAGATCCTTCTTTTTCTCTTTGGAAATGGCAAGTGTGGAGTTATAACATTTCTTTGGATGTAACAGCTCATCTGGACTGCGGTTCCGTCGTTTTAAACAAATTTCTCTGAAAGGTGCGTCTTCATCAAGTGTGTTCTTAAATTGAATCACTCGTCGTTCTTGAGTGTATCTGAGCCATCTCATCTCAGTCCACTTGAAGGGTTCTCCTGAACTATCCTTCTTTCTAAGAAAGAGACTAGTTTTGTACAGCTCAGCAAAATTGAGGAAGTCCTGATGATTAAGTTCTACAACTTCAAATTTGTTTTTCCTTCCAACAGTTCTGACAAGCTGGTACCAGTCATGGGGGTGTGACACAGTGAAGCGCAGTTTTTTCTTCTGCTTTTCTATAAGTGCATGGTCTGTGTCACATTCCATATGACTATGCCCACTCACCATAAATTTATGGTCCACCAACTGAAGATTACATTTCTGTTGCATCAAATACAGAAACATTGCTGCTACATGCGAGTTACGGTTCTGGCCGCCACATGTATCTGAATATAAAATAATGTGCGTTACATCTTCAGGTAACTCAGAAAGCTCTCTCAATACACATGTGGCAACTTGATTTGCTCCACGAGCACCTTCGCCTTCATGCCACATATAACAACGAACAGATGGTTTACTAGTTTCGTGCATAGTTAAATTATACGTCCAGAGCTGTCTTTTGTAAAAAGACACAGACGACTGAACAAAAGGTGTGGGCAAACATTGTTGTAAGTCGAACGTAAAACACCTTTTGCTAGGATCATCTTTAGCAGTTTTCTTGTCGAGATCTTTCTGTAGGTATGCTTTATCAGCTTCTGCATGATGCACAGATATTTCCTGTTTTATATCTTCTTCTTCTGCACCA
Source organism: Bacillus rossius redtenbacheri (assembly GCF_032445375.1). Lineage (NCBI taxonomy): Eukaryota > Metazoa > Arthropoda > Insecta > Phasmatodea > Bacillidae > Bacillus > Bacillus rossius. The sequence goes on along the minus strand of NW_026962011.1, from coordinate 44,595,006 downwards.
CTCGCTAGCTTCACTTTCATTTGTAATGTGTCACACCTATGACAAGTGTCTACTTTTGGTGCTTTAAAGGCTAGTCCCAAGGACTTAAACTCCCTAGTATATACAGTACGCCCCACAGGATTAGAAGTTGATTCTTTGTAAAATGAGAACATAGTATTCAAATCCAGAAAAGAAGGAAGATACTTCTTGTTGTTTGTTCTTCGCGTGTAATGAGATTCGTAAGAAGGGAATGATTGTATATGCCTTCGAACCTCATCCAGTCGTTCATCAGAAATTGCATTACCAGGTGATGTTTTTCCCCTGTTGTCCTGCTGTGTGATACCAGATGTAGAGGTACTTCTGTTGGTGATTGCAAGAGTTACAAACATTTGTGTCTCATCTAATGTGTTCATAAAACATCCCCTACAAACTTTTTCTCTTTTCCCATTTATCTTAAAATGAAACGTATGTGTAACCATTCTAAATTTCTCTTTATCAGGATTGTAAGCTCTTTTTCTTGATGTTTTGGTTTCCATAGTATCAATAAGGCTGGCAACATATGCTACTCTCCTGTCTCTACTACCAAGAGACCAATATTCTTTAAAAATACTTTCTCTTATGTCTTCAGGAAGTCTCTTTCTACATTCTGCTCGACAGTCTCTAAGAGGTTTCATTACTCTAGCTTTGACAACTTTACCGCTTAAAGTTGTGTATGACACCCCTCTGTTACGGTTTACACACTTTTCTCTTTTTCTTGCTCTTGAAAACCTACATTTTTTCACTTCAGCTTCAATTGTTTGTGTATTGTCTTCTTTTTCTCCGAGACCAGCCTTCCTCTGGCGAGGAACATTAACGGAAACATCATCTTCACTTGAGCTTTTCTCTTCTATCGGTTCATAATCTGGATCAATTTCTCCATTATCAATATTTACTTCTGCAATGTCTTCAGTAACCATTGGATGGAGCACTGTCAAACTTCCATCTCCATTATTACCTATAAGTAAAACAATTATTTTAGCTACAAGCACACAATAATGCCAATGACTTTTAAAAGAATGATTAGTTTTGTATCAACTCTCTTACCTGCCCATGTGTTCCGCGTATTTTCAAGGCCTCTGTCCTCATCAACAACATCATAGGAAAATTCACTCTGTTCATAATGTGGTTCATTTTCTTTATTTCTGTTATTTGCATCTGCAATGTCTTCAATAACCATTGGTTGGAGCACTGTCAAACTTCCATCTTCATTATTACCTACACATAAAAATAATGACGTAAGTATAACCACACAATAAAGCCAAAGACTACAATATAATAATAGTTTTACATCTACGCTTACATGCCAACTCATACTATGTAACTTACTTGCAAGGCCTGTGTCCTCAACAACAACTTCAAATAAAACTTCATCAAGTTCCCAATTGTATGATGAGGTGTTTGGTAGCTGTGTGCCATCAACATTAACGAGTTGTTCTTCAGTCACATTAGAAATTTCTTCATCCATACCATTCGAAATTGTGTTCCTAGTATCTTGAACAAAGACATGATCGTCCTCGTTTGTTTTTCTTTCTGCAATAAATAAACAAATAAAATATGGGCACTATCATAACATGAGAATAACTGCACTATAAAAGCAACATAACTTTTGTCCTTACCTGACCAGTATTCCGCGATATTCACAGTTCCTTTCTCATCTATATCGTCCCTAACCTCAATTCGGTCGTTTGTTACAACAGGTATGTCTTTCACATTTTCAATCACATCTGAAATAAAATAAAAGACAAAAGTAATAATGCAAAAGATTTTACTGCAGTTACAGACATAAATGGAGTACCACACTAAATTTAATTAGCACTTACCTGCATTTAAACTGGAGGTATTCTCTTTAGCTATTTTCGTTTTTACAAGTTCAACAAGTTTTTTTTCCTCTGCTATACATTATTTCTCCTACACACTATACATTATAATGTAAAAATCAGAGGAATAGTGAAAAATAACGCAGAATCTTCTACTATTGTTATAACTTTATAAGTTAAATTCTAACCACAACCAACAGCTGGGAGAAGTTGTTCCCAATAGTATAAGTCAGTAAACAAGCAACAGTACCAACATAATTTTGACTTGGGTGTAACAGTATAAGTTGACTTGTACTCTTACACCCAACATAATTTTGACTTGGGTGTAACAGTATAAGTTGACTTGTACTCTTACACCCAACATAATGAACTTTATTTCTCTTGGACTGTTAGGTTCAAATCGTTATTACACTGGAAACAAAGTACAGTAGAGACTTATACTCTTAGACACACATAGTCGGCTACTTAAAAAATACTAATATCCGAAAAAAAAAAAATTCAATATTTTGACTTATACTCTTACTCCCTGGAGCCAAAGATATATCCATTAGTAAACACATTAAATAACCGGATAAATATTTTAACTATTTAATGTAGGTTAGATGCGAATATAAAACACGTTTGCAAAAATTAATATCAACATTTCATTTTAAGTTTTAAAAATGTATTTATTTAATTTTTTCCAGTTTCTAATATAGTATTTGATTATGTTAAATACTGTTGTCAGTGATAAGTACCGAGTCACTTTGAAGTAAACGAAATGTTTTATTACTCTGTTCATTCATTAAATATTGCCACGATAATATGTATTGAAAGGCTATATTGTAGTGTCGTGATCTAAACAAATTTTTTCTTTTAAAAAGGGTTAAAACTACAGAGTATTTAGGTGAGAATTTTGAAAGATGCTATAATATTTATAAATAAGTATTTAAAGTTTTGCATTGAAATGCTAGCAGGTCTATAGAGAAATAAAGACCAATTTAATCTTAAAGTACGCAAATCAAACAAATATTCTACAAATAGGAGAAACCTCGTGTAACACCAGTTTCACTATAAATTTCATGTTAAATCTGTACACGCCTAATAAAGTTTGTGTAGGGACACATTAGGTGTCATCTTGTATTTATTTTATAATAATCTTATGCAAAAGTTTATTTTAACGCCGTAAAATTGACTTTCAAACGTTCCATATTTTTGTTGTTCAATTCCATTTCATTGCTTTCTCAATTTATTTTCTAACCGTTTATCATGAGGCAATACAAGAAAAATTTTCCATTACTAAACACTTTGCGTTCGTACAGGAAAAATTACGACATGAAAATGTGAATTTCAAAGAACAGACAGCAGCAATGAAAAAAATGTTTTTTTTCTCTCCATAATCTAATCTAAACTTATATAAAACTAATAAATGCAGTTTTCAAAATGTTATTTGCGCGTTAGGCAATCTTTTAAGTACGTTGCGATATGTAAATTGCAATGAATTTTCTTGTAACACATAGAATTTGTAAAAATTATAACAACCCGACTTTAAAAACAGTGATCGTATGTTTTTCTGTAACCATTATATTTGTGCAACCATTATGGTTGCTGTTACTAAAATATGTTGTAGTAAGGTTCCGAACGTTAATTTTATTCAATGTGTATATTTTATTCAGTTACACTAAAACATGAAATTTCACGACATATAAATAATCACGCAAAATTGAAGAAAATCATAAAACTATTAACGTAATGGCATTTCTCTAAATATATTGACAGTGATGACAAATGTTTTCCGAAAATTAAATTATAATTTGAAGATTTGGAAAAACGTGTGGTAGAATTTTAAATATACTAATATCTACAAAAAAATATATATTCTGAAAGAAGACCTTTTTTTACGGAAATCCTAGAATGCTTTCCGAAATTTTTACTAGTTTTACTTTTTTACACGCTCTGTTGAATAATCAAAAAGAAATAATTAGCAAAATTAGAAAACAAATTAGAGTTCTTTGATTTTTTCTGTTAATGTCTTAGCTCACTTGATTCTAAATATTCCAAAATAGCCTAAAGAATTTTTGTTATATCAAGTCCAAAGTAAATATCAGATTCTGTGATATTTATTACACAAGGTTGAATTAATCCAACAACTGGCCACCAAATGCCTCCTACAATTTAAACAGGGAAATATCTGTCGCTTTAGTTTGCCTACTATTCAGTGGCAACATCTCCCCATGTATACATAAATAACGGTTTAGCTTTTTTTAATGACCAAATGTGATATTTACTATATCAGGCACTACCTCCTATGAAAATTATTTTTTCGCCAGACTGCAGCAACCTAAAGAAATTTCCATTTAGAATCATTTCTCTTTTTAAATCATTAATTTTTCTCTGGAGTTTCGTTTCCCAACCATTTAGCATTAATTATCTCTAGTTTGACCATATTTCATAATATGTTTGATTTGGTGCTAAATGGAGTCAAGAAGTGGTGCCAAATGTATCGGAGATTATTTTCAAAATATAGTTGAATAAATTATGAAGTATCAAGCTTAATAAATTCTGGCAAACATGTTTGAAAACATTTTACATGAAGTAAGTTTGTCTGTGGCTAAGAAACGTATTGGATACATCATTATAAATAAATTTCATAAAAATGGTCTATCTTTTTTTTAGTAAATTGCAGTGAGCTTTCCTCTTAAAATAAAATATATGAATTCTAATTTTAATTAATGACGAGGCAAGCATTTCTGGGACTTGAAAAAAGAACTATGTGAATTTGTGTGTTAATATAGTTCTCTACTCATTTAGTAGGTAATTGAGGATGGTTTTCTTATAATATAACAAAACAAATTATAATGAAAATATTGTCAATTATTCAAGATATTTGCCTTTTTGATGATGACAGTATATCGATATAAAAATAACTGTAATTTTTAAAAGCAGACCATTTTGAAGATCTCAGTTGTACATTTTACAGTATATGAAAGATATGTGTTGATACATCAAATTATAACGATATTTGGTAAATAAACACACAATGAAAAAAAATTGTAGCATTTATATAATTTTTCTGAGCTGGTTTGAAATGTCTGTACATTTCAGCATGTATACCTATCCTGTATTTAAAATTTAAAAAATAAATGGTAGTTCCCGTGGTTACATTTCTATATGAAAAAAGATAATTAATATAACGTTGTGGATACAAACAAGATTTGAAACTGCGGTTGTGGTATTTTTTATAGCGAGTAGGTTGCACATTAGGCCTATGAGACATGAGCGATGGAATAATTATAGGTGAATAAAACATATTTAGTTAAATGGAAATGTATGACATAAATATTTCCAACATGTATGAAGATTGACACAGAACGGATACCGCAACCATTCTTTGCACTTAGGACTAAAAGGAATAAGAAAGGTTGATCACCCATTTAAACTTGTGAAGAAAAAATCTTTTGATGTGAATACATGCCTAAGGCCTAACTTCATGAAGTAGAAGCGACAATATTAATGCCCGATTCAATTTGAAAACAGGTCTACGTCCTGTGATAAATCGGGGAGCATAACATGGCTGGGAGGATAAATCCTTGAGACTTACTCTGAATATTAAATTTACGACCCGAAAATATGTATTTTATAAACTTTGGAACCTTTCCTGGAGTAAAGACATGGCTCATACACGGAAAATTAGTTTTTAAAACGAAAAAAGATGCAATAGTTACACTGACAACAAATTACACTGTTTTCATAATTTTTTTCAAGGAATTAGCTCATAAAAATATTTACTAGCAATTATTATATCTTTTCATTTGTGATGTATTTTGATTATTTCAATACCGAGGCTACCTAGGCATTGACTGCAAATTATCAGTGAAACGCATTCAGTTTAATTTAAAAACAAATTTAAAAGAGGTTACATAAAATATATTAAAAATGTTATGATAGCCCGTAAAACTTTACACAAATACGTTTGATAAAAACAAAAATAAAATGCACCGAACTACGTAAATCATAATCTATGTTTTTGTTACACAGACAAAAAAAAAGATTACTGTATAACTAAACTAAATCCCAGCTTACATACTAACTAAAAAAAATTAAATACTTTTTTTTTTACTTTGTTGATATTGTTTATTCCTTATCCCTTACTGAAATTGGCTGTAAGCCTAAGTTATTAACCTCATGTTGGAAATAGTAAAATGAAATTTGTTTTGCAGGGTAAATTTTCAGATTTTTTTTTTCTTGTTTGCTCTTTCATTGCATGCCAGAAACGCGAGATTGCAAACAGACAATACGCCAAAAAACCATGTTTGTTTGTAAAACAAGCAATATCTTACAACCCTACAATACAAAATCGTAAAACTGCTCATGTTTATCGTTAAAACAAAAGTGTAATTCAAAAAAAAATATATTGTTTTAAATAAGATATATAATTTAACTTCGCCTTAAAAATTTAAAGAAGAGAAAAGTGGAATGCTTAAAAAGAATAATAATTTAACTTACGGGATTAATGCATGTCTAAATAGTTTCAGAATTCATCACTTTAAATATTTAAAGTGCCGACAAAAGCTGATAAGTAAAATATTGAAAGACAGCCATTAATCTAGATTATGTTTTGTTTATTTTCCCCACATTTTTATTTTTTATTTTGAGTCTTGCGTTTTTGGTAGTTAATTTAGTTTAAAAACTAGGCATTGCCCACACACACACACAAATATTATTTTTTTTAATTGCTTTTAACAGCGTCGTAGTTCGCATTGTCGTCGCATGCCAGCGTTTACTTACACACATGCTTAACGAATTAGATTCTGAGCGATCTAATACAAAGTGGCAAGGTTTACGAAATACCTCCCCCACGTGCCACTAATGTCAGGCGGGACGTGTAGTATGAATCTTTAAAGAGTTACGTCCCATCCACCCAAATAGCCTTCTGATGAGAACCTTGAAAGCAATCACACTTCCCATGAAATTAATGCATGGATAGGTCTTAAAAAGGAATTATAATGCTGAGAATTCTTACCTTGTTTTGTTTCCCTCTTGATTGGAAATTTTTTCCTATACATATCTTTGCATTATTTTACCTAAGCTTTATGGCATCTTAATAACGACATGTAAATATTCTTTTAAATATATCCTGAAAAAAATTTCAACATTTAACTCTTTACAAAACTTACGTAGCATCTTTACAAAATAGCTGTTTCTTAAGGTTTTTTATATTTTAAATATCTGTAAAAATAAATGCAAGGATTAAAATGAGTTCCGTAGTCTTGTTTGATGAATTAAATTACTTCATTAAGGTTAAATTTACGTATTAATATTCACGACGTTGCTGCTATTAAACCCGAGCAATCCCTCACACACGCCCAGAATAGAGATTCGAAGAAGGGGATGGCCCGTACGCACAATTTATACTTCGACACCGGAGAATTTTTCAATTAATTTTGTATTTTTTAAAAAAAACTCTGTCCCTAGTTGACGCAAGGTCTCTACTCGGCCATTGCGGCTGCCTGCCACATCCATCGGCAAAACATTGGTGCGGTGAAAACGAGTTTTAAGTGGCGTTTTAAATATGGTGCGCGAAGCCGAGTTTTAAACTGAGTTTTCAATATGGTGCGAAAAGCCAAGTTTTAAACCGAGTTTTCAATATGGTGCGCGAAGCCGAGTTTTAAACTGAGTTTTCAATATTGTGCGCGAAGCCGAATTTAAAGCCGAGTTTTCAATATTGTGCTTGAAGCCGAGTTTTAAAACGAGTTTTCAATATGGTCGTGAAGCCGAGTTTTAAACCGAGTTTTCAATATGGTGCGTGAAGCCGAGTTTTAAACCGAGTTTTCAATATGGTGCGCGAAGCCGAGTTTTAAACCGAATTTTCAATATGGTGCGTGAAGACGAGTTTTAAACCGAGTTTTCAATATTGTGCGCGAAGCCGAGTTTTAAACCGAGTCTTCAATATGGTCGTGAAGCCTAGTTTTAAACTGAGTTTTCAATATGGTCGTGAAGCCGAGTTTTAAACCGAGCTTTCAATATGGTTGTGAAGCCGAGTTTTAAACCGAGTTTTCAATATTGTACTTGAAGCCGAGTTTTAAACCGAGTTTACAATATGGTGCGCGAAGCCGAGTTTTAAACTGATTTTTCAATAGGTATTGTGCGCGAAGCCGAATTTTAAACCGGTTTTTCAATATTGTGCTTGAAGCCGAGTTTTAAACCGAGTTCTCAATATGGTGCGCGAAGCCGAGTTTTAAACTGATTTTTAAATGTTGTGTGCGAAGCCGAATTTATAACCGAGTATTCAATATTTTGCTTTAAGCTGAGTTTTAAAACGATTTTTCAATATTGTGCGCGAAGCCGAATTTTAAACCGAGTTTTCAATATTGTGCTTGAGGCCGAGTTGTAAAACTATTTTTCAATATGGTACGCGAAGCCGAAGTTTTCAATATGGTGCGCGAAGCCGAGTTTTAAACCGAGTTTTCAATATGGTGCGCAAAGCCGAGTTTTAAACCGAGTTTTCAATATGGTGCGCGAAGCCGAGTTTTAAACCGAGTTTACAATATGGTGCGCGAAGCCGAGTTGTAAATTGATTTTTCAATAGGTATTGTGCGCGAAGCCGAAATTAAACCGGTTTTTCAATATTGTGCTTGAAGCCGAGTTTTAAACCGAGTTTTCAATATGGTGCGCGAAGCCGAGTTTTAACTTCGCAAAAAAAAAGTGCAAAGGGTGCAATGACGCTTAACGCAACTCACTAAACAATTGTTTATTAATACACGGAAGTTGCAAAACCTCAACACTAAAATTTCAAATCGCACGATTGTTGGGACAATTTTCCCTTATACTTATTTTGATGATTCATGTTTATATTATAAACGTGTGAACATCTCAATAAATGGATTTTAGAGTGTTTATTTACTTTGACTGAATACGTTATGCATTCAGTAAACAATTTTAGCCTTTTATACACGGTACAAAGATTCAATTATAATAAATAAGGGAAACGAAAGCTAAAACGCAAGAATTCGAATGTTGGGCAATGCTTGTGTTGCGTTTTTGCGTCTTGCGTAATTTAAAAATGAGTATTCTAAACGTGGTTATTAAAATACTTTTGTTTTTTGCGTTACTGACGTAGATAATAAATCCAACCTTAAGCAGGGTGCACATGGATTCTTATTTTTTTTACAATTTTATAATATAGGTATACAACCGACAATCCGGTTGTAGGGTCCTCACGAAAAAAATGAGTTGATACGACTTAAGTTTTAAAGTTCTTCCCATAGCTCGTATGTGTAGGCCTTTCAGATTAGATCTGATCAACTGGTTTATTGCGAATAGTCTAAAACTTATTTAAAATAGAACATTAAGCGTCTTAATAACGTTTGATTTAACTAAGTTCTAGAAATAAAATTATTTCATTGAAATAATTAGGGGCGGCTCACTTATTTCCCACAAATATTTTGAAACGCGGATGTATAATGTTATTTTTAAATGTGAATCATTATTCCACATGTCAAATCTAACTTTTAATATTTTTTTTTTTTTAATTCTTTCATAGGCATCTACTTCACTTAAAAATCAGTGCCCCTGTTTTATAGCAGCTACAGCACACTGGGTGTTGTGCGTATTACATACGATATATTCTCAAAACCGGCTGGGTTAAGTGTGATAATACAAGGCGGTATTTTTTTTGTTTTAAGTTTTTATTTTATTTGAATAATTATTTGTCTTTATTTGGTCGCTTTCTGCTTCATCTACGTAAAAAAAAAAAGCACTGGCTGACTGACAGGCAACGCACATTTTAAAAAGCATGAAATTCTGCATAGGAGTTCCTTATTACAACATAGGTGAGCAAAAAGAAAGGATTTTGAAAATTCATCTCTTAAGGATGTTAAATAGGTGATGAAAGTTTGTTATTTTTGAAGTTAGAACATTGGAAATTGGTTTTTAGGCTTCTGTTTGTAGGCGTTTTTGATAATTCATCAAAAATAAGAATGAAATACCTTTCAATCGGGTAGAAGGCTAGTTTTAAATAATTTTTCTACTATCCTACGGGCCCCGCCTACCCGGGCACACAAACGGTGAGCAGAGCTTCAGGAAAAACAACGCAATTTCCAAACTACTCAAGATATCCGAGTGGTGTCTGCTTGCGAAAAGCATTTAAGAGTTCGCTGAGGGCCGAAAAGTACTTTTGATTTTGGATGAAAATTTCAAGTTGTATTTTTAGAGGAGTTAAAATGGCTACAACGCTTGTTTTCAGAGTGATTTTTAGGCGTAAAACAACCATTACAGATTCTTGAAAGCCCTTAAGGGACTTGCATTACACCTTAATCTTAATTTCTCCGCAAAATAATGTTACTGTCACCGCTCAAATTTCACAGTTATCATGTGACGACGAGAAGACTGCGCGCCAGTTCAGAGCCTCGCGCTTAGAGGCTATACCGCGCTAGAAGCACCAGCGAGCGTCGCGCTTATCATCCCGCCTCACTAACACACATACACCCCTAACGAGGCAGGCCCCTTAACAATATAATATTAATATTATAAGTGCCAAAGTGTGTTTGTATGTGTGTCCTTTCACGCAGCAACGGAGCAATGGATCGCCATGAATATTTTGCTTATAGAAAGTTTATGGGCAGGAGAATGACATAGATTACATATAATTATAAAATTGAAATCCTAAGGGAGTGAAAAAGGAGTAAATTTAGTTTTATAATGGAAGATCACAGGAGGCAGGTCATACGACACCCAAACAGTGAGTTTTTTTTTTTTTGTAATTTCTCTATGTCCACCACACGGTCATATAGTAAGGTCTGGCAACTTCCTATCCTTCTCCTCGGTGAAACCCCACCCACTTAGTGAATCTCGCGGTTGCCAGCGAACGAAAGGCGCTATAAAACAGTTTAGCTTAGACACTCGTCAATAGATGGCGTTGCCTTGAATTTGTAACGCCCCGTTGTTCGGTCTGTCCGTCACGTCTAGCCTGGGCGTCACGTGCCTTCCCACAAAATGAAGATGAAGTTTGGCGTGCCGTATTTACTGATGCGTATCCTCGATGCACCGAGATTGTGAAATCAATGGGACTTTCCCGTTTTTTTTTTTTTCAAGTGTGTGTTATTCAGACTTGAAACTCGGTAATGGCGTTCCTTATATGGTGATGTGTTTCACCCAGTTCTTCAGCTGGTTTACAACGAAATGTATTGTTTCAGATCCATCTTCAAAGATACGCACCAGCCATGGGAAGCACTTTAGACCGTAAGTCGTAAATATTTTTTTCAAATATTTTTTAAATATTTTTTTGCGTGATTAAAATTGCAGCTGGAAGTGGTCAGTCGGGTTCAGACTCGTCCTGCGTACGCACGTCCCCGTCGCTGGTGAAACCTTTGTCGTGGCGGTGTGCGGTGCTCGCAGCCTGGGGGCGACATGGCTTGAGCCCAGAGAAGAGACGGCCACGCGCGCGCCAGGTGGGCGATGACTGCTGCGCTGACGGCGGTGGCTCGGGCACAGGCGATCAATTAAGACGTTTTAATTAGGTGCAAAGGGGAGGTTGCGCGTCCTGCCCCCTAGCCCACGGCGGGTTTGGGGGGGGGGAGAGATAGTTCAGTAGCCCAGCTTCGCTGTGGTTCACGTCTCCGCCACGAACTGTCAGCTTCCATGGAGGTGTTAGTCCAAGTAGTTTAAGTCTCTCTGGTCAGCAGTTGGTTGGGCAATATGGACCGGAAAAATTCGTGGGTTCAATGACCTGTAGGATGAACTCCATAGTTCTACCTACACTCGGTCAAATGGCACCCACTCATTGGCTGCTGTCTTGTGAGAGGTCCCAACGTAGCAGCCTGTGATTCGATAAAGCTTTGGTCAGGTGTTTCTCATTGGGTCAGAGTGATCCAGATGAGTTGTGAGCCAATAGCAGAGGCAGCACTGTATTTTAGCCTATCGCGAAATGAATTCGCGAATTTTTCCGGTCTCTACCAATAAACCTTACCCATACAAAGACACACACTGTAAATTTTTTTTGTAAATGTGACTCGTATATTCGTGTAAAATCACAGATATTTGTAAATTTTACACATTTACATGAAAAAAAATCCCTTTCGGCACAGCCTACAGGCGTAGGTAGATAGACCCGGTTAATAAAGCAACATACAGCAACCCTGACAGACAGATAAAACGAAGACCCAAAAAACTCACTACCAAAACTTCACTTTCAGAAGAAGTCAAGAAAAATCAATTTGACAATTGTAATTTAACATTTTGGCCAAAGTTACAGAGCTAAATATTCGCTACTATAATAAATCTCTTGAGACAAAGTTCATGAGGTTTTATAAAAGGATCAAGGGATTTATTACAGTAATTAGTATGATAAACGCACCACATTAACATGTCATATGACCTTGGAGATGAGAACAGCTCATTTTTTCTATTGTATGGTGTATACACATGTATGTACTCATGTATAAACCAAATATTGTATGTATATGATTTTAGTGCATATCTGAATGTTCGCAATTTATCAGTATAATCTATCAATACATTCAATACATTCCAATGAAAATGTAAAAGCAAAGAAATATAATTAAATACCCGGACTAATTTATTATGTGTGTGCATCAAATCGTCAATAGTTATTTTCCAAAATAAACAAATATTTCAACTAGCTCGAACACAAGGTTCTTAACTCGGCATTACCACTGGTTTGTACGCTACAGGATATTGCTTATGTCAATAAATATTTATAACCTTTAGCTTTCTTTTCTATTCAGAAAAATTCTTGCATTAAATTTTCTTCGTAGCAGAAACCAGCTGCACAGCTATGGTCATTTCTGGCTTTTCAAGGTATAACATAAATATTTGCAAACTCACCATATTTTGATAAATAGTCACACTATAATAAGTGTTAACCTCGTGACCATATACATACCGAAATAATATTCACATTATGAGGCAAGTTGCAATTTCAAACATTCATGCAGCTCCAGCTGTAAATATGGACTTCAATTCATCAATACCAAACAATAACTTGTCCTCAATCTGACAAAACCTTTCATTTTTCACATTCAACATGGAGGCCCATATTCCCTTAATTTTACTCTCCAACCCTCCTTATACAAAATCCAAAGGATACATCAAAACAGATACCACTCTTCGCAAAACAAACAAGAAATAAAGTTCGTAGAGAATTTACACAGGGTCACATTGTACAAAAATGTTCATAGTCTCTATGCAAATAAAATATATAATTTAAATAAAAATCTCAATAATTTTCTGTACTAAATGCAACAGTACACTATGGCAGTACAATGAAACATTCCGGGACGTATGGTCTCTTACATCAGAACTATCTTTTATTGAAAGAAAAACATAAAGACTTAAACAAAACTTACGCTAGTTGCACATTGTCGTGCATAAAAGTGGATGGAGGTGGCAGGACATATTTGCCTAAGTGCGCGCGACGGCCAGGCCTTCGTTATTTTATAAAAGCTGAAAGTTTTTCTGTGCTTTTACCCTATACAGGTAAGAACGACCAGGGACTATAGAGTTTGGGTTGTGGTTACTTGGGCAGGTAACAGGTAGTAAAGGTGTATAAAATAGTACCTTAAATTCGTTAAAGTATAAAGCTCAATCTGGTTTTGTATTTACTTAGGGATAACTTTAGAAATCTCGTCATCCATTGCGGGACACTTATGACAGTTGCTACCCCCTGCCAGACACCCCTAAACTTTAATAAATTATAATTATACTTTCGTTGTAGTGTAAAAGCTAAATTTTATATATGTTACTTGGGGACCTATGAAAAAATGTTACCTCAATAGCCGGACAGTTTTAATGGTTTTTACATCTTGCCAGACACATTGGAAGTCCGCTGTAGGTGAGAGCGCGAGTGCTTAGTCGATTGCGATCTTTTAAGATATCCAATTAAAAAAAACAATTGTGTTACGTTCATAACCATGTTATATAAAGTAAAACAAATTATGTTAATATTATAAAATACAAATAAAAGTATTATTACATGTAAAAAAAGTATTTAATCGTAAACTATTTTCAGTTTGTAAGTTTTCAAATATTGTATCGTCTATTGCTTGTAAATATTTGGGTGCTATTATTATTTTTTATTACGAATAGTAAAAAATTTAATATCTTTAGAAAAATTTTTCAAAATTTTTTCTTCTAGATTATGTGCAGTAAAAACAGAATTCACTTCAACAGAATTTTCTTCAAAGATTTTTTTCCAATACATCGGTGTACACTTCATGCAAATATACTAATAAATAACAGTGCCCTTTTTTAATTACGTCTTCCTCGATGATGCTACTTATTTCATTAAAAGCTAATTGGTGATATTCCCGATGAAAATGTTGCTGGATGTTTTTTTTTTTAGAAGAGGATAGTTAATTATTGAAACTAATTCTACATTCTGTATGATAAGATAATTTTGGACCAGAATTTTTTTTAAATTTATTTAATAATTCTGCATACTCCTCTTGACTTTCGATGTTGGGTAGTCTTACACTAGATTTGAATTGGTTGGTATCAGCTTTATGAAGTGGAAGCATTCGTGAACGTATTTCTTTATATTTACTGTCACAAAACACACAAACAATTTGATAGTCGATATTATTATCTTCCTTTTCGGTTAGAATATTTGCATCCTGAGTTGAATCATTATCTTCACTAACATCTGGTTCAAAAATTTCAATATTTCCTTGAGAAGTTGTAGATTGAAGTCCTATTGATTCAGAAGTTAAAATTGATTGCAATGTTATTGTAGATTCTGTAGAGGAAGACTATAAATGAGATTTTTCTGTGGTCAACTTAGGTATCAACAACGAGGTTGTTGAGATATTGTCTGTAGAAACACTGGCTGATTTTTGTTTTTCACTGATTTTTTGTCGAATTTTCAGGTTCAGAAGTTAAGTATTTTTTCATTAGTTATGTAAATGCTTTATAACATCCCCGGTGATAACCATTTTCTGTATACTCATCAGGCAGAATAATGCCTTTATATTTAAGGTTATGTTTTTATTTTCTGATTTTCAAAACATTTTGACATTTTTTTAAAGTTTCCTCCGAGAACAATATTATATTACCTACTATCACTTTTATTACAAACGAAACAAATTAATGAATCTCCCATGATAACACTTTTTACTAAAATTACACTTTTATTTTACAAAAAAAACTGCACAAATCTTAATATATATAAATCTCGTGTCACAATGTTTGTCCTCAATGGACTCCTAAACCACTTAACCGATTTCGATGAAAATTGGCATTTATGTGTAATTTTTTCCAACTTGAGAGATAGGATAGTTTTTATTTCGATTAATGGTCTTAATAATTTATAATTAATTATAAACTGATTATCAATGTTGATTGGTGTTTAAACCCGGGAAACAGTGGGTACTTCGTCTCCATGACAACGTTGCGTGCTCGAGAGTCGGGAAACCATCGGTGCTATTCGTTTTTTCTTCGGTACATTACAAAGCATTGTATTAAGTTTTTGTCATAATTAATTAATTTTCATTTTATTTCATTTATTATAACTGTAAATAAGAGATTTGGTCTCATTTCCCCTCCTCCCCCCCCCCCAATTAATACAACCGTGCGAAGCCGGGTCGGGCAGCTAGTATCAATTATAAAACGTGATTGTACCTACACATAATTCTTCAATACATCACTAAAAGACAGATGATGCGCAGTAAAAGATCGCAGTCGACAAAGCGCCCTATCTCACTCGCGCCCGCTTGAACAGTTGTTACCTCGCACTCGTACCTACAACGGACTTCCAATGTGTCTGGCAAGATGTAAAAACCATTAGAACTGTCCGGCTATTGAGGTAACATTTTTTCATAGGTCCCCAAGTAACATATATAAAATTTAGCTTTTATACTATACCGAAAGTATAATTATAATTTATTAAAGTTTAGGGGTGTCTGGCAGGGGGTAGCAACTGTCATAAGTGTCCGGCAATGGATGACGAAATTTCTAAAGTTATCCCTAAGTAAATAAAAAAAAATTGAGCTTTATACTTTAACGAATTTAAGGTACTATTTTATACACCTTTACTACCTGTTACCTGCCCAAGTAACCACAACCCAAACTTTATCGTCCCTGGTCATTCTTACCGGTATAGGGGACATGCAGAGAAAAACTTTCAGCTTTTATAAAATAACGAAGGTCTGGCCGTCGTGGGCTCTTGCTCTATATGATGTCACAAAGACCAATATTGACCTTTTAGTCGGCGCTGGAATTCATCCAATGTCGTGGTGATAACCTGTGAACCAGGTCTTTCAGGAAAATGGTACTCGTGAGGAGAATTTGTTTTTTGCATTCTACTGTAAAGTGTTTATCAACCTGGTGCCGCAATGTTATGAAGTTTCTCAACTTGCAACTATCGCGTAGGTTTTTCCCAATGCTCTCTCCTCCTCCGTTGCTTTACTGAGCCATTTCAATAGGATTGTTCCTCTTTCGGGTAGTGTCCACGGTGATTATTGCAGCCGCGAGAACTTATATTCCTTACGTAAACAGCTATGAATGTGACCTTTTCGCAATAACAACGCTGACCTGAGGCACACAGGGCTTACCGTCAGACGCATCCAAACTCTGACCACTCGTAGCTGCTAACGTGTATGCCGGAGGGCCAAAGAACTGTTGAAGGGGTTCACGCAGGCTGAGCGGGATATGGGGGCTCATCCAAAAACAAAGAGAAAAGAAATGTCACAGCAGGTGTAAACTGATCTAGGGCGTCATTCGCTCCCACCATGACATGGGCGCATCGTCTCCCGCCTCGTGCCCTGACCTATTTGTCGAGAGCACACACGGGAACAAGCCAGGCGTGATTGCCCGGCGATGAAATATTGATGTTCGGGAAGGTGAGGGTGGGGGGCTGGAGCTTGATCGCGAGGAAGGAGGGTTGAGCAGGGAGGAGGGGGCAGGCAGGTACTGCCCACCGTGCACTTGGGAACTGTTTGTTTATTTGTTGGCTGCGGCGAGGCCTATGTTGTGACTTCGGGCACCACAAATACGGCGCACTCCACTCTCCCCTGGTTTCGGGCTCCATTGTAATTAGCCCAAGTCCCGGCGCGAGTTGAGTGGATTATTTGCGGGGCCAATATTAACCGCCAGGTCCCCGCCCCTCTTCCCTCTTCAGCCCCATACCCTCGCAGGCCATTAACTAAACACGTTTCCTCTCGGCGCCCGCGAGGCGCACGTCTCTTCATCCACTTAACGGCGCGCAAACAGCGGCGCTGTCCGTTTCCCGCGCATTTCGCGCGGTGTTGCCAGTGTTGCCAGTGTTGCCAGTGTTGTCGCGGGTGGGATTGGGGAGGGGTGGGGTTGGTTGACAGCTTTAATTAACCCCCCTTACCGCGCGAGTCCGTCTCGGTCGCGCCTGATTTTTCGCTAATCCCCTCCCCTGGCTTTTCGCACATAATGAGGCGCCGCGACGTGAATATTTCAGGAGAAAAGCACCTGGAGGCAGTTTGCGAAAAACAAGCAAGTGGCGTTTCGCGCGTCGGCCAACGCCGGTGATGTGGAGGGGGTAATTTGGCGGGCTCGAGATTGGCTGTTTGGACTATGACAATTGGGCGCTTGTTAAACAGGTATGATTATTAATGATGAGGCTAGTGCCTCTTTGTCGGGACGTGCCGACGTGGAACAATGTCGCCCTCGAATGCTTCACCCGGCGAAGCCGTAAATATTTGACTGCAGTAGCCTACTTTCTCAAACGCGAATAAACAAGGCGTTGTTTCCGAATCGTGGATATTATCCAGGTTCCGCTTACAGTGAGCTGTGTTGGGACCAAAATTGTATGAGAAACCAACCAGTGTACTAATATTGACGTTACGTTGACCAAGGCACAGTACTATACACAATAATTACGCATTTTCCTGCACAAATGCACCTAACAACTACTATCTGATTACGCCACTTATTTTCTGCACTGATATCACAATTATTTAAATTTTTTAAAAAGTTTATCACTTCATAAATTGTTGTTTTTATTTAAACCTGCACTATTTATCCCTGATACTACATTTAATTCAACCAAATTAATGTAGGATGATGTAGTCTTATTATTTAGCGTTAACAATAAATGGACATTTAAAATGTTTCCTTCATTTTTTCATTTATTTTTGCGTTGATTTTCGTAACTGCCTCAAAAAATTTTGTGTGACGACGTTTGTGACATTTTGACTTGGCAGTAGCGAACGTTCGACCATTCTCAGGCATCATCGCTATCCTCACAGCCCCTTACATGTTCTCACCGGTCAGCCAACGACTGTGACTGCACTAGATATTATCAGGTATGGGAGTGTTAAACATGAATTATTCCTGCTCAGCATGTCTA
This sequence comes from Bacillus rossius redtenbacheri, assembly GCF_032445375.1. Taxonomy (NCBI): domain Eukaryota; kingdom Metazoa; phylum Arthropoda; class Insecta; order Phasmatodea; family Bacillidae; genus Bacillus; species Bacillus rossius. The sequence continues at coordinate 44,576,859 of NW_026962011.1, read as the reverse complement.
TTATAGATTATCATGTAAAACTGAATAAGTATTAGGGTTTATAAAATATTTAGTCATTGATTAGTGAGATAGATTCCTGTTCCATTATATTTTTTTCTCTAAAATTATAGAATACCTGTCTCTTATATTGGAATAATATTCGTGCCGGTGTGTTGAAATAAAATAAAACAGGAAATAGATGCAGTTTTCTTTTAATATTTAATAATTTATTAATTTTGGATTCACCCATTTGAGTAAATGTCTAAAAAACCAGGACGTAGGGGAGACCGGGGCAAGTTGACGATGTTAAGCTTTGAAATGGCCTTTAACAGATAAATAAGCATATATAATATCTAATTTGGTACCAATACGAAGTACATACTAATTTCTACCTAAATATGTAAAAAGGTTGTATTACTTTGCGTAGTTCTGAAGTTATTGACAAGAAACCAATTAGTTAGCACATTCGTCATCTTGCCCCAGGAGTGGGGTAAGTTGACGAACCTATTGGGGTAAGATGACGAAACCAAAAAATATATATTTATGGACAAAGAAAACAATAGTTTTATAGATATCCTACACTAAACAACGTGCAGGATGTAAAGAAGATATATTGTAACATATTTGAACGACTTTGATATAATTCCTTGACTTCATAATTGGAAAAGTTTTCGTGCCACCACTCAGAACATGTGGAACACTGAATCCAGTCTTCATTTGGAGGTTCCACGTAAACTTCTTCACATGCAGGGCAAGAAACGCTATTTAGGCTTTATGGTTTTGCTACAGAATGATCAGAGCTTTGTTTTTCAGTTTTCTTAGTTTTTCTTTCATTTTTCTTCCCTTCATTCTGCTTCTTCTATCTATCTCTTCGTCACTCCAACGCCTCCTTTCCGTTTTCCGCTTATAATATGCCTAGGCATCTACAAAAAAATCAAACAAAATTGTTACGACTATTAACACAGGAACTATTTATAATATTTTATAATTTCATTATTATTTTTATTTTACTTAAATGTTCGTCATATCTGTACATCATTGGTTTAAATAACACATATAATACAAAATAATGCTCACACTGTCATTACCTATGGCAAGTTGACGATTGCAGGGGCAAGATGACGAATTCGTCATCTTACCCCCGTCAACTTGCCCCAGCAGCCGTATTTTTGCTTTACCAAAATCACGAACAACATTAACAAATTTTCTTCAACAATCTATATACTAAAATACTCCCAAAATTCAGCATTTCATTTTACATATATAAACATTTAAAACAAATGGACTCTTTTCTCGTAATAGCTTAACATACGTACCTTCAATATTACAACAATGGCTCACGAAACAGACTGCCTCTCAAAACTGCCACATTCAAACTGACGAAAATTCCGCTGCACCTGCCTAGTAGGTGCAGATGGTGACACACAAGGTCACAGGTGCGCCAACCGTCTATCTGTGTTTCTGGATTAGTTACATACGATTCGTCATCTTACCCCGTTCGCCAACTTACCCCGGTCTCCCCTACATTCACTAAATCCAGCATATATGAAATAATATTTTAGTTAAGGCTACTTCAGAAAGGATGCATCCTTAGACACTAGATTCGTAAAAAGTTACTGTGAATTTCAGTTACTGTGCCAAGTGTCAAAGTATAATATGAATTCTTATTCATATTATACTTTGACACTTGGCTATGAATTGATTACGTGAGAGGGACTGATGAAGAATTGGAGGGGTAAATGGCCAAATGTTCGATCTCAAATTGAGTTGCCTTTTTGCACTGCGGAGCAAAATTCCCGCGAACAGGGCTTGCCGCTCGGTACAGGTGCTGCTATCTCTCGGAATATGCGAGATCTCGTTCTGCCTGCAATTCCCAGTATGCGCTCCAACCCAGTAACCTTCCAATTTAATATTCTGTCCCTCGAGTTTAATACACGTTGAAGTTATTTAACAAACGCACATTCGCTGCTTTACCGATTACTTTAAAGAAACAAAGGTGTATACACCTTATCGTGCGTATTTTTGACGTGACAACGTCTAATAAATCGATGAACGCCGGCTGCACACACGAAAAAGTGTCCCGTTACGCACATTGTTCCGTTACGCTGTGTCCCGTTACTCTCATTGTTCCGTTACGCTATGTCCCGTTACGCTCATTGTTCCGTTACGCTGTGTCCCGTTACGCTAATTGTTCCGTTACGCTGTGTCCCGTTACGCTCATTGTTCCGTTACGCTGTCGGCTAGTGCAGTAATAATAGGTTATGTTACAATTTACTAAAAAATTATGGTGATTCATATAATTGATGATAGATATTTGATTACAGTTTATTTATATGAAAACTTGTTCATAATTATATTTAAATTTATAGCTAAACGCCAGTTTTTAAAATTAATTACATGTCATCTACACGTGAACTGTTTCGTCGACTGTTTATAAAGTGAAGTGAAAAGTTAATGTGGTTTTCATTGCTTATTACAACAACAATTTCGGCAATAAAGGTTAATTATTCTTGCATTTTAAAAATCTGATTACTAGTATAATTTCAAGTATTTAACCTTTTATTATTAAAATAAAAAAGGATTCAATTTTATTTATAAAAGTATGCAATCATTTCATCAATGTTTTGTTATGACGTCGCGTTAAACTATCATCCGTAAACCGACTTTACAGACAACCAATTTTTTTATATTCTCTTGGAATAATGGAAAAAACGAGAATAAATTAAGTAGGTTTATTTAGCAAAAATGAATTTCAACAAACCTTTATTTTTCTCGTGTACTATAGCTGAAAACAATGGTATTGTAGTTAACGGCAGAGTGCGAGAAATTCTGTAGTGTTTAACAGTGATAACAAATAATGCAAAAGGTGTGTCGCCACAGTCATTAACAGAACGTTTTATATAGTATATTATCACCATATGTACGTGGATAACTTAATTTTAATAAGTATTTTGTGGTATGTTTATTTTCCTAGATACCTATTATTATGGAGAACGAATGAACAGAATATTGATTCAAAATTCATTTTTTGCGCACCCAATATCCAAACTATACATTAATAGTATTTTAAATGACAAATAAGTTAGTAATTTATCAAATGGAGTGCTAATTTCTTATATTAAAAAAAAAACAACTTTGGTAATCTTGTGAACTTTTCATTTGTTCGGCAAGGTTAGAGTTCTAGCACAAGCCAGAATTTTTTCGTAATTTTTAATTGGTAATATAATTTTTTTTCATTCACAAGCTTGATTTAGTAAAATATGAGTTCTTCGTGTGCTCCTGATTATTCATGCCAATATATTGTTGATTTTCTCCAAGTGCTTCCAGTTATTCCTGGCGAGAGTTCTGCTGATATTCTCCGAGTATTTCTAGTTATTCCTGAGAAAATAATCCTTGCATGTAATTATTTTTTCGTAATGAAACAAGAAATTTTGATCAGAGTTTTGTATAAATTGCTGAATTACTGTAATCAAATCCGTGCCTAAAATATATTTGATAATATAAATTAATGAGCTGGAATTCAAACAAAAAAAATTCTTTACTCAGTCGAAAACCATGCCTTAAAACAACTGAAAAACTCTATCATGCAAGACGAACTTCCTTCTCTTTGATGTCTAGCGAAGCCCTCCTTCTCTTGCGACAGTGAGTGAGCATCCCGCATTCCACACGAAAAATAAAAAAATTGGTTGTCTGTAAAGTCGGTTTACGGACGATAGTTTAACGTGACGTCATAACAAAACATTGATGAAATGATTGCATACTTTTATGAATAAAATTGAATCCTTTTTATTTTAATAATAAAAGAATAAATACTTGAAATTATACTAGTAATCAGATTTTTAAAATGCAAGAATAATTAACCTTTATTGCCGAAATTGTTGTTGTAATAAGCAAATAAACTTTTCACTTCACTTTATAAACAGTTGACGAAACAGTTCACGTGTAGATGACTTGTAAAGCTAACATGGATCATGGTTCGATGCCTGCAGCATTATCGAAAGGTGTAAGTCTGCAGTAAGGAATCTAAGATGCTTTTAGAAATTTTCACCATAAATATTTTATAAGTTACTTTAACCGAAAATTAACTTTTTGCATGGTCCAGGGATCAAACCAAGGACAGGAATCCATTAACTGGATCAATATTTTAGTAAGCTATTTTTTTTATCATTGTTTGAATTTTTTCTGAATTTCTAGCTAAATAATTAAAGAATTTAAAAATGGCGTCCAAGATGGCTGAAGATGTCGGACGCCACGGTAATAAATAATTACTCCACTCTAGCGGGTACAAATTATACCAATATGGCGGTGGCACATTCTAGCAGATGAAAAAAATATGCCATATCCAAAATGGTGGCCATGACTTTATATTGGCTGATGTAATATATTTTTAGTAATTAGTGTTGGGAAGTCAGTCTGCCGGTGGCTTTCGTGGAGGAACGATCCGGCGCCAGTTTTCATCGAATGACCTCTCCGGGTTAGAGTCGATGACTCCGTGATGTGTGTTTTCATTAAAATGTTATTTTATAATTTTTTTATGAATTTTAAATTTTTTCCCGATTTTCTAGCATAAAAATAAAGATTTTCAAGATGGTGGACGTGACATCACTATTCAAAATGATGGAGGGTACTAGAATTCAAGACGACGGGTGTAAAGTAAGCCAGATTGTTTTATTAAATTTTATTTTCAAAAAATTTAATTTTGTTATTAATAAATTACATGTTTACTCTCGCCGGGAATCTAACCGAGGACTGAAATGAATTATTTAACTAAACATTTGAAGTAAAAAAATCTTTTTATATTTTATTGGAATATTTTCGGATTTTTTTGGTCAAGAATAAAATAATTTCAAATTTATGGTCAAGGTCAAGGTCACAGCCTTAGCTGGGCTTTTGAGAAAAATTATCTCACTCTGAGGAAATTTGACTCCTCTGGATTTTTTGAGGCAAATTAGAAATTTTCTCTCAAAACGGGAATTTTTTTTTTTCCCCGAAAGAGAAAAATTTCTAGTAATTATGGGAATTTTTGAACCTTTTTTGAAGAATTTTGAGGAAATTTGATACAAAGATTTCCGCCTTGACGTCATATGTCGGTCGTTGACTCCATCCTCTCCATTCTCACCCTTGAACCCTGTGCCCGGAGGAACCAAACTATACTACTGTCAAAATCCCCTACTGCGTGGATCATTTAAAAAGATGGCGGCCTCCAGGGTCCCGCTGGGGTTCGAACGCAGGTCGCCCGGCGGAGAGGGAGTTGCGGGCGATCGCAGCGCCGCGATATCGAGCGGGAAATAAGCCGTGACTAATGGCGCTGCCGGGACAATGGTCGCCCTCAAGAGCTTACACGTGTGCTAGGGTGCGGGGAGCCGGGGGGGAGGGAGGGCGTTCGCGGCCCGGCCATGGAGATCACGCGCGCTGATTCTCGTCTTGTGCACACAACCTCCCGTCATCGTGCGCAGAGCACGTTCAACTCAGTACACGTGATAGAAGTGAAACTTCTTTGGCAATTCAAACCTCGACTCGTAAGTATATCGTGGTAAAACGGCAGAGAGAGAGAGAGAGAGAGAGAGAGAGAGAGAGAGAGAGAGAGAGAAATAAGATATATATCTAAATAAATGTGATTTAACATAATTATCACTCACTTCAAAATAAGCTCAAGGCCCGTTGTATTGACCTCTGCCCTTACTTAGAGTCTTCCCTACCCAGACCCCTCCCAAATAAGTAGTATATAATAGGGGCTCCGGGGACAGGCTTCAGGCTGAGAATTATACTTGTCAATATTTTGATGGTTTTCTGCAAGTGCTTCTGGTTACAGATGAGAAATTGATCTCTGCATGAAGGATTTTTTTTACTTAATGAGTGATGTTAATTTATTTAAGGTTACATTTAATTAGTGAATTTCTGCTACTTAATCAACACTTGTAATATTTTTATCAGGTGGAAATTAAAAAAAAATATCATTACTCAGTCAAATAAAAATAATCTCTGAGAAATCTAAGAAGCACTAACAGGAAGGACGAACTTCTTTCTCCTTGGAGTCTAACGAAACCATCCTTCTTTTGCGATCGTTAGTGAGCATCCCGCATCCCGCATAAAATAAATAAATATTATTTACCTGCAAGCAACATGTGACGACATCTGTTATTGAAAAGCAGAACTACATGCATTAAGTAACTTTAAATTAGATATATATTAATTCTCGCTGATGAAATATGAAAAAAATTCTATTTAAGTAATGGCTCTAATTTAAAACACTCAATTGGTATCTGGCATTAGTCTCGGTAACTAATATGAATTCCGATTTGGGATCTGGCGCTGCATCGAAAGAACATAGGTGTAAGTTTTACAGCAAAGAGTTTATCTTGAGAAAGAATAAAAGACAACACGAGAGGAATGCTGTGTTAAAAATCCACTGCGCAATATGATAAGTTGTGTTCGATGTAGCAAGTCGTTTACGCGGAGAGAGAGCCTAAAAATACATGGCAGAACTTGTAACGCCAAGCCTGCGTACAAGCTAGAGGACAACGATGAATCTACTAGACTAAGGAAGAGTGATCTGCATTACGACAATAATTTCCTGGCTCTTCCGATCTCGACAAAGAACTTAAATTGAAGGAGGTTGATGATTTATGGAAGAATTAAGACAATGGAAAAATCCTTAACGTGAAAAGTGAGAATATATTCCAGCCGAATTCAAGTAGATCTTTCCTACTTTGTAAAAATTATGGACTCATAAAAAGGAAGCATGAAGACGATGAAGACACTTCGACATCATCAACATCGAATTCTTACAGTAATTTGGGTGAAGACGATTCCTTCTACGGTGATTGTTAGTGACTCTGAGGCTGTTGACAAAGACATAGACTGTGATGAAGCACCTAAATCTGACAAGATCGAAGAATGTGGCGGTTTCCTGAGACCGAAACGATGGAAACGACGTGATATATTAAATAAATCTGATCAAGCTTGTGATGATCACTGTCTCAAAAATGAAAGTTACCCTGAGGCTGGTGGTAAAACGGAAGACACCAGAGATCATAATATTTATTATGAACGTGCAAGGATGATGGTGGTAGAAGAGCATGGTTACACATCATGGAAAGATCCAAACTTATTGGTTGACCGGCTAAGACTTCTACATGGTTTGTGCAGGAAACTATTCGTGCATCAAAGAAATATCCTTCATACTCAAGGAACTGAGGAAAGCTGGCTACATACAATAATGGCTTGTTTTACTTGCATTTGTATAATGTAAAGAAATAAAATAAATAATTTAAATTATAAAAATTTAATGCTTATATTCTTGTATTCTGATTTCTAACTAAGACTTAGATCTCATAACTTGTACTTCTTTTTTGCTTTTTTTTGTTGATGGAGCTTCCAGATGTGCTGCCTTTTTGTTTATGGTGCTTCCAATTGTGCTTCCTTTTTTTGATGGTGCTTCCAAATGTGCTGCCTTTTTTGATTATGGTGCTTCCAAATGTGCTTCCTTTTTTGATGGTGCTTCCAAATGTACTGCCTTTTTTTGGTGCTTCCAAATGTGCTGCCTTTTTTGATTATGGTGCTTCTGTATGTGCTTCCTTTTTTGATTATGGTGCTTCCGTATGTGCTTCCTTTTTTGATGGTGCTTCCAAATGTGCTTCCTTTTTGTTGATGGTGCTTCCAAATGTGCTTCCGTTTTGTTGATGGTGCTTCCAATTGTGCTTCCTTTTTGTTGATGATGCTTCCAATTGTGCTTCCTTTTTTGATGGTGCTTCCAAATGTGCTGCCTTTTTGTTGATGGTGCTTCCAATTGTGCTTCCTTTTTTTGATGGTGCTTCCAAATGTGCTGCCTTTTTTGATTATGGTGCTTCCAAATGTGCTTCCTTTTTCGATGGTGCTTCCAAATGTACTGCCTTTTTTTGGTGCTTCCAAATGTGCTGCCTTTTTTGATTATGGTGCTTCCGTATGTGCTTCCTTTTTTGATGGTGCTTCCAAATGTGCTTCCTTTTTGCTGATGGTGCTTCCAATTGTGCTTCCTTTTTGTTGATGGTGCTTCCAATTGTGCTTCCTTTTTTGATGGTGCTTCCAAAATGTGCTGCCTTTTTGTTGATGGTGCTTCTAATTGTGCTTCCTTTTATGATTGTGCTTCGAATTGTGCTTCCTTTTTTGATGGTGCTTCCAAATGTGCTGCCTTTTTGATTATGGTGCTTCCAAATGTGCTGCCTTTTTTGTTGATGGTGCTTCCAAATGTGCTTCCTTTTTGTTAATGGTGCTGCCTTTTTGATTGTCTTCTTGGTCCTCTTGTAAGCGTAAAAAACATGGTCCGTTGGTTCAATTGAATATAATTAGCTGACGATGAGGAAGGTCGTGAGGTTCGGAAATAACTGGTCTATACGTCTGACATTGATTATGACCCGGTCTCTCGGTCCGAAGACGCTTGGTCTATATGTATGTATGGCTTTGTACATGAACGGTTTAGAGGTTATTCAGATTATTTAAAAACTAGACTTTCATGTTAGGCTCATCGGCAACGTATTTAATTCGTCGAACATTGTCGTACATTGTGTCGACTTGTGTTTTATTTTTGAAGAGAGAATGATTTATAAACTCCGCGAAAGGTAATGGAAAAAGAGAATATTAAATTTATTTAATATTTAGTTACACTTGTCACTGTTCAATTATCGCATCGAGGGCAGGAATCAAGCGATTCAATATGTAAATTAATGAGTGATTTTTTTGATGAATTTTGGATTTTTTCCCGAAATTCTAGCTAAATAATAACACGATTTCAAGATGGCGCCCAAATTTCAAGATGGGGGGGGCACCTCGGTAATAAATGATTACTGCACTTTAGCGGGTTGGAATAAAATTATCCAGATGGAAATGTACTCTATAAGACGAGTACACACACAAGATGGTGTACTCCAGCAGCTGGTAGCTCCTGGTAGCATGTACTGAACATAAAATGTTGGATCCATGATAGTCGACAAGGACAAAGTCAAATTTCAAGGTCAAGGTCAAATTTCAAGGTCAATGTCAAATTTAAAGGTCAAGGTCAAAGTTCAATGCCAACAGTTGAGGACAAGGGTATGGTGACCAGAAAATTATACTAACATGGTATCAGCACACTTTAGCGGACGAAAACAAGATGGTGGTCTCCAGCGGATGAAGACAAGATGGCGGACATGACGTCATATCAGCTGACGATACATGTACCTTGGTATTGGTGGCAGTAGATCAGTCTGTAGGTGGCTTCTGTGGAGGATCTGTTGTTTTTTTTATTTTCTGCTCTTACTGGTTTCGAACCAAGGACCGTAGTCGATCTAATCAATCATTATATTTATTGCCAATTTATTTAATGAGTTTTGAACTTTTTACTGATTTTCTAACATAAAAATTACGGATTTCAAATATGGCGTCTAAATTTCAAGATGGTGATCGTAACGATAATTGCAACATTAATAAGATCCAATATGACAGTCGTAACATAAAGTGTAACGATGACATAGTACTCAACCAAGATGGCGGGCGTAACGAAACATGCAACATTTATATAATCCAAGATGGCGACCGTAACGATAATTGCAACAGTGGTTTTTAAGATTTTTTATTATTTAATTCGATTTTTTAATATTTTAATGATTTTTAAAATATTTCCCGATTTTCTAACATAAAAATTACAGATTTTCAAGATGGCAGGCGTAACGGAAATAGCAACGGTGTCGATATATACTTTGACATAAGTGGCGGGGGTCAGTCTGCTAGCAGCCACAGTGAGGGAAGAATTGGCCGTCATTTTTATTTTTTGCCCTCACCGGTTCGAACCGAGGACTTTGAGCTCCGTGCCGTAAAAGTTTTTTTTTTTAAATATTTTTATTAAATTTTTAATAATTGAATTTTATTATAAATTTTAATATTTTTTCATTAAAATCGGATTACAAATTTAAAGATGGCGGACGTAACGGAAACTGCACCGGTGACGTTATTATCCATGATGACGTCAGAGGCTTATCAGAGGCTGTATACATGGATGGTTAAGCCTACATATGGACATTTCTAGCTGCTGGTATTTTTAAGGACTAAAACGGGAAATTTTTCCTCAAAACGGGAACTTTTGAGTCATTTTGAGTCATTTTTGAGGAATTTTGAGGAATTTTTGAGTTCAAGATGGCGGTCGACACCACCAGCCACACACCACACCCAGAAGCCAGTTTCCGGAGCCCCATTTACATACTACTATGATAATTCCGGTCTAGGGGGTTGGGGATGTAAAATGTTCATATTTGAGGTATTTACATGCGACGCTTTCGGTACTCCTGTTGTTTCGCTAGCCCTTTTTAAACAGAATTATAGTTAGGTTTTAAAAAGTGGAAATATTTATGCCGTTTTCCCCTAAAATGATTACTTTTTGTATATTTATCACACTCCTCTTTTTTTTTTATTTCTACTCTAAATCTCTTGTTTAATTTTCGTATTGTAAGTTTATTTGCTACATGAGAATACATTAATTTGCTCGTTACCGAGGTTAGATGTTTAGACATAACTGATGGTGAGTACAGAAAGACTCGCTCACGTTTATTTTGACGTGACAACGTCTAATAAATCGATGAACGCCGGCTGCACGCACGAAAAAGGATGACTCATTGTCCCTTTACGCACATTGTCCCATTACTCACATTGTCCCGTTACGCACATTGTTCCGTTATGCTTTGTCCCGTTACGCTGTGTCCCGTAACGCTCATTGTACGCTTGCGCCGCATCTATCTCTCTTCCACTCGATTGGAACAACCATCGATTTGACTTTTTCGAGGCACTTTAAACTTGAAACACTCCCATTCGCTTCCTACTTTTCCTATCATCGTCCTATCATTAACAGAATAACACAGATTGGAAGAAGTTAAATAGCAAACATGTATAAAAGTTATAGTTAAATTAATCTGTTCGTTAACGTAATAAACATATTTGAATTAATGAGCGCAAATAAAAGTAAATTTATCAATTAAATTGTATATTTCATTTCACTCCGTCTTTGTATCCATACAAAATAGTGATAATTCAATAAAAATGATTCAATTTTATTCATAAACGTATGCAATCATTTCATCAATGTTTTGTTATGACGCCACGTTAAACTATCGTCCGTAAACCGACTTTACAGATATCCAATTTTTTTTTAAATATTAAGTCACGGCTTGCAGTACAGTGGTTGTCCGGCCAGAGTGCAGCACCTCCACTGCTGAAGCTGGGCCATGGTGGATCCCATTCTCCAGTTCATTTCCTTGTAGATTTCATCAAGGAACATACCTCGACACTGTTAGTTTAATACCGTTTTACTACGTGGCCTTCGCTTCGTTTAAGAGCTTTGAGTTTTAAGTAATGGTGTTTCTGGTGTACAAAACGATACTTACGTTTATAGATTTCATATTACTGGTAGTTAACGAAGAATCATTACTCACACCTAAGAGTTACACCCAGAATACATGGTTAAAATATGGGAGGAGTCGTTATTCGTGCATTGTCCACCAGTATCTGATTTCTTACGTAACTTTGATGTTAGACGTCTACAAGAGGTTCCCTTCTTTATTGTTAATTGAAGTTACCAAATGTCGTTCCTTGGTAACTCTCCCAGTACGGGAAGATCTGTTGCGTAACTTGCTAATTTACTTCTCCAACTGAACACCACTCTCGCTTCTTCATCTCTTGTCCCTTAATTCTATATTCGTACTTGTTTCTGGTAAATGTTGAAAGATCAACCACCGGGAGCTCGTGATGATCACAAAAAATTAATAAAATATTCTCTTGGCGCAGCTTGGTTATTTCTGAGGAATTGTACGGCCATTTCCTCACATTTAAAAGGATTAGGTAGGTTCCCGTATTTTTTAGCTTTTCAACTATAAGACATAGCTTACAGTAAAAAAAAATTACTATTTCAGTTCATGTCTTCACAAACTACAAAAATATATCTTTAGACACTTGATTAAGTTGATATTCGTGGTCTTGTGTGGCTAATAGGTTATCTGCTATCACCCACAAAACAAATACCTCTTTTTTAATTCATGCCAGATATGCCAACATAAAAAGAACTATTAAATATATTATTTATGCCTTGACGTTCCAATAACACGAATAAAAAATCCGCAAGGGAAATCATCAAAAACACATTTATAATTAAAAATGGCGGGAATTAATCCTCGTAAGTGAGCCAACTCGAAAGGAGATCGCAGTGGACGCCTTGAAGTCTGGCAACCCTCAGACACAGTGAGGGAAGGCTGGTTGCAGACAACAAATTTGATGCAAGAAATTTGTTGGAATCAGCTAAGGCTCACATAAGAAACTGTCGCAGCATTTATTAGGAATGATCTTTGATGCCAATGTTTTGAGCGAAAAATCTCTCTTAAGATATTTCATAAATAACTCTCAGTAGGAAAATTTGTCTTTGCGACACGTATTCTGCATATCTTAATCTTAATTTGCGAAATAACTCTATTTACGTCGTTTCTTGTACATAGAACGAAGTCCAAAACTATGCTGTTAACAAAGAGATAACTCTTATGGTAATTAGGTGAATCTGAATTTTTTTTAATACCTATGTTTAAGTACACGTTATCACAGAGAATTCAAATGATGAACGAATATTTTCGTTATCACAGTCGCCAGGGAAAATTATGGATCATATTCCCGCATCGTTTGCGTAATCCATCGGGGAAGCATGTTCAATGTCCTCGAAAATGACTCTGAGCCGTGGAGGGGGGGGGGAGGATTGCCGTGATTCTCCCTCGCTAACACGAGCTACTCTTGCCTCTCTGATGGGGAGTGAGGGTAGCTTTGGCTGGACACCCCCCCCCCCCCTCACTCCACCCCCTTCTCCAACACGTTCGGGAGCTTGCTGCCGCCGAACAAAAGCGCATCAGCAGGGGCTCGAAGCCAGGGTCCAGATCCCCTTCTCTTCAACCCCCCCCCCCCCACCTCTCTGACTCTCTCGTAAGGCCGCCTCCAACACACCACCCTTCAACCCCCGATGCGCATTGTTCACACCCTTCCACCCCCTCTAGCTACCACGTGTATAACCGCGTTGCACCGCTGCTACCGCCCTCGAATAATAATTACCGGGACCCCGTAATCCTGGGGGGTGTTGCAACAGGCCATTGTGGTTGCGCCAGATCATCCCCCCGCCCCTGCCCGCTTCCCCTCGGCTCGAATTCTTTTCCTACAAGACGACCCGTGGCATCCCCTGCACCACCTGCCGTTCGGACAGCATCGCGAGTGTTTTCTTTTGAGTTACTGCGCGCTGCAGCGCGACCCCCCCCCCCCCCCCTCCCCCGACCAGGGGCTAATAAACCAAAAGGGACTTAACAGAAGTCCTGATGGCGAGGTCGTAATAATCTGCCCACGGGACGGGCAGGGTTTAGCGATCTGAAAACCCTGCGCCATTATCGGCATTATATACGCTGCGGGTTTCCACGGCGCGACAATGCCGAGCTGCGAATACGTTCTGACTTCGTTGAGCTTCAACGATCGTCGTTGATTTCCATCGAAGAGGTTGCCACGCCAACGATCCATTTACTGCTATTATTTTTTGTGGCTCTACATTAATATCAAAGACTAATTATTAAAACGCCAGTATGTTTGGTAGTAGTTTACTTTACTTCAGCACGTTTATTATCCTCTGATGCTTCTCAAGAGGTCACTCAGTTATAAAAATAAATTTTAAAATACCTTCACGGCAAGAAAAATTTACGTGAAAATTACTGTAAAAATCAAATATTACGCTAAAACGGAGAATTCTTAAATCTGGAGGACGTATTGACATCATGTAATATTCAGTGGACTTTTTTTTAATTTGCAACATGAGTAAGAAAAATTGCAGACAACATAACTAAATAAAAAAAACCTCTCTGTGACCTAAACATAAACGACAAAGACGCGACAAGCGACAGAGATACCGACAGTCAAATAGTCGTCACCCTAACCGATCCCCGGATATTTCCTGATCAGCAACAACAACGAACGACCGAAACATATATCACAACGTTTCCCTTGAAGTGACTACTAAGAAATTTATGCGCCCTTAAAATTAAATTTTAAATTTATATTTTTTTAAAGTTGGGAACAACTTGCGCTAAACAACAAATAGGTGATTAATGTGTCCTTTTAACAAAGTGCTACGCCTGTGAAAACACGATTGGCATTACAATCTTCCTTTATTAATAAAATAGAGGCGTAATCCTGTTTCAGTGGAATAATGTTAACAAGTACATCGAAATCAACGACAGTGTCATCATGTAGTACGCTCTCCTGTAATACATTTACACGGAATGTATACACAAATGGTTGACACTAAATTTAAATAAAATAAAAATTAAATAACACACGATATGTATCGGTACCACTCTCTAAATATGGCAGAGCCCCACCTGGCTTCCAAAATAAAAGTAACAAAATTCTAGGTACCATACTTTTCGTACAAATTCTGCCCAGGAGTTCAGAATTGTGGCAACATGGACATTCAACATTATATACTTGTGATGAAGATTTAAAAAAAATACAAAATAATACTACAGAGCAATGCCATCACTGTTTACAAGAACTCTTCTAAGCTTCGAACCAGAACATAAATGGTGATTGATTGACGCCCGTGCCAGGACTCGCATAGTGTCCTGCGTGCAAGCGGGGCCTATCATCTTGGCGTCCAGGGGGCGAGGTCCTGAGACAATCGGCGACTATCAATTTCATTTCTACCCACTCGAAAAAAAAGAACAAAGTTCAGGCATTGTAATAACCTTTTGATGAAGCAGGTCATGGCACAATATCTCCACACGAGAATCATCCAGCTCGAAACGGAGGGAGGAATTTTTCGAGAACCGAGCTCTCTCATTGGTTGAGGAAACTATTCTGCCATAATATAATTTTTAAAAAATTCAAAGAAGTCATGAAGACTGCCGATATTTCTATACATCTACATATATATATGAGAATATTAATATATTTTATACTCACTTTTCACTGCACAGTAATCGTATACTTAAGATTTAAAAGCGAAATAAGTTATACTAATAGGAACAGATATAGTGTTATCGTTAACACGTCACGTGACCCTGTCGATGACGACTTAGGTACATGAATTTACTCCCTATCCAAACCTTCCCATAGAAGTTTTCACTTCAAAAATATCAAAGGAATAAACACAATTTATTATTTTTTTAACAATTGTACTTGAGGACATTCCAACAATTTACCTGTTAGTAAAATTTTCAGTAGTTTTTTTTTTTACTTCGTAAAATAAAAGTGTGTATGGGCATTTCTTTGCAAAGTGTGCAAGTGCACCGTCGTGCTGCAGTCACACACCATGTCGAATGTCGAAATAATCCCAATAATTCTGGTAGTCTCGCCATGGAATGCTTCGTGCTGGTCTCCAGTCTTCGTGGTGGGAAGTGTGATGCAAGCGAACCATCATCAGACACACCGCAAATTCACGCGAAACCTTACTATCTGACCGGAAACGTGTGGGTAGTATGTGGATTCCTACCGGTCCAGTCGTGATTGTTGTGGGCATTTAAAAAATAAAGGTCCGTGTACTTACGTACTCGTGTTAGAAATTATACTTATTTGGCGTAATTAAAAAATAACTTTAAGTTTACATGCAAATAATTAAGATAAATAAAATAATAAAAGAGCCGGAGTGAAGGTATAAATACAGTTCTTAAGTTATAAATGTTATCAAATAAAATATTTTAAATAAGTACTCAGTGTTCAATATTAATGTATACACTTGTACAAAATTAATTATTAAATTTAGTAAAAATCGAGATCAATTATAATTAATAATGAAAATCAATAAATATTTTGAATGTTATTGTAATTTATTAATTTTAGTTATTTATTAAATAATAATGTAATGATTAATAATGCTAATATTATATATACGGGAACATATCCTCACAAACACTCCCACTAAAACGACCAGAAGACATAAACCTTCCCCAGACACACCCTGCCAGCGACAATGGAAGCTTAGACTTAACCTGACACCGTTATAAATACGGGAATATAACTTCACTTATATAAACATACTTGAAAATACACTTGAAATAGTTTATGAACACAATTTCTAATACTACTAGGCTATCCGTAACAAATAAATGTTTATTAATGATATGGACCAGTAAAGTATATCACTAAATTATAATAATTAAAAGCATATAGAATTTTTATTCTAATGTAGCCTTTTTTGAAGTTATACTTCTTTAGGTGCATTATGGAAAAACGATGACAGTGAATTTTTACGATGTGCGCACACTATGCAACGAAATTCTCACAGGAATAAAAAAAATACTACATAAAAATAAAAATTATATATAAGTGCTTTTAAAACTTATACTTTAGTAAATTATATTTAATACTGGTCCATATCGTTAAAATGTATATATGTGAATATTAGTGTTATAAAATATGTTTATAAACTTTGCAAGTGTATTTATACAAAAAAGGTTATCTTCCCGTATGTATATATTTTTTCGTATAAATTATTACTGTAATATGAAATAAGTAATTAAAATTTATCCTGATTATTTTAACTAAATTATATAATAAATACTACACACGTATTTGTATTAATATTAAATCCTGAGTATTTATTTATTTTTTAAATTTCATTAAATTATACTTACCAACTGTATGTATAATATCACGTCCGTCATTTTATTATTTTATTTCTAGTAATAATTTTCATGTAAAATTAAAAAAAAATATTGATTATGCCAAATAAGTATAACTTATAACGGCGTACATAAGTACACGCACCCAGTTTTTTTGTATGTAGACTATTTTTCATCCTGAGAAAATTTCTTTGCATGGTGCGCGCGCAAAGGAAAAATTCACTCTCATCATTTTTTTCATAAAGCGCCTAAAGAATTATAACTTCAAAAATACCTTAAAACACGAAGAAAGTGGCCTTCGTCAAGGTCGCTTGCAACTAGTGTGGGTGTGATTTACGTATAACGGGAACGCCTTGATGTACCGCCACCTAAGCGTTCCTTTAGTTGTGCGTATTGCCTACTTGTCAGGCAATTCAAACTTACGCCGGACACATACCTACGCACTTCACGAAAACGCTTTACCGAAGTGTGATCCGACAAAACAATTTTTGAACATAATATTATTACTTCATTTTTTATAAATATTAATTCATAGCTCAGTTTGTTGGTTTAGTTTTTTTTTTTTTACGCTAGGTAGGCATTTAACCTGAATTTACATTTAATAAACACAATTAGAGTGATCTTTTTTTACACTCTTGACTTTAGAAACAAGAGGAAGGTCACTTTCTATGTACATGATCTTTCGAAAAATCAACCCTATCTGCTTTTTCTTCCCTTAAAACAGAACTTTGACACCGGTTGTAATTTTGCTCACTTTGCTTTCAAAATAAGGTGAGAAATACTTTTTACAAATAATATCTTAAAAAAAAAAGAACAAGTAAATCACTGTATAGTGGTTTTTGAAGATGAAATCGGCGGTTCTAGTGAGGAAACGCAGTATAATGGTGGGGTCCCAAAACTAGGAAGTGTAAAGTATCAAATAAATTCGGGAGCAGTTATTCTCTTCTATTTTTTTTATTTCGCACGGGTCAGCGGACAGAGCGGTGGCCTCGCAAGAGTTAATATTTCAACGGTCATGTTACATCGCGATAAAAAAAAATTAACAAAGGACTCATTTCACATCAACTGACGCGCTGTAAAACGATCGGCATTTCGTCGCCCGACTCGTTCATTAATAACCCTACTACGTGCGGCGGGCACATTAGTAATTGTGTGTGCGCGCATGCGCGCAGTGAATTGAGGGGTATCTGGTTGTTGGCGAGGGGGGGAATATCGTTCCTGCGGGGGGGGGGGGGGGGGGGGGTGACAAGGGGAAGAGTATGGATTGGTGTGAGGAGAGTGTGATTGTGAGTGTCCCGCCTGTTTCCCCACCCCCCACCCCCTCCAACCCCTTTACAATCAATCATGGAACACAAGCCGCAAAATCAACACCGCAGTCGCGGATAAAGTCCAAGTGAGGTCGATACCACGTGAATGTCGTTTGTTCCATTTTCAGTTTAAAAAAACGGCCCAAATCTTTTAATTTTTAATTTATATAAAGTACTAGCTGCCCGACCCGGCTTCGCACGGTTGTATTAATTAGGGGGGGGGGGGGAAATTAGACCAAATCTCTTATTTACAGTTATAATAAATGAAATAAAATGAAAATTAATTAATTTTGACAAAAACTTAATACAATGCTTTGTAATGTACCGAAGAAAAAACGAATAGCACCGATGGTTTCCCGACTCTCGATCGCGCAACGTTGTCATGGAGACGAAGTACCCACTGTTTCCCGTGCTTAAACACCAATCAACATTGATAATCAGTTTATTATTAATTATAAATTATTAAGACCATTAATCGAAAAAAAAACTATCCTATCTCTCAAGTTGGAAAAAATTACACATAAATGCCAATTTTCATCGAAATCGGTTGACTTGGTGAAGAGTTCACTGGAAACAAACATCAGGACACTGGATTTATATATATTAAGAAGATGTTTATAATGAATATCGTAAAAAGGCTAATCATACGATATAACACTCCCTTTTGAAAAATATTTCGTCAGTACACACCCTTACAAGTATTTTGTGGTTACAGAATAATTGTGTAGTGTCCAAGAAAAATTCGGAAGTGGGGAAGGTTGATTTAAAACATATTTATAGGCATACACCGTTCCTTTTTTACGCCGTATGTCATAAGAAAACCTAAAAAAATGACAAAAAAAGATGAACACACAAACACGTGGAGAACAAACCAAAATCAGTTGGTGTTTTCTCTTTAGTACCATCGTTGAGTTCGTCTGCCACTGTGTTGTCCAAGAATGCTGCTCTGCCTCGATTCGCTGTACTTGTTGCAACTTCTTCGTCGTTATCAGCACCCTGTGTTCGTCTGTGCTGTAATTTTTGTTTCTGAGTAACTTCTTCCACGGACTTCTCTGTGTTTTCTAGGCATTTAACGTTTGACATGAGCACTCATTCTCCGCGTATTTTTGTACACATTTTTTATCTGTTTTTAAGGCTTTTCTATGACATGCAGCGCAAACACCAGCAATGGCGAATGCCCATAAATATGTTTTAAATCCAAGGAAAGTGGGTTCACTACCTACTAGTGGCAGCAAAATATTTCTATCTCTATTTTTTTTATACAGAGACTCAAAACTATCTTTCTCGCTCCAGAAATATTTGGGAGCGTTAATAACCATGATAAAATTTTAAAAAATATTAATATCTTGTCCAAAGCACCCCACTACTGTACAAGTCTCTAGCCCATATTTTGTATTTGTTTATCACAACTGACACCTGATCCCGTGTTAATGGGTCATATTTCATTCAACCTATTTAAGACCCTCTTCCCCTTCTCCCGTTGCCATACCATGTTAAACACTCGTTCGTTTGAACGGACTGAAAACATTGATTCTGATCTAGATGTGGCATCCCAATGTTCTTTTTTTTTTGCTATACTTCTTTAGGCGCGTTATGAAAAATAGAAATAATACATGAGTTTTTAAATCATATACTTTAGTGACTGATATTTAATACCGGTCCATTCATTAAAATATAAAAAAATTTGTTGTGAATATTAGTGATGTAAATCTATTTTTAAACTTTTTAAAGTGTATTTTCTAGTGTATTTATGCAGGCTTAGTGAGGTTATATTCTCGGATGTATAATAATAGTTTCTTTATAAATTATTACAGTATTATTTAATCGAAATAATACATGAGTTTTTAAATCATATACTTTAGTGACTGATATTGAATACCGGTCCATTCATTAAAAAATAAAAATAAATTGTTGTGAATATTAGTGGTGTAAATCGTGTTTATAAACTTTTTAAAGTGTATTTTCTAGTGTATTTATGCAGGCTTAGTGAGGTTATATTCCCGGATGTATAATATTAGTTTCTTTATAAATTATTACAGTATTATTTAATAAATAATTAAAATTAATAAATTTGAAAAAAAAACATTCTGTATATTTATTGATTTTCATTACTAATTAGAAATTATCTCGATTATTTTACTAAATTGAATACTTAATTTTATACGTGTGTTTATATTAAAATTGAACACAGAGTATTTCTTTATTTTTTTAATGATTTAATTTATATTTACCAACCGTATTTATAATATTAATCCTGTTCTTTTATTTATATTAATTATTTACATGCAAAATTAAAGTTCGTTTTTAATTAAGACAAGTAAGTGAAACTTCTAACGCTCGTACATAAGTACACGCGCCCTTTTATTCTGTTGGCTCGTCACGGAGATGACAACATTCCAGTTCCTCAACAAATGTGTGAAAAGACGAATCTTAACGCTTAGGTTAGAGGAGCAAAGCAGGCTACACGAAGAGTATTGATTTTCGGAAAAGAAGCGTTCAGTTTGAAACTGGGGCGGAACAAAAATAAATAAATATTGTGAATCTTGTTTATTTGCCAAATTATTTATTTAAATAATATTCTGTGGCTTGCCAATGAATGGAGGTCATTACAAAGCGATAGCACTTGCTTACGCCAGTCAGGGAAACTGAGAAATGAATGGGTCATGATCTATACTATGGAAAAGTTCATGGAGGAGGTTTGTTTTTGTTGGTAAACTGAGGGAAAGCTGGATTCAGGGTCAGGGTGGTCCCTGGCGGACTTTGACGTGAAACCATTGGGGTTTTTCTCCGGGTGCTCCCGTTTCCTTTGTTCATTCATATCGCTCCGTTCTCATCCGACCGACCCTCGTCGCCTCTGATGATCCCCTGAAGTCGACGAGGTGCGAGGCCATGATTAATTCATCATTCTTTCATTCATCAATCATTCGTTCATTCGTACTTCGCCGTGCCGCCTCGCTTCGTGGGGTGGACCTCTGTGTCTCTGTGTGGGTGGGATCGACCAGTTGATCTGCCACAGGCACCTCGGATTCCGGCCCGATGTTACCCCTGGACAAAAATACAAATCAACAATCGGCCATTGTTGCCGTTAAATACGGCCGAGCCCGCAGTCGCCCTCGACACGATCCCGGTCCATTGTTGCCGAACAATCCTCCAGCAATTTGTACAAAAATTTACCTCGTACGACCCAGCCCCTTCTCCCTCCCCCGACCCAACGCTCCCCCCCCCCCCTTTTTTTCCAACACCGCGCAAATGGACCAAGGAGTGGTTGGGGGGGGGGCGGGTTATACCGGCAAAAATTCACCGATCCCGATTACAACAATGTATCGGGTCTATATCGGCGGTGGCATTGAAGAGTTGACTGGTTTGGCGTTGCGAATGAGGGTGGGCTTGGTCAGGCGATGAAGTGAGAAGAGGTGATTTTGGTCGGCTGAAAGGGGGGGTGCGGGGGTGGTTGGGAAGGGGAGGGAGGCACCTAGCTGCACTCCACCCACCATTGTTCCAGCGGTCATTGTTGCGAAATGCCCCGCATAATGCAATATCAACTAACACACCAGTATGATAATAACTATGGCCCATGTCATACACTGCCCTGGATATGTATATTAGTTGCGCCAGCTGGGTGGGCGGGTGGGGGCTGGCAAGGGGGAAGGGTGGAGGGAGGGACCATTGTGCGGATGAAAACGGCGTTAAACCCGATCCCACACGAACCCGCGGCTGTGGACAATGTCAAGGGGTTGGTGGGCCCTGCGGCGGGTGGGAGACACCCCATTGCGGTCCTCCGCAGGGCCGCGTGGTCGGTCAAGTTATCTCCCTCGGGAGATCAGCTCTCCGCTGTACCCAGCATCCTCCGCGGGGCCTGCACTGCCCGCCCACAGCGGCTCCGAAACGGGCCTCCTTCGGTCCGCTGCCAAACATTTTCACCTTCAATCCACCAAGAACACTGATTACTAGGGACTGGAAAAATTCGCGGTTTCAATGACCACTAGGATAGACTCCACGATTCTCTATGTACTCGGGCAACTATCACCTGGTCATTGGCTACCAACTCGGGACACCTGTTTACTGCGATTCTTATGATTCTATATTTATTTTGTTGAGTGTTTTCCATTGGCTCAGAGTCCTTCAGGTAAATTGCGGTCCAATCACTGACGCAGCATTAAGCTAAACGAGTTTGGATTCCAGCCTGTCTCGAAAAGAATCCGCGAATTTTTCCGGTCTCTACTGATTACAAATTATTAGGGGCATGCATATTTCGCGAAAAGATTCCGAGGCTAGCTGAAAGTTAAAAACACTGTAGCATCGTCTGTGTCTCGTGATTGGGTGAGTTTCTTTCAGGTCAATATCGATTGATACAACACCAATCACAGCGAGTCAGTGCGGAAGCAAACACGTCCTGAGTGGCTTGGTCAAACAAGGCAACGACTTCCCTGGCAGACGTCCGCCAACCACAAGGAAGAAACCGCTGGTGTGAGTATAACGTGTTGCAGTCTAATAGGCGTTCGGATTTATTCGCGAAAAATGCCTGCCCCTACAAATTATCTAATAATATTCATACATTTACGGACACTGCTCTCACTTTCCATGAAGACGAATCCGAAATAATTATCTTGGCATATTAACAAAGTTTCCAAAAAAACATGTTAAGAACACTCTTTTTTATTTGTCCCACATGTTAGTTTATATTAGTTTAGAAAGAAACATACAGCTCGGAAATCAAAATCCAGTGTAGTTATTAAGAAGATTCACTTACGGTATTTGAAATCACGGAGAACTCTTCGTTTATGAGCGATCAGATTATTTCGTGAAAAAAATATTACATGTCCCTAGTAATAAAACACGTGATCCAATCATGGGCGTCTCGCGGGGAAGAGGGGGAGGAGGGTGAAGTGTGGCAGCATCCAATGAACATCTGGCATCGTCTCGACTGAGCACACGTTGCTGGTATCCAACTGAATGCTGGTAAATAACTCGAATCTTACAATTCTCTGGTAATGTACACATCAATAAAAAGGATACCTCGAACTTGATTAAACACACAGTTTTGTTTTTATTTGTAACTGAGACAGAAATATTCATGTAAAATTACAGATATCTGTAAACTTTTAAATTCACATAACAACTGTATCACTACAATATAGTGTTCGCAGTGATACTAGGTTCGGATTCTTACCCGGGAATTTATGCTTTGTGTTTTCCCGGTATTTCCAATAGTTAAAGTTATTTGTAAACCGTTTCCTTAACAGCTTTCCAGTTTTAACTGCGCACATTAATAAGCATTAAGTCCAGGTATTGAATATTTGATATCTTTCCCATAGTTAAAAATAATTATCCTTGAATGAAACATCAATTATAATATAAAACTATCCCGCTAATTTTTGTAATAAATACTCAGTGTTCTCTAAAAACGTATTTCATATTTACAAAAATAACCGTAGCCATGTGTTGTACGAAGTTACAATATCTTTATTGTAGCATTACAAAGTATTTCTTGGCAACTGGTTTCCAAAGGAATCTTCTTTTGTAAAGGTGCAGATTGTTTGTGTGTATTAAAGGTGTTTTGAGTTATCAAACGTGAGATGCCTCGTCTTCTCTATATGCGAGGTCCTGAATTAGTGAGACGTATTTTAGTCGGTGACTCATCTGGCATATGTACAGAAAAAAGTACGAGACGTTTAAAAATTCTGTACCATAATTTACATATCCAAGAATTGACTGAAAATCCTATTTTATTCAATTCTTTAAGAAAGAACTTTTTAATTGATGGGCTAGCAAATCGGAATGTCATGAAAATATTAAATTGAAAGTCTGCTTTTTTTTTGTAATCACGCATAATTTTGAATTCCTGAGCTGCAATTATGTCGAATGTCTACTAAAATTCTGTTCTTTATTTGCTAGCCGGGTAGGCCCTACGTCGTTATATTTTGAGAGTGGTTAGTATGCTAGTAAGGAAGGTTTGTCTTGGAGCCAAAGTAGTGTGAGTTGAATGGGGAAAACAAGGCAACGCATGGGGCACAACGTAAGAGGTTAGTATGGTATGGGGCATCTGGGCGTGATGAATGAAGGAAGGTGGCCAAAATGACAAATGATTAAGAACTCCCTGGAAGAATAACTGTAAGTCTAAGGTGAGCATGGGCGCAAGAAGTTCAGGAAGTCACAAACATCAGCGAAAATAAGAGAAAGAAGAGGATTTAAATCGCCTGTCTGAGAGTGGCGAATACTTGAAAACATCCAGATATAAACTAATCGTGTTCTCGGGTAGCAGCCAGTGAAACGCTACACAGTAGTTGGAAGTTTAACAAACGGGTCAGTGGAAATACGAAAAACAACAGTGATTCCGGAAGGGGGGGGGGGGGGGTAATGCGTAAGTTCAACAACCTCTTTGATAGAATTCGCAGTTACTTGTGTACTTGGGAAATTAATTTGGCTATATAATCTTCTTGATATTCCTATTAGTTTCATACCTATTTAAAAAATAATCATACAAAATATTACTAACATGTCCATGTTTATGGTGCGAAATTTAAACGAAACATATTTGTATTACTGAGACAGTTTATTTTTTCTAGTTTTTTTCTAAATATCACTGAAAACGTTTTTTAGGCTTATTATTCATAGAGCAAAATAATTTCCATATTTGTTGACTTCGCATAATACCATAGTTTCAGCCATCCAGATTAATACATGTTGATAGGAGTAATAGAGAAACAAGCTAATTAGCCCCAAAGTTACCCCGGTCTACGGCATTGTCTTTGTGTAGGATGTCTTCGTTTGGGATGGCCATGATTTCGTGTCTGGTCTGTCACATTGGCGGGTTTGGCACGGGGTCTAGTCCGGCTGCGTTTGCGACTGCGGCGCGAACTTAAAAAAAAAAAAAAGAGGCGTTTGGAGTCCAGCCTGACTCGCGGAACGTAACCGCGGAGTTTTCCCGGCTCCTGTGCAGCTCTCGCCAGGGCGCGCATCTCGCCCCTCGAAGCGAGGTCGGGCGAAAATTGCCTCCTTTATTGCCCCGCGCGCTCTCCCGGTCGCATCCCACTTGGCCGTAATTGGCCCGCCGTGTTGTCCATTGTGCTAGGCTGGAGGGTTTTCGTCATATGGGGGAGGGAGGGGGCGGTCAAGGGGGTGGGAACACGCACGCACGCACGCACGCACGCACGAGAGCTCCCGGCTCCGCCACTCCCCCGCGTTATTGTGTTTGCGGGGCAAAGGCAACATCGACTGTTTCGAGTATCGAACACGGGACCCTTTGTGTCCGAGCCATAAAGCTCCTCCACCCCTCCCCCTCCCCCGGTCACAATGAAGGGTCTGGCAGGCGGGCCCACGCTAAAACGGCACTCGACTGATGGTTCGGCGCCATCCCTGGCCGGGCTCTTGGCTCGCTCTTGCGCTCGGCGCTGACCTGCGCGTTGATGGATGTACTTTCAGTCAACACGGGAGACAGATACAGCGAGAGGGAAGAGGGAAGGTCGGAGACAGAGAGAAAGAGAAAGCTAGAGAGAGAGGGAGAGAGAGAGAGAGAGAGAGAGAGAGACGCACTCACACGTCGTCAGGGATGCTGTCAAATCGTGATTTATGCTCTCTTGAATTTTAAATGTATGCACACACATACGCACACCCATACTTCCCCCTTTTAACATATTTTATTCTATTCGTGCTCTCCCTCATTCTTTTCCCATATTCTCCTTCCCACCCGAATCCCACAACCACAAACAACCTTCTCCTCCACATTCCCCCCCCCCCCCCCCCCCCGACCATCTAAACCCTCCTTTCTTGTGGATTGGGGAGGCTAGTGGGGTAAAAGAAAAAAAAATTCAAATCCGTCTCCGCCGAACTCAAAATCCACTTCTTGTAGCGTCTCGATTCGCTTCCAGCGTACAAATAAAAAAAAAAATTAAAGTGGGATAATGATGACTGACATCAAAAAAATATCTTGACTCTTTTCCTTTCAGTCCTTTGCTTTGCTTCTGGCGATCTCCTTCAAGCGCCTTTTTTTTTTTATCTCGAGTGAAGTCTGGCCCTGCGCGCCTAGCCTGCCTTCTGCGCCTTTAAGTCAACGCGTCAATTTTCTCTTAACAATATGCGTTTCTCCCCCCTCTCTCTCACCGTTACGCCCCGGCGCCGCCACCAATTTTCAACTCAAACGCACATTAATGTTACCCGATGCTACAGTCACTACCACGAGTCTTGCAACTGTGGTAGGCCTACGTAGTGGCCCTAGCTGATAAGGATAAGCCAGGTGGAAAAATGAAGAAGGGGGGGGGGGGGGTTGTAATAATATGTGACAGCGACAAGTTGGTCCTCGGCATATCACCCAACCCTTATCGCTCTTCACGACCTTACCCCCTCCCCCCCCCCTTTTTTTCCTGCTCTCTTCCTAAAACCTCTCCCCGAGAATCACCGATGTTATCCGGAGATTCCCGAATGCGAAATGTTCGACGTAAAACGCCGGCATTACGGTGGCTACACGTCTCTATCGACCCATTTTCTTTCTTACCTGAAGCTTTTTATTATGGTTAGTACTCAGACGGAAGATTGCATGAATGAATGAATGGATGATTGGATGAATGATTGAATAAAGGATTGAATGAAGGATTGAATAAAGGATTGAATGATTTAATGAATGAATAGGCTAAACATTTTTTCGACATCGAGGTTCTTACAGACGATGATGAGCGATGAGATGAGAATGGAGTATTGACGAAATTAATGGGTGGCTGACTGTGAGAATGCCCCAAGAAAAACCCTCTGGCACACGGAAACGTCCATCTTGTTTCCTACTTGCGAAAAAAATAATTCTCCCATGGCTTCATAGAGACAATAAACAGGACGACATAAGTACGCACACCAATTGCTCCGTATCCCCGAAACTCAAGACGCTGAAGTGGTCATTTTTCAGTCTCGTGGCTATGAAGTGGTGAGATATTTGAAACTATTGCCATAGAAATATAAAAAAAAATCTTCATTTCACACCCTGATTTTTAAGTTGTATGGTAAAATATTTTATTTAAACACACCTAAATCTATCTCCAACGTATATGAAAGGATCTTTAAAGGAAATAACGTTAATCACAAAAATTATATCACAAACAGCATGTCTTATATTTAATTTATTGTTTGAAATTATTTAAATATTTCACACATATAATTATCTCCCGATGATTTATGGACGAATAAATATTTTTTTGACAGGCTAATCACTGGATCAACTGCAACATTTAAAAGTCAAAAACACATTCTGATTCATCTTTACGGTATTAATTTTAAATTAATTCTTTTTTCAATATTTTTTCCTCCTTCCGCCCCCCCCCCCCCCCCCCCCCCAACCAAAATTCACTATTCATCACTACCAACATGGACCAGTCACTGCTATATGTGCCCGAACTCCGTGCCTCTGAAGATGGCTGCAGAAAACATGCTGAAACGTTGGTTACCACAACCTTTTTCACAAATGTGTCCTAAAAATCAGAAGACAAAGAAAAAGTTCACAACAAATAAGTTACGTATTGTACATCCGGAGCCTTCTTTCTGTAGCACGGCTTAGAAATGACACTACCTGACAACAAGTGTTGACAGCGTAACTTTTACGCGAGTCTCAGACGTTCGCTCGCGAATTCAATCGCAACCTTGGCAATCCCTTTGTTCTCATTGGCCAGCGTGGTACGCAGGTCGCCGCTGTAAATTCCATTGGCGCTGAAGGCTGCTTCTCGTAGCATCCAGAACCGAACAGGAACAAGAGAAGGCCGCAGCGGAGAGAGGTAGACACATTTGTCAAATTAATGGCCCCCACTACGCTTCAGCGGCGTAGCTTTGAATTACACATGCAAATATAGAATTCTTACGTCAGTGCGTTCTTATTACGGTGGCCTGCTTTCGTGATTTATTTGCCGTTTCGACAGAAGCTGCGTGCTATAATTTTCTCTTAACATAAATAATTTGGACACTTGCATATATTAATTCTAACTACACTTGAAGTTGGTCCATTACACCATTATGCTTATTACTTATTACAAAGTTTCAAACATAAATTATGCATCAACACAATGTAGCGAAGATTAGTGCATTCTGGTAGATAATTGGTTTGAAGATCATACCCCAATCCAATGTGTCACCGAGTTACTAGTATGTTCGAACTTACATTGATTTATAACAAAATAGTAAATGTAGTCAATGGAATTCTTCTACATGTGTTCATATTGTGAGCTATAAACATACCCCATAATGGCCTAATCCTCATACATATACATATACAGCAATGCGTGTTGCCTTTTTAGCGTGTATAAATCATTCTTGCATTGACATTTGTTTATAAATCCCATTATACATACCGGCCGGGCTTTAACAAATAACTTAAAATTTTTGGTTAAGGTATTCATCAAAATAGAAACAATGTTTTGTTATCACAGAATTCATCATAACATAATAAGTAGATTTTACTGGTAGTTTTAGTCTATTAAGTAAAATGATTGGCTTAATTAGAGTTCCACATTGAAAAAGTTATTTCCTCTCTTATTTCCAACTACATATATCGTATTCAGTATCATCTTGTAGAATGGTGCACACGAACCACCATTGAGCCAAGGCTGTCCGGGCACAAATACTGGGATGCAGACTAGGTTTCTTATGTAGCATTCTTATTTAATCTACTTCCTTGAATTCAGCCCTGCTACACCGTAACGCTTTGGTTAAATATACATTCCCAGTAAAAAGAAACCTCTAAAGCCAGCCACTTTGGTGGGTTACCCCTTTCCTCCTTCCTCGAAAACCCAAAGACACACTTCACACGAGATTTTTGACATAGTAAATAAATTTATCTTACGGTTTCTATTTTTTTTTTTTACATGTTGTGGGTTTTATTTCTAACCACGAAACTATAGGCAAATGTGCGTTCTTACACAAATTGAACATAAAACTAGGGTCGAAGGATTAGTGTAAAATATATAAGTCTGGCTCAGGCTTCAAGGCTGAGGTACAAAGTGCAATTCAATGACCGACCGTCATCTTGGACTACAATGTAGCCAGATGGAGCAATTTGGCTATATTTGTAGCGGCGCTACGTTTATTGCCAGGCTACAAGGCTAAATTTGTAGCCAAATGGAGCAACATTCGATTATAAGCCTTAGTAAATCTGAGAAATACCATTATATAAAGGACATTACATAAAGTCAAGGCAACACCTTGAGATATATAGAAGCCTTTCTTCTCGTTCATCCGTGAGAGAGTATCATGGTATCTAAAATAAATAAAAAATTAAAATTTATATAATTCGAATAACATGTGGCGAAATCTGTTGTTAAAATGAGAACTCTTGGGAAAATGTGTTTTTTTTTTTAATAGAAAATTAACTCTCCCTGATGGATTATTTAAAATACATTTTAAGTTTTTGTTTCAATTCAAATTTTAAGTATGCATTTGGTATTATTAGTGGAAGCTGTTATTGATAACAGATCGTTGCCTGCAGCTGTATTGGAAGGTCACTGAGATAGTTACTGCAGCAAGAAGTTTACATTGAGAAAAATTGCTAAGTGCCATGAGAGGAGTGAGCGTATTATGAGTGTTTACCAAAAATATTTCAGTTGCGTTCAGTGCCAGACATCATTTAGTTAAAGGAATATCTGGAATAAACATCGCGAGATCTGTACACAACAAAGCTTACTAATGATAACGAGGGCGAGTCTTCAACACTAAGGTAGTTGAATGAAAGCAAAAATGAGACATTATTATAATCTCGAAGAATGTGAAAATGCTGATGCCAACAACACT
This sequence comes from Bacillus rossius redtenbacheri, assembly GCF_032445375.1. Lineage (NCBI taxonomy): Eukaryota > Metazoa > Arthropoda > Insecta > Phasmatodea > Bacillidae > Bacillus > Bacillus rossius. The sequence continues at coordinate 44,547,182 of NW_026962011.1, read as the reverse complement.
AACCCAGATCCCCCTAATAGTTTGGAATTGAAAGCTAACGAAAATAGTTTAATCTTCATGGGAAATATATATATATATATGTACATACAGCAAATATGATATAGCTTCCTCGAAATTGAGAACAATATAGAAGAATATGAAGCTGAGAAGATCGAAGTCTGTGATAAAGTCTGAGAACAAAATAATGGAAACGACGTGATAAAATAAATGTAAATGACCGTGTTATGGTAATGATGCTGACAGTTCCTATGATGATTATAGTGAGTTTGAGGGTGATAAAACCGATGGAACATGTACCCATCGCCAACTGAGATCTCAATGGTAGTGACGCCAACGACGATCATGGGTATTCCACTGGAATGAGTACCATCGCCACTGAGAAATCTATAAGAGACGTTAACGAGTGCAGTTACGTCATCAAAGAGGGGACTTTGATGAATGCCATTTTATCAGCAAAGGAGACTTTGACGACTGCAGTACCACTATGAGAGGCTTGTCGACTTCTTCCAACCATCGATGTTGCCAATGTGGAAAGAAGGAAGTTTCGCTGTTATAAGTGTCATCAGTGGTTTACTCGTATTGAAAATTTGAGAAGAAATTCAAATAAACGTAACGTTGAAGTCCGTCTATCTACTGTGGAACTTCCTGCGGACGTTTCAACTCATCAATTTTGGTTGCAGAGCCGTATGCGTGCAAGCTCTAGTAGTAAAGTAGAAGCGCAGCAACCGATTGCTGTGATACCTGGAAATCAATCTAAACCTAAGACGGTGCTCGGTGCATTACAGGTAAATGTTAATGGGTTCCATTTGAAGAGATCTGCATTTCGCGGAATGTTGAAAGACTACTATTATTTAAATAACTTAGGTGGATCAGAAGATATTTGTGATTTTCTTGGTTATATTAAGCAGCTTACGGTTAAAGTATGTAGCGTCTAATAGAACTTTAAAAAATAATTCATTGTTGAACTTCATATACGGTAAAACTTAGCCGTATGAGAACCAAGTGGAGACGTGCGCTTTCAAGACCTCTAATACTGCCATTTACAATCCTGACAATGCAGAACAGTCTGTAAAACAAAGTATCGAGAAATTCTTGCGGAAAGGATAAATACTGCGTAGGAAAAGAATCCAGCTGAACGCTGACTTCTATGGATAGACTGAAGCTGAGAATCAGTCATTTTGATCAATTACAGAAGTAGATGTTATATTGTTCTATTTACGATTTGCATATATACATTAACTTCCATTAAAAAATATGTTTATTTTGTGAAAATGTGTTCTTTTATTTCTTTTACTTGTGCCTGAGGACTGACTTAAATGGATTGTACCTTATCGACGATTTAATCCAGCATGTAAATAGATGGAATCAATCACTACATATATTAATAGGTATTTTGTTAAAATAAAAAGAACAGGGCCCAGGACTCCGCAAAATTGGAAAGGAAATTTTATGTCACATCGGTAGGGTAGAGAGTTACCACAACAATTATGTTACCAAGAGAAAAAACCGATCAGGATTCATCATGGTTATAAAAGTAGGCTACGTAAGATAAGGACTTGTTTATACTAATTTTCCTCTCAAAATTGGCGACAACTAATTCTCGCAATAGAGCTTAGGTAGATTTCATTAGTACCAAAAATAAGACGGACATTCATGTCTGCAGTATGTATCTCTTATACCTCCTGATGACGTGACATGCCCCCTTCACCATCGAAGCGTATTTCTGGTGTAAATGCAATGTGCAAACATACTTTGATTACCGAAGCCACGTGTTTTATATATATCAATTTAATTAAAATCAACACAATCTGCATGTAGACAAAAAAAAATCATCCCAATAGTTGATGAGGGATACGGTAGATTAGGTTTTTTTTTAATTTTATTTCAGGATTATAGTGATTGAATATCAATCCCATGATGCCACTGATGTTTCTAAAAAAAAAAAAAAGTATTTTTTTTCTTCCCGGGCAAACGATTAGTCACGACTCTTGACGCGATTCCAGCGAGGCATGGGTATGTTTTGGAGGAGGGGGGAGGGGGTAGGGGGGATGGGCGGCATATCAAACATGGCAGGGTGCGCGGTGGAATCACCAGCGCCTAATTACCGCTGGTGGGGGGGGGGGGACGACCCCCCTCTTTTCGTCCTTGTTTGGTCATTGTCTTACCCTTTCCCTCCCTTTCCCCAAAACCCCGCAGACTCCTTGACGAGTACCACCTTTCCTGTTTGCAGTCTCTTCTCTCTCTCTCTCTCTCTTTCTCTCTCTCTCTCTTTGTCACCGCTCCCCTCCGAGCGCATCAATCATGTCTCGCAGACATGTCAACCCTTTTCCTTCGGGCGCTGTCTTCTCCCCCCCCCCCTACACCCCCCTTCTCCAGCAGCAAGGGGCTGTGTTTCGGGCGCTGCACCACCGCGCCCCTCGCGGGCAAACAAGGAACGAAGAGCCTGGAGGCATACAGCACTTCATAAAAAAAAATGCTACAGTTTTTAGCGTCTCACGTAACCCCTCCTTTCCGCGGTTCACGGATGGGTCTTGGACCCTATCCTCCCCGCCCCCTCCCCGCACGCAAAATCTCTCTTGCTCGCCTTCATCATTATTCACCGCAGCCTGCGGTTTCGCGCGCATATTATCGGAAGCCTTAGCTGGACTGTTTCATGGCGTGCAGAGAATACTCGTCTAACTTCTGTACATGCAGTACTGTGGAATAATATATATATATATATATAAACGAGAAATAATAAGTGAGTGATTATTTCATAGAAGTTCGTTTTCTGTCGAGCCATATAATCGTACCGTAAACAAAAGTTACTTTGTCACACTTTTAAAATTTTTAGCTGGAAAATAACAAATAATAAACAATAATATGTTTAGGTAAATTTAAAATATTTCATTCTTTTATCAATTTACAGTAATATGCCTATAAAAATAGTATCCTTTCCGTAGTCATTTTATTGATAGTTTACTTTGTCTCGCATCCAATAATTCGATATTAACATTTTGTGAAACATGATTGGGGCAATTTAAGCAATTGGTTTGGATGAGAAATTGTCCTCACAACACACTTCATTTATTTTTAATTTACATTGGAACTTCTTTTAAAATTTATTTTAACAAATGAATAAAAATACGAGGAACTGAGTGACCAAAAAAAATTACTAAACAAACTCAGCTTAATTAGAAGTTTTACTTATTATTCTCTTGTAGCAGGACTTGTGGGTTCACCAGTTACTATGAGAACCTGAAGCAAACAGCTTGTAACTCGCATGGTTCGGACTTTTTTTTTTTTTTGCGTCTCGGGACAAAGTAATACCACAGGGCCAACATAACCCTTATTTACGGTAACACACTAAAATGTTTCTAAGGCATTTAGTAAGAGTTATAAAGACCGGTCAGAAGTAAGTCCAGTTACAGTGTTACGTATTTGTGGCTGTTGGAAAAATAGTCCCATATTTGGAAGAAATTAATCATAAGATCCAACTTGCCGCTACATGTAGTTGGAGGTTGGTGGAAAACAGTATCATTGAGAGAGCAGTTGTTTTTACTCTTCTTTAAATTTGTTTAATTGATGAAGCCCTTTTGGTTCTAAACGTACTGACATTTGAAGTTTGCTTACTTCGCAGATACACAATCCTAGTGAGTCTTATCCACGTGTATCCATCCCTATGGTATGTCTCACGCTTATAATGCAGTAAAGAGTAAATGGTGACCACTATTTGCACTATTTCTTGATTTTTTTAAGACATTAAAATAGTGTCGTAGCATTCTGTTACAATTAATAACAAGGGATTCAAAAAATTATGTTCTATAGATAAACATAGCCAAACTTGTTAATAAAAAATATAAAAAATCTGATAACGAAAATGTTTGAAACCATGATGGCGTTTCCTTACAACTAAGGACTGAATATTATCATAAAATACAATAATAAAATGTATTTTTAATATTCTCATTGCATATTTTACTTTCAAAATAAAATTATTAAATAAATTTTTAAAATTTTTCATTATTTTCTAAATTTGTTATTTTTGGGTGTATCTGGCAAACAGAAAACACTGAAGCAAGGAGAGCGCTAATATCAGATATCGTGCATTGGAAAAGAAAGGGCAAAATGCACACTGCAATCGTAAACGACCGTAACGTAGCTTCGTTGCGTAGCCAAACTGTGCATGTGTGGACGGGACTCGTTGTAACGTTGCGTGTCGAACCTTGTCACGAACATAAGCGACGGGCTCGATCCGTCATTTGTCGGCCTTCCGCCGCTACATCAAAGGAAGTCACGGCTCGACAGTGTGGACGGGTGGCGTGTCATTCTTCTTCATTTTCCGGCCCAATCGAACACAGAAGAAAAAAAAATTCGAATTCCGTCGGATGTCATCTCGTGAAGTTCTTTTACAGTCCCCTCACTGTCAATGCCTGAAACTTCAGATCAGCCAACAAACTCGAACCACCGTTCAGCTACTTGTAAATACTTTTTACATCCACCGACGAGGCGACTTCCTCTTCTTTCTTTATTTAAGCGTGAGGTGTATAAGAAATGAAGGCCGCTGCTGAAAGTTAATCTGAGCTCATGGACTACTGATAAACCGGTGTGTCTACGGGACGTAACATTTGTTATTGACGTGACAACGTCTAATAAATCCATGAACGCCGGCTGCACGCACGAAAAAGTGTCCCGTTACGCACATTGTCCCGTTACGCTGTGTCCCGTTACGTTCATTGTACGCTTGCGCCGCATCTATTTCTCTTCCACTCGATTGGAAAAACCATCGATTTGACTTTTTCGAGGCACATTAAACTTGAAACACTCCCATTCGTTTCCTACTTTTCCTATCATCGTCCTATCCTTAACAGAATAACACAGATTGGAAGAAGTTAAATAGCAAATATTTTGTTATGACGTTGTCACGTTAAACTATCGTCCGTAAACCGACTTTACAGACAACCAATTTTTTTTTTTTTTGATACGGATGCGCTGCAACGGATGAATGACACGATGGGAAGTCCAACATCTTTGCACCGTGTCGTACGTAATACGTAACGGCGACACGCAACGGATAACACGCAACACGTGGACACTCAACTTTGGTGATGAGACGTACGTAATGTACAGGAGGTCTCTTGAGTCGTGTTGTCCAAACCGGAAACTCTCTCTCGGCGGGCGCCATTGGACCGGCTGTTTCCAGTCCAGCCTGAGAAAGACCGACCGTGACCCTCTGTAAAGGGCGGAAGGGTGGGGGGAGGAAGGTTTAAAATAGTAATACGCGAATGGTTTCTGCGTCATCAATCACCTCGCCAGACGACAGTAGATATTGTAGGAGGGAAGAGGGGTGGGGATGAGGCTAGCTGCTGGAGGCTCTGTAAGAGAGAGAAGGTGGGGGTTATTAGCGTCGGGTGTTTGGGAAGGGGGGGGGGAGAGTTCTGCCGCAGAGGGATAATGTCTCGCCGAGGAACCCGATTATGCATGCGCACCCTCGAAGATCGTCCGTCCGCCGGCTGTTCATATCTGTCCCTCCACGCGCGCGCGCTTATGGCCCGTCGGAGTTCCCGTTGGGTTGGCCAGCCTGCAGTCGATGCTCAATGGCGAGAAGCCTAAGATGTACATCAAGTTCTGTCCTTGCCCGAACACGCCCGAATATTCACCTTCGGCCAACCTCGGGATTTGTTTTTTTTTTTTTTTTTGCGCAGGAAAAATTGAATTCAAACATTTAAAGTGGTCGGTTAGGTTAGCTACATTAAAAACACTTTAAAATACTATGGACGGGTTAGTCAGGTTAGTATGGCTACATTAAAATAAACAGAGAAATATAAATATATATTTTAATGAACCCGAGGTTGGCCGAAGGTGAATATTCGGGCGTGTTCGGGCAGGGACAGAACTTGATGTACATCTTAGGCTTCCCCTCAATGGCGCGCGACTGTGTAGGCGAAGAACTGTGGGGTTGAGAAACGCCAACGCCAAAATTTAAGATTTTCAATTTTAGGAAAATATATCAATTTCTTACACATAATAACATTAAAAAATATATATTTACGAACATCCATGGTTCAGAATTTATGGAATGATGTTTTAACGGAGTGGCGCAGTGATTATAATGTCAATATATACTTTGAAATTATTTTTGCCAATGTTAAATTATTTTGGAAGCAAAGAATGAATCGTGGTTGCAAAGCAAAATCTTGCGTGTGCTTTGCTCGTGCGTATTTTTTGGCAATAAAATCTGAGGTTATGATTTCAAGTTTTTTTAAGCATGAGGTATTTATGCAACCAAATTAATAAGATTTGTAGGGTTAGTAATTTTTGCTGGGATAAAACCTCAGATGCCATAAATTCGTCAGCACTCGAAAGATTTTATTTTCGAAATAGCGGCTTTAAACAAAAATATTTTAGGTAGGAAAATGCAGAAATTCATGTACTGGCACCTATGTAATTGGCATGGACTACAATATTTTACTCTTCAGAAACTATCAAATATTTTTTTTTTTTGTTGGCCACCAGTAACAGTGTTCTGTTAATGTTTGTTTAGCACTACAAAAAGCATTTGTGACAAAAAAATATATATATTTTTTTATATCTTGAACATACACATTTATATTACACTAGCTCATAACCCGCAACATCAGGATACTGCTGGTGTCGCACCACTCCAACGCTCTACCACTCTGGCTCTGGGGTAGAGCGTCTGACTTGTGACTTGTAGGAGCCGGGTTCGCGGCTCGACTCCTACAAGGCGTATGTCTCAGGCAAATTGTGGCATTTTTCTGATAGGAATACAATCCCTTGCAACAAGTCAGGCTACCAAAGAGACGGTGGGTGGAAACAAAAACCTTCCAAGGTGGCTTCCAAATGGGGAGCCCGTTTCTTTTCTAGGGCTCCCCATGCGGAGGCCATCCGGGGGTTTCTCCGGGGGAACGGAGTTTTGCTATATATATATATATATATATATATATATATATATATATATATATATATATATATATTAAAGAAATTTTAATCAAACGAGAACAATTAATTTAAAATTTTGCTTTTGTATATGAAATATTTTTTAAAAACACGTTTGAATTTGTTTTTTTTTTTTTGACGTAACTGAATTTTAACTAAAACAAAGCGCATTAAATATCAGATATATTTTTAAAATTTCATTCCTTATAAAATGTACCCCGTGAATCGACAGTGTCCAGTCTGAGGCAGGGTCTGCATGGATAGAATGGGGCTGACGCTCATAGGAGCCGGCTACCCTACCAGAGGGAGAATGCATGAGGGGAGACGAGATGTGGTGTGAAATGGTGCGGGAGACGGGAGTACCCCGAGAAAACCCACAGGCCATAACATCGTCCGCCACATATGCTGTGATGTTCTTGATGTATTACATAGCCATAACTGAAAACGAGGTTTTTCGAAAATCAGCTGCTCCCAAGGGTGATTTGGCCCGGGCAACGCCGAGTAATTAGGCTAGTAATATGATGAAATTAAATTGAATTGTTTTTTTTGACGTCACAACGTCTAATAAATCGATGAACGCCGGCTGCACGCACGAAAAAAAGTCCCGTTACGCACATAGTTCCGTTACGTTGTGTCCCGTTACGCTCATTGTTCCGTTACGCTGTGTTCCGTTACGCTGTCAGCGAGTGCAGTAATAATAGGTTATGTTACAATTGACTAAAAAATTATGGTGATTCATATAATTGATGATAGATATTTGATTACAGTTTATTTATATGAAAACATGTTCATAATAAATTATATTTAAACTTTATAGCTAAACGCCAGTTTTTAATATTAATTACAAATCATCTACACGTGAACTGTTTCGTCGACTGTTTATAAAGTGAAGTGAAAAGTTAATGTGGTTTTCATTGCTTATTACAACAACAATTTCGGCAATGAAGGTTAATTATTCTTGCATTTTAAAAATCTGATTACGTGTATAATTTCAAGTATTTATTCTTTTATTATTAAAATAAAAATTATTCAATTTTATTCATAAAAGTATGCAATCATTTCATCAATGTTTTGTTATGACGTTGTCACGTTAAATTATCGTCCGTAAACCGACTTTATAGACAACCAATTTTTTTTAACTTAATGTGGTGTGTTTTTCTCAAATTTTATTTTATTCGACTCATCGCTGATTGATTGCCATCCAACACAACCTGCCAGGTTTCGTGCTGTTTCGAAGGCGCATAGTTCTTGAGTTATCCGGCGGCGAACGTTCAGCAGTTCAGCGCCGTGCGCTCTTCGGAGGCAAGACCGGTATCAGCGCAACTGATCCGGGAACAAATAGCGAGCGCTCGTGCTAACGAAACAACAGCTTCATTGGGCGGTCGTGCCCCGGTTTTTCCTATAGGTAATAAAAAAAAACTCTGGCGGAATAGCGACGTATGTCCACCCTTTCAGCGTCGAGCCATTAGACGAGATAACAAGCGTGCTCCCACACACAGTACTGAGAAGTCTGTAGGTTTTTAGAGCCACCGCCTATTTTTATGAGCGTCCGTTATCAACAGGTTTTGAGGTGTAAACATCTCAGCTCTCGGTATACGGCGTTATGGTAGAAGCAATTTCGTGAAAATGGAACGGAATTCGATGAACGAAGATGTGACCCAAAAGGTGGCGGATTAACGTGTAGTATATAGTCCCTTTCGAAAAAGTGAAAGTTTTGAAATACCTAAGAAGTCTGGCATTACACTATGGTAGTTGTTCCGATAGCGCATTTGGAACGTGTTGCAAGACAACTCGCTGTTATTTATCCATGAAATTACTGTAGAAAAAAACACGTTATCTTGAGTTTTCAGTGTTTCCCACCGTAAAACGGCTAGCTTTGGTCTGGCTCATAGTGCACACCCAAACACCTTATTTAGCACGTGACTTTATGGAAAACATTCGTAGGGCCCGGTGGACTATGGTCAAAAAACAAAACTCTTCAACTAAAGTTTGGTCCTTACCTCTTCTTTTGATCTGTAAATACACAATAAAATGTTAATGGCCTTGTGAGTGTAAACTGTGAAAAGTTTTGGGTATCTACAGTTGAGCCTCTGCCCCCAAATGTACTTATGTAATTGACGCATATTTCAACTATCTGATACTATTTTTCAATAATAACAAATTTTAAAAAATGTAAACGCATGATTTGGTAATTTCTACGAGTAATTATTGACATGGTTCAAACCTCGTAACTTGAAAAAAATTTTAACTTTATTTTAATAACATATTACTGGCTTTAAACAAATATATGATGTTGTATTGGTTTATTTTATTACTATAATATCATTAAAATAAATACTTAGTCCTTTTGATTATTTCATATTAGGCAGCCCTATATCCTTTATTTTTACTTAAAATAAAATTAATTAAGTTTATTTAGAAATTAATGGCAATGAATTGTTAAAGGTATCACAAAATGAAACTTAATTATAGTACAACTATCATTTAATATTTAAAAAATTATTTAGTAATTAATTTATAGTCATCTAACATGTGCAGAAACGTTATGTTTGTTTCGTGCGAATATTTTTTCATGCTTGGCGACGCATTGCGATGTAGTTTTTCGAAGGGCCGGGTTTATAAACTATACAAGAAAAGAAATAAAGCAAGTAAAGCATATTACAAGTTAATTTGCAACATAAGAACACATGAATTTTCTCGTTACAGAGGTTAAATGCTTACACATCACTGACGAGTACTGAAATACTCGCTCACATTTTATAATTTATTTTTTTCCTTTATCGTAGTTACAATTGTATTGTCGGTTAAGGGTGAAATTTTAGTATGCAACGGAAATACAATTAAGTGCGCGCGCACCACGGTCGGATAATATCTAACATCTAAAGCGCATGAGTTGACGATGGTTTTCGGGTCTATGGACCTTGAAACGAAAACATTTATAAAATTTACGAACGTCGCATCATGATAACGGCAACAATAGGTAGTATTTCTTAGAAATCTACCTAAAAAAAAAATTAAAAACTTTTGCACCACCTGAATTTTTGTGTAAGCATATGACTAATAGTTTACTGAAATCTGGAAATATCCATACCTTGCTTGCAATATAACTGAGTGGTGTAAAACTTATTTTGAGAAGTTTAAGGAAACGTACATTTATTGCAAACATTGGCAGATTTCTATGATCGCTAAATAACGTTTAGATTAAGGCGTGTTTTAAATCATGCGTGGTTAGTTAAGTTGGATAAAAAATGGCGTGTGGCTGTGTCAGGGACACGGCCGTGTGTTTTACGTGAATACGTGTATGTAAAAGGTAATATTTTCTATACAAAATATAAAATACGCTATTTTACGTATGTTATAATCATGTTTGAACACTAAGAAGTCCTTCGGGTTTCCATGTTTTGTTTATGATAGCAACTTTTTTATTTGTTTTAACACCATATATATTCACTGTAACTATTTTACACTTATATGCAATCCATAGGTTTTGACGAGAGCTGACGACTGAAACTCAAACGAACGTCGTAGCTTCTCCAAGTCAATAGTTATACTAAATGGAAATCTCGAAACGCAGCAAAATTACCTCAAAATTGCAGCGCTTCCCCCTCCACCGCGCGCGATGCGTCACAGTCCTCACTTAGCGTAACGAATTCTTTGATCCTTTAGCCATCCAGTGGTGTAATTAAATTTTGGATGGAGATGATGGATATGTAGCTGCAACGCCAAACTGTATCCCCCGATTTTGTTATCATTCGTTTTTGACGTGACGTCTAATAAATCGATGAACGCCGGCTGCACGCACGAAAAATTGTCCCGTAACGCACATTGTCACGATACGCTGTGTCCCGTTACGCTCATTGTACGCTTGCGCCGCATCTATCTCTCTTCCACTCGATTGGAACAACCATCCATTTGACTTTTTAGAGGCACATTAAACTTGAAACACTCCCATTCGTATCCTACTTTTCCTATCATCGTCCTATCCTTAACAGAAGAACACAGATTGGAAGAAGTTAAATAGCAAACATTTATAAAAGTTATAGTTAAAATAATCTCTTCGTTAAAGTAATAAACATATTTGAATTAATGAGTGCAAATAAAAGTAAATTTATCAATTTAATTTTTAATTTCATATCACTCCTTCTTTGTAACCATACAATATAGTGATAATTCAATAAAAATGATTCAATTTTATTCATAAAAGTATGCAATCATTTCATCAATGTTTTGTTATGACGTTGTCACGTTAAACTATCGTCCGTAAACCGACTTTACAAACATTTTTTTTTTAATTGCCTCCTACTATGGAAGCAATTTTTAAGACGTATTCACGTCAAAACTGGAACCAACGCTTATTTCTTCTGCACTCGTGGTGATGGATGTGATCGGGCACTTGCGACGTTGTTGCGCCGACCCCGCGGGGGCGCTGCAGTCGTGAGACACGAGGTGCGTATCGCCGCGGGTCATCCCCGGCGAGGCAAGGGAGGCCTGGCTGGAAGCCACCCGGAACACAGCCGGGGAAAAGGTCGACCGTGGCGAGCGAGTCGATTGTTTTTCTGATGTGTACCACCTCATTTCTCGGCGCGCGCGGCATTTGGCACGAGATGTTTCGTCGATGGAACGGAAGTTCGCACACGGAACGGAAATGTGACCTACCCAGTAAATATTACAACAGACTATTTTTACAGATGTGGCAAATTGTATTATATAGCTTCCAATCCTTACATTCATGTTTTATTTTTCCAAGTGATTTTTTTGGAATTATTTTTAGTGTTTTTTTTTCTTAATTTATATTGTTCATTAAGCTTCCTTAATTTATTGTATTCAATAGTGTGGTCCCAATGTTCAGTGTAAAAGTGTTTTATTTTTATAATGTAGTGTAATAACACGAGTAAATTGCAAACCGGCCTAGTGCTGAATTTGTTCGTGTATAAAATAAAATAAATAAATAAAAGTGTAACCGCGGTGCTGCCGCCTGTGGGGTACGGCGCGAACTAAAGTTCGCAAAGCCAAAGGAAAATGTTCGTGGCATCAACTGTTTGACTTAGTTTTAATAAAATCCCTTGTGTAATGTCGGGTCCAAAACCGGGGTGTAGTATACTTTTTACAAGTCTCTTCCGCTTTTATCGGAGCCGTTTACACTTTTCGCTCCGCAAATCGAATGATTGCATAGTCGTCGTAGCAGCTCCGGCAACGAATTCTAGCGGCCAGTGCTGTACATAGTTTAAAAAAAGCAGCTCAGAATAATTTTTTTGAATTCTACGTTGAATTCCGTGTGCGAGTTTCGTATTATCAGTGTACTTGCAACGTGATAATACAAGAATTCGTACGTTACCGAGATTTGATTTTACTTATCTCTGGCGAGTACTGCAAAAAACGATCACTTTTGTTTTAACTATTAAGAAAAGAGCTTCTACCGTGCTTGGTCATGAGGTCTGCGTATCGTATAAGCTCCCTGGTGGTGACTGTACCATATCACCCACCCGGTTCACATCAAAAACAAACCACGTCCACAAACTGATTTTTCAGGAAAGCAAAAAACTTTGCCAATTCTCCAAAATAATTGATAGTAAATTTGTATTTAATAATGTGATTATATACACTATATACAGTACATCCTGCCAAATTATCATGCATTATTTGTTCCCACAATACTATCTCAAAGTTTGGTACTTGTGGACTACAATCCTGAAAAAAATATTAAAAACAAAAATTAGCAAAATATCTACGCACAGTATTTCTTAAATATATTGTTTTATTCTTATGAGAATATATAAATATTTTGAAAAATGTGAACTGTCAAACAATAAATAGGCGAAGAAAAACCAACAGGATCATCAACTTCACGGCAGAAATAACCCTTATCAATATGAAGAACATGGAGTAAGGAATTGTCGGGATACGGCATACTGTGACGTATAGTTGTAGTTACTTTTTTACCTCGCCATCGCCATTTCTTTCCACCCGAAACATTCCCCAAATGTAGTTTAAGCGCGTCTGATGTATGAATTAGATTCTCCGTCTTTAAACACAGTCACATCCATTTAAAAAAATATATTTTTAATCTGTTTTCACAATGCAAACAATGTTATAGGCGTCTAACCAGTATGGCGTCAGACATTATATAAAAAAAAGTTTAACTTGGTTACAATGTAATAATGCAGGTGTCGACCCCCCCCCCCCCCCCCCCCTTCCCGGGCTGGTGGAAAAGTTTTTTTTTACAATAACTTTTATACATGTTTGCTATTTAACTTCTTCCAATATGTGTTATTCTGTTAAGGATAGGACGATGATAGGAAAAACAGGAAACGAATGGGAGTGTTTAAAGTTTAATGTGCCTCGAAAAAGTCAAATCGATGGTTGTTCCAATCGAGTGGAAGAGAGATAAATGCGGCGCAAGCGTACAATGAGCGTAACGGGATACAGCGTAACGGGACAATGTACGTTACGGGACACTTTTTCGTGCGTGCAGCCGGCGTTCATCGATTTATTAGACGTTGTCACGTCAAAAAAAAATAACTCTCGCGCGCGCGGTGTTTGCAGAAGTCAATCCTTCGCACTTTACGCGTTACGTCGCGTCTTAACGCCCTAACGCCATGTGTACACACGCAAGGCGCGCGGCCCTCTCCCAGACGGAAGTTCAGGCGCGCGCGAGCTACGACGGGGCACGGTGGCTCGGGCGTAAGAAAATTCGTGGAGCGTCTCCATGCCAAGCCCTATTAAATCAGCGCTTCAACCCCTCCCATACATCCCCCCCTTCTCATTTCCCGCACGTAAACTAAACAAACACACTAGCTCTCCGTCCATTATACGGGATGGCTGGGAGCTACACCGAAACACCGACTAACTCCCAGGTGTGGCAAGGACGTAAAGTGGAGTCGCTTTCACTTAAGGCCCAGTCACGCTGGAGGACATATAGTGGAGTAACTCTGAAGAGTGACAGTCGGTTAGCAGCTGGTGAACAGTCTGCTGAATCAACGCCGAGTTGGTAGTAGTACGGGAAGAATCCATGAAAGATTGAACGGTGTCCCGCTCAGGTTTCTTCTAAGGCCCTGGATTCTTGTTGGGTAGGACTCGTACTTGGTGGTTGGTGCTCCGATCGCTTGGAGCAGGCTCCAAGGGTTCCCTAGCCTGATGCGGAGTCGACGTGGTGAGCGACGACACAGCTCCGGTGCTAGCCCGGACAGCTGGCAGAGGTTGGATAGGCCTCCACCGGACCACGGGTTCACTGGGTCCCAGCGTGATGTGGGAGATCGGGGAAGGCAACAGTAGTGCTGTTAAAGTCTTAAAGCTCAGGACACAGCCAACTGTCTGGTCAGCTGAGTGTTGCAGAGGGGCTGAGGCGGCGTCTATGCTGGGTTGATGGCCCCAGCCGCTGGTCGGCGCCAAAGCTCTTATACCCTCCCGATCAACAAATTAGAGCGATTCCCTACAGTTCTGTTTACTAAAAGCTCTGGAATTTCTAATCAAAGAGAACTGAAAATTACTCCCACCCTACCCTAATAGGGCGCATATGTGGGAGGGGAATGCGAGAACGCCGGCTGTAATGTCGGAATAATCTGTCAAATTTTTGCTTCCAACACCTTCCAGTATGTCGTGTCAGATAAACATGGAGGGTTATGACGTCACCGAGAACGTCACCAGCGCAGACATGTTTGTTTGACAAGTTGGATGACTTGAGTTTCCATCAAATGTTCTGCGTGTAGGACGTGTTCTGAAATAAGTGGTCATGTTGGATGCGATCGGCCAATCAAAGTCGTGCCTGGCGAAAACGGAAATGGATCCGTTTTCGCCTCAAAGATTCTTTGAATTGGCGAAGAGCACATTGGCCGATTAAAGAAGTGAAAAAGTTAAATAACTAAAATAATGTTAAAATTAATGTCGTATGCAAAAGCATTATATGCGTAGAAATGAAGTTCTGTTTCTTTAACTTAAAAAAAACTCTAAAAATATTTTTATTGTGAATAACGAAGTTAAAATTATTCATGTTCAAAAAATTTAAAAGTGCAGAAGTCCAGCACTGTGATGCATTATTTAATTTCAAAATTAAGAAAATTCTGAAAAGTTTAAAATAGCTCAAACCAAAAATAAACTTTGATAGTATGACATGGTATAACATATTTGAGGTTATCTGACATTGTTATTTTAGGCAAGGGAAAAGGGGGGTTGTTGCCCCCTTGGCAACCGCTGAGTGCGCTTCCTGATCCACGAATCTTCGCCCATCCCCCCTTTCCTTCCCAACTTGACGAAGGTGGCTGAGAAGACAATGGAGTGCGTGTGTGCTCGGGAAGGAAGACAATTTCGAAGCGCCTCCTCTGCGGACGCCTGTGTACCCAGCGTCGCGGCGTCAGAAAGGGTGAGTCTGGGGGGGGGGGGGGGAGGGAGGGTTGTGATCTCTCGCCCGGCGCGATAATCCGGAGTTTACCCTCACTTATCACGCTCGCGCGGGGGAGGCGAGATGCGGGCCAAGACGGGAACTCCCCTCCCCGACCCCCCCTCTCGCAGCATCCACGGCGATGGCGCAAGTTTGGCCCGGAGGCGAGAGAGCGCCCTGCGATCATCGCGGGCTGACCCGCCGGCAAGACCGGCTCATGGCTGGCGCTCGGTTCCCCCGCTCCGTGGCACTTGGTCGTGTCAAACATGTGTACAATTCTGCTGGTTCTGCTATTGGCTCGCAGTCTAACTGGAGCTCTCTGGGCCAATGAGAGACTATCGACCAAAGAAGCGTCGAATCACAAGCTACCCAGTGGAGACGCCTCACAATTTAGTACCCAATGAACACGCGTGTTTACTTGAGAAATGCAGATGATAATGGAGACTATCCTATAGGTCATTGAATCCGCGAATTTTTCCGGTCCCTATCCATGTTTTACCGTCCTCGCGGTCAGTCACACAGAACGATGACATCGCCAGAAACGCAGGACTGGCTATTAAAATGAATAAAATGTCTAATAGTTAGGGACCGGAAAAATTCGTGGGTTCAATGACCTGCAGGATGAACTAATTGGCTGCTGTCTTGTGAGACGTCCCAGCGTAGCAGCCTGTGATTCGATAAAGCTTTGGTCGGGTGTTTCTCATTGGCCCAGAGTCATCCAGGTGAGTTGTGAGCCAATAGCAGAGGCAGCACTGAGGTTTAACTATTTGTATTTTAGCCTATCGTGAAATGAATTCGCGAATTTTTCCGGTCTCTACAAATAGTTGTGGCCAAAAGGGCCACTCGTATGTGGTCACTTCCGTAAACATTAGGGTACATAACTAAACGTATTGGTGTGCCAATTGAAACTTTATAACAGTGAAACTACCCCGGAATATATTTGGTAAACTAAAATAGTCATAGTAAAACGTAATCTCAATTTGTAAAATACCTAAGAAAACTGGCGATACACTGATTATAATGCATAATATTATCCTTGCATGCTTTAACGAACTTTGAAGCACAGTAAAATAGTACGCGATTATCACCATCAAGTCCGTTCGACTCGCGTCCAGAAGGACCCAGGCTTGGAATTCCGGTCATGTCATTCTGATTCCTCGTCTCAAAGGCGTCCAGAAAACTCTTGCTTCGATTCATGACCGAGCTTCCAGTGGGTGACGAAAAAGCGCGAAGCTTGAAATGGTCCGACAGTCTTTCAGCACGCTAGCGGATCCGAGACCCCGTGGAAAGAAAACATTTCGTGCTTGTAAATAAATGCAATTCCTGGTTCGTCCCGGGGGAAAAAAAGTTATTTTTGTCATTGCGAGGTAGACTACAAGGAAAGGGGGCTGGAGGAAGTAATGCTCCTTAATCTTCCCCTTGGATCCGCCTCTGTGTTGTGAACACTCTGCCGAAGGAGGCCAAGTTCCTAATGAAATGAAATTGATAATTTATTATCAATTTACCACCTGGAAAAAGTAACAATTAAAAATAAAACACGTGACACACTTAGAGCAGTTAAAATTCCGCAAAGCTAGGTGCTTTGTTCCCTTGAGGCCTAACGTTTGGTTCGTTAAAATAAAAACAAAGTTGAGATTTCTCTTGAAGCTAATACCTATTACTAAATCGTCTTTGAAAATTTAAAAAAAAATACTTATTCAAGGAAAATGAGCTCCATATTTGGGCCCTTTACGAACTTAACTCATGGCCAAGCTACAGGTTGTGCACATTATCTAACGGGGCAAGAACTTTTACTTTACTTTCGCCAAATCGTTATTCAAGCGGCCAAACGCGGAGGGATTTTTTTTTTAATTTCTACGAAAAACTACTTTCGTCGAAGACTTCCTTCGGTCTTTTCCGCGTCGTCTCTGGTCCTCGAGGACGACTGTAGGGGTCGCGGCCCGCGCTGAATATGAATGAGGGAGTCGTCGCGACAACCCGTCTCCGCGACTCTGCTGGGGGGGACATAATGACCGCCTAATTGCCGGCCGTATTTGCATTTATACCGGGTTTCCCCTCGCCATCCCACCTTCCCGTGCCCATGCCAAACACTCCCCTCCGCCGAAAGAAAAGTCCGAGAGCTGGGTCCGTCGCGAAGATCGCCTTTTGAATAATTCCTCGGCCGTGGGATACCAGAATCCACCGCGCGAGTGAATTTATGTCCGTGGTCTCGAATTGTAATTGCAGCCTCATTATATCCTCGGCGTCATAAACACACCAGCACGAGTGCCTGTCAATTCAACGGCCGGCAGGCAGGAATGTTTTCTATTATCCCCACTTCATTTTTTTTTTTTTTCATTCTGCTTAAATATTTCCTGTATAAGTACTCATTGGAATCGTTATAACTGAACATTTTCTGCTGAAGTTAATCGAAGGAAACTTGTTATTACTGCGTGACTTAAAAAAAAAAAGTCTCTCTGAATACAGATTATATATTATTTTATAATTGCACCATATTTTAGAAGCTGGTATAAATAACAATCTGCTACTAAACGTTATTTTGGTCAGCAACTTGAAAATAAATCTCGCTTACACAAGAGTCGCGAAGAACCTAATTAATAAACACAATTTCTGGTCACATTTTAAATTTTTTCATAAATAATTTTTTTTTTGTTTTGTTCGGGACACGGCAATTTTATAATATTTTGCTTACTTAATATAAATTTTTCCGAAGTGAATTTGTGTGATCTGTGTGGATGACGTTCTAAAATTATTATTTCATCTAATGAAAAACAATTGTTTTCGATCAATGAAGAAGGTTTGCTGGCTCGAAAACTGAGCAACGTCATTTCTCTACAGAGTTTTAACCGAACAAATCCTCTAAATTTATATTCCTTTACATTAAAAAATTATTATTAAATAAACGTTTATTTCTTCAGATACATACACTTTTCCTAATATATCTGTAAAAATGTAATTAAAATTGGCGTTTGTATAGTCACAACTGTCACTATTTTACTTCCTTTTCTTTTCTATTCCTCTTCAACTTTTTCTTCTTCGAAGACTTCATAGTTTTTTTTTTTTTTTGGGGGGGGGGGGGGGGGAGAGAGAGAGAGACTAGAACCCCGCAAACTTTCCACCGTCTCGTACACGAAAATGGCGAGCTGACTTCGCGTTTCACCACGAAAAACGAAAAAAATTTTGCCAGAAACGAGTTGAAGACTGAGATCTAGTTTTCAAACACACACACACTCACGCACTCCATTTTTTTTTTCCTTCCCTTCACCATCCTTTTCATTCCTTATCGCTTCCCGTCTACCCGCAAAGCTTTATAATGCCTTTAAAGCCTCCCTTTTCAAGCTGTTCCACATACCCCCCTCTCCTTTTCTCCATCTCCCCCCCCCCCCCTTGAGCCGCTGCCTTATAACCATGGCGTCCGTAAAGACACGCACGCATGCAAGTTCGACCCGAACCCCAATGGCGTGACTCAGTCGATCCATCTGTTCCGGATTGATAAACTTTTTTTTCCTTCTTCTTTTTTTAAAAATGGATATTTACTTTCGAACACATATCATTCCGCGCCTGAGCACGGCAGCGGGGGTGGAAAGAATTTATCCCAGCATGCTCGCATTTTAAAAAATATATGTATAAATATATTCTAGCCCCTTCTCCCTCTTCGCACTCTCTCTCTCTCTCTCTCTTTTTTTTCACATCAGAGCGAATGCATTCACTTTTTTTTTAAAAAGGATAAAAAGGGGGACTGCAGTCGAGTGTATAGCTGTTGGTGTCGACCAGGGGGCGGGTGGGGGGGAGGTGAAGGTTATTGGCCTATATTTTCTGCCAGGGTTCACCCCAAAACGCAGGGCGCAGCGGTTCGCATATGCCAGCGAGGGGGGGGGGGGATGACAGAAAGAGAAGGGGAGGGAAAGTCACATCAAGAATAAAATACCTTGCCTACGTTTTCCCCTGAAATCCTCTATATACGGCTTTAACCACAGAGGATAACAAATTAAATTAGCAGATATGCGAGCACACGTTTCCTGATATAACGTCACTTCCCGCCCCCTTTTTTTATCACTTTGCACGTGATTGTTTATGGCGCAGAAAGAAAATAGACTTCCATGTTTATTTACAAAAAACATATATATATATATAGGAAATGAATTGGGCTAATTTTTGGTGTAGTTCAAGATACAAAAATATACTACTTAAAACCTTCAGAAGAAATTTTCTTCGGTTGCACATCATCTTCAAACATTCAAGAGAAGGCGTTGTTATTTTATCTTCTGCATCTGCATTATAAATATGGACAAAAACTTTAAGTTTCTATTAATATTGTATACGCTTATTAAAGAAAAATAAATGTCGAGAAAAAATAATATGTAGTTCAATGGTTAAAAGTGAAATTTTCTGAAGTTGTAAGCGTGTTTAGGATCATCCATTCTATTTTTTTACTCCGGTAATGGATATATCTTCCGGAGTTCTGCAGGTCACTTCCGCTCAAGTTCTGAATTTTAACAGGAGGTTGGATGGCTTCGCAGTCATTCGACAAAAAGGTTCTGTGACAGGAACACCAGCCCCTCACGCGGCTACGTTTTGGGATCAAACATAGACCGCAGGAGTTTCCGTATATAATAATTCTTTTGGAGAAGGTATTTCAATAGTTGCAATCAATTTTTATTGTGTTGGATACTTATTTATCTAAATATTTAAGTAAGCTGTTTAAGATAACACATAATCATGATTTATAAACAAATTTAAAGAAAAATGTTGATGTGCTAAAAATTGTGCTCCACAATTTTATAGGGGTGAAAATTGTAAAAATCTCACAAACGTTCCGCGCAAAAGTTTTGTTGATTTAAATTATTATCCTTCAAGTTAAAATTTGAAGTCCTTTGCAGTTCTGATTTCTGTACATTCGTATATATAAACCTGCGTAGTAAAATAATTTTTAAAGTGTTGTAAATTGATAAACATTAACTATTCTTACTAATAATATTTTATAAAAATTATCTCGTTAAAAACTTCTATTTTGATAAAGGTGATTCAGATAAATTAACTTTTGGTGGATTACTTTTAGAGCAAAATGATCATCTGAAAATAATATTTATTTCTTAAGGAAAGCGCACTATTGTTGAGTTATGTGCAAACATTTATGATTTTAAACAAGATTAAATTTTTCACCTACGTTTGGTTCAGTGTTGTTTGTTTGAACAGTCCTGCCTCTCTGTGTGGTGCTAAATTATTAAAAAAAAATTATCCAGTTAAATAAAAGATTGTGGAATGAAATACGTAATTTATTGTGTGTATGTGTTTGCAATAACAGTGGTCCTGGTTCGAACCTCTGCAGGCTCACTGCTGGACATTTGCAATGGGGTGGATGCGGCGGAGTTTTTCAGTCGATGGTCTTTTGGTTTTCCCAAGATTCTCTCGATTACCCACGCTGTAAAAACCCTCTTTTTTTTGTAAATTTAACCGAATAATAATCTAATATTTGTACATTTGTACATTTATATGAAAGCAACTGTATCGCCGAAAAAAATATGTTCGCATAATTTTTGGGTTTGGATTCTTGCCCGTGCATTTATGATTTGTTGTGTCCCAATATCTAGGTACATTATTGAAAGTTATGTGTAAACCATTCTCCTAAATAGCTTTCCATGTAATAACTGCGCGCATTAATAAGCATAATAAATGAGTATAATGTTTGAATATCCTTTTATCTTTTCCATGGTTTGAAAAAATTTGCCTGTATAAAACATCAATAAAAAATTTAAATTACGCCCCAATGTTCGTAAGCGGGACAAATATTCAGTATTGTTTTAAAAAAAAACTTTTTTTATATGGAGAAATAATTATAGCAGATCATTTTACGTATTTATATATATTTTTTTAGTATTACAAATTATTTTTTGTCACCTGATTTCCAAAGGAAGCTTTTGTAAATGTACAAAAACAAATTTTCTGTGCAGCATGCTTGTTTCTATACAGAAACATAGCGTCTCGATTCAGAGTATTATTTTTGCCAGAAACTGCATTAGTAAACGAAAGTACAAAAAAAGTGTTTAAAAAAAGACAGCCTGACTACAATGAATCCAAACAATCCAAATTTATTTATTTTTGTGGTTTTAGCTTGTAAAAAATTAATTCTTTTGTAATTGTTAGTGTGTGATCATAAGGGGGAAAATCCAGTAATTGCAGAATAAGAAATAAAATGGTCATAATTTCAAAATTAAATGCAGAATATATTATCTATTAATATTATAAGCGCGCTGCGATGTTTATAGCGTAACGCCGTAATGGGAACACGAAAAACCAAAATAAATTAATATTACTAATGACGTCATAGTATGACTTTCAGGAACTTCCTGATTGGCTGAAAACTCGTGAATGCTACTGAAAACCGCTCTTGTGTAAATTATTGTTTGCAATGTACGATTCTAGCTAGATTGACTAACTGGAACTTGAACTGTTGTGCATAATACTTTTCTGTGCTTACATTGATTGTATTTGGGCCTTAAGTTTTTTCAGCGTCTGTAGATCAGTTACAAGGTTTACAAATTATGTTTACGTGCCAGCAATAGGAGTACGTCCAAAAAAAAATTTATATGGTGTACACACGTGACAGAGTTTGTGCGGCACGGATGTATTTCCCGCCGTGGTCGCGCCTTCGAACTATCCTCCTCTCGCGTAGCCATTATTTTACAACATAAATTGGCGACCACGCAGAAAGCCTTTCAGCCAGCAAACTACTTTCTATCAAATACGGCGGCATAACCTGCCCCTCCTCTCTTTCTCCCCACCCCCCACTTTTCCACCTCCAGCAAACACTTCCCCTACCTCTACCCATCCCCACCCCACCACTGGCACTCGCCGTATATGCGCCAACTTTTCTTTCTTTCAGCCCCGCTCGCACAGTTTTATTGCGTTATGTACTTAACTATTAGCCATAACTTTCTCCCCTTCCCCGCCCCCCCCCCCCCCTTCCCCGGCAACACGCAGTTCCTTCCACCCACTTCTGCCCGTCCTCTTATCCGCTCCATTGCCCATCCTTCCTCTGCTCCATTTTTATGCGATGCCATTTTTTGATGCGGGACCTTTTCTCCGCTCCTACAGCGCCGATAGGTTTTTATTACGACCCGGTTACGTACTGTTTCACATGCCTTTTTTTTCTTTCTTTTTTATTATTCGGCTTATATTAAGTATTGGTTTTTAAACCTGCAGTTTTTCACTTCCGCTCGCTCGTTCCGTCACGTCTTCGCAACGGCCATATCGAGTTTAATGCCCTCTCGCTGATTTCAACCGATCGTCCTACCATGACGACGAAAAGTGCAAAATCTCGAGAAATTGCCTTGATCTGTATTTATGTTTCCAAGGGTTGCATTCGGTGGCTGTATTATCCTAAGCTGGTTAGAAGTATATTTTTTTTTATCCTGCACGCACTCTTCAGAATGTAGAGCCTAGAGGGTCGCCGTGTTATTATATAAATGCGCCGACGATTCGTAGGTTTTCGGGTGTACTTTTAAATTGGTGGCTATGTTAAGTAAACATGAAAACGGACCCAAAGAAAATTAAAGAATTACTAAGGATTTTCCCGTTACTAAAGTTTTGTAGAATCTTCCAGTGGTTTGAAGGAACTTTAGATTAATTCAATAAATAATTATTAATACGCCAATTGACTGAAATATTATTAATTTGAATTGATTAGTGTGAACAAATAAAATACGATCATGTGTTACACAAGGAAGTAGAAGGAATACCCCGAAAAAACCTTCATAGCGTAGTCACTGCTGACATTGCTATAGAATCATTATATATTAAAAACTCATTCTTATTTTGGTTTTGTTTGTATCTGACGGTGGGCTTTCAGCATTAGATGTTGTTGTACCAACAAATGCTACAGTTGAGACACGCAATGTCAGCTGGGTGGGAGAGGGGGGGGGTATACCTGTGTGTGGCCCGGAGCCTCCTCTTTCCAACGGGTCGTCACCACAACGCCGAAATACAGTAACGCCAAAAAATGTACCACAACCTAACCTAACCTAGGCTAGACTAACCTAGCCTAACCTAACCTAATCTTACCTTACCTAACCTAATCTTTGTGGCAGTCCTGCAATGGCATTTTTCGGCGTTAATGTATTTCGTCGTTGTGGTAATTCGGCGTTGTGGTACACAGCAGTTTTCTAGCTGTCGGCGTTGTAGCCAATTTGGCATTCGGCGTTATGGTTTTCGGCGTTATTGTACGTTCGGCGTTGTGGTATTTGCGTTGTGGTCCGTCCCCCTTTCCAACAACACCTGACACCAACACGTGCCTCGAGTTTTTTTCTCAAAGAAACACCGTCAAGAGTCGATCGACCTCGACAATCTCTCTGCGCGGACACCCGAAACATCACTTTTTTTTTTTCTGTCGTGAGTCGAACTGGATGGAAATGACGGAGACCACCCCAGTTTTGAACTGTTAAACGCTGCTCAAACCATCGTTCACCTTTTTTTTTTTTTTCTCGAATCCACCAACCCATACTCTCACTATGGAATCTTCTCAAGGTCGTGTTAGCGAGCTGACCAGACATGCTATGAAACGACACCGCACCTGCGTCTCCGAGGCTAATAGTGTGTTTGTGATAGAATGACAGTATCATAATAAGAATATTAATTATATTTTAACATTTTTTTTTCTATTTTAAACAATATTTAATATATTTTTTTATATTATTGCAATAGTTTATATTAGCTTTGTTTGTACATCGGTAGTTAGTATTGGTCGATCTTAAATAGTTAGAGACCTGAAAAATTCGCGGGTTCATTTCATGTTATGCTAAAATTTAAATAATTATACCTTAGTGCTGCTTCTGCCATTGGTCCACTGTTAATCTGGAGGACTGAGGGCCAATTAGAGACCCTCACTCATAGACGTGTCGAATCACAGGCCACCCAGTCGAGACGACTCACAAGTCAGCAGCCAATGAACAGTTGGCATTTGCCCGAGTGTGTGGAGGATATTGTAGTCTATCCTAGAGGTCACTGAACCCGCGAATTTTTCCGGTCTCCATAAATAGTGCATCCGCAGCTTTCATTTGAACGTGACCCAACTGTAGTACGAGACCTCCAGCACTCCGCGCCGGAAAAGGGAACGAGTGTGAACGAGGAGTGATGCGTGTCGGCCGAGTCAGCACCCCCTGGGGGGCGCGCCGCGGGCTCCCGCGGGGGGCTGAGGGGCCCCCAGGAAGTAACGACCCCCGCGCCGACTCCCGGGGCGACGACCGCCACGCGGGGAAACTGCCGCGAAGAGTGGAGAGCCGTGTCGTCGTCGATGTTTCCCCTCTCCCGGGAGCTCGGCGGGGCCACTTTGCATGGCGCGGGTCGTCCGCGGGAGTCCCGAGGCGATGACGTCCTCCGTCGCCGAGGCAGCTACACCGGCCCGCTGTCCGCGGAGCTACAGACAGCGGTACCTTTGAATATATACACTGTATAGAAGTCGCGAGTGGATAGGATTTACTCCACGTTTATTCAGGAGCGTATGATGAGCAGCTTGGGAACTTCACCGCGTGCAGTGCGCCGCCGTAACGCCCCTGTATCGCCTTAGTTGTTATTTACACGTTAGAGCGCTGCACTGTCGCCCGCTGTCATTCCCCCGCAACCCCCCCACCAATCATTCACTGCAGCTCAAGGGTCGTTCAACGGGAGGGGGAAGGGGTGTTTGAAGAGTTCGACACTTGTCCGCCAGGGACCACCACAAGTCGATGCCCTAGAGATGGTGGCGATTGGCGGCGGTGAATTAACCAACTACCTCAAAACCGTATTAGAAATTTTAACCTGGGCTGGCGACTTCTATACAGTATATATATTCAAAGGCGGTACGGAAGGTGAGCCCACGACACCCTATCGACCCCTTGACACATCCCAAAATCCGGTGCTCCCCCACGTACAATCTCACAATCGGAATAAAAAAAAAACTATTTTGTGAGAATTCATAGACAAGAGACCGGAAAAATTCGCGGGTTCACTGACCTGTAGGATGAACTCCACAGTTCTACGTACACTCGGTCAAATGCCACCCACTCATTGGCTGCTGTCTTGTGAGACGTGCCAAAGTAGCAGCCTGTGATTCGATAAAGCTTTGGTCGGGTGTTTCTCATTGGCCCAGAGTCCATCCAGGTGAGTTGTGAGCCAATGGCAGAGGCAGCACTGAGGTGTATAACTATTTGTATTTTAGCCTATCGCGAAATTAATTCGCGAAATTTCCCGGTCTCTATTCATATATTTCCCACGATTCTAGAAAAGTCTTTCAACGAACACAAATAGGTACCTATAATTTCACTTACGATCACCTAGATGTGCAAAAACCCCTACTTCCAGTGATTAGTTTTTTTGCGAGCACTTATCTAGTTTACCAACCTATTACTTTAGTTTCAATCACATACCCTCCTAGAATGAAAAATAAAAAAAAAAATTGGTTGTCTGTAAAGTCGGTTTACGGACGATAATTTAACGTGACAACGTCATAACAAAACATTGATGAAATGATTTAATACTTTTATGAATAAAATTGAATCATTTTTATTTTAATAATAAAAGAATAAATACTTGAAATTATACTAGTAATCAGATTTTTAAAATGTAAGAATAATATTAACCTTTATTGCAGAAATTGTTGTTGTAATAAGCAATGAAAACCACATTTAACTTTTCACTTCACTTTATAAACAGTCGAGTGGAAGAGAGATAGATGCAGCGCAAGTGTACAGTGTGCGTAACGGGACACCGCGTAACGGAACAATGTGCGTAACGGGACACTTTTTTCGTGCGTGCAGCCGGCGATCATCGATTTATTAGACGTTGTCACGTCAAAAAAAATAAGTACGAAAATTCGCGATGATTTTACCTACACCCCACACTTGACCGGCAGCTTCTGGGGCCTGTTCGCCGTCGACGTCGCCCGTCTATCGCCCGAGAAGCCATCTGTTCCGACGGACGATCTTCGAGACGTGCGCGGAATGGCACCCGTCGAAAAAAAAAAAAAACACGCAAGAAGGTTACTCCTTCCCCTTCTCTTTTTTTTTTATTAATTAATTTTATCTGGAAAGCTTCCCGAAAAAAAGGCTGGAAGAGTGCTGCATGGAGGGGGAAGGACGCCGTCACACGCGCTGACCGAAAATTGATGGTCCGCTAGGAGGACGGACGTCGGAGTGTGCCGCGATAAGATTGCTCCACCCTGGGGCTGTCCGTGATGTGCTTGCCGATGACAGGGGTCAGGGGTCAGCTGCCACTCGGGGCAGGGGCGGAGGGGGGTTGGTTGAGGGTGCAACAGCTGGACAGGAGGGGCAGAAATTGCCGCCACTAGATGAAAATCATAAAAAAAAAGAAGTGCATACTTACGTACGCGGGTTAAAAAGTTATAATACTTTTTTGATTGAAGACACTGCACCTTTTATTATTATTTATTAATATTTAATAACAATTAATTAAATAAATACTCAGTATTGAATATAAAACTTGCTATGGAATAGTGTTAGTTGTGTATGCAAATAAAATCATTTTACTACCACTGAGTTTTTGAGTTTTGAACCACGCTTATTAACCCCGCAATATAACTTATTAATACTACAAAATTTAATACTAGTATTAATTAGATGTTTTAAAACTTGAAATTACAATTTATTATTATTATTTAAGTTTACCAAATATATTCAGAGTAGTTTCATTTGGCACTCCAATACGTTTGGTATGTCCTCTAATTTTTATGAAATTGACTACATGTGGATTTATGCTAGATCAACTGTTCGTGAACGATATATTTAAATTAAATATTTATAATAGGTTTATACATCACGCAAGTTCATGTAAGAATTATCAAGACGGACGATGTCATGCGATGTTTAACGTCTCGGGTTTAGAGCACTAAGAGAAGGGTGGGGGACGAGATGGACAGAACATTGTATATTGTAAAGTTGTTTATCGGCAGTATCATCCCGATTGAAGTCCAGGTAAAATATAAATTCGAAACTAAAAGCTTATGTTTTCACAGAGAAAACACGGATCATTGAACTTTCTGCTATGCTTTAAAGAAGCAAAGTTATACTATATGAACGGTTGTTGAAACCAATGTGGCGTCTTTCCCTCGAGGCGCATAACCACCTGACGTTCTGTTTTCAGTCACTGCTGTTTCAGCTCTCCGGCCCACAAGACGTGCTCAGATCCACCCAGTGCTACTCATCCACGAGAGTTTTGACTTCCTCTTGCTTCCTCTCCTATTGACGTCAACTCGGAATACATTACCCTGACGCTCTCCGCTTCAGGAGCGGAAACGGGAAAGGTGCGGCAGAGGAGGGGTGTCGGGAGGGTTTGTGGGAACTTGCTTACAAATCGCATTGCCGTGTTACCCCGGCCTTCGCTTATCGGGACCACGCAGACGTAGTGTCCTCCCTTCACCGCCCTTTTTCTTTTTTCTTTTTACCCCCCCGCTCCTTCTTCCTTCCTCCTGCTCCCATCCTTCGCGGGCCGCTAGTTCCATTCCGCTTCCCACCGCCTTTTCGTCCGTGTAATCTCGTCTCTCTTCGCCCGCAGAATTTACTCAAGGGATATTGTATGGAGGGTTCTGAATGAAGAGGGGGGTGGAGGGGGTACTCGTGAGAGATGGGATGGCAAATATCGCATATGCGGTCCGCTCGCTGCGTGCGCTTATTCCGTCCGAGGAGGGAAACGCGAAGAATTGCGGTGCCGTGGAGTTGGTCGACGTGGGAATCTTTGTTTCCATGCCTCACGACACTCGACGCAATCAAACCCAAATACGCTAGCAACTGATATCAGACAGCTCCACGGTTTTTGTGTTTAAAAATATGGCGTTGTCGTCACGTCAGTCCGACAGATGGCAGACGGTATGCCCGGTACGAACCATGGAGGTAGAAATCTACTTCTTACCTCCATGTTTTGAACAACGTATCTGTTTAATACATGTGGCACCAACGTTATGACAACGAATATAACTTTATTTTCCGTTAGAATAAAAAATTATTGCACATATTTATGGGGAATGATTAATTTCCGGACCTTCAAATTCTTAAAAAAAAAAAAATTGGTTGTCTGTAAAGTCGGTTTACGGATGATAGTTTAACGTGACAACGTCAGTCATAACAAAACATTGATGAAATTATTGATCCAGAAGAAAAGGGAATATCATATTCGGCCTGAGACTGAGCCGTAATAGGCTTTGCAACCAAACCATTTAGGCATTAAAAATATTATATTCTTTGAAGAATAATTTTTTTTTTTAATTTTTCTATCTTTTGTATGATAAAATCTACCTCTGCATACTTTTATGAATAAAATTGAATCAATTTCATTGAATTATCACTATTTTGTATGGATACAAAGGAGTGAAATTAAATGTATAATTTAATTAATAAATTTACTTTTATTTGCATTCATTAATTCATATTTATTACTTTTGAAATGTTGCGTGCGACGTATTTATTTTTACAAGTACAAAAAAAATTCGCAGCTGCCGAGATTCCAACCGATAATCTTTGATTTGTCATCCACGCTAGCCACACGACCACGAGTCCATTTTGAGAATAATAGATTCAGATGGTGTAAATTAATATTATTCCACGCACGATATTTGTTTGAATTTCTTTTAACTAGCATATTCTGTGTTGGACTCGAAATATTTACACGCTCGTGGGCTCATAACTATAATACGGTGTGTGATTTAGTTGATCAAATAATAACTCATGACAAATAATTACCAATTTCAAACTAAAGCGTGAAAAGTATCATACCAGCAATAAATATTTAGTTACACAGCTGAAACAATACTCATACAACACTGTTTAAATATACTGATTTACTCTAGTAATTAAAATAATACGTACTTGTAAGAACGCTATTTCCTTGCGAATATACTCCCGTGGCGCGGTGCACAACAATAACCTCGAACCAGTACGCCGCCACGTGCCGGCCGAGTTCTCTGTGCCGTCCGCAACATACCAGAGAGATGCCACGCATGTAGTAGGATATATATACACATAACACAAATTTTTTTCCCCTTCTCAAAACCAGGCTAGCTGGCAGCCAGGCGGGAAACGACGAAGTCGCCCCCTAAAGATCAGTACCCAACCAAATAAAGTTTAATGCGGACAAAAAGTCCAAGTTCCCTCCCAAACTTGCTAAGTAGTGACTTTCTACTCTGTCCAACTCTTCTTCCAGAACCATCCCTCTGTTCCCGTAGCCAACCTGCTTGCTATTAATGCATGAATTTTGCATCCCGCATGTCAGTGCCCAGGGTTTTCCCTGTGTCTATGCAGGTTTTACCTGGGCCCAACTTATCTAGTTTTAACTTAGAATAGTCAGTGAGGGGAGTTAGTCATGGCTAAAACGTTGCCATGGCTGGCCAATCCCCTCCTAGCACATGATGCATGGTTCATAACCTGCATGCTTAGAGCGTATAGGCTTCGGCCTGAGACGCACTTAGAGTCTTCCCTACCCAGACCCCTCCCAAATACACTTAGTAATTAGTTAGGTTAGGAAAAAAAAAAACGGCTAGGAAAAATAAAATTAAATCGGACATCTCTGTTTTGTTGGTATAGAGCTGTCCGGTATTAGTCTGTAGTGTGTTTGATTGAACATTACATTAGCATATTTTATACCACTAATATTTCCGTTACAATTTCAATTATAATACATCGTAGGATCCTCGGAGACCGTTAAACTCTCTATTTCAATGATTTAAAATATAATTTTTAAAACAAAATATTACACATTTGTTTCGTATATAAAAATCCTTGAATAAGCATTCCTGTCAATTTAGCTAAATCATAAGAAAGGAAACTTAAATAAATGAACCTGTATTTATTTCGTGGAAATTTAATTTGCTTATTACCTTTGGCATGATTTACGAAAATTAATGACAAGACACCTATAGAATAAGTGCACGGAGTTGGACTGCACTTAAATCACTACGATCCCTTGAGATTAGTGTGTCACTCTTGAAATTTTGAGAATCAGCCAGGTTTAAGTCTCCAAAACATTTTGAAATTTTTAATGAAGTCGGTGGACTTCAATATTTTCTTAAAACTTTGTGAGTGTTCGTAACTATGTATTTTATTTTCAGTTTATGTGATAGTTTTTGGTAAAAATAGTACCTTTATAATATAACTATTTTGTAGAACTTTAAACGCGTTATGTAGATATCAGTTACGTTAAATCCATACTATTCTATTTTATATTCTATATATAATACTATTTTAACCAAAATCAAAGGCCGCATTATTTTCAAGTGTAGAAAAAACGGTTATGCGGGGAACCAAACCCACTCTCTCCTCGTCACGAACTTGGATTAGTGTTTTGTAAACCCCGAGGTTTAGAGAGTGCCGATTACATAGGACGAGTGAACTATTTTCGCGTGAATTGCATTGTACCTATTATTGGAGTGGAACATTTTTAAAGCCAGTAGGGTAAGTTGAGTTCAGCGCGTAATGAAAGACCAAAAGTTCAATGCTTCGGAAAGGTACATAGATTATTATTATTTTGATATTATATTTTTTTTGTTCCATAATTAAGGGTATTAATGATGTAATGTGAATCTATATTCCTATTCAGATAAAAGTGAAATTGATGAAATGGAAATAAGAACACTTATAAATATGATCATTAAAATATATTAGTTTATTTATTTATAATTATTTATAATAAGAAATAAAATCCATTGATGAGATATGAACCCATTAAATAGAGAGTAATTGAAGACTCTCTGAAGGTTCTACACCATGTTTGTTATGCTTTATTGAAAGAGAATTTTTGTAACATATCAGCTATCAAATTACTTTCCGAAAACACAGTTGGCAGCACTAGTGCTCGATGATAAGTTTGCATTATAGCACACTTGCATACTTGAGGAATTGTATAGGCCTACTTTTGCTCTTCATTTCTGGCACACATTCTCGTACACTCACAAACCTGTTGGGCAGTCCCCTCTTCCTATGTATATTTTTATTTTTTCTGGGCTCGGAACTTAACCTTATACTCCAGCTTACAGAATTAATACTTAAGTATGGTGGGTGATACCACAGAGGTGAAGAAAATGTTTAATCTGTGGTGTTGATGACTCGTTGAAACATTTAAAACTAATTTATACAAAAACCCTTGAACACTAGATACATTAAAATAAATGAGCCAACGACAAATAACTCCTGTTCCAGATAAACTGTAAGGGATGTGTTCAGTATGCTATGGAACCCTAGACTATGGTATACTTGTAGGAATGCAGTTAGAAAAATAAATAACAAGAGAATTATGATGAGAGAAACAAAAATATTTAATGGTGGAAGATTTATTATTTAAAATTAAGAGCAGTCTGAATGAAAATATAGTTGTGAAGGTGGAAATTGTATATAAAATGACTATAAACAGGAGGCAAAACACAGCAAACACTTTCAATAACGCAAAACACTGACACGTAAAACCAAACACTGCTTACTGAAAACCTTGAAAATCTTATTTAAACAGTATTAAGATTAATAAACATGAAAATCTTACAATAAATTTACAATTCTCTTTGGTGTATGACGTAGTTGAGGATTAGTAGAAAATTTATTATATGTTACAGGCTCTGAGCAAAAAAAAATATAATTATTTTGAATATTTAAATTTTACATGTGATCAATCCCTTCTGGAATCTAATTGTAGAAAAACCCATTGGGAGGTACGGAGGCACAGATAAATTACAAATGTTTGTAGATGCTTTAATCCAGTTTAACTTCAAAGAGATAGTTTTAACGAAAACAGAAAATGATAGTTACTTAAGGCACACTGCATTACTCAGTAGAAGCAATTTTAAATCGATCTGAAGGACCACTGAGTGTTCGGAAAACGTACTTCTCTTTAAAAACAGCCAAAAATATTTGATCTTCGTTCCAAATAATGTTTAAAGGTTACAAAGTTTACATGACGGTACAGTTCAAGAATTAATGCGGGCGTAAAATCACTTTTAGTATAAGCCCCTTGCTTAATACAATGGCGACGCTATTTGCTTATGGCGTACCTTTTATAGTAGTGAAACTCAAGTCAATTTGCATCTAAAATGATTTTCTTAGTACCAGAACAACTTTACTCACTATCGATGTCTGGGTCGAGATGCACAATTTTACATTACACCATATAAGCAACTATGCAAGAAAACCATATTTTATAGATTTTAATCACCAAGGCGTTAGGCCTCAGCCTATACGCGGTAACGCCAGAAAAACTTCTTTCTTAATTTTTAATCTACTTCCTGTTCCGGTGCTGCCGAATCCCGTGAAGACCCTGTCTGGGAGATCCAGAGCAGCATCTCATGGCCTTCGGTCACAACAATAGTGTTAAATCACAGGTAAGTAATAGCTCGAAAAACAATAAGATTTCAAATAAAAAATGTGAACAGGATGAAACATACATGAAAAATCAGTAGGACTTCCAACAATGCATATGAAAATAAGTTCATAATAATAAGGTTCAAAATACTTATTATAAGTTCTTGTTTTCAGGTTAGACCTATAGTGTTTTTCAAGTTGAGGTAAATCAACAATAGCGTGCTCGTAAAAATACATTGACACGAGAGAAGGTTAATTCAAACAATAGGAAAGTATATAAATGATACTGTAAATACATTTAAATAAGAAATAAATGTCTGTACGGACACTTTGTGGTAGTACACTGTGCGCTTATATACTTGTTTAAATTATGTTATGTACCCTACACTTTTCACATCCCTGTATCTGTGAAGTTTCACTTCTAACGATCGTGGCCTGCCAAGCACCATTTTATTATTATGGGTTCACCACGTCTAATAAATGCTTTTAAATGTTTTGTTCATTAAAAAAATCAATGAAACATTAATATTGTAGTTACATATTAATCAGATTAAAATTTAAAAAAAAAAAAAAACATCACTGACCAGCCGCAGTGATTACACTGAGCAAGTTTGACAGCTAGACGTGAATTCGAAGGCAAGGATCGTGCGTAGGAATTTTCACAGACGAGAGAACCAAACATCCGATCGTGCATCTTCGTTTGTTTTTTTTTTTTGTTTTTTTCGTTGTAAATGTGTTGATAAAAGGATACTAATGATCAATTAGGTTAGGTTAGCTACATTATAAATACTTTAAAACATTGTGGACGGTTGGTTTGGTTGGGATAGCTACATTAAAGTTACGGAAAAAGAAAAGCTAGCATGAACTTCGGGTTTTGGCTCTCTCGTCTGTGAAAATAAGGCTTCCCATCGAGCGTAGTGCATGAGTGTGGTGTAGTTGAGGCTCGAAGTTTTAGCTCCTGGAGGGTCGGCCACCCGTCGCACCGCTGGTCACGTGACATGTGACGTAGTGGCTGTGCTTGGCGACACCAGCTGAGCCGGAGCCCAGGGTCTCCACAGTTAGTACTTTCGTACTAGATCTAGTACTTTTATAACTTTTTTAGTGGTTTAGTACAGATCTAGTACATTTTTCTTTAATATAATAATATTATTGTAACTCCAATATGTTTTATTATTAAGCGTAATTATTTTTAAAAAACTATGGAATGTATGTGTGTGTGGTGTAATATTTAAGTTCGAGCATTGCAATGTCATAATAACTTCCTAAATTGTTAAAAACCATAACAAATTATATTTTAGTACTTTTTTTTCTAATCTAGTACTTTTTTCTCGCCCAAGTTGGTACGAAATATTTTTTCCTTGTGGACACCCTGCCGGAGCCCCAGTCGACGCAAGGCATCAGACGGAGGTAGGTGGCACCCAACTGTCGGTCGTCGAGTGCAGTGGTAGCTACAGGTGCAACTTTACGGTAAGTATTCACGGCATACGGTGGTTATGGTTAGTGGTTATGCAGGCAATTTTTTTTAAAATACTAATCGTAGCTTTTTATAAGTACTTAATCTGGAAATGAAACTGTAGGAGTTACGTCGTTTGAATTACTCAACTTAAGGGAAAAGTATAGATATAACTTGTCCCAACGTCTGGTCTGAATGCTGTTAAAAAAAAATTTTGGGCACAGGTATGCCATTGATGGTTTATTTATACTGTATGCCACGAGAGAAACCTTAAGGACGGGCACAAAGAGATTACTTGCTGTTATAATTTAAAACTTCTAAAGATCCTTGACATAAGAAAAACTTGTGACATAACAATGCATTATGATTGCAATCTGGATATACGGGGAAGTACACACGCAGGGCCGGCGCGTCCATAAAGGCGAACTAGGCAACCGCCTAGGGCGCCAAGTAGCTGGGGGCGGCGCAGCACGACACATAACAGCTGATATAAAATGTTTGATTATTGAAACTAGATTAAAATGGATTTTTTGTAACAGATTGGAATGTTTATATTGATATAAGTTATTATTTTAAGTCCACGGTGACCTGTTTATGATTTGTAATAAGTAAAAAAAAAAATACCTAAGCCTGCTTCCATTTGATTGTTGACAAAATCTTAGGCTTACGTGATGTATTTTGAGGCAAAAAACAATTTTTTGGGGTGTCCGGCCGGGGGTGGGGGGGAATTAAGGTTTTTCGCCTAGGGCGCCAATTTACCTTACACCGGCCCTGTACACACGACATAATTTGTTTGTATTGCGATGTTCAAGTTTTTGTTTGGCCATTATCTTTCAACGTACTAAATTAAAACAGCAGGTATGTGGGTGCCTCAGGATCCATATAAACACGATCGTGACAGAAAAAAAAAGATCTTGGACAAAACAGCGACGTACAGATGAACGCAGCGACGATACTAATACTAAAGGGCCACTTGCAGAGTCCCGCCTCAAAACTCCGAGAATTCTCCGAGTGCGAGTGAAGTGTGAGTGGAGTTCGAGATAGAATTGGATGATATTACTCGAGATTTCTCCGTGCGTTGCAGAGTCGTCAAATGGAGGTTCCTCGAAGCCGAGTGCAACTGTTACCACACGCCCACGGGGAAAAATATTTCTCTCGATGTTCACCGCCTTGTAAATGTAATTTTTGTCTTTGTTATGTTGGTGATTTCATCGGAAATATTAATAGAGCTTTCCCACTTTACTCCTTGAAATTTGAAAAATGGACCCGATGGGTATGAGAAAGTTTAATGCTGAAGAAAAGGATCTATTGTGCAAGCTAGTACAAAATCATAAATGTCTTGAAAACAAGCGAAGCGATGTCACATCAGTGACAACAAAAAAGAAAGCCTGGGAGCAAGTTGCATCGGAATTCAATGCGCAAGAATTCGTGCAAAAGGTAAAGTTTAGGTTCAACAAGGATGCATGATAAAATATCGTCAGGTTTGTACGCAATTTTATTCATTATTTTCATCGGTGTTTAGAACTAAAGTATCTGACATAATGTTTGTCTAATGTCCTAACTTCACACTACAGAAAAGTATGTTTGTAAATTAATACTGTTTTTTTTTTCAAACATGTATATGCTTCTCAGTGGCGGATCCAGGAATATGGTTTGGGAGGGGCTTGACCCAGCTGAGGCTAGGCTTTATCAAGGCAAACACTAAAACAATAGTGGACCCAGATGCTTTTGGAGGGGGCTTGAGCCCCTTAACGCCCCCCCCCCTCCCTCTGTATCCGCTACTGAATTGCTACTGGCGTTAAAACGTACACTCCTACATGTATGTCAGTTTAAATTATAAAAATCGTTTGATAACCCAAGCTGTGACCAATTATTTTACTACTACACAACTGAATTGAATTAAACATTTGTCAGGGTAATCATTCCGTATCACATATCCAAGTTTACTCCTTGATCTTGATGGCATGATCATGTGTTACATGATGCTTGAGTGTGTTGAAAGAGCCTGAAGATAAAAACCTGGGTGCCACACTACAAACTATCTCGGGGTCTTGTGGGAATAATTTTCTTGATGTGCATTTTACAATTATCATTATAATGCTACAAGTTTGTTTTGTCCAGGTTCCTTCAGTGTACTAAATTAAAACAAGCATCATGTACCTCAGGAACAATATATACGGTACAAGATCATTCCATCTGGATCAAAGAATTAACTTTGATATATTACACTGAACGTTTACTCAATAAACATTTATTTATTTGTTATTATTTCAGCTTTAACTTTTAACAATTAAGTATTAAGGAAGGTGGACACACTAAAATATGTAGTGCATATTGTACCTACTCTAGTCACTATTTTAGGAATTTATGCTTCTTTTGTTATGGTTTTATAGCGCACTTCGTTGCAACTAAAAAAATGCTGGGAGAATATGAAGATGAGGAGGAGGAAGGAGCTGGCTGCAGAATCCCAGTACAGAATGGGAACGGGGGGTGGACACTTCATCCTCAGCAAGCCTGCGGTGCCAGCGCTTGATGCAGCAGTGCCTCACCTAACGGAAAATCTTGGTTTTCTCTGGGACAGAGATGCTGTTGCAGTGGAAGAGGCAGCTGCTGCAAAGATCACTGTCCCAGAGGAGACTGCTGTGGAAGCTGTGCCTCATGATCCAGCTCCTGCTACTTCAACTGCACCAGTCCCTCAGACTTCTGCCCAAGGTAACTATTTGAATATTGTATTGTATCTGTTCTCACACTTAATTCAAAAGTAGCAAAATGTCCAGTGTACTGACAGAAAACATTTGAGAAATTAGAAAATGGTGGTTTGAGTACTAATTATGCTTGATTGTTCTGCAGAACACAATTTTTCATTCCCAAAAGTAAATGGTCAGGATAAATACATTAAAATGCCACATATTGAATTCAGAAATGTCTTTAAATCATGATGCTAATTTAAAGTTATGTATGTAATTGTTTTTAGGCCACATTTCTTTTCATTTAACTAAATAAAGAAAAACATTTACTTGACTTAAGAACCGACACATTTTTATTTAGATTAGATTTTATATTTCTCGCAGATT
This sequence comes from Bacillus rossius redtenbacheri, assembly GCF_032445375.1. NCBI lineage: Eukaryota > Metazoa > Arthropoda > Insecta > Phasmatodea > Bacillidae > Bacillus > Bacillus rossius. The sequence goes on along the minus strand of NW_026962011.1, from coordinate 44,510,018 downwards.
CCAGCATTCACTGGGAATAACGAAAACTCAACTTTGCAATGATACATCCAAATGATTTCAGAATCCAATGGAAAATAATGGTTTAACAGGTTACAAACTCATAATATCATGCTCCCTGATGAACTAACACATTCCTAAGGGTAGATGGCAAAATAGTTTGTGTTGGTTGATTTTGCAAAAGCCACTTATTGTAAGTGATACCAAACAGAATATTGTACAAGTAATGGGAAAAAGAGGGATAGTACACAACGTAGTGTATCTATTATTATTATTATTATTATTATTGTTTATGTAAAATTTGGTTTTTGTAGCTGAAAATGTTTTGTGTCTCTTCCCTTCTCGTATCTGCCTGCTATGCTTGTATTTATGACTGACACCATCAATTTGAAGTCTGGTTACAAAATTACACTCTTTATAATGCATGTTTCAATCATATTTGATTAATACTACACCCAATTCACAGACTGAACATTTATATGCATTAGTTGAATTCTATCTCATTTGTGCACTTAGAAATTATAGGCTGATGATGTGTAATTTTAAATAATTAACATTTATGTGATAGAATCTTCAAACCCAAACCATAAAGGTGAATACTATTATTGGTAGAGACCTGCAAAATTCGCAGATTCATTCGGTGATAGGCTAGAATTCAAACACATATACCTCTTAGATAATTTTGCTATTGGCTTACTGTTCATCTTGGCGAATCTCAACCAATTATAAACCCTCAAGCAAAGAAGGATCGAATCAGTCAAACCAGCTGAGAAGACTTAGAAGTCAACAACCAATGAACGTGTGTTATTTGCCTGAGTGTACAGGGGTATGTGCAGTCTATCCTGAAGGCCATCGAAACCGCGAATTTTGCAAGTCTCTACTAATTGGCATATCTCAATAAACTTCGTAATTTAGAGGCAAAGTTGTTAAACATTAATCTCACAGCAGATTATATTTTGTTTCTCATCCTTACTAAACATATTTGCATTCTTTGTATATTTCAGAAGACCCAGCTTCCGACAGTTCTTGTGAGGATGTTGCTCCTTCTCTTCAGCCTCGATGCTCTACTACAGCTGCTAATTCATCCATCCCACACTCATCCCGCAGGAAATCATCATCACGTACAGCTGTAGTAGAGCAGGAGCTAGACTTTCGTAAGTCTAGTTTCGCGAGGAAGGAAGAGAGGGAGCAGGAGATTCACAAAGAGTGATTGGCGGAGGCTGTGTTTCTTCGGCAAAATGCTGAGGAAGAGTGCAGGCGAAAGCAGGAGCTACACGAGCAAGAATTGAGAATAAAAGAAGATCAAAACTGTCAGGTCATGAGGCACAAAGAAGAGATCCACAGGCAGTTTCTCAAACACCAAGATGAGATCCATAGAATGGCAGTGAGGCACCAAAAAGCGCTGAATCTGGCCCACCTCAGGTCGTTGCGTGAGTGAGGTGTCTGCCCCACCAACCAGCGGACTGCAGCCAAGCAGCCTTCATATTTCCCAGCATTTTTAATCTCCCAGGCATTAAAACCGATGTGACATTGCTTCCTATCTTGCACAATAAATGCTTTTCTTCAGCACAACCTTTTTATATTAGTAGGAATATTGCAACACAAAACCTTTATTTTGTATTTGGGTGTATAATTTTCAAGAGTCAATTGCATGCCAAATAACGTAGGTATATTATTAATAAGTAAAATATTACATACAAAGCAGACAATTGTATTGTTGCTTTAAGAATTTCACGTTTGTATTAACAATGGTAATTAAAACCCAACAACTTATTTGTAGCAGACGTAGTATTTTTCATATATTATTTTTCATCACACTCATGAGTCATCAACTTACCTACCCAGTGGCCATAAGGATGTTTCACTTTACATAAAGTTGGTGAATGGAGCATTGTTAAATACATCCAACAATGTTAACACCATTAAGGGAAAATTGAGAATAAGTCAATCTTCACTTGGGAAACATAATTAACTTTTCCATCCATTTGTACATTTATGAATTTTGTTTTCGTTAAATGTATCTACTGATATTTTAGTGTTGACGAGTACGTTTCGGTTATTTCAGTGTTATCAAATTTCAAAGTGAAATCTCGTTCCTAGTTATTGATACAATATTTTAATTTTGTGCTGGCAGCAAAAAGACATTTATGAGTGACCTCATGGACAAACAAGAATCATCCCTCCTTCCTCCTCTCCTTATTGTCCCCGCCTTTTCCCCTACTCCAGTCTTCTCTCTGCGCATGCGCTCGAACGTTCGGTCGCCCTGGTAGTTGCAACAACTGTTAGACGTCCTTCTTATTTCAGGTTTGAACGAGGTAACATGTAAATAATTGGTTAGCAGGTAGTTCGCCGTGTCCGACGTGTGTGGGCAGCACGAAGGTTAGGGTATGTGATTAACTTTGGATTAGGTTTTTCTAAATTGGTTGTCGGATTGCCTTTGGAAATTTTGTTTGGCTTTTCATTATCATTACTTACGTGTAGGAATCATTTGCGTAATAATGTAGCTCCGTTGTTTTGATTGGCTGTGTTGCCTTTGACCAGTATTATCACTTTTTAGATCAAGTTTAATTTTCACAAGTGTTCAGGTTAGGTCGTCATGTGCAATATTTGTTGTAACCTTTGTCAGATGCGGTAATTGTATCAGCCTTCTCCTTTTTGGTATAAACTTGACCAATGTATTAATTGCTCTTGATATCGCTCTTGCATAGTTGCAATCGTATGTATGAATCTAGCAATTTATTGTATTGCATGAATTGTTCAGTATATTGCATTTGCATGATTTAAAGGTTAGTCATGACTATTGCGACTGTACGCACGAATGTTCTTTAGTGCTGTTAAGCTTTGTTTGATCATGATATGCAGGAAACTTTATTGTATTGCATGAATTGTTCAGTATAATTAAAAGATGAGTCATGGCTATTGCTACTGTACGCACTTGTTATTACCGCTGTCATTTTCATAGTGGCATGTTACTTGATTTGAACAAATAAATTTGTTGAACAAAATTGTGTAAATCCTTCGGAAAGTATTATTTTGGTAAGAGTTCACATGTCCTTCATTCGGCACCTTGCTTACTTAATGTTCTATTGCTGTTTCTATGAAGTTCTATTTTTCTATTAATTGGTAAATACTTTTACTAATCCCCGACGTTGGTACAATTTAACTCACACTATTGATACTACTATAATTGATACAGAGTATATTGCTACGGGTCACTACAGTCACTTAATTCTAATTGCTGCACAGTAATATTTGTAAGTTATGTTGTCTTCAACTACACATTGATACCACAAATAATATGTTAAAATCTTAAAATAGCAAATGTACCTTTAAATTTATCAATGTCAATAACTAATTTAACCAGATGTACCATACAAAGCTTAAAGTAATAACAAGTTTTGCATACACCCAAATAATGAAAGGAATGTGGTATTGCCTGCTTGTTTTATTACCTAGTTAACTCATGGCTCGTACCCTTTTGTGCAGTAAAAACTACTGTGTTTTAAGGACACCTATACTTTATCTTCACCACTATAAAGAGGTAGAAAGGTTGTAATATCACAAAACCTTTAACAGAATAACAAAGTTAAATAGTTAGTCTAATGATTAATTTCAGTGATTAACCCCAATTGTACAAAATTCTCTGATACCACACATCAAATCTGAGCATAGTGTATATCTACAATTTGTAGCCCTGGTGTTTACTTAAATCACCACTTACATTTACTTAATAGGTTCAAAGTTAGACAGCAAAATGTGCCATTTTGAATTTAAAGGTGATCAAAATGAACAATGAATTGGAGGTTTTGTTATACATAAACGTTTTTCACTTGGACCACAGCACTTATGAAAATTGAAGGACTTTGAAGTGGCCCTTAAGAGACAAAAGTATCTCCTATTTATGTACAAATATATATGTATAATTATAATAAAACAGTGTGTGCTGAATCACAAAATGTATGAGCCAGAATGTGTTACAATAACATTACAGGTTTACTCAAAGGGGTACAAAGCATATGACAAGGTTTCTTCCAAAGCCACGTCAAGAAACGCACATTAATATCACATCCCGTAGTTCAAAATCCGAAAGAAAAAAAACCTCACAGAAAGTGAACATTGTCAGATGCATACTGAAAGTAATAAACAAAGTAGCTGTATGTGAAATATGCATGTAATGTACATGTATGTGTACATGAAATGGTTTAGCTGATGGAAATTACATACTGCATGCAATATAAATTAATGTTTGTGGCTGAGCGTTTAAATAAAAGTAACAATTTAAATAAATAATAACATGCATAGGTGACCATAAAGTATTTTGTAACCATATTATAAATACATATATAGTAGCAGTGAATATCAGAGCTCAAACAGATATGACTAAAGGTCTCCAGAGAAACATCAGACAGAAATGTACAAGAATTATGAAGGGCTTTTAACACTGTGTACTATGTTGTGATTTGTGTTAATAGTATTCAAATATTAAGATAGTGAATAAAATTAACAACTTAAACATTGTTGCCACAAGAAATAACATACACTACACAATCAATTTTATATATATATACTATATGTATATATACACACATAATAAATATATTATAAATATATATTATATATATAAACATTAAAAAGTTATAGTTCAATAGGTTGCATAACAATATTTCTTGATATTATCTTTTTTAAATTTTATTTATTTATCCATTTGTATTCCATTGAGCCTTCTTTTGGTAGAAACCATAAAGCTATGGAACATGTCATTTACATATTTACAGCTATACATTCGTTCCACATATACACAGTTTTACATACACATATAGTTCCATATATACACAACTTTGAAGTAAAACAAATAGTAACAAAGTTCCTTCAATCTGAATTGCAAATACATTATTTTTTTTATACACACCCATAGACAAGACATGCCAAGCAATTTCTTATATTTATTAAGGAAAAATACATTAAGCAGGATTTAGGGTATTAGGATATTGTTGTTAGTCATTGTAGCTATAAAAGGGAGTCTGGCTGTTCCAGAATGCTTCCCCTCTTTCAGCAGTATACTCCATAAATTCTTTTAAATTGTAAAATGGATTGCATACAAGTATATTTTTTATGGAAGCTTTATATTTATCTATGTTGCTGATTTCCATTAATTTGTAAGGTAAGATATTAAGTAGTATTCTGCCAATGTGCTCTATTCCTATCTCAAATTGAGTACTGGTGTGTTGTATGGGTCTCAATTTATTGCATCCTCGAGTATTATGATGGATATCTTTGCTTCTTTTAAATTTGGTTTGGTGTCTATAGCAGAATATTAATGTTCTGTATATTTATTCATTTGTAAATGTTAGTATTCCTATTTGTTTTAATTTTTGTATGCAACTAGATGTTTTTTTATCTTTAAGACATGATTGTATGGAAATATTCATGATACACAGTTTTAATTGTTTTTAAATCGACTAATTCTACAAGATACCTCAAGACATAGCAGGCTGAATTTAATTGTTTTCGCAATATTATTTATGTGTTCCGTAAATTCTAATTGCTCATCAATATATACCCCTACGAAATTTACTGAGTTAACCTGCAAGATATTGTTTCCATTGAATTTTATGTCAAACTTGTTTTCATATACTTTGGTCCTATTTCTGAATTTAATATAATTAGTTTTAGAGAAATTCAATTAAGGATGGGACGATTCCAAAATTTTCGATTCCGATACCCGATTATCGATTCCTTAAAAAATCCTTTGATTCTCGATACTCGATACTCACCTAGTTAACTTATATTAAATAATTCAAATTCTATTTGCAACATTTTTTTATCAGCTTTCAATACATATATCATGTAGCATACATCATAAATTCATATTTATCAAATTTGAGTACACAACTAAGTTATTAACATTAACTCATATAAATGTTTACATTATTAGAAGTTAATGGCTCATATGTCAAAGGGGTCAAACTAATCTAAAATTTGTTTTGTAATACGGAATAAACTATAAAATAACATTTTAAGCTTTCCTTGAGCAGTATAAATTATTTTCGTTAATACAACTTGCCTAACTTAGAGAAGGGTACAAATTAACTAAAAAAATTGTGAAATGAAACAGTAACAAAATTAAGCAACTAGAGAACTAGCAAATGAAAGTGTTGTACTTGATTGTGGTATTTCAGCATTAAGTTACATTTAAGAAACACACACAAATTCATTCGTTGTTATTTCGGCGTTGTGGTAATGACCCAACAAAATCTATAAAACACTGTTGACCAACTAATCATCATCGTCACACCATTCGAAAATGAATGTTTGTTTACATTTTCCTGCTTTTTGGCGCGTTTTAAAATGCTTGTGCTGCCACGTACGGCTGGGTGACGAAGTACAGAGCCTGGTACCTGGTTCGCCCGTTATAATCTGCTTGATACTACGACGCTGTTCCAACTATATGCCAGCGCCCCCGGCTGACGTGGTATGGCCACTCACGTAAGGCTGTTACAAACACCGTTCGCCCAATCATCTGCTTGCTTTTGTATTTATCCGTTGTCGCTGTTCCAAGCTGTCGTCAGTGCCCCGAGCACTAAAGCGTAGGCTTTAAAACTTCACCTGCTTGTGATATCTATCCAAACATTATGCCGGGAAGGAAAATAAACGCCGTAGTTTTGCGTATGTTTACACTATATTTTTGGGTTTAACATTATAACGTGAGCGTGTGTAAGCTTTTGTTTGCTTTAGTGCATTTATGATTAATGTTTAGTGGCGGCCATGTTGCGGTGTTTACCAGTGACGAGACAAGTCTTTTACACAGTATTTAAATTTCCTGTAAAAACATTGCGATTTCGCATTTTAATACTAAATTTCGTGGAAAAACGCTGTTTTGTGGCGATTTCGCGTATAAACTGTATTTTACGGTGATTTCGCGTTTATCGTCGTTTAATCGCGATCACGAAAAGAATACGCAGTGATAATATTTTTATAAATAATGTTTGTACTTTGACTTGTTTATAACATCGACCCAAGTTTTAGATATTGTTTATTTGGGGAAATATGACTGTTATATATGCGTCTAGTCAGTCATAACCCCACTCAAAGAGTCGTTAAATAATTGTATCTGACAGATTTGCAATTTTGTGAAATGATTTTATTTTGCTACATGCGGGAATCGACTTTTATCATCGATTCTCGATTATTTAAGTAGAATCGGTAGGTATCAATGAAATTGGGAATCGGTTTTCCCATCCCTACATTCAATACAAGTTTGTGGTATGAGAACCAATTTTTCATCTGTTCAATGGCTCCGTTGGTTTTCTCCTGTACTGATTTTGAAGTTTCCCCAGTGATTATAACTTATGTATCATCTGCAAAAAGGATAAGCTGACCTTGGTCTATTGGTAGAGTTGTCATTTATATATATTAAAAATAGTAATGGTGCTAAATTGCTGCCCTGTGGCACCCCATCTCTGACAATTGACCAATTTGAATATTTCTTACCAATTACATTTTTAATTTCTACCCTCTGTTTCGTTTCCTTCAGATATGATTCCATTAATTTGTGTGCTGTGCCCCTTATGCCATAGTGATATAGTTTATCTGGGAGAATTGCATGATTGACTAATTCGAAAGCTTTGGATAAATCACAAAAAAGTCCTAATGATAAGGTATTATTATCCAGTGCATTTAAGACTTTATTTATGAATTCATTAATGGCTGCTGATGTTTTATTTTTTTGGAAACCATATTGACTTCTTAATATGTTGTTATGGGTAAAAATTGAAATAATTCTTTTATATGCAACCCCTTCAAATATTTTTGCAATTATAGGTAGGATACTAATAGGCCTATAGTTTCTGGATTTGTTGGGTTACCTTTTTTATACAGAGGCAGGACCCTATCTAATTTTAAACAATCAGGTACCACTCCTACCAATGCTTCATTAAAGATAGCTGTAATTGGTTTTGCAATTACGTAGGTGTTTTTAGACATTTTTATTATTTTGTTTGATAAATCATAAACATCTGTAGTGTGTGTATTTTTTAGATTACTAATAATGTTTATAATTTCTTGTTCTGTGGTTGGAAATATAAAAATAGTTTTTGAATTTGGCTGGCACTTGGTTTTTAAATGTTCTATAGCTTTCGTCATCGGTTCATTGTTGTTTGAATTTAAATTCTCACTGATGTTAGCGAAGTACGTGTTAAATGCTGAAGCAATTTTTTCACCTTCTTTAAGTTCGGTTCCTTCAGCCTCTAGTTTTTTTAATGCAATCACTTTTAACATCTGACATGCCTGATTCTTTCTTTATAATACCCCATGTGGTTTTTATCTTTTTCCTGGCTTAGGTGAATTACTTTTTCTAATTGAATCGTTTTAGCTTGATGTAATGCCTTTCTGTAAATGTTTTTGTAATTTTTGTAATATTCAAGGAAGGAAGTGCTTACTCCTTGTTTCTTATGTGGTGGAGTATTTTTAAATATTTGCTGGAAGTTTGTATACCTTTGGTAATCCATTTATTATTCTTGTTCTGGTTATTTAGTTAAATGTTTTTTGTTGGGAATGATTCATTAATGTATTTAACTATTGTACTTATTAAGGTAGAGCATTTTTGAATACACTTAGCATGTTAAAGATATCTAGCCAATCCTCTGTTTGTAATCGTTTAATAAAGTTTTCTTTTTATTTATTAATGCATGATTATAAAACAACTGTAACAAGGAAAATGTTAAAATGTAAAATCTTTGCTTTTGGCATTGCATTTAAAAGATTTGTAGCTGTACTTTTGTATTTTCATATCTTTACCCTTCATGTCAAAAATAAAAACATTGTAGACAAATATTTTTATTTTTTTGAAACAAACAAGGGTAGTTCAGTGGTAAACCACAGGACTCTCATTCCAAAGGACCCAACAATACCTAATTGTTAGAGACCTGCAAAATTCAGGTTTCAATGGCCTTCAGAATAGATTGCACATACCCCTGTACACTCGGGCAAATAACGCAAGTTCATTGGCTGCTGACTTATAAGTCGTCTAAGCTGGTTTGTCTGTGATTCAATCCTTCTTTGGTTGAGGGTTTATAACTGGTTGAGATTAGCCCAGATGAACAGTAAGCCAATAGCAAAATTATCTAAGAGGTATATGTGTTTGAATTCTAGCCTATCACCGAATGAATCTGTGAATTTTGCAGGTCTCTACTAATTGTTTCTAGTCTTTTACCAAAACTGTCAGTAATAATCAGGAGTGGAGGGTCTTCAATGCTTACCACAAGCCTAGGCAAAGTTTGCCAACAATTTCCCTGAAATGTGTGTCTAAATAACATGCAAAATCATTAAATATTAAATTATCTTAAATATGATGTAATTTCTGAATGTATGAATGTTCCTGGTCATGCCCACCGAGGATGATGACACAACAGAATCCCTGCAAGCCCACTGACTGCTCTGCACACACAGCTGGCACACGAAGGGCTGGAACTCCACATTGCCGCTGAGGGGCAGCACCGAGCACTTGAGTGGAGCTACTACTGGCGACAGCAACAGGAACTGCAAAACAATCAACTAATTTTCAATTTTCCATTTGGAAACTTTCTTACCCAACACATCAAGAGTATTTCAATCATGAAACCAGTTTTTACCAACTGATACCCAATGTTTCTTGCATAATAGTTGAATTCACAGTTTACTACCTATTTTCACCACACCTGTATATCTAAATATATTTTATATTACTTTTCTTTCTTAAGATATAAACCATTTTAACTAAACAAAAGTAAAATGAAATAAGATCCTGCAATACAATCCTATATCATAGGTATGTGAACAAAATGAAACTTGAGACAAAATAAATATGTTTGCACAATAATACTTTTAACAAAACATTACCTATTTCATCAAGTTATAGTACAAAAGAATCGAAAAGAAAAAAATATAAACAAATGTACCTCTTTACGCAAGACATATGTAGAGAAGGCTGCATTATTAGAAGGTTCATGTAAAATTTCTTCATTTAATTGACATTTGTTTACAAGTGAAACAAGTAAAAGAGAAACTTTTTATGTTGAAGGAGAAGAGTAAGAAGCAACAGAAAAAGAAATCTTTACTAAAAGATTCTTCAGAAACTGATGATGAGGAAGAAGATTGGGTGCAGTCAGGGGATAGTCTTGATGACTTCAGCCTTATTGGGTCTTCTGACAATGAGTGTGATAATGACTTACTAAATATTGAAAAGGGAGACTATGTTATAGTATCCTTTCCAGGGAAAAAAAAGTGTTACAAATATGCTTGCATAATTCAAGATTTAAATGACACAGAAGCAGAAGTCATGGCTTTGAAATCTTGTACCGATGCAAAAAAAATTTTCAGGGTTGTTGAATCTGATGTTAGTATGGTCTCAAGGTCTCAAATCTTGTATATAAATTACCCTTGCCAAGTATGGTTAGTTCAGGAGATCGTTTGAGATATCATTTCAAGATGACCTTAGATGTACAAGGCTAGAAAACAATGAAAGACACAATTTTATGTTGTATACTGAGTGGGAATCATTTTCTTCTAAAATAAATCCTTAATCTGTTTTAGTATATGTATAATTCCATTATTATTTAATGTCTTGTGTCCATTTCGGTTTAACTTTTTAATTTAGTTGGTCAACTGTATACTAATGTAGTCAACTAAAACATTTTACAAGTGTCAACTTCTGGTACAGTAACATGTCAAACACTGGTACGCAAAGAAATTGTGGGTGTCTAATACTGGTGCATATGCATACGCATCATAAAAAAAATATTGTTGTGATGTTGATTTAACTAAATCAGATTTCTAGATGGTATATTGTAAATAAAAGTTTAAGAAATTATGAAACATGTCACAACTTGGATTCGCTTCATTAGTCTAGTTTATTCATTTAAAATTTGGAAAAACACTTCTTAAAGTGTCTACTACTGGTACAGTTTACAACCATTTGAACGCCGCAATTTTTGTTATTTTGCCGTGTGTTCGTGAATGTGTAATAAATAAAATGGTCAATTAGGTCAGGTCAGTTACATTATTAATACTTTCAAACTAAGCGGACATAAAAAGTAATGTGAAATAATTTTAATGGCTGTTTAGTTTTAAAATATTTATAATGTAACTGACCTGACCAAACAAACCGGGACAAAGGATGAACAGCGGGAACTAAAATGGTCGATTAGGTCAGGTCAGTTACATTATGAATACTTTCAAACTAAGCGTACATTAAAAATAATATGATTTAATTTCAGTGGTACTTTAGTTTTAAAGTATTTATAATGTAACTGACCTGACCTAACAAACCCGGACAAATGATGAACATTAACTCACGTAAATTTTTTTTGTTACTTATTACTTGCGCAACAATATCCAAATAAAAAATAAGACTATAAAATTGGAAACGTTAAAAACCCACCTAAGTTTGAGGCGGGTACATTTCCTTTGAAGGAAATGATGTAGTCGTTCACCTACGTCGCGATACCTCCAACGGAACATTAATAAATAAATAAATAATCACGTATTGGTTCATTTGAATACTGGCCAATCACGGAACTGTCACGTGACAAAATTGTCCAATAAGAAAAATAGATACTCGTAAACGAGGAACAATGTTGATCGCCGCATGAATACACAGGTATTGTGATCAAAATTAAAAAATTTGATATCTCCTAAAGTATATGGAATTTCTTATCTCCGCCGGTTGATTTGATAAGAGGAAGTGAAAGAGCATAGAATAAAAGTATTTTCGGAGTTTTAGCATTTTTTTTCGCATATGCCGCGACTCTTCATATTTACCAAATTATGCCTGTGCAATTACCTCGAAACATTTTTTTTTTAAATTAAAATAAAATATCGTAACCTTGAAATGCAAACTCTCATTGGTTCATTGGTTGCCATCTGTTATGTTTATGTGCATTGTAGAAGCAGCAGGCACGAAATTAAATGTTCCGGGAGATCCATTTCTGTGCCATTGTAGATCGGGCCTAAATGATGAAACGGAATTCGATTGGAAAACAGCCTTAGCAAACAATTAACAATTATCTGAAGGAATTAGTTTTGGTATTCCATATCCAACTAGCCAGGTTTACTAGAAGGATTTTTTTTTTCTTTTTTTCTTTTTTACATTTATTGACAAAGGTTTTAAGCTTCGTGTTTATTTAACCTTGATAACGCAAACATCAAATTCTATGTTAATCATCACAAAGCACAAATTATAAAAAGAAAAGTTATTAAAAGTTCTAGCTGATTATAACTTATATGTACGATGCTCCGATATAGTACAAATATACAAACAGTTATATTTAAACTTACCAAAACAACAATTAATGAATCACAGAGCGCCACAGAAATTATAACAAATACTATAATCGGGACAATATGGGAAACTAAGAAATACGCCATACAAGTGATGTCAGCGAACCTGGCGGCTTGGAGTGTACCTACGGTTTTATAGAATGAGTTTTAAGTGAGAAAGAATAATTATTGTAGTGGCATCTAGTGGCGTGGAGTGGTAAGGGCGCGGTTACACAGGTCCCTGATCTACTTCAGGTGAACATGTTTAAGTAAACACGTTTGCAAACGCGAAAGAGTACGGTTAGGGCGCGGTTACACGGGAGTCTGAACAACTTCAGGTGAACATGTTCAGCTGTTGAGTGCGGTTACACACAGTCTGAACATGTTTCGTTCGAGGCCATTTCTCATTTAACTTAAACAGGTTGGCAAAGTAGTTCAGATCGACATATCTTCTACATTAGCCTTTGATTGGCTGGTTAGAATATAAACAGTCTTTTGCAGAAATTCTAGATGGAAAGTGTTTCTGGCACAAGTTCGAGTAATATTTTACCGAATGCAAAAAAAAAAAAAAACCAACAGATAATTATATATATTTTTTAATTTATCCTGACCTTAATTTTCTTAAAACTGAGATAGGTACTCTCGCTCAAAAAATAATAAAAAATAAGTTTAAAAATTTAACTGTGCATGTTTGAATTCCCGATTTGTAAAAAAATATTGAGCAATATGTAAACACATTTCATTTCTGCTGATAATGCTGTATAAACAAGTGAGAAAATCCTGCGTTTTCTGGATGCAATTAAAAAATAGAGATCAACAACACAGTCATTCGTTGACAGTAGACAATCGGTTTTAGAGCTAAACACACTTTTCAGCAACTACCGTGTAACCGCACACTTTCGCGTTTGTAAACGTGTTTACTTAAACATGTTCACCTGAAGTAGTTCAGGGTCCCGTGTAACCGCACCCTTAAAACCGATTTTCTACTGTCAACGAATGACTGTGTTGCTGATCGTCTCTATTTTGTATCCAAAAACGGGGGATTTTCTCACTTGTTTATAAAGTATTATCAGCAGAAATTGAATGTGTTTTCATATTGCTCAATATTTTTTTTACAAATCGGGAATTCATACATCATGCACAGTAAAATTTTATGAACTTATTTTTTGAGAGAGAGTACCTATCTTAGTTTTAAGAAAATTAAGGTCAGGATCAATAAAAAAAATATATATAGCCTATATATAAAATTACCTGTTGATTTTTATTTTGTTGCATTCGGTAAAATATTACTCGAACTTGACGTCGTCCGACCGAAGGCCACCCTAAAGCCCGACCTGCAACCGCCAGTATCAGACCCCACTAACGGAACGCGCCCTTAGCCATGACCCACCCGAGTCAGACGAGCGCCGCGGAACATAGGTATTATCAACGCCTTTAACTTAATCGGTAAGACAAACCGAGTCACGTACACGGTAAATTCAATACACTTTAAAGAGTACGCCACTTGGAATTAACAACACCGTGCAACACAATTGCGACGCAGGAGTGCCCGGGTCACTCACGTGTAGTTTTTCACTAAAACAGCTGTGAGTGCTCCTCTTGCGGCCTTCAGCCTGATTTCAATAGTGTAATATGTGACTTAACTAAAACCGCCCCAAATTAACATTTATCATTCGCCACTGGAGCAGTCATCAAGCGACGAACAGTCTCCAGTGTGACTCTGATAATTCAAACTTATTTTATACAAACTTGTTACATGTCATTTCTAATATATATATATATATATATATATATATATATATATATAGACACCGCCGTCTATATATATATATATATATATAGACACCGCCGTCTATATATATATATATATATATATATATATATATATATATATATATATATTGACACCGCCGTCAGTGCTCCCTCTGAGAGCACAGGCCGTTATGTGTCCTCAACACCTGATCAGTGCCGTGCCTCAAACGCGCCCGTGCGTGCAACATAGTGCAGTGACTCGAACGGCGTGACGTCAGTCACGGCCTCCTACGTGTGCAAAGCGCCCGGCCGGGTGTGGCACTGCACAACTAAATAATTTGTTCATGCATTCGATAAAACAAACAAAAAATAATACTTGTAAAATAACTAATAATTAATGTTAATTCAATAATCATTTTGTAAACTAGTATCATTCACAAAACTGGCCGAAATCATCTTCCCGCGCTCCGCAGTTTCCCGTGGAATTTCCCCCCTCCCTGGCCACGGTGGCCAGGGAGGTTAGTCAATCGTCATCGGTGACTCGCCAGGGCCGGCAGCCCCGCGCACGGTAAGCACTCACCTTTCGCGCCAATTCATCATTAACTACAATAGGTAATTATAGTCAAACAGTTTCAACAGCTTCCCGGTCGGCCCTAACAGGCCGTATGAGATTTCGTACGGTCTTTAAATATAATGTGTGGCTCGCCACCGAGCCTTTCTTGTGATACGTAAGTTAAATAGGCGACCCGCCGTGGCGCCTGCGCCTCACGCTATCAAAATCCCCACGGAGAATTAGTTCATCGCCCACGCGGGGCGGCACTGCGCCAAACGCGAGAATAAGTTTACGGACGATTCATCAACTGGGACGTGCGACGGTCACGGACGTGATATCCCGCCGGATTCCGCCATGCCCGTACCCAGCATAACGTGGCCCTCGCCACCACGCGGAGTAGCCGCCATTGTGTAACCACCTGTGTGGGACACCAGGACCTAATCCAAACCCGGGAGTAGCCCTAGTGACTTTAGTGTATTGTTTCAGTGTTTAGTAACTTTGTGTAACCCGCCGTAAGCGTACTTCATATCACACCCCGCCCAGACACTCTCGGGCGCAGAACCAGGCTTGCCGCTCACCTGAGCATTCATTTCGCCACTCACCGGGTAACTACCCCTCATAATGTACTAGCCGCCGGGCTACTGGACGATCGTAACGAGTACCACCAAGAGAGGGTGGTGTAGGTTGGGCATAGGTCGATGATGAAGCGGCCAGTCGCTTGAGCGTGTCAAGTGTAACGTGTGCGGCGTAATAAACCAGTTAAAAGAACGTGTGTGTTTTCTTAATACAGCATCCTGGGAGGCCATAACAGCCCGGGGAGCCCTTTGCCGACGCGTCCCTGCCTGCAGCCACGAGGCCAGAAACCCCGCCCTTGAGATCAAAATTAATCAAAACATTTCTAATTCACGTAAATTCAAATCAGGCAGCGGGGACGGCGTCTATATATATATATATATATATATATATATATATATATATATATATATATATATATATATATATATATATATAAAGTTAATTATTAAGTTTTATTGTGTGAATTTATAGCCGCTTACATTTTGTTATTAATATAATTTTTTACGAATAACGGAACTTTACAAACTCTGGTGCAACAGGGAGCTCACCCCGCCCCTCGCGCCAGGGCCAGATGCCAGTACAGCGTGACTCGCGGACCGGGTCACACGCACGTCCCACGGGGAGCCATCATCTCTTTGTCTCCACTGAACTTCCTTCTGGTAACTATAGTCCAACCTCAAAACCATTTTTAATCACTCCCCGTGTGCGCCCAGTCCTTTTTCCGGTGAAGGGCCTACCCCAGCCGCGTAAATATCACACTCCCTGCACAACACATTGCACGGGGCAGTGCAGCATACTGCGACTCAAATCAAACTCTCTCCCTCAACCTCGACTGGCGTGAGGACGTAATTTTAGTGTTGGTGCGCCAGACTTCCCAGTGTATAATAACAGTGTACTTTATGTAGGGAAATCGTGTGAATGTAATTGCAAGTGTAACTACTACGTAATTAAATGTCTACTCCGCACACTCTGTGCGCGACGTGAAAACGATAGTACAAAACCGTGACGCCGCCGTCGGTGCTCCCTCTGAGAGCACAGGCCGTTGTGTGTCCTCAACACCTGAGCCAGTGCCAGTGCCAGTGCTACGAACATGCCCGTGCGTGTGTCTTAGTGCAGCGCCTCGAACGGTGTGACGTCAGTCACGGCCAGCTAAATGCTCAAAGCGCCCGGCCAGGTGTGGCAATGCGCATCAGGTATCCAGGGCACATGTAAATCAATTATCAAACAGAAACTAAAACTTTTAATAAGTATAATAATTGTTTTTAATTAATTAATTAATTTATAAATTATTTCCATTCACATAACTGGCCGGCATGCCTTCCCGCGCTCCGTCTTTTTCCTGCAGGTTTTCCTCCCCTCCCTGGCCGGGCGGCCAGGGAGAGGAGTCAGTAGCCATCCAGCACTCGCCAGGGCCGGCAGCCCCGCGCACGGGGAGCATCCAACTATCGCGCCAATATCCACGTTTAGCATCAATAGGTAATTATCTCCGAATCATATTTCTTCAGCTCCCCGGTCGAATTGTCGTGCGGTCCTTAGTTAAAGTGTGCGACCCGACTACGGGTCTTTTAATGTAATACGTAATTATTGTGTTTCAAGGCAGCCCGCCGTGGTGCCTGTGCCTCACGCCTTAAGATCTCTCCACGGGGAGTTAGAACTTTGCTCACGCAGGGCGGCATTGCGCCAAACGCGTAACTCAATTTACGAACGCCTCAATCCCTGGTACGTGCAACGAACGTGAACGAGAGACCACCCTGGGTCCCGTCGCACCCGTTCCCAGTTAAACGTGGCACACGTCACTGCGAGAACCAGTCTCGCGTCACGTGACCATCAGAAGTCCAGGAGCCGAATCCATTCCGAGCCCGGGATGCGCTCATAATTATTTAGTGTTAATTGCCATGTTAAGATTAGTGTGTGCCGTCATTATTACGTCTATGCATAATTAAGTGTTATTTGTAAACTCGTGCAGACATTAGCGGATTCAGATATCAAGTGTATTACGGACTATCACGTGCCAGGCACCAGTCCTGCCGCGTCCAGCCCCGCCGTCACCGTAACTCAGGTTAGCCTGTACCCCTCGCTGGGGTAATCTTCGGAACACTGTGAAACGTTAATCAGTGCCGCCATTCGAGGGCCGTGTGGGCAGAGTGAAGGTTGACGATGATACGACCAGCCGCGTGACAGTGCCTTGTGCGACTAGAAGTTCTGTAACGTGTGTTGCCGAAATAAAATAGTCAAAGTCACGTGTGTATTTTACTAATACGGCATCCTGGGAGGCCATAACAGCCCGGGGGCCCTTTGTCTACGCGTCCCTGCCTGCAGCCACGAGGCCAGGAACCCCGCCTTTGAGACTAAATTTCCTTTCTAACATTTTAATTAACATAATTTTAGGACAGGCAGCGGGGACGGCGTCAACCGTGTACGTTATTTGCAAACCTCCCCAATCCAGTTAGGGATCAGCGTCCTATGCTGTGTAGGGCCAGTGGGGCAACAGGCATTAGGGACCCCTAACATCACGACAACCGCCGCCGTTCCTAATGGGCCACGCAGGGGCCTTCGGACCTCACGACCCACCTCGTGGCTAACCACCGCGTTAGCCTGGCGTCCTCCCGGACACGTTTCCCCGCAAGAAAACAGCCTTCCCTCTAGGAACACCACCGAGTCTCGAACACGAGAACCGGGGCGACGGTAAACTTGTGCCAGGAACACTTTCCATCTTGAATTTCTGCAAAGGACTGTTTATATTCTAAACAGCCAATCAGTGGCTAATGTAGAAGATATGTCGATCTGAACTACTTTGCCAACCTGTTTAAGTTAAATGGGAAATGGCCTCAAACGAAACATGTTCAGACTGCGTGTAACCGCACTCAACAGCTGAACATGTTCACCTGAAGTAGTTCAGACTTCCATGTAACCGCGCCCTAACTGAAAAGCAATGCAATAATTTGCTTCAGGCTTCGCCAGAGCTAACTGGCCAGAGTTTCCCAGATTGTCATATTACGATATTTGGTTAAGAGAATTTATAATTACATTGCCAACATACATTAGTTGAAATTACCAAAGTGTCAGTTACGATGTACATCAGAGCGTTGACGCCTTCTGCCTTCTGCCAAGGTGATTTTGAGGGTGTGGAGTTGCATCTGGGCGTCAACTAGCAATAATAGCTACGCACTAGTGCGTAGCCGAGACTCTTGACTCAGAGCGTGACGTCACCACGTGGCCAGCAGGCAGTAAGGGTCGTTCCGTCAGAGTTACCCCCGGCTGTTTTAGCCACCAGGGACGCTATACTACGGGCGTTGTAACAAATACGCGGGGGCTCAATTCAAAGTGATTTATTGTCAGGCACACTATACATGCGCTGTATCGTGCATGACCCGCTTACTGGGAGCCGCGCTCTACAGGACACATTTCTGATGGGCTGAAAACTCACGCAATTCCGGGAGAGATGGCAAGGGCAGAGGTCGAGAGGCTCCGCGGGCGACTCGCGTCTCGTCTCCTTTGAGGGCGGTAATTAACTGGCGATGGCTTCGACGTCCGCACGACTCCCCAGCCTCGCTCCCGCGAAAACGTGTCGTGTGCAAAAGTAATCCCGGGCCATGCACGCCGCCTGATTACGCTAAAGTCCAGAATTACAATTAATATTCAAGCATAGTCATTACTTAATTAATATTGTTTTTTAGAGTGCTGAATGTTAATTTCAAAGTCCAGGTAATCAGGTCACCTAACAGTACCCCCGTGGTCGACTTTCGTGCGGGCGACAGTCATTAGGCAGGGCAGCCAACGTTCGAGGCATTGCACATCCCTGCACCCAGGTGCGTTCACGTCGCACACGCTCGGGGCGAGGCGGCGGTGCGCCATAGCAGTCTGTGCGGATTCGAGGAGCACTAATGGTTGGCGTCAAATGCCCCCCTTTTCCTGAGGCCGCTATAGTCATCGACACCCCGGTCACACGCATTGCCTCGTTGCACTGAGGCCAACACTGTCTTGGGGGATTGGTCCCGGGGCTGCTGGGTTTTGGGCGAACGGGGGAAGCAGAGACATGACACTGAGGCGGGGTACGTCGGGGTGTGGTTTTTGGTCTACTGGTGGTCGTAGTGGGCGCCAAATGAACTCCCTGAGGTGCCCCGGATTTTGGCGGACTCGGGTGGACTGTTGTGGTCCCTCGGCACTAACGTTCCCCCCTCCCACTCCGGGGGCTGTCTGGTCACCACCCTCCCCCTTGCCGGGAGGAGCAATGGGTACCTTGGCTGCTGCCCTCGCAGCATCCTCTCGTCGGCGCCCTTCGCGCTCAGTGGGACTGCCTGACCTCAGGCCGGTCGGGGGGGGGGGGGGGGGGGGGGTAAAATACCTCGGGGCATGGCTGAGCGGTCATGGTAGTTGGCCCGCTGAGGCATTCGCCCCCTGGGTCCAACCGGTCAATTAGACGCCCAAGTCTCCTTAGCTCGCTCCTCGCACTTCGGCTAAGATGGTGGGAAGTCATGACAGATGACATGGTCGGTGACGTGGGGCGTGTGACTGGTGATGCGAACGGTGACATCGGTGATGGTGCGTGAGCTATGATGGTGGGTCGGCACACGTCCTGCGTGTCGGCGGGTGAGGTGGTGGGTGGTGGGGTGGCTGGTGGCATGGCTGGTGGCGTAGGATGGGGAGCTGGTGATGGGGGTGGTGATGTCGGTGATGTGGTGTCCATGGTGGTGGGTTGGTGGTAGGGTGATTGGCCGACTGGTGATGTGGCATGTGAGGCTGGTGCGCTTGGGGTGGGGGCCCTTGGGCACTCCCTACCCTCAGAGGGATCCTCGGCAGTGGAAACGAGGTGCATGTCGTCCCTGTGGATTTTTGTGGCCCTACAATTTGGGTGTCTGATGAGGTATGTGGTGGGGCCTAGGCATCGCAAGACCTCCCGGGGGGCTGCCCACTTGGGGCTCAGCCCCGCGCAGTAGTTCTTCCTGCCGGACGACAGGTGGTGACACCGGGCATAGACCATCTGCCCTGGCTCCAGTGGTGTTGGGAGAGTGGCTGACTGCGGGGTTCGCGTGGCCAGGAACTGGGTTTGGTGCCGTCATGCCTCTTTCCTTAGGTCAATGGCTGGTGGGTGGGACACTACCCTGCTGCCTCGGCGACCCGCAGCTCGCTCGGTAGGGTGAGGTTCTGACTATGGAGCAGTTCCGCAGGGGAATGGCCGGTAACGGCATTGATTCGCCGGCGCAGGCAGTAGAGCAACTTTGGCAGGTGTACATCCCATTTCGAGTGATCATCCCCCAGGCGTAGGCGCAACTGAACTTTGATGTCCTGGTTGCGTCGCTCCGTCGGGTTCGCCCTCGGGTGATACGTCGGGGTAGTGTGATGCTCAACTCCCCAGCGTCGGCAGTCTGCCGCCCAATGTCTCCCAGTGAACTGGGTACCGTTGTCTGTTAGTAGCGTCTTTGGGTACCCGTAGTGAGGGAACACCTCGCTGTCCAGGAGGGCCACTATCGTCCCTGCACGTGCGTTGGACACGGCGAACGCCTCTGACCATCGCGTGAACACGTCGGTGGTCAACACGAGGAAGCACTTTCACCGGGTCGGGCGGGGGTAGGGCCCCATGATGTCGAGGGCCACAGTATGGAAGGGCTCCTCCGGTCGTTGGGGGCGCTGCTGTTCTACCCCGTCCGCACGGCGTGCCTTGCATTGCTGACTCTGTTGGCAGCTGCGCACATGCACGCGGACATTCCGCGCTACCCCTGTCCAGTGGAACAGCTTTCGGAGTGCATGTTGGGTCTGTTCAGCCCCTGGGTGGCCGGCCAGATCATGGTCATGAAAAATTGAAGGACCCTTGCCTCGCCGCAGGGGGCACATGGATCTGCCAGCTGTCCATATCACCTGGGGCCCGATTCTGCAAAACCCCGTCCAGACTACGCTGTTGGGGCTGAACCCCTTCCCCACACGCGGCCAGGTCGCGCTGTGTGTCGGGGTCGTCGACCTGGGCCTGCCTCACATGCTCCATTAGGGCGAGTAGGGTGGCTGGTGTGTCTGCCTGGGTGGTAGGGTTCACCCGCTGGATGGCATAGAGGGCCGCTGGTGTGGGTGCCGTGGTGCCGTTGGCTGGTGGGTGAGGTGGTGGCAGGAGTGCCTCCCAGCCCTGGGGGTCCTGGAAGACAGTAGTGGGGTCAGGGTGACGGGACAGCTCGTCTGCCAGCTGGTTCTCCCGCCCAGGAACGTGTTCTACGCGGAATGCGAAGCCCTGGAGCATGAGCGCCCAGCGGGTAAATTTGGACTTCCGCCCCTGGGCGGAGTCCAGCCACCACAGACACTGGCTATCAGTGCGCAGGGTGAACGGCCTCCCCTCGAGGTGCTGCCGATAGCGCCCTAGGGCCCACACCACCGCAAGGCACTCCTGCTCGTTTGCATGATAGCGGCATTCTGCGGGGCCAAACTTGGCGCTGGCATACTCGGCCACTCGCCGCTCCCCGTCTCCCCCTTCCTGGTAGAGCACCACCCCCATGCCCTCTTGGCTGGCATCCGTCTGGACGAAGATGGGTTCGTCTGGGTCCAGGCGCAATAGGGTGTGGCACTCTCTAAATCGCTGCTTGACCGCGGTCAGGGCCTGCTCGGCGGCGGTCGTCCACCGGAACTTTGACTTGGGCGATAGGAGGTCGGTCATGGGTGCGGTGATAGTGGCGAAATGGGGTATGAACAACCGCAACCAGTTGAGCAGCCCCATCAGTTTCTAGAGCTGCTTCCTGGTGCAGGGTGCCTGTTTGCTCTCGATGAGGTCGAGCTGGGCGGGAATGGGCAGGCATCCCTTGGCGCTGACAATATACCCCAAGAATTCCAGCTCAGCGGCACCGATGTGACACTTGGGCGGCGTGTCTGTGAGACCGTGTGTGGCGAGACGTTCGAGGACCAGCTCGAGATGGTGGGCATGGTCCTCCCACGTCCGTGACCAGATGATCATGTCGTCCAGGTACGCGGTGGCAAACTCGCCGATGTACCCATCCAGGACGCGGACCATCATGGTCTGGAACATCGCGGGGGCTTCCATCAGCCCGAACGGCATCGCACAGAACTGGATGCGCCGCCCACCGGGGGCCGTGAACGCTGTCTTGGGGCGGTCCTTGGGACGTACTGGGACTTGCCAGTACCCCGACTTGAGGTCGAGAGACGAAAATATGCGGGCGTCCCCCAGCCCGGTGAGTGCCTCAGTGATGTTAATGAGGGGTGGTGGTGCTGGGATGGTGATGTTGACGGGCTTGAAGTTAATGCAAAAATGGAGAGATCCGTCCTTTTTGCTAGCAATGACGATCTGGCAGTTGTATGGGGATTCTGTTGGCTTGGTGACGCCATCCTCTAACATCTCTGTGATTTGATCCCTGATAGCGAGCCGTTCGCGAGGTCCAAACCCAAAGGGCTTCTCGAAAGGGGGCCGGTGTGGTATGGTTGGTATGCAATGTTCTGTGATAGTGGTGCGGCGCAGTAGGTCCGCGGCGGAAAACACCTGGGGCTTTTGCCCTAGACCGCATCAAACATGGGTACATGTACGGGGGGTACACCATGGCGGAGGTCCACCAGGTGGAGGGGCTCGCCCCGCGGTGACGGGGTCCTGTAGTTGAGTCCATATACCGTCCGTCGGCCCCTGGTCCCTACATGGACCCGCTTCCCCCGGACCTCGACTATGGCATCCTCCTGCTCCAACCAGGGCAGCCCCAGGATCAGGTCGTCGCAGAGGTCGTGCATCACTAGGGCACTGGTGCTACTTACAAAATCCCTTATGCCGACCCTTACCTGGGCACGCCCCGTCGTGAACGTGCTGGCCCCAGTGGTGGCCAGCTGGACGATGTCGACCTCCCGCACCAGGTCCGCCTTAGGGATGAGGTGGGCAGCGATGTAGGTATGCTTGGCCGCGGTGTCCACCAGCACGGTGATGGGCTGGCCGTTCAGCTCCACCGGGATGCGGATCAGCGCAACAGCCTCGGGCCCCACTCGGCCCAGCCTGGGCCGACACCCCTGGGTGGCCCCTGCAGCAGCGTGCGGGATTGGCGCCGATGCCAGGTGATCGGCGTCGCTCGCCGGCGACCTGGGGCAGGCCGCGAACGGGTGAGGCAGGCCACCCCTACCTGCGCCAGGTGGTTGAGATGGCAGCTGAGTGGCCCCCGCAGCAGCGTGCATGGACGGCGTCGCTCGCCGGCGACCTGGGGCAGGCCGTGAACGGATGAGGTGAGCCGGCCCCACCCGCACCTGGTGGGTGAGACGGCAGCTGAGTGGCTCCCGCAGCAGCGTGCGGGGGCGGTGCCGACGCCAGGTGGACGGCGTCGCTCGCCGGCGACCTGGGGCAGGCTGCGAACGGGTGAGGCCTGCCTCCCCCACCCACGCCAGGTGGGTGAGACGGCAGCTGAGTGGCCCCCGCAGCAGGGTGTGGGGGCGGCGCCGATGTCAGGTGGATGGCGTTGCTCGCAGGCGACTTGGGGCGGGATGCGAACATCGCGAACAGGTGAGGTGGGCCGCCCCCACCCGCGCCAGATGGATGAGAAGGTTGCTGAGTGGCCCCCGCAGCAGCGTGCGGGGGCGGCGCCGACGCCAGGTGGACGGCATCGCTCGCCGACGACTTGAGGCGGGCCGCGAACATCGCGAAAAGGTGAGGCGGTCCCCCACCAGCTGTGATAGGTGGGCAGGTTGGCGGCTGGGTGGTTCCACGGCGCCGGGGTGCGTCTCTCGGCAGAGCTGGGCTGTTAATTGGGGGGTCGTGGCCAGCTGCGTCACCGCCCCCTGGACGGAGTTTCCCGGGAGCTTCACCTCGCCCCCTCGCGTTCGCCAGACTGCCTCGCGGGTCGGGCACACCGTGTGCCAGTGGTACTGCTCTGTCGCGCAGTAGCGGCAGCGGGGTGGCAGGCTGTCTTGGGCGCCCTGTGTTCCCCCGCGGTGGTCGTCGCGACGCGTCTGTACCGCGCCACGGTGAAGAGGGCCCGGTAGGGGCATCCCCTCCCCCATCGGGGACGGGTCGGTGGGCTGGTAGTTGCCCCTCGGTGGCGGCGGGCCCGTGTACGGCACTACGACACGTTCGTCCTCTGCGCGCGCCGCCCCCTTGGTTGATGGGCTTCCGGGGCGTCGCGACGCCCTTGGCACTGTGAGCTGATTGGATGTCATGCTCTATGGCTCGTGCTTGTGCGAGAAAAACTTCCAGCCCGCGAGGTACTGCTTCGCGCAAGAATGGGCGAAGTTCGGGGGACACTAGCTCCACTATGAAGGGCAGTATGTCGCTTGTTTGACCCCCCGGTGTTAGGCGGCGGTATAGTCTGAGCTTGTTATAAACAAACGTCTACACCGCCTCCCCGTCCCCTTGGCAACGGCTGAACATCTCACTCCGACATGTGTTCAGGGCTCGGGTGTCATTGAAGCGCACCTCCAGCTGGCGGGCTAAGTCCTCCCAGTCTGCGTCGTAGCTGCCCGCCTGGGCCCACCACTCGCGCGCCTCCCCGCGCAGCTGCGCGCTTCCGTTCCGCCGGCTCTTCCCGCGGTATCTGGTGCCGCACGAGGCTCGCCTCGCATGCTCACAAAAATACGCGCGGATTTTCGTGGTTGAGGCCCGCAAACGCCGGGAGGATAATAGGCCCGGTGAGGGGGAGGGACGTGGTAGCTAGCTGACTCCCTGGGTGCCCTCGTGCGCGTCGCTCGCACCCCCCACACAGAAAAAGTCCGTCCCGGATATTTACTAATTCCAGCGCGTCTGCGCATGCGCAGTGTTTAATTGTTCCGCACTGCTGGCATCTCGCTATCTCGCCTCGGTAACCGGGACAGTGCGCAGCGGCTCACTGGGGTCCCGCTTGGGTTCTGGTTTGCCCCTCCGTCTTGATGCATACCGTTTAGCAGGTACAGTACAGGTGAGGGTACTCACAGTTGCTGTGGCTGGTGGTGTGCGGCTTGCCGCACCCGGCGCAATAGCTCTCCATGGTGATGGCTATGTCCGGCCTCTTGACCATGCGCGATCCGCAGGTGTCCGACCCGAGCGTCGGGATGAAGCGTCGGTTGCGGGCGCGGGTAGATCCAGAGGTACGCCCCCTTGCGCTTACGACCGAGCGGTCTTGCCCGCACGCACGCGCCTCGCGGTTGTTTACGCGGCCGCGGCTGGTGACGTACTCTGGCGTCTCGGTGATCTTCAGGCGCGCTCGTTTGTCCTCAGCACGCGATCGGTCGGGGCAGTCTACTCACTCGCGAGGGGCTTGGCGGGAGGGGGTGAGCGAACGATCTGCACGCGGGGGTGGGGGTGTGGTGTGGAATGCGGGAGTGAGTGAGCGAACGATCTCAGAGCGGGAGGGGGGTGGTGTAGCCTGATTACCCCGGCGTGTCCCGTTCCGCGGCACCTGCACGTCTGCGCGCGCTTTCTTTCCCCTTTGTGCTGTCCCTACGCGTAACTCTGCCGGATTTTCTGCGATTCGGATGGCGTTTGCGGCGTTGTTATGTTGCCCCACGTTGGGCGCCAATTGACGCCTTCTGCCTTCTGCCAAGGTGATGTTGAGGGTGTGGAGTTGCTTCTGGGCGCCAACTAGCAATAATAGCTACGTTCTAGTGCGTAGCCGAGACTCTTGACTCAGAGCGTGACGTCGCCACGTGGCCGGCAGGCAGTAAGGGTCGTTCTGAAAGATTTACCCCCGGCTGTTTTAGCCACCAGGGATGCTATACTACGGGCGTTGTAACAAATACGCGGGGGCTCAATTCAAAGTGATTTATTGTCAGGCACGCTATACATGCGCTGCATCGTGCATGACCCGCTTACTGGGAGCCGCGCTCTACAGGACACGTTTCTGATGGGCTGAAAACTCACGCAATTCCGGGAGAGATGGCAAGGGCGGAGGTCGAGAGGCTCCGCGGGCGACTCGCGTCTCGTCTCCTTGGAGAGCGGTGATTAACTGGCGATGGCTGTGACGTCCGCACGACTCCCCAGCCTCGCTCACGCGAAAACATGTAGTGTGCAAAAGTAATCCCGGGCCATGCACGCCGCCTGATCACGCTAAAGTCCAGAATTACAATTAATATTTAAGCATAGTCATTACTTAATTTTATTGTTTTTCAGAGTGCTGAATGTTAATTTCAACGTTCGAGGCGTTGCACCACCCTGCACCCAGGTGCGTTCACGTCGCACATACTCGGGGCGAGGCGGCGATGCACCATAGCGGTCTGTGCGGATTCGAGGAGCACAAATGGTTGGCATCAGCGTCATGCTATTTCTAGATTATGGTGATGTTCAAAAATCAGTGACTATAAATTAGTCAAAGCCGTGAGACACGTGATAAGGTTTACTGTGGTTGTTAAAAGCCGTCGTGTTAATGACAACAGACTTAAAAATTACGGAAGAAACAAACTTGGTTTCTTAAACTGACGTCGTTCGGCCAAAGGCCACCCTAAAGCCCGACCTGCAACCGCCAGTATCCGACCCCGCTAACGGAACGCGCCCCTACCCATGGCACACCCGTGTCAGACGAGCGCCGCGGAACTTAGGTATTATAAACGCCCTTAACGTAATTGGCAAGACAAACCGAGTCATGTACACAGTAATTTCACTAAACTGTAATGAACCCGCCACTTTGAATTAACAACACCGTGCAACACAAGTGCGACGTAGGAGTGCCCGGGTCACTCATGTGTAGTTTTCTACTAAAACAGCTGTGAGTGCAATCCTTGCAGCCTTCAGCCTGAATTCAATAGTGTAATATGTGACGTAACTCAAACCTCCCAAATTAGCATTTATCATTCGCCACCGGAGTAGTTATCAAGCAACAAACAGTCTCCAGTGTGACTAATAGTTCAAACTTATTTGATAAAAATTTATTAAATGTCATTTCTAAGACATATATACATATTAAGTTAATCATTAAGTTTTACTGTATGAATTTAGAGCCACTTGCTTTTTGTTATTAATATAATTTTTTACGAATAACGGAACTTTAGAAACTCTGGCGCGACAGGGAGCTCACCCCTCCCCTCGCGCCAGGGCCAGACTCCATCCAGTACAGCACGACTCGCGGACCGGAACGGACGCACGTCCCACGGGGAGCCATCATCTCTTTGTCTTCATCGAACTTCCATCTGGTTACTATAGTCAGACCCCGAAACCTTTTTTAACTACTCCCCGTGTGCGCCTGGTCCTTTTCCGGTGTAGGGCCTAACCCAGCCGCGTCAACTTAACACGCCACACACAACGCATGACGTGGGGCCGTGCAATATACGGTACGGGCCGACTCCCGCCACCACAGACTTTTAATTAATCACCAAGTGCACAAGAACTGGCTACAGCTAATCGTAGACGTTTCTTAATTTAATAGCGAGCCGCGGTCCACACAGGTAGGCCTGCGCGTCGCCGTTCACCATTACGGGATTAGCCGACTCTAATCAAACACTTTCCCTCAACCGCGACTGGCGTGAGGACGTAATGTTAGTGACGGCGCGTCAGGACGCCTAGTGTATAATTGACAGTGTACTTTATGTAGGGAAATCGTGTGAATGTAATTGCAAGTGTAATTTGCCAACGTAATTAAAAGTTCACTCTGCACACTCCGTGTGCTGTGTGTGAACGACAGTGCAAAGCCGTGTACATTATTTCTGAACCTCACCAATCCAGTTAGGGATCAGCGTCCTATGCTGTGTAGGGCCAGTGGGGCAACAGGCATTAGGGATCCCTAGCATCATTACCACCGCCGCCGTTCCTAGTGGGCCACGCAGGGGCTTTCGGACCTCACGACCCACCTTGTGGCTAACCACCGCGTTAGCTTGGCGTCCTCCCTGACACGTTTCCCCGCAAGAGAACGGCCTACCCGCTAGGAACACCGACGAGTCTCGAACACGAAAACCCGGGCGACGGCAAAACACATAGAAAATTTTGGGAGTAATTTAGATGTGATTCCATAGCAATATTAATGATGTCACTAGCATGCCAGTGCTGATTAAATTACCACCCCAATATTATTATGATGGAATCACAATGCCACGACGACCACAATATGACAAAACCGAATAAGCATCTTACATCATCTCAACACGACAGAATTAATAGAGTTACACTACATTGATTTTAACATAACGAACTCTAATATAGTTGACAGCAAACCTTACCAAGCCAAATGTGTCCATACAATTCAGTATTAATCAGGAGCGGCTACAAGAATACTTTTCTGTAGGGGCTATCTTACAAAGCAAGGATGCAGTTTCAAAACATTACAGTAAGGATCCTATTACACTGATATATATTTATTCATATACATGCATACAAATATGTGTGTTTATGTACATGTATATGTATATACAGTGGTTAAAGTCGCGAGGGGATACTATTTATTTTGCCAATTTTTGGATCCAAAACCTAGGTAGTGACGCCGTCCAGCCGAAGGCCACCCAAAAGCCCGACCTGCAACCGCCAGTATCCAACCCCGCTAACGGAACGCACCCCTAACCATGGCCCACCTGAGTCAGGCGAGCCTCCAATGCCAAGGTATAACCACAGAGAACCAAGGGCTGTGTCTAATTAATTAAACACCTCGACCCCAGTTCATTAACAATCAAACATAAATTAATAGTAACTCCACTATTAATTAAAACCCCCGCCCAAGGAAAGTGCGACGCCGGAGTGCCCGAGTCACTCACGTGTGAACTTGACGACAGTCGTTGTACCCTCCCAGATGTAGAGGCCGTACCTGTCCACCGACGTGGGCTTAGGGGAGGTTTGTCCCCAGTGCACCGTCTGTGAAGTGCTACGATCAGGGACGCACACGCGTGCGCCCTAGTACGTCAGCAGATGTCATGGTGTTGTAAATAGTTATGCTTTTCATGTACATCTTTTAAGTGATCACAAGCCTCCACGAGTGTATATATTTGTAACGTAACAGAACTCTCACGTCTTGAATAGTGTGTATAAATGTCGTACAAATACCGCGCTTGTCATTAATCTGTAACTCATTAATTAATTTGTATTCTCGTTTTATTAATTAATTAATTATGTTTTAATAATTCTGTGATTCTTTTAAGGGCTATATTAGTAATGTAATCGCAACCTGGGGCACCGCGAGACGGGCCTCTCCCACGCCGGCCGATTTCCCCTCCCCTCCTCCGCGGCCCGCGCGCCCGGCGCGCGGGCGGGCTGAGAAGGGCAGTGGCTTGTCAGACTCGGAGCGGACCAGACGTGGGCTCGCTCCGCTCCGCTCGGGACGCGTGTAGCACAGTAAAGTTGTTCGCTCTGAGTACGGGATCGCCTCCACAGTCGAGTTACACTGTGCAGGGCCACAACTGGAGTCTCTGGCAACTGGGGCATGAATGGATTCATGCGCCCCCTCCCCCCCTTTTTTTGCACATACTACACCAATAAAGCGGATGTCCGGAGGCTTTCCCACGGAAAAATGGTGCTATATTTAAGCATTTTCCATACCTGCATGTAACAGTTTCTGTGCTACTGTAACTTCCATGCAAAATTTTTTTACCTGTTACCAGTTGTAGTAGGAATTACAATGCAAGCGATTTCGGCACCCCCACAGCTTTGTGCCCGGGGCGTATGCCCCGCTTGCTCCCCCCTAGTTGCGGCCCTGCACTGTGTCGGGATTCGTTGCGCTGCCGATTTCTCTGAGTCAGTACGTTACGATACTAAACTACTTCCGCATACGTGACATGGCGCGTACGTGCTACGTAGTGCTGTTGAACTTTTGTAACCGGGACGTTTCGCTACAGGACTGCATTCACCGTCAGACCGGGTCGTATCCTGCTTCCTTCTAGTTATTTACGGGAGTCCGGGTTTTGGCAGGGAGGACGCCCGTTCCGCGACGTGCCGGCCAGGCTGCGATAGGATTCTTCACGGAATAAAGGAGCTCGTGAAACGAACAATATCATCTTCTCCTTGCTACCGCCTACTATTCCTACACCTAACGCAAAAGTCCCTCCTGGTCCCATATTACACAGTCCCGGTCACGTTGGCCTGAACTCCACTTCCCCTCCGACTGGAGCTACGCGGGCAAAACGGGATAGTTCACAACGGGAACTTAGGGACCATAGGCCGGGGGACGTCAAACTTATCTTAATAAGTTTGTGAGTGCCTCCTTTGCGGCCTTCAGCCTTGATTAATTATAGTGTTGTGTTAACGTAAATATTACCTCCCCGTTTTTTGTGTGTAACTAGCCACTGGAGCAGTCAGCAAGTGACGAACAGTCTCTGGTGTGACTCTTAATATTTAAACTTAATTTACGTAAATTTGTTAACCATAATTATTAAAGAGTATCTACCAATCAGATTAATTATTAATAATTAATGTGTGAAATTAGAGCTGCTCTCAGCTTCTTATTATTAAAATAATTTCCGAATAATGGAACTTTAGCAACTTTGGCACGAGAGAACGCTGAGACCTTCCCCTCGCGCCAAGGGCAAATGCAGACCGGGGCGGACGTACGTTCCACGGGGAGCCATCATCCTTTGTCCACAC
The DNA here is from genome assembly GCF_032445375.1 of Bacillus rossius redtenbacheri. Lineage (NCBI taxonomy): Eukaryota > Metazoa > Arthropoda > Insecta > Phasmatodea > Bacillidae > Bacillus > Bacillus rossius. The sequence goes on along the minus strand of NW_026962011.1, from coordinate 44,479,422 downwards.
CAAACAGTACTGCTGGTAATTATAGTCACACAACCAAACCTCTTTTCTTCGTTTCGTTAACTCCCCGTGCGTCCCCGGTCCTTTTTCCGGTGTAGGGCCTAACCCCGCAGCTTAACTATAAACTCCCCGCACGAGACATTACGCAAGGTAGTTCAACTTACGGCATGGGCCGACTCCCGCTACCAATGAACTTTCATTAACTCTTTGAAGCATGGTGGTCAGTGTTAGTGACCACATAAATTTTGGTCATACAAGCATGGTGGTTAGTAGCGATAACCACTTGAACTTATTTCTGCCTGCTCCGAATGCACGGTGGTATCCGCCGCTAACCACTATTACTAGTTCCGTTAAATGCCACTAGATCGCATGCAAATGCACTTCTGAGCCTCGCGAGGTTACTGCAAATATTGTAATAGGATAATATGGGAAACAGACAAAAAAAATGCGAGACATGTTGTTCAGCGAACCTGGCGGCGTGGACTGAACCTACGCTTTGGAAACGGCGGTAAAAGGCATTGAAGTGTGTTTGGTGCTATAAGATGATGGTTCTATTTGCGAATAAATAAACACATTATTATGTGAACAGTAATTCAGAATGGCCGGAAATATTTGTGCGGTGTTTGGCTGCAAAAATTACAACATTACTAACTGCTCAAAGTCTTTTTTCAGATTTCCAGCGGACGCAACGCAGTAAGTGTTTCGCGTTTCGCGTATTCACAATTTTAACCCCTTTGTTTTATATTTTTGTCTCTTATTATAAAGTAATTATTTATTATAATTCCTTACCATTCTTGTAACATGATTTGTTTACAGCAGTTTCTTTCGGTTTAATTAAGGATTTTTATTTAAAATGCAGTCACATTTTCAGGTGAGAAATTAATTTAATGCATACAATTTACTTCCGTTACTAAAACTAGTTGTTCTTGTTTCCTTAAAAATAAAACAGCTGGAAAACCAATTAGATACTACATACTACTTGTTCAGTTATTTTGATAGATTATATTTTGCACATAATTACATATCTATCTTTGACACATACCTTTAAATAAAGCCTGAGAAGAGTTCTGTATGAATAATAGCATTAAATTTGTTTGAATTTCTAGTTTTGGTAAAAACAGCACTTAATTGTGTAAACATGTTGCCTTTAATATGCACGTAAAATTGAATTACGCGGGGCTTTCTTCAGTCCACGCCGCTAGAATGCGCTGCAGTCTGGTGTCTCGCGCTTCACCAATGCTAATTGACCAGAGTTTCCTATATTATCCTATTACAATATTTGGTTACTGTTCAGTTCTTCGTGGTTTCGAATATTAGTGACGATATATTTTGTTACGCTGTATTTAGATACAAGTTATTGTGGTAATAGTGTTATAATTGTTCAGTATAAAACAATTGTACTAGTAAATAGTCTTTATAAAGCTATTTTATTAATTTACATGCAATCTTGATTGACTAATTTATATTTTATAACTTATTTTTTGGTGGTTAGCAACAGTGAACACCGTGCCAATGATACAGAAGTCAGCCCATATATACATTTTACAGTATTTCTTTTCGCACTGTTCTATAATGCGTCCAAAGAGAAAAAGTTCTAGATGGAGAAAACAATGTAATGTAGAAATACCTTCAAGTTCAGAAAGTGATATAAGTAATGATAGTATAGTATAGAAAAAGAAAATACATTTCAAATATCAGCGTCATCGTCATCCTCGAAAATTAGTTCAGATAATGATTCATATGATATCCCTGCAGCCGTGAAAACTAGTAATCAAACTCTTATAGCGCAACAATCAAATGCAAAACGTTTTGATCATGTTTCTGCTAGCACATCTATGCCATGTTCTAGTAAATCTTGGTCAAAAAAGTCTTCTGTAGTAACTCCACCTGTTTGGGATCAAGCTGAGAGGAATTTTGATACGCTTCCTAATTTTACAGAGAGGCAAGGACCCTCAGATAAGATATTACATCTCCCAGAACACGACCCCGTAACAATATTTTCACAATTTTTTGATAGTGAATTATATGAACATATTGCATTTCAATATACTTATATGCCACACAGGAAAGGAAAACTTTCAAACCAACAAATTCCGATGAAATAAGGGCTTTTATTGGAATAAATATATACACGGGCATGAAAGTTTTACCTAGTTATCGCGATTACTGGCCATCAAAACCAGACTTTCATGACTACTAGGTATATTTCAGATGTCATGACAGTAAACAGGTTTGGCTGGCTACTAAGCCATGTACATTTCAATGACAACACAGTGCAACCAAAGTTTGGTCAGCAAGATTATGATCGGCTATACAAAATTAGGCCCATCCTAAACTCTATCCAAAAGGCTTTTTCAGAAAACTACCATGCTCATCAAAAACTCGTGGTTGACGAAGCAATGGTGAATTTTAAGGGTAGATCAACCTTGAAACAGTATATTAGGGATAAACCTATAAAAAAAGGTTTCAAGATATGGATGTTATGTGATTCATCTGGATACAACCTCAGATTCCAAGTGTACACTGGCAAAAGTGAGACTCAAGTTGAACATGGCTTAGCAGCTCGTATAGTTCTTGAGCTTTGTGAAGATTTTGGTGGCAAGGGCCACCATCTGTACATCGATAATTATTTCAGCAGTTTTGACTTGATGGTCTCACTAAAACAAAGTCCAATATTTTGTTGTGGTACTGTAAATCAATCACGAATAAATTTGCCATCTTTGAAAGAAGATAAAGAGTTGAAGAGAGGGGACTTTGACTGGAAACAAACTGAAAAGGGCATTATAATGTTTAGATGGATGGATAAAAGGGTAGTAAATTTGATTTCTAATTACCATGATCCGAAAATGTGCCTACACAGATGTAGCTGCTTCACTTTCCAGTTTAGAACACCACGTCCTAATACGTATACATGATGTTTATTTTTAAAATACTGTGAAGTAAATGTTATGTAGGTAATGTAAAGTACTTGACAGATCTGATTCTATGTTACATAGGGCAAGTGTATTATGTTTAAGTTAAGTAATTTTTTTAAATTTTTGTTTAGCACAACAATTATTTAATTCCAGCTGGTCTATGTGTTGCACATATGTGTTTTACAGATTCTAATGAATTATAAGTTTATAAGTACAAAACTGATAAAACTGTGCACAAATTGGTTTATTTGGGCGTAAGTGGTTACCATTGATAACCACCATGACAAAGTCCCCTAATGCATGGTGGTTATCTACAATAACCACAATATTTTATTAAAAATAGTGTAAAATAAAACACCAAATTTTTTTTTTACGTATTTGTAATTGATATAACTGTGAATAAGTGCTCAAATTATCAGAAAGCGAAAAAAGTTTTTGCAAAAAAATATTCTGTGCATAGGTAGTCAATAAAATTAGATATTAGGTATGCTTCAAAGAGTTAATGTCGAGTGCACAGGCACCAACGACAACTATGTGTAAACTTTGTATCTAATTTAACTAACATTATCACTCCATGAAAAGAAAATTTTTTATAAAAGCAAAAAATAAGCAATATGTAACTTTAGATACAGGTTTTCTTTCGTTATCTTACTTCTACTTCTAACAGAATTGAGCAGATTGAGTGTTCCATTTTTTTTTTTTTCAATCCAATTACCCCTTATACCAACCTTAGAATTTGAATGAAACAAAATGGTAGAACAGTGGTCGGTAGTTTTTGTATATGTGTATTATGAGTACCCAATTTTTTTTACTGTGCTTGATTAAATTCAAAGTTTAAATCATGCATGTTAAAAACATAATATCCCTTTTTTCACATCTTAAGGCTACAATTTCACAAAATGGTAACATTGTAGTTGGTAGTTTTCATATATTTATTAATGGTAGACAAAATATTTTACTATGCTTAATAATTTAATAGGTGATATGATTATTAATAAAAATATACTTACAGTTTTTTCATTTATTACGGGTAGAATTTATCAAAATAAAAAAAAATTGTGGTTAGTAGTTGTATGCTTATTATTGATACCCAGTATCACTTACTATGCTTTATTAAATTTGGAGATAATCATTATTCTTAAAAACATACTTACCTACTCTTTTTTAATCCTTTAGGATTGAATTTCGCAAAATACAAAAATTGTGGTTAGTAGTTTTCGTATGTTTATAATCGTACCCAAAATAATTTATTGCACTTAATGGATATTAATAATTATCTTAAAAACATACTTTTTTTTCACTCCTTAGGGGTTGAATTACACAAATATTAAAATTATTGTTGTAAATTTTATATTTTCATTATTGATACCCAAAATAATTCATTAAGCTTAATTTAATACAAAGTTATAATAATTAAAGTTTAAAACATTCTTACCCCTTTTTCACCTTACAGGGGTTGAAATTCGCCAAAATATAAAAATTGTGGTGGTTAGTTTTTGAATGTTAATTATTGGTTACCAATTATCTTTTCTTAAGCTTGATTAGTTTCAGAGATATAATTAATCATCATTAAAGTATATATACTTCTTTTTCACCCCATTAGGGGTAGAATTCTGTAATTACAAACAGCCTAGTTTCTAAGTTAGCCAAAGAGCTTTCCTTTAAAAAAACATTCATCAAAATCCATCCAGTAGTTTTTGATTGATGCTCGAACAAAGAGACAAAAACAAATTTTAAAAACTATATTTTTGAGTTCTCAATAGTTTTTTCATAATTTCATCCAAGTACAGGCTTTTTTCCTCAAAAGTTTTATTATTAAAATTAATATTATTTTATTATAATAAATTGTATTATTATTATATTAATTATAAATTATATTATTATAATTAATATTAAGTACTATTATTAAAAATGATGAACGTTCAAAACTTATATATCCCACATGCATGGCATGTTTTGCAGTTCCAACAGTTAGAGCATTGTGGTACTTGCAAATTTAAAATAAAATGTCAAAATGTTTGTTAAATTAAAAAAAATTTCGCTTTTTCTGTTCAGAAAACATTCTATCACACAGTACTTAATGTGCATTCCAAGTTTTACAATTTATCGGCTGTTACTGTTGACCACGTAACCCTCAAAATTTTTTCTAAAAATATATGCAGGCATGGGATATTTTTTATTGATGTTTTCAAAAGTTTTCTCTATGAAATCCCCAATGCACTTCCAACATTTGGTTGGCTTTAAAGCCAGGACATTCAGGATTTAAAATAAGCAGCAAACATTAAAAAAATTATGATGGTTTTGAGTATGGTCTTGGCATTTCTACAACTACCTAATGCAGTCTATGTAAACAAAGAAATATCTATTGTATGCCATGGTAGGAGCTATTAAATTATGTGTGTAGGCTACAGATGGAAATGAAGTGGCTTACAGAATCTCAAACAACTGTAAGACATCACCAAATGCTATTGAATGAACATTTAAACAAACTTTATTAATAAAAAATGATTAATAAAAGTTGGATCACTTACAAAAATTATTTTATTTGTTTCTTTTTCGATGGAACACTTGCTTTGTACACAAAATAATATTTCAGTTTTTACTCAGTAAAAATACAAATGCAAATTATTTATAATACTTTACAAAACACTTACATAACTTTTTGTTCAAGAATGGGGAACACTATGGACAACTTTATGTACAAGTTTGTATTGCAAAGATGATGTAAACCAACAGTTTTAGAATCAGATTGCATTTGTGACGGTATGACAAGGCATAAGAATATTCCATTACTATTTTTTTTTTACTATACGTACATTCCTAAAAATATTTCCTTTGAAAACCTTATGGCACTGAGTGAACTGTTTGCAATGCATGACAGCACAGTAAAACCTAATTTGCAATCAATAATTTTTTAATGCATGAAAAATAATTTTATCACTTCACAATAGCGCAAATCTATATGTTATTACAAAATTGCTATCTAAACTACTGTCAAAATATTGGGTTTACCAACAGCAAAGAAATGTTTTAATATTTTTACATGAATTTTAACAACTGATAATGTAACATGAGAGACATTGAAGCTTAATGGAAGTTTTCAATTCTTTAAATTTAATTCTTAAAAATATTTGAAAATTAATTACTTCATTTTATGCATTATTTTTTATTGATATATGTTTCACTAATAATATCAAGGAACGGAATTACTTTGTGAAAATGTAAATCCAAAATTCATTTTAATCTGTGGTCAAGTTAGTAGAGTGATCTACTAACTTAGGTAGTCAAAAATAACACATTGTAAATGTAGGTTTTTGATGAACTAAAACAATATGTGCACATGTAGCACTACTGTTAACAAAACAGGAATCTGCATAATATAAAGCCATTATGTATAATATATTATGACAATTTTTTAAAGATAAATATACAATCCGCTAAAAATAAGTAACATATTTTAACAAAGGCAATTAATAATTATGATGAATGAAAAAATTCTATTTTAAAAATTTGTGTCATTTTTATATTTCACTCAGTTCTTAATTTAAAAAATATATTATCACATTCCAAAGAATTTTAGTTTTTCACATACTGTGTAGAAACGAGAATGTAATATCTTCTGCCATATTAAACAAACATCCCGCAAAATAAATCATCATCTCATAGAACTGTGGAAGTAAATGGCACATGAAGTGGCGACAAAAACAACAAAGAACGTATCAACTGCCATGCCACATAACACAGCTCTTTGTCTACCCAAATCTATCTATAATCTGGCGCTGTGAACAAACCATTTGAGCAAACAAGAAACACACTGTACACACAACCAGTGTATACATCAGAACACACTATAATTTAATGGTATGCTGTGTTAAAAGTTCCTGTTACTGTTGTAGTTTTTTTAGTATATGTATTTATTAACATCTTTTGATTATTTCTACAATGTATTTACATAATTATTTACGCATTTAATACATTTCAAACAGATATTTACATGAATGATCCGTACATTAATACCTACAATTAATTTTGCAGAACTATACATTTCAATCATGGCCTTACTTTTTGGGAATACCGTATTACCTACGTACAATCCTGTAAATTTTTTCAGTTCCGCAAATTGAACTTTGCTGTTCACAGTAAAACAGAAAAAAAAATTTTTTGTGTATTTTGTGATGTTTAAAAATTTGTTTGTTATACTGTTTATTGAATTTTAGTTCTTTGGAAGCATCAGTACAAAATTATTGTAGCCATATACTATTCAAATGCAAATAAATGACAATTCATAGTGTGTCTTTTTTGATGCATTCATAAAATATATTAATCAAAAACTGGAGGGATGTTAATACAGCGAATTCTTGATTTATCATTAAATACTAAATACTGGAACATCAAACAGATAGATTTTATAATACTTTCACAAAATGTACTCTCTTTAATTGTTCGTTCATTTCTAATCCAACATTGCACATTCCACCAAGAACAAGTTCACTATACTGCGCAGATTACTTGTTGAACGTTCAGTAAACACACAGCAGACTTGTTTCATTCACTAAATGCGCAGCCGATCAGCAAAGTTTCAGCAGCGCACTTAATGCAGAACAGCGGAATACCACTTCAATCATATCCTGAGCTCCGTGGGATCTGTCCTTTGCGTCTGAGGGTTCTGCCTGGGCAGCGAAACACCAGGCGTCACCAGGGGCGATATGGAGGGCGACCTCGTGGCCAGAGGGGAGAGGGAGGGTGAGAAGCTCGGCGACATGGCAGTGGATGTCGAGAAGCCCTGGCCGGTCGCGTCGTGACTGATGGGCGACCGGGGCAGCGCCAACAGGCTCGACGTTCGATGACTAGCCGGCGCCATGGACCCGGCGACGGACGAAGACAAATGTCCGATTCGCGGCACTGCGAGCGACCTCGGTGCCACGCTGGTAAGGAGCGGCGGGGGAACGTTCTTCGGGTGAGGTGGGATGGGCTGCGCGGGCGGGAGCTTCCCCTTCCCGGCACCGGACGACGAGGCGCTGTTTGCGCTGTGCACGGATGCCGCGTCGTCCTTCAGTCGTGCGATTTCGGAGAAGACGTGTGCCAACGGCTGGTACTGGGGCCCCCAGTCCAGTAGGTAGTCCCAGTTGTAGCTCCCTGTCAGCTCTTCTTCGCTGTGCACGATGGAGCTGAGGGAGCCGGTCATGGACGGCTGGTGGTGTGTCGGCACGTCTCCGAAGCCACTGAGTACCATCGCGTGTTCCAGGGCCCCTCCTCCCCCGCCATCCTCGCTGCCTCCGCCACTCGCACTGCCGCCGTCGTTGAGCTTGGCGTATATGAGGTTCGCGATATCTGCCTCGCCGCCACCTTCCTCGTCGAACATATGGAGGCCGTTCAAGGGGGGCGGAGGCGGGGGTGGCGGTCCAGACGCTGTGACTGGATTATCCACGACCATGATGCCCAGCCTGGCCAAGTACTCTTGCGTGTTGCGCACGGAAACGTCCGAAAGATTGTCCTCGTCCAACCCGGCATTATCTCTACCCCCGGTACCTGCCCCACCCTCGTTGATCATTCGTATCTCCTCATCTTCGACGTCTTCCCCATCTTCCGCAGAGCCTCGCCCGCTGGAACCAGACTGCTCCGACCCAGACAGTTCCGATGTTGCAGCGCCGGAGTTTGAGCTGGCAGAGTTATTGTTGCCTGCACCACCGCGGTGCACTGGAGGGTAGGGAGGAATTTCATCGTACTTGGGAGGGGCGAACTGGGAGCCCGGAGGAACCCCCTGAACCCCGGGCCCTCCGGGGGCTCCTGAGCCCCTGATGGGAATAGTGTCGAATCCACTGGGATCGACAAAGCCATCAGCACCACCTCCACCAGAACTGAGTGCCGGTTTGTTGCCTTTCTTATGCCGTCGATTCCTCATGTGCAGGAACAGAAAAATGGCACCCAGAGCCAGTACGATCAGTACTAACGTTACCAGAAGTCCTAGCGCCCAATCAGCCAGACCCCCTGGGCCAGCAGCTGGTAGGGTTTCGCCTAACAGTTCATTATCACGTTTAGGTAAGGGATCCAGCGTTATCTCGACTACAGTCATGTTTGTGAGAGAACCTTGCCAACCCGAGCTTGCTGTTACCACGAGGCTTATATCTTCTGTAGGGGCAAAAGACTCGTCCAATTTTCGTCGCACCATCAAGGCCCCTGTTGTACGATTCACTTTGAAGTAGGAGTGCTGCGTTGTCAACTGGTACACCACTCGGCCGTCGGGTCCCTTGTCACGGTCGGTTGCACTCACGTGCCCCAGGATGTGTCCCGCTGGAAGACGCGTGGACGGCAGCGCAAACCTGTACGTTCGCTCCGTGAACTGTGGGTGGAACTCGTCACGGCCCTCCACGTCGACTCTCACCCTCACGTTGGCTTCCCTGCCTCCAAAATCCCTGGCTTGCAGCGTGAACGTGTAGCGACTTCTTTGCTCATAGTCGAAAACAGCAGCGGTTGTCACCACTCCGGAGACCGGGTCGACCCTGAACAAGCGCCACGAGTCCTCCAGGCCTTGAGAAGGAACCACGGAGTAGTTCACGGCCCCGTATTGGCCTCTGTCTGCGTCCGTGGCGGTGGCGGTAAACACTGCCGTGCCGGCTGGCTCGTTCTCCGGAACTGTCTGCAGGTACTCGGGCACTGGGAATACGGGCGAGTTGTCGTTATCATCCTCCAACTGAATGCTGACCGTTGCGATGTTGGTCAGGCGTGTGTCGGGGGAGATGGCAGAATCTGTTGCCTGGACCACTAGCACATACTGTGTATCCCCACTGTCGTAGTCCAGTCCTTTATTCACCCTGATTATTCCAGTCTTCAAATCGAGTGAAAACAAGTCTTCATCATTGCCAGATGCAATTTCATACACCACCTGAAAAACAAGGGCCCCAAAAATGGCATTTTTGTATGTCACTAAAATAAGTACAGAAACCATTATAAATTTTAAATTACCTACTAAAAATTGTTGAAAAATAAAAAAGTACTTAAAATACAAGTACATATTAAAAAACACAAAGTTAAATTTAAAGGAGTTATTTTTTCTATATTCTGCAAATAAATATTAAAATCTTAATTACTTATGACTGTTAGTTCATTTGATATTTGATGGACTTTGATTAGCATAGTTTGTATGTAACCTTAAGAATGTTTGTTGCTATTAAAAGAAATTATTCCTGTGATACACAATGTCTAGTCAAAATAAACACAGAAAAGTGAAGAACAAAATATATTTTTAAATATTTACTTTGTATGTGAAGGTTTTTCTATAAAAGTATTGTTTCAATTATTGACTTCTTAACCAAAAAAAATCTTAAAAAACTTTATTAATGATTGGATTAATGAATAAGGGTTTAACATCTCATAAACAATGAGACTGATGTTTTTGATTTTGTCAACATTTACAATTACAATTCACCTTATGACTGGTATCCATAAATAGATAACATAACATCAACAAACCTGTAAACAATTTTAAAGGTAGAACATGATGTATAACATGTAATAATTAATTAACACAGTGTGTGTAAACAATTATGGCAATAGTTTTTAAAGTAACAGAATCTAGAGTGGCCTTTGCAGTTATTTGATTACGTTTGAAAAGTAATAATTTAGTAAGCAGCAAGACCATTTTGAAATTAATTCAATGAATGTCTTTTGTTTCATATGCGGAGTCATGACAAATTCTTGGCAACACGAAAATACGATACTTTGAAATGTGTACTATGTCCAAACTATACACTCGAGGCTAGTAATAACTACACCATCGTAAAGCCGCTCAGACCGCAATGGAAAATGCTGGCGCCAACGCTCCCCCCGTGTACCCCACAATGACGTAACCGCGCGGCAGCGAATACTAAAATGCGTAATGGATGCAGCTGGCATTCAGTCACAAGCCAGCTAGCAAAGGAAGTTTTTGGTCGATTTGTTCCAGACAACTTATATTCTTAATGTTATGAGTGTAAACTATGTTTTGTAAAAAAAAAAACTTTAATAATTAATGCACAATATTTTCTTACGCAGGCAGCAAGGAATAAAGCCAAAAAAAAAAAAAAAAAAATGAAGAAACGAAAGAAGCAACGAATGACACCAATTTGTAACCGTCCACATAGAATTTCAGATGCCCAGAGGTACGCTGGGCTCTATTGATTAAGAATGAAAGCAGCTCAGAAGAAAAATTGGAATGGAACCGGGCCCGGGTGGCCCAACGTGGTGAGCGCGGACCGAAAATCACAACACCAGCGGAACGCTGAAGCCGTCTACATTGGCCCAAACCCATCGATAAATGCGTCAAATTTAGAATAGATGGACATGGACAACCCGGATAAATCTGGAAATTATAACATTGCGCTTTAAATCGAATTCGTTGAAAATGTGATGACTTCTGTCTGCCCGAAATTTTTTGAAAAATTGTTGGATCGGAAGGGCGGAGGTGCGGGAAGGGCGGGCTCACCTCAGAGTTGGGCGAGCCGGGCTGGTCTGCGTCGAGGGCGGCCAGGCGCAGGACGCTGTGGCCCGCGCCGGCGCCCTCGCTCACGGACGCAGAGAACCCCCCCGCGCCGGCCGGCTGGAACACCGGGGGGTTGTCGTTGGCGTCGTCCACGGTCACCCGCACCACCGCCGCCGACGAGTTGCGGTCGCCCGCGGCCACCCGCAGCGTGTACGAGTCCTCGGCCTCCCGGTCGAGCGTCTTCAGCAGCACCAGCTCCCCCGTCGGGCTGCGGGCACACACACACACACGTCGCACGTGGTCACGTCACGCCGAGCTCAGGCGAGCTAGTTCTCGTGTGAGTCTCGCAATGGGGGAGATTGATCTAACATCATACAGAACCAGGGGCGTAGCCAGGGGGCTGGGGGGTTTTAGGGGTTCAACCACCCCCCCTCTTAGAACCAAATCTTTAATTAATTTCTTATTCATCACTCAAACAAATTTCATATTAAAATTAATAAAAAATTTTTACCATTACAATATTTAAATTTAAAGTATACCGAAAACTGCTAAAAATAGCACTATTTTACACCTTAAAAATCCAAATTTTATGTGGGGGAGGACCCCCCCTGACCCCCCGCGCTTTAATACGGGGAGGGGGGGGGGACCATGCTTCTTAACACACACCCCCATACACAAATTCTGGCTACGCCACTGTACAGAACGTCCATAAACGAATATCCCAGTTTCAGTGGTATGTTATAACAGTTTAATTTAGACTATTTACAAAAAAAAAATCATACATCAATTTGAAGGTAAACTAACCTAGGTTTTCTTACAAAATGTTCAATATGTGTACATTTACTAGTTATACAGCACACATCCTACCTGAAATACAATTCTTTTCACACTTTGGTTAACAATTCGGGAGTAATGGATGATTCAATTCTGTGTCTCAACTTTGGCAAATCATTAGGAAGCAGCAGAATGTCTTTTATAAAGCCACAAAGGACAAAATTGCATGGCCTTATGTCAGTGAACATGGAGGCCAGCGGGAAAGAGCTCTGTCGTCTTGACTTGCATGTATCATCGTCGGATGTTTTTGCCACATGGGGGATCACAATTAAACTTTAAATGATTCAAACTCTGAACTGAAATTACATATTCACTCTTAGCAATTTGCAGAACACAAAAATGCTTTGCACTCAGGGAGTCACCATTTTGCGTAGGTAGCGCTGCAAGCGATAAAACGACAAATCAGTTCTGGCTCATGCGCTAATCTAAAACTGTTTGAGTTACTCTTTAACTGTGACCTTCAACCAACATACTACATCACTTACAGTTGATACCATTAAAATTTATAACTGGGAAATTATTTTATGGACATAAACCATTGCTGGTTTATGCTGGTTACAGGAATGTAGCCAGGAAAGAGATCCGAGGAGTCTGGATCCCTCTCTTTAAGGATTTAAAAGAAATAAAAAAAACAAGCGAAGACATGATTTTAAATTATATCAACTTAGCTACATAAGTTTACAGAGAGATTATCTTAGAAGACAGAGTAATCCTTTGTGGGCTACAATAGTGAATTTTCTCCCCATTATAGACTGACATGCCTCGTACACAGAAGCCACAAAAATTGTGTTTCCATGGAGTCTATATTTAATGCCGGTATTTGCACACCTGTTCCTGTAAGCAGTTAAGCAGGTATATCATACAAACTGGACGTGTGAGTTTCATGTATTTAATAACAATATATGTATGTTTTTATGACTTGTTTTAATAAAATTATAAAAATAATTACTTAAGATCAAAGTGTTAAAAACAATTCAATAAAAACCAATGTAAAAAGTTAAGTTTTTTTGCTCAAGAAAATTACTTACTTAAATTTTTATGTGTAAGGATCAAAAGTTTAAAAGATTACAATGCCCTGAGATTTTAATGAGTGAATAAAATTTATTTTGAAACCCAATCATAAAGAAATCTTACTCATAAAAAAATTATGTAATGATTATACTGGACTCTGGACTCTCTCCACAAAATCCTGGCTGTGGCCTTGTTTGTTGTCTTAGAAAACACTCAGGAATGGACAACTAATAAATGCAACACACTGAAAACAAGCCATCATTAGCTACGTCACATGCGGAGATGATAGATCCATTTATTTCGAGATGATGTAGCTGATACATTCCAGCTATTCATAACACTTTTGAATTCTCGTTAAAGTGTTTTCTTTCATACTAGAAGATGTTAAAATGTGAGAACTATATTGTATCAAGGCTTGGTCCGTTATACACCATCTTGATTGTTTCATTATCTTGTCACTATATTTTTAAGGATATTTCCTGAAAATTTATTCCAATGGTTCTCGTGCATTTATTGTTTGGTCACAAATTTTGAAAACAGATATATACTGAATATTTACTAATAGTGGTAAAAAGTTGCAAAAAGTGTTGAAAATCAAGCAAATTTGTGAGACCTTTCATAAAAATAAAATACTACGTATTTAGTAAAAATCTGGAGAGAAAATTTGTGACCCAACAACCAATGCAAGATACCTTATGCAATAAATTTACAGAAAAAGGGCTTAAATAAAAATAATAATAACAAAATGAAATAACCAAAATGTTGTGTGATGAGACAGAGCATTAATATGCTGTCATTTGAAGAAGTGGCAGTAATAGTTATGTGTGAGCATCAATTATACAATAGCCTTCTACGTATAACATTACTGCTGAAATACTTCATCCCTGATAAAATAAATAATAAGTGAGTAAAATCATAAGAACCCACTAACATGGAAATATTGACATACAATTTTTCAAATTCGGAAATCAGCTGACAGAAAGAACCTTAGGTGAATGGTAAATAAAGTCAAAGTAACATGAGTGTATGTTTTATAACTTACCTAATGACATGAAATACACCATCTGGGTTCCCATCAATGATGTGGAACACAACATTACGACTCTCTTCTGAGAACTGGTCTGCTGTGGTTATTTTGTGAATAACCGTGCCGCGGGGAGCATCTTCACGAACCCGAACCCTGCACAGAGAATAATTATGGATTTTAATTTGTAATTGTTAATATATAAAAAAAAGCACGTTCAACTCAGTACACGTGATAGAAGTGAAACTTCTTTGGCAATTCAAACCTCGACTTGTAAGTATATCGTAAAGGGTAAAATGGCAGAGAGAGAGAGAGAGAGAGAGAGACTGACATACATTTACAACTCTTAAAAATTACTTACATAGGTACTTTTTATTAATTAGCTAATGGGTTGGTTAAATATTTGCAAAAGAAAAATAAAACTGTTATGCCTTGGTATAAATTATGCTATATATATATATATATATATATATATATATATATATATATGGGCATGGCACATTGAACATTATATATATATATATATATATATATATATATATATATATATATATATATATATATATAATGTTCAATGTGCCATGCCCATGATGTACACATATAATAGGTACATATTTATTTTTAGTTTAAAACAATGTGGGTTTCAACTAGAACCAAATAAACAGATACCAATAACTTATCACAGCTTGGTTTATGAAATATAATATTTTTGACAGCACTTCAAACTACCCAACTATTTTAAGTCTAACCTGAAAATTTTTTTTCTATAATATATTGACCAATGCATGTGTGGTACACAACACCATGACAGAGAGCCCTAGAATTCACAGGCCCTGTGTTTAACTTTTTTAAAGCCATAGTAAGTAAGATGGTTACTTGGCAAAGTTATTCTAGTCTAAGCTATATCAAGAAATATATTTACTTAATTAAAAATGTAATCTAAACAAAAATTACATTATTTCATGCTGTGTCACCCTACTCTGGTTGCGTATGCGGCGTATCCGCATCCATGCCCATGGGGGCCCCAGGGCAGTAGGGCCTCACGGCTAAGAGCGCTGGGTGAAGAAAGAAAAGTGGGGAAAACCTATTTGTGACGTTGTGACACCCTACTAAATTGTTTAATAAAAACAAGTTGAAAGAAAATGTACTTTAATAGAAATTCTTAAGGAAAAAATCCAGAAAAATCACTTCTAGCAGTTCCAGTTGGCAGTGAAACTGTACTGGTTCAACTGCACTGAATGAACCTTTCTGTTTTACTTGGATAGTGAAAGTGTATTGGTTCCTCAAAATTAAAGACATTAAAAATAGTAAAAGGTGCAGCAAAAGTCACGGTGACTGTCAGGGAAAATCTTCTTATTCCTCTTCTGTCCCTCTGGCACTGAAAGAATACTGGTTCCTTAACAATATTAAAGATGAGTTACAGAGTAACCAGCAGAGTGACAGTCACTAAGATTCTGGTAGTGTAAGTCTACTGGTTCCACGATATTAATGAGTTGCAAATTAACCAGGAGAGTGAACGTCACTATGACTATAGTAGTGTAAGTCTAATGATTCCTTGATATTAATTATGGGGTGAAGAGTAACTGGCAGAGCGACAGTAACTCTGGATCTGATAGTGCAAGTCTACTGGGTAGTCTATATTAATGATGGGGCGAAGAGTAACTGGCAGAGTGACGGTCACTATGGATCTGATAGTGGAAGTCTACTGGGTCCTAATAATAATGACGGGATGAGGAGGATGACAAGAGAGTGGACAGGAGAGCGACCGCCACCATGGCTCTGGCAGTGCAAGTCTACAGGGTCCTCTATAGTCTATACTGATGACGGGATGAAGAGGAACCAGGGTCGGCGGAGACGAGCAGCACCCACCTGTACTCGCGCTGCAGGAAGACGGCCGCCTGCCCGCCGCCCGCGCCCAAGGTCACGGTGACGGTGGCCACGTCGCTGAGCTCGGGCCGGCCCGAGTCGGCCGCCACCACGGCCAGCTGCACGTCGGCGCGCCCGCCGCCCACGGCGCTGCGGTTGGCGTACATGGCGCCCGTCACCGGGTCCACGAGGAAGCCGCGCGGCGCGGGAGGCAGCAGCGAGTAGCGCACCCGCCCGTTCTCGCCCGAGTCGGCGTCCGTGGCGTTCACGGCGAGCAGCGGCCGCGACGGGTCGCTGCCGTCTGCGCAGGCGCGGGGGGCAAACACGTGTCACCCGGGGGGACAGAATTGTATCCCCTCGGAAAGGGCACCTTTCAGGATTTTCTGTACGATGACACAGCAGAAAAATAAACTGGAAAGGTACCCTTTCCGATTTCTTGAAATTCATATTATTTTCTGTTTTAAAATCGTGAAAGTTATCCCCTCTAACCTAACCTTACCTAACCTAACAACCTAAACCAACCTAAACTAACCTAACCTAAACTAACCTAAACTAAACTAACCTAACCTAACCATTCCGAGCACAAACATGTCGCAAACTGGAAAGGTTACCTTTCCAAGGGGATACAATTCAGCCCCCCCCCCCCCCCCCTGTCATACGAGCATGCTGCTGGGCGCAGTCTGGCGGCAACCCCTCGGTTTGACCTCGCTGGGAGTTGAACCCAGATAGCCCTGGATAGGGCCGTCACTGATAGGAACCCACTCGCACTTTCAAATTAGTGACAAGTGACACGGGTTTGATGTCAAAGCTTAACGAAGAATTTTCTGTATATTTTAAAGTTTCCTGCATACTGACCAAAATATGGGCAATGTACAACATACAAGCATCTTATCCAGAGATGATGTGTCGGTTAACCCCAAGTGCAGAACTCTCTGACCTCTCCCCCCCCCCCCCCTCGAAATTTTCCGTTGGGCAAACACCCCCTCCCGCCACCCCCCCTAAATTGAGAATCCCATAGATTTTTGCGCTCCTGTGCACGTCTGATTTTCAATGGTTGTTCGTGACTAGCGCGTTTAAGAACATGCTCTGCTTGAAAGCAAGACAGCACGCGTCTATGATTTCAGTAAGCGCTCCTGACACGTTTACGGGCGGGTCGTACGTACGCCGCCAGTTTTAAGGTACCGTCCACAGCAGGGGCGCAACAACTAAATTTCCAAAGGGGAGGGGGGGGGGGCAATCTACCTTTTCATAAAGAATCATCGATCCCCCCTATTGGAGCGGGGGGTCCGGGAAAATTTGTATTTCAAGGTGGAAAATGGTGCTATTTAAGCTGTTTTATTATATAAAAATTGATTACACAGCACTTTTTATGCCCCAGTTTGCCCACACTTCAAGGTTTCAGAGGGAGGGCAAAATACCCTTGCCCCCCCCCCCCCTTGTTGTTGCGCCCCTGGTCCACAGGAGAAGTCGCGCTGCTCCGCGGGCGTTGTGAATTACGGGCGGGCCGCGAATACCTCCAGTGAGTGGTCGAGGGAGGGAGGGGAAGAGGCGAGAAGGATGACCCGGTCGGAGGAGTGAACCCAAGGACCCTCGGCTCAAGGGGTGGCCCGCGACCAGGCCGGTACAGTCTGTTCCCGACAATCCTAGCACCATGCCATTTGTCTACGTCAATACCGTCGTGTACACACAAGGGGTATTTTTGAACCTATACTTCTTCAGGCGCGTTATGAGAATATGATAAAAGAGTGAATCTTTACGATGCGCGGGCAACACGCAACGAAATTTTCACAGGATGAAAAAAAAAAAAAAAAAAAAAGGCTACATACAAATAAGAATTATGTATGTGCTTTTAAATCATATACTTTAGTAATTCATTTTGAATTATGGTCCATATAATTAAAAATATATATTTATTGTGAATATTAGTGATAGAAATTGTGTTGAAAGACTTTTTTTTAAGTGTATTTATGTAAGTGAGGTCCTTCCCGTATGTATAACGATGTTAGGTTGCTGGCAAGCTTCCATTGTTGCTGGCAGGTAGTACATATATGTAAAAGCTTTTAGTAGTCTCCTGACCGTTTTCATGGGAATGTTTGTGAGGTTATGTTAATGTATGTATTAATTTGTTTGCATTACAAATTGTATTATTATTCAAAAATAAAAAAAAAATATTAAATCACAATTTACAATCTGCATATTTACTGATTTTCAATAATTATTTAACATTTATATCGATAATTTTACTAAATTAAATAATTAATTTTATATCTACTCGCATTAAAATTTTTAATTTTATTGAATTCATATTTTACCAACAGTATATATAATATCACTCCAGTCCTATTATTATTTTATTTATATTAATTATTTGCATGAAATGCCCTTGACAACTTCTTCATGTAAAGTTCGAACTCCTTAAAGGCGCTGACATAATCTCAGAATTTATTTTCGACTTTGAAAAATTATAAATAGTAGGCTAATGATCATTGGAGTTTACTATTTGTGACGGTAGTCCCAAATCTTATTACCTCATGAAGAGGAATAAAAAAAGTCTGCATCCATGTTTGCGTTCTTTGCGCTTGAACTCATACCACCGAAGTCCATGGACGACAAAACGTAAGTTAAACGCGTGTGCTCAGACGGCGCTTGGTCGGCTCTTGTCCCGAGCTCTCCCTGCCTCGTAATTAAACATTCCGCGCAAGTGCACCGGCTTCCAACACGAAAGAAAGTAAGAAAAAGGAGAGAAGGGTTTCGGGGAAGAAAAAAGACTTGCGCCTTGTGGCCTCGCAGGGAGAGAGCCCCGAAAGACATTTGCATCCGTTCGAAGATGGTCGTCACATTAGCGCACTTCGTTATGGTTCTCCGGTTAGTCGGGTTGCAGTCAGGGAACCGTGGGGTGGGGAAAATGGTTAGCTTAAGTGTCCACGGAAGAAAAAAAAATCAGGACGTTTCGCGAACAAAGGAAAATAACCGTCCCAGAATGACCAATAAAAAAAAAAAGGTCCCGCAGCACGAATGTTGGGCAAGGTTAAAGCTGGCGTCAGAATATCACGACAGACGCGATACGACGTTAAATATCGCATTATCGTGAACATAAAATATTCAACTACGCGACAAATAGAAACAAACTAATATACATATATAAAATGTTTCTTTTCTTTATCAATCCATGTACGAGGGCCATCAATGTTTACAAGTTCGTTAAAAATTATTGAATGTTTGATAAAAACAAAACTCTTTTGATTAAAATTTAATATCCCCCCCCCCCCCCCCAAAGTCATTGTAAGTGAACATATTTAATATATTTTTCAAAAAAGAAATTAGTAAATAAATCCTCAAACACAAATTCAAACAACAGTCGCAAACTAAATTCTTACGCTAATTTCAGTAACATCGCGCCCGCGATGGCAATATAAAAAACTTTCTACTCGGAGAGTTGTCACGTCCGCAGTTTTTGTCTTGCTGACGTCACGGATGTGTCGAACGTGAAAAAGTATCCGCGAGTATCGCATTGCGCCCGCCTCGCTAATAACATTGAATATATAACGAATCTCTCGTTGATTGATTTCAACATTACGGAGCGGTCACACACACAGAGTAAGCTTGTCAGGAAATTCATTTAGATCTGGGGAAGAAAAAGAACTGGGTACGTACAGAGCATGTGCAGAACTTAAATAAGTATGAATAGCCATCATCAGTGGAAATATTTAATAGCATGTGATTTATGAATATGAATATCTGTAGTCCAACAACGAGGTGATCGCAATAACTTAATTTTCCCCGAAGAAATTTTAGCAGCACACAAAAAGGCTTAAGAAACTATCATCCGACCTAAACGATTACATTTCTTGGACACCAGCGTGGAGCCCTGGAGGCATCTTTTAATTTGTACTCCTCTTTAATAATTAATATTTCCAGTTTATGTAAATATATATTTTCAACCACTATATCACACTACACGTAACTCCCAGAAAAGAGATAAAATTGGTCAAGATGCTGTTTCTAATGCGCGTAACGTAAAGCTTTTTATTATTAAAAAATAATAATAATCTGGCTGATACTCTTGTCGCAGACATTCAGCCGGCTACCTGTTCTACGCGGTGATATTTTTGCCTTTCGGCGTCGGACGCAGCAGACCGCGCGCGGCTAATCAGCAACTTTATGGGCAGGCAACGTAAGCGAGGAAATAAGAAAAAAAGAAAGGCAGGTGTAAAAAGAAAGACACAAACTGCCGGGCGAGAGAGTTGAGGTGGTTCCCGCTAGCTATGCGACGCAGGTAACGCGAACCAAAGGGGAAAAAATGGTCGACGCCGTTCGTACCTCGGTCGGAAATACAATCGAATGCACGCGCAAAAAAAAAAAAAAATATCGGTTCTCTGTAAAGTCGGTTTACGGACGACAGTTTAACGTGACAACGTCATAACAAAACATTTATGAAATGACTGCATACTTTTATGAATAAAAGTGAATAATTTTTATTGAATTATCACTATTTTGTATTGATACAAAAAAGGAGTGAAATGAAATCTACAATTTCATTGATAAAATGACTTTTATTTGCACTCATTAATTCAAATATGTTTATTACTTTTAACGAAGAGATTATTTTAACTATACCATTTATACATGTTTTCTATTTAACTTCTTCCAATCTGTGTTATTCTGTTAAGGATAGGACGATGATAGGAAAAGTAGGAAACGAATGGGAGTGTTTCAAGTTTAATGTGCCTCGAAAAAGTCAAATCGATGGTTTTTCCAATCGAGTGGAAGAGAGATAGATGCGGCGCAAGCGTACAATGAGCGTAACGGGACACAGCGTAACGTGACACTTTTTCGTGCGTGCAGCCGGCGTTCATCGATTTATTAGATGTCACGTCAAAAAAAAAATAATGTTAGCGAGTCTCTCAGTACTCGCCAGTGATGTGTAAAGAACTAACTTTGGTAACGAGCAAAATTTTACAAATTCACATGTTCTCGTGTGGCAAACACACTTATAAAACGAAACCCAATCACAAAATTTAAAGCATAATTCCTTAAAATAATGCCGAGCGTGGTAAATATACGCATATCGTGTTTCCCTACAACATTTCTTAACGCGAATCACAAGAAGTTCCCGCACTCGACTCTATAATTCGCCGCACGAGGAGCAACTACGTCGACTATCGAATGATTCCATTTGCAGACCGAAATTTTAAACTATGTAACGGTTCCGATAAAAAAAACAACTCACCTTGCTGTTTTACTCAATTTTCGACACTGGATTTTTATTAAAATACTGCCCATTTGTTAAAAATCATTAAACAGTTAGTATTAAAAGTTTTCCTTTTTTCTTTGTAAACTTTGGATCGCGCTATCGGCCACAGATGGCACCACCGTTCCATTTTCATGAAATCACTCCTACCAAATGTCGTATACCGAGAACTTTGATGTTTAAGCATTAAACTGTGTTGCGTGGGCACCACGCTTGCTAAAAGTAGACCTTTGCAATTAATTAATCGACTTAAAAACAGAAAAATTAAACAATAAAGTAGGTATTCAGCACTGAAGGTTCACAATAATTGTAACATATCTGGCGTCAAAAAATCTTACCTAATAGTTTCATAAGTTTTTTTTCTCTCTCTCTACTTCATTCGTACTTCAAACGTCCTCCTCGCCAACCATTGAGCTCCCTTCTACTGGGCGTTGCACTTTTCGTTACGCTCTAAATGAGTCGTCACCTCAACCAACCCGGTTTCAATAATAATTAAAAAAAAAAAAAACACAAAACTTCACCCCGAGACGTCAAGTAGCTTTCCCACGCGAGGTTACAAGTTGAACGCACCGCAGTTGTACGCGTGTTCCGAGGAGGCGAGCCCGACGGGGGAATTAACCTCCAAGGTTGTCCGAGGCGCGGATTCTATTAGCCGCGAAGAATCGGGAGGTATCGTTCTATCTCCTCGGTTTCTTTTCTAAAAATTTGTGGGGGAGAGGGGAGGAGGTAGGAGGAAAGGAGTCATTTTTCTCGCTCTGCGCAGAGGCCCCGCACGCGATAATTTAAATCAGGCCGCGAACCAGCGATAATTGGGTTCTCCTCCGCGGCAGGCGTCGGTTGCGGAGGTTGCGAAAGAGAACGGTAAAGGGGGAGGGGGACAGGTGTTTCGCAGCCCGCCGGTTGTCCGGGGCGTAATTAACATTTTACCCGGGCGGGCGATAAACTCGATTCGTTAGTGTCATCGGGGCGTTTCCCACGGGGGCGGAGGTCTCGCCCCGGGCATAGAGAGAGAGAGAGAGAGAGAGAGAGAGAGAGAGAGAGGCGCTGGACAGATGCACACTCGCGACGGGGGCCCGATTTGTCGCGGCGATCAGAGCCGCCTAGGGGGGGAAGTCTCCCGCGGTCGTAACAGCCGTCGACGGACGGCCCGTGGAAATGGGAGCCCGTCTGGAGAGCTGGAGGAAGAACGAGGGGTGAAGGGTTGGCGGAATGGGAACTTCTCCTCGCCCGGCAGCGTTCTTGGAAGCTGCGGTCCCCAAGGCCGGTTTTACGAGACACAGAAATAAGGACTTGATGTAAGCTTTTGGACATACGCTATTGCTGAGCACTTTTTCTGTAGAAGAAAACTAAAAAAATACCATTCAATATTTTTATGCTGTCATCGTTTGTGGTTTTTTTTTCCGTTCTCTTAGTCCATTTTTCTTTGTTTGTTGAACATATTCCTGTTATGGAATATTATGTGGTGTTTATATCCCGTTGACAACAGCAATTTTTTTGCTTAATTTGTGTTTATTTTTGTCTTTTGGGTATTTTTTAGTTTTCTTCTACAGAAAAGGTGCTTAGCAATGGCGTATGTCCAAAAGCTTACATCAAGTCATGCACTCCCATTGCACAAATCTTTCAAAGATAATACAAAAATAAGGGTTCACGTGTTGAATACGCTACACCTGTTCCCTAACCGTATTCCTAGTCCGCAACAGGGCACAGCCAGCTCCGTAGCAGTTGCCGTTCTGCGTATACGCAGAACTCACTTTTGCGTTGAATCCGTCCCGCGTCTGGCGCCATTAACTCGTATATAGTCACTTTCGTGATCATCAGGGGACGTATCAGGCGTGTTCGTGTGCCAAATGAGACTTTATGATAGTGAAACTATCCTCGAAGATATTCTGTACACTTTAATTGTCATTACAAGAAATAATCGCAACTGAAAAAAAAACTTTAGAAAATTAGAAAGACGGTTTAATTTTTGTGCGATGGTGCTGCTATCTCTATTCACGATTAGTAAATTTTGATTTGAAAATTTGTTTAAATTGATCCACTTGATTCAGTAAATTCTTAAGTTTTGTTTATTTCAGTGATTGAATCGCACTGAATTATCAGAGATTTGCTAATTTACCTGTTACACTAATCACACCAATTTAAATCATTAATCCAGCTTCAGGAATTGTATGCTAAAAATTATTTGATGAATGAATAAGAGGGGAACATTAGTAAGATTCTAGGCTGGCTTGCATAGTAAGGCAATATAAACTTTAGGGATCAGTAACACCTTTGTAAAGTGAATATAGATATGACCAAGTTTGTGCTACCGCACACAGTTAAAAGATCTAGTGACCATGCTGGCAAAACATTTTCCCTCAAAACTGACTTGCAATCAGTTCCAAGCTATGTATGAGTAATAAAAGGTATTTTCAAGTGGTGTTTTTTTACATTTGATTTATTTTTTATGTAGAGTGTTTGTAGACAGGTTTTAAACAATGAAATGTTAAAGTAAAATAAAATAATGTGTTTTATAGCTGTAAACATGTGTACACCAAACCATAGAAACACAACTAACCTGTATGTTAAAACATATTTGAAACTCATTATTTCATCTCATATTCACATTTCATTAGCAGCAATGATATCAGCAAATACCCAACATCAAAACAACCAGAGTCAAAACTGAAAACATGGGGAACAGAGTCTTGTTTACTTCTCTTACTTGGGCTCAGAATTCACCATCATCAGTATACAGAGGCAAAAACCATGGAGGTATAACTTGTATTATGTTTCCAATGAAATGGGTGACTGTTCTACAGATGAAGTCACTCTGGATAGCAATTGGTTAGGACAACAAACCACAGCTGTATAAAGGCTAATGTTAGGTGTCTGTTTAATAATAGTTCACATAAAGGAAACACATAGATCATTAAGTGAGTATTGTAAAACACAGTTAATAACTCATCAGCCATGCAATTGATTTTAAGTTTTAAACAAACTAATGTTATTCTATCCAGTGGCGAAGGGGTAAAGATTCAACACACCCGCTCCTTACTTCTTACCTCTATGTAGGACCGTCGAGAGGAACCAAGGGCTTGGGGCAGATAATTGTGTCGCACCCTTTCCCCATTACTTAATCTACAATTCTTCAAACCTCAAACTAAATAAATAAATAAATAAATAAATAAATAAAGACAGAAGTAAGTGTTGACATGGCCATAACTGTAAATGCAATCTGTCTGTACCGCATAACTTGTATTAAGTTTCCAATGAATTATACTAGCTATAGACTTGTAATTTTCATTCTATTAGGGTAAATCCAATCAATGATGGTATGCAACAGGTAGAAATTATTGTATGCGGAAGGTGGATTCGGGAAAATTTATGGTAGGTATGCAGTATGTGTTGTAGGAGGGGGGGGGAAAAATTGTATGCAAAGTGGGAAGGGGTTGAAAAAATTATCGTACATGGTGGTAAAAGGACATGAAGAGAAGAATAATGGTACGAGGGTGATGATAGAAAAAAGGGATGCCTGTTACAGTCATTACGAGGCCAGACGTTATAGTCATTAAGAGAGCAGATGTTTCACACATTATTGGTGGGGGGGGGGGAAGAGGAGGGAAACATTTACTATCCCCTTCCCCTCTTCCTGATGAAGAGGCAGTGTGTGAAAGACATGGAGGAGAGGAGTGAAGTGAAAAATGTACCAAGTAATAGAGCATGCAACTCTGGAGGGCGCCAGGGATTTTACCTCATTAACACCTCCCTCTTGACGGCCCTGCCACCATTGCAAAACATTTTTTCCCCAGCATAATCAAGTTACATTCACAGGGATGAAAACCACACCCACAACCCGAACAATTCCGAAGTTAGCCGAAGTAAAAGGTTAGGTTAGGTTCGGTCACTGTAATAAATAATAGTTCTTAAATTTTTTTTCCAGAAGGGTAGGTTAGGTTATGTTAGAATATTTTTGAACAGAGATTAGGAAATTATAAAGATGGAGCATAAGGTCCGATTCAAGGCGTGGAGAGGGGGTTGTGAAGCCAAAACAAAGGGGAGGGGGATTTCAGTGTTCTACACGTATCAATATGGCGGCCGTTTGTTTACAAATTTATCAGCTTTACCTGTATTGGAGGTGAAATTGGAGATAAATATTAACTAATATAATTACATTTGCATTATGTAGATTAGTTTTGAACTTTTAATATAATATATACACATACATAGTAACCACTAATATTTTGATGTAATTTTCTTTCGAACAGCTTAACTACAGTCGTTAATAAAAGTAGGGCAGAAAAGCTGAAATGAATAAAAACAAACGTTCATCTGTATCTTTTCCTAATCTCTGTATTTAAAATAGTGTCTTTTCACGAGCGATCGGCGAACTTCGGAGAGGTGCGGAGCCGCTCGGGATTGGCGGGAGGGCAGACCCACCACCAGGGGCGCTTGCGTCCCTCGTAAAATATTCCAGATACAAATAAAATTCAAAGCGGACCACGAGTCCAAGTGCCCAACCCCCGCATGGTAGACTCTTTTCTACTCTGTCCAACACTTCATCCAGACCATCCTCTGTCTCTCCTGTAAATTCCTATACGTAATGCATGCCAATTTGCATCCCGCATGAATGCGCTTAGGGTAATCACTGTGTCTATGCTGGTTTTACCTGGGCCCAACCTATCTCTAGTTATAGTTAGGGACAGGAAAAATTCGCGGATTCAATGACCTCTAGGATAGCCTCCATTATCCTCTGCATTTCTCAAGTAAACACGCGTGTTCATTGGGTACTAAATTGTGAGGCGTCTCCACTGGGTAGCTTGTGATTCTCGACGCTTCTTTGGTCGATAGTCTCTCATTGGCGGAGAGAGCTCCAACTAAACTGCGAGCCCAATAGCAGAACCAGCAGAATTGTACACATGTTTGGATTTCAGCCTATCACGAAATGAATCCGCGAATTTTTCCGGTCTCTAGTTATAGTCTAGATTTAAGAGTGAGGGGAGCAAGTCCTGGCGCCAATCGTTGCCATGGCTGGCCAATCCCCTTCTAGCACATGATGCATGCGACCCTCTCCCTGCATAGCTAATCCCAGCATGACTAGACGTATAGGCTTTGGCCTGAGACGAACCTAGGTCCTTCCCTAACCCGGACCCCTCCAAAATACACTTAGTTTTAGCTTTGATTATATATACTGTATAGAAGTCGCCAGCCTAGGTTAAAATTTCTAATATGGTTTGAGGTAGTTGGTTAATTCACCGCCGCAATCGCCACCATCTCTAGGGCATCGACTTGTGGTGGTCCCTAGCGGACAAGTGTCGAACTCTTCAAACACCCCTTCCCCACCCTCCCTCAAACATGCGTTGTCCTCCACCCACCCTCTACCCCACCTCTCAACCCTACAGTTATGTGACGCACAAACTCCCGTTGAACGAATTTGAGCTGCAGTGAATGATTGAGGGGGGGGGGGGGGGGGGTGCGGGGGAATGACAGCGGGCGACAGTGCTGCGCTCTAACGTGCAAATAACAACCTAAGACGATACAGGGCGTTACGGCAGCGCACTGCAGTGGTGAAGTTCCCAAGCTGCTCATCATACGCTCCTGAAAAACGTAGAGTAAATCCTATCCACTCGCGACTTCTATACAGTATATATAGGGGCATGCAGATTTCGAGACTCGATGAAAGTTAAAACACTGTAGCATCGTCTGTGTTCCGTGATTGGGTATGTTTCTCCCAGGTACACGTCGATTGTAACAACACCAATCACAGTGATTCGGTGCGGAAGTAAACGAGTCCTGAGTGGCTCGGTCAAACAAGGCAACGACTTCTCTCACAGACAGCCGCCAATCACAAGTAAGAAACCACAGGTGTGGGCAAGGGTATTTTGCCCCCCCTCTGAAACCTTGAAGTGGTGGCAAACGGGGGCAAAGAAAGTGCTGTGTAATCAATTTTTAGATGATAAAACTGCTTAAATAGCACCATTTTCCACCTTCAAATACAAATTTTCCCGGGGGAGGACCCCCGGACACCCCGATTCAATAGGGGGGATCGATGATTCTTTATAAAAAGGTATAGTGCACCCCCTTTGGAAATTTAGTTGTTGCGCCCCTGGGTGTGGGTATACCTTGTTGCAGTCTAATACGTGTTCAAATCTTTTATGCGAAAAGTGCCTGCCCCTAAGTATATATATTCAAAGGTTTTAATCAGGTTAGAAGAAATAAAAAGTTGTGGACCCACCTGGCGGCAGCGACGCGAGGTACGTGTAGCTGGAGAAGCGCGGCCGGTTGTCGTTCTCGTCGCGCACCCGCACGCGCAGCTCCGTCAGCGCCGAGTGCGCCGAGTCGGAGACGGCGACGCGCAGGCGGTACTCGCGCCGCGCCTCGTAGTCCAGCCGCCGCACCAGGGTCACCTTGCCGCTGAAGCGGTCCATGCTGAAGGCGGCGCGCGCCTCGCGGTACCGGCGCTCCGGCTCGCCCGTGTCCGCCGACCAGTCGGCGAAGTGGTAGGTGAGCGCCGGGTTGGAGTCCACGTCGTTGGCCCGCACCGTCGTCAGCACGGCGCCCACCTCCGTGCCTGCGACAACAGCGACAACACCACACACCTCGCATCTCCCGCACCAGACAACAGAGGTGTAAAAGCAACGAAAAAAATGCGTACCCGTATGTATTCGTTACTATAACAATCAGTACTCGTTACTTTCGTATCGTTACTCGTTACTTCTGATACCGCATGACATGGCACATGCTATGTTATGTGACAGCATCGAATCGAGTCGTATTTCGTACGCGTACAGCATGACGTCGCGTAAATAAAAATAAATCGAATATAAACAATTTAAAATATTTGATAATTAACAGCTTTTGTTAACCAAGAAACAATTAACTCTCATTAGAGCGGCTTTATTATAATATATCTTTTAAGATAATAACATAAAACGTGAAAATACGCGATTATAAAAAACAAAAACATACATATTTATAATATGTAAAAAATACTTTCTTGCGTTGTTTCTGTTCGAATCTAAAACTTTGTCTACACACACAATACCTTTAATAAACAGTAAAAAACTTGGACGACGAATTTCCAAATTATACTTTTATTAATAAACAAACATCGTTCTTTGTAACGAATAAGCGCGCGCATGCGTCAAACATACGAAAGATGCGAGTAACGAAATGCATTCGTGTGTAACGTTTCGTTACTCGTTACTAGATGCCGCACCCGTTACTCAGTAACGAATACATACGGTTTGCTACAGCTCTACTAGACAACACTCCGTGTTGTCACAATCATGGGCGTCGCAACCGGGGGGACGGGACGGGGGGGACACGTCCCCCCCCAATAATAAAAGTCTGCAATTTCGTCCCCTCCAATAATATATTTGGTTTCGTAGTTGTATTAAAAATATGATTTCTGTGATACAACCCATATGTTGCGCATGGTGCATTTAGTCCAGTCGTGGTATTGTGAGCACTGTGTTTTTTACAAATTTGTTCTCTGAAAATATTTTTTTTTATAAAAAATAAATTATATGTTGCAACCAACTATAATTAGAATATTTAGGAAAGAAAAATGCCTAAAAACCACCTTTTCTGCACCTTCAAAACCCCAAATTTTCCCGGGGGAGGCTTGTTTTTCAAGGGGATGGATATTCATCAACAACTAAATCAATTGCAGTTCCCCCCCCCACCCCCAAAAAAAAAATATATATCCTTGCGACGCCCATGGTCACAATACTCGGGACAGACACAAAATGAAAAAATTGGTTTTCTGTAAAGTCGGTTTACGGACGATAGTTTAACGTGACAACGTCATAACAAAACATTGATGAAATGATTGCATACTTTTATGAATAAAATTGAATCGTTTTTTTATCTAAATATCTCTATTTTGTATGGATACAAAGAAGGAGTGAAATTTAAATCTACAATTATTTAATTGATAAGCTTACTTTTCTTTACACTCATTAATTAAAATATGTTTATTACTTTTAACGAAGAGATTATTTTAACTGTAACTTTTATACGTGTTTGCTATTTAACTTCTTCCAATCTGTGTTATTCTGTTAAGGATAGGACGATGATAGGAAAAGTAGGAAACGAATGGGAGTGTTTCAAGTTTAATGTGCCTCGAAAAAGTCAAATCGATGGTTGTTCCAATCGAGTGGAAGAGAGATAGATGCGGCGCAAGCGTAAAATGAGCGTAACGGGACACAGCTTAACGGGACACTTTTTCGTGCGTGCAGCCGGCGTTCATCGATTTATTAGACGTTCTCACGTCAAAAAAAAAGTTATTATAACATCCAAAATGGCGAAGCATTTTGTTCTTAAAGGCGAGAGATAGGAACCTAAGGACGACATTTTAGAAGGCAATGTGCGACCATGGGCCATAAAGGTGGTGACTTCACGGAGTTGTCCTGAATTGAGTTATGGAGCTTACAGGTATTATTATTATTATTATTATTATTTTAAGGGCTTTGAAAAAAGTTCTGGAAAGTCGATAAACCTCTAACGTTCTCTATTTTGCCACGGAATTTATTTTCAGTTTTACAAAAGCGTCAAAACTTGAATCGGGTGTAACTGAAAAGAAATAACTAAAATAAATTTATTTTCGGGGTGCATGGTCGAAAATAGTAAGATTACTTGATACAATAAACGCTAGGTAGCCAGGTAGTTTCACATATAATTTTTTTTTAATAAGCAAGTACTCTAGTTTAACAACTTATGATAAACATAGAGTTACAGCATATATTTTGTAAGTCCTAGAGAAATGCGCTGGAAAATGTTCAAAAAATTACTTGTAGATCTAAATAAAATGATTTGGCAACTTATTTTATAAAGAATTTACTTGTGAATAGTAAAATATTTTTTACAGTGTACATCCGCTATTTTGCACTTACGAATACATGCATTATTATTTCCCATTTGAAACTCGTTCCAGAATGGTTTTCTTTATAACTATCAGCGTCATACTTCACTCAGGACGTTGAGAACAACTTTTGCTACATAAACTATACAAGTTTTCTCTTTGGCTGTCTGATGAATATCCTGCCAGAGACCGCAAAAGAATGTTACTACAATACAAACATTAAAACAAAACCTTCGCCACCAGAAAAAAAAAATTAAAATCTTCTATAATGTAAGCCATACCTACCGCCTACCTAATAAATATTCTAAAATAAAACCTACAGCATTCAAGTCATAATGAGTACAACTCCACAGACCTTCCTAGAATTCTCGACATCAAATTATCAATGCGAAACGTCAAGTCCAGCCGTATAAGTGTGCTCGGAAAAGGAGAGAGAAGGAAGGTAGGATTAAAAAAAAAAAATCACCCACAGCCCGAAACGGCGTGATGGATGGACAATAGACAAGCAAATGAAGACCACTTTTAGTTTCGTTTAAGTAAGAGCCTTGTAACGAGCTGGTGACTTGAGTTGTGGCGGAAATACGGACCACCGGCGGGACAAAGAGGAGAAAGAGAGAGAGGGAGAAAAATAAAAAAATAAAGGAATTAGAGAGAGATAAAAAAAAGTACGAAGAAAGAGGAGGAGGTGGAGAGGCTAGGAAAGATTTATCATGCGGCAGCTGCATGAATCCTTCCCGGAGCCCGAAAGCCGGCCAGCTGAGACGGAGAGGAACAAAAGGAACTAATTTACAAGTATTGTCATCACGCCGCGGCTTCCCCTACCACCCCCCCCCCCCCCTCCCGGCCGTTAGCCGCGCCCTGGAAACACCGCGCGAGAGATCGCTGGACCGCGAGGATGCTGTGCGATTGGTTTTGCTCTTTTTCCACGCGCTGCACGTGCGCATGCGCGCGCGAAGCAACGCGCCGAAAAAAAGCGCCTGACCCTTCGAGCAGTCCACCGCCACTTTCGCTTCCCCTCTCCTCTCTTCCGCACCCCTACTACCGATCAGCGAAATTCTGTCAGAAAACCAGTGAAAATTTCTACCGCGGAAAAAAAAAATCAACACGATAACCTGAACAGTAAAGGCTAACCGCTCAGCTACATATTAAATCACCCCCCCCCCCCTCCACCAATCATGGAGAGCTGGTTAACACACGAGTTTAACGTAAAAATAAATTCATTTACCTCGAAATTAAATTAAATTTAACTTAGGCCATTTGTAGTCACCAAGCTTCGCAGCGAATTTTTTTCAAAATCAGTTATTTCACTGTCCCCCGTCAAAACTTACTATTTACAGGCACAGAACAGGAGGTTAGGGGCCGCATTCAGCGGCCCTGGGACTCCTCGCGGGCCCCTGTGTTCGATGCCAAGTTCAGGTACTCGGCCCCTGGGTTCGCTACTGGCGATGAGGATATCCCTGTTAGTCAGTCCGCAATGGCTGCTGGGGGTCGCTTCATTAAGCAATTGATCTGAGCTTTCTCCCCTAATGACATTCCAGAAAATACTCTAAACGACACATCCCCTCTGCATTCCACCGATTAGCTGGTCGAATACAAATTATTGACATATACACACACTTTTTTTTCCAGACTGCAAATTCTGCATCGTAAGATACTTACTTCTAAAGTGGCTGAATTAGCACAAAAAAATATCCAAACGTGTAGACACCCAAAAGGATTTGCTGTACTCACAAACTGATTTCTTAAGTGTTGTTTGCATCTGGTTCATGATTAAAAAATTATTCTGAAAACATGTGTTCAAGTCTAATCTAAGAATATAGTTTAAAAAACGAAGTACGGAAAAAGAACTATTCATCCGCCCTCAGGGTATTCCTAAATGCTTTTTGTTAAAAGACATCACAACAGATATGTTGCACAGTTATGAAATCAGGTGGGTCCTTCTGAAGCTCTTAACCCCGTGTGTGTAGGGGCGCATTAAGGGGGGGGGGGGATCAAGCCCAGACATATTGTATTTTCCCTCTTATGATATAATTCTCATTTTGAACTATATATTCCAACTTTTTGGATGTCAAGCCATAATAATATCTCCCATACCATGTTGGAACCACATATTTACTAACATGCTCTAGTCTGTAAGCGCCGCGAGGGAATGATTAATTATTTCTCGCCGGCGACTACAACTATCGTCTCAATCACACCAGTTCACAAGTGGTGACTTCAACAAGAAGACAAAGCTAAGGCCTATTACAAGTCAAAACCAAAATTGAAAAATAAATCATGGATTCTTTATTGCAGGCGGTTTCAAAACGTTCGAAATGGCAAGATGGAAAGGCCTAGTCCCCGCTCGGCGTGAGGCTGGTGGACACGTCAGGAGTTACATACAAAAAATTACTCCGTATCGATCGCGAGAGAGAACACATGCCTCGGTCCGAATTCCGGCTCCGGTCCTTGATCCAGAGGACTCCTTCTCCCGACCAGGAGAGAAGACCAGACTCCCGGCTACGGTCCCTGATCTAGAGGACTCCTTCCGGCCAGGAGAGAAGCCCAGTCTCCCGGCTATGGTCCCTGATCTAGAGGACTCCTTCTTCCGGCCAGGAGAGAAGCCCAGACTCCCGGCTACGGTCCCTGATCTAGAGGACTCCTTCTTCTGGCCAGGAGAGAAGCCCAGACTCCCGGCTACGGTCCCTGATCTAGAGGACTCCTTCTTCCGGCCAGGAGAGAAGCCCAGACTCCCGGCTACGGTCCCTGATCTAGAGGACTCCTTCTTCCGGCCAGGAGAGAAGACCAGACTCCCGGCTACGGTCCCTGATCTAGAGGACTCCTTCCGGCCAGGAGAGAAGCCCAGACTCCCGGCTACGGTCCCTGATCTAGAGGACTCCTTCTTCCGGCCAGGAGAGAAGCCCAGACTCCCGGCTACGGTCCCTGATCTAGAGGACTCCTTCTTCCGGCCAGGAGAGAAGCCCAGACTCCCGGCTACGGTCCCTGATCTAGAGGACTCCTTCTTCCGGCCAGGAGAGAAGACCAGACTCCCGGCTACGGTCCCTGATCTAGAGGACTCCTTCCGGCCAGGAGAGAAGCCCAGACTCCCGGCTACGGTCCCTGATCTAGAGGACTCCTTCTTCCGGCCAGGAGAGAAGCCCAGACTCCCGGCTACGGTCCCTGATCTAGAGGACTCCTTCTTCCGGCCAGGAGAGAAGCCCAGACTCCAGGCTACGGTCCCTGATCTAGAGGACTCCTTCCGGCCAGGAGAGAAGCCCAGACTCCCGGCTACGGTCCCTGATCTAGAGGACTCCTTCTTCCGGCTAGGAGAGAAGCCCAGACTCCCGGCTACGGTCCCTGATCTAGAACACTCCTTCTTCCGGCCAGGAGAGAAGCCCAGACTCCCGGCTACGGTCCCTGATCTAGAGGACTCCTTCTGGCCAGGAGAGAAGCCCAGACTCCCGGCTACGGTCCCTGATCTAGAGGACTCCTTCTTCCGGCCAGGAGAGAAGCCCAGACTCCCGGCTACGGTCCCTGATCTAGAGGACTCCTTCTTCCGGCCAGGAGAGAAGCCCAGACTCCCGGCTACGGTCCCTGATCTAGAGGACTCCGTCCGGCCAGGAGAGAAGCCCAGACTCCTGGCTACGGTCCCTGATCTAGAGGACTCCTTCTTCCGGCCAGGAGAGAAGCCCAGACTCCCGGCTACGGTCCCTGATCTAGAGGACTCCTTCCGGCCAGGAGAGAAGCCCAGACTCCCGGCTACGGTCCCTGATCTAGAGGACTCCTTCTTCCGGCCAGGAGAGTAGCCCAGACTCCCGGCTACGGTCCCTGATCTAGAACACTCCTTCTTCCGGCCAGGAGAGAAGCCCAGACTCCCGGCTACGGTCCCTGATCTAGAGGACTCCTTCCGGCAAGGAGAGAAGCCCAGACTCCCGGCTACGGTCCCTGATCTAGAGGACTCCTTCCGGCCAGGAGAGAAGCCCAGACTCCCGGCTACGGTCTCTGATCTAGAGGACTCCTTCTTCCGGCCAGGAGAGAAGCCCAGACTCCCGGCTACGGTCCCTGATCTAGAGGATTCCTTCCGGCCAGGAGAGAAGCCCAGACTCCCGGCTACGGTCCCTGATCTAGAGGACTCCTTCTTCCGGCCAGGAGAGAAGCCCAGACTCCCGGCTACGGTCCCTGATCTAGAGGACTCCTTCCGGCCAGGAGAGAAGCCCAGACTCCCGGCTACGGTCCCTGATCTAGAGGACTCCTTCTTCCGGCCAGGAGAGAAGCCCAGTTTCCCGGCTACGGTCCCTGATCTAGAGGACTCCTTCCGGCCAGGAGAGAAGCCCAGACTCCCGGCTACGGTCCCTCATCTAGAGGACTCCTTCTTTCGGCCAGGAGAGAAGCCCAGACTCCCGGCTACGGTCCCTGATCTAGAGGACTCCTTCTTCCGGCCAGGTTAGAAGCCCAGACTCCCGGCTACGGTCCCTGATCTAGAGGACTCCTTCTTCCGGCCAGGAGAGAAGCCCAGACTCCCGGCTACGGTCCCTGATCTAGAGGACTCCTTCTTCCGGCCAGGAGAGAAGCCCAGACTCCCGGCTACGGTCCCTGATCTAGAGGACTCCTTCTTCCAGCCAGGAGAGAAGCCCAGATTCCCTGGGCCGAGCCTGACAGCTTTGACGACTGGCACTTTTACTGCCTCCAATGTCGTAAATAATTCTCTTTGAGAGGTGGTGGGAGTAAGGTTTGAGTCCTGCGTGGCGTTGAGGTGGGTCGGGCGATAGCAGATAAGACATGAATTCGAATCTTTTGACCAAGAATCACTCTTTTAAGTACGCATAATTACGGAATTTGGTATCTCCGTTTCATATATGACTCTTATAATCAACTTAAAAAATCGTCCTGGTATTAAATTATATTTAAAACCCAACTACATACTATACCAAGTATTGTAATTAAACACACTACTTTACAATGATTGTAATATTAAAAAGTAGGTACTTATGTAAATAAAATCCATTATGCTTGATAACTGTGTTATATGCCATAATGGATCTAGAATCGTAGAACCAGAGTAAAACTAAAGTGCCTGCAAATAATTAAAAATCCAGTTTCTCTGAAAATTATTATTATTATCTATAATTGAATAAAATCCTTTAAAAAATAAAAGAAAAAAAATAAATGCTAGAAAGTTCACACATGTGAAATTTAATGGTATTAAGACTGCAATTTTTTTTTTTTTTACCATTCTACATTATTTATGAGGGTGTTGTGCATCAATCGGTTAGATTACTGGTACAAATGGCTATCACATTGTAATTATATGCAAATCAATCATGCATGTTGTACAATAATTTTAAGTAAATATAATTATGAAAATCTTCATAATAAAACCTGTTTACCAGATGCTTCAGTGAACATTCAGACTTTGTCAGCTGAACTAAATAAAAATTATTTTTATAGCACATATTAATAATTATTGTTGATTTTTTAAAGTAAACATAGTAAAACCCTGTAGAGTAATTAGGGTCGATGACTCATACGAGATTAATGTGGAATGGGAGGCTCCAAAGGTTGTGGAGGCATGTTGAGGGGGAGGGGAGATTTAGAGAACTGTAAGACTCTCTGCAGGTTTTTTGGAGCCATGTTTGTTACAATTATTGTGAACCTCCAGTCTGAACTTCCCCGGCGTACTGTTTTGTTTAGTTTTAACATTAAAGTGTGTTACTGAAGTATAAGTCACTTCTAATGTAGTTTATGTACATGAACCCATTTTTTTATACCATGTCCAGTTGTCCAAGTCAGAATTTTCCCTGAAGCATTGTCGAAAAAAAAAACTTCTATGGGTTAGAATGTACAACAGATGCAGCTCCAGTAAAAGGGGGGAAAAAGGGGGTGGGTTACTGGGGCAATAGCCCCTTTTGAGCTCAAGGAAATTTTTTATTATTTAATTTATTTTGGAAGTAATGTTTATGTTTACTTAAAAACTTAAGTAATGTATTAAACTTCTCTTTAATCAAAAGTTGTATGAAAATATTAAGGTTCAGTATTTCAGAACACAAATTTGTAAATATCCAAAAGCCAACATAATACTCGTTTGATGATTATGATGAGTCGTGAGCAAAGACAACGCCATGGTGATTGTCGTAACGTCCCTATGCTTGCCGAGGCAGGTTTGCCACTGCCTCCCGCGGGATGAAGGTGAAAGGGACATCACAAACACCCGGTCCCGAATCCACCCAGGGCCCATCGGTGTGCTAGAAGAGAGAGAGGCACTCACCCTCGCTGACGGTGATGACGCTGTGCGGCGGGAAGGTCGGCGGGTTGTCGTTCACGTCGATGATGGTGACCCTGAGGGTGGCGGTGCCCGTCAGCTGCGGGTTGCCCTCGTCGGTGGCGATGACGGTCAGGCGGTAGGTGTCCCTGATCTCCCGGTCCAGCACGATGTTGGTCTTCACCAGGCCCGAGAACGGCGGCTCGATGACGAACGCGTTGTCGTGGTTGCCGTCGACAATGTGGTACAGCACGTGCGAGTTGCCGTCCTCGTCCGCGTCGACGGCTGTCACCTGCAGGTGGCCAGAACAAGAACATGGTCTCTCGCCACCAGCTCCGAGAACTTGTCCACACCTGCATCAGATCAACGAATATGTAGAAGAATTTGATACGCTA
The DNA here is from genome assembly GCF_032445375.1 of Bacillus rossius redtenbacheri. Lineage (NCBI taxonomy): Eukaryota > Metazoa > Arthropoda > Insecta > Phasmatodea > Bacillidae > Bacillus > Bacillus rossius. Next base: position 44,442,588 of record NW_026962011.1, on the reverse strand, counting down.
TCATAAAGTCACTCATATGACAAGGCAGCTAGATCTGTATCAGGTATCTGTATCAACTAAGTGTAGATTCAGCTTACCACCCACTAATTTTGTATAATCATTAGAATGCAAGCCCGGGTGGTGGCCTTGTCTCTCCAGCCAGTCTCTCCAGATGTAAGACGAGAAGATCTCGCAGCTCGAGTAACGATGATACAAACTAATGATCGGGAGACACCTTGTCATCACATGTCTCCCCTTTGATATGATAGCAAAAGACCAACTCCTGGCGGGTTCATGTTCGATCCGATCACTGCATCATTTCTGATATTCATGCCTGATACAGAATTTCTTTTGTTCAAAGGCCGATCATGATACAGATATGGTGATCTGATAAGAAAGTGTGGACGCGGTTTTACACGTCAATTCAAACATGGTTTACATATGTACATTCTGATGAATAACCTTCATTTGGATTTGTGCATGTGTACATATGATTGAAAGGTAATGTATGGTTGTTTTTTTGCATTTAAAGGTGAATGAATACGAATGACTTAACGTTTTGATTGCATCAGAGTGATTCGAAACAATATGGTGTACTGAGATGAGAATGGGTCATTGACGGAATGCATGGCTGGGAGAAGCGGGAGTAACCTGAAAAAAACCCAGGGCAGGGCAAGCCGGGCAAATGCCCGGGACTCCTCGCCTACAAGGGCCCTACGCCGACCTTTCCTTTTTATTTTCCTTTTGGTATATTTTATGTAAAAAAATTATGGACCTTAACGGGAAAAGGAAGGATTAAATTTAAATTTTTTTATTAGTATATACTTAAGAGTGCTGGCCAATACCTTACGATATCAATTGAGTTATCATGATTTCACATTAGAAACACTTTCAAAATATATAAAATTAACCAAAGTGTAATTTATCAGGAAAATAATATCAAACAATCTTAAGAAAAATTAGAATATAATCTACGATATTTAATTTTCAGGTTGGCTTAAAATGTTTTTAATTTTTTATTTTTTCTGCCAACCCCCTATATCTCCGGGGGAGGGTTTTTTTTATCACATAGGGGAGAGTTGGACAAAACCGGGTGGTCTGGTAAAACGGGGTACCACTGTTATTTCCACTATAACGTGCTGTCAGTTAATTACTCGTACGATTACCGCTAGCCAGCAACAGATAGCGCGGCAGTCGGCAGCGTCAAGCGTTGTCTATTGAGAAAAGTGTGTTTTCTGACTGATGTGATGTAATTTTTGGCTTTTGTTTGTATGATAACTGCAGATGAATTAAACCGTCAAACTATACAGGTGAGTGGGCATAGAAATGAGTGTAGTATGCACTACAAATACGTGTGTGTACTAACTTGTACGTTTCTCATCTTTCCTTAGAAATAAATTTATTTTGTAGCAAGGCGTAGTCTGATAAAACAGGGTACTGCGTGGTCGGTTAAAACAGGGTAGTACCCTGTTTTATCCGACTATACCCTGTTTTATCAAACCATTTCTTAACTATAGCTTTAAGTACAATGATCATTTGATATTGTTACCCATAAGTTCCAAACCATTATTTATTTGGTTTCGGGCACAAATTAATGTACAGTATTTTATTTAGACAGCGAATCATCATGCCTTATGTTCGCCAAACCAACAGACAGTCTTGGTCTCAAGATGCTATGTAAAATGCAGTTGCTGAGGTTTTGGCTGCCAGAATGGGATACCTTAAGGCTTCTAAAATGTTTGGCGTCCCACAATCAACTCTCGAAGCGAGAGTGAAAAAAGCCAGAACTGGTTTATCGCTTGAGGATGCTACTATGAAAGGCTCTTGAAGTGGCTCAAACGATTCATAGAGTTTTCTAACCCTACCGAGGAAAAGCCTGTGTTACTTTTATTGGATGGGCATGCCACGCATACAAAAAAATTGAGGTGATCGATATGGCACGCAACAACCACATAATTCTTCTATGTTTCCCCCCACATTGCACGCATCGTATGCAACCTCTGGATGTGTCCTTCATGGCTCCACTTAGCAATTACTACTCAGAAGAGGCCAGGAAGTGGTTGCAGTCCCACCCGGGAAGACCAATAACAATCAATCAAGTTGGGAAACTTTTTGGTGCCGTTTCATGAAAGCGGCATCAATTGAGACAGCTGTGAATGCATTCAAGAAGACTGGGATATTTCCACTTGATCGTAATGTATTTCCTGACTGGATGTTCCAACCTGCTGAAACCACTGAAAGGCCTCTAGAAGAAATGTCTCGTCAGCAAAGTTTGGCCATTTCAAGCATCCACCAACCATTGGTACAACCTACCATGGCTGAATCTGAACCTATGGCCAGCACACCTGAACCTGCATCTAGCCAACGTGAATCTCATGGGCCATTTTCGCAGTGTCTTTTGAATTCCAAAGCATCCACATCAACAGCCACATCGGCATTTGCTGTGTCACCGAAAGACATTAAACCCATACCTATAGCTGAGGAAGGTTGAAACCAAAAATAACAGGAGACGTGGCAAAACTGTGATCCTCACAAGCTCCCCTTATAAAAATGAACTAGGCCTAATTGCTGCACAAAGTAAGACATCTGCGCATAGTTCTACGGCTAATCCCAAAACAGTAAAAAGAAAACTGAATTCATCTAGAGACAGGTCACATGTTAATGAGTCTACAACTCGCAAAGACCACAGTAATAAAAAATGCAGTAAAATATCCGTAATGACTCAGGAAAACTCTGAAACATCTGATGAAGAGGAAACAAATGCAGCATGTCTCTTCTGCTATGACTTGTATTCAAACTCCAAATCAGAAGAAGGGTGGATTATGTGTGTTATGTGCGATGAATGGGCACACGAACAGTGTGCAGGTATGGACAGTGATGATGTTGTTCCTTACACTTGTGATTATTGCCAACGATAGAATATTTTGTTTTTGGTATAAATGTGTTGTATAACTTGCACTGATACTCAGAGAGTCTGTGATTTCAGGCATTTTTAAAAATGAGATCCTCAGAAAATGATAATGATGACATTTGACTTCCTTATTGTGCTATTTGTTAATGTATCATAGTAAACTGTAATATAAATGCAAGTCATAAATCATATGTAATAACGTTGACAACACTTTTTATTAAATATGTCTCATTTTGTATCTAAATACCTGCACTAATATGTTCGACATTGATGTACCCCGTTTTATCCGACCGGTATGATAAAACAGGGTACTTAGCAACATGAAAGAAAAATATTAATGTTTTATTTCACATTGCTTGGATCCGACTCTTCATATGCACAATATCAGTAGGGATGTATATAGTGTTTCCTTGAAAATAATGGATACTCAGGTATAATTACCAGCCACTTAATGAGCATATAAACACTAAGTACCCCGTTTTAGCCAACTCTCCCCTACATACCCCTAGGATTGGGGTGGATCCCGTGGAGGGGGAAGCCAAGGGGAGCCCGGGCCCGGCCGTCCCCTGCGAAAGCGTGGCTGTGAAAGGGTTTGACGTCGAAACTATGTCTTATAGAAAACTTTCTGTATGTTTTTTTTAAGTTTTCTTTTATTGCATGCATGTGGACCAACATATGGTCACCCTATCCACACATGAAGTGTCGGGTCCTGTAGATTTGCGCCCCTGTCCCCAGGTCACCCCGGTAAGGCCTCTCACGCATACATAAACAGCCCAGGGCCGCTACTGTAGGCGGTGTCGAGACTGACCTGCATGACGAAGGTGCCCTTGTTGTTGCCCTCCCACACGGCCGCCACGTACTGCTCCTGCGTGAAGCGCGGCGCGTTGTCGTTGCGGTCCAGCAGCGACACGTGCACCTCGCAGTAGCCGAACACGCTGCCGTCGGCCGCCTCGCCCTCGGCCGCCAGCGACAGCCGCAGCTCGCGCGCGCGCTCGTAGTCGAGGGCGCGCGGGTCGCGCACGCGCACCGCACCGCTCGCCCCGTCCACGTCGAACGCTCCGTCGTCGTTGCCGGCGCCGATGCTGTACGTGATGCGCTGGCGGCGGCCGTCCGTGCGCACCGCCGACACCTGGGGGCCCGTGGACGTCTTCAGCAAGGACAACCACCGTCGACAACACCAGGGAACACTTTCCGGGAGGGGCTGCAGAACATTACGTTACAAATTTGTGGTTTCAAGCGTGGGCGTAGATCCTGGAATTGAGGGACCTTCTTACACTTGCAAATCTGCGACTATGAAACGGAGTTGCTAACCGTAAACGTTAAAGCTACGTCTCATGGAAAACGTTCTCTAAAGTTTCTCTGCCTTATTGAATGCATGTGGGCCAAAGTGTGGGCGGGTACACAACGTACAAGCACCGTCTCCGGAGACATATCGGGGTCGCCTGGGGAGGGGAGTGGAGGGGAGGGGTGGTAGGGAATGGGTGGTAGGGAAAGGGTGGTAGGGAAGGGGTGGTAGGGAAGGGGTGGTATGGAAGGGGTGGTAGGGAAGAGTGGTAGGGAAGGCGGGGTAGGGTAGGGGTGGTAGGGAAGGGGGGTAGGGAAGGGGTGGAATGGAAGGTGGGTAGGGAAGGGGTGGTATGGAAGGGGGTATGGAAGGGGTGGTATGGAAGGGGTGGTAGGGAAGAGTGGTAGGGAAGGGGTGGTAGGGAAGGGGTGGTAAGGAAGGGGTGGTAGGGAAGGGGTGGAAGGGAAGGGGTGGTAGGGAAGGGGTAGTAGGGAAGGGTGGTAGGGAAGGCGGTAGTGAAGGGGTGATAGGGAAGGGGTGGTAGAGAAGAGGGGTAGTGAAGGGGTGGTAGGGAAGGGGTGACCCACCTGCAAGACCTCGGTGCCGCGCGCCGCGCCCTCCTCCAGCTGGGCGCGATACGTGGAGTTCTGGAAGTGGAGCCGCGCGCCCGCCTCGGGCCCGTCGCCCACGCGGATCTCCACCAGCCCCGTCGAGCTCTGCGGCGGGTTGCCCTTGTCGCGCGCCAGCACGCGCAGCCTGAACAGGCGGCCCGAGTCGGGCGCCAGGCTGGAGGCGGCGCTCACCGCCCCCGAGGTGGGGTTGATGCGGAACTTGCCGCCCGCCGGCTCGTTCACCAGGCTGTACACCACCTGCGCCACCCCGCGCGAGAGAGAGAGGCGTCAGTCACGGCCAACCCTTCCAGTCACACTTCCTAGCATACCGCGCAGACATCTTGGCTCTCGGCACACAGCGACACCAACGTGCGGCAGTGGCGGATCCAGAGGTTCACTCTAGGATTTCAGAGTAGCCAGACATACAGGTGTGCTAAATGAAACTTTGTGATAGCGAAACTAACCAACGAATATATTTTTGGTAAACTAAATTAATCTCAAATTTGAAAGCACCTAAGATGATTATACAGTACACATTCTCCTTATATATATAAAACGGGCTCGGTAACCTCAGAGAAGTGGTTCGAAACTCGTCACTGGAAATTTTTAAAAAATATATTTTATTTATTAATACTCTTAAGCTCTAATAATAATGCATATTTTTATATTATAACATAACTCAATACAACCTGTATTTTTTCGTAGTCCTAGATAATGATGTCTACCACAATGTAGGCTGCACCATTACCCACTCATTCAAAGGTTAATTAAGCCATGTATCATTAAGATACAAATTGTCCATTTCAATTGATGAATAGACTGTATACTATCAGTGTAGTATATTTATTTGCCAATTGTTACAATTTTTAAAATGTTTACATTAATAAAAATACAGCTACTTGTTTAAAGTGACAAGATGTACACACACACAAGATTGCCTTTGTGAGTGCTACATTTTCCTGTTAAATTTAGTAGATTGTAATCAATGTGTAAAAAAAAAGTGTGTATGTGGAGTATACGGGCGACAGAAGTGAAACTACTTATGTATTATGTTTAGATACAGATAAGTTATTGTTATTTTTTTTTAAATTGAACAAGAGATAATAATTGAGATTAGTAAGTTTGCGGATATGATCGAAATGAAAAAAAAAACAACACAAGCAGCGTTACGAGCATTCCGTAGCATCACTGCTATACGTAATTTATGCATCTCCCCTGCCGTCTCCCCTTCCGGCCGTTACAACTAGCATATACCGTGATCCACTACGTACCTATCCCCTTCTCATCTCCTGTTTCCCCCACCACGTACCTAACTATCCCCCTTCTCTACATTTTCACCCACCACGTACCTAACTATTCCCCTTCTCTCCGGTTTCCCCCACCACGTGTTAAACTATTCCCCTTCTCTCCTGTTTCCCCCACCATGTACTTAACCATTCCCCATTCTCTCCTGTTCCCCCCACCACGTACCTAACCATTCCCCTTCTCTCCTGTTTCCCCCACCACGCACCTAACTATTCCCCTTCTCTCCTGTTACCCCACCACATACCTAACCATTCCCCTTCTCTCCTGTTTCCCCCACCACGTACCTAACTATTCTCCTTCTCTCCTGTTACCCCACCACGTACCTAACCATTCCCCTTCTCTCCTGTTTCCCCCACCACGTACCTAACTATTACCCTTCTCTCCTGTTTCCCCACCATGTAACTAACCATTCCCCTTCTCTCCTGTTTACCCCACCATGTACCTATCTATTCCCCTTCTCTCCTGTTTCCCCCACCACGTACCTATCTATTCCCCTTTTCTCCTGTTTCCCCCACCACGTACCTAACTATTCCCCTTCTCTCCTGTTTCCCCCACCACGTACCTAACTTATCCCCTTCTCTCCTGTTTCCCCTACCACGTACCCAACTATTCCCCCAATGCCACCGGAATTTTCGTGACACTCGAAAATTGTAGTCTCCTCAGGAAAGATGTCGGGTACGGACTGGGGCGGAGGGACCCACCTCCGAGTTGGCTCCCTGGTCGGCGTCGTGCGCCGCGACGCGCACCAGCGTCTGGCCGGGCTGCGTGTAGGCGGGCACGCTGGCGCTGAAGGGGTAGCGCGCGAACACGGGCCGGTTGTCGTTGGCGTCCGTCACCTGCACGTGCACGGGCACGCGCTGCGAGCGGGCGTCGTAGCGGCCGCCGTCCGTCGCCACCACGTGGAAGGCGTACGAGCTCTGGCGCTCGTGGTCCAGCGGCCTGCGGGCCCCAGGGCAACACACGCTCACACCGCCTTCCTCGGCCAAACACGACTGTAACTGTTCTTATCATTGGGGGTTACACAACACGACACGCTCACACCGCCTTCCTCGGCCAAACACAACTGTAACTGTTCTTATCATTGGGGGTTACACAACACGACACGCTCACACCGCCTTCCTCGGCCAAACACAACTGTACCTAACTGTTCTTGTCATTGGGGGTTACACAACACGACACGCTCACACCGCCTTCCTCGGCCAAACACAACTGTAACTGTTCTTGTCATTGGGGGTTACACAACACGACACGCTCACACCGCCTTCCTCGGCCAAACACAACTCTAACTGTTCTTGTCATTGGGGGTTACACAACACGACACGCTCACACCGCCTTCCTCGGCCAAACACAACTGTAACTGTTCTTGTCATTGGGGGTTACACAACACCACACGCTCACACCGCCTTCCTCGGCCAAACACAACTGTAACTGTTCTTATCATTAGGGGTTACACAACACGACACGCTCACACCGCCTTCCTCGGCCAAACACAACTGTAACTGTTCTTATCATTGGGGGTTACACAACACGACACGCTCACACGCCTTCCTCGGCCAAACACAACTGTAACTGTTCTTGTCATTGGGGGTTACACAACACGACACGCTCACACCGCCTTCCTCGGCCAAACACAACTGTAACTGTTCTTGTCATTGGGGGTTACACAACACGACACGCTCACACCGCCTTCCTCGGCCAAACATTCCTGTTCTTGTCATCGGGGGTTATTGGGCGGGTCCTGTTTCTTCCAGATCATTGTTTCATATTGGCTCATAGCCCCGGAAATAAACTTTCACGAAACGAGAAAAATATATCGTACTGTCAAAGTAATACGGCCACATGTCAAAAGTAGAATCTTTTAAAACAAATTAAACAAGAGGCTTTAAAATTATTGCAATAACATGGTAAATTTCAGACTTGCGTCCATCGCAACATCGTGTTTTGACCGGTTTTTTTTCTTTCAAAATTCAGGTATGGCCTTGTATTACATTGGTAAGATTGGCAGATGTTGTTTCCATTGGCGATCTTAACTCAATTTCACATTTTTTGAGATATGGCTCTATTACTTTGACAGTGCGATATATATAAATATAGATCGCATACATTTTGCATAATTATATGGCGAAGTCGCATTTTAATTAAAAAAAAAGTTTTTGAGCTTCAATGAAATTATAAATAAAACTGGAACTTTTTAGGTTAAAGTAAATTAAATTTTACTGGCTGGTTTCAGAATTTTTGTGATTTTAAGGCCAAAAAAAAAATTAAATAAATGTTTTGTGGAATAATTTTTAAACTATACCACGCAGTAGGTGCCCACTGCATTTCATTTAAACAAAAACATTTTTTTTTTCAGTTATTCCAAACGGATTTCCTTATCCATACTGCACGAAAAATTTCCAGCTAATTATGCAAACAAAGTATTTAATATATGAACCTGTTTTTTATTTTATTTTGTGAAGTTCGGTCAGTCAAAAAGTCTACAAGTTTAGACGTGTAAAACATAAAAATAAATTAATGATCTGGAACTTGTAGGGAGCAAAACACTTCTTTTGAAAACATGCATATATTTAATTTGACCGTATATTTATTTTACTTGTAGGGAATTTTTTTTATTAATATTACGAATGAAAGTAGGTATCTAGTCGCGTTTAATGTTGCAAATTTTTATGAACACACAATTTGCAATTTTATGAACACACACTTGAAACGAAATGTGCATCAACTCACCCTGGTTTGTCTTAGTGTCATTTTCTTAAAACAAATGTTTTTAGCCCTATGAAAGAATATATTTTATATTTTATATTTTATATTTTATATTTTTTCAAGGATGAAACAGTAGTACTGTGGCATCTTGCGTCTTATATTATCCGGAAGTGTTTCAAAATTTTTAAAGCGATAACACGAGTAAAATTACCAGTTGATTATTAGAGATATTAAAAATTTCCCATGAGCATTCGATGTAACATTTATACAGTCTCGACACACACGGTTTGGAGGCAATAAACCTATTTTGTGCTGGTTTGAAACGAAATATTTTTACAAAGCATTTCTGACAAATTATCACAACTCTCTTCCATCACAGAAATAATAAAAGCTTTGGAGAAGCCGAGACAAATTGTAATCCGTGTTGCAGATGTTTTTCCACTCACGATGTTGCCTACGACTTTTAAACAGCAGACTGCACTGAACGTAACCACAAATTTTCTACAAACGAAATGAAGGGGTCTCTCCCGGATGCCTCAGGGTCGAAGTTACTACATTGCGTTTAAGTGTAATTCGCCCTCAGTGCAGTGTCTTATATATGCTTCAGAACAATCATCAAGTGCCATAAGGACCATGCCTCCCTGAGTACAGATGCCGCGTGCAGAGCTCAGACAAAACCAAGCTATTTAAAAACTGCCCGAGATATAACAGATGCGTCTGTTTACAAAAATCATTTAAGAATACGCTGATGGCAGATGAATAGTTTTACATCAGATTTCATTCCTTAACTGTATTTTTAGATGAGTGAAAATGGCTAAAATGCGTTTTCAAAATAATTTGTAAGCATGAAACTCCCGGCAGAGATTCTTGAAAGACTTGCATTGCACCTTTATCTTCATTTCCACACCATTAAATGTTACGGTTAACACGCGAATCTCGTAGCCGCTCTATACAAGAGGAGAAGACCGCGCACCATTCCACAACCTTGCGCTTAGAGGCGATACCGCGCTAGAAGCACCAGAGAGCGCCGCACTTATCATCCCGCCTCGCCAACACAAATGTCTTCACCGACTAGGCGGGCCTTTCAAGGATCGACCTCACACACCATCTTGATTTTTTTTAAAATATTTTACTAATTGCATGATTCGTTAAGCATAAATAATTTGATAGTTCGAGTGTAGGAGCAAATCTTGTATGATACGTGTTTTTACCCAGCTGTAGAAAAAAAAAAAAAGAAATGAAAATGAACTTCTAGTAAGTGAACACGACACAACTAGCCAGGAACAAAAAAAAATTTGGTTATGAATATTTACCAGACGTTTTACAAATAGCAGAGAACAAACTGGATACATCTAGCGACAAGATTTGCTTCAGAACATTAAAAAAAATCTTATTTAGTGGAACATCGAAGTAAGTTTTCCTAGATAAAAATTAAAGTCATTAAAATGTAATAGCCCAGCATGGTGAGTTCAGATAAGCCTTAACAGTTTCGTACTATCCTGCATTCCACACTCACTCTCTCCCCCCCCCCCCCCCCCTCCACGCCTTTTCCCAAGTCACCCCTTCGCCGCTTCACAACAGGAATACGAGGATTGACCATGAAATTACGATAGTTGTTGGTTCCGTCTAATCCGACTGCACATTTTTATTTCAGGACTGTAGGGACCTTTCCTACAACCTCGCATTACCGAACAAGGACTTCACGTACACGAGCGGAACAAAACAACACAAAAGACACTAATTTGAGCTACTTAGGGATCCAACACTCGCGCTAAGCGTGCTCTGCGCCATCTTTAGCAACCAAATTGGACCTGACCGCCTGTAATGTTTTCGTGCAGAGGCAGGCCGAAGGCGCATGCGCTAATGAAACGACTCCAGCGTCGGCGAAAGTTCACTCGCGGAATGACTGCTTGGGAGGACCTAGCGTTGCTAACCCACCTACTAAATTTTTTTTTTTAAGATAATAATCGCATCGTTCAAACTCCGCGTTCTCGCAACTAAAGAAAACTGGTTTTCTCAACGATATCATTTCTATTTTTCACCATCTACTTCTTTCAATTACAGTCGGAAAGCGCGAAATAAATCCCGCGAAATTAGCACGTCATCATACTACGCTTGATATTTCCTTTTCTTCACCTCTGGAGTCTTCATTTTCAGGATGTAAGCCTGTTTCGTTAGGCTTGAAGTAGAACGCCGTTGCCTCGTCACCTCTAATAGTGTGTTATTTGAATTTCATGTTTCACGTCGGTTTGATTAAATTGCCCGGTCATTATTGAACGTGCACTGTTTAAAGAAGAGTCCTGATGTTCATTAGCACAAAGTTTTTAAAGGCCTGTAGTAGATAAAGTATCAGCTAAAAATATTTTTATCGTTAAATCTTCTCGCATTCAAAGCTTACAGGGATTCTCAAACGTTATCACCTTAAATGTAAGTTTTTTTAAACAAAATTGCTAAAACCAAACATTAAAAAAATATTTAGGTACTGAAGTTAAATTAAAAAAAAACCTTGTTTTCGAGGGTAGGAACTCTGAAAGAAATACTGGCACGAAATAATCTATCAAATTGAACATTTCGTACACAAATAAAATTATTTTATTATTATTTAATCACCCATATGTGATACCCCGTGTGTTTTTAGCAAAAGCTACAGCTTTTACACTAGAAGACAATGTTTATATCCAAAAATACAGTTTTTGCATATTTAAGTCAAAAAAATCGATATCGCAAATAGTCCACAAACTTGAGCTTATTAAATTATTGTACTCAAGCCTGTCATATTCTGACAGGCAAACAAATATATAAACATACGGTAAGAACATATGATTACAATTGGGTCACAAAAAGGAACTCATATATATATATGTAATTAACGATTTTAAAGCCCATGGGTTAAAAATTACTTATTCTAATTTTAAGTAACAAAATTTATATATATCTTACAGCAGGAAAACCATAAAAAAGCTGCCTTGTATTTAATCAACATCTTTAAAGAAACAAAAATATATTATATTTGACTAGCAATGAGATAATAAATTTTGTGGTGAGACAATTTATAATGGTTAAGAAAACAATGTTTAAAATCGCACATTTAAGATTATTTAAAACTACCAAATAACATATGATAAAAGCGTATTCTTACTTACCAACTAACTGTACGTTTTTCAACTGCAGCATGCGAAAGGACATAAATTATGACAGATAAACCACAACATAAAATAAAAGTATTAACAATATTAAGTACTATTAATGCAAATAAGTTAATGTTACATTAATTTTAAATACCTTTATAAAGAATACACATACTATGTACAATTATATTGTATGTAAAAAAAAGCTGTTTGTTTTCTTACGTTGCAATAACTTTGACTGAGTAATTTATTTGTCAATTCCTTGGAATTTTTGTCACACATATTAGATGAGTGGAAATGAGATTTAAAACACAAAATGAGTGGAGGAAAAACAAAGTGTAAAATAAAACGTGGGTATGTTGGAATCTTAGTACTTAATGGTGACATACTCTTGTTTTAGTCTTTTGCGCATGAGTTCACCATCGAATTACGACTTGCTAATACAACTGTCAAAATCAGCTGACGTAAACAATGAAGCAAGCATTTATTCAAATTTGTTAGTCAAAGGTACCTACCTGTGATTTTGTTAAAACTGTTCATGCAACGACGTGATTCGACGCAACGCATATGTTTCAATTAACGGAATATCGAACGCTTACGGGAGTGAAACGCACACATTAATGGATCTCGTAGTTGCATGCAGTGAACACGATGTTTTCGATGGTTTGATTGACGAATAAGCCGGCCGACGTAAGGGCGTGGGAAAATGCTACTGCACGTCAATAGATTAAGGTACTCGTCGATATTGTAAAACATCTCCGTGTGTGGGGAAAGAAACATTCACCCGCAGCATCGTCTTCTTACCGTTAAATAAAATTCATTGTACCAAATTAACCTTGGTAAAAAAAAATGTTTTAAGAAATGTGCTGAATATGTATCGCTATTTGGTTTTTCGAAAGCACTACAAGTGAGAATGAAAAAAAAGGTTACCTAAGCAGTAGAAAATTGTTTGTTTGTTGCACCGTGGTAAAATTAAGTGTAAATTATAAGACAATGAAAAAAAAAAACATTTTTTTTGTATTTATAGAAAATGAGAAATACCTATTATCTGGCCCACATCCGTAAACGTTTCGAAATCCCTGCCACATACTACAAACACCCCGCCTCTTGCAAATTTATCATTCCTTTCGACGCGTCTGCTGATTTTAACGTTTCTATGGTCAAACCACGTGCCAATAATGTTTTGTTTGCATTTGGGATTGTACGTCACAAGGCCATGCACAGAGGCAACGGGACTAGCAAGAATATAGAGGGTAAACGTGGGCAGTTGCTCCCCCCCCCCCCCCTCCTTTTTCGAAGTGAAAAAAATATATATATCAAGGAGCTATAGTAATAAAATTTGTAATGAATCATCACAAATTATAGTTCAGATATCTAAAATATGAATAGTGTTCTTGGTTTATTTTCTTTTAGTTTGAAAGAGGTTTTATTCCGAAAAAATTTCCTTCTTCTTTCTTTCGTTCGGAGCAGGAACCCTTGCCAGCACTTGGCTAGCGGGTCGGTGTCACGACAAGGGGCTGTTGGGGTCGCAGAAGCATCACGCAAGGGTCGTCGGAACACTCTTAGAACAAGGAGGGAGGTACGTATTCGCGACTTTGAAGCCGCGTTTCGCGCGACGTGTATCTGTTGGGTGGGCCCGTAACAAATAAAAAAAAAAGTGGGAGGTTTAAATAAAAAAAATTATGAGTATGAGTATGATATGTAGTATTTCTGGTATTTACATCACGAAATATGTGGCTAACCAAATAAAGTGAATTAATTTTCAACTGTTTGATTGGCTGATAAAAGCTGATGCACAATGAATGGATCTATGTTAGTAATATATATAGAGACCTGCAAAATTCGCGGATTCATTCGGCGATAGGCTCGAATTCAAACACATATACCTCTTAGATAATTTTGCTATTGGCTTACTGTTCATTTTGACGAATTTCAACCAGTTATTAAATCTCAACCAAAGAAGGATCGAATGACAGACAAACCAGCTGAGACGACTTACAAGTCGGCAGCCAATGAACTTGCGTTGTTTGCCCGAGTGTACATGGGTATGTGCAGTCTATCCTGAAGGCCATCGAAACCGCGAACTTGGCATGTCTGTAGTAATATATAACTAGGACCGGAAAAATTCGCGGATTCCTTTCGAGACAGGCTGGAATTCAAACTCGTTTAGCTCACTGCTGCGTCAGTGATTGGACCGCAATTTACCTGAAGGACTCTTGAGCCAATGGAAAACACTCAAACAAAAGAAGTATTGAATCATAATAATCGCAGTAAACAGGTGTCCCGAGTCGGTATCCAATGACCAGGTGATAGTTGCCCGAGTACATAGAGAATCGTGGAGTCTATCCTAGTGGTCATTGAAAATTGCGAATTTTTCCAGTCCCTATATATAACCTTTGAATATATATACTGTATAGAAGTCGCGAGTGGATAGGATTTACTCTACGTTTTTCAGAAGCGTATGATGAGCAGCTTGGGAACTTCACCGCGTGCAGTGCGCTGCCGTAACGCCCCTGTATCGTCTTAGTTGTTATTTACACGTTAGAGCGCAGCACTGTCGCCCGCTGTCATTCCCCGCACAACCCCCCACCAATCATTCACTGAAGCTCGAGGTCGTTCAACGGGAGGGGGGAAGGGGTGTTTGAAGAGTTCGACACTTGTCCGCCAGGGACCAACACATTTCGATGCCCTAGAGATGGTGGCGATTGGCGGCGGTGAATAAAACCAACTACCTCAAAACCGTATTAGAAATTTTAAACCTGGGCTGGCGACTTCTATACAGTATATATATATTTAAAGATATAACGAAAGCCACCATCTAGCGGGTGAAACCAAGACTACTCGAGTCTCGGCGGCGATACTGACCCGGCCGTGGTGACGGCCCCGGTGCGGTTGTCGACGCGGAACAGCCAGTCGCTCTCGTTGGCCAGCGAGTAGGCGAGTAGCGCGTTGGCGCCCAGGTCGGCGTCGGAGGCCCGCACCACCAGCACCGTGGTGCCGGCGGGCGCGCCCTCGGGCACGGTAGCGGAGTAGCCCGGGAGCGCGAACGCCGGGTCGCTGTCGTTCTGGTCGTCCACGCGCACCGACACGTTGCACGAGGCGCGCAAGGCGCCGCGGTCCTGCGCCGTCACGTGCAGCCGGTAGCGCGGCGCCGCCTCGCGGTCCAGCGGCCGCGCCGTCAGCTCGCCCGAGTGCGGGTCCAGGCTGAAGCGGTTGCCCGCGTTGCCGCCTGCGCGACAACACGCCGCCCTCGCTCGCAACACAAGGACACTGTGCCAACTTACCCTTACCGGGCTGCAACACTGTATCTCCTCCCCGTTGCAGCCCGACATGCCTCACACCAGTGGCGGATCCAGAGGTCCAACTCGGAGGGGGCACTCTAGGATTTCAGAGTAGCCAGAGAAAAAAATGTCTTAAAATTACTAAATTTTTATTTAATATACTCACACTACACATAACATCCACTCAACCAGATTTTATGATTCTACAAGAAATTCATTAATTACATTAAATTATTTAATTGTTTTCAGAAAAAAGTCATTTTTGTCGGCAATATTAATGTAGCAGACAACTGGTTTTTCGGGAGGAGGGGGGGGGGGCACTTGCCACTGGTGCCGCCCCCCCCCCCCCTTGGATCCGCCACTGCCTCACACACAGCCGCGGCAGGGAAGCATGTCTTTCAAACAATTTGCCACGTGTGTTTTAACGTATTTAATTACATTTATATACGTATTTATGGCGTCAAAGTAAAAAAAAAATATAAAAAAATGGTTGTCTGTAAAGTCGGTTTACGGACGATAGTTTAACGTGACAAAACGTCATAACAAAACATTGATGAAATGATTGCATACTTTTTTATGAATAAAATTGAATAATTTTTATTGAATTATCACTATTTTGTATGGATACAAAGAAGGAGTGAAATGAAATAATCTACAATTTAATTGATAAATTTACTTTTATTTGCGCTCATTAATTCAAATATGTTTATTACTTTAACGAAGAGATTATTTTAACTATAACTTTTATTCATGTTTGATATTTAACTTTTTCCAAACTGTGTTATTCTGTTAAGGATAGGACGATGATAGGAAAAGTAGGAAACGAATGGGAGTGATTCAAGTTTAATGTGCCTGGAAAAAGTCAAATCGATGGTTGTTTCAATCGAGTAGAAGAGAGATAGATGTGGCGCAAGCGTACAATGAGCGTAACGGGACACAGCGTAACGGGACAATATGCGTAACGGGACACTTTTTCATGCGTGCAGCCGGCGTTAATCGATTTATTAGACGTCACGTCAAAAAATAATTACTGTAGTTCTAAAAGTCTACTAGATATTCCCTGAGAATTAAGTGTGGTAATCCATTATCTTTTTTAATTTCCATTATAAAAAAATTCTACTAATTAAAAATGATGATTTAAATCACAAAAATCCTGGCTACTTCCCTGCAACACTTCATCACAAATCCGCTTATGCGTCGTACATGGTTCCAGCATGACAGAGTTAAATAGCGTTTGGTCACAATACCACGACATCATCAACACGACGAACTCTAAATTGGCTGTCGGCAAATCATTCCATGCAAAATGCGTCCGTAAAATACAGTATATAATGTGTCAAAATTAGTGTAGGCCCTATAGGCATATTTTTATTTCCTGTTAATAGCTAATTTTCATAAAATTACAACATTTAGTTTTCTATTTCACAATGTGATATTAAGCTTAATTTGAGATACAAAGAAGCAAGGAAGCTATGAAATATGCTGTCAAGGGACAGAAAACAATTCCGCTGTTAGCTAAGTTAAAAATTCAAAACAAACGTAATAACCTGTTGAAGTCACACCACAAACGTGAAAGTGTGTTCAAACTTATAACGAAATAACGTTTTTTCAGCATAAAGATTTACCAATTACGTAAATATTTTTTTGAAGTTTAATTCTGCATGGCTCCGTTTTACTTTCCGCCGTGCGGCACGACTCGACAAAATTTGAAACAGTATCTACCTTCTTGTGGACCGTCACGTGGGGGCGTGTATTCCGTTGTGTTGACGTCACGGTGACCTTGTTTTTCATTGGCTACTGAGCGTGTCGGACCTGTCGTGTCCGTCGTGGCATTGTTAACGTTTGTTAATGCTTAAAGTTAACGTTTGTAGACGGGGAGGTCATCAGAGCAGGAAGAACACAACAGCCCTAATCCAGGACTCTGATAGAAAGAAGGGAGACTGAATCAATGAATGAATAAATATGTAATTGAACTCGATTTTAATGTCTTGTCAACAACAAAGCCAATTCGAGATGGAAAAAAATGCAAATCAAGTGTTCTGGTGAGTGAATGAATGAAAGATTGAGTTAATGGTTTAGCCTCTAACGTCTTGTCATTATACAGAAGGTAACACAAAAACACCCTGCTTTAAGGACAGACGGAGCAGATAAACGCAGAACAATAATGGACAACATTGATTAAAGTTTTTTGTTTAGATTTTTGTATTTTGTATTTTTGTAATGTTTATATCTAATTTTGTTTTAATAATTTTAAAAGAGACTAAAGGGTGCTCTCGCAAAAATTGAGTGAGTGTTAAATTTCCTTAAAAGAAAATAAAAGGGGGTTGTCTGTAAAGTCGGTTTACGGACGATAATTTTACGTGATAACGTCATATCAATTTTATTAAAAGGCTGCTTTAAAAAAGCCCGCCTTAACCTGTTTGATATTATAGAATATTTTCTCGCAAGGTGGTTGGCCGGTTCTTGCACTCTCGGCTCAGGCGGAACGTGACAATGAGCCATGCTTTTTCGTACGAGCAGCCGGCGTTCATCGATTTAAAAAACGTTATCACGTCAAGAAAAAGAAGATCCGGTACATTGGTGGATGGTGAGGAATGGTCTGAGGGTGTAAAGATCCAGTACTGAGGTGGATGGTGAGGGAATGGTCTGAGGGTGTAGGTAAAGATCCAGTACTGAGGTGGATGGTGGTGTAAAGATCCAGCACTGAGGTGGATGGTGAGGAATGGTCTGAGGGTGTAAAGATCCATTACTGAGGTGGATGGTAGAGGGATGGTCCGAGGGTGCAAAGATCTAGCACTGAGGTGGATGGTGGTGTAAAGGTCCAGCACAGTGGTGGATGGTGGTGTAGAGATCCAGCACTCACCGGTGATGGTATAGGTGATCTCGGCGTTGGCGCCGGAGTCGCGGTCGGCGGCCACCACGGTGTGCACGACGGCCAGGTCGCTGTTCTCGGGCAGGTCGAGCGGGTAGCAGGCGCCGGGCGGGAACTCCGGGGCGTGGTCGTTGGCGTCGCCCACGGCCACCAGCACCGTGGCGACGGCGGCGTGCGCGTGAGCCTCGTCGCTCGCGAACACGGGCACCGCGTGCAGGTCGCGCGCCTCGCGGTCCAGCGGCCGCCGCACCGTCACCGCGCCCGAGCGCGCGTCCACGGCGAAGCGGTCCTCGGCGGCGCCCGGCGGGATGGAGTAGCTCAGGTTGCCGCCTGCCGGGCAGAGGGGCACGCGGCTAGATCATCCCCACACGCCACTGTGCACTTGGTCGCTAAGAGTAGTACGAGCCAAATATAAGATATTCAGAATCTAATGTGCAACAGCGGCAAGCGACTAGATCATTCGGGCACGCCAATAACTCAAGAATCTGTGCACTTGGTCGCTAAAAGTAACAAAGTACGAGCCCAATACAATATATTTAGAAAATCTAATGTGCAACAGCGGCACGCGACTAGATCATTCTGGCACGCCAATAACTCAAGAATCTGTGCACGTGGTCGCTAAGAGTAACAAAGTACGAGCCCAATGTAAAATATTTACCATCTAATTTGCAACAGCGGCAAGCGACTAGATCTCCCGGGCAGGCCAATAACTCAAGAATCTGTGCACTTGATCGCTAAGAGTAACAAAGTGCGAGCCCAATACAACATACATACCATCTAATTTTCAAAAGCGGCACGCAACTAGATCATCCGGGCACGCCAATAACTCAAGAATCTGTGCACGTGGTCGCTAAGAGTAACAAAGTACGAGCCCAATGTAAATTATTTACCATCTAATTTGCAACAGCGGCAAGCGACTAGATCTCCCGGGCAGGCCAATAACTCAAGAATCTGTGCAGTTGGTCGCTAAACTGCTCAATATATCTGAGTAATGTCAGTTCACGAAAAGCATACGAGAATACGCTGAAGGCTAATGAGCAGTTGCTTCCGTATACGGCTGAAACGCATGTTTTCAGAATAATTTTTATTTTATGAAACATTCGTTATAGATTCTTGAAAGCACTCGAGGGACTTGCATTACATTTCTCCGCCATATAATGTTCTGGTTACCGCTCAACTCTCATAGTTGCTCTATGCGCGACGAGAAGACTGACGAGCCTTGCGCTTAGAGGCGTTACCGGGCTAGAAGCACCAGCGAGCGTCGCTCTTATCAACCCGCCTCACTAACACAAATACACCCCTGACTAGGTATCATACCCTGCCAATTCGGATTCAGTAATTTCTTGCCAGCATCCCTATTTTATCTGTCTTAATAATATACACGACAAGGAATAATAACAATAATAACATGCTTCCAAGGTGTTTTTTTCCCTTCAGTGTGTAGCCCTCGGGAGATCAGTGATTATTTCACTGCAGATGACGCAACAGCAACACGAGGCTACGATTGTTGACTCCAAAACAACAACAGTGCCGGGTATGCTGGGAACGGTGATACGTCGAGCCATTAAATCAAATAATACACCTGTACTGCAAGCTCTGGCCAAATTAAAGAAAAAAAATTCTATTACGGCAAGATGCAATCCTCCTTAAGGTTGCCAAACACGTGCAATTTATAAACCACTCAAAATTTATTACAAGTGTCTGATTACAAATGGCGTTTACGGGCCATTGCACTTGTCTACACAAGTTTCGTTCCATAATTACCTCTGTAACGTGTGTTTTTTTTTTTTTTTGTCAGTTGAAAAATGTCTGAAAAGGGCGTTTTCAGGAACGTTTTTAGGAATGAAAATTTCTACACATAGTATGGTATAAGGCTGTGCAGGCAGACTGTATCTTTAGCATTCGACCATAAAATTATAGAGTAACCCTTACCAGTTATACAGGGGCGCGTTACCGACGTGAAGACTGCACGCCAGTCCGGTGTCTGGCGCGTAGAGGCGAAGAAGCGTGTGACGAGTGTGCCAATGTCACCCTTAGCGCTCCCGCTCATTCTCACACGCCACGTGCATAATTTCCATTTTATGGGTATACTATAACTTAAGGCTATTTTCTGTTAATTTTAACGCGGTAACTCACTTACGAATATTTTTATGTCACAAATACTTTAAATTAGACACTCAATGAGTGTAATTAAATGGTTATAAAAAGGCGAGCAAGTGCTCATTGAATATCTGTTAATATTTTTTTGAAAGAACAATAAATGCAAGGGAGATACCGTGTTATGATGATGAAATGAAGAAAAAATCTATCACAATCCATTTCGGTTATTTCATTTCCATTTCACTACTTTTATTTTAGGGCTATTCCTTTGAATAAATCAGAATAGCCCTCTGGTATTTTACTTTTCGTCTCAGATTTTTAACAGCAGTAAAAAGGTCACGCAAGTGTCCATAATAACGATCGCGTGAAAAGGTTACAGCTTGGAACTGAAATTTAGTAAATCCCTGGTGACCAAATCTGCGACTGAAAAACCAATGAAACTCGAAGGAATAGCCAATAAAAACAAACATGGCGCGTGAGAACCGAAACTAAATGTACGGTTTTAGGTCACGTTGTCACGCACAGTGTTGCAAGGGGGTTGGGGATTCGTTCTCGCCGTCTCGGTTTTTCAAACACTGAGCCGCAGCTAGCAGTACAACTTTCGTATTACATTTTATGACCCGACAGTCAGTTGCAGTCGTGTGATAAAACAGTTAATTTTCTCTCGCCAGCTCGAGCCTGCAATCGTTTAGTAAAATAAGGCTGTGGCAGATTTTCAATCCCTTCAGACGATACTCTTTATGTCCTTTCATTTCCAAAATATTTAATAAACTAGCGTGTGTCCCAATGGAAATGGAAATAATCACTCGGTTATTTTTTTATTCATTTATCACATCATGTAACAAACAATTTATCATGAATCGTGAAATATTTATTGATTATGATAGAATAAACAAATTAGAACATGTATGAGGTACATAGTGGTGCTGGTATGAATGGGAGAGCTCACCTTATATTGGTTGCACTTGGTTGTAGAAAAAACGTTTAATCGTAGTGAGATATAATATATAGCAGTTTTTAATTATAATAAAATATTTTAAACACAAAACATTTCAGAAAAATAGGTCAAGTAGTTTTTGCGTGATACTCGAACAAACAAAAGAATATTAAATAATCAAATAGAAATTCAATAAAAAAATGACTCAATAATAAACTATTTTAGTTCAACCTATTTTTAACTCAATCATAAAACATTTATCTATACAATGATACCAAATTTATACGGATTAACTGCGTGGTTTTTGTTAGAAAGGGATGCAATATGCAAGATGGCGAGATCCAATCTCTTTGAAGATTGAAGTCGATTTCGAACCACTTAAGATACAGAATCAGTGCTCATAACTTTCTGTTGTTGAGTCAATTGGATACGGAAAACTGCGGTTTATGTATATATAAATATATGTGTACAAATATGCACTAAATACGTGGTAGTACACGCTTAACAGTTCAAGCTCTGGCGTTGAGTTTGGTAGGAAAATGCAGAAATTACGAGTTAGTGTGCTCTACACTGAACGAAAAAAAAAATCTGGGTTTTTAAATACACTTTTAACGGCTCGTTAATACGTGATAACACGCATCTCTCACGAAAAAAGACGATAAACAAACGTTTTCCGTTTCTTCTCGCTCTAACAAATTTACCAAGCGATCGCCAGAGATACGGTATCGGAAATGTGGCGGCATATGTCAGGGATAAATTTATATATAAAGATACATTTATTATTAAAGTGGAGGTACGCCAGCTTATTACATGGATCCGTATCTCGTGGACGAGAAGGGGTAGATAGATCCACACGTTCGCCCAAAATGAAAATGATTCCCTCCCGAACCCGCAGCCTATATAGAGTGTTTCGTAATGGTCCACCCATAATCTTCCATACTTACAGGGTATTGGTGGAGCTCGGGGATGACCCGGTAACCGGTAATTATCCAGTTCTGGGCTTGATTGGGTCTCCTTCCTGGCAGCAATTAACCGCCATTGTTGCCAAGTCATCCAGATTACACATACTGCGGCCAATTTGGTTGGGGGTCCGCATGTCGTTTAATTTCCGTTGGAGGAGTTCTCCTGCAGGTTTTCTCCAGCGGTGGAGTTTGTGTGTGTGTGTGTGGGGGGGGGGGGGGCAGGGACGTCGGCATAATTACAAGATCCTGCCCTGGATTCCTGCACGGCCAGGCTCTTGTGGCCGATACGGCCGCCACCCCTCCTATACTTTCAACATGCTCGTATCGACGGCTCGGTATCCTCAATTGGTGTCGGCGTAATTCCCCCCCTCCCCCCTCCAGCTATCGCTCACCCTGGAACAGTCGTACGTGACGTCTGGAAGGTATACGACGTCCCCTCCCAACCCCTGCCCGCGGCGACCGCCTTATGTACCTAGGCCGGTGTTCCGAGACACAAACATGAGGATTTAGGTGTCGGACATGCTACACACCTGCACCCTAACCGTGTTCCTATAGTGCACGATAGGACACGGGGGTCGTTACCACACGCCGAAATACCATGACGCCGAATGTCAAAATTGACCAAAACGCCGACAGCTAGAAAACTGCTGTGTACCACAACGCCGAAATAACATCTGAATGAATTTGTGTGTGTTTCTTAAATGTACCTTAACGCCGAAATACCACAATCAAACCTAACTTTACATAACCTAACCTAACCTAACCTAGCGTAATATAACCTAACTTAACTTAACCTAGCCTATCCTAGCCTAACCTAACCTAACCTAACCTTTGTGGCAGTCCTGCAATGACATTTTTCGGCGTTAGTGTATTTCGGCGTTGTGGTAATTCGGCGTTGTGGTAATTCGGCGTTGTGGTACACAGCAGTTTTCTAGCTGTCGGCGTTGTAGTCAATTTGGCATTTCGGCGTTGTATTTCGGCGTTGTGGTGCGTCCCCTGGACACGGCCAGTTGCCGATCTGTTTTCCAAGGTCCGCGCGTGCGCAGAACTCACTTTTTCCGTTGATTTCGTCCCTTAACTCGAATATACACAGACATTTCTGTGATCATCGGGGGGGCGTACCAAGTGTGTTGGCATGCCAAATGAAACTTTCATGGTAGCGAAACCATCCTGGAATAAATTTTGCGCGCTTTAATGGTCACAACAAGAAATAATCGCGCCTTTAAAAGTACTTGAGGATATTAGAAAGCACAATATATTTTTGTACAGTGGTGCTGCTATCTCTAGTATTTTTGCCGTAGCAATCACGAAACGTACGCCATGATGCGTTGAAAACCAGTTCCTGATCTCGCGCAGGGCAACGTTTATTAAAACAGTGGCCGATCTGTTTACCTTGCTGGGATAGGGTTTTGGACACTTTTTGGAATACGGCCCGAAGGGTTAGGTCGCAGTTGTGTTTCAACAAGGCAGTGCATTATTCGCTACCTTATCCGAAAGTCTTAGAATACCGTCCTTAGGACAACTATAACTCCAGTATGTCCCATAACTCAACACAACAGTTGATGGGCCAGTAAATTACGTCTCTGAATAAAAAATAAAATTCAAAAGTATCGTTGTTTTCGATTTATAGGTATTTTTTAAAAAAATTTTAAACCCCACCCCACACTAAATTATTAGATTCTGTGACTAAAATTATTTCTACCCAATCATAAAAAACCTTACTATTGATATAAATTCAAAATAAAATCGAATACTCTATATGCACTTTTAGGGGGTAATTTTTTTTTGGAAGACATGAGGCAAAACAATTTTTAATGGGTAAATTTGACTAATCATTCTATAAAAAAAAATCCCTTTTGGCACGGCCTACAGGTGTAGGTAGATTTCGAAGTATGTAGCCTACCTATTTATTCAGGAAATATTTTGGAAACTTCTATAAACTTCTGAAACATTTTAAGAACTTAATGTACATTACATATTTATGTTATCCAATATTAAAAAATGAAGGATTAAATATTTGCTCATGTTCTATGCAGTAAAAATATTACGAATATTTTTAACTCAATGTATGCAGCATTGAATAGTTTATAACGCAGCATGGAATAACTTAGAACTAATTTTATATTATATGCCATCTAAGGTAATTATTTAATATTTTTGTCCTTCGAACACTATTTTTCATCCCTTGCACTAATAACGTAGTTGTATAAAAATTTGTTTTGCACAAATGTTTCACATAATATAAAGATTGTTCAAAATAAATTCAAAAGAATCAAATACTAAGCAAGTTTTGAATATTTTTTATCTCAACCCATATATTTACGGTAATAATTCGTTTCATCAAAAATGGTTTCACCCAAAGTTTTAGATGAAGTTAAGGATTCATACAATAAATTGTAAAGGATATGATAGTATATCTATTAAAAAAAAGTAATGATTTTTTTCTTTCTTTCAAACCTTCTTATTTCAAACCCTTTCAGTAATGGTTGGGTAAACAAAAAAAAATGTTAACAATAGTTTTAGTCAATATTTAAACCGTTAAACAAAATAAGAATGGATTTGATAGTGTACCGGATAGGGAAGTTTTATTAATTTTCGCATTCCAACCCTAGATTTTTTTCAACCCCTTGAAATAATGGCTTGTATTATAAAATATTGTTTCAAATAAAATTTTAGATAAAAGTATAAGTTTTAAAAACAATATGAGCGGATTCGATTTTTTACTTCCAAATCTGGTTTTTTCCACCCCTTGCAGTTATGGTTGGTCGTATGGAAAATTATTTCAGCAGAATGTTTTAGATTATATTTATACGGTATTACAAATATTTCGTACGAATTTAATAGTGTGCATATTAAGGGAGTTATGAATTATTTTTGTCTTTCAAGCCCTGTTATTTTCCAACCTTGTAGTAATGGCTGGTCAATAATTTCGGACGAAAGTTGTAGAAAATATTTATAGGTTTTTAAAAAAAAGAATTTTAAAGTGTACACGTTAACTAAATTATGAATTCTTTAAATTTTACCCCTTTATTTTTTCAACCCTCAAGCAAAAATGGTTCGTACTATCAACAATTGTTTCATAAAAAGTTTAGATAAAAATTATAAGATTTACAAACAATTTAAATGGATTTGATAGTGTACCTGCTAAGGTAGTTATGAATTCTACACTTTATTTTTTCAACAACTTGTAGCAATGGTTCATCTAAAAAACAAATTTTCAGACAAAAATTTGAGATAAAAATTATACATAAGCTTAATACAAAATTTTCACTAATTAAATGTTGTGCCTATGAAGGGAGTTATGATATTTTTGTCCTCCAACCCTTGTTTTTTTCAACCCCTTACAATTATGGTTAGTCGTATCAAAAACTCATTCAGACAAAATATTTTGTTATCGCTCCTATGAGTTATAATACGTTCAAATAAATGTAATATTTTCTATATTGTGGGAGTTACAGAATTTTTTCTGTTTTTTTTTTTTTTTTTTTTTTTAACATTCCCCATTTCTACCCCTTTGGTTGGATATTGTCCATTAACGAATTCAACCATTATTTTCCACTACTAGATTTTATGTATCACTTTGGAAGTGATTTGTAAAGATTTTGACGGTTAGCGTGTCCACAAAATTGTGATTATGTATGTATAAACTTTTGATTTGACGATAAACTATAAAACAATTTCCGAAAGTGGCACCATGGTAACGTCTAGAACAGAACAGGTAGTATTTCTTTGAAATCTACATAAAAATCTTTTTGCAGAATGTTATTTGAATTCATTGCTAATGAAATCAAATAACTTGCTAAGTTAGTAAAGTAAATTTGACAGCATGAATAGTCAAAGTTACCTAATTAAAATTTGTTGTTGCTAAGTAGTGGAAAGAATTTCTTTTCCCGGTAGTATAGCATGATTGATATTTTTAATTATTGTCAGTAGTAGGGTTATTTATGATTGTGTAGCTACAATATTTAATCACATTATTTAATAATTTGGTGCAGGGTTGTGATTATAAACTTTAGGATAAAAGTCTATAACTCGAAAACGACACTCTTTAATTTTTTTTTAAATTCAGAACGGCGTTTAATTTGCCTATCAACTGTTTTCGGCTTGACTTTGATTTATAGGACATTTTATAAAGTGTTCATATTTAGAATGTAATTATCAGAAAAAGAAAATGCTAATATCATGACTCTCCTGCGTGCTTGAAAACTACTACAGTCTAAATATTAATAATACAACAGCTAAATAGAGTTTAGTTTTCATTGATTTCATTGTTATTAGAATTGTTGGGCATTCGTTCAGACATGGGTCTAAGTATGTAGAATTATTGATCACCCATGTTAGCACTTCAAACACTTATCATTGACGTTGCGTTCATTAGTGTTACACATCTGGGCGATTTTAACGAATGAGAAAGAACGTAACTCATTTTGACTAAATTTTTAATAAGATCTCGTTTCATAAGGACGTGTCGGCAGGTATTTAAGAAAAAAAGGAGGGAAGAGAGAGAGAAAAGGATTGATAAACACCCTAATAAAAACTGGCGCCTCACCCCTTGCGCGGGGGGCGTGTAATCACGCACCCGCCAACAGGAAGGAGGTTCAAATTAGACTGAGTTTCGAGAAAACCTCGCGAGGCGACCCAGGGTTGGAGTCGAGTCACGCCGCACAATTGGCAACGAGCGGCAGTGGTTGATGACGTAACGAGAGAAAAGGGGTGGGGGGAACTAAATTACCGGGAGGGGGCCGGGTAGCCGGCGGGTCCGGCCTATCCCCAAAGCCGTTACTGTCGGTGGGTGTGAACCTAACTCCCACCCCTCCCCCTTACACCCTTCTTCTTCATCTGGTGCCCTCCACGGCACAGGAAGGCGAGATCCGGACCGGAAATGGAGGGCGGCCGTGTACGCGGGGGGGAGATTCGTATCGCATCCGCGAGCGCCCCTAATTTCATTGTTCCGTCCGCGGACCGCCGCGTGCGTGCGTGCGTGGCCGGTCCCGGCGCGGAGGGGCGTAATTGCGGATCGGGAGGAGCGCCAAGATGGCCGCGTGGCTTCGAGGGACGACACTGGCTCTCGCTTCGCGTGGCCATGCGCTGCTGGTGTATCTACGTTCTCACTGACTATGCAAAGAAATAAGGAAAAAATAAAATCAAATCTAATAATAAATGAATGAAATGGTTGGATCACCAGCCATCGCCAAGAGGCGTACGCACACTGAGAGAAAGGTTTGTTTGCCTCAACAAAATATTTGTTTACATATGGGGAAAAAAAAAAAACATATTTTGTTAATTCAAACAAATATTTTGTAGTAGGAAAGATTCTGTTGACCAAAAAAAAATATTATTTTGTCAATTCCAATGTTTATTTGGTTAGGTGTAACAATTTTTTTTTTTTTTAATGAGTTTGGTTAAACTAACAAAATATTTTGTTCCACCAAGTAAATATTTGTTTCGCTACATATAAACAAATAATTGTTTGATTCAAACAAACCTTTATCTCTGCGCATGGCACGACCAGAGCGGACCGAGCGCGATGCTGGTAAAGGACGCAGACTCACCGGAGCCGTCCCGCGCGGTGACCTTGACGACGAAGGCGCCGACGCCGGCGTCCTCGGACACGTTGGCGCGGTACTCGGCGCGCGGGAAGCGAGGCGGGCTGCCCGCGGCTCCCAAGACGACGACCCGCACGAGGCGGTGCGCGCGCAAGGGCGCGGCGCCGTGGTCGCTGGCCGTCACGTTCAGCTCGTAGGCGATCCCTCCGGCGGCCGGGGCGCGCGCCAGGCTCAGCGCGCCCGAGTCGCGGTCCAGGCGGAACACGCCCTCCGGGTCGCCGGAGCTCAGCTCGTACGTGACGCGGCCGTTCTCTCCTTCGTCGCGGTCCGCCGCCAGCACGTGGCACAGCGGCGCGCCCGCGGGCCAGCCCTCGCGCACGCGCACCTCCCTGCCCGCGGGCGGCGACACGAACACCGGAGGGTTGTCGTTGGCGTCGCGCACCACCACGCGCGCCGTCAGCGAGCTCTGCAGCCTACCCGTGGCGTTGTCCGGCCGGTCGGAGGCGCGCACCACCAGCACGTACTCGCCCGCGGACTCGCGGTCCAGCCGCGCGCGCAGGGTCAGCGTGCCCGTCAGCGGGTCCACGGAGAAGGCGTGCGGCGGCCGGGCCGGCCACTGCCTCGCCAGGCCGTAGCGCAGCTCGCCGTCGGCGCCCGAGTCGGCGTCCGTCGCCGTGAAGTTCCAGACGGCGGCGCCGACGGGCGCGTCCTCGGGCACGGGCACGACGAGGGGCTGGCGCGCCCAGCGCGGGGGGTTGTCGTTCACGTCCGTCACCTCGACGCGCACCGACACGGCGCTGCTCTGCGGGTTGTTGGAGGCGGAGGTGTCGAGCGCGCGCACCTCCAGGCGGTACTCGGCGCGCGTCTCGCGGTCCAGCTGTCTCGCCACCACCTGCGCAACACCACCTCGTCTGACACTGTGCCTGCTGTCCACCCTGTTCATTTGAAACACAACTAGAGTTCCGTAAATTTCGCGGATTCATTTCGTGTTATGCTAAAATTCAAATAATTATACCTTAGTGCTGCTTCTGTCATTGGTTCTCTGTTAATCTGGAGGACTGAGGGCCAATTAGAGACCCTCACTCATAGAAATGTCGAATCACAGGCCACCCAGTCGAGACGACTCACAAGTCAACAGCCAATGAACAGTTGGCATTTGCCCGAGTGTGTAGAGGATATTGGAGTCTATCCTGGAGGTCATTGAATCCGCAAAATTCACGGGTCTCTAACCATAACTAGAGTCCCGGAAAATTTCGCGGTTTCCTCTGGCCTCAGAATAGAATTCAAAGTTATAGGTGTGCTCGACCCATTTTTACATTTCCCATTGGTTGATTTCTTAGCAAGAACATTTTTATCCTTGTTATTTGGCACTACCTGATTCGCTTACTTCTCTCCTAGATGGTCATCGTTGGCTCACGGCCGTAGAGGGGCGTGTCCAGATAACTGCGGTTCAATCATGAACACAGTGCCACAGTGTGGAGATTTGCATTCTAGCTTGCGACTAAATGAATCCGCGAAATTTCCGTGGCTCTGAACATAACCTGCAAGTAGGGACCGGAAAAATTCGCGGGTTCGATGACCTGCAGGATGAACTCCATAGTCCTACGTACACTCGGTCAAATGTCACCCACCCATTGGCTGCTGTGTTGTGAGACGTCCCAACGTAGCAACCTGTGATTCGATAAAGCGTTGGTTGGGTGTTTCTCATTGGCCCACAGTCATCCAGGTTGAGTTGTGAGCCAATAACAGAGGCAGCACTGAGGTATTAACTATTTGTATTTTAGCCTATCGCGAAATGAATTCGCGAATTTTTCCGGTCCCTACCTGGAAGTATGAATCCAGAGATTCCGGATTCGGGAACACTCTCTTGATTAAAAGGTAACCTTTATTATTAAATATTACAATTTTAAGTATGTTACTAAGTGACATTCTTCAATGACACGGAAACGTAAAAATATAGGTAAATAATTTAATTACGTTTCACTATCCGTCTGTCATTCTACAATGCAAGAAACCGTTACCAAATGACATCCATTCAGATTGAACTTCACGGTTACAAAAAATTAATTTAATTTAAAAAAATATAATGTTATGATCTGAGAACAAAACCTGGTCAGCATTTACATATTTAATGTAAACAAGTCAGAAAGTAAAGATAGAACACTAGATATTCTTGTAATTAAAACTATTTCTCACGTTTTTAAATTTTAAACAAACATGGCTGTCACCACGGCAAAATACTCGGCTTCTATTGGTTGCACTGAGTAACTTAAACGGAAGAGCTGGGCTTTGCCGAGCTAATCAGTACGGGTCCGTATGCATGCCATTTTAGGTACTCTGTTCCGTGAGATCCATCTTCGTTTACGTGATCCGTCTCCGTTTACGTGATCCGTTTCCGTGTCATTATATAGCGGGCCTACCCCCAAATATAACGAACATTTTCTCCGTTAAAACAGAATCATACGGTTCCGCGAGATTTTACAACCTCAACTTCAACCGCGTCTATTATTATTATTAATATTATTATTATTTAACAGTTCAATGGGCGAACCAACCGTACAATGATCTGCCTAATGTTCTTCTGCTGTACAGCTTTGCGCACACATTCTATATTCATAGTTAAAGACGGTTACACTCACATAAACATCTTACAATTTTACTGCATAGAACTTCAGAAAACCGTATGAAAAACTTAAATTGAAAAGGCTGGACCCAAGGTTCGAAACCGGGACATAAGTAAGGAGAGTCCAGTGTGTTATCACTGCGTCATCTAGCTTCGTCATTTAAGATGTACTTCCTGTCTGGTATCCCCTGTGACAACTGGAAACATACCGAAAATTCAGTCTCTCTTTTACTAGGATATAAATTTGTAATTAACACTAGAACTGTATCCGAATACACAGGGATGCATCCATAGACCACACATTCCTACATTCCTTCGCAAATGCAGCCAAATATTAAAGGACGCATTTCTAATGAATGTATGTTATGAGAATACTTTTACTTCTAGCACCACCTGTTGATATTCGATCGTACTAATGTCCCACATACATTTTAAGTCGTGATATCTACGATACAAAAGAACGCAAAAACAATGAAGTATTTAAAAATGATTTCATATTTGTTAGCGATCAAAATTATTTTTTTTATGAATTTCAAAATATTAAAAATTCTTATAATGAGCATTAAATACCTCTCCCTATAAGTTTTTAGTTCACATTTGGGTAATTTTACTGACTTTTTTTATTTTCCTCTATTTGAGTTATTAGGTTATCACATACCTACGCCTATAACGTTTTAAAAGAATACTATGCCTCAAATCTTGAGTAATATAATATACAAACAAAATAAAACACGATTACAAAGCTAATGCAAGTAAGGACGCACTAGTGGATGCGAGTGTCGCGTCGCTAGAAACCTCGAGCTCAGTGGACGAATGTAGAGTAGCGTCGGCATCCATCATGAGAATTCGGAAGCAAAGTAAAGATGGCCGCGTCTACTACGATTCACAATTTTTTGGGATCCCTTAGCCAAGGGATCCATTGGGCCAGTATTCGGATACAGCTTAAAAAATTTTTCCATCAATTGTTTCCTATTTTTATTAGATGAAGAATTTACACGAATTTCTAAGTATGACGTTAGCAATTACAGGTTCATATAGCCCGAATGTCACAGTCTTGAAAATGCTACTGGTAACACAAGCGTCAGTTCATCGACATATTTTACGTTATCTTTCTTCGGTTTCAAAAGAAGAAAAAAATATATATAAACAGTTTTAGCGTAGCACTGTTTCGCTCCAGAATGTCCAAGGAGTCAACACATTTAATGTTACAGTGGATTATAAATAAGCGGGAACAAAATCATTGCGCATAACGTATACGGCATGCACGTGCTAACCACAGCCCCATTTGACACGCCTCATTAGCGTTCGAAGCCACCCGGGAGGACGCCCTTAAACCATTTTGCGAAGCGAAAGGGTACACACTAACAAGATTCGCTCTTCGAAATAATGTGCAACAATTACCATTTTCACGGTCATCTCTTGCGACCCGACAAAGCTTCACATTTGAAGTTGATGCGTGATGAGTCCTAAAGATTTTTATTTACCCCCCCCCCCCCTCCTTCCTGGTTACTAACCACTTGAAAAAAACAATTTATCCAGCTCTCGTTAATGAAAATTTGCGGAAGAAGAAGAAGAATGAAAGAGACTGCCTTGCTATTCTCATCACACGCCTATTTGTTAACAATCGGCGTCGAAACTACTTCAGGAATAGGCGTTGCGGAAACACCGATTAGCCGGACAGACGAACGACGGCAGCCCTGCGGTTGGGTGCAGTCATCCGAGGTTGTCGTCGTTGTCGTTGTCGTTGCAGCAGTGAGAGTGGGGGGAGGGGAGGAGGGGGGGACGACAGAACACGGGAGCCAGAAGACGCCCGACGCAACGGCAGCTGAAAGCCCAAGAGGTGGGCGTCTACACCGTGAGTTTATCGAAATGGAAGTCCCCCCCGACCGAAGTGTATCACGATCCTTCCGTTTTTTTTACGCATTCCGATTTACGGCCCCGGCGCGGTGCGGCGTCTCGCGACTATCTCGATCCTCGTAACGCGACGATCGGGAATAAACGATTGGCTGGCGCGTCAAAGACGACGGCTGCGGCTTCACGGTCGACGAGTCCATTTAGGACGCGGGTGGCAAGGGGAAGGCGTGTACGGTTGCATTTATTACGAACGGGGCTGGATGTTCACTCGTTCTATCTTTCTCCGCGAGCGTCGTACGTCGCGTCATAAACCCCACCTTGATGCCACACCATTAAAATTGTGTAAACGTATTTATGTGTCCTCGTAAGATATTCATCCGTGATACAATTAAAACTAAAAGGAAAAAAAAAAGTGTTTCATTACGTACTTAAAGTGAGCGTAAATAGCTTAAGAGTCAAAAGATATATTGTTTGAGGTTGAATCTCGGTTGGGAACATATTCATTTAGCGTATTCACGTGGACTGTACAAACAAGTCAATAAATATTGACGAGTTAAAGTACTTCGTTAATAAATAAACTTTAAAGGTGCACTTCAGGAACGTGCAAGTGCATTTTAGTGACCGGCACTCAAATTAAAAAAAGAAATCGTTTTAATTAAAGAAAATCTATCTGCTGCTGTACAACACAATGCAAATAACGTGTGCATCGTTGACGACATAGCATGCAACAAAACATAATAAGAGTGACCTTGGTACCGAGTAAAATGACCGCACAAGGTCGACAATACGCGCTTCCACTTAGCGCGTCTCCGCCTTTCTTTACTGCAATTTTAAACCTTACTTACCTTACGCGATAACTTTTGCAATCTGTGACAAAGATGTTTTAAGCGCCCATTTCCACTGCGATTTTTGTATCACCCCTTCTTCCGATGTCATAGTTAATAGCTAAGGCCCGTTATTCAATAACACGGAAATGTAAAAAAAGGAAACGAATCTGGATTCGCAAGATATTTACTTTTCACAATCTGTCTATAGCTTATACAACACAAGAAACCGTAACAAACGACAATCAATGGGATTGATTTTCACGGTAACGAAAAATTAATTTAATTAAAAAATAAATTTTTCTATCCAAGAACAAAACATGGTCAGGATTTATGTAATTAATAAAAATACCTGAAAGTAATGATTGAACATTCTGGTACTAAAAGAACAACACATTTTTTCACGTATTTTAAAATGTAAATAAACATGGCTGTCACCGCGGGAAAAAAAAAATCGGCTTCTATTGGTCGCACATTGCTTTGAAAATTTAGAAGAAAACAAAACTGATGTAACCCTAGTAACATGAAAATATGCTTTCTCTCATTTCTGAAAAATTCAGAACAGAATAACCCAATAAACTGCAAGATAATTGCAAACTCTAAAATGTTACTCTAGTAGCCATAATTATGATTAGTTGCACGTCTTCATACATACCTACTGTTCGTTACCACTTAATATGTAACTGATGACAAGATTTGAAAAAAAAAAAAAAAAAAACAACAACCAAAGATTAATCGTGATAAATTTACAGGAACATCATAGAAATAATAATATCAATAATGATGACAAGAAAATTAAATCACCAAATAATTAGATGCTAGACGTAGTCTTAAAATAACAGGCAATCGTTTGGGAACTGAAAATCCAGGTTCTTATCGTGAAAAAGTAAGAATTCATATTTGTGTGCATTTAAATGGCCTTTATCACATTTAAAAAAAAAATTCAAAAACATAGTTACTGTATTTTTTCACTTCTGTCGAAAAGTCCCCATGACTACATTTTTTTTTTTTTTTTTGGCTACATGTTGAAAAAATCAACACTTCTGAACTCTGGTGTGATTATCACGACAGTTGTAGCAGCCAGCGTGAAATAATGAGTTATTAACCTCGCGGTGCTCGTAAATAAGTTGTCGCGACAAGGTACATAAGGCCTGCACTGAGAGACAGGTTTGTTTGCCTCAACAAAATATTTGTTTGTATATGGCGAAATAAATATATTTTTGTTAATTCAAACAAACATTTTGTAGTAGGAAAGATTCTGTTGACCCAACAAAATGATTTCGTCAACTCAAATGTATGTTTGGTTAGGTGTAACAAATCATTTTTTGTTACTTATCGAGTTTGGTTAAGCTAACAAAATATTTTGTTCCACCAAGCAAATATTTGTTTCGCCATATATAAACAAATATTTGTTTGATTCAAACAAAATTTTTTCTCTGTGTGGGAGATATCATTTATGCCTTGAGAATTGGGGTTAATAGTTAAAAAATTAGGACGGTGGAGGGAGGAGGCGGGGGATGGTCTTCATAACCTGCCGACACCCGACGGTCCGCCGACGACTCACCAGCGATCCCGTGGTGCGGTCCATCTCGAACACGGACAGCACGCTGTTGTCCTCCGGCTCGGGCTCCTCCTCGCTGCTGTTGACCGAGGTGAGCGTGTAGGACACGTGGCCGCCGCCGAGGTGCCCCGGGTCGGAGGTGGCCACCGTGCCCACCACGTGGCCCACCTTCACGTCCTCGCTCACCTGCGGGGCAGAGCGGCGCGTCAGAGGCGGCGCGTCAGAGGCGGCAAGTTATTCCGGGCAAAGCGATGTACAGTGCACTCCCGATTATCCGCGAAATTAAGAGGCCACACCAGTGTTTCAGGGGCACTACGCAACCCGCGTTAACCTCATAACATTCAATGCTATTTTCATTTCGCTTATAACCAATTAACTATTATAGATTTCGAAATGATGCTTGCTTTATATGGAAGGCAACGATGGTCTCATCAAAGCCCCTTTCTTCAAAAACGTGCATAAATTATGGTTCAAACCTAGACAATATACTTATGATTAGTATAAAACCATAATTTATGCACGTTTTTGAAGAAAGGGGCTTTGATAAGAGCATCGTTGTCTTACACATAAAGCAAGCATCATTTAGAAATCTATATTAGTTAAATAGTTATAAGCAAAATGAAAATAGCATTGAATCTTATGAGGTTAACGCGGGTTGCGTAGTGCCCCTGAAACACCGGAGTGGCCTCTTAAGTGGCAGGGCCACCGCGGATAGTGAAAATCGCGGATACTTCGCAAAAGAGCCGAAAATGGGAAACAAAAAAAGGAAACATTAATTTCAACTTAAAAATCTAAAACTTTATGTACAGTAAAAGTTAACTTACAATTAACAGTAAAAAAATTTAAATTATGCTAAAATTTTAGTATTTTACTGAATTATTAACACACAATACATTTCAGTAATGTAAACATAAAAGAGCTCAACCATACGACTAGAAACAAAGCGCGACAGAGACAAAAATAGCAACGCATGCCAGCCTACTGCGTGAGTTCCGAGAAGGCCTGTGGCTTTTTACTGTAAACTGCACACAATACACTCGTCAGTAGAGTTATAATTTGCTCACTTGTAATAAAATACAGATTTACATATGTGCTGTATTTTTTCGTAGCATGCGCGGATAATCCGCACCGCGGATCATCCGCCCGGGGATAATCGGGAGTTTACTGTATACACGTTTCAATTCGATTTTGACAAAACTTATCTGGGCTGCAAGCACGGCGGTGTAACCAGATGGATAACTGTAGGGACAGGCATTTTTTTCGCGAAATAAGATCTGAACGCATGCTAGACTGCAACAAGGTATATACCCGCACACCAGCGGTTTCTTCTTCGTGACTGGCGGCCGACTGCGAAGAGAAGTCGTTGCCTTGTTTGACAAGAGCCACTCAGGACGCGTTTGCTACATTTTATCCATGGCTGTTCTATGCCCGTCGATGCAGACGGATCACGAGGCCATGACTACAATACAATTTGCGACAGACTTACCTATTAATTTTCTCCATGCTATCAGGGTGAAATCAAGCGTTAAATAAAAAAATATTTCGGAACGCAATCGGTAGAGACCGGAAAAATTCGCGGTTTCGATGGCCTTCAGGATAGACTGCACATTTCCCTGTACACTCGGCCAAATAACACCAGTTCATTGGCTGCTGACTTGTAAGTAGTCTCAGCTGGTTTGTCTGTGATTCGATCCTTCTTTGGTTGGAGGTTTATAATTGGTTGAGATTCGTCCAGATGAACAGTAAGCCAATAGCAAAATTATCTAAGAGGTATATGTGTTTGAATTCTAGCTTATCGCCGAATGAATCCGCGAATTTTTCCGGTCTCTAGCAATCGGACCTTGCTAGTTCTCAGCCCCCCCCCCCCCCCCGGGGATTTTGCCTTCTCCCCCTCCCACCTTCCCACCTCATCTTCCAGAAGCTGAGGGTCGACGACGGAAGGAATGGCTCTTCCCCGGACATACCGGCAGACGCCACCTGCAGGAACCCCCCGCCAACTATTAATTTCAGACACGACGATGCCCTGTTATTTACGATTCTCCAATTACGAGGAGCGGGAGGCCTGCCGCATCCGCCGACTACCAATTACCTCCTTGCGGACCCCGCCACAATAGGCTTCTGCGATAGGGACTCGAACCAAGGGCCGAGGGTGAAACAAACGAGCGCTGATGTGCGCAGGAGAATAGCCCCGACAAACGGGAAACACCTTTTTTTTTTGCACCTACTTTATCAATTTTTTCGGCCCACTAAGCAGTACATGCTGGCTGTCTGGCGTTAGTATGCAATCCAGCATCGTCATTCCAACACGCAAAAAAAAAAAAAAAAAAAAACCCCTCTAGCGTGTAAATTTTCCATTAACATATCTGAAGACAGTTCTGGCCAAGACATCAGTCGCAACATCTTAATTAGTAAATGGCACGAAATATACTATGAAATCGCACAGAGAAAAAGGTTTGTTTGAATCAAACAAATACCATTGATTATATAATATGGCGAAACAAATATTTACTTGGTAGAACAAAATATTTTGTTAGTTTAACGAAGCTCGGTAAGTAACAAAAATAATTTGTTGCACCTAACCAAATATACATTTGAGTTGACAAAATCATTTTGTTGGGTCAACAGAATCTTTCCTACTACAAAAAAATTTGTTTGAATTAACAAAATATATTTTTTCGCCATATATAAACAAATATTTGTTTGAATTAACAAAAAAATATTTATTTCGCCATATATAAACAAATATTTTGTTGAGGTAAACAAACCTTTCTCTAAGTGGCGAGTAAGTTCCTGAAGAAACAATTAGCGAACCGTGATTTATTGTTTATTTCTGGTTGTTTAGCGCGCGGAGTCAAGGGGATACTTGTCTGATAAATAAAAAAGTGAGCGAGTACTTTAGTACTCGCCAGAGATTGTATTATCGAAACTTGGTAACGAACAAACTCAAGTGTTTTCGTGTTGAAAATTCTCTTAATAATACAAAACACGGACACGAAATATACACAGAGGTCTTTAAAATAATAATGCCGAGCGTGAAAAATGTATACGAAAATTGTGTTTTCAACTTCATTTCTTGAGGCCAAACACAAGTTGTTTCCGCACCCGCCGCTCGAATTCGCTGCCATATCAGTTACGTCGACTATTGAATAATTTAATTAGCAGACCGAAATTTTAAAGTATATAATGAAACGGCTCAGATAAAAAAGAACAATTTTTGGAAAAAAAAAAAAAAAAAACTAAACCTTGGCTTGAAACCTGCTTTTCGAAAATAAAGTACTCACCCATCTCGTTTAAATTCATTAAACAGTTAATACTTACAAGTTTTGCTTTGGCTTCGTGTACACGAAATTACACCTACAAAATACCATATACCGAGAGCCAAGATGTTACACATCAAAAACAATAAAAACAAAATAACAAATAACCGTTAAAAGGCCCCGGGGGAGGGGGGAAAGAGGAGACGAAGACAGCAGTTTCATCAGTTTGAGTTCCTCGAGTTTTGGGCTGGAAAGGACGAATTAGGAAAGCCCGTAACTTAGCGAATGTACTCGTCAACAAAAACACGACGTTGCAGATGTTCGTGGTTTTTTTTTTTATACGCTGCGCCCTCCGTCTGTTACAGAGTCAAGAATACCAACCGCTGAATGATTGACGGCGCGCCATGCCATGCACCCGGGTAGCTAAAGATCCGAGGAACATCGCGTGTATACTACCACGTTATCCGGCTACGAGGCGTCTCATCCGTTAGCGCTATCCTTATTCCGGTGCGCTATGTTGCCAGACGTACACCGTAGAGCCACACAAGTTATACACACAACTTTGTTTAATGTGATGAAAAATTTTTAAACTTACCTATGTGAAACATAGCATTTAGGTTCACAATCGAAATCTTACTGTTATTTTTAGCCAACGAAATGTCGCGATGTATCTGACACCTGTTGGCAGTGTTCGTAAATAAACAATACTAACTACCGAATGATCATCTGATGGCATCTGACCTGCAATTTATGAACACATTTTTTCAACACATAAATTAATAATAAGAAAGTCCCATGTTTATGATGAAATTTTCTAAGTAATCTCAATAATTTATTTTTAAATCAGGAATCACCTGAACATTTGTAATATCTCGACGATTTCTCAACCACAATACGATTAATAACTTTCCTCAAGTTCAGCCAAAACAGAACCTTGCCCTTCTTCTCTTTGGCTGTTGGGCCATTCGTCGTTAAACAGAAATAAAATATATTAATTTTCCGCCCTATGAGCACGGCCTCTCTCTCCCATTCGCACGACCCGTCTCCTAAGCGGTGTTGTGAATCAGTGGGAAATGGGGGGTCAAATCTTGTGCACGTGGCCTACTGTTGAATTGTGGACCCAGCCGGGGACTCACCACAACGCCGAAATACCACAACGACGAACGTACAATAACGCCGAATGCCAAATTGACTACAACGCCGACAGCTAGAAAACTGCTGTGTACCACAACGACGAATTACCACAATGCCGAAATACATTAACGCCGAAAAATGTCATTTCAGGACTGCCACAAAGGTTAGGTTAGGTAAGGTTAGCACACAAATTCATTCGGTTGTTTTTCATTTTGCTCCTGTGCCCCCCCCCCCCCCCCCCTTCACCAAAACTAATTTTTTCTGCGTTACTGTATTTCGGCGTTGTGGTACACAGCAGTTTTCTAGCTGTCGGCGTTGCGGTCAATTTGGCATTCGGCGTTATGGTATTCGGCGTTATTGTACGTTCGGCGTTGTGGTAACGACCCGACCCAGCCCCTTCCCTCGGAGAGGCACCTGACCTTGGAGCGGCCGGCGGTCAACGGGCCTCGACTTGCCCGCGACACTGCAGCGCTCGACCGCCGGCGGACTGGACGGCGCGCGGGCCGCCAGCCATTACTGAAGCCGAGTCGAGAGTGCGACCTCCACTTCTCCGCAGACGATAAAAGATTTTTTTTTAAAGGAAGGCAGGGTTTTCCTCCTCTCTCCCTCTCTCTCTCTCTCTCTCTTCACGGGGCACTCCGGCAATATTGCCTAGCGAGCTTCCAGCTATTATTAAAGCTGACTCAACGACCTCTTCTGGTACGAGCAATTTCCCTTGTTGCAGATGAGGGCATATTACCAGCGTGTGATGGTGTTTTCCTCCCCCTCCCCCACCTCCTTTTTTTCCCCCTGTGCGGTTGGACAAGTGTTTGAGGACCTAGCTATGCCTGTATGCGCACTCGCAAACGGCCCCACATTAAAGTTCTCCGATCCTCTTTCAACCCCTACCCCCCTTCCCAAAACGGAGTTTACTTTGAAACTTTTAGTTGACCCGGAAATAGCAGTGGGGCGATCAAACAGGTGTACTTGAATTGATTATCTGACCAAGTGTAGAATTTTTTTTTAGCCAAGTGTCGAATATGTATGTACTTAAAGTCGGTGTCAACATTTGAAAACTCACAAAAGTGGTATCGATAATTCACGTATCCTTCTGTGTTGTTTTGCAAGTGACATCCGGGAAACTGGTAAATATTATTTTTATGAACTGTGGAATGTGGGACATTTACATGACAGTGATTTTTACAATGTATTTAACAAGCATTTTAGTGTAATATTCTTCAAACTTCACCTGTCGAAGTTTCTTACCATTTAAACGTGATCATTCAACCAATTATATTCTCATGATGTGAAAATTGTAGTTTTTCTTCGACATAGCTGTTGGTATAAAATAAACAATCTTGACTATTTTTATAGCGAAGGTGAAAACGATACATCCAGCTGCATCAATCAAACAAAACGTAAACGCCATTGTTGCATTATTTATGTCTTTCACACTTGACCCTATGCCTTGTTTAGTTTACGTTTACATATAAGATATGAAAAAAGTAATTTGTTTGCGGTGTGGAGGTGGAAGAGAGTAGGAGAAGGGGGTTGAACAGGTGTGGATTGGGTTGAAAAAGGGGGGGGGGGGGGGTAATTGTGACGTGAGAGTTGTAGCCTTGAGGAGGGTGATGTTAGGATAGTAGCTGCCAATAACGTGGGCCTCTAGGCAGTAAAAACATCATCCGCCTTCAATGCAGGATAAAAGTAACTGCAAACAAATCAGTGCCAGTTAATAAACTGTATATGACTCTCTAGAGGGCGTAACAGCATGCAGCAATTTACTTTCGAAATACGAACTGAGACAAATTGGTGACAACGATAGGTTGGTCGGTCGATGGTTCGATTCCGCGAATGCAAAAATCGTCGATTTTTTTTTAACCTCACACTCGAACACATCTGCACATTCGCTCGATAGGTACAGAAACGACAAACACCGCCATGTTTCACTGACGCACTTAAAAGGGTTTGTGTGGCTGGTCGGCATAAATCTCCAACGACCCGTCAAGTGGAGCTAAAAAGCAACAGTAAAGCTGAAACCTGCGGTGCTGTATTTCCATGATGTAATTACGAGTAATGAAAACGCGAACTGCCTCGGAACAGCCCGCTGTTCTTCGCTTCGAGTGTTCCTTTCGCAGTTGAAGCTTGCAAGCCGCTCCGAAGACGTCCGGGCAGGGTCGTTACCACAACGCCGAATGCCAAATTGACCGCAACGCCGACAGCTAGAAAACTGCTGTGTACCACAACGCTGAAATACAGTAACGCCGAAAAATGTACCACAACCAAACCTAACCTAGGCTAGCCTAATCTAGCCTAACCTAACCTAACCTTACCTAACCTTACCTAATCTAACCTTTGTGGCAGTCCTGCCATGACATTTTTCGGCGTTAATGTATTTCGGCGTTGTGGTAATTCGGCGTTGTGGTACACAGCAGTTTTCTAGCTGTCGGCGTTGAAGTCAATTTGGCGTTCGGCGTTATGGTTTTCGGCGTTATTGTACGTTCGGTGTTGTGGTATTTCGGCGTTGTGGTGCGTCCCCGTCCGGGCGCCTCAGAGAGATCGGACACAGCGACGCGTGTTCTGGTCCAGGGTGGGAAGGAAGTCGCTAGCCCTGAGTTGGTTTCCGATATCAACATTTTGTTCTAGATACGGATGGTACATTGATGACACTTAAAAGTAATGGTGCAAACATGTGGGATTGACCTAGCAGTCAATGAATGCTTCAACTAATTTTCTCGTATGCCATTAAAAATGCAGAACGTGACATCTTATTCAAAATGAGCGAGCGGGATTTACTTGCCAAAACACTCAAACATGCTGGTCTGGTATTAGCTCAAATTTCAGATATTAATCTGTTCTCAGAGAACCTATTTCCTGTGAATTTATCTCATTCATTTATCAATAGGAACCGACGAACTGAAATTTTTTAGCGAACAGCCGTTCAACTGATACAATCTTTGAAACAATTAAACAACGTAAAAAAAACTGTTCGTATATTCCCGGGGAGAGGGACTATTAACCCCCCCCCCCCCCCCCAACCAGCATACATTTGAATCAAACAAATTTTCTGCCTCGGTCGTAGGTGCGAAAAATCCCGGGGCGAAGTGATTTCTAACGCAGTCGGCACTTTTGTCATTGGTGAAGCTTTTAGTGCCGATATTATACGCTGCAGAGCCGCATGCCAATTAACTGTCTTGCGCACTAACACGTATTGTAAGTGTCGCCTTTAGTGCTTCTTCGCTTGCACGCCTCGAACGCGAGAAGAAAAAAAAAGGAAGAAAAAACGCGAGAGGTAGGCGTGTGGGTCAGCGGCGCTAAAAGGCGATATGTTATACGAC
Organism: Bacillus rossius redtenbacheri; assembly: GCF_032445375.1. Taxonomy (NCBI): domain Eukaryota; kingdom Metazoa; phylum Arthropoda; class Insecta; order Phasmatodea; family Bacillidae; genus Bacillus; species Bacillus rossius. The sequence goes on along the minus strand of NW_026962011.1, from coordinate 44,400,398 downwards.
TCCGTGTCGCCGGGTAGGTTAGCTACTTCGCCCAAGGACACTGGGATCTCTGCGAGGAGTACCTACTGCCGGCGTGGGAGCCAGCATTGTCGGATGGATTCGCGAACATTCCTCGAGATGCCACGAGATCCCGATTACAATTTAGAATTTTAAATTTAATTCATAATTACCACAAACCTGAGAAACGAAACAATTAAATCAAAACAAACAATTTCTTAAAAAATAAAACTTCTAAACCCTAATTTGTTTAACTCGTGGTATATAGAACAGGACTTAATTACTTGAGTACAATTAAAATAGCATTAACTTTGACAATGCTCTTTCGACCTAAATTTACTGCAGCTTATACAAAACTAAGTAGAAAAACTCCGTTGAAAAATCACATTAAAAAGTTAAAAACCAAAAGCTACGGTAATAAGGGTAAGGCTTGTTGTTGTACCTGCTTCACGTATTGATGCCGTTATTGCAATAAATAATTCACAGCTTATCGGATGGCAAAAAGTACAAAAGTACGTTTGTTTATAAAGCATGACGTCCAATTCTGAACTGAAGTTACTGCAAGTAACTGAAGTAACTTAAGTATCCCCTTCACTACTGTTAGGAAGATTATTAAAACAAAATTTAGTAGATTCTGAACAGTTATCAGAATTTGGTAGGTGTAGCTATTAATTCAGCAGATCGAGCTCAATCTCAGGGGGGGGGGGGAGAGGAGGGGGGAAGCCCATTCACCTCGTACCGGAGCGATACGGGTTCGATGCTCATCGCTATCAAACAGTATGTAGGGAAACGTGGCGGACGTCGCTGTGAGTCGTTGTCAGTTCTACACCTAACATTTTTTCTTTTAACCCCAGATGAGTTCGTCTCAAATGATCTCGAACGTCGACGAAGACTTCAGACCAGAATTCCTACCCCGGAAATCCGCAGATCTGGCAACACCGGCGGGGTTGGAGTCGCGAGACCGACGCAGATGGTCTGTGCGAGTTGCGTCCATCCACGGCCGGTGCAAGGTAAAATGGCGCCCTAGGCGAAAAACCTTAATGCGCACCACCCCCCTCCGCCGGACACCCCAAAAAAATTTTTTCCTTGCCTCAAAATACATCACGTAAGCCTAAGATTTTGTCAAAAATCAAATGTAAGCAGGCTTGTGTTTTTTTTTTTTTTACTGTTTTACTTATTGCAAATCATAAACAGGTCACCGTGGACTTTAAATAATTATTTATATCAATATAAACATTCCAAACTGTTACAAAATTCCATTTTCATCTAGTTTCGATAATCGTTAAACATATTATATCAGCTGTCACTTCTTTCTTCTTTCAAAAAAACCAACAACCACTTTTAGAGCTTCATTTAAAATCACGGGAGAGGGAAAGATAGAGAGAGAGAGAGAGAGAGAAGAGACCCGGCACGTACGCGCGGGTGCGACACGACAAGGAACACCTCGGAAGGCCAAAGGCGACAGTGTTGATGAGGGGTGTTGCGGGGGGAAGGGGGGGAAGTAAAGAAGAACTGAAATCAATATTGCTTTCAAGGAAGCCGTAGTAAAAATCAGGCGCCGAACTGGTCCGCACGATAAACGGATGAAAGATTCCCCGAGCAGTCCGTAAGAGGGGAGGGGGGGGGGTTGGTATGAATAAAGAGAACATTTTTCACGTCGGACAATCAATAGTTTAGTGAAGGCAGGAAACACACGGACTGAAGGATGAGGAGATAATGGTAACAGGAATTGAATTCAGGGAGGAAAATAAAGGGGGGGTGGGGTGGATGGAAGAAGCAGGGCTCGTGTGAGCTGCATCATTACTTGCTCCCTCCCCCCCCCCCCCCACACACACACACAGACAAAATTGAGATCGCCTAACCACGCGAGGTTTTTTTGCCGTTACAAAACGTCCCTCCCACTCTCCCTCCCGGCTATCATCACTTGGTATAACAGCTGACGAAGAAATCGCGGGCCCGACGTCCACGTGTGCTCTTAAGGTCGAGTATCGCGTGCATATAAATTATCTCCACCATGCGTAGCGCACATAGACACCCCCCCCCCCCCACCCACCGCAAGGGAGAATATTTACGACCTGGGAAGACGGCGGGTTGATTGGGGGGGGGGGGGGGGGAGCATGTTTTCTATTGCGGGAGGCTCTTTGGAAATGGGGTTCGTATGCTAACCGTTTTACTAACACCAATGGTTTAGGGAAAAAAAAACTCTATTCACAATTGCGGATTCGGAAACTCGTTGAGAAGATATGGGGGAGAGAAGAGGACCGTACCCCCTCCCCTGGTTATGCACAATTAGGTAAACATTATTTTTATCAAATGCAAGATCCCTTTTATTCACACGTTCGCATTTCCCCGAACGCCGCGTTTTCAGACTGCATTGGGTAATGAGACGCTTTATTCGCGGTGGAGGCGTATTTGCAAACGCCGAGGTTCGTAAACCGGAACGCTGGTAGTTACGATGATGCGCAGTGTTTGATCGTTTCCTAAAAGAAAACATCGTGCTGTTTGGTACCGTTCATTCACAGCGCTGCGATCCGCCGTGCGCACGCAGGGTCGCCAACACTGTCACTCCTTCCGAGGTCACTGTCACACGGTTTCAGCTGCTCGTTGTTTGGTGTGGACTTGCACGGAGAAGCAAGTCGCTGCAAAATCGGTAAATTGTATGTTGAATGTTTTTTTTTTTTTACTTCGCGAGGTAAAATTAAAGGAGTGTACATCTTTTGAATACCGCCTCTGAAGACTTAAAAATAATAACTAAGAATCAGCGGTGGCTGATATGACTGTACTGAAATTAACGCCATCACAGCTGTCGACAGCGCTCACGCATGCAAACACGTGAATAACAGAGACACAATTTTTGCTATTAAAAGAAATCACTGTGGAAGGGGGGAAACCGTGACGCCATGACGCCATCAGACTCCCCTAGGATCCGATTTCGACCATGCTAACCTCAATTGGTCTAGCTGAAACCGGACATGCATGCTAACAAACTCCAGCCTGTTCATTGATTTACAATACAAATATTTCCCTAGGTGTTTCCAAGTGGTAAATTTGATTCTTTGGTACGGATTAACTTCGTACGGTTACGCACAAAAGGCTTAAGGGGGCAGTTCAGTCAGGGGTGTATAATCTATGTTAGTGACGTAGAATGATAAGTGTCACACTCGCTGGTGCTTCTAGCGCGGTATCGCCTCTAAGCGCAAGGCTCATAACTGGCGCGCAGTCTTATCGTCGTGCATATGGATAATATGAAACTGAGCGGTGACCGAAACATTATATGGCGGAGAAATTAAGATAAAGGAGTAATGCAAGACCCTTTAAGTGCTTTCAAGAATCTGTACCAGTGGTTTTATGCTTAAAATTACTCTGGAAACAGGCCTTTTAACTATTATAATTCTAGAAATACATGTTAAAAACTGAATCCGAAAACAAAACTACTTATCGGTCCTCAGAAATTTTATAATGCTTTTCGTAAACAGACCGTATTCGGATATGCTGAGTAGTTTTTAAGTCACGTGGTGGTTTGTCCTGAAGCTCTGCACAACTTACGTGTACCCAGGTAGGTGGAGCCCTAAGAGGACGGGACATCCAACATTACAGAGAGATCCGAACCACTGCTTACGGACTAGGTGTGCATAGGTTGCATTCTCGTTTCTAACGAGAGCGTCGAGGTTGCTGGTCAGAAAAATTAACCATTCAGAAACGCCAATTGTAGGTAACACGCCCAGAACCTTTTTCTGCCACCATTATCACAGTCATCCTTCCGTTCAGGTGTATGGCAGTAGATTACCGACTTTAGTAAGCTTGTCACACGCTATTGTGATGCCAAAATGTAAACATTAGGGTCTGATAATAAGTACATCTCTGTATTTACTTTTGAGTAGTAAACATTATTATAACGTTTTCAAATTACTCTATGCTGAGAATAGGACCAACTTTTACATAAAATACTAGCTGCAGTTCCAGGTTTTGATTTTATTTTTATGTTTAACACGGTCAAACTTGTTATCTTTTTGAGTGTCCGAACTGAAACAAAAAAAAATCAATAGTGCATACTTTTTTTGCATAATTAACTGGTAATGTTTAATTTTTGACATTTTTGTGCAATATGGATAAGGAGAACCCAATTCAATAAATAACTAAATAGTTTTGTACTTAAATGAAATTCTGGTGGCCACTGCGTGAAATGGTTTAAAATTCCTTTAGAAAATTAACTTTAGTTAATTTAGTCTTTCAATATCATAAAAAAATATGATTTTAAAAGCCCAAGTAAAATTATGTATTTTTTTTCTGACAGAAATTAAACCATATCGCATAGAAGCCAGTAAAAATTAACGTTACACCTAAAATGTTCCAGTTTTGTATTCCAATTTATTTACCTTATCCATACTGCATATCAACGTTAAAAATGCAACCTTGCCAGCTAATAATGCAAAAATTAACTATGTACATGGAACAGGACATACGCCCTTAACCCGTCGTGTGTTTCTGCAAGAGTCTGACCTCTTGGATTCCTAGCAGCTACAAGCAGGAGTGTAGCCTCCAACCCACACGCCAAGAGCATCATACCCATCGTTCCTCAGCAGAACACAAAGGAACGCCCGTCAGTTATCCCCAAGCTGCTGACCGTAGGAAAGGTGAATGCGGTCATGATCGAGTGGTCTTCGACCGCCGTCAGTGCGACGTCAGCGTTAAATTGGCGCGGTACGTACTTCTGACCAGCTTTGCGAAATATGAAAACAACCCTTGGCTAAGAGACAAGCTGGTACAGTTTAATTTGCAACCATTCAATAATTTTTTTTTTAATTCTTTGAGTTTCACAGCTGTTACGCAGAAACAAAGCAAATCACTAAACTCGTTACTATTATCCAAGAATGAATTGAACTATCGCCAGGATATCATATGTGCCGCGCCTACTTTAAGCTTGTGTTTGCGAATGATGCAGCTGTGGGGTATATATTTTTTTTATCCATCCCGCGCCAGGCAGGCGTATAAGCCGCGGCACGAGGTGGCTTGTGGGTGGTGGTGGGGGAAGGGGGGAGGGTAGGTGAGAGGGCAGAGCATGATGCATGTTTTACGAGCAGGGCAGTCGTCGGCCAACGGACCCATAAAGCTCTCTCGGGCGCAGGCACTTCATTCCGCGCTCAGTTGACGACCGGTCTCGGTAATGGCGCGACGCGTTACCCCTACGGATGATTCGCGCCGAGCTTTATCTGCGAGGTAGGGATTAATTAAGTTTCAACCCTAACTCTCTCTCTCCCCCCCCCCTCCCTTACCACCCCAAAGACATCCCTCGTCCTACAAAAAAGTGAGGTCTGGCCCCGGGATCACAAAGTATTTTCGCGAGACGATCATTCGTCGTTCTGCCCCGCCCGCCGAGAGGTTAATTCGGTTCTGTTCCGCACGCTCCGCGCGCTCCATTCCGAATTTGTTTTCCCGTCGCCCGCGGCGACGGCAGGCGTACAAACTTAGGAAACGTATTTTTGGGAGAGTTCGCAAGAAGTAACGGTACACACTCCTCCCGTGCCAAGGCCGTAGACAGGCTTTCGTGAAGGAGCGGATCCAGTATAACCACGATATCACGTTTCATGAGTAGAGACCGGAAAAATTCGCGGATTCATTCGGCGATAAGCTAGAATTCAAACTCTTAGATGATTTTGCTATTGGCTTACTGTTAATCTGGACGAATCTAAACCGATTATAAACCCTCAACCGAAGAAGGATTGAATCACAGACAAACCAGATGAGACGACTTACAAGTCAGCAGCCAATGAACTTGCGTTGTTTGCCCAAGTGTACAGGGGAATGTGCAATCTATCCTGAAGGACATAGAAACCGCGAATTTTCCGGTCCCTATTCATGAGTAATTTTGCTTCATGATTGAATATTTAAATATTGTAAACTAAAATCTCCGGGAATAGTGTAGGCTACTTTTGTATCTACAACGTTTACACATAGAAATTTAAGTAAGGATTTGCCTTTGGAAAATCAAACTGAACATACTATATTTTGGTTTATGATTTTTTTAAAAATAATTTGTTATTGAGTCAATTGTTTGATGATTTCGTCAAAGCAATGTTATTGAAAACATGAATTACACCTGTCAGATTTGCGAAAAAAAATATATGCCGACAGGAACATGTGTGCAAACCAGCATTAAATACAGACTACTTAGAAATACAATTCCAACAGCATATCCAGCTACGTACAATGGAGAGAAAATACAGTATAGTCGCCATCTATGGATTACAATAATCTTTCTAAACTAATCACTCTGTAACGAAAGCACATATATCAACAACAGAGCTTTTTGTTAGCTGACGAAGAACTACATTCAGTCTTACTTTGTAGGCTATTTTATGTATAGATAGAGACCGGAAAAATTCGCGAATTCATTTCGCGATAGGCTAAAATACAAATCGTTACACCTCAATGCTGCCTCTGCCATTGGCTCACAACTCACTAGGATGACGCTGGGCCAACGAGAAACACCCAACCGAAGCTTTATCGAATCACAGACTGCTACGTTGGGACGTCTCACAAGACAGCAGCCAAGTGTGACATTTGACTGAGTGTACGTAGAACTACGGAGTTCATCCTGCAGGTCATTGAACTCGCGAATTTTTCCGGTCCCTACTGATAGCTAGAGACCTGCAAAATTCGCGGATTCATTTCGTGAAATGCTACAATTCAAATAATTATACCTTAGCGCTGCTTCTGCCATTGGTCCACTGTTAATCTGGAGTAATGAGGGCCAATTAGAGACCCTCGCTCAAAGAAGTGTCGAATCACAGACACTCGGTCGAGACGACTCACAAGTCAGCAGCCAAATGAACAGGTGGCATTTGGTCAGAGTGTGTAGATTGTAGTAGAGTCTGTCCTGGAGGTCACTGAATCCGCGAATTTTGCAGGTCTCCGCCGATGGCACGTGGACAATGGAAGGAAACTTGACGTGGTCGTCGGCGACTCACCCGGAACACGAGGCTGGAGCTGGTGAAGGTGGGCCGGTTGTCGTTGAGGTCGAGCACCTCGACGCGCAGGAGCCGCGCCGACTGCCTGGGAGGGCTGCCCCCGTCCGCCGCCGCCACCTCCAGCCGGTAGATGGCCTTGTCCTCGTGGTCCAGCGCCGCCGTGGTGCGCACCACGCCCGTCAGCGGGTCCACGGAGAACACGCCGTGGCCGTCCGAGTCGCGGCCCTTCAGCAGCGAGTACGTCACCGTCGCGTTCTCGCCGGCGTCCCTGCGGCCGCAAACCACGCACCGGGTGTACTCCCTCGCCCAGGGTCCCGTGCCAGACCGCGCGCTCTCTCTGCGGGGTCAGCGCAAAGCAGGGCAACAGAGGAGCGGAGGCCCCCTGGCCCCAAATTATTTTACAAATAAAATGAACAATTTTTTTTGAGTCGAGTTTTTCCAATAAATAAATTATTGTGAAATCAAGTAGATTCTCATAGTATTTTAAAAAAACATACATAAATATAATCGGAGACAAGAATTATATGAAATTATTGAATTTTAGTGTTAAATGAATAACTCTGTTAATATTTAGCAATAATATAATCATGTATGTGCAAAGTACTGTAGGTAAAGGTAAAACAGCGGAAAAAGATTATCAAAGAATTTGTGGGGGGCCCTCCGTTTGTGTAGGCCCCGGGGCTTTCGCCTAAATCCGGCCCTGGCGCAAAGGATGCTTGGTCTAAGGGGTTGCAGGCCTAAACCTCTAAATGTTGAAGGAATGATAAAACCTAGACAAACTTATTGCGCCTCGACAGCTATACAACTGAGAATAAAGGAGAAGTATGAAATGCACATCTACAACAGTTGAAACGGGCGTATCTCCCGGCGGAGGGACGCCAGCCCAAGCCCCTGGAATTAAGAAGCCCCTCACAGGGGGAGGGCCCGCTTGCGCTTTGCAAAATCGTGACTGTGAAACGCAGTTGATGAACGTAAACGTCAAAAATATGTTTCTGTGCATTTTTTAAAGTTTTCTGATTATCATATGCATACAGGCAAAAATTTGGGCAGTATGAAACATACGAGGATCCTATCCAGGGATGACTGGTATCGGTTGACACCCGAGCGCAACAATCTCGACTAAGTTGATTTCAGAACATCGAGGGGAAAGCTGACCACTCGACAGATGTGGACACTAAGGGCCGGTTGCACCAATAACTGTTCGGATCCGAGATCGTAAGATCTTTGTTTCAGTGTGATCTCAAGTCGAATCTGAGATCCAGTGTATATGTGTTGCACCAAAGTGAACTTACGAGTTCAGACATTCGATCTCACGATCTAGGTTTAGGTTGGTAAAGATTGATTGTAAAATGAAAGCAAGTTTTCTATTGGCTACTGAATTCCGTCTAGTCACAGATAATATTCTTTAGCATGTTTGAAGTTCTTGCTGTAAATGTTGGAATCGTGATATTTACATACAAGCCTATTTGTTTATTGATTACAAACTTGTGGTCGGTTGTGAGTTGACTGGGGTACACGCAGGTACACATGACGATGGAAAAGAAAATTTCAGTACCTAAAAAAAGTTTTTTTTCTGAAAAAGAAAAAATCATCTTTGTCGATTTGGTACAAGAAAGACTGGATATTTTAGAGTGTAAAAGAACTAATGGCATGTTTTGTAAGCAGAAGGAAGAAGCTTGGCAAGAATTGGCATCATATTTTAAATAACATTATGATGACAATTACCATACTTCGGGCATACTTAAAAATATATCGGCCTCAATTTCCTGTAAACTATTGTAGCCCATTAAAATATCAATTGTAAACAAAGCAGTATCTATGCGAACACGACTACAAAACACAACAAACCAACGAAAAATACACAAGATCTCGGATCCAACTGCTCTGAACCATCAATTTCGGTGGTTCAAACAGTGGTTCACCTCAATCCTCTGTCAGAAGGTGAACTCGAATGGTGCAATCCGTTTGTGTGACAATCCTGGTTCGTTGCCTCGTTTGATCTCGGATCGACCAGCGATCTTCAATGGTGCAACCGGCCCCTAAGAGGAGCGGGCGACGCAGACAGGCGCGGGAGGGCACGCACGCACCTGTCGACGGCGCGCAGCCGCACCACCTCGGTGCCCGCCGGCTGCTCCTCGCGCACGCTGACCACGTCCTCGCGCGGGTCCACCAGCTCGGGCGGGTTGTCGTTCACGTCGGCCACGCGCACGCTGACGGCGACCCTGGCGCCGCGCGGCGGCGAGCCCTGGTCGCGCGCCTCCGCCACCAGCTCGTGGCGCGCGCGCAGCTCGCGGTCCAGCGGCGCGCGGGTCGTGATCTCGCCTGCGGGGCACCACACCGCTCGCACTCAGCCGCGCCGGTCCACACAGACACACTAGGTGGAGGAAACACTGTTCTCTCTGGCTGGGGTCGCCGATCAAAATATATATATATATATATATGCAACTATGCCAGAGATAAATTATTCTATTTCGCAAGTATGCAAGTATGCAAATGGGCAAGTATGCAAGTGTGTAAGTGTGCAAGTATAAATGGGCAAGTATGCGAGTGTGCAAGTATGCAAGTGTGCAAGTATGCAAGTGTGCAAGTATGCAAGTGTGTAAGTATGCTGCATCATTTCTACTACCTCTCCCCTGCCGTCTCCTCCTCTCCCGGTTCCCCCACCGCGTACATAACTATTCCCCTCGTGCGACCGGAATTTTTCTCACCGCTCGAAAAATTGTAGCCCCCTCCCTCAGCAAAGAAGTTTCACTTCAGAAATCTAAGGTTAACTTTGGGGTTAACTCTTGTTGTACCTGGATCGCATATCACGCTGCTTTTACTGCATTAAATAGTTCACTGCCTGTTGGACGGCAGAAGTACGTTGGATTATAAAGCAATAATTTTGCATGGCGTCCAGATCTGAACTGAAGTGATTGACTTCACTACTGTTGGAGAGATTATTGAGACTAATTCACGTCTGAAAAAAATCATCCTAATTTCTGTAGATTCTGAACGGTTGGCCAGCCCCGCCGCGAACTATCTCCACTGGAGCCCAGGCGATGTCACAACCAGGAGACGGCAGAGTCGAGGGTACCCATGTGGCAGTCGGATGGAAAAGTGGCGACAGTCTGACACATAAAGGCCCAAGAGAGTACGCTTTGTGCGCCATTGAAAGTTGGTAGTACCACGAGCTGATCGGCGAAGAAGCTGTGCTCTCCGCTGTGGTTTCCTTGGTCGGCCCCGGATCGGTACAGTATTCGGCAGTTGTGACCCCGCAAGCCGGGGTAAGACTGAGCCGCCCTGGAGGTGGTGGATGATAACCTCCGATGGCAACTGACGATGAAGGGCAAGAGGCGTGGATGGCACTCTGGCCAGACTCTGAGTGGAGGGTCTCACGCCGGCAGGGACACAAGGGCACATCTCAGTACAGTCCAACTGTGGTGTTAGCAGGAAGTCCACCGTGGTCACCGCGCGCGGTGTTTCTGTACTTTTACAAAACATGGCTATGGTCATTTTTTCATAATATATGGACTAGTATTTCTTACGAAAATGGGTGCCTAATTTTATATTTTATAACATGTGTTTCATTCAAGCATTTTTTTTTAAACCATGGAATAAATAATCGATTATTCAACAATACTGGATAGATTTCAGGAAACGGTTTATCAAAATCTTTAACGGTATTATTGCGAACACTATTTTGTAGTGATGGTTTTTTCCCCATGTAAATGTTCAAATTTACAAATACCTATAATTTTTAAGTGAATATTTCAGTTCCATTTATAAACTAAAATAAAAAAAATTACAGTGAACCTTCACGGGTACCAGGTACTTGCTTGTACCTACAAGTACATCGCGACATGCATACCTGCCAGGGGGTGGCCATGCAAGCATTACCAAACGGATACTCCGTCAAGCACCTTTTTTGTTCTTTTCGTTTTCACAAGGCACGACTTTGATTGGCCCAACATAATTTAGTACCCGTCCCACGTGCAAAATATTTCATGGAAACTCAAAGTCATCCAACTTGCGAAACGAAACGTGACTGTGACAGTGACTTTTTTTAATGGTGACGTCATAATCCTCCGACCTTTATTTGACGCAGAATTGTGGAAGGTGTTGGAAGGGGAAATTTGACGGCGCGACAGGACCTCTGGTTTAGAGATCCACAACAAGGCTAGTGTTCGGGTGCAGCTGTAGTTGTTTGAGAAGGGAGCTCACGAGCTGAGCGAAGAGATGACTCGGCCACTCACTCGGCCAAGGGCTGGTTGTAACTCGGGAGCGAGTCGGAATATGGGGGGGGGGGGGGAAGGGGAGTGTCTGTGCGCGATCATCTGAGTCAACAAACAGTTGGCTAGAGGAGGCGGGGGGGCGATGCGCCCCCCTGTTTACGCTTGTGATTACCTCTCGTCGGTGTCGTCGGACACCGACGCGACGGGAGGAGGAGGGGGGGGGGGGATCACGCGGGCGATACGGCGGGGCGCGTGAGCGCGCGTGCCGGCCGCGCGTGGAGAAAGGTGCGATCACGCGGCGGCGAGTTCACGAGCCTTTATCTTCGGCGGGGAGAGATATGCGCGCGCGCCAGCGATGCGGACTGTCGATCGCCGAGCCCGGGCGAAACGGGTCGTTACCACAACGCCGAACGTACTATAACGCCGAATACCATAACGCCGAATGCCAAATTGACCGCAACGCCGACAGCTAGAAAACTGCTGTGTACCACAACGCCGAAATACAGTAACGCCGAAAAATGTACCACAACCTAACCTAACCTAGGATAGCCTAACCTAGCCTAACCTAACCTTACCTAACAGAACCTTTGTGGTAGTCCTGCAATGACATTTTTCGGCGTTAATGTACTTCGGCGTTGTGGTATTTCGGCGTTGTGGTGCGTCCCCGGCGAAACCACGTGCTTCGCACCGCACGGGCGTGAATCGGATTGTCGATGTCGCCACAGTGGATGGCGGAGAGGAACAACGACTAGCAAGCAAGAACACCCCGCCGCTTGGGAAATAAAATGATGTTAACACGAGTCTAAATCAGAATGCCCTTTGCGAGTTTCGTGGCGGTTCTTCTTGCAAAGGAATGATCGAACCATCTGGACTACGCCATATACACAAATAACAAGCTGAAATCGATAGGGAAATAAAGATCACAATACATATAGACACGTCACGTACTTTAAGCTCCGGAAGACTAAAATATTAAGAATTATTTAAGGCAGCCAGAAGAAAATAAAAAATACTAGGACACCTACATCAGGATAATACCTAGATCAAGAATGCCCATCAGTAACGGATAAATCTGTCGCCACAAACAAAAGAAAATTCTGGCAAATTTAACTCTCTATTTTAATTCGTAGTTCATCAGACATGTTGCATTATAAAAAAATTGTATTCGGGCTCCCGCAGGACTTTCGGCCCCGCTGCTTCCTTTCCCATTGTCAAAGAAAAGTAAAACTAAATCTATCACAAATCGAAATGCATCACGACAAATATTGATGTACACAGAATTTTTTTGTTGTTGTTAATGGAACAGAAATATTAATGTGAAATACAAATATTTGTAAGTTTGTAAATTTACATGAAAAAAACTACAAAAAAAATAGTGTTCGCAGTAATGCTGGGTTCGGATTCTTACCCGGACATTCATGCGCTGTGTCGTCCCAATAACTCCAATAGTTAAAGTTATTTGTAAATCGTTTCCTGAATAGCTTTCCTAATAAGTACAATAAAAGAAAATAAAGTCAAATTATTGAATATTCGATCATAATTCCATTGTTAAAAAAAATTATCATTGAATGAAACTTCAATTAAAATATAAAATGATGCATCAATTTCGTCAGAAATACTCATCTCGAAAAAGTATTAAATTTATACAATAATAACCATAGCCGTGTGTTGTGCAGAGTTACAATATCTTTCTTGAATCATTACACACCATTACTTGGAAATTTGTTCTTTTGTTTAAAAAAAAAAGACTAGCAAACGTTTTAAATTAGAGAACGAAAAGTAAATTTTATTTAGTCACAAATAACATTTAATAATTGATACTTGACGGGTATCGAGACGAAATGATGGGACGTTATACATCTCACACCAACGACGACGGCATGTAACATCCTCCTGCAGAGAAGCATCTTCACGACCCGAAGCAAAAAACAAAACAGCACAGTGATGCGCGATCGGATCGGGAATGCTTTACGACTAGCAGAGAAACAGTTGAACGACGCACCTGAACAGCACGCGGTAGGCACGCGCCGCGGATTTTCTCTCCTCCTCCCCCCCCCCCCCCCCCCCCCCCCGCCGCGAAGACACAGTCGGGGCGAAATCCGTCGTCCTTGACGTCGAGGCAGTAAACACAGAAACACACCCGAGCACGGCTACGTCGGCCCGACTCGCTCGAGAACAACGCCATTAACAATCGGCTCTGTTACGCGAGAGATCCGATCACTGGCGTAAGAAAATTGGCCTTTTCGACATTTGTTGGCGTTGTCGTTGGCGCGCCGCGGACGTTGAGTGCACTCGTTAACTGAAACAAGTTGCTTCCAGGGTATGTGGCGTGGAACAAAAAAAAAAGACGCCTCTAGTGTTTCTCTGTCCCCGGCGTCACAAACAATTGAACACAAAAAAAAATGTTTATTGTGCTTTTATGCACCCCTACATTTATGCTCCTGAGTAACTTGACTCTTAAAATGTTCAGTGCTATACACTGTTAGAATAGTTCAACTTACATTTACGTAGAATGCTGATCACAAATCATTCAGGTTTCTTCGTAAGTTTATGGGTACATTTACAAATTTACAGATACAGAAGTTTCTTACTTTGGAAATGAAATCACAATAATCATATTGGAGTATTAACAAAACCTTAAAAAACTTTTAAGTTCACAACAAAAATGACTCTCCTTCATTCTATGTGCATTCTTCGTTTAAAAGTCTACAAAATTACCGAATTTTTAACAGTGTAGATTTGAAAATTTAGAAATTTATGGCTGTTTAAATTTTATGATAATATTAATATTTTTTTTTATTTAGAAGGATTTATTTATTTGCAGTAGAAAGATGGTCTCTCTAATTTTAGGAGAAAAATTTATCCTGTGTTCAACCCATACTTCCATCGCGCAATGGGTTAAGTACTAACTTGTGTGCGAGAAGTTGTTGAGAGAAATCGTTACGACCATGAAGTATGTTTCTTCTACGCCGTGATGTGTCTTGTAATTTAAATGAAAAAACAAAAAAAGAATCACGCTCGAATAGCAACCAGTTTTAACGTTAGGACATTAATGATGTGGAAAATGTATATACTCCTTCAATTCATTTGCCAACGAGACATGGGCAATTCCAAGTTCTTGTGCCTGCAGTTACGTAGGCCTATAACAGTTCTGGTGATTCTGCCTCTTTTTCTTTGCTAACGCAGCGATCTCAGTCTAAGGTACTGACGCGCAATGCCGTTTCATCGCGGCTGAGACATTTCACTAACCAGTTGGTTGGCTCAAGCTCAATCCCACAACTGCACCTTTCGAAATTATAGTTAATTTGCGTACGTTTCAACGAATAATTTAACTCAAATAAGAGAAGATATGTCAGTAATTTCAAATAACTGAATATTCATGGAAATTCCACCGTATTTCGACTTCCGAATTGTATGCTTGGTTTTGAACAAAGGTAAAACACACATGTGGACAAAAGAAGGATGTTCTTACTGTACGCTTAGCCAGGATTTGAGTGTTTTGTTAATATACAAAGAACAATCTTTTGGATTCATGTTAAAAGTAAGTGAACGCAGAGACCGTAAGTTCACGAAGATAGCGGTAAATTGAAGAAGACCCCTGGATAATTTGCAACCAACATTCCTCGATAATTGAAGGTCAAAATTTTCATAAGCGTGAGCAATAGCTGGTGTTCACCTCAACTTATCACATCTCTGGGACACTCAGTCGCCCAGGAAACCCGTGAAAAGACTGGGGCCTACCAAACCCTGCCAACTCTCCAGCTAAAAAAATCCTTGATGCTCAGCATACAGGCGTAGGTAGATTTCGAAGTTCCTATTGTTTACATGGAAATATTTTGGAAACTTCTAAAAAAATCCTGGAACATGTTAAGAACTTAATGTAGCTGACATAACATCCTATATGTTCGTGAATATTAAAAAAAGATCGATTTAACATTTTCTCAAATTTAATGGAACAAAATTTTTTTTGAATGTTTTTTAACTTAATGCATCCAGCATTGAATGTCTTAAAGAATTTCATAATACGCCTAGTAAGGCAGTCTTTGATCTTCAAACGCTATTTTTCATCCCTTGCACTAATACGTGGTCGTATGATTTTTTTTGGACAAAGATTTAAGTTAATATTAAGACAGTAATTAATAAATTCCTACGAATTGTTACTTTATTTTAGTAATTTAATTTTTTAATTAAAACCCCTGTTTTTACGGCAATAGTTCGTTTCATCAAAAATTGTTTCAGACAAAAAGTGTTAGATAAACATAAAATTAATACACAATTCATACGATTTCAAAATTTGCCAAAGAAGGGAATTAAGATTTTATTTTTCCACTAATCCTTGTTTTTTCAACCCCTTGCAGTTATGGTTGGTCGTATCAAAAACTTATTTGGACAAAAGATTTTAGCATTAATCCTAAGAGTTATAAAACGTTCAATCGGATGTAATATTTTACATATTACGGGAGTTAGAATATTTTTTTTTAAATCCTTTCCCATTTCTACCCCTTTGGTAGCATATTGCCCAAAAACGAACTAGGCCGAGATTTTCCACTACTAGATTTTATGTATCAGTATGGAAGTGATTTGAGAAAAATTGCGACAGTTATCGTGTCCACAAAAATTATATGTAGGTATATATATAAAACATATATGTATATATAACCTTTTGAGTTTACGATGGTTTTTGGGTCTATGGACCATGAAACGAAAAACTATATAAAAAATTTCCGGAATTCGCACAAAGGTAACGGCTGCAATCTACCTACAAATCAAAAGAGACGAGGCTGATATATTGTGGTGACTTCATATCGTTCCAGCCCACCAATATAAATGCACCTAACAATCCTTTTGACACTGTTGCTGCCTGTTGCCGCAGATTGAAAGCCTGTGCACTTAGTCCCAGAATGTGCTGGCGCAACGTTCAGAGGAACGATCGTCAGATCATTATTGGGTTAAGATCATTGTATCGCGGTTTGAAGAGGAGAACGGTGCAACTGGCCATTAGGAAACCTCTGCACGGAACCTCTCATTTCATGACTTGATGTAAGCTTTTGGACATACGCCATTGCTAAACACATGTATGTCTGTAGAAGAAAACTACAAAAAACCAAAAGACAAAAAACACAAACTAAGCAAAAAAATTGCTGTTGTAAACAGGATATATATACCACATAATATTCCATAACAGGAACATGGTCAACAAACAAAGAAAAACAAAGAAAATTGGACTAAGAGAACGAAAAAAACGAAAAAAAAAACACAAATCATGAATTGAACCCCAAAAAATTCAGCACAACAGTTGAAACGAGACAAAAACACAACATAAAACGAGAAGACGAAACAAACACAATAGTTTTCCAGAACAGAAACGAGCGACGTTTCGGGAACTGCCATCTGTTCCCGTCCTCAGGCAGAGACGCACTTGGTACGAAAACGCATTTAATCTCATTTCATGGTATCAGCCCTTGGGCAGTTGAAGCTTTGAATATATATACTGTATAGAAGTCGCGAGTGGATAGGATTTACTCTACGTGTTTCAGAAGCGTATGATGAGCAGCTTGGGAACTTCACCGCTGCAGTGCGCTGCCGTAACGCCCTGTATCGTCTTAGTTGTTATTTACACGTTAGAGCGCAGCACTGTCGCCCGCTGTCATTCCCCGCACCCCCCACCTATCATTCACTGCAGCTCAAGTTCATTCTACGGGAGGGGGAAGGGATGTTTGAAGAGTTCGACACTTGTCCGCTAGGGACCACTACAAGTCGATGCCCTAGAGATGGTGGCGATTGCGGCGGTGAATTAACCAACTACCTCAAAACCGTATTATAAATTTTAACCTGGGCTGGCGACTTCTATACAGTATATATACTCAAAGGTTGAAGCAAGAGCGAACAGCGGCGAATACACGCTGAGCGTCAACGTCTTCGGGGTCCACGCGACGTCCACAGGCAGACTACCGACGCCTTGGGCGAATGCTCACGCCCCGTCTCCGTGACGTCACATGCGTGCGCGTGCGTGGCTTGCAAACGGCTGGAAAGAGACGCCGTGTCGCTATGCAGCTACGCCGCGGTCGTGACACAGCGTAAAGCCGCTGTGCGCCGCAGGGCATAAACACATCACGCAACGCAAGAGAGGACCATAGTAAAAAAGAGAGGGAGGCAAACGGAAAAATCTGTTCTACTACTCGGAAGAACACTTGCACCAGCAACCAAGATGCACAGCAGCCTTCGTGAAAAACACACCAAGTAAAACTTAAGAATTTCACAAACGATCTTCAGTTATTGAATAGAAGTTGTCAAAACGCAACAGACATGATGTGTCCCAGAATACCAAGGATAAAGTATGCAGTAGTACTACGCATGTGTATGAGTCTCAGGTAAGCTTTGTAATACCGATTTAAAAAGTAGCCTACTGTCTAAAAAGCTGCAGTAAATGTCGGATTGTAAGTATACTTACATTGCAAACGGACAGACCTAGAAAGACGTGTTTTAAACCGATTAACCCGCTATGCTTTTACCATAAAAACAATTTGTAATGTATTTTGAAAAAAAAAAAAATTAAATTACACACAAAAATCCCGTTTTAACTTTATTATTTGTTTGAAAGACTCTCGGCACTTATTCATGGGAAACAGAGTAAAGCATAAATTTCGATTAATGGGCCCGAATTCGTAGGCGCTTCTGCCCTTTTATTGAATAAAGAATGGTATCTAACATTTTATCTGCTAAATATATTTTTAAAAAAAATTAATCCCCCATCAACAGGACAGTGTGTGCCTATGAATTTGCCACTTGCAGTTAGCATAGTCTTGACACACTACGACGCGGCTGCGATGAAACTAGGTTTTTTCTTGTCGGCGACTTCAACGCTAGTATAGACGAGGAACCCAGTACACAAGACGCGCGCGTGTGTGTGTGATACGCTGTTATAAACCGGATGGAGTGCTCCTCTGCCTGTATTCTTTACACTCTGTAATCTTTTAATATATATACATATATATATAAACCCGTCCTGAGAAATGCAAACAGCGGCCCACAAAAGGCTTCGCCCCCCCCCCCCCCCGACCACCTCCTATACTAGTCAAATTTCTCCCGGGCCTTGTCACGGCGCGGCCGCCAAAGATGAGGGGGAGACGGCGCGACGCGTCCATCTTGAGACGGTAGAGGGGGAGGAGGGGGAGAGGGGGAAGCGATGGGAGGGGGAGAGGGGGAAGGCCCTGCCCGCCCTTCGCACACAGCTCTCGCGGCGCGGTACACGGGATTTGAATTAAGGACCCGCCAGGGGTGGGACTAGCGCCGCCGCCGGCAGACCGCCGGAACCCGGCCGCCTCCCGCGCGCCCGGACACCCCTCGCCCACACGCCCCGACGCGACGTCGAGTGGACGGGGGGACACACTCCCCGCGAGGCGAGGCGAGGCGATGGAGTCATCAATCAAATTATTATGTCAACTGGATTGATGGGACTTGTTGCAGCGAGAAGAAGTATCTTACCGGTTGTGTTCAAAAAGAAAAAAAAAATAATAATAAAACACCCACAAAGAAAATGAACTACGTTCCAGCACGTAGGCTGGAACTTCGATAAGTTTTTATTCCAGTTGGAAAACCAGCCGAGAAAAGTTATACGACAAACAAAATACAATACGTTAAAGACAAAAAAAATGTGTAAAATATAAAATTCTACTATTTTTTTTTTAATTTCATGTAAGTTAAAGTATAACATTTGCGACTCTTTAATTCTGGTCATAGGACTCTGCATATCTAATCAATCGATTAGACAAAACGAGAAAGAGAGAAAAGAGTGAGACAGTCACAAAACTGAACAGTACAAACTAGGAGTGTTGTTAAATTTTTGGCGTGGGCCATCGTTTTGTGACGCTAATAACCAACTTGCGAGGTCATTAATAGGTGGACGCATTTTTGCGAGGATAACCGTAATGGTATACGGTCAACAGATCATTTACAAGCGGGTGGTCACGAGATTAGTAACCTTAGCAGGGCATCGAATTACCGGGTAATAGTGGTATGAATGTCGCCGGAAGCGTGGACGTTGACATTAAGTTGTGGTTAAGCACATTCCGAGAGAGAAAGGAGAAGGAGGAAGGGGGCAAAGATGAAGATAAAAAGGACGGTGGGGAAAAAAACAAGGTAAAAGGAAAGTTAGGGGGGGGGGGGGGAGCATGTCTCTGGATCTAGCAGAAACGCTAACTAGGAACCCCCGGCAGGCGTGAATGAAGCTGTCCGTTTCCACGTCGTTGCCCCCGAGAGAAAACCGTTTTACCGGTTGATTGGCGATCGCCCGCCCAGCGAGAAGGAGGAATTGACGATTCCAGCAGCGCTTTTTTTTAATCCCCCTTACCTCGCCCGAGACTTGCCCCCTTAAACTCCTCCCCCATAACTCCCGTCTTCGTTTTAGGTCCGCTGCAACAGCGTTGAAATACAGGTCCTTATCGTGGCATCGAGACCTCGGGACACATGCCTGCCGCTGGCTAGCCCTGCAGCGCTCGTGAACAGAAGCTTGTTTTACGACGGCGAAAACAACCACCCACATCCTGCAGTGCTGGAAACCTAACAAACTCAGGCATTGAATAGAATAACTAGTTATTTTGTACTAAAAGCGGACATATAGCCATCTGAATAGCGCACAGTACCTTAGTTCGCGTGTTTGCGAGTCTTTATACTTCAAATTGTAATGTGATGGTAACAGTTGTAAAAAAAAAATATATTTTTTTTACTTATAATTATATCTGTGCAAATACACGTGACATGAAAATGTTTAGTTTCTTTACTGTAATAACTTTCTTTTTCCCCCTTAAGGAGGGTAGGTTCTAATTTATTTATTTTTATTTTTGTCTATTGACGTCCATGCGAAGATGGTTTATATGTACATTTTAAATTTAAACGTACTTTTATTTAAAATTACTCTATGTGTCTTGAAAGGATGTCGTAAAAAGTGCTAAGATTTCACGACCGAGAGTGTACGTCCGCTCAGGTTAGACGCACAGAGGTGTACCTAGCGTCGTGTCTACCAGCTGCCTCCTCTTGGCCGCCCCAACTCTCCTGCGCCGGCATCACCAATATTGACTTTTCTTTTAACCGTCCGCACACTGAACGTTTGTCAATATTTCCTCAGCTAAATCCCGACCACCTTAAACCCTTTCCCTCCGCCTCCCCTCTCCCTGCTGGCCAAACTCTGGCTTTGCGGCGGGCGCGCGGTGGAGGCGAAAGGAGGTGGTGGAAGCCAACGGAATCATTATCACCTCCGACGGCTAGAGCCACCCATCTTCTGCGACGCGGACGAATCAACACGGTGCGCGTATCCGTGTGCATACAGTGGGCCAACATCCTCACAAGAGAACATCTCTATTGTGCCTTTGCGAGACGAAACTATTTTTATTTTATTTGGACAACTTATTTACAAAAAAAAAAAAAAATCACAGCTAGAAAAGTTGAACAATTTCGCGAGAAACACTGAAAATTATCCCTGCGACTTTAACGTATCCTATTTAAGTCAATTTTGACGCTTCTAAATGGCACAGCCGAGGAAGCTTTAAGGGCGACTACAGCATGTGCAAAGCCTCTGCGTGCAAAGCGGAAATTTTACTGTATAGCTTGCTGTATGAAAATAAAGTATTTTATGCATTTAAATTGTGGTTAAGCCATCTAATAACTACTTTGCAAATGCCCGTTTCAACAGTTCCAACAAAAATTTCCCTTAAATGAAACCAGCGGAAATAAAAGGTACTTGTTAAGTTTCTTAAGCGGTATTCGAAACCAGACCTTGTAACAGTATGTTCAAATTTGCTTTGCGAGAACGGCTGGATTAAAAAAAAAAAGCATTTGTGTGCATTTTCACGCTTTTAGGTAAATGCTGGATTTTACACCACACAACTATGCACATAAGCTTTAAGGTGACGGAAACAACCATTTTAAATATGAGCTCCAAACCGAAGGGATCAAAGACCGCCGAGGACCTTAAAAGCCACTATGACCTTGATAAAAAAAATGTATGTTGGTTTTTGCGTCTTCTACACTGTGATGTAATTTTATCTGTAAATTGCACAACAATATCCAAGTAAACAGCAGTAATACTGAATGCGGATTCTCATCTGGGAATTTATGCTTTGTGTTGTCCCAGTACCTCCAATAGTTAAAGTTATTTGTAAACCGTTCATTGAATACCCTTTCCATTATGGACTGCGCATATTAATAAGAACGGTAAAGCAAAACAAAGTCTAATAGTAGAATATTCGATCATCTTTTCCGTGTTTGAAATAAATTATGCTTGAATGAAGCATGAATTTTAAATATTTGTAAGAAATGCTCAGTATTTAAAATATGCAAAAATAACCACAGCCTTGTGGTGTACACGTTTATAGTATTTTTCTTGTGGTATTTTAAAAAAACTATTTAGTGGAAACTTGTTTCCAAATGACTCTTCTGTGAAAGTACAGAGCTTTATTTTTTTTCCTGTGTGGAAAACGAGCTTTCTAAATCAGAAACTTGAGAAGCTCTTACGACGAAGTTCAGGAATTGTAGCGGAAGGGGGATCGTCCACTGGCCAACAGTAAAGAACCTCTCCCGTCATTCGCCTGAAGTGATCTCGCGAGATCAGGATCGCCGGGTCTGAAGTTCGGAACCCAGGTCCTCCGGAACTGTCCTCGTCGCTCGGGGATGGATTCTTCTCTCCCCCCCCCTCCCACCACCCAACCAATGTCCCGGGGACCGCCGACAAACGCAGGAACGCGGGGGCCGAGGTATAGTAATGGAAGGAGGAAGCGGTGGGGGAGGGGGCGAGGGGGCGAGGTCCTCGGACAACACGGACATCCTTGACGCTTATTGACCCTGCGCGGCCCCCAGGCCGACACGACGTCGAACCGAGAGTCATGCGCGCCTGTGTGCCGAACCAGGCGTTGTGCTGGTGTATACGCGGGAGAAGGGAAGAGGGGACCAAACATCTCCTGGGCAGAGGGAAGGGGGTGACTCTGAGCCCAAACACGCGGTACAAGCCCCAGACCTAGGGCACTGTTATATATAAAAAAGGGGGAAGGAAAAGGGGGGTCGGTTATCTCGGCAAACACGAGGAATTGCCCGAGCATTCTTCTTTGGGGATCTAAACCGACCGCGTTTTTGCTCTACCTCCAATTTTTTTTTTTTACTATTATTTATTTCCTTTCCATTTTTATTTTAAGAACCTTCGGGTCCTTTTGTCTCCAAACGTTTTCCTACCGTTGGAATTTCATTTCTTCCCATTTAAGTGTATCCGGGTGAGGTACGGTTTTTCAGGCAATTAAAGCCGCGAAGTTCATTCCGTGTTTACGCGTGCGCTACACTCACGCGAAGTATAATCAAACTGTGTGTGCCAAAAATTTGTACGATACCTAGGCAAAAGTAATGTTTTTCTCCTCCTCGTCCTTTCAACTCTTGCACCTTTTTGGACGCAGTTATGATGTTTTGACGTGATATATCCAACTGATTTACCGGCATTCTTGTTTTCTTCCCCGCCCTGTTTTCCTTTGATTCGCCGACTTTTTTTTTTTTTAACTACGAGCCATTAACCGTGACCTGTGTTCGGGTCGCCACCTCTGAACCTATTTTATTCCACACCCACCTCGCTTCTCGTGGTTTTTTTTTTCTATTCAGAAAGATACCAGAAACAACAATACGCGAGAGTTCTCCCGCCACTTCTCTTCTCTTTTGCACATTCACCTTCCTCGTCTTCGCCAGTTGTGCGACTTCCAAGGCTGGATGCCGGTCCAAGATCTCGGTGCCAATACGCGTCGCGATTCGGGCGAACAATTAATTACACCGAGGAAGTGCGTGGGTCGCTTGCATAGTAAGAAATATAATGATGTATTTTTTTCCCTGAATATATTTATTGTAATTCCAAAAACGTAAATTGTAATTTTGAAAATTAATTTTTCATCTGTACATTCAATAACAGTCGTGATCAATAATTTAATGTGTCCCCACCTTGGATGGAATTTAAAAAAAAACCACGCCCCTAAGGAATTTAAGTGAGGAACACATATCACGTATCCCGCAAGTCCGATGCTTCTCAATAAACGGGCGGTCATTATTTAACTACTTAGGACTCTGTGATTTGCAACCTCTTTATTAAATGGACGTCTACGATGTATGAAATTTTTTTTTCCTGCAGTGATAATGATACTACGACTCACAGAAAATAAAATGCAAATAAAAAAGCATTTGCAAACACGCAAAAAATGTACAAACTTTATAGTATGTATATTGCTGTGTACCCTGTTGGAAAATTTCCCCTTAAATTTACGAAGAAAACTGGTTATAAATTACTCAGGAATCTTCGTAAATTTTCTGATGTCTTCGCAAATTTTCCGGTTTTAAGTTTCCATTACTTTGAGCATGAATCCACAAGAATATACTTGGTGTATCAGCGAAACTGCAAAAACTTGAAAAATGTTACTTGGAAGAACACTCTTTATGTCTTCCACGGGCGTGTTTACCCTGTCTGTAACGAAAAAAAAAAAAAAAAAAAGAGCTCAAAAGTTTCAAACACGGCGTGGTTCATAACGTGTCGTCTGAAATTATTACGAAGAACTCTTTCGTTTACTTGAGGCGAATTTCTCGATATATTTTCTAACAGTGTACCTAGCGAACCACCTGCGCCGACGACATTCCTGCCCCTCGGGAACGAACACGTCCGTCGGCGGAGGGTGCGAACCGACCCGCGCCGAACAAAGCGAATCCCGTCGAAGGCGCGGCGTCCTGCTGCCGTGATTAATTACCGTCGCGGGCTAAGGCGGGGCGCGCCGAGGTCACCCGTGGCCCCTGACGACCTCGGTGCGGTCCGGCGGCACAGGGGCGTCGCTGTCTGGCTACCCGCCGTCAACACCCCTTCCGACACGTCGCTGTGTGGCGCAGACCCCCCACATCATTCTGTGGGCCCCGTTGCAAGAAGTCATGATGCCCCCCTACCTTTTTTTTTTAACAGAGATAAAAAAATTCTTTCTTTCCTTTATGTATATTGTTTTAGTTATATATATATATATATATATATATATATTTTAACAATTTCACAATTATTTTTAAAACACATTAAAACTAGTTTTAAGTCAGTGTTTCGATTGTCAACGTAAATTGATTTTGAAATAATGGCAAATAAATGAGTGTAAGTGTTCTGCACTGTCAAAATGGTGTCACGTCAATTGGTGGTGGTTTTGTTACCACACAGTTGTAGATTCAGACACGTTTTATGTACGCAACAGCATATTCCGAATAATATTACTCTGGTGTAATATTTCATCGGTAACTAAATTTAGGCCTTATTGTTTAATTGTTTTCTATGATTTATTTAAAATTGTCTACTTTTTTGTTTTAAGTTTTTTTTTCTTTCCTTCGCAGGCCCCCTAGACCCATGGGCCCCGTTGCCATAGCAACGGTAGCACCGGCCATGTGGGGGCCCTGGTGTAGCACCAGGTACAGGCAACCGTCCTGACACAGACGGCATGCGAGAGATTCCACGCGGAATGTTAGCGAAGGTAAAAAATCATCCACCGCCGTTTTTTATTGTTGTGGACACATGGAAATTAATTTTTAACTAACATTGACAAAGGCTTTATTCCGGCTGCTGGCACGGTTGTGATATCAGAATGGATATGTTATTCTCGGTAATGGCCCACATTCATGAGGCAGAATGGAACAACTAAGGCCAAAAATTTTCGTAACAAACACTCAGTATTATCCCGAAAAAATGTATTTCACGTATGCAAAAAAAAACCATTGGGCACGTGTTGTAATAAGTTACAATATTTTTCGTGAAGTATTACAAACTATTTCTTGGCAAACTGGTTTCCAAAGGTATATTTTGTAAGGGTACAGAATTTTTTTCTTTCCTTTGTGTGACAGATTACAGATGGGTAGTGTGGCTTTAAATCGCAATATAAACGAGTAATTTTTTTTTTACCACTCACCACTTTGAAAATTAATAAAATTTCAAATTTAGGACAAACAAAAATCTCAAGTTATACGCTCTTAATTGCTTCATGAATAATCAGGAAGGTGTTCCCAAAAAATAAAACCGCTGTTTGTAATTGCAGAACTTGCGAGGCCCGCAGCGGGCAGATACGCTGGCTCCTGTTTCGCCTCCTGAACGAGGCGGGACATCATCATCCGCAGCAACAAAAGAGTTGTCACTGCCCTCCCCTCCTCCTCCCACTCACCCCGCCTCGCTGAAGTCCCGGCGGCTGTCGGCCGCGATAATTTAGAGGCCCAGTCCCGCCCGATGTGGAGCACCGCTCTGCGGGCGCACTGCATCATCGGACACCGGACACCGGACAGACACCGGACACCTCGAGGCCAGTCCGTTCGCGGCGCAACGAATGAATGAATGAATGAATAAAGTGAAAGGATGGACGCCTCCGCGTCCACCAGAGTCTGCTGGAGGGAGGAGAGACGGTGAGATGGGGGCAGGAACAGAATGCAGTCACGAGGGAAACGGAGCACGAGGATAAAATCAACACCTGCTCATGGTAACGTCCGTCAAGTTTCCCACCAAAAAAAAAAATAATTCTAGTATTGACTCCGCACGGACTCGAATCCGGATCGCCTCATAAGGGCGAATTAAAAAAAAAACATGAAACAACTACCCCATTCTACTACCCCCATCATTCCACGGTGAAAATTTGCCAGATTCTTTACGGCAGATATTTGTCCCTACACAATGAAATAATTGTACCTGGTGATCACAAACGTCTTACGGTATGCAAAAAAAAAAAACAGACTGCAAACTATGGGACCAACAAGAATACAGAGAGCTTTGACAGCGACACAGTCAGCACTATGTAGGTCTTGACAGGTCCAAGGGGTGGAACCACTAAATCCTTGCCTAGGAACTTCTGATAACACTTTTAAATGGCTTAGATGAATTAATAAATGAATTTATAAACGAAATCTCATCGTCTCGTGCAAGGAAACGCAACGCGAAAACATCCCGTAACGCTCGCCGATGGTCACGAGGTTGCAAAGTTACCTTCATTTGAATGTGCTGCGTGGGGCCGGTTGTCGCAGGGTGAAGGAATCGAAGGGCTAATTAGCGAAGCTTCGAGGAAGAGGCGGTTGGGTTTGTCTGTGTGTGTGTATGTGTGTGTAAGGAGAGGGGGGAAGGTACGCGGAGGAGGAGTTGTTAGTTTATAATGAAACAATGGAAGAATAACGAGCCGGGGGCTGCCGGAGGGGGTCGCTTCTCCGCCGATGAAGTCACCGCCCGGTCTCGGAGACTTGAGTTAGTGCCGCCCCGAAATGCTGGCGTGCCGGAACTCGGTAACACTCCCGGAGGAACCTCGCGGCGATGTCTCCGCGCCGCATGTAACCTCCTCCTCCTCTGACGCCAGGGAGGATCAAGTCATTGCCCCCGCCACCTCGCACCCGGGACCCACTGGAGGGGGGGGGGGGTTCGCGGTGCCGGAGTTACCGGC
This sequence comes from Bacillus rossius redtenbacheri, assembly GCF_032445375.1. Classification (NCBI taxonomy): domain Eukaryota; kingdom Metazoa; phylum Arthropoda; class Insecta; order Phasmatodea; family Bacillidae; genus Bacillus; species Bacillus rossius. The sequence goes on along the minus strand of NW_026962011.1, from coordinate 44,373,773 downwards.
CTACAACTCGCCCGTGATGGTCGAGAGCACGGAAGGCATCGGCCGAAGACGTCCGCCGTCGCCCACGATGCCGGAGATCCCCGGCGAGACAATGGGAGAGGAGGAAAGGAGGAGTCTAATGGGAATACCAGCAGGCGGTATAAGAGAGCGTCTCTACCGCGCCGAGACTTATTGTCTACAGCTGCCCCTGCTTTTCTTTCCGTGCGGTGTGTAGATTGAAACGTGTGTGGGTCGTGATTAAAGATCTGGAAGACAAAAGACAGTTGTTCCGTTCATGAACATAATCGTAATTTGAAAAATACCGAAGGAAAAATCTTTGCAAGTGCAACCAAGCAATGCCCAGCAGGACTTGGCCAAAGAATTATAAAGGGAGCACTATGCTATATAAGTTTTTGGGCTCGTTTTCGTTCTCCTGTTTGCGCGTTATTCGTATCTCCCGCCCAAAAATATAGAACCGAGAAGGATAAATAAACAAAAACAAAAAAGAGTACGTGTAACTCAGTACACGTGACAGAATTGAAACTGCTTTGCCAATTCAAACCTCATTTGGCCAAGTACGTATTATCTGTCCTTTTCGCGTCAGAAACAAAGATATTTCCCAGCGTGGGGATTCGTGGCGGTCGTTGCGGTTAAGCTATGGGTTTTCCCGGGGTACTTCTGTTTCCTCTCACTACCGAATTCCGTAAAAGATCCGTTCTCATTTCGTCACTTTTCATGCGTCCCTTACCACCTCGCTGCCGACTTGCCGTTAGTAAATGTATTCTGTGTTGCTTATAACCTTGCTGTCAACGCAATATTAAAAAAATTAATTTTTTTTTCATTAATTAATTCTGTGCCTCCATTATGACCCCACTGTTGATTCGGCCAATGGATTGGCCTCTACATCTTGCAATTTCAAAAATATTTTTGATCCCGCTTGCAACAAAGCTTCCGCGTTGAATTCTTTGGTTTGAAATGGCACAGGACTTAGCTTTAGCTATTTTTTTTCCAATGTAGTTGCGGTCGCCCAGGAGAAAGCTTTTTCTTTTCCCCCTTCCTGCAGAGCTTTTAGTTGCAACAATGTACGGAAGGTCTGGGAGGTGTGTTTATGCCAAAAATTTATTTATTTATTTATCTATCGTCTTTATTGGTGGCGAAGTTAAGGCGGTCAGCCTTTTCTTGCACTTAACCACTTTTCTGCAATTACATCAGCTAGTGGAATATTAATAATTAAGCATGATATAAGCAGATGTTGACTAAATATCGAGCGAACAAATTAAACTTTTTAAATAAATTTTCAAACATTAACTATTACATAAGATTCAACCATAACTAATTTAAAGTAATAAATTAAAAATTAAGCATAGACATACATAAAAAAGGAAAGTAATCGAACATACAGCAAATAGTATCAAAACCGGAAAAATGGGTGCTGCTACATTAAAAAACCAGTCACTCGCACATTCACACACAGATTCGAGCAGTGGGGTAGCGGTAGGCCTAAGCAGTTGATACAGACATTTGGGGGTAAACGTGTCAACAATGAGGGATCGCGGCACGGCGGACTCACCGGTGACTGGGTGGATGCTGAAGCTGGAGTTGGCGGGGATGAGGCTGTAGCGCACGGCGCCGTTGGGCCCCAGGTCGGGGTCCGAGGCGTCGACGCGCCCCACCCAGGCGCCGCGCGGCCGGTTCTCCTCCACGCAGAACTCGTAGCCGGCGCGCGAGAAGGCCGGGTCGTTGTCGTTGGCGTCCAGCACCGTGACGGACACGCGCGCAGTCGCCGACCCGGGAGGGCTCCCGCCGTCGGCCGCCAGCACGCGCAGCGCGTAGCGGTCCCGCGCCTCGCGGTCCAGCGGCCGCCGCAGGAACACCCAGCCGCTGTTGGGCGACACGCCGAACACCGCCGCCGCCGAGGAGTTGTCGTCGCCGGGCAGCAGGCGGTACGTGAGGCGCGCGTTGTTGCCCGTGTCCAGGTCCACGGCCGACACCTGCACCACCTGCGACACACAGCAAGCCGTCAACCTCCGCAGCAACTCAGCACACTCGCCGTCCTGCACCACCTGCGCCGCCGGCAACACGGGCACCCGTCAACACTCTTCGATCAACTCAACACACTCGCCACCCTGCACCGTCGGAAACCAGTGACGCAACAACAATGTAATGAGTGGTGTCCTCTACAGTATTCAGATTGAGAGTGAGAGAACAACATACCAAAATTATTCTAAGTATGTTATTCACCCCGAAAACATTAAAAAGAGTTAAGCATGTGTAATCTGAAGAAACTCAGGTGTGCACAATTGCTTTATGAATCATGTACAAAAATCTATGTAATAAACGCCAAAGGTTACGTAACAAACGATTAATTTACAACTCCGTACAACCAAGGGGCAGATCCAGGCTGAAGTGTCAGGGAAGGGCCAAATAACATTTCCTATTGCAATTTTAGTGCGTATAGGATTGAAATATTTAGTGCATTTTATTTGTGGTTCAAATACCATCCTGTTATCCATGGCATTGCATTGAATTAAGTTTGGTAAACTATGATAAGAAAGTAGTAGAAAATGCCGCGGACCAACCCCCCCCCCCCCCCCGGGCCCGGCGCGTTCGGATACAAACATGTATACAACACGATTGAAGTTGGCCTTGAAAATTTTAAAAAATATATCAAATTTTTGAAAAAATTCATCGACAGTAAAGTGACGACAGTTACGCTGTGTATTTATTTTTTAAAGATGGGCAGACACACACATCATCAATCACATTTAATCATATATAACCATATAGGCCTAATCTATATAAATAATTATAAATACATATAAAGGAATTATGCCCTTGAACCAAAATAAAATAATTAAATTTGCTGGCTGGCTGACAGAGACATCATCACCATCGCCAGTGGCGGACCCAGGGGGGCCTAGTACCCGAACTTGGCATCAAACAATTCATCGACAATAAAGTGACGATAGTTACGCTGTTTGTTTATTTTTAAAGATGGGCAGATGCAGGGACGTCGGAACGTTTTCATGAGTGGGGGGGGGGGGGGGGGGGGAGGGGCGAAAAGATGTATCACACTTACCTCAGTCCTAGAGCGGGGGGTCTCCCCGGAAAAATCTTGAAATTTTAGATGCAAAATTGTGCTATTTAATGAGTTTCCGAACCAAAATATTAAATATACCATTCCAAGAATTCGATGACGTAGTATGTATTAAATACCACTCTGACAGTAGATGTAGTACAATTTATAATAGGAATTTACAATCATTTTACAGTAAGTATATTGACAATCATAAATTTGAATTTTCTAATCAATGTGATCACCAATGCAACGTTTGTAACTGCTGGTTGAGAAAAATACTACTAGGACCAAACATTTATTCTTGGAAAAGGAGGAGGGGGGCGAAATGCTACTCTCGCCTCCCCCCCCATGCATAACAGCACGGGGGCGACTCGCCCCTGCTGAACCCCCCTGTTCCGACGTCCCTGGTTCTCTGCACATTAAACTTGAAACACTCCCATTCGTTTCCTACTTCTCCTATCATCGTCCTATCCTTAACAGAATAACACAGATTGGAAGAAGTTAAATAGCAAACACGTACGAAAGTTATAGTTAAAATAATCTCTTCGTTAAAGTAATAAACATCCTATTTTAATTAATGAGTGCAAATAAGAGTAAATTTATCAATTAAATTGTAGATTTCATTTCACACCTTCTTTGTATCCATGAAAAATAGTGATAATTCAATAAAAATGATTCAATTTTATTGATAAATGTATGCAATAATTTCATCAATGTTTTGTTATGACGTTGTCACGTTGAACTATCGTCCGTAAACCGACGTTACAGACAACCAATACAGACACACGCCATCACGGATGCGAGAAGGGCTGACGGCGGGGGACGGGGCGCCTCACCTGCGAGTCGACGGGCAGCGACTCGAGCACGCTCACGCTGTACTCGGCGCGCTGGAAGACGGGCGGGTTGTCGTTCACGTCCTGCACCTCCACCACCACCGTCAGGTTGGCGGACCTGGGCGGCTCGCCCGAGTCGGAGGCCACCACCACCACGGTGTGCCTCTGCGCCGACTCGTAGTCCAGCGGCCTGGCGGGGGAACAACCACCCCCCCGTCAGCGTCCTCCTCCCCTGCGGCTCCTTCCTCGCAACAGCCCGTCGTCGTCCGTCATTTTGGTTCTTTAACCACCCCCTCCCCCCAAGAGTAACAGAAGACCCCGGGGAAAATTCCTCCCCATGCCCCGAACTCACGGATACACAAAAAGCCTGGTTATTATCCATAACTCGCAATTAGTGGTTTATTGACCCTCTGAAACACCTCCCCCCCCCTCCAAATCCAAGCTAACCCTTTATAGTTAAAATATAAAAATATTGTTTTGTCAGAGGTTCCTTATACGTATGCAAAATTCCAACACAAACGGACGTCCATAAGTGGGCAAAAATTGAACGGATAGATTTTATTACATAGTCCATTCATACATAAGTACAGGTAAAAGCGTGGTAAAAAAAAAAGGTTTATAGCGAAATTCTCATTCTCAACCACCTTCAGGCGAGGACAAACATTTTTTTTGCAATGACTGACTTTTTAACAATTATTCCTAACTTCCTCCAAGGTTCAATCCTTTCCAAAACACAAACTAAACATTGCCAGGTTTAAGATGAGAAACCTTCTTTTCACAGACGAGAGAGTCCAAACTCCCGATCGTGCATCTTCGGGGGTTTTTCTTTTTGTTCATTGTAAATAAATATATGGCGGTGTTGATAAAAAGGATACTGATGGTCAATTAGGTTAGGTTAGCTACATTATAAATACTTTAAAACATTGTGGACGGTTGATTTGGTTAAGATAGCTACATTAAGAGGCCACTCCAGTGTTTCAGGGGCACTACGCAACCCGCGTTAACCTCATAAGATTAAATGCTATTTTCATTTTGCTTATAACTAATTACCTAATATAGATTTCGAAATGATTTTTGCTTGATATGTAAGACAATGATGCTCTTATCAAAGCCCCTTTCTTCAAAAACGACCATAAATTATGGTTCAAACCTAGACAATACACTTATGCATGTTAGTAAAGATTAGTATAAAACCATAATTTATGCACGTTTTTTAAGAAAGGGGTTTTGATAAGAGCATTGTTGTCTTACATATCAAGCAAGCATCATTTCGAAATCTATATTAGTTAATTAGTTATAAGCAAAATGAAAATAGCATTGAATCTTATGAGGTTAACGCGGGTTGCGTAGTGTCCCTGAAACACTGCAGTGGCCTCTTAAATATACGAGAAAAAAAAGCATGAACTTCGGGGAACTTCGGGTTTCGGCTCTCTCGTCCACCGACTTCGACACTGGAACACGTGTGTGACGGCGCCTGAACGGTTGCAGAGGCTGGGGCGGTCTCACCTGAGCAGCACGAGGTGTCCCTGGCGGGGGTCCACGCCGAACAGACCCGGCCCCGTGGACGCCAGGCGGTAGCGCACTGCGCCGTTGCGCCCAGAGTCGCGGTCTCGCGCGCGCGCCGAGTACAAGGGCGCCCCCAGGCGGGCGTCCTCGGGCACCGACACGCGCACGGCGCGCGAGTCGAACTCGGGCGAGTTGTCGTTCACGTCCTCCACGGCGATGTGAACCTGCGCACGGGGTCGCATAGCCTCCCGCGTCACCACATCTGCCCGGTGCAGCCTCCACCACCAGCTCCCGCGTCACCACATCTGCCCGGTGCAGCCTCCACCACCAGCTCCCGCGTCACCACATCTGCCCGGTCCGTCCTCCACCACCAGCTCCCGCGTCACCACATCTGCCCGGTCCATCCTCCACCACCAGCTCCCGCGTCACCACATCTGCCCGGTGCAGCCTCCACCACCAGCTCCCGCGTCACCACATCTGCCCGGTACGTCCTCCACCACCAGCTCCCGCGTCACCACATCTGCCCGGTGCAGCCTCCACCACCAGCTCCCGCGTCACCACATCTGCCCGGTGCAGCCTCCACCACCAGCTCCCGCGTCACCACATCTGCCCGGTCCGTCCTCCACCACCAGCTCCCGCGTCACCACATCTGCCCGGTCCATCCTCCACCACCAGCTCCTGCGTCACCACATCTGCCCGGTCCATCCTCCACCACCAGCTCCTGCGTCACCACATCTGCCCGGTCCATCCTCCACCACCAGCTCCCGCGTCACCACATCTGCCCGGTCCATCCTCCACCACCAGCTCCCGCGTCACCACATCTGCCCGGTCCATCCTCCACCACCAGCTCCCGCGTCACCACATCTGCCCGGTCCGTCCTCCACCACCAGCTCCTGCGTCACCACATCTGCCCGGTCCATCCTCCACCACCAGCTCCCGCGTCACCACATCTGCCCGGTCCATCCTCCACCACCAGCTCCCGCGTCACCACATCTGCCCGGTCCATCCTCCACCACCAGCTCCCGCGTCACCACATCTGCCCGGTCCATCCTCCACCACCAGCTCCCGCGTCACCACATCTGCCCGGTCCATCCTCCACCACCAGCTCCTGCGTCACCACATCTGCCCGGTCCATCCCCCAACACCAGCTCCTGCGTCACCACATCTGCCCGGTCCGTCCTCCACCACCAGCTCCCGCGTCACCACGTCTGCCCGGTCCATCCTCCACCACCAGCTCCTGCGTCACCACGTCTGCCCGGTCCATCCTCCATCACCAGCTCCTGCGTCACCACATCTGCCCGGTCCGTCCTCCACCACCAGCTCCCGCGTCACCACGTCTGCCCGGTCCATCCTCCACCACCAGCTCCTGCGTCACCACATCTGCCCGGTCCATCCCCCAACACCAGCTCCTGCGTCACCACATCTGCCCGGTCCGTCCTCCACCACCAGCTCCCGCGTCACCACGTCTGCCCGGTCCATCCTCCACCACCAGCTCCTGCGTCACCACGTCTGCCCGGTCCATCCTCCATCACCAGCTCCTGCGTCACCACATCTGCCCGGTCCGTCCTCCACCACCAGCTCCCGCGTCACCACGTCTGCCCGGTCCATCCTCCACCACCAGCTCCTGCGTCACCACGTCTGCCCGGTCCATCCTCCACCACCAGCTCCTGCGTCACCACATCTGCCCGGTCCATCCTCCACCACTACCTCACTTGTGCACGTGGCGTTAAACCTCTTTACTGAGGGGGCAACAATCTTCGAGCGTTACGAACGTTCCGATCGAACGAGGGGAATAGCTAGGCACGTGGTGGGGGAACCGGTAGAGCAGGGGAGTGTCAGCGGCGACGCCACTCCAACGCTTGCACTAGCGGTCGAATGGGGAGTCAGCAGGGAGAGGGGGGATATGAAAGTAGCATAGCATAACTAGGGACCGGAAAAATTCGCGGGTTCAATGACCTGTAGGATGCACTCCATAGTTCTACGCACACTCGGTCAAATGCAACCCATTTATTGGCTGCTGTCTTGTGAGGCGTCCCAACGTAGCAGCCTGTTTTTCGATAAAGCTTTTGTGGGATGTTTCTCATTGGCCCAGAGTCGTCCAGGTGAGTTGTGAGCCAATAGCAGAGGCAGCACTGAGGTATAACTATTTGTATTTTAGCCTATCGCGAAATGAATTCGCCAATTTTTCCGGTCTCTAAGCATAATATACTATACTTAGAGACAGGAAAAATTCGCGGGTTCATTTCGCGATAGGCTGGAATCCAAGTGCGTGTAACTTATTGCAACTTCAGTGATTGGAACACAGTTTGCCTGAAGGACTGTGAGACAATGAATGACCCTCAAACGTAAGAAGTATCGAATCATAATCATCCCAGTTAGCAGGTGTCACGAGTCAGTAGCCAATGAGCTGGTGTAATATTCCCGCGTACATAGAGGATCGTGGAGTCCATGCTAGAGGTAATTCAAACCGCGAATTTTTCCAATCTCTAGCTATACTATACTATACACTAGTTGTAACGGCCGGAATGGGAGACGGCAGGGGACTGTTAGGAACGACGCAGCAGTGACGCTACGGAATTCTCGTACCACTTAATTTGTTTGTCGACTCCTCAGCTGACGATTAACGTTGCCATTTGTCTTTTATTTAATTTAAATCGTGTGGAAAAGAGTTGTTGATTTGTGAAACTTTAGAAAATAATTATAATTAATTTTTATGTAAGTTTTTTTGTTTCTTAATGAAACTGAAAATACGTAGGTAAAATCAAAGACATTTATAAATTTGTACATTTATATAAAAACAACTTTATAACTACAAGATAGTTTTCGCGGTAATATTGGGATCGGATTCTTACCCGTGTGTTTATGGTTTTTGTTGTCCCAGTCCCTCCAGTAGTTAAAAGTTATTTGTAAACTGTTCCCTGAATAGCTTTCCAGTATTAAATGCGCAAATTAATATGTATAATAAAAAATAAAGCCCAGTTATTGAATATTCGATTATTTTTCCACATTAAAAAAATATATACGCTTGAATGAAACACCAATCAAAATATAAAATTAAGCGTCAAATATCTTAAGAAATGCTCAGTATTATCTCGAAAAAGGATTTAATATATGCAAAAATAACCATAGCCATGTGTTGTACTAAGATACAATAACTTTCTTGTAGTGATACAAAACCATTTATTTGAAAAAGGAATCTTTTGTGAGATTATGTAAATATATATATATATATATTTTTTCCTGTGTAATGATGAGAAAAACGGAAAGTATCAACTTGGCGTGTGAGACAAGGGCCTTAAAGCTGTCTCTGAATGAACTCGCTAAAATGACCGAGTGAGTGTGTTACCTAGCGGTACTGGTGCGTAGGTGCTGGAGGGGAGAGATATGGCCGCGGGAGGAGAGGGGGGGAGGCAGGGGCGACAAGACCGACTGGCCGCATCGACCATGCATCATCGCCGCTAGAAGGGGGCTAACCCCCCACCCCTTCCTACAACAAAATTCCCCTCGCCGGGTCGTTAAGCATCTGGACTCCGACGGCAGAACAAACGGCGCTATGTTAATGACCCCCCCCCCCCCCTTCTCTCTTCGGCCGCCAGTCGGAACTCTGGCGCGGCTCCAAGCGAAGAGTACGCTTTTGAAATCCCGCAGTTAATTTACGGGAATTTTTAACAAAATAACAGAATAACAAAATAAAGGGAGGTTTCCCCGTTGTTCCACATAACCGATTCTACGTGAAATCAACGCCAGATTCTAACAAGCATGTAAAGTGCATGCAAGTAAAAGTGAGAAGAGGAATTTTTATTAATACTCAGATAAAGTTGTTTGTAATTTCGCGTCTTTCGAAGTAAGCCAATTCAAAACCTGAAAATTTATGAAGACTTGTGAACAATTTGTAACCAGTGTTATTCCTTAAATTAAAGTGAAACGTTTTAACAAAAGAAAGAACGTTAAAAATTGTCCGAGCACGTTTTTAATTAATTTACTTAACTCTTTTGGATATTAAATTAATTCAACAATGGGTCGGTTCACAAATTGTACAACAAATAACAAGTGTAGTTATTTAATACTGGAAGTATTACCGCAAACTACAGAAAAATACTGCTAAAAGAAATAAGATACAAAAAAAATATAGACTATAGTATAAAAAAATTACCAAAAAATGGTTATGTATAGGTTCAGCGATTACAATGCATTTTATGAAACATTGTTAGTCATGATTTACTGAGAATGTACGGCTTACATATCTAGCGCAAAGCTGCTGTTAATGCGACTCAGTACATACTAATGTGATTCTGTGAAAAAAATATATTTAAATTAAAATATGAGAATTTTTCTATCTTAACGCACGTTTTTTTTTTTAAATATTTTACTAGAATCATAAACTGCCCCACTTTATTGTCGTTATTCTAATAGCGTTGTTAGTGGGGGAGGGAAGGATGGGGCCATTACAAACTACACTTAATCTAATCTTACAGTAATTATAAAGTCACACATACACATGCTTTACCGGGAAATCAAACCCAGAACCCCTCACAGAGGTTGGATAACCATATTAACAAACTATTCAACCCAGTACATTCCAGTGATTCTACAGTAAGCAATACATTGTTCATAACTAAATTAGTACATTAATAAAAATTAACGCGCTTCTAAGAAGCTCTTTAAGAATTGTAGTGATTTCAGATACACGTGGCTATTATTAAATTTACTTTTATCCCGTTGTTCACGCTATTGTCCGAAAATCAAACTTATGAAATTATTCTACTTCAACATTGACAAAAAATGCAAGCAAAAAAAAAGAGTAATTAAGACGTTAAGAAACACCTTATAGCATTGTGAAACACTCGCAAATTGCATGTGCGAAAAATTGCTTTTGCCAAAATCCATTTTTGTCAATAATTGACCCTCCTGTGAATTCTGACATTATAAAACCCTGCCTGCATATCTTAAACGTAGCGGTGGGCCTAACAGTTAATTTCGATTAACATGGTCCACTGTTACAGCTCATGAGTGATAACAGTTACCGAAACCAAACAAACAACTTTGTAGAAATACAGCATTTGCTTTGTATTTTCCCCATAAATATATAGGGACTGGAAAACGTTATCGGTTCAATAACCTCCAGGATGGACTCCACCATTATTGTGATTTTATACTTCTTTGATCGTGGGTCTCTAATTCACATGCAGTCCTCCAGATTAACAGTGAACCAATGACAGAAGCAGCACTAAGGTATAATTATTTGAATCTTTAGCATGACACGAAATGAATCCGCGAATTTTGCAGGTCTCTAATAACAATTAAGAGTTCCGGAAATTTCGCGGCTTCCTCTGGCCTCAGGATATAATTCAAAGTTATAGGTGTGCTCGACCCATGTTTACTTTCCCATTGGTTGATTTTTTAGCGAGAACATTTTTATCCTTGTTATTTGGCACTACCTGATTCACTTGCTTCTCTCCTAGCTGGCCATCGTCGGCTCACGGTCGTAGAGGGGCGTGTCCAGATAACTGCGGTCCAATCATGAACACAGTGCGACAGTGTGGAGGTTTGCATTCTAGCTTGCGACTAAATGAATGCGCGAAAATTCCGTGGCTCTAATAATAATTTATAGTGCAACTAAATTATACGTACGGGAACACAATATTACTTACATAAATACACTTGAGAAAGTTTTTTTAACACAATTGCTATGACTAATGTTGTTGTGGACGTGGGAGGGAGATCAGTCGCGCGCTCACCTGCGAGTGTCCGTAGGCGGGCGGCTCGCCGCACGTGGCCATCACGTTCAGCAGCACGGCGGCGCGCGTCTCGTGGTCCAGCGGCGCCGCGGTGCGCACGACGCCCGACACCGCGTCCACGGCGAACAGGCCGTCCGGGTCCCCGGAGTAGATGGAGTAGCGCGCGGCGCAGCGCGGGCCTGCGGGGAACAACCAGGCCCTTTCACACACCGCCTCCTCCTCCTCCTCTCCTCCTAGTGGTCCAGCGGCGCCGCGGTGCGCACGACGCCCGACACTGCGTCCACGGCGAACAGGCCGTCCGGGTCCCCGGAGTAGATGGAGTAGCGCGCGGCGCAGCGCGGGCCTGCGGGGAACAACCAGGCCCTTTCACACACCGCCTCCTCCTCCTCCTCTCCTCCTCGTGGTCCAGCGGCGCCGCGGTGCGCACGACGCCCGACACTGCGTCCACGGCGAACAGGCCGTCCGGGTCCCCGGAGTAGATGGAGTAGCGCGCGGCGCAGCGCGGGCCTGCGGGGAACAACCAGGCCCTTTCACACACCGCCTCCTCCTCCTCCTCTCCTCCTCGTGGTCCAGCGGCGCCGCGGTGCGCACGACGCCCGACACTGCGTCCACGGCGAACAGGCCGTCCGGGTCCCCGGAGTAGATGGAGTAGCGCGCGGCGCAGCGCGGGCCTGCGGGGAACAACCAGGCCCCTTCACACACCGCCTCCTCCTCCTCCTCTCCTCCTCGTGGTCCAGCGGCGCCGCGGTGCGCACGACGCCCGACACTGCGTCCACGGCGAACAGGCCGTCCGGGTCCCCGGAGTAGATGGAGTAGCGCGCGGCGCAGCGCGGGCCTGCGGGGAACAACCAGGCCCTTCACACACCGCCTCCTCCTCCTCCTCTCCTCCTCGTGGTCCAGCGGCGCCGCGGTGCGCACGACGCCCGACACTGCGTCCACGGCGAACAGGCCGTCCGGGTCCCCGGAGTAGATGGAGTAGCGCGCGGCGCAGCGCGGGCCTGCGGGGAACAACCAGGCCCTTTCACACACCGCCTCCTCCTCCTCCACTCCTCCTCGTGGTCCAGCGGCGCCGCGGTGCGCACGACGCCCGACACCGCGTCCACGGCGAACAGGCCGTCCGGGTCCCCGGAGTAGATGGAGTAGCGCGCGGCGCAGCGCGGGCCTGCGGGGAACAACCAGGCCCTTTCACACACCGCCTCCTCCTCCTCCTCTCCTCCTCGTGGTCCAGCGGCGCCGCGGTGCGCACGACGCCCGACACTGCGTCCACGGCGAACAGGCCGTCCGGGTCCCCGGAGTAGATGGAGTAGCGCGCGGCGCAGCGCGGGCCTGCGGGGAACAACCAGGCCCTTTCACACACCGCCTCCTCCTCCTCCACTCCTCCTCGTGGTCCAGCGGCGCCGCGGTGCGCACGACGCCCGACACCGCGTCCACGGCGAACAGGCCGTCCGGGTCCCCGGAGTAGATGGAGTAGCGCGCGGCGCAGCGCGGGCCTGCGGGGAACAACCAGGCCCTTTCACACACCGCCTCCTCCTCCTCCACTCCTCCTCGTGGGCTGCCGGCGTCCTGCGAGCTGGGGTCCCTCCGACTGCGGCAGTCAAGTGGAAACTCAAACCAATTGTGTCCCATGCCCAGAGAGATCACACGGATATCTGGCCCTGACACTCCGGTATGCAATCAACGTATCAAGAGTGAAATTACAAGCAATGTTATTGTTATAAGTAAGAATAAAAAAAAAATCTAGAAAAGGGAGTAATTCACATTTATTGCGTTCCAACATTTAGCCTACTCTGTTGATGCATTAAAAAAACATATATTATGGTGGTGTTTTGACAATAAACGAGAACGCACGTCCACTCTTGTTGTCGCGACCCGAGACCAGACCCTTCGCAAAGCACTGGCGCTGGTCGCTCGCTCCTGTCACCGTTCGCAGACGCCTCATAGGAACGCGACGCGTTACGAACTGCTGTGCACAGTGCAGTCGCCTGGTCGCCTTGTCGCGGTCGCCGGTCGCAGTCGCGTCAAAGGACTCCGGCCCCGACGAAGCCCTGCGAATATCTGACGCGGTGACACAGATGGACAGCTAGGACAGGGCTGATAGGCCTCCAACCGGACCGCGGGCTCCCTGGGTGACTTGAGTGATACATCGGGGGTAGGCGAGGCGCCAGCAGTACTGATGAGGTCTATAAAGGCTAAGGACACAGCCAACTGTCTGGTTACCTGAGGGGAGCTAGGTAGCCGATGCTAGGATGTGTAGCCTCAGACCACAGCCAGCTAATAACCCACACACCTGGAATAGAGAGCGCAGGGCAGGCAGGCTACACTGAAACCTTTTTCCACTGGACACACATACGGTGAGCAGAGCTTCAGAGGAAACCACTCTATTATAAAACTGCTGAAGATGTCAGTTTGTTTACAAAAAGCATTTAAAAATGTGCTAATGGTGGTAATATTTACGTATTTCAAACTATTTTTTTTTTCCAGAGATTCGAAAGGGGTAAAACGCGTGTTTTCAGAATAACTTTTAAACATGAAACGCCCTTGAAACACCCAAGGGCTCTTGCATTACATCTCTATCTTCATGACGTTATGGTTCCCGGTCAAATATCATAGTGCACTGGGAGAAGACTGCGCGCCATCAGTTCAGAGGCGATACCGCGCTAGAAACACCAGCGAGCGTCGCAATTATCATCCCGCCTCACCGACACAGATAGGCCCCTGACTAAGCATAGGTCTGGCTGTACCGCGATACGGCGTGCTGAGCTTCGGGTGATAACACGCTAGATCAAGATTTCTTGAACGAGTCTGGTTATCAATAACATTTAAACTCCGTTGCACTTTCCTATGCACGGTTCGTTTTATGGTTTCATCTCTTAACTTCGTATTTATTTATTTTTGGACAGTGAAATACGCTATTATTAGAGACCTGCAAAATTCGCAGGTTCAATGACCTCCAGGATAGACTCTACTACACTCTACACACTCGGGCAAATGCCACCTGTTCATTGGCTGCTGACTTGTGAGTCGTCTCGACTGGGTGGCCTGTGATTCGACACTTCTATGAGTGAGGGTCTCTAATTGGCCCTCAGTCCTCCAGATTAACAGTGGACCAATTGCAGAAGCAGCGCTAAGGTATAATTATTTGAATTGTAGCATATCACGAAATGAATCCGCGAATTTTGCAGGTCTCTAGCTGTTAGGTGTGTTTGCAGACGCTTCTAGGCATATGAAATATTGTAAATACAGAATTAAGTGGAACAGTGAAGTGAAGGGAGCCGCTCTAGGTCGGCGCCTGGCGCGTAGAGGCGAAGACGCGCACGATGTGGCCGTGACAGTCGACCTTAGCTTCCAGAGCCCCGCGCAGGCTCGGGAGTGATGGCCGCGCGGAAGGGCGGGATCGGCGCGACTTCGCAGCTGCACGACGACAACTCCCGCGGGAGACCCGAGAACAACCTCTCGCCGCGGGCGGCCGCCGTTTAGGACAATGGCGGGGCTCGGCCCGAGTGTGGATTGGGTTCAATCCCGCAGGGCCGAGAAGGTGAATTAATCATTCGCCTCTCTCACGTCACCGACAGCCACTCCCCTCCTCCTTCGCGAACCCCCTCTCCGCCGACGAGGCGCTCTCGGCCCGAGAGGTCTCTGCACAACGTCGGATACACCTGGCTCAAGCGCATCGCACGAAACGGCTTCGAAGGAAAACGGGGCCCGTCTAAAAATTTTGCATATTTGAGCTAGCCAACCTATTACTTGATATGGAAAATTCCAATCTGCAAAATTCTTAACTTACAAAACTACGTTCCGAAGACTCTCACACACTTATCTGGGAGCCCTAGAGCTACAAAGTTGTGTTTTGTCGCCGTCGGTAAGTGTTTAGTGTTGTCACTTACGTCTGTTATAATTTCTTGATCGGCTTGGCTACACCTACTCATCTCTCTACCGACTAAACGACGTGTGGCCCAGAAATATGAAGCACAACGCCATTGCATACCTGCCAGGCCAGAATGGTCTTTGGCTGCGAACGTCTGACTGGTGACTGAAATCTATTCTTTTTTTTTTTTTTTACAGAAAATTATAAATCGTTTCCGCAAAGATTTTTTTTTCTTTTTTCACTGTAATAAAATAAGTGAGTGAGTATTTCAGAACTCGCCAGTGTTGTGTAACATCTAAGCTCGGTAACCAGCAAATTCATGCGTTCTTGTGTTGCAAATACACTTGTGATACGAAACTCGAACACGATATTTAATGTAGAACTTCTTTAAATAATCCCGAGCGTGATAAATATATACGGAAATTGTGGTTTCAACTATATTTCTTGACGCGAATCACAACACGTAGTTTTCGCACCCGCCGCTGGAATTCGCTACCGGAGCAGCTACGTCGATTATCAAAATCATTCGATTTGCAGACCGTAATTTTAAACTATAAAATGAAACGGCTACGATACAAGCGAAAATAGCCTGGAATAAAAAAAATACTAAATAAACCCCGGCATTGAACATGATTTTCGACCAAGAATTTTATTAAAATACTACCCGTATTGTTCAAATTCATTAAAAGGTATCCCTTTGGCTTTGTGAACTTTGGTTCGCGCCATCCGCCACAGATTGGCAGCACCGTGGTTACACATTTCCGTTCCACGCGACTTCAGTTCCATTCACGAAATTACTCACACCAAATGCCGTATACCGAAAGCTAAAGCCTTACATACCAATAAATCCAAGACGGACTAACTTATTAAGACAATGGTCATAACATTTTTTTTTTAATTTGGAACGAAGTTGATTGAAATATCAAAACATTTAAACAAACAGCCGAAAGTTGTGTTTCCAAACGTTTCCAAAACGACGAGAAGGGGGAAGAGAAAGGTTTGGGTGAGGGGGGGGGGGTGAGAAAGGGGGGGGGGGGAAGAAAGGGCTGATATTGAAACCCCGGCCCCGCGGTGCTCTGGCGGCAATGAAAACGCGAGCTCGAAAATCCCATCGCCACAAATCACCCGCGGAAGTTGTTGCGTAATGTCTGCGCTCGCCCCGTCGCGAAAGGTGAAAGATGAGCTCGGCGAAAAGAGCGCATCTCGACCTTGCGGTCAACATCGCCGAAGCAAGGTCGCTCAGGTCCTCTCTCCCCCCTCCCCCTTCCCCCAATCGACTCTTAATCTTCGAGATGGATGCGCTAAGCCCAAGTGCGCCGACGGGCTAACCTCCGCAGGCAGAACTACATACATGGACAAGTATTTGCACAAACATTCCTTTGGAAACCAGTTGCCAAGAAATAGTTTGTAAATCATACTACATGACAGATATTGTAACTTTGTGAAATACGTTCTCGAGATGATAATAATAAGTATTTCTTCCGAAAATTGACGTATCATTTTATGTTTTAATTCATGTTTCGTTAAACCTTAATTTTTTTTAAAACCGTGGAAAAGATTCAACGATTTGACTTTTGTTTCATTAATACTGGAAAGCTATTTCCGGGAAAGGTTTACAAAAAAAACTTTAACTATAAAGGTTTCCGGGTAAGAAACCATTATTAATGCGAACACTATTATTGTAGTGATACAGGCCATCTGTAATAATTAGAGACCTGCAAAATTCGCAGTTTCGATGGCCATCAGGATAGACTGCACATACCCCTGTACACTCGGGCAAATAACGCAAGTTCATTGGCTGCCGACTTGTAAGTCGTCTCAGCTGGTTTGTCTGTGATTCGATAATTCTTCGGTTGAGGGTTTATTAACTGGTTGAGATTCGTCCAGATGAACAGTAAGCCAACAGCAAAATTATCTAAGAGGTATATGTGTTTGAATTCTAGCCTATCACCGAATGAATCCGCGAATTTTGCAGGTCCCTAGTAATAATCCGTTTTTAAAAAAAAAGTATTACAGTGCATGTTCGCAGTTTGCGAGTGCCGAGACCGCCGGCACCCAGGTCCCCGCAGGACTGGGGGAGGTGGTGTGTGTGATTGGTAGGGGAGTGGGGGAGAAGGGGCGGGGCTTCATCCCCCCCCCCCCCCCCTCCGAGGACCGAGCAGTCTCGCGAGGTGTCAGTGAACCGGAGCGGGCGATGCCGATGATGACTGGTCGACTTCCCATTGTCACGACCCCCGCTCGGGTGACGGGCCTGGTGTTTCCCGCCCCCCCTGCCCCCCCCCCCCCCCCTGGGGAGCGTAACAAGGGCGCCGTCCTGATTGGCGCTGCGATTCCTTCGGGCGCCCTTAAGCGACCGCACACGGGAGACCTAAGATGCGCATAAAGTTCTGCCATTCCCGATTACACCCGAACAATTCACCTACGGCCAACTTCGGGATTTTGTTTTATTTTTTTTGCAGGAAAAAATGTAATTCAAATAGGTATTAAAAGTGGTCGGTTAGGTTAGCTACATTAAAACACATTGAAAACACTATGGACGGTTAGTTAGGGTAGTGTAGCTCAGTGGCGTAGCCAGAATTTGTGTATGGGGGGTGTTAAGAAGCATGCACCCCCCCCCCCCCGGGAAAATTAGGATTTTAAGGTGTAAAATAGTGCTATTTTAGCAGTTTTCGTTACTTAAATTTAAATATTGTAATGGTAAAAATGTTATTAATTTTAATATGAAATTTGTTTGAGCGATGAATAAGAAATTAATTAAAGATTTGGTTCTAAGGGCGGGGGGGGGGGGGGGTTTTGAACCCCTAAACCCCCCCCCCTGGCTACACCCCTGGTATAGCTACATTAAAATAAACAGAGAAATATGAATATTAATAAATAAACCCGAGGTTGGCCGAAGGTGAATTGTTCGGGTGTAATCGGGGATGGCAGAACTTTATGTGCATCTTAGGCTTCCCACCGCAACACCCATACACCGAGCCCGCACACGCGCCACTGCTTGGTTACTGGAAGAAGCTGCTTACCGTCCGATGGGACACAAACATCCACGTGAAATCACAAGATATTTATAAATTTGTAAATTTTCGTGAACACAACCGCATCCCAAAAAAAAAAAAAAAAAAAAAACAGAGTTAGCAGTAACACTTGGATCGGATTCTTACCCGGCACCTCCAACAGTTATGATGTTATTTTGTAAGCCCGTTTCCTGAATATCTTTGCAGCATTAAGTGCGGAAGTTAATACGAATGATAAAACAAAATAAGTAAAATGATTGAATATTTTATTACATTTTTTTCCATGGTTTTAAAAAAGCTATACTTAAATGATTCAGTGCGTCACCCGAACGTCTTGGAATACCGTCCCGGGACTCCCAACGAAGTCGTAAAGAGAGGCAGCAAAGTTTTTTTTTTTAAAAAAAGGGGAGTGGGGGGTGGTAGCAGGGGCGTAGCCAGGGGGGGGGATTTTAGGGGTTCAAACCCCCCCTCCCTTAGCACCAAATATTTAATTAAATTTCTTATTCATCACTCAAACAAATTTCATATTTAAAATTAATAAAAATTTTACCATTACAATATTTAAATTTAAGTACCGAAAACTGCTAAAATAGCACCATTTTACACCTTAAAATCCAAATTTTTCCGGGGGAGGACCCCCGGACCACCCACTTTAATACGGAAGGGGGGGGGGGGCATGCTTCATAACACCCCCCATACACAAATCCTGGCTACGCCACTGGGTGGGAGGGACTTGGGTCGACGATCGAGACAACAAACCTCTGGGCGAAGGGACGCACGAAACAATCTGTAAATTCGTCCCCTGCGACAGTGTGGAAACTGCTCCGATGAAAGCGAGAAAGACTCGAAAAAAAAAAAATCACTGACCCCCCTGCTCAGGACACGATTTCTCGACAAGGAATTCCATTAAAGTAACTGCCCATCTTGTTAAAATTCACTAAACATTTAAAACTGTAAAATTTCCCTTTGGCTTTGTGAAGTTCCGGTGTTCGCGTCATCCGCTGTAGATAGCAGCGGATCGTTACCACAACGCCGAAATACCATAACGTCGAATGTCAAAATTGACCACAACGCCGACAGCTAGAAAACTACTGTGTACCGCAACGCCGAAATAACAACTGAATGAATTTGTGTGTTTCTTAAATGTACCTTAACGCCGAAATACCACAATCAAACCTAAACTTACCTAACCTAACCTAGCGTAATATAACCTAACCTAACTTAACCTAGCCTATCCTAGCCTAGCCTAACCTAGTCTAGCCTAACCTAGTCTAACCTAACCTAACCTTTGTGGCAGTCCTGCAATGCCATTTTTCGGCGTTAGTGTATTTCGGCGTTGTCGTAATTCGGCGTTGTGTTACACAGCAGTTTTCTAGCTGTCGGCGTTGTGGTCAATTTGGGATTTCGGCGTTGTGGTGCGTCCCCGATAGCAGCATCGTCTGTTGCACATTTGCGTGCCTCGACTTTCCGTCGCATCGTATGTCGAGAGCAGAGATGTCGCGCATAAAAAATGGGATAGCGGACGAGAGAACTGTTCTGTTTATATAATTAACGCGGCCACGTCGATGAACCGGGTTCGATTTCCGGAGAGGTCCAAACCCAATTCCTCGCGTTGTAGAACTGTGTTGGGGGGGGGGGGGGGGGGGGGAGGGGGGGAGTGACGCGACGGACGTTGTCTGAGCGGAGCGGGTTATCTCAGGGCGCTCCTGTTTCCTCTCACCAAATGCGTTCCGTCGTTGCTTTATCTTATCCTTCCACCGTGCGTCAGTTTCCTGAGGCCGTGGCGTCGCCGAGACCTTGCTAACTAGTTTACTCATTGGTTTCTGAACACCGGCAATCAATTTCCAAAAATAATAACTCAAATTTGTTCTGTAGGTAAGCTGGGAGAAATCGCTGAAAAGGCATTTAAAAGCTTATTTAACAATTATAACTTCAATGTGTTACAAATTTAAAAAAAAAAAAAATATTGTCATTGCAAAACACCCTACAACAAAATTAAATCTACGTGTGTGTATACCGTGAACACTGAACGAAACAACACGTTTCATTACACCAAAAAAACCTCTACTCTACAAAGCCAGAAAACTGGAAATAGTACAATATATGCTTGCAAGACAACTGTGTGATTAAAATACGTATTTTTGTAGTGTTGTTTTAGAAGCTACGCAATAAACTTTAGATCACCATTTTCTACACTGTTAGAAAATAATACAGTAAATTTACGGACTTTTAAACGAAGAAATTACCTGAAATAAACTAAGAGTTCTTCGTTATTTTCGTAAAAAAAAAAAAAAAATACGGCGTACCTGCTCCAAATTAGGGTTTACGCGCTCCGTTGTAAACAGGGTAAACATGCAAGTGTAAGGAATGAGGTCGTTCTTGTCGTAGACTTAACAAGTTTTTGACGTGACAACGTCTAATAAATCGATGAACGCCAGCTGCACGCAAGAAAAAGTGTCCCATTCCTCTCAGTGTCCCGTTCCGATCATTGTTTCGTTACGCTGTGTTCCGTTACGCTGTCGGCGAGTGCAGTAATAAATGGTTATATTACAATAGACTAAAAAATTATGGGGATTCATATAATTGATGATAGATATTTGATTACATTTATTTATATAAAACTTGTTCATAATTATATTTAAACTTTATAGCTAAACGCCAGTTTTTAAAATAATTACAAGTCATCTACACGTGAACTGTTTCGTCGACTGTTTATAAAGTGAAGTGAAAAGTTAATGTGGTTTTCATTGCTTATTACAACAACAATTTCGGCAATAAAGGTTAATTATTCTTGCGTTTTAAAAATCTGACTACTAGTATAATTTCAAGTATTTATTCTTTTATTATTAAAATAAAAATGATTCAATTTTATTAATAAAAGTATGCATTCATTCAACAATGTTTTGTTATGACGTCACTTTAAACTATCGTCCGTAAACCAACTTTACATACTACCAATTTTTTTTAAATTGTTTATGTTGGTTTACCGAGATTATTATTGTGGATTCATGCTTAAGGCTAGTGAAATAAGTATCCGTTAATTTACGAACATAACTTTTTTTTTTTTAACGAGTATCCCTGAATAATTTGTAAGTAGCGTTCTTCGCATTTAGTTAAGGTGGAAATTTTTTTTTAACAGTGTACTAGCTGTGCTTCTTGCGCATTCCTCCGGGGGAGCGGGCAGTGTTTCGTTGGCAAGGGTCAGGCGGGAAGAAACAAAAGGAACGAAATGAAAACCCTTACGCCCGGATGAGATAAACAGCCCGAAGTTAACGGCATTGCCATCGCGGCGTTCGGCGAAGGCGCAGACGCGAGGAACATGCGTTGGTATTCGCGAACGGGAATGAGGAAAAGGAGGGGGGAGGTGGGGGGGGGGGAAGGTGACTGGCCGACCTGCAGAGGGAATTGGAAAAAAAAAATTCGAAGGGGGAAGGGGGGCGATCGAGAAGGAAGCGGCGAAACAAACGAGAATAATTAGGCGCCCTTTCGCCTCCTACGCGGGTCCTCGCGTATGACGGACGTGTCAATACAATACAGAGAAACACTTGTCTCGTATCGCAGGAATTAATACGCGGCACGGCCTTCTTTTGTTCTTCGCGGCTGCGACGGGTTGGCGATTGATGAAGAGAGAGGGAGATGGGGAAAAAGGAAGTTTGTGAAGGGGGGGGGGGGGGGCGGAGGAGAGATGAGAAACGGGCGCATGCTAGCTACGGCACGAAGATATGTGCAGGGGAAGGGAAACAAGGTGGTTGAAAGAAGTCCTGTAGAAAGAAGACAATGAACAAGAAAGGAGAAGTGGGGGGGGGGGGGGGAGTTTAGACCGAAGCAGAGAGAGAGAGACAGAGAAAAGAGTGGTCTCTCTCTCTCTCTCTGTTTCTCTTTACGGACGGGTTATTGCTTCGTGTCTTCTGGTCCCAAACACGGAGCGGCGTCCTTGAGTTTTTTTTTTTATTTATTTATTTATCGTTTGCAGCGCTGCCAGGCGGCAGTTGACCGAAAGTTTCGCCGGACCGCGCTTGGAATCTCGGCAGCTTGAGAAGCTGGTCCACGCAAATGGAATTTCGGCAACTTTGAGACGCTGGTCCACGCAAATCATATTTTATACATGCAAAAATAAACATAGCCATGTGTTGTACAAAATTAAAATATCTTCATTGAAGTATTACACACTATTTCTTGGCAACTAGTTTCCAAAGAAAGCTTTGGTAAAAGTATAGGAAAAATTTTTTTTTCTATGTATTGTAGCTATTTGAAAATCTCTCACTATGTGATCTTGGCCTTAACAAAAGCTGATATTTAAAAATATTCTATTAAAAATGTTATGGCATAAAATTTTTTTACCTACAAGGCGTTTTTCAATTACTATATTTCCCCCTTAATAAATCATCTTTTGATTGTATTGCGAAGCTAAACAGGACCATAAGTTATTTGTTTCGTATAGTAATTCTTGACTACAAGAAATTACAAATATTGCTATGACATTATTGATCCACAAAACGTGTACTTAGGAATAATATAAGGTACTAAATATTACGTATGAAACTACAATGATGAATATATAAGTTGGTTTGTTAAGATAAACCAAGGGCACCAAATGTCATCGCGCATTTCTCGAATAAGGTGTTTGTTGGCATACGTTCACGTTGACATAAGTTCTCTCATCACTCTCTCTCTCTCTGATCAGACATGCGGTATTCGTATTCCTTAGGTTTGATCCCGGTTACACTGTTAAACATTTCAACTTTAAATTTACGAAGAACGGTGGTTACAAATTATCCAGGGATATTCGTAAATTTGCGGCTACCTTCGTTGTTCTACGGACACGTGAGTTCACTTTGAAACGTGAATCCAAAATAATATTCTTGGAGTATTCCATACTACTTCAAATACTAGTTAGAACTATAATAAAAAATGGGTGCGTGTAGGTACGCGCGTGAGAAGTTATACTTCTTTGGCATCATTAAAAAATAGATTTTAATTGCATGCAAAAATAGTGCATGGAGTCCCTCCGCGCGGAAGAAGTGAAACTTCGTAATGTGGAAATGAAAATAGGAAGGGGTAGAAATTGATTTTTAGTGAAATCATATTGTATCAAATGAAACTAAAAAAATAAATCATGAAATCATTCAACGATAAAAGCTGTTTATTTAACTAAGCGGGCGGGTTCACCCCAAGGAGAAAATTGACGCGGCTAGACCTCGTGAACATACAGAAATGACACACACTCACTATTTATGTGTCTATGAAACATGATTTTTTCTGCAATTTAAATTGTAGTTTACAAAAAGGGTATTGAAAATTGAAACAAATATGGCGATCTTTATTTTTTTCTTACTCTCTACTTAGTTCCTTACAATAGCAAAACGCATTCACTCTCGCTCTGTCTCTTTCTATTCCCCCTCCCCAGGAGCGTTAAACGTTTAACGCAACCTTGTTGGAAGTCGCATTAGAAGTATAACTTCAAAAAAACATATTACGTGTGTGTTAAAATTTGCTAAGAACGAAACATACAATTCGGAAGTCGAAATACGCCGTAGTTTCTACGAAGATCAAGTTACTGGAAGTCACAATAACTCGTCGTTTATTTAAGTTCTTCGTTGGAAAGTCTGTAAATTCACTGTAATTTCTCACGGTCAGTGCACATGCAGGAGAGGTAGCTTTTCCTCGAAGAGGGCTTTCATCCCCAGTCCATGCGAATGCTTGTGCAGTCCGTAAATATACACCTTTCAGATTCCTAGACTATCAACGTGGTGGCCATCAGTAATTTGCGAGAAGTTGTTGGCCAACACTTAAAGCTGAAACAAAATTTTGAAAGAAAAAAAAACGTGTAAAAATAAAACATCGATCAGTTAGCAAATCGTATCGCAGTCGCTAATGCGCTCTTGTGCAAGACAAAAAAAAAAGTGATTTTAAGTTCCTCCACCCACAGTTAAAATGTAAAATTAAAATTGTATACATGTTACCAACCTCCAATCCCCTCTTATTCTTTTTTTTCTCGACGGTTTTCTTAAACACGTGGTGGGAACATAGCGAAACTGGTTTTAAGAAGCTTTTGCCTGTCTTTTTTACACATGTTAATAGCAGCGTGGATTTGTTGTTTATTTAAATGTGGCCGCCTGATTCCTGCCACATCCGTCTGTAATACGTAATTAGCGCCCAGTAGTTATGCAAGAGGCAGTGGAAATTCTTCAAGACATCTTGCAAGTTTTAGCCGATTACCGGGTAGTATATACTTAATTTTAAAAAAAATATTTTGTGAATGAGTAGCAGAAAATTTAGTAACGTCTAACTCGTATTGTGCGACTCACGGGGTTGAAACTCACCAGATTGTGATGAAGGAGCAGTGAGAAAGATATTTTCCAAAACTGGCCCCATAAACGTACTCTAAGAGAGAGATGGAGTTTCTTGTTAAAATTATTTTCCTCAGCTACCCTATATACCAACATGCTCTGTTCCCGATCAGCCTAAACTCCCAGGAACAGAATTCAACAAAAAAAAAAATTACGATTACCACGCTACCAATTAGGCGTTTAGACGTTTATACAACTACACTGAAACAATCATCCGACAAACAATAAAAATTATATGGCATAGGCCTACAACCCAAAAGCACAACTGATGCTTACAGACACTGTTATTATACTTATAGACAAGCAGCTGCTGATGAAAAATATATCAGGGCATAAATCATTACAAACCATTTAAAGTGAACCACTAAATTCAGGACGGTTAATTTATGTGAAAGATTCATTTAGGAGATTAAAAAAAAAAAGTATTCACTAGTTTTCAGTTAGTTTGCTCGCTTAATTGGGGGCAATTTTTCATTATTTCAACTTTATGGAGTTATTTGAAATCACTAAAACCGCACACGTAAAACATTTTTTTTTTATAATTGCACGGGGTTTTTGCGCGTCAGACGTTTTCTGGCCGACAGCAAACACCCAGAAAGAGGACATGCAGATGTATAAATTACACGTGATAGACGAAGGGGAAGTAGGGGGTTACGTAAAAAAAAAACAAAGGCGGCTGGCTTTCAGCAGTAAATTACCAGGCGCTGCCGCTAGAAGAACTCGGAGGGCGATCATCGGAGAAAAGAACGCCAGAAGCATAGTCCATGTGTCTCTCTGGCCAAGATCAGTTGCTCATGTCTCTTTTGTCCACGCGTCAGCATGCGCGAACGCTGTGTGACAGCTGCGGTGGCAGTTTTATTTTTTTCCAATGCAGTTATACCAACCGCTGCTGATTCTTAAATTCCCCTTTTTTTTTATATAGTTTTTCAGGGGCGGTATTCCGAATACGCGGCCTCAATTTTTTATCTCGTTAGTTAAAACGTTCAACCGACTTACTTCTCCGTGCAAGTCCACACCAAACAACGAGCAGCTGAAACTGTGTGACAGTGACCTCGGAAGGAGCGACTGTGTTGGCGACCCTGCGTGCGCACGGCGGATCGCAGCGCTGTGAATGAACGGTACCAAACAGCACGATGTTTTCTTTTTTAATTTAGGAAACGATCAAACGCTGCGCATCATCGTAACTACCACCGTTCCGGTTTACGAACCTCGGCGTTTGCAAATACGCGACTGCCAATCCCCAAGCCCAAATTAATTTTTTTGTGTATTTTATTTTATATGGTATATTTTTATGTGACTTAAGGATTTATATTAATGTGTTAAACTTGTATTTCATCACAATTTGTATAAATCTATTAAAGTGCAGTAGTAAAGACAGTAAAACTGTAAATATTCCAAGCCTACTTCTGACTTAACTTAGGTTCTCCCCTCGCACCAGGCATTCTAACGCGCCAATCCACATTACCACTTGCTAGTATAAAAATAAATATGGTGGAAGCAAAATGCATTTTTGTGTTGTTGCTACAGTGAAGGAAATGCCGTAAAAACAGAAAATATTGGATGCATCCGATTATTTGTTGAGCAATAAAACAACAATTTCTAACCAACACTTTTTTTTAACTCTCTGAAGACTTCTTTGCAAATTTGTCCCAGGGAAAAAAAAACTTTTCAGTGTAAAACTTGACAAATCACGGAACTGGATCCACCATCAAGGATTATTGCAATGCATAGAGAAACCAAAAGAATGAACAATAAATGTGAATACACAAACTCACAGATAAGGAAGCCAAAAATCAGCCGATGTCAAATGTTAAATGAAAAAAAAACAGCATTTTTTTTTCTCTTAGCATACATCTGGCAACAAATGTGCAACAAAAACAGAAGACGGCATTTTCTTGAATTACACTGTATGCCATAAGAAACCCCAGGACGGGAACAGATCTCAGAACGTAGCAACTGTTGCCTCAGGATGCCTGTGTACGTCTGTGCTTGAACGTCGTTGTGTTCAGAATATCCGATTATTCGCATCGCTGGATTTCACCTGAATGTCTCTGTGTTTTCATGTTGTCCTCATTATCTGTTAAGTATCATCACTGGGTTCGTCTGTTAGTCGTTATGTTGTGCGAGGTCGTTTATCTTCTTTATTTATTGTCCTTGTTGCTACTGTCTCGTCGTTGTCAGCCCAGCGTGTCCATCTGTGCTGTAATACATTTTTGACTAATTCCTTTCACGGAATTTTGTGAGCGTTTTGTGTTTTTAAATTTTGATTAATTTTAGATTGTTGACGTGACAATGCCTAATAAATCGATGAACGCCGGCTGCACGCACGATAGAAAGTATTTCATTATGAATTAAAATGATTGTGAAAATACTCGCATAACAATTTAAAAAAAAAACGCTATTCGAAATGAAACCACACAATATAACGACTAAACAAAGGCAAAGAGATGATTAAATCATTTTTTAGTACTGAGACGCTATTAAAAAATATTGAGTAGTTTTTTTTATGTAAACCATGCTCTATTACAGCTTTATTCATCGTTCAGGTACATCGTACTTTGTCCCGGAGACATGAGGAATTCTTGCAGGCACGTTGAGTTACACCTCTCGCGCGGGGCTTTGGTTACATACTTCCTCTAGCCCGTTCTTAAAAAAAAACACGGCCCCGAATTTTCCTGTTACGGCCTGAAAGTGAAGGAGCGGCCCAGCGAACATGTTTACACCGCTTCATGCCCACACTGTACAGAGGGGAAAAAAAGTAATTTTACACGAAATGTTTGTGTCAGGAGAGTATTCACCGATGTTAATTATTCAAACAAGTCCTTCTTTTACAGGGTCCAAGTTAGAAATAATCTCTCTCGTCTCTTTGGTTTTCGTTTTCGAAGCAGCCAGCGTACTTTCTGGTCCTACGAGGGGAAAAAAAAAAAACAGTACATCCCGATTATCCGCGAAATTAAGTGGCAGGGCCACCGCGGATAGTGAAAATCGCGTATAATCCGCAAAAGATCCGAAGATGGAAAACAAAAAAGGAAACATTAATTTCAACTTAAAAATCTAAACATTTATGTACAGTAAAAGTTACAATTAACAGTAAAAAAATTTTAACGATGCTAAAATTTTAGTATTTTACTGAATAATTAACAAACAAAACATTTCAGTAATGTAAACATAAAATTGCTCAACCATACGACTAGAAACAAAGTGCGACAGAGGCAAAATAGCAACGCATGCCAGCCTACTGCGTGAGTTCCGAGAAGGCCTGTGGCGTTTTACTGTAAACTGCACACAATACACTCGTCAGTAGAGTTCAAATTTGCTCACTTGTAATAAAATACAGATTAATATATGTGCTGTATATTTTTTTCGTAGCATGCGCGGATAATAGGGGGGTTTACTGTATAGATAAGGTCTTTACGCCTGCTCAGAGGCCCTAGTCAAGTCAAGTTATGCAAGTGGGATCCGAACAGACTGTGTCTGAGGACGGGGACAGATCTCAGTTCTCAACACGTCGCAATTTTGTCGTCGTGGTGTCCACGTGATCGTGTCGTTGTGTTCTTCTTACGTCTTTTCGTCTCTACTACTAGCCGCAGTTACCCTCGCTCCGCTAGGACAAAGCCAGTCTGCTCCCATCGAACCGGAACCGGAAGTCCCTTCGAAGGTCCAGAATCTTCTAGAACATTCTCAAACATTTTTTTGGAACATTCTAGAATATTCCAGAACACACCGGAACCTTCAGGAACATTCGGTCCAGTCTCGGCCACTTCGGCACTCGATTCCCAGAATTTTCACCGAATTCCCATAAGAAGTCCATTGGTGCGATTCCCTCTTTTGTCGGGTGGTTCCAAACCGAAACCTGCTTCATGGATGGGGCTGCCGGGGTGGGTTGCGGAGTTATAGCGGTACGCAAGGACAAGCCACGCTTACCTTTATTACATTTATTTATTTAATGTTCTGGTTGCGTGCGTCTCGTCGTGGTCAGCCCACTGCGGCAGTCTGTGCTGTGATATGTATTTTTTGACGTGACAACGTCTAATAAATCGATGAACGCCGGCTGCACGCACGAAAAAGTGTTCCGTTTCGCACATTGTTCCGATACGCTGTGTCCCGTTACGCACATTGTTCCGTTACGCTGTGTACCATTACGCTCATTGTACGCTTGCGCCGCATCTATCTCTCTTCCACTCGACTGTTTATAAAGTGAAGTGAAAAGTTAATGTGGTTTTCATTGCTTATTACAACAACAATTTCGGATATAAAGGTTAATTATTCTTGCATTTTAAAAATCTGATTACCAGTTTAATTTCAAGTATTTATTCTTTTATTATTAAAATAAAAATGATTCAATTTTATTCACAAAAGTATGCAATCATTTCATCAATGTTTTGTAATGATGTTGTCGCGTTAAACTATCGTCCGTAAACCGACTTTACAGATAACCAATTTTTTTTCTGAGTAATTGCTTCCACGTAATTTTCTGTTGCGAAAAATTATATTTAGTAAATTTATTAACTCTTCACATAGGCTGATTTTTATTTTTTTTTGCTTGTTCTCTGCGTGTTAACACATTCCTGTTATTCTGTCCATGGTTGAAGGTTTCTCGCGACATGCAGTGCGCCCGAAGCAAGTATCGAAGACGCCGAGCCGGCGCCTCGGCGACCACCGAGGACTCCCCTTGCCCCCTGACCCCCCCGGCACGACGCATGCGTGCCTGGACGTCGTCCGCCGAGGTCCGGCGCCGCCGCGGCCGGACCCGCTGTGTCACACGGACACGGACGTATTTCAACCTCTCACGGACACTTTCGGTAAAAATAAAAAAAATAAAAACACTGGAAGATAAATACTGGCAGCGGGGAGGAGACAAAATAAAAAGGAACGCTGTTCGAAGACCACGGCGGGGAGAGAGAGAGAGAGAGAGAGAGAGAGAGAGAGAGAGAGAGAGAGAGAGAGAGAGAGAGAGAAGTTGGGTCCTCAGAGGGGGTTTCCCCGATAAAGCTTAAGTGTGTCGTTTATCGCCTTTATTTGTCTGTGGGGGAGGTGTAGAAGGAGGGATATAGAGGGAGGGATGTAGGGGGTTATGAGATCGCTCCATTAAAGCTACCCGTCCTCAGGATACCGCAGCGGGAGGGAATTTCCCCAAGGCGGCGCGCAGGAAGGAGTGGGAGGGAGATCGATCATTTCGGGCTTCTGGAAAGACGTGGTATCAGGAGGGAGTAGGAGGGAGGGGGGGGGGGAAGGAAGCGATGAAGGAAAGGGGGAGAGGAAGGGGCAAGAGAGCTGATCAGGTGGCAGTAAATGAGGGCGGACGAACAGCCGCGACACTCTCCCAGCCAGGATTACAACGGCCACTTAGCGTTTGACGTCTCAATGTCGCCCCGAATGCCCAGTCGTGTTGCACCCATCCCTCGCCCGACGAAAATCCTTCTTTCCCTATCTCTCTCTCTCTCTCTCTCTCTCTCTCTCTCTCTCTCTCTTAACTCACGGATGCAGTCGTGTGCGCGGTGCGCCTCCTCAGCGTCAACCATCCCCTCCCCTAAACGTCACCTCCACGAGGCGCCGCTGGCAATACTGTGACACACACAGCGGCGACAGACAACCTTCTGGGTGCGTACTTCTGAACGTGACTGCCTAACATGGTCTACCAACAATGTAAAAAATATAGTCGTATCCTTAACACACGTCAAAGATTTTTCCTCCCACATATGTAGGACATTACAGATGAAAAAAAATTAAGCCAACGAACTTAGGTCCGGAAAGGCTTCGGTTTATCGTACATCGATAAACACTGGGATATAATCGCAGACGCATCCCATCTCCAACCGAAGAGTTGGAAAAAATAAATATTTGCAAAATACCAGCGAAGGCATTACGTTGTTTTGTGTTATGCAAGATTAGCTGTTGCCACACCTAAAATTGCAACTGAGTTTGAAGCCACGTCACATTCGGCTACTACTTTAACCCGTACGTAAGTGTGCTAGTGTCAATAGTAATGTACGTGTTTAAATTTTAAATTATTCAAAGATACTGTAGCACAAAACAGGGCTATTGGGAAAATGAATCCAATTGAATATATATTTTTTTATTTTCCAATTATTACAATAAATACAAGGGAGGCGTCATGTTAAAATTAAAATTCCAGTGTGAGCCCTTAATTAATAACCATTACGAGAAAATGAGAAATTAAACATGGCGTATGAGAGCGAGCCTCGAGGCACACAAAGAAGCAGGAAAAAAAGAATGGGGTGAGATAACACATTCTTTTTTTCTTTTACACTGTTTTTAGGGCATTCTATACTGCATTTTATAAACGCATTTGGCTTGGAAAAATTTGCTGACAGCCAAAATAGAGTTTGTCGTGTTAATGAACCTACTACATTCCATAGTCGTCAGCAACATTTAATAATGAAATTTCATACAGAATCATTACAAATTTCAATAAGTGTTGATGGAAGTGATATTCACTTACGAGATAATAAAATAAACGTAAAAAAATATTATTATCTCAACTTTAACTAACAACCTTTTCGAGAGTGAAATGAAAATTTTAAGTTGTTTTTTATTTTTATTTAGCAGTTTATTGTTATACATTTTTCATTATTATTGTCTTTATTTCTTAACTGTCTTTCTTGTATTATTTATGTACACATGCATTTCAGGCTTTTTTTCTTTTTGTTTTGTATTGTTTTGTTTTTATGTATCAGTGTTTTCTTTGTATTGTGCCTGCCATTCAAGGCTACAAGCCGAAGGAAGCCATATAACAAAACTTAAATTAACGAAATTAACCTAATAGATTTGATTAACTGGTTGGGATAATCACGGAGTGACGTGAAAGAATCTACACCAAAGAAAATCTGGAAAAATATTACCCTGAAAAGTTGTGCGGCTGAGACAAATGGAAATATAAAGACGGTTTTCTTATTGTGCCCGTGTTATCCTAGGTTTTTCTTATTGTACCAGTGTAATCCTAGATTTTTCTTATTGTGCCCGTGTTATCCTAGATGTTTCTTATTCGAGGTTGCCGCAGCCCAAAATAACTCGGTTAGTCGAGACTCTCCGAACAAACGAACTGAAATGAGGTTTCCCGTTGCATAACTTGAGCAATGTAAAACATGCATTTAAATGTATATAGCGGAGACGCTGTGTTGCCGTGCCCGGGAAAGGCAACACGCGGCAACAATGGAGGCACCCACTGTTTCAAACTAATCACCCGATTGGCCATCAAAGCCTCTTCCGACACCTCGGGTGGACTACGGGGCAAGAGCGGCGCATGTCTCACCTGTCACGGCTCAGCCTTGTCGCAGGGCAGCGTTGCCAAACGTACCTATTATCTGCTGTTATCTCCACCAGAATTCTACCCTCTGTGCCAGGTTGCAGAACGTTCGCATCCTTAAAGGCCTAGGCCAAAAATACTAGAATTTTTCCCAACACAAAAAAAATTATACGAAAACTATATTGTTGTAGGGAATGTGATCACTGTAATAGTTGCTTGCCTAGAATACATGGTTTGCTTCATTACTACATATTTAAGGGTGTTCTTTAACTCAGTAGGTTAATCATGCTTTATATGACCTCCTCCTAACAACTTAAACAAAAATAATGAAGAATGGGCATTATAGTTTTGAATTTATAATATTGAGAGCCAGTACTCCCAACGGGGTCCGCGCTTCCGCCAGTCAAAAACGACGTTTTTTTTCTAACTGGTAACGTCCCTTCTCGAATACTGAATAAGATACCATAAGTATCATAAATGTGAGGTGTATAGAAACAAATTGTCGTGACCGCATTGTGGCAAATAAAATATCAAAGGTTTTTTTTTTTAGAAGAACTTCATTTATGGTTGCAACAGTTCACGATAGCGAAACAAGTGACTTAAATTTATCTAATACGAAATACACACAAAAAAAGCCCAAACATAAAAATTTGTAATTGACTAATTTCCAAGGTTTTTTTTTTTTACTGCATTGTCGTCGCCAAGCGATATCTGTGGTGGGATATTTCGTAACTAGAATCACGATGCAGGGACGAACAAAAACCTACCGACCATCTTTTTTTACCTTCTCTGTCGCTGCTTATTTCGTCAAGGTGTAAAATAAAAAAGAGCATGTAAATTTCCTTTGTCCCATCGGGTTCGCGCGCATCATTTGTGACTTCCTTATACGTGCACGAAGAACAAAATCCTCGGCTGTGCTATACTGAGCGAAAACACTACCAGTCCATTCACGCAAGAAAATGCTGCAGAATCCACGTTCGGTGCATACAATGCTGTGAATTATTCAACATGTCTAGTGGTTACACACTTTGATGTGGGGGTTGGGGCAGCCGGCTCAGATTTTATGTATGTAAGTGTGCGAGAGTGGGATACGGAGAGACAGAAAGTAAAGATGAGAGAGTGTAAAAAAAAAAAGTCAATGAAGTACGATCTTCAGCCCCAAAACTTCATAGAATAAAATGTCTTCAAGAACACATAACAGGATGTTCCATTAATTATCGTTTCCGTTTCGAAAACAATGCGCACTTGAAAAAAAAAACCCTTTTATTGCGATTATGGCCCGTGGCGTGGTGTGCAAAAATAAGCTCAAACCCCGTTGTGTTGCCCTCTGCCCAAATACTCCCTTACTAGATGCCAGCAAGTCGGGTGGGCATCCCTGCATCATGGCCGGGTTCATCAACCTGAGCCGCACGCCAGCACATGGAGCCCGCGACCCGCCAAGTTCTCTGCACCGTTCGCAACCTATACTCCGTATAAGGAAACGTTTCCCGATGCGGACAATGCATGCTCCCACTCCCTCATGGCTTAAACCCTGCATGATTAGAGCGTATATGCTTCGGCCTGAGACGCACTTAGAGTCTTTCCCTAACCCAGACCCCTCCCAAATACACTTAGTTTTAATTTAGGTTAGGAAAAAAAATATCGATGCGGACAGCAAGGTCCAAGGGCCCCCCTCCACCCAGATGGTAGACTCTTTTCTACTCTGTCAAACTCTTCTTCCAGATCCATCCTTCTGTTTTCCCGTAAGCCTCCTGCTTGTTATTAATACATGCAACTTTTGCATCCCGCATGTCAAAGCCCAGGGTTTTCCCTGGGCTCAATTTATCTAGTTTTTTAGTCTAGTATAGTCAGTAAGGGGAGTTAGTCATGGCGCCAATCGCTGGCCATGGCTGGCCAATCCCCCTCCTAGCACATGATGCATGCTATCCCTCATGCATGGCTAACACCCTGCGTGCTTAGAGCGTGTGGGCTTCGGCCTGAGACGCACTTAGTCTCCCACCCTAACGCGGAACCCTCCCCAACACACTTAGTTTTTGTTAGGTTAGGGAAAAAAAAAAACGTTTCCCGTAAACGTTGCATTAAAATTCGGCCTTGAAATTTTACCCCCATCGCGTCCGAAGAAGTCTCACTTCTACATATTAAATACGCGGAAGGCTAGTGCGTTGGTGGACTGATGAGATTAAACACTTTAGGGTATATCCAAACAACGAAGAACGGATCAACCGGATGTCTGGCGTATATCTACCGATCACCGGACATGGGACGCTTTTCGATACAGAGCAGACCATCACGAGGGTGAAAAAAAAAAAAAAAAAAAAAAAAAAAAAGAGCGACGCGTAACGGTGAGAGAGAGAGAAAGAAAGAGAGAGAGAGATGACCGGCCACAGGCACGACACGAACAACGGCCGGTCGTAAGAGAGAGAGAGAGAGAAAGAGAGAGGTAGGTATGTCAGCACTACCCATACCCCATTCCCCCCCTCCTAGCCAGCCAGCCCCATCGCCTCCCCATGTGCCATCCCAGAGCGTTATTAATTACTCGGGCATTGTTTAATGTTAGCCCGGGTCCAAGCCTCCCCCCACCAACCCGCCTCGTGGTTGATTAGCCAGCGCGCTAGGTGGGAAAACTAAGGCCCCAAGAGTTCTTTGATCTCGCAGCCCCCCCCCCCCCCCCACCAACAATCCTTTCCCCAGTTCTCCCGTTCATATACCTTCGCCGAAGATACCATTTCGCAGGGGAGTGACGATCATCTGGCTGGATGTCGGCGACACCCTTCCCGGGTCGAGGTCAAGGCCGCCGGACTAGCCACGTGACCTACCCACCCCCACCCCACCCCTTAATTTGCTTCGTGCGACAGCGCTCACGGCGAGCCCCTAAAGACCAAGAGCTCGTCGATGACCTTGGGATGACCTGAGCTGTACGTTCCGGCTGTTGACGTCGTGTGTTCTACAAGCTGTCAGTAGAATGTTTCTTCTATTTCAGTTAAGACGTCTTCGTGAGCGGTGACCATGTTTTACACGTTTATAAATAAAGAGAATTTAAAATTTATTTTATTATATCAGCATTTAAATAAATAGTGACCATATATGGTTTTTTTAAATTTTAAAAATATCGTATTTATTGGTTTATCATCGCACTGAGTGATACACGAAAAACCCTTAAAAACCTGGAAGTATTAAGGTGTGTATTACTTTATGGAACATATGAGTGAGAAATGTTTTCTCTTAACTTGTTAATCACCACATAACTAGCTCAATACTTAATTCCTTAAGTCACCATATTGTTTCTATACAGACATACAAGTCACCTCATTGTTTCGATACCGGCATTAGAGACTCCTAATTGTTACGATACATAAATTCAAGTCTCGTCATTGCTTCAATACAGACATTAAAGTTTCCTCATTGTTTTTGTACACACATTCAAGTCACTTCATTGTTTGTTCCACTTGAAACCAAAATTCAAGTCTCCTCATTGTTTCTGTACAAGCCTTCAAGTAACTTCCTTGTTTACATATAATGTATTCAAGTCACAAATACTATTTACCGAAAAGTATCTACATTTTATCTATTCGTATTTAAAAGAGTTGTTGATTTGTGCAATTAACTTTATCAAGTAATTTTGGCTTGCAGTTTCTAATAGTTAAAAATATCATGTTTTTTCGTGCTGCTACCTGCGCGTGATGGTGGCAAGCATGGTTCGTCTAAAAAAATTTTAATTAAAAAGAGAATATTTTATTTATCAGTATATTTATGATGGTCGGCATTATTTTAAAGAATTCTGCGTTTAATTTCGTGTCAGACTTTCGTTTTATAACATTATTCGCAACATAAACAACATGAAAACACACGAATTTGCTTCTAGCTCCGAACTGGCGCGCAGTCTTCTCGTCGTGAATGGGGCAACTATGAAATTCGCGAGCGACAACCCAAATTTCATGGGAATGAAAATGAAGATAAAGGTGAACTGCAAGTCCTATTTGAGTTCTTTCAAGAATCTGTGCCGGGTGTTTCTGCCAGAAGTCATACACGCGTTTTTAACCGTTTTAACTCCCCCAGAAATACGGTTTAAAAACGAAACACGGAAACATAATTACTCATCTGCCCCCAGACACCTCTCAGATGTCTTGAAATTTTTTTTTTTTTTAAATCGCGTGGATTTCCATGGAGTTCTGAACATCGTATGTGCTCCCAGTTAGGCGAGGCCCTTAAGGCTTTGCACGTTAGGTCTTCCGAAGGGTAATTCCAAGGTTTCTTGACGTGACAACGTCTAATAAATCGATGAACGCCGGCTGCACGCACGAAGAAGTGTCTCGTTACGCACATTGTTCCGTTACGCTGTGTCCCGTTACGCTCATTGTACGCTTGCGCCGCATCTATCTCTCTTCCACTCGATTGGCATATGCGTCCGAGGAGAAGAAAGACAGCGGCAGCACACAGCTTATATCTACACGTGAACTGTTTCATCGACTGTTTATAAAACGAAGTGAAAAATTAATGTATTTTTCATTGCTTATTACAACAACAATTTCGGCAATAAAGGTTAACTATTCTTGCATTTTAACAATCTGATTACTAGTATAATTTCAAGTATTTATTCTTTTATTATTAAAACAAAAATGATTCAATTTTATTCATAAAGCATGCAATCATTTCATGAATGTTTTGTTATGACGTCACGTTAAACTATCGTCCGTAAACCGACTTTACAGACAACCAATTTTTTTTTTAATCGCGTGGATTTCCATGGAGTTCTGAACATCGTATGTGCTCCCAGTTAGGCGAGGCCCTTAAGGCTTTGCACGTTAGGTCTTCCGAAGGGTATTTCCAATTTTTTTTTTTTTGCAAGAGGATTGCTATGTGGACGACGTCAAACGGGGGTAGGTGGGGTTTTTTCGGCCTGCTGCACCGTGAGCCATGCACTTAGTGGGTCATCGAGCATTAAAAAGTTTCTTACTCGCACGGATAGAACCCGACTACAGAGAAGGGAGGCTTTGTAAAGCGTTCCAAAACCCGCGAACATAATAACGTCAAGATTTTCTATCTTAGCATACGCTGATACAGTGTTGAAACTGTCTGTCCGTCAGCATGTTTAACATTGGTTAAGATTGAGTTCTCGTCGTAGTAAGTCGGTATGGCCGGGTTTATAAACGAGCAAGGAACGTAAAAGACGCAACAGCGCCACACGTCACCATCCATATAACTAAAACATTGTAAAAACAATGTAAAATAATCTTCTACCCCGGGACATTTTTTATAAATTCATTTTTATCATGAAAACAAAAGAAGTGTTCAATAATTGCATTTAAAAGCGTTATATTCTTTCTTTGAGTAAAAGCTGACGAAACATTAACATGATGAATATAGTAAAAAAAAAATCATTCTGCAGCTTTTATATTTTTTTCCGAAAACTTATCTTATAAAATGGCTATCGGAAACGCGAGCAAAAACGCAAGAAAGTTGGAAGCTAAACAATACTTGCGTTTTGTTACTGCGTTTTGTGTAGTTTACAGACTAGGCCTAAGTCACGATTCAAAACATATGAGCGTATAAACGACTTGTAGTATACAGATGTTGTAGGTAAAATTTTATATTTCTAGAATGAATACAGTTTAAAAAAAATGTTTACGTGCGGTGCGGCACGTCAGCAGCCATTAAAAATTTTTTAAAGTCCTTGTAAAGTATCACAAGAAGTTAATAAAAAGGTCTTCATAGTCGCGTTTTACTGACTCTCAAATATAGTGTCCCCAAACGACTGTTTACGGCTGCGTCCGGCTGCGCGACGACACTTTTACGTCCGCGGGTGACTGGCGGTCGGCAGAGGATGCGTGAACAAAGACCAGGTCTTGACTGATCCCTCAGAGCCGGGCGGTGGTGACCTTACGGTCGCAAAAGCGCCTGCGGAACTACGACCCCGCAACCCGCAGCACAATGCGGAGCTGTTATCTAATTTGCAATCCTTCATGCATGAGCAGGATGAGTTTGGATTCTACCGACGAACTTCACCTGCAGGTTCTAACTCGACAAAATAATTTGTAATACCTCTGTACTTGGCCTCTATAGTGATAGGCTGGCATAACGACTTTGAAGTTGGAGTCTTATTCAGACGACCTATCTACCTGGAGAAGCAACCATTTACAACCTAAATACTTTAAGGCAAAATTTTGGACAACTTGCACACTATCGTTAAAAAACTGTGAATTTAGCAAGAATTAATGTTACATGGAAGAATTAAGCACGGTGTAAGTTATTTTTGGTTTGTCCTTACAATCTTTTTAAAACTTAAAAACCTAAAAATTGTTTTATGAAACTCACAATCTTCCAATAAATTTTCCGTAATTTTATTTCTATGCTACATAATCTATAAATAACGTTCTTCTCTTCACAATGTGCTTTGTGGTTTTTTATTTGAAAGCTATACTGTGATAGGCGGCTAGCATTTTTTCCACTGTTTGTCATAGAAAAAAAAATTCAAGAATGAAAAATTACGAAACCCTGGACAAAAAAACAAACAGGTGTACGAAACGATGAAACTAAACAGGTATTATGGCCAAAACACAACGACGACAGCACACATGAACACATTCAAACTTTAAAAATCAGACAGCACAAGAATTACTAGAAAGGAATTTAGTCATGAAAAAAAAAAATAACAGCACAGACGAACACAGCGGGCTAACAACGACGGGACAGTGTCAACAAGAACAGCAAATGCAGCCAAACCTGGACCACACAGCAAACATACAAACACAACGATGGAAATACATATGTGTTATGGACAACACAACGACAGCACGGACGAAAACAGAAAGCATCTTATGACAAAACATTTGCGAAGTTTCGGGAACTGCCATCAACACAGGCACAAACAGACTG
Source organism: Bacillus rossius redtenbacheri (assembly GCF_032445375.1). Taxonomy (NCBI): domain Eukaryota; kingdom Metazoa; phylum Arthropoda; class Insecta; order Phasmatodea; family Bacillidae; genus Bacillus; species Bacillus rossius. The sequence goes on along the minus strand of NW_026962011.1, from coordinate 44,335,272 downwards.
ATATCGGACACTGGAAAACAGGGAGTTTGTGTTGTCCGTAATAACTGTTTAGTTTCGCCATTGAATCCATCAGTTCGCTGTGACGTCCAAGGTTTCTTATTTCTGTGCATAAACTTGAATTTTTTTTTCCATAGCAAACAGTGCAGAAAACTGCAAAGGAGTATGTCCAAACACTTGTGTTAAATGAAGTAGCTTGGCTTCTGGGTTGTAGCCGAGTCCTTGGCGAATAATTCACCAACGTTTCGATCGACATTGCAGTCGCCATCATCAGGGAGCAGTCACCTACTGATGGCGACTGCATTATCGACCGAAACGTCGGTGAATTATTCGCCGGGGACAAGGCTACAACCCAGAAGCCAAGCTACTTCAGACAATGGCCGTGAGAGCCTGCGAACATTATTAATCGTATTAAATCACGCGAAGTTCTTTACAAACACCGTCGACAGGCAGGAGAATACGCAAACCATTGGTACAGCTTTCGATGACTGTCAAGCTACGCGTCACAGACTATATTTTGGGGACGCCGACGACCACGGCACCTCGACACGAGGATAGCGGCCATCACGTCTCCCCGCCCCGACGACGCGACGGGGAGAGACACACACGAACCCGCGCGGTCACCCATTCAACGCGGCGGCGCCGACGACCCCATTGTCTCCGGAGGAAGCAGGCGCGGATGGGCGCCTCCGGCGGTCCTCCGACTCCCCATCCCCCCTCCCCTCCCTTGCAGGGGCAGCACCCCGCGGACTTAATTACAATAAGCGAGGAGAGCGTCCAATCCCTTTCCCCGCGCCGCGCCATGGCCGCGGGAAGAGATTCTCCCCCCCCTCTCCCCCTCCTAGACCCGGGGGTCAGGGCCCCGTCAGTCGTCTGGGCGCCGTGGAGTCCCGGCGACTGAGCAACCACTGTCCCAGGCCTCCAGGATGGTGCTGGGCCGCTGCGTTCCCCCGACGACATCTGCTATCCAGGGCGTCTCGCACAGAATATCCACAATACAGGGCGAGGTAACAGTCACCCCCCCCCCCTCCCCCCCCGGCTGAGATGACATTTTAAGGTAATTCGTTACTTCAGTAACCAAGTGGCAATTCCTCTGCCCTCCACGTGGGCACCGCTGTTTGGGGGCGAATCGTGGTGACCATATGTTGGGATGGGTAGGCCTGAACCTCTGGTCATAGCATCGCCTTAACTGAAGAGGACAATGCCGCGGGCGTAACCCTGCCGCAGTGCATCCTCAACTGCATTTATATATACATAAATGTTTGTTTATTTGACCCGTAATGCGTTCCTTAATACCATTCACACGATTGCGATGAAGATACGTACATACGGTGAGTTATCACGAGCATGCCCGCGAAGGTTTCTGGATTAGTTACAACCATTTTTTTAAAATAGGTAGCACGCTAATTGTTTTCAGCAAATGTGTTTCATATGTGGTTTAGCAACAGTTCGTTAAGTTTTCGGTGTATGAGTGCGCATGCATGACAGAAGTGAACGCATGATTTAATTCCCCCCTTCCCCATTTTCCAGGAACACAGCATATGCAAAGAAGGTGTAATTTTTGCGTTGCGCCATAATTCGGTTATTTATAACCCCATCTTCCACCCGCTGCATTTAAGAGGACGTATCATAGCACGTCTTACCACTCGCCTAACTTGCGGGAATGCTCGGTACCAGCCAAGGGCAGGCAGAAATAAGGTAATCTAAGACTAGTATCACACAAATGTGTTTCTGCCGCTGCGGCTAAAATGTTCGCTCAATACATTCTTCCAAACCGTTTTTCTTAGAGTGCACAATGCATGTCTCTCAAGACTGCACTAGGTGAATATATCAATATAGAACATGTGAACAACTGACGCATAATAAATCACCGAGTGGATACAGGCAACAATTCCGGTTCAACCGCACAATTTGGCACCGGCCTAAGCTTCGTTATCGTGCATAATACTAATAACACTCAGTCACAAATTGGTTTTTGCTAACCACAAAAGCAATTCAACAAAATATTTTACAAAATAATTTGCATTCTAAGATTTTTCTTTTAACCTAGTTTACGGGGTACCTCTGCTCCTTATTTCATCAAATTCGGTTCACTAAGATGTGATTAAGTAAGTGGCATCCAAAAATCAGAAACTCTCATTCATATACGTATAGGAAGTAGAAACAAGAAAAATGGTTCGTAATTACTCACAATAAATAACAAAATGAACCCTACCACGATGTCTACCTTATTTTCCTTTCACTTCATGTACACTTTGTAAATAAAATAAAAACGGGTGTTACAAGTACACTTACTTGGCATGATAAAAAAAAACTAACGTTAATTTTGCGTGCAAATGATTGATATAAATAAAATAATACAATTTAGTCAGAATGCCCTATCACGGAAATATCTGTTACTGCCTAGGTATGTTACATACATAATGTAACATTTGACATCAGCTTACATTGGCTTGATCTTCGAGTGTTTATGTATTCATTTTTTGTTGACAGTTCTTAAGGTTTTTCTATTTCAATCAGTGTATAAGAACAATGGATGAGTGTCCATGAAATTATTCTTAGCCAATCTTCCACATTGTATGAGTCATACAAAGAACGTAATATGTACAGTCATTGGTTGTTTATTTATGATTTTTTTAACCTTTAACCCTTAAGCTACTAGTATGTTTGTTTTGAACGTAGTCTTAAATCCTCCAAAACTCAATACTATCAACACGAATTTATAAATATGCTGTTGCCTCGAATTCACTGATTAAATGGATAGGTACTGATTTGGCTCAAAGTGTAGTGCAATTATGGTTGACCTGATCCGACATGATCCGCCTAAGCACGCACCCGACGCGCGCATCGAGATTTTTTTTCGTCTTGTACGTAAAGTACAGACCTGGATGGATCAGGTTTTTAATAATTTGAATCATTTTAATAACGGAAAAGGTTTTTAATACATGAGAAATTATCTCAAAGCTGAAATTTTGTTCAGCCGGACAGAATCAACGGATCCTAGAAACAAATCAAACGCTTACCGCCACAAACCTTGAGCGCCACAACGAAAACGGGCATTTAAGTCCTATATGATGATTTCTTGCATAGACCCACAAAAGTGCATTTCGTAAATGCAATTTCAATAGTACTCTCCCAGTACTGACATTTAAATAATTTAAAAAAAAATAATCCATCAGTGGGTTATAACGGTGTGAAGCGATTTTCAAGTGTGAAGCAAACATGCGGTACGTGTATGTCATTCCGTTAACCGACCTTATGGTGTAGAAGTGGTCTTTTTTTTGCTACTCTGTATACGTACAACATTGTTTTACAGGATATTGAAAAGTTTGTGTTTATTAAGCCTCAGTCGTACATGCAGTTTTTATTTGTTCATTCTTTGTTCTTTATTTTAAAACGATACCATTGCGTTAGAAGTTTTGCCACTAATACTTTCTACAGTTAATCACTTCGTGTAATATCGTGGGTGTTAAAAGTAGCGCAAGTGGTGACGATTACGAAGACCTGCGCATCTTTTTAGTCCCATGATATTTTACTTAGTGAATATCCGTTGAAAATACGTGTATGTAGCAAAACTTCACATACAAGGGAAGTATCACGCTAGAAATATATATTGCAGAAAAACGAACAAAAAAACTTGGCGTGTGAGACAGAAGCTTCCATGAAAAAAAAATAACTGCTGGATCTTTCAGCATAGTATATTGTGAATTTTTTTTCAAACATGACACAAGCGCAATTATAGCAGAAATTAGTGGGCACCTGAAGTGTATATTATGTGGTCTGCTTATTTATATTAAGGCTAACTCGTTAAAGCCTCTTCAGAACAAACAAGCAATTCATGGACAAAACATTAAAAAATAATTTTTAATATGAAAAAAAAATTCTGATAAACCTGACAGAAATTTGCCTCTCCCCATTTTCAAAAAAAAAAAAATTTTTATCCTACTAATTATATCTGTCAATGAATGCGAAGATTTACCTGTACATCGCACAAAATATTTGCAGTAAATTTCATGACCACGGGGAACTAATTCTTAGCAACGGCCACAAAATTTTTCCGTGTGCTCGTTAGCCGGAGTTTCAGGGAGAGAGAGGGGAGGCGATTCACTGATTGAAATAACTCAGTCGGATTCAGCGCGCGGAGGACAAAGAGGAGCCAGCCCCCGACCTCCCAGGGCACGTCTCCGGAGAGAGAAGGGGCCGAGATGCCCCGCCTGTACCCCTCGGATGATGTAATGGCGGCGGTACGGACGTATCTTTAACGAGCCGCTTCTCTGAGTTACGCTGGCATCTCCAAACGCCGCGATCCGTCACTTCTTGTAGCTGCAAATTCGCTACACTGCCACCTCCCTACCCCCCTTTCCAACCTTTTTTTTCCTACCCTTCCCAACCTTAACCCAAGCCTTCCGCGGCGGACTTTCCGATGGCAAAATGAGGCTAATTAATTTCGCTCTTGAACTCCGTGTACGTCGGGGTGTGTGCGTACCTATATATATAAAAACTTTTTTATTGCGCTGTTCGCCGGAATTAACGACCCTGTGGCCCGACGGGAAAAGTTCGAGATGTTGAGAAATGTTGGGGAAAAAAAATTCCCGAGTTCGTAAACTTCTAACATCTACGGTTGGAGAAGGGAGGGACGAAGACAGACACGTCTTCCATCCATTCTGGCGATTCGATGGCTGTTCGTAACATCCTGGACGAGAAGTCAAGCTATTTTGACCTGCCGTATTTTAAAACATCACATCAATACGGTTGGTTGGGCTTGTGATGATTAGCTGCTGCTTCTGCTACCGTATCTGCTGCTTCTACTGCAACTTCTACTACTACTCCTCCTGCTGCTGGTACTACTAATTCTACTGCTGCTGTCGCTACTGAACTGCTGCTGTCGCTACTGAACTGCTGCTACTGCTGTGGCTATATACATATATGTGCATATACATCCATATCACTACATCTCTTTATACCTCTATGTGTTACTATGTTTCTATCTATATCTCAATCTATCTCTCTAGCTTTATCATGCTATATATCTGTATGTTCCCTTCTCGCTCTAACTCTTTATACCTCTCTATACTTATATCTCTTTCTAATGTCTATACTTTCCTATCTATATCTTTATATTTTCCGAACATAAGAACACACAGAAATTTATTTATATTTTAATCCATCTCTTTTACCTGTCACAGATGCGACAGGTTTATACTTAAAAAAAAAAAACGCGCGTATTCGAATGTTAACGTTGTGCCAAAATTTAGAAGCAATCGGTGAAGAACTTTCGTAGATTTAAGATTGTGAACGAACGAACATTTATACTTTCAATCGTATAGATTAGAAGCAAGATAATTTAGGATGATACCCCCTTGAACACAAGTCAATTCTATGAAATTCAATCGTTTTGGAACTGTTTCCGCGATGAGCCGATGTTTCGGGTGTGCGCGGAGAACGCGGCGCCATCGGGAAGCCTAAGATGTACATCAAGTTCTGTCCCTGCCCGAACACGCCCGAATATTCACCTTCGGCCAACCTCGGCTTTATTTATATATGTTTACATTTCTCTGTTTATTTTAATGCAGCTATACTAACCTAACTAACCCGTCCATAGGGTTTTAAAGTGTTTTTAATGTAGCTAACCTAACCGACCACTTTTAATATTTGAATTCAATTTTTCCTGCGCAAAAAATAAAACAAATCCCGAGGTTGGCCGAAGGTGAATATTCGGGCGTGTTCGGGCAGGGACAGAACTCGATGTACATCTTAGGCTTCTCGGCGCGATCATCGGCTCCGCAGGGTCCGCGAAGTGGCGGCTGGCAGACTGTCCCATCGCCGTCACCGGGCCTCGGGCCGTCGTACGACGCCGTTCGCGGCGAGGCCTCGGTACTCGAGCAGTCCGATCGAGATCGCACACCCCACACACACACACACAAAGCCATTCATTCGTCGGCGAACACGTGACGCAACGTTTGCCAACAACGTATCAATAGGGACCGGAAATTTTCGCGGCTTCAATGACCTCCAGGATGAACTCCACAGTTCTACCTTTGAATATATATACTGTATAGAAGTCGCCAGCCCAGGTTTAAATTTCTAATACGGTTTCGAGGTAGTTGGTTAATTCACCGCCGCAATCGCCACCATCTCTAGAGCATCGACTTGTGGTGGTCCCTAGCGGACAAGTCTCGAACTCTTCAAACACCCCTTCCCCCTCCCGTTGAACGACGTTGAGCTGCAGTGAATGATGGATGAGGGGTGCGGGGAATGACAGCGGGCGACAGCGCTGCGCTCTAACGTGTAAATAACAACTAAGACGATACAGGGCGTTACGGCAGCGCACTGCAGCGGTGAAGTTCCCAAGCTGCTCATCATACGCTTCTGAAAAACGTAGAGTAAATCCTATCCACTCGCGACTTCTATACAGTATATATATTCAAAGGTTCTACGTACTCTCGGTCAAATGTCACCCACTCATTGGCTGCTGTCTTGTGGAGACGTCCCAACGTAGCAGCCTGTGATTCGATGAAGCTTTGGTCGGGTGCTTTCTCATTGACCCAGAGCCATCCAGGCGAGTTGTGAGCCAATAGCAGAGGCAGCACTGAGGTTTAACTATTTGTATTTTAGCCTATCGCGAAATGAATTTGCGAATTTTTCCGGTCTCAACGTATCAATGATTGAAGATTGACCCTCAGCCAGCGCGCGTTACGTAGGCCCGTCAGGTAAGAAGATGTGTTAACATCTTGGCGTACGGCGTTTGGTTGGAGAAATTTCGTGAACGCCGCGGAAGTAAAAAAAGAAACGGGAATGTGTAACAACGGTGCTGCTATCTATGGCGTGTGTCCATAACCAAAGTTTACAAAGCGTAAGGAAAACTTAATAGAAATTATAAACTGGTAAGTGAATTTTAACCAGTTTGGCAGTATTTTAATAAAATTCCTTGTCGACAATCAGGTACATATCCGGGGTTAAGTATTTTTTTCAAAGTGTTTTTCACTTTCACCGGAACAGTTTCATTATTTATAGTTGATATTTTCGCTCTGAAAATCGAAAAATTTGCTAAGACGACGATTCTGCTTCGGCAGCGAATTCTAGTGGAGGTTTTGGAAACTACAAGTGACTTGCGTCCTTAAATTTTGTTGAAAACACAATTTGCGTATATTTATCACGCTCGGCACTATTTTAAAGATTTCTGCGTTAAATTTCATGTTGGTGTTTCGTATTATAAGTTTATTTGCAACATGAGAACACATCAATTTGCTCGTTACCGACTGTTAGATGTTTAGACATCACTGGCGAGTACTGAAACACTCATTTTTTCCTTCCGTCTTGACTACGAATACATAGTGCAGCCAGCTACAGAAGTACAGCTGACTTACATTTAGTCGCATGCAGTATTATAACATATCATTTTTGCTTGTTTGCGGAAATAGTGTTATTTAAGGTTGGCCTCGTACCAATGTTAATTATTAAGGCCACGATGTCAAAGGCCAAATGTTCCGAAAAGACGATATCTATAAAAACTTAACAAAATATTAAAAAGCACAGGCGGTAATGTTCTCATAAAACTAATATGACTTTCAAGTAAACAAACACGGCTGTATCGTTTGAAAATTTAATTACGAACTAAAGGTTTTCGGTTGACTACTGGCAGACTATAAAAATAATATGATCAACTATTCCTAATATTTACAGGCCGACCACTGGAAACATCGACAAGTAATTCAGGTAACTTTCTTTTAGGTCACCGTAAAAATTTACAGCATGTTACGTGACTTTTATTTTACGTTCCTGCGTGCCAGCTCGTGAACATAACCGCAAATTAAAAAAAATAATGAAACTGCCATAATTTTTTGCGAAAAGCTTGAAACACTTTAAACAACTCGTTGCCGCTTTGATCTCTTGTCTCCTCGGTCATGCTTCAGTTAACAAAGTTATAAACTTGAACACAACTTGCGGTGTAGGAGAAGAAGTCAGCAATAACTTTCTCTAGCTTACGTTGCATTTTTTTTTTTAAGTAAAGAGATTTTTATTTTTACACTTATATTTTTATTACTTGAGGATGTTAAATTTTTTTAATGTAGCTGCAACATGATATTCCAGTTTATTAAACTAACATTTCTTCATTTAACTAGCAAATGTATGGTAAATGCAAATTATTAAACTGTTTTAATTTATTTATATCAATATATAAGATAATGTAAACAATTTTAAAGTAAATGAATCATAAATTAGGTTAGTATAGCATTTCAGGCAGTTTATTAAGTTAATTAGTTTTAATTCTCGAGGTAATCAGTGAAACGCTGTAAGATGAATTATTAATTTGTACATGACAGAATTATTTTAATGACTTGGAGTAGTTTAAACTTCCGCCTCTAGAGTGCGGGTTCTGGCTCAGGGGTTTTCTTTGCGCTGCGACGAATGCAAATGCAGGGCGTGATAAAAAAAAATACAGTAATTTTATTTCGAACAAAGAAATGAGCTTAAATGAAATTTGAACTAATCTCCTTCAAAATACTCTCTTTGGCTAGCGATACGCACTCATACCAATGTTGGTTCTATGTTTGAAAGTATTTCTGGAAGGGCCTTCAGCCGCTAATTCGCGGTCCTCCCAATGTCGGGAATGGTGTCATAACGTTTTCCTTTCAGCACGAACCATTTTTATTGGTCTCCGTTTCGCAAACAAAATTTAGTGTTAACGCGTTGTTCGAAATCCCTGATTAGAGATACGGAAATTTTCGCGCACTCATTTAGTCGCAACTTAGAATGCGAACCTTAAAACTCTCGCACTGTGTTCATCATTGGTCCGCAGTTACTTTTGATGGAAGAAAAGTTTGTAACACGTGAATGAATGTAAGAAAACGGCCCGGGAGGATCTGCGGTGGAAGCAATTATCATAATAGAGACAATATGGCGAACTAGTGAGGAATACGCGAGACAGGTGATGCCAGCGAATCTGGCTGTGTGGAGTGTACCTACGTTTTTTTTAAGTGCGTGAAACTGGTTTACAGTAGTGGCATATAGCGGCGTGGAGTGTAAAATAGCTTGAAAACAATGCAGAAAATTGTCTCGCTCTTCGCGAATGCTAACTGGCCAGGGTTTCCCCATATTGTTCTATTACGATATTTGGTGAAAGTGTTGCCGAAGATCAGACGGGGCGGAGAGCAGAGATTAGGTAAATATACAGATGGACAATAAGGTCCAATTCTGGACACGATTAGGAGGGGGGAGTGTACTACACGTACCAACATTGCGGCCGTTTATTTACAAATGTATCAGCTGTAACTGTACTAGAGGTTAAATTGGAGAAAAATTTCCAAGTCATATCATTACGTTTGTACTACGAAGATTCGTTTTGGACTTTGAAATATATATAAACATACCAACCAGTAATATTTTGATCAAATATTTTTTTCCGAACAGCTTAACTATAGTAGTTAATACATGCAGGCTAGAACAGCTGATACAAATATGAACAAACGTCCGCCATATTTGGTATGTGGAAATCAGGAATAAAAAAAATGGAGTAAAAAACGGCTTCACGTCTGACGACTAAGGCTACGGTTACAGTGGGTGCTTGTTCTGACGAAAAGTGGTTCTGATGAGTTCGTCAGAGCAACCAAACAATGCGAATGAAGTGTTAAGTTTTTGCACTGCCTGCAACCGCCTCTGCAGATCACGCACGAACACACCAGAACTATTTGGACATTCGAATCTGTTTTGATTTTCTGCATTTAGCTGTGACGTCCACGTGCTTGTAGGTCATCAATAGGTCATAACTAGAGACCTGCAAAATTCGCGGGTTAAATGACCTCCAGGATATACTCTACTACACTCTACACACTCGGGCAAATGCCACCTGTTCACTGGCTGCTGACTTGTGAGTCGTCTCGACTGAGTGTCTGTGATTCGACACTTCTTTGAGCGAGTGTCTCTAATTGGCCCTCATCAATACAGATTAACAGTGAACCCGTGGTAGAAGCAGCGCTAAGGTATAATTATTTGAATTGTAGCATATCACGAAATGAATCCGCGAATTTTGCAGGTCTCTAGTCATAACAAAGGTTGTAGAAAAATTAATCAGAATTGTGTCTGAAAAAAAAAACGGTTCTGTGGGATACTCAAAGGGGGAAAAATGCAACACAGATCTTTCTCGGCAGAAGTGGGATGTAATTGCCGCAGAAATGGGCACAAGTAAGTATTATTTTTTATTATATTTTATATTGTTCTCGTAGTTACACATTTATATATTTTTTTTAATCTTGAAACTTTATAAAATGCTTTGATATCAAACTTTCAAGGACATACGCAGCGTTTGTGGGTTCCATCTAAACTGATAAACGGAAAACGCCTGCACTGAAACCGCCATGTTCTGACTGACGAGCATGAGCTATTCTGACGGATACATCTTAGCCGGAACACGCATACACTGTAACCGCAGCCTGAAGCTCCGTCTGCATCCTCTCCTAATCCCAGCTAGACAGCTATGTTCCAACATTTTGGTCGGAATCCTCCACCACTCCTCCCAAACATGCGCCCTTTAAGGGTAAATTGGGAGTCGGCTTACAGATTTTTTTTTTTTTTTTTTTTTTACATTCCAGAGCAAGTAAAGTAATATTACTACAGAGCAGTCAAGGGGGATACTCCCCAGTTTTGATCAGGGAGGTGTTAGAGCCTCAGCATGACCAGACTAGGGCAACCCAGCATAGTCATCGCCATAGCCTCCTGCCTCGCTCGGCTTACCAGACAATTGGCTGTGTCCTTAGCCCTCAGACAGACAAAGAGAGAGAGAGACAGCCAGAGAGAGAGACAGACACAGACAAAGAAAGAGAGACAGAGAGAGACTTAGAGAGAGACAGACAGAGAGAGACGCAGAGAGAGAGACACACAGAGAGAGACAGAGAGAGAAAGACAGACCGAGAGAGACACAAAGAGAGAGAAAGACAGAGAGAGAGAGAGAGACAGACAAACAGAGAGACACAGAGAGAGAGACAGACAGAGAAATACAGTCAGACACAGAGATACAGGGAGACAGAGAGAGACAGGGAGAGACAGACAGAGACACAGAGAGGGACAGGGAGACAGACAGAGAGAGACAGAGAGACAGACAAACAGAGAGACACAGAGAGAGAGACACAGAGAGAGACACAGAGAGAGAGACAGATAGAGAGACAGACAGAGAGAGAGACACACAGAGAGAGACAGAGAGAGACTTAGAGAGAGACAGGGAGAGACAGACAGAGACACAGAGAGGGACAGGGAGACAGACAGAGAGAGACAGAGAGACAGACACAGAGAGAGACACAGAGAGAGAGAGACAGGGAGAGACAGAGAGAGAGAGATACAGTCTGACACAGAGATACAGGGAGACAGAGAGAGAGAAACAGACACAGAGAGAGACAGACAGACAGACGGATAGAGAGAGAGACAAGAGAGAGAATGGCACTCACCGTCGCTGGCGGCGCGCACGGCGCCCACCGAGGCCCCCCGGGCCACGTCCTCGCGCACGGAGAAGGCGTAGCGCGGCCGCTCGAAGGCCGGGGGACTGTGGGCGGCGTCGGCCACGCTCAGGTACACCTCTGCGTCCTCCGGGGCGCGCAGGCCGCCGCCGTCCGTCGCCGAGATGTTCAGGTGGTGCGTGGACCTGCGTGGGGCGAACACAGCCACTCACCGTCGGATATTTGGGTAATTGAGGACTCGCGGACCAGGGGACTAGGGGACTAGAGGACTAGAGGACTCGGGAACTAGGGGAATCAGGTACTCTAGAACTCATGGACTGACTCGCGGAATCCTTGACTCGGGGATTGAGGGACTAAGGTACTTGGGGATTCGTTAACATGGATTCAGGAACTCGGGTACTCTAGAACTCATGGACTGACTCGCGGAATCCTTGACTCGGGGATTGAGGGAATCGGGTACTTGGGGATACGTTAACTAATGGATTCAGGAACTCGGGTACACGAGTACTCATGGACTGACTCGCGGGATCGCTGACTCGGGGAGTGAGGGACTCGGGTACTGGGGTAGCTACTCGGGGACTCGTGTACCCGGGTTAGCCGGCGGAAGGGGACCCACCTGGAGGACAGCTGGCCGGGCCGCGCCACGAACAACTCGCCCGTGTTCTTGTCGACGCGGAACACGCCCGCCTCGTTGCCCGCCGCGATGCTGAAGCTGACGGCGCCGTAGCGGCCCGAGTCGGGGTCGCTGGCGGCCACGGTGACCAGCGGGCCGGCGGTAGAGCCTTCTCCCTCGCGCAGAGACACGTTGTAGAGGCGCGGGTAGAGGCGCGGCGGGTTGTCGTTCACGTCCAACAGCTGCACCTTCACCATGGCCGTCGTGCTCAGCCCGCCTGCGCACAGGAGCCCAGTACTTTCTCATCAGTCAGTTTTATATTCACTTAAATTCTAAGCTAAGATTTTCACATCAAAAATTGGTTGTCCGTAAAGTCGGTTTACGGACGATAGTTTAACGTGACAACGTCATAACAAAACATTGATGTAATGATTGCATAATTTTATGAATAAAATTGAATAAATTTTAATTGAATTATCACTATTTTGTATGGATACAAAGAAGGAGTGAAATATGAAATCTACAATTCAATTGATAAAATTTACTTTTATTTGCACTCGTTAATTCGAATACGTTTATTACTTTAACGAAGAGATTATTTTAACTATAACTTTTGTACATGTTTGCTATTTAACTTCTTCCAATCTGTGTTATTTTGTTAAGGATAGGACGATGATAGAAAATGTTTGTGAAGGAGGCAGTCCAGAGTATACTTTCAAGAGTATGTTTTCCATTTAATTAAATTCTACGCTATACGTCGGGGCACGCAAATTTCGCGAAAAGATTCCGAGACTAGCTGAAAGTTAAAACACTGTAGCATCATCTGTGTTTCTTAATTGGGTGAGTTTCTTCCAGGTCAATGTAGATTTTTACAACACCAATCACCGTGAGTCAGTGCGGAAGCAAACAAGTCCTGATTGGCCCGGTCAAATAAGGCATTGACTTATCTCGCAGACGGCCGCCAATCACAAGGAAGAAACCACAGGTTCGGGTATACCTTGTTTCAGTCTATTAAGCGTTCAGATCTTTTCGCGAAAAACGCCTGCCCCTAGCTATATGTGTAGAGACCTGAATAATTCACGGATTCATTTCGTGTTATGCTAAAATTCAAATAATTATACCTTAGTGCTGCTTCTGCCATTGGTTCGCTGTTAATCTGAAGGACTGAGGGCCAATTAGAGACCCATCACTCATAGAAGTGTCGAATCACGGGCCCACACAATCGAGACGACTCACATGTCAGCAGCCTTTGAACAGTTGGCATTTGCCCGAGTGTGTAGAGTATATTGGAGTCTATCCTGAAGGTCAATGAACCCGCGAATTTTTCCGGTCTCTATATATGTGATTTTGACATTAAAACCCATAGGAATAGTATACTTTTATGACTTCAATTTAGGTACTTATTTTGCTTGAGAAAACAAAACTGAACCTTTTTATATTTTGGTTTATATTTAAATATTTAAAATAACATTATTTATTTCGTTCAAATAAGTAGCAAACACATCCAAAATAACCAACGCATGTCAAGTTTGTATGAATGACATGCTAACGGGATCACGTGTGTAAACCGGCATTAAACATACGTAGACTACTTTGGAACACATATTTCCTGCAGCTTCTGTGGATGAAACAATGTCAGGCTATAATGGGGAGAAAATACTTTATCGAAGCCCATTAAGGATTACAATAATCCTTTCAAAAATAATCTCTCTGCAATCTTCTGTAGCTAAGTTTCTGTATTTGTTTTTTCTTTAATCCTGGAAGAGAGGGGTGCGGAACCCACTTACCTTGCCCCTCTCCCCCCCTGCCCCCCCCCCCCCCAGGCATAGAACTCTGTCAGACCTCTGGAAAAGCCTTGCCTTGATGCTGCGTACAGTCATACTGCAGTTCCAATGCTTAGGTAAAATGTACACTTAAACAATGATAAGTACACGTAGTTTGATCAAATTTGACCAAAGATTTTATATAACAGTACATGAACATGGTTATTGATAGGTGCGTAAAATGAAAAAAAAAAATTGTAGATATTATGTAATTATTTTTTTATATTTTCTTTTGACGTGACAACGTCTAATAAATCGATGAACGACGGCTGCACGCACGAAAAAAGTGTTCCGTTACGCACTTTGTCCCGTTACATCGTGTCCCGTTACGCTCATTGTACGCTTGCGCCGCATCTATCTCTCTTCCACCCGATTGGCTGTATTATGACGTCACGTTAAACTATCGTCCGTAAACCAACTTTACAGACCAACCAATTTTTTTTAAATTTCAAAACTTGTGTAGTGAACAACATATTCGTCGTCCAATCGTGCTCCCTGTCTAACCCAGCGCCAAAGGCAGTGACCACCCCTCCCTCCTCCCATGGCCCATGGTTATCCGAGGACGGAAGGCCTACAGTGCGGCAGTCGTAGCTGAAGGCGTAGCCAAAGCTCGCCACGGAAGAAGTAAAAAGGAAAGGGGGGGGGGGAGGGAGGGATACTGAGTCTGAGTTACGGTCCGAGTTTACCGGGGCGCTGGTTAATGAGGGCTTGTTTACTGCGGGGGTCCGATCCCCACCCTCCCCACCCCTCCTTTTCCGCGCAACTTCTCCCCAAATGGGCTGCGACCGCCCGGGCAGTAATTAAATATATACGATCTCCGGGACGAGCCCGGGTCGCGGCGCTCTCGCGGGCTATCGAGCCGAGCTCGTAAACTCCGCTAATTGTGCGAGCTTTCCTCCCTCGTAAATCGCTCGAGGGCAAAAACAAAAAAAAAAACGGAGGGATAAAAGGCATATTTTAAATTACTGCCAAAAATTCCAACTGATTTTATTTTTTACGGAGCAGGCACTAATGTAACTACGTCAAGAATCTTCACGGGCGTTTCGAAATGCCAGAACTCTTCAGGATCGATAGGTCGATAAGTCGTGCAAAATTTTTTTTAGCCCACCTTCGAATTTGTTAGCTGCATCTATCAATATTTGAGTTTAAACTAAAATCAAGGCGTAATCGTGCTACAACTCTACGTCATAATAGGTATAGCAAAAATAAACAGGGAATTCACGAATGTGAAAAGTTTTTTTTTTTTCGTGGTCCACAGACTCTAAATAACGGTAGATTAAAAAATGTATTTTTTAAAAAACTAAAACACACGCTATGTTGTATGAACTAAAAATTAAAAAATATATATTTAATTTGAAGTAAATTTGTTTAAAAGCTAAGGAATTAACTACAACTCTGTATAACGTAATTTTTTTAAAAGCTTAATAAAATCAAGTAAAAACAAAACAATTAATTTTAATTCTTTTTCATAGTGACTCTGCACTAAAGAATAGCCATTTGGAGTAGAAAATATTAGACATCTGATATGAAGCGTTCGTTGCTCTCTTCATTAATTTTTTAATGGTTCTTCTAACGTATACACATTAACGTTAGAAATTTAAAGACAACCGGTATCAAGCACCTCACGCTTTTTTTCATTCAAGTTTTTTTTTATTTATTGATTGATTTTTATTTTAAGCTTATTAAAACAAATACGTTATACAGATTTGTAGTTCATTCTTTCGCTTTTGAACAAATAACTAAAAGTTAGGTTTTTTTTTACTTTTTAGTTCATACAACATAGAAAGCGTGTTTTTTTAAATTATAATTTTATTTTTTTTTATTTTATTGGTCATTTTTAATAAAATTTATTTTAAATTCATTTAAATGCACCACAGGAAAAATTTTTGACATGATAAGCATGTATATAACTATAAATAACAAAGAGCATGCTTAGACTCATAGACTAATCATTATTCCATGGAAAACATTAAGTATTTCTCTATGATACTGAATGTCAATATTATATATATTTTGTGAAATGTTTCTTCAAAAGAGTGAACCAGTTAACAATTTTTAGAGTAAATAATATTTCGTTGAAAAGGGCCAGGACCCATCCCCCTGAGAGAAAAAAAAAGGGGGGTGTATCCATTGACGTCACACTTTGTAATACTCCTCTAAATGCACCACAAAATCAATTTTTAGAGTCCCGAAAATTTCGAAGGAATTTATCCCCCCCCCCCCTTCCCCCCGTGCTCAACCTAGAGGGGTCCGATGGTGCCTGAAGACCTCGGGAGCAAGTCAGAATCAACTGACTTCAATTTTCATAATTTCCTGAATTTCGAAAAATCGGGGGGAAGTGAACACCTCGTGAAAAAGGGAAGGGAGGGGGGCAGTCAAACCCCGGGCATATTTTACACCACGCTCTGGCCTCTTATATCTGAAACAATCCAAACAAAAAATAATCGATTTTTGAAATTTTCGAAATTTTGGGGGATTTATCTCCTGTTGGGGAGGGGGGAAGCGGGGTAGCCTACCTCCGGGTGAATTTGCCACCATGCCTTGGTCTTATGGATACATAAAACACATGGTTATTGGCCATAGCTCAAGAGTAGTTGGTTTTTTTGCCCCTGTGACCTTACCCCTTATCTCTTCAGGTTATAGTCATGATATTATTGTATTGTAATCCGGATTACATACCCTTCAAAGTTTCAAATGATATGACAATATTAGAAGTATGTTAAAACCAATTTTTGTAATTCAAACTATATATAGAAGTATGCAGTAGCTTTGCTTTTAAAACAAAACAAAAAAAAAATGTTTGAAATATGTAAACCGTTGGATTCTCAATTTTACGTTCCAATCTCGACAGTAAAATTTTCAAATAGTATACGTGTAGCATGACATATTTTTAACTCAATACTTCCCTTGCATTATAGGTTGTTCTGTTACAAATATTTTCAACAGATACTTATTCACTTAATGTAATATAAAGAATTTAAATATCAGTTGAATTTCACCGTGACAGATATTCATCCTTTTAAGTATCATCAAGGTCGGCACCAAAAGGAATGGAAGATTAACTAGGGTGGAAAAACTTCGGTGAGAAGGGGCGAGGGGGGGGGGGGGGGGGGGAGGTGTTTTCAGCTGAGTCCACGACAACACGAACTCAAGTCGGGAACAAAAATCCACGCAAAAAAAAATCTGTACGGCATGCAAATCAAGTTGAGTGGAGGGCGGGATGTGGGAGAAATTAGCCTCTGGTCATCGGCTACCGCTGGGATACGTCGCATGACTCTAATCGCTCTACCGAAATATGCTTGGACGCTCCATCGATCTGGTAAACACCCCCCCCCCCCAACCCTCCATGCACCTTTTTTTTTATTAGAACCCGCACACATCGACGTCTCCTAGAACCAAGGCTGCGTCGCGGAATTCCTTCCACCACGCGACGTCCTCTTCCAACACGAACACACGGTAACTCGCTGTCGGGAATAAATTAAGAGCGTGCGTCCCCACTTCAGTCATTAGTTTCTATTTACGTTTACCGCAGTGCGGATTTTTTTTCTTCAATTAACTTACTTTTCTTTCCCAGTATATATTGGTTATTGGCAGCACGTCTTTGAACAGAGTTGGCATTTGATATGAGATACAGACAGAACAGCAGTTGAATGAAGACAGTAGTAATAGGAGTGCCTTGAGAAAAACCCTACATTATGCTCCCGAGTTTATGGAATTCCATACTTCCGGTGCCCAGGGTTGCATCAGAAAACTCTAGCATATATTTCGTGTTATTTTGGAGGCTTAAGAAATAAGATATATATATATATATATATATATATATATATATATAGATAGATAGATAGATCACGGTTCGCTCGGTAAACTGCAAACATTTACTTTTTTTTTTTTTGCGTTCTCGGGGCGTACAAATAAGGAGACTCAATTGGATTACAAAACTGAAACTCTCTTAGATTTAGGACAATGCTTGCGAATTAATGTTAAAGCGTGTTTTATTATATTTTACTCAGATATCAATAACCTTGCAGACTAAATAAATTAAAGAATTTTTTTTCCTGCGAGGAATTAAAAAAAAAACTTTTAAATTCTGTAATACATTTTATTACGCCCAGAAAGTAAAAAAAAAAAAATAACGTTTGCAGTTATTTAACCAAAAGGTACTACATATGTGCAAATTTTCTGAAATTTAAGCCACTAAATTAATACAGAAACAAGTTTAACTAACTTAATATAAATATAAAATGTTGACCTGAAACTGCACGCACGCATTCCGTGTTTGATTCCCTCTTCCGGAGTTTAAAGGCACGATCTTAACTGCATGCTGGATTATTTAATTTCTTTGAAATTGCAATATGGAGAGGTCTAATCCCGTTTAATTAACAGTATTGATTTTCAAAAAGGAAAAAAAAATCAACATGGAGTATGAAACAGAACCTCGTTTCGTCAAAAACTACATGTCTTGACTGAATGAATGGGTGGAGTAAGGGGAAGAGGTGTGTCTCGACAAAACGTACCAGCTCCCGGAAACGTCCGCCACGTTTCCCGACAGATTATTCCGACCTTACGGCCGGCGTTCTCACGTCCCCTCCCACATATGCGCCCTAATAGGGTAGGGGTGGGAGTAACATTTCAGTTCGCTTTTCATAAACATTCCAGAGCTTTTTTAAAAACAGGACTGTAGGGAATCGCTCTAATTTGTTGATCGGGATGGTATTAGAGCTTCGGCACCGACCAGCGGCTGGGGCCATCAACCCAGCATAGACGCCGCCTCAGTCCCTCTGCAACACTCAGCTGACCAGACAGTTGGCTGTGTCCTGAGCTCTAAGACATTAACAGCACTGCTGGCGCCTTCCCCGATCTCCCACATCACACTGGGACCCCTCAAAACACCCGGTGAACCCGTGGTCCGGTGGAGGCCTATCCAACCTCTGCTAGCTGTCCAGGCTAGTAACCGGAGCTGTGTCGTCGCTCACCACGTCGACTCCGCATCAGGCTAGGGAACCCTTGGAGCCTGCTCCAAGCGATCGGAGCACCACTACCGAGTACGAGTCCTACCCAATCAGAATCCAGGGCCTTGAGGACAGCGGTTATCGAACCCGGAGGGTTAGCCTGACATAGTTTCGTCCACAGAAGCTGCAGGAAATGTGTGTTCCAAAGTAGTCTATGTAGGTATGTTTAATTCCGGTTTGCGCAACGTGATCCCGTAAGCATGTCATTCATACAAACTCGACATGTGTGTTGGTTATTTTGGATGTATTTACTACTTATTTGAACGAAATAAACCAATTATTTTTAAATAATTAAATATAAACAGAAATATATATATAAAAAGTTCAGTTTTGTTTTCTCAAGCAAAATAAGTACCTAAATTGAAGTCATAAAAGTATACTATTCCCAGAGTCCCGGAAATTTCGCGGATTCCTCTGGCCTCAGGATAGAATTCAAAGTTATAGGTGTGCTCGACCCATGTTTACTTTCCCATTGGTTGATTTCTTAGCGAGAACATTTTTATCCTTGTTATTTAGCACTACCTGATTCGCTTACTTCTCTCCTTGCTGGCCATCGTTGGCTCACGGTCGTAGAGGGGCTTAGTCCAGATAACTGCGGTCCGATCATGGACACAGTGAGACAGTGTGGAGGTTCGCATTCTAGCTTGCGACTAAATGAATCCGCGAAATTTCCGTGGCTCTAACTACTCCTATGGGTTGTTTTAATGACCAGTGTTTGGGGCAGCGGGAGGTTACAAGCCTGACACACCCGGGGGGGGGGGAGGGAGGGTAAGGGGGAAGGATCCCCGCACTCACCGCGGTCCGTGGCGACGACGGGGAACTCGTAGACGGCGCGCGCCTCGAAGTCGAGGACTCCGGCGACGCACACCTCCCCCGTGGTGGGGCGCACCTCCAGCTCGCGCGCGCGTCCCAGGCCGTCGCCCAGCGTGTAGTTGACGAGCGCGTTCACGCCGCAGTCCGGGTCCGTCGCCGACACCTGCAACAGCCGCGACATCGCGCCGTCACAACCCGCGCCACGCCGCTAGTTCCACACCTTCGGCCTCTGGGCGCGTCACTGACTCATCACCAGGGCCGCAACTAGAGTCTCTGGCAACCGGGGCATGAATGGATTCATGCGCCCCCCCCCCCCCCTTTTTTTTGCACATACCACACCAATAAAGCGGTTGTCCGGAGGCCCTCCCACGGAAAAATGGTGCTATTTAAGCATTTTCCATACCTACATGTAACAGTTTCTGTGGTACTGTAACTTCCATACAAAAAATTTTTACCAGTTACCAGTTGTAGTAGGAATTACAATGCAAGCGATTTCGGCGCCCCCACAGCTTTGCGCCCGGGGCGTATGCCCCGCTTGCACCCCCCTAGTTACGGCCCTGCTCATCACTAGAGACCCGTGAAATTCGCGGGTTCATTTCGTGCTATGCTAAAATTCAAATAATTATACCTTAGTGTTCCTTCTGTCATTGGTTCACTGTTAATCTGGAGGACTGAGGGCCAATTAGAGACCCTCGCTCGTAGAAGTGTCGAATCACAGGCCACCCAGTCGAGACGACTCACAAGTCAGCAGCCAATGAACAGTTGGCATTTGCCCGAGTGTGTAGAGGAGATTGGAGTCTATCCTGGAGGTCATTGAACCCGCGAATTTCACGGGTCTCTACTTATCACACCGACGTACCTCGTGCTTCGCCGAACAAGTATGCAGGCACACAGAGAAAAGGGTTTGTTTGAATCAAACAAATATTTGTTTATGTATGGCGAAACAAATATTTACTTGGCGGAACAAAATATTTTGTTAGCTTAACCAAACTCGGTAAGAAACAAAAATTGATTTGTTACACATAACCAAATATGCATTTGAGTTGACGAAACCATTTTGTTGGGTTGACAGAATCTTTCCTACTACAAAATATTTATTTGAATTAACAAAATATATTTATTTCACCATATAGGTATACAAACAAATATTTTGTGGAGGCAAACAAACCTTTCTCTCAGTGCAAGGACCATCTCACCCTGCTCATCAAGCAAAAACTCAATTTTTTTAATTGGTTAGGAATAAATTCAGAAACTTAAAATGTACTAAAAAATGTTTTTTAATAAACATTTTTAAAACGAACAAACACTATAAAATATTTTTTCCGAGCCCTGTAAAACTTTGTTAACTCCATAATATAGGGACCTTAAATTTTTTTGAAGACAAAATAATGTCGTGTTTATGAATTTTTGCCGATACTAACAAGTGCTTGAAATGAGACTACAAAAATTCAATTGGTTATCAGCAGAAAATACTTTGGTGGGGTACATATTGAGAAAATTTTCTGTAATGTTTATAAAACATTTTTTTCCATGTAAGTAGGTTAATTTTTTTAAAAACTAATCGAGTAAGTATTTATTATTTTAAAACTTAGTAAAACGTTTTTATCCTTGTACGTATTCTAAAGTAATGTCATGTTTATATGAGAGTCAATGCTACCGAGCATAAATGTTACAGTGACTTGCGCCCGTATAATTTCGTTCAATCGCCGTTTAACGCGTGCTTCACGGAATTGGCACAGCCTGTAAGGTTGCCGCATAATACGTGACGATTTCAGCATCGTCACAATCGGATCAGGATGCTGTATGGTCCCTGATTGCAAACCCTGTACATTTCTCGGTGCCCCATTCCACTCTACACTCGGGCCGTCAAAGCGGAACGTAGAATGGAACGACCTGGTTCCGGGAAGAAGAAAAAAAAAACACAAACAAAAAAAAAAAATTCCACCCAAGGTGGTAATTTACACGCAGCAGGCCCGTAATTACAAAGCATTTTCAAGCAGTTTTTTTCGGCAGATTTATGGAAACATCACGTTTCTGCTTGACTACGCTCGGTTTTACGAGGAGCCCGCCATTTGCATTTATATTCCAGGTTAATGGATTTTCGACCTGGCGCCTGCTAGCGTCCAGACGGCGAGTCGGTCACCGAGTCAGAGGTTTGTTCCGACAAGGGAATGTGTGAACTGCACCAATAACTATAGACCGGAAAAATTCGCGGATTCATTTCACGATATGCTATAATCCAAACAACTGTACCTTTGTATTGCTTCTCTGATTGGCTCACAGTTTATCTGAAGGACTTTGAGCCAATGAAAAACCTTCAACCAAAAAAGTTTCGAATCGCAAGCGTCCCAGTTGACCGGTGTCACGAGTCAATAGCCAATGAGCAGGAGGCATTTGCATGAGTGTGTAGACGATTGTGGAGTCTATCCTACAGGTCATCCAAAGCGCGAATGTTTCCGGTCCCTACCAATAACCCACGCTAGTGCTTCTGAACTGCACAAAAAAAAAAAAACAATGCTAAACCAACAGACGTCATGTGGCAGTTGCAATATTTGGTTTTCAAGTACTCAAGAGGTTTATAAAAGATAAGTATTTTCTCAATAAACTGTTAATTTCAATCTATAAATTGTAAAATAAAAATCTCACAGCAGAAAACCCATTTCTTATACTGGGAAAAATAACACATTGTATTGGGGGTTAAGGTAGGATATGTAACATGTGCTAATGGAAGATGGAATAAATATTCAACTGGTTCAACAGCTGCATCTCGGCACACTTCCCGTGAGTGGTTTTTTGTTGGAGGGGGGGGGGGGTTCTTTACGTTCTCGTTGGATGCAAAAATTATGTATGCTAGTAGTACAACAGGTTGCGCAGCACAGAAAAAATTCTACACAGCCAGAGACGTGATTATTTAGCAAATTATTTCCACTTCAGGCTAGACTCGACTTGCTTGTACATAACCAGTAAGAGACTCGCGGGTTCGCTAGCGCAGGCTCTAAGTACTGCTGATATTTTACCATGGGAAGAAAAGTATGTTTTTAATTCCAAACATTCTAACTGAATGAACGACACAATAAATTTCCAGGCGTATAAAAATTATATTCACAAAAAAAACTTTTAATAAATATGTTCCTATATTTTCTAATGTTGCTATGTGGAAGGTTTTTTTTTTTTTTTAATTTTTAGTATAGATTGAGTATCTGATAATATTATCTACTTCAGTATGTTCGAGGAATTTGGCTACAACATTGCTTAAAATAATTAAATTATTTCATATTATTTCAATTACATACATTATTTTAAGATTTTGGAAACAATCGAAAATTTATTTCAAATTTAGATTACATGTATTATGACGCAACACCTTTTTATAAAGTGAATGTACTAGAAATGGAAGCTCGTACCTAATACTGGTTAAAATTGGTCGTGAAAAAATTATGGTTTTATTGTTTATAAAAACCTGCTCCCATTATCGTAGAAAGATAAAATATATAAATTACAGTTTTTAAGTCTAATCATAAGATTTTCAGCTCAAAAAGCTTCATTAAAATCGGCTCAGCAGTTTTTTCGTGATGCTCAAACAAACAAACAAACAGACAAACAGAGAAACAGACACACTTCTGTTAAAGTTTTATAATAATATAGATAAAGCCTTTTCAAAATCTTGATGATTAAGACTCTGGTCTGTAATTGACAATGCTTAGAGTTACGATTACTTCCTGGATTCACTGAGTAGCAAAGAAGGGTTGAAGCACATATATACATCTGCTTCACGTCTATTGGTCCATAATTCTCTTGACACGACCACGAAGACACTGAGAAATTTATAAATAGAGACCCTGGTGGAATTTACGCGATGGCATCAGGCTAGAGTTTGCTCTACTGACGTTTGCTTTTCCATTTGCTGATTTAAAAGTGTGGACCGTTTTGCTCTCGTTAAAAGGCTCTACCTGTTACGCTTACTTCTCGTTGGTTCGCGGCCGCAGTGGGGCGTATCCAAAATAAAAATAAAACTGCGGTAAAATCATAAACAGTGTGCAAGAGTTAGTATTATAGTTTGTGACCAAATGAATCCTCGAAATTTCCGTCCCTCTAATTTTTAATCAAGGAGAACCATCACTAGTTCCATGCAATTTTTTTGCGACCACATTTCGAGACTTGCTGTGAGTTAAAACACTGTGGAATCGTCTGTGCTTCGTGATTGGCTGAATCACAGCCACTCAGTGAGGAAGCAGACGCACCCTGAGTGGCCAGGCTGAAAAGGGCGATGGCTAGTGGCATGCATTTTTCGCGAAAGAAATCTGAACGCTTCGCGAGAGAGGTCGTTGCCTTATTTGACTGAGCCACTCAGGATGCGATTGCTTCCGCACTTAATTACTGTGATTGGTGTTATAATAATGGATATGTACCTGGAAAAAAAAACTCAACCAATCACGAAACTCAGACGATGCTACATTGTTTTAACTTTCAGTTATTCTCGGAATCTTTTTCTTGGATTATGCATGCCCCCACCGATGGTTTATCTTGCAGGCGGCCGCCAATCACAAAAGAAGAAACTGCTGTTGCGGACATACCTTGTTGCAGTTAAACGTGGGTTTATACTTTCTAGCGAAAAATGTCTGCGCCTAACAATCGCGTGTATGTCACCTTGTTATCAACCAATGAGCGTTTTGAAAAGTTTTGATTATACATAGGTAGAGATATCAAAAAAATCGTGGATATATTTCACGTTACTCTAGAATCCAAACACATGGACCTAAATACTGCGTCTGTGATTCGCTAACAGTTTATCTAAATGACTTAGAGCCAATGAAAAAATTTTCAACCAAAGGAATAGCTAATTGGAAGCATCCCAGCTGACAGATCTCACTAGTCAGTAGCCAATGATCAAGTGGGATTTGCCCGAGTATTGGGGATCGTGGACTCTAACCTAAAGGTAATTGAAACAGGGATTTTTTTTTTCCAGTCCCTATGCAAAGGCAAGTTGAGCGTAGCCTGGAATAAAATGTAGCCGCGAAATAAAGGTGGCTCCAATATTTAGGGACCGGAAAAATTCGCGGTTTCGATGGCCTTCAGGATAGACTGCACATTCCCCTATACACTTGGCAAAATAACGCAAGTTCATTGGCTGGCTGACTTGTTAGCCGTCTCAGCTGGTTTGTCTGTGATTCGATCCTTCTTTGGTTGAGAGTTTATGATTGGTTGAGATTCGTCCAGATGAACAGTACCCCAATAGCAAAATCATCTCAATGGTATAATGATTTGAATTTTAACCTATCGCCGAATGAATATGCGAATTTTTCCGGTCTTCTAGCTTGCTCTGTATTGCAAAAGGCTGTTTCCCCCATCTCCGGACACCCCTGCCGGAGTTGGCCGGGGATTTGGACGGCCCTGGGACGGGCGGGGCCCGTCTTGTAGCGAAATCACGAAGAGCACCGGGCGCAGTGTACACATCTTGCCCCAATCCCTCCTCGCCCCTCCACTGTACAAAGTCCACAGCCATCGAAACATCTCAAAATGAAATCGTTTGGGTAGAGGGGTGGGGGGGGGGAGTAGGAGGGCGATGACTCGTGTCACCTCTCCCGCCGCGAAGCCAGATGACCCGTCAAACACCCCCGTCACCCACGACCGCCGAAGGTCTCGGTCACAGAACAACTCAACGCACAGAAGCGAAACTCTTGCTGCACGGGTAGTTGATTTCGCATTCATTGGAGTGAAGACAACGACATAACTAGAGACCGGAAAAATTCGCATATTAATTCGGCGATAAGGTTAAAATTCAAATACTTATACCTTTGAAATGATTTTGCTATTGGGGTACTGTTCATCTGGACGAATCTCAACCAATCATAAACTCTCAACCAAAGAAGGATCGAATCATAGACAAACCAGCTGAGACGACTTACAAGTCAGCAGCCAATGAACTTGCGTTATTTTTCCAAGTGTACAGGGGAATGTGCAGTCTATCCTGAAGGCCATCGAAACCGCGAATTTTTCCGGTCCCTAGACGTAACTAGGGGCAGGCATTTTTCGCGAATAAATCTGAACGCCTATTAGACTGCAACAAGGTATATATACCGGTAACAGTGGTTAATTCCTTGTGATTGGCGGCCGTCTGCGAGAGAAGTCGTTGCCTTTCTTGCCTGAGCCACTCAGGACGCGTTAACTTTCGCAATGAATTACTCTGATTGGTGTTGTATCAAATCGACATGTACCTGAAAGAAATTCACCGAATCACGAATAACAGACGGTGCTACAGTGTTTTTAACGTATAACTAGTCTCGGAATCTTTTCGCGAAATATGCAGTGGCTTATTTCCAGGTAGCCATACCGTCATTTTATTCGGAAGTGATTTTGGGACACTACGAAAAAACCAAAAATCAGTTCCTTAAACAAACATGGCTACGACCGCAGCCAAGTAATCGGCTTCTATTGGTCGCACGGAGCAACGTAAACGGAAGAGCTCAGCATTGTCCGTCTCCATACGCGTCCCTACTGTAGAAACTCTGTTCCGTTAGATCCGTCTCCGTTTACGTGATCCGTGTCCGTTTCCGGAAGCCTGGGGTTTGGTGAGTCAGGACGAATGTCGTATAAATAGAGACCGGAAAAATTCGCGGATTCATTTCACGTTATGCTAAAATTCAAATAATTATACCTTAGTGCTGCTTCTGCCATTGGTCCACTGTTAATCTGGAGGACTGGGGGCCAATTAGAGACCCTTACTCATTGAAGTGTCGAATCACAGGCCACCCAGTCGAGACGACTCACAAGTCAGCAGCCAATGAACAGTTTGCATTTGCCCGAGTGTGTAGAGAATATTGAAGTCTATCCTGGAGGTCATTGAACCCGCGAATTTTTCCTGTCTCTACGTATAGAGCAGGCACAATTACTGTCATATAACTTTCTTTGAAGGAGTTGGGATTCCGCCAAAAGAATAGTCGATCATAAGCAGGGACCGGGAAAATTCGCGGGTTCTATGACCTCCAGGATGAACTCCATAGTTCTACGAACACTCGGTCAAATGTCACCCTCTCATTGGCTGCTGTCTTGTGAAGGTGTCCCAATGCAGCGGCCTGTGATTCGGTACAGCTTCGGTTGAGTGTTTCTCACTGGCCCAGAATCATCCGGGTGAGTTGTGAGCCAATAGCAGAGGCAGCACTGAGGTATAACTATATGAATTTTAAGCTGTCGTGAAATTAATTCGCGAATTTTTCCGGTCTCTAATCATAAGGTGGTTCCCTGACCGGGGAAAAAAAAAATTGGGAACCGCTGGATCAGGAAACGGGCCTAAGCAATGGACCGACTAGGATCCAAGGCACACCGGGGTACAGCCGGGAGACTGCCGAGATGGGTAACGGGAGGAAGCAGGGGGGAAGGAGGGGGTGATAGACCGGCAGGATTACCCGGCCGGTGAAAGAGTAAAACCCTCGGAGAAGCTGCGTGATTAATAGCGCATTACAAGTGTCTGTGCTGGTTGCAGGTGGGGGGGAGGGGGGGGAGGGTGGACGGTGGCCCCGCAGGGAGAGGCAACAAGGGCGTAAGTAGCTCGCCCGTCCTCAAGAGGTGGAGGGGAAGGAGGGGGGGGGGGGAGAGTGTGCTTGATGGATGCGTGGATGGATGAGAGTGCCGGAGCCCGGACAGACGCCTGGGGTGTCAAGAGACGCCGCCCTTCCGAGACTCACGAGCCATCGTCGATGTTTTCTCCGCACACAGGTTTCATGTGCCCGGCACAGGCTTCCAACGTTTCGTTAACACACGCTTGTCAAATTCGTCCGTTGTGTTTATTTGTTTATTGACGTGACAACGTCTAATAAATCGATGAACGCCGGCTGCATGTACGAAAAAATTGTGTCCCGTTACGCACATTGTCCCGTTACGCTCATTGTACGCTTGCGCCACATCCATCTCTCTTCCACTCGATTGGAACAACCATCGATTTGACTTTTTCGAGGCACATTAAACTTGAAACACTCCCATTAGTTTCCTACTTTTCCTATCATCGTCCTATCCTTAACAGAATAACACAGATTGGAAGAAGTTAAAAAGCAAACACGTATAAAAGTTATAGTTAAAATAATCTCTTCGTTAAAGTAATAAAATATTTGAATTAATGAGTGCAAATAAAAGTAAATTTATCAATTAAATTGTATATTTCATTTCACTCCTTCTTTGCATCCTTACAAAATAGTGATAATTCAATAAAAATGATTCAATTTTATTCATAAAAGTATGCAATCATTTCATCAATGTTTTGTTATGACGTTGTCACGTTAAACTATCGTCCGTAAACCGACTTTACAGACAACCAACTTTTTTTTTTTTTTTAACATGAAACGTCTTTAAAATCACACCGAAACATTACGGGTGCCCGATCAGAAATTTGTTCCGTAACGGAAAAGGTCTATATCGTCTCGCCTTAAAAATTCCCTTAACTATTAGTCTTGGAGATATAAGTGCTCGCTGATACGAACTTGAGTTTTTACGTCACGGACAGGTGGGTTGGTCTCGCTCCTTTCTACTCAGTGCAGCTCGCGACTCAGACGTCATAGCGCGGTGGTTCGTGTATCAATTAAAAAAAAAAAACAAAAAAAAACGTATTTTGGAAAATTTTTAAACGAAAAATTGTAATGTAAGCCTATACAAACGTATTAAAATACAAAATGTCAGTAGTTTCAGCCCGTGGAAGAGCCAGCCACGCACAGGAACCCCGGAGTCCGGCGCCGAGCCAGCAAAGACTGTCTCTGGAGCGTCGCAGAGCCGACGCGGCGCGCTCAGTGTACGACGCCGACTCCGCGAATTGTCGTCGAATATATAATCGAAATTAAAAAAATATATATATATGTACCATCCAGTGTCAGCTTTATATTAAAACGTTTTAGTACGCAGTCCACGTTTCCTTTCCATTTCAGACCGTCCCACTAAGAGCGAGCCGCTGACACAGACGTCTCACGTTAAAACCAATGGCCGTGCGTCCCGACACAACCCCGCCCAATTATTTCTTCTTTATTGGTGGCAAAGTTAAGGTGATACGTAGAGACCTGAAAAATTCGCGGGTTCATTAAGTGCTATGCTAAAATTAAAATAATTATACATAGGTGCTGCTTCTGCCATTGGTCCACTGTTAATCTGGAGGACTGATGGCCAATTAGAGACCCTCACTCATAGAAGTGTCGAATCACAGGCCACCCAGTCGTGACGACTCACAAGTCAGCAGCCAATGAAGAGTTGGCCTTTGCCCGAGTGTGTAAAAGATATTGGAGTCCATCCTAAAGGTCATTGAACACGCGAATTTTTCCGGTCTCTAGTGATACGTCTTCTACATAATGTTAGAAAGAAAAATTTAGCTCTAACTAAATGTTCAAAAATGCGAGGTAACCATTACAAAATTTAATCAAACAGCTAGTTTACAAGTAACTAAAATGTAATCAAAAGCCAAAACTTTCCTCGTTATCAAAACAAGATAATACTAAGTAGTAGGTAATACATTAAAACCAGTCTCTCACACATTCACACACAGATTCAAGCAATAGGTAAGCCGCGATGTGATAATAGCAGGTCGTTGTTCCAAAGCTGTTTTTATGCAGGTGTTTGAAATTAACAATTTTTTTTATTGCCTTGTTGCCTGCTCGAGTTCGTTGCATAGCTTGCTACTCGTGGCTGCAAAAGATCCTGACAAACATTTAAACAATAACAAGTGCGTATCGCTACATTTCGTAGCCAAATAAACCTTTTTTTTATAGAGTGTACATTTAAACGTATTTTTTAAAGAACTGTGAGGTATTACTAGTGATGATGATTAATCGCGAGCAAATCTGATTATCTAAAATACATCGATGACCTTTGGCCGTGTTTGCAAGGTTTATTTTCTTACACGCTCTTATCGGAAAAATAAGCTCGTTCCACACTTAACTCAACCGACGATGAAATATACACTCCATTATTGATAATGCATGATTATCTCTAAAATAACGAAGCCTTATAAAAAGTATTTTTTTTCAACAATAAGTGTAAGAAGACATAACAAGGGATTGCAGAATAGCTTGACACAATTTACTTCTGGGTTGTAGCTGCGTCCAAGGCGAATATATCCCCGACGTTATGGACAACGTTGGAAGTCACCATCATCAGGGCAGAGTTACCTACTGCGGTTGTAACATGTTCTCCTGCCTTTTAATACTCTCACCTGAGAGGATGAAGTGTTTCCCGATTGGCTGCAGCTGTGGGCCAATCACAGCCTTCCTTTCGTCTGGTTGGCCTGTTGGTTCGGCCAATCGGAGCTGGGCTTCTGTGGATTGGCTGGCAAAAAAGTGGCCTATTCTATTCTTACTGGCTTGGGCTGACAGCCAATCGGAAGAGAAGATGTCACTGATTTGCCAGCACCCCGCAGCCAATCAACAAGTGATGTTTGCCCGAGTATGCAGGGGATCTTGGCGTCTATGCTGGAGGGCATCGAACCTGCGAATTTTTTCCTTCAGTTCTAGTTATTCGACACACGGATACACTTGCGAACCGGAGCTGACGTGAAATGGGCTAACAGCCAATGACCGACTTGATTGTCTACATGTTCGTGTGGTCTTGACCTTGCGTCAGAAATGAACGCGAAATTTGCAGGGCTCTAGCTGTTTAATTACGTAATCTGGACAGTGTGTCGACTGCGTAAGTCCATGGCACGAGTTTTTAACAGTTCTGTTAGCAAACAGGTTGTTCAATGTCGGGACCCGGAATTGTGCTTATGAAGTTAGGGAACACACTCTTAAACCACGGGCCCGTTTGTAGTTTTACTTCCCCATCCGGGGTTAAATACTGACGGACCCAGTTAACACACAGTAATTGATAGTCGACGATAGTATTTTACGCCTACTCTGAACAGGAATATTCGCCCACCTAACTCCAGACTGTACGAGTTGGGCCCTCTGGATGTCCGTTGTAGGCTCTTTGGGTGTTTAATCTATGCAACGATGATGGCAGTTCATTTTGCCGTCTCTCTCTCTCTATTTCTCTCTCCCCCTTCAACGCCCCGACAGATACCCACATCGCCATCAGCTTCCTCCAAGATCGAAGACGGCGTCCTTTCAAAGGCCGTGGCCCAACATCGCCGTCCGAACGCATAGAGTAACAATACGGTGCAGCTAAGGCTGTAAACACAGAGAAGGATAAGTCATCGTTGCGAGCGGCAATGAAAAAGGACTCTAGGCGGACAACCAAGGCGCATGTTCGCGAAAGACTTAAGTGCATAGATGGCCAATCTATTTCTTTTCGACGGCCACATATTATTTTTTTTAACCAATCTTAGGGGAGTACACATTAATAAATATTAAATTTCTTGCAACAATTTTAATGTATTATCATATGGGATAATAAAAAAATACATTATGCAGCATTCGACGAAGGAAAAAAAAAATTTAAAATTAAGAATACAACCCTTAGAGAATATAAAGTATAAATATATAGCCTAATTAGTATCTAACATTATCTAAATCTGTGAGAATATATTATGGCTTCCGAAAAGTGTCTGCTGAAAACGTATTCTTCGTGTAAATGCAAAGAAATGCGGCTGATACTCAGTAGACCTTATATTTATTGGTTAGAAAATTCTTCAAGCTAACGAAACGATTCTGTGGGTCAGATTCGTTCCACAGGAGGTCAGTTGTACATTACTGTCTTAGAGTGACGCTCAACGCAAATGACAGTGGTGAGGATCATAGATATGACATAAGAACATGGGTCATTTCATATCCTCAGCAGAAAAAGAAACATCTGAAAAAAAAATTAATCGCAAAAATTAATTTTCGTGGTTTCTTGCAGTTTCAGCTTGTATATCGAAAGTCATTTTTCACAAAAAAAAAATCGCTGTTTTGCGAACCAAAAAACTCTCCCGAAGGATGACTGAATAACTTTTCATTGAAATGTGAGATATCGCTCACATGTGTTTCCCATGTTGAGTTATACTTTTAAATGGAGTTTCAGCTTGTTTCTCAAACCATGTATTTTTTCCAAAAATCTTTCTTATTTACAATATCAAAATAGATACATAATTTAAGCTAGATTCATGTACCAAGGTAATAGTACAATATTTCTGTACTCTTTATCTGAACGCGTGTGCAATGTATAATATTTGTGTTCTATTACAAACAGTTTATAACACTTGTTAAATTTAGCGTTACCATTATCTATTATAACAGTAGGTACGGGTGGGGAAAAATTTATTTAAAAAGTTGGTATTGAACTGTGGAGTATACCCGTATGTTTAGTATATTTTGTTTTATGTGGTAACACATAATGGCTCAATTATTATTATTTATGTTTGTATAAAACAGGTTAATATAATTTCCGTGGGTGTTTGTGTCGAAGGGTAATTCGTTGGAAAATTTTCAAGTTGTGCAGAAAATCTTCTGATAAATTACAAGAAAAATTTACTGGATGGTACTTACCCGGAAAACTAACATATCTAGTCAGGATAGTGGAAAGGGGGGAAAATAAGAGGAGGGTGTAGTGAGGGGAGGTTTTTGAGTGAACGAGTACACCGCGGTTGAGTTGCTGCTCGCAGATATTCCACCCTCCATATCCCCCGCTCCCTTCTTTTCCCCTTCCATGTACGTCATTCCTCCTCCACCTTTTCTTTTTTCTCTTTTCGTGACCGCCCCCGCCTCTCGTGTTGCCGCACACCCAGCTACGACGACACGGCGATAAATTAGCTGAGCCCGGTTCGGGGCTTGGGGGCGAGTGCCACCCCCCCCCCCTGCCCCTCTAGCGCAACTACAAAACCTTTCATCCCAATCACCCGTTACCGCTCGTCCGAAAAAGGTACAGTTCTGGCCATAGCGAGCACTGCGCAACAACACTTGGTAAAGCTAGTCAGCAAGTCTGTCCATTCACGAGATAGCCTCATGGCATCTTTTTTTTTTATGTGTCAAAGGTCACGGTCTTTAAAGACTTCTTACAATTTTTTTAAGGTTCTTTTTGCAAAACACTTTACAGCTAAAAATAATAACAGTCAAAGCGTTAAGGGGCCCCTTCTGGTAAAGGGCGTATCTGTGTTAGTAAGGTGGGATGATAAGTGCCACGCTCGGCTAGTATTTCCAGCGCGGTATAACCTCTAAGCGCGATGCTATGAACTGACGCACAGTCTTCTCGTCGTGCGTAGGACGACTACATATGATATTACAGCGGTGACAGTAACATTAAGATAAAAGTTGCAATGCAAGGCCCTTAAGTGCTTTCTAGAACCTGTACCGGTTGCTTCGATGCCTTAACTATAATTCTGAAAACACGCCTTTTAGCCATTTTAACTCTTCTGAAAACACAGTTTAAAAAGTTAATCCGAAAACCAAACTACTTGTCGGCCCTCGGCGAATTTTTGAATGCTTTTCGTAAACAGACCTCACTCGAATATCTTGAGCAGTTTTCAGATCGCGTGGTTTTTCCTGAATTTCCGCACACCGCATGTGTGCCCAAGTAGGCGGGACCCTTAAAAAAGTATCTTTAAAGATTTTCTCGTACATATTGTATAAAATATAAAAAAAGAGAGAAAAATATTTATATTTCATTGTAGTTACAGATGTTAAAAAACTAATTGTAGCTAAATTTGATGACGTTCAGAAGAACAGCAACAATATGATTTTTTTTTTGCGTTGATGTGGCCAATATTAAGATATGGAAAAAAATTAAATGAAATATGAGGTGGATTTAGGGTCAGTTCGGGTTTACAACAAATAGCTTTGTTGGTCCTAGTGCAACTGGGGACACCCCTTGTGGGTACACCTATACCTAAGGACCGAACAAATTCGCGGGTTCAATGACCTGTAGGATGAACTCCATAGTTATACGTACACTTGGTCAAATGCCACCCCCTCATTGGCTGCTGTCTTGTGAAACGTCCCAACGTAGCAGCCTGTGATTCGAAACAGCTTTGGTTAAGTGTTTCTCATTGGCCCACAGTCATCCAGGTGAGTTGTGAGCCAATAGCAGAGGCAGCACTGAGGTATAAATATTTGTATTTTAGCCTATCGCGAAATGAATTCGCGAATTTTTCTGGTCTCTACCTATACCCCACCCTCCTCTTTTTTTTTCATGAACCGTCGATGGCCCAGCAGTGTAATAAAAATGCAATTTTTTTCCAAACCTAACTAAAAATTAAGTGTATTTGTTTGAGAGGGGCCTGTGTTCGGGAAGACTCTAGGTGCGTCCCAGGCCGAAGCCTGGTAGCATGCATCGTGTGCTTTGTTCCGGGAATTGGCCAGCCATGGCAGCAATTGATGCCATGAGTAACTCCCGACATCTTAGATACAGACTATAACTAGTTAAGTTTGGCCCAGGTAAAACCCTGCATAGAAACGGTGTAAAACCCTGGGCTCATTAATGCGGGGTTAAATATTGCAAGCATTAAAGCAGGCAGGTTCAGGACATTACAAGAAGGAAGATCCAGGAATAAGAGTTTTTTCAATCGTGCTGTGGGTCGGGAGCTCGGGTCTTTTGGCCCACACTGGTGCTTGTTGGCATCTGGATTTGTGTGCAGTGGCGCGTGCGACCCTGGAGGCGGCCGACGGTACTCGTCGCTTTCCAGTCAGCCAGAGTCAGCGCGCCAGGAAAAGAAGAACGTGTCGAGAGAGAAAACAGCGGGGCTCCAAAAACAGTTTTGCCGCCATTACCGTATACATGTCTCTGCCTGTTTCCCCCCCGCCCCGCCGGCTGACTGACGTCTTGCCCAAGCACCTCGGTGTTCTCTCCCGCGCGCCGTTGCCACACCCGGTGAACTGTTATCGCCGGCTTTTGTTTTTCCAGGGTCGTCGACCTTCGGCTTCGCATCGAAACGTGGCCAATGTTCTCGGATTTTATTTTTACTTTTTTTTTTCGTTCCTTCTTTTCTCGCCCTCCTTCACCCCCCCCCCCCCCCCCCCCCCCCCACCAACCCTCCCCGCCCCTTGGACGGCACGACGGGGGCGCTTGGGTCCGCGCGAGGTCGCGTCTGACTGACGCGTCGGCTCCGATGCTGCAGACGCGGACGTGGCATTTGATTGGTGCACGCCACCTGTGACGTCAGGCGCTGATGGCACAGCCGCGCGGAACGGGTCCGTCTTGCCCGGAGCTGGCGAACTTTGGAACTTTCGAGGACGGACAGGTCTGTAAGCACCATCAGTAGAGACCCGGAAATTTCTCGGATTCATTTAGTCGCAAGCTAGAATGCAAACCTTCACACTCTCGCACTGTGTTTATGATTGGCACGCAGTTGTTTGGACACGCCCGTCTACGACCGTGAGCCAATGATGCCCAGCTAGCAGAGAAGTAAGCGAATCAGGTAGTGCCAAAAAACAAGGATAAAAATGTTCTCGCTAAGAAATAAACCAATCGGAAAGTAAACCTGGGTCGAGCACACCTATAACTTTGAATTCTATCCTGAGGCCAGAAGAATCCGCGAAATTTCCGGGTCTCTAACCATCAGCTTCTGATGTCATGAATAGAGACCGGTAAAATTCGCGAATTCATTTCGCGATAGGCTAAAATACAAATAGTTATACCTCAGTGCTGCCTCTGCTATTGGCTCACAACTCACCTGGATGACTCTGGGCCAATGAGAAACACCTGACCAAAGCTTTATCGAATCACAGGCTACTACGATGGGACGTCTCACAAGACAGCAGCCAATGAGTGGGTGACATTTGACCGAGTGTACGTAGAACTATGGAGTTCATTCTAGAGGTCATTGAACCCGCGAATTTTTCCGGTCCCTAGTCAT
The DNA here is from genome assembly GCF_032445375.1 of Bacillus rossius redtenbacheri. NCBI lineage: Eukaryota > Metazoa > Arthropoda > Insecta > Phasmatodea > Bacillidae > Bacillus > Bacillus rossius. The sequence goes on along the minus strand of NW_026962011.1, from coordinate 44,299,837 downwards.
GAATAAAATATTCGTCATTAAGAACCATGATGCGTACAAGACAACTGTGAATACCGCGCGTAAATAATTATTTCCAAACAAACGTTCTAATTGTAGGTTTTTGTAATTTCATCTTGGGCACCATTTATTGAAGCGAAACTTCCTTGGACGCGATGATAGTAACATTTCAAGGCCGCGTTTTAATGCAACGTTTTCGTGAAACAATGTTGCGAAACGTTTATGACGCGAAAAGCACAGATAATAGGTACTTGGCCAAAGCGATATAAAAAGAGCACTATGTTATAAACGTTCCTGGACTCGTTTTCATGCTCCTCTTTGTGCGATGATTCGTCCCCACCCAAAAAAATAAAATTAAAATAGAAGCGATAGAGATATATGAACGAAAAAATAAGACAGCGTGTGTGCACATGAAATCGTTTCAGAAAATAGGTGTCAGTCACTTAAAAGTAGAGGTTTGAATTGCCAAAGAAGTTTCATTTCTATCACGTGTGCTGAGTAACACGCGCTCCCCCTTTTTTTACTTGTTTTGCAATATGTCGCTTTGAAACGGAAAAAGAAGTACCCGAAAAAGAAATTGTAAATGTGTGTAGGCATGAAAATAGCAGGTTTGGTCAGAATAAATATTAAAATCTTAGTCAAACTAAAAAAGAATTATTGAAGTTCCAATAAAATATATATTTTTTTACATTAATCCCTCTTTTGTGTGAAGCTCTCGAGCAAAGCCAAGATAGGCCTAAGTATCCATAGCAATATACCGTGCAGCCCTCTATGAATGACCACGCGAACCAAATGCATAATACAAGTGAACGTGGTACGTTGCTACAGAAAATCTACCAGACAGCAAGGTCGGACAACACGGTTAATTCCCAAACAAAGGTACCGTCATCCAGAATTCAGGCCTCTACCGGTTTAACCCCAGGCAAATACCCGATACATCTGTAGTCTACCTCGCGCTTGGACTGCAGAAAAGCATAAATGGCGAACACTGTTGCCAGATTGATATTGCGCCGCTTGTTAAAACTGTACTATATCTTATTTTGTGTATAATTGTTTATGACAAGTTTTGATTTTTTTTTAAATCTCTATTTTTGTTGATTTTTACAGTTGACATTCTGAAAGGAAAAAAATGCTAAACACCAAATATCATTTCAAAAAAGAAACGATTTGTAAGAGGGTGGTCACTGTTAATAGCAAGACATTCCATAAATTATGTGATATACTCAAAACAGCATTTTTTTTAAATATTTAACTATATAAAACAACTCATGAAGAAAAGGGTTTGAAACAATTATGACAGATTTCACGAATGTCTAATTAGAAATAGAATTGATGAAATACAACATTGCTACCAATATATTTCAACATTGTAAAAAATATTTCCCAAACATAATATTTTTCAATTATACTCAACTAGTTAAAGTACCCTGCGTTGCCCGGGCTAAACACATCATAATGTAAGGAACATCACTACCGAGTTTCAAGTCTGTGGGACATACATACCTCAAAAACGGGGAAATTTTGATTTTAAAGTCCCATTGATTGCACAATCTCGGTGCATCAAGGCATCAGACTAAGCGGATGGGTTTCGCCAAGGAGAAATATAGAAAGTACCCAGACCTTACTATATGGCCGTGTGGTGGACAGAGAAATGAGAACAAACTCGTTGTGTGTGTGTGTATATATGACCTAACGCCTATCAATTTACCCCTTTTCCACTCCCTTAGGGATGGAATTTCATGATTATATGTAGGCTATGTAACTCTCCGGAACAGAAATTATCTATATGCAAAAAAAAATCATGTTGCTGCGTGAAAGTACAATCACAAAAAACCAATTTGGCATTTATAGTAGATATATTATAGGGATACGTCAGCCCGTTAATACACCATTCAATAAATTCTGAACTGAGAATGTTTGTAAATTTACTTCTTTTTTATTTAAGTCATACTGTTTAACAAATGTGAATTTTTTTTCTTTATATATCAAACTTAATTTTTTATGTCGGCATTTCTCAACAGCAGAGTTTTTTTTTTTTTTTTTTTTGGGTGGTGGCAATATTCCGTCCGTTCAGTTGCGTCTCTCTGCTAGAGCTTCTGGAAGCAGACGTGCGAGCGAGCGAATCTCCTCGCAGGAGGGAGGGGAGCGAGCGAGGGAGGGAGGGAAGATCCTCCCCTCTTCCCAAACTCCACCCAAGAAGCCCGGACAATATGATAAATGTGGTTATTAACCGACGTGTCCCGGCGGGGTGGGGGAGTGAGTAAGGGGGGGGGGGGGCGATGCCGCGGCCGATTGCTGGTAGTCGAGGCGTGCAGGAGAGGAGGAGGGAGAGGGAGAGAGAGAGAGAGACAAAGACGGACGATGCGAGGAGGAGGAGGCTGGATGATGTAGGGAAGGGAACAATCTCGGCGGGCCCAGACGGGTGTCAATCACCGGACCGCGCGCGGGTCCCGCTAGCGCGACCGGCAACACGCACACACGTGCTCGCCGGGCCGGTAAGTGGGTTCATTACAATGCGTCGCGCCGCGGGGGGAAGGAGGGGGGTAGAGCTCCTCCGCTCCCAGCACTTCCCCCACACTTCCCCCCTCCCGAGGCTAACACTGATACAGTCCCGGCGGAGAACAAGAGAGAACAGAAGACGGTAGCGATCCCCCCCCAACCGGAGAAGAGCATTCCGCGCGCGCCTGTATACCGCGCGCGAGCGCTGAAGGTTAGTTTCACACGATCAGATTAAAGCTTCGGGACAACATTCCATCTTTCATCGGGTCCGATCCCCTTCAGTTACACGTGACGTCACTTAATCATCCGCGATCGCGGCCATTTTCACGTGAGAGGGATCGAATGTTCTGACAACTCCAAAGTTTTTTTTTTTTACACTGGCATGCTAAATATTTTCTATAGTTCAATTTTTTCCATTCGAAATTCAAAAATGACTCTTAACGCTACCATGGCAATCAAATGCATTCCGAAACAATTATTATTTTTTGTGCTAAATAAATAGGCAATGCGAATTTAATTTTTTATTATTATTATTTTAAACTGACATAAAAAAATATTTTAATAAAATTTCCCAGTCTAGGTGTTAAATGAACTAAAAAAATTACCTGTGTAAGCAAAACCGCTTAAGATTGTTGTCACAGCTGCGCTCGAAAGATGAGGATTTAAATACACCACTTTGAAAGCGTTACAGCTTAACCGATGACGACTGATGGATTAATCTTCGTGGACCCAACATTAAACAGCTCATTTGCCAATAGAAACCTGTGTCATGGACGGAGATGGTATGTTGTTGAGTTTGCGAAATCTCAACAGCACTTTGTACGTTCGAGTTTAAATGTAGTATTAGTAAGGGTTTTTATATTTTATTACAAGCATTTTTTAGTACGTTCGTCAAATAACTGCTAATTTTACATTGCTATTAAGGCCACGGAAATGTCGCAAATTACTGTAGAGACATGCAAAATTCGCGGATTCATTTCGCATTAGGCTAGCATCAAAACAACTATACCTTCGTACCACTTCTGCTATTGGCCCACATTTTATCCGGGGAACTGTGAGCCAATGGGAAACACTAAACCAAGACAGTGCCGAATTACGGACAGCCTAGTTAAGACGTCTCACGCGTCAGTAGCCAATGGACAGGTGTCATTTCCGCGAGTATTTAAAGGACTGTCAAATTAGTTTGCCATTAGGCTAACATTGAAAGCCTTGTGTTTGCTCTAGCAACTTTTGCTTTTCCATTGGCTGATCTCTAAGTGTCAACCTTTTTGTTCTCTTTAATAGGCACTAGCTGATTCGCTTACTTCTCTCCTAGCTGGGCATCATTGGTTCACGGTCGCAGAGGGGCGTGTCCAGATAACTGCGGTCCAATTACGAACTCTGCAAGAGTATGAAGGTTTGCATTCCAGCTTGCAGCCAAATGAATCAGCGAAATTTCCGTACTTATAATATAATAAAAAAAATTGTTTCTACAGGATTGCCATTTTTTTACATGCTTTATATTAGCTTCACCTGTATGTTTGTCTGTCCGTCTGTAACTCTTTCGACTAAGTTTTCTTTTCTTGCAAAGCACATACTTTTACCAGTTTCAATTGTTCCTTCCTCTGTGCTAGCCTTTCAGCTTGCTTAACCACGCCGAAAAAAAAATGTTTTTTTTTTTTTTTTTTTTTTTCCGGTAAATTCTAAGATTATATCCATACATCTAACTGTAAATGATTGTCTGTCCGTCTGTAACTCTTTCGACTAAGAGTGAGTGTCTCATGATTGTAAAATGTCCCACAAATTTTATTACGCTCGTTAGCCGAGCGGTCTAAGGCGCGCGACTTCTGTGACGTTAGCTTTCGGATTCAGCGATCGTGGGTTCTACTCCAGGCCACGCCGAAAAAAAAAATTTTTTCCGGTAAATTCTAAGATTATATCCATACATCTAACTGTAAATGATTCGGAGAGACTTTACCATTTCTTTGTGACGTTGCAACTCCAAATAGTTATCTCAGATGGTACTAGTTAGTGTCGGTAACTCATTTCCCTATGATAATTATACATAAATATAGTTTAAAAAACTAAAAAAACATGCTTTTAAAGAATATCAAACTAAAAAGTTAAAAATAAATATAGTTTAAAAAACTAAAGAAACATGCTTTTAAAGATTATCAAACTAAAAAGTAAAAAATAATCTTAAAATTTAATTTATGACAATAGTATATAAGCAATACTAGTATAAATGAGAAAAAAGCATGGGGCGCTTAATATACAAAAAATATGGCACAAAGCGCCTCAAGCTTTTTTCTCATTTATACTAGTATTGCTTATATACTATTGTCATAAATTAAATTTTAAAATTATTTTTTACTTTTTAGTTTGATAATCTTTAAAAGCATGTTTCTTTAGTTTTTTAAACTATATTTATTTAAAACAAACAAGCACGGAATTGTGTGTAACAGTTGAATTCTGCAGTTCTCTTGGCGAAAAGCAAGCAATGTTTGCCTCAAGCGCAGAAGACAAGAATTTGGCTTGGCTGTCCCTATATACAAAAAAAAAGTTAATGTATTTTTAAGGGAATTAGGCCTCGCCATTGCGATTTCAAAAATTTCGATACTACTTGCAATAAAAACTTCTGTGCTAAATGTTTTGCTGTTACACGGCATAGGACTAGCTTTAACTACTTGTTGATGGCAACACTTTTTGACTGTTGTGATTACCATGGCAGTTGCAGTCAGTCGCCCGCGTGAAATAATAAGTCATTTCCTCGTTGGCGCCTAAAGACTAGAGTCTGTTGGAAAATATGTGGTTGCAACCTTATATAAAATGCCTAGCAGATATGATTTATGACTTCATATGCTAAAAAAAAAAAAAACTGTGATAAATATTTTTAAATCAGGATTAGCTACAGCAAAAAAAAAAAAAAGAATGAGAAATACGCAATGGAGGGGCGTAAATCTCCTTTTAAAAATATTAACTTCCAAGGTGGTATTCTTTCTGGCGAGTTCCCTTTCGAGCCATCAAACAAACTTGCAGCGTCAGTCAGCCTTTGCAAATGCGTCGTTTGTTCTGCGAAGCACTCGCCAACACGTGGACCTTGAAAAAAAGGGGGAGGGGGGAGTGGGGTTCTGTCATAACTTAGAAACACACAACTTAGAAACACATAACTAAGAAACACACAAGATAGAATCTTCTAAGTTATGACAGTCCTAAGTTGTGTGTTTCTAAGTTGTGATAGTTCTAAGTTATGATTGTCTAAGTTATGCCGTTTCTAAGTTGTGTGGTTCTGCGTTGCGTGTTTCTAAGTTATGTGTTTCTAAGTTATGGCAGTTCTAAGTTGTGTGTTTCTAAGTTGTGATAGTTCTAAGTTATGATATTTCTAACTTATGACAGTTCTAAGTTACGTGGATTTTTTTCGAGGTTTCTAAGTTATGACAGTTCTAAGTTTTGTGTTTCTAAGTTGTGTGTGGTTCCCAGGGGGAGTGGGTCTCGCTCCGAGGGCGTGGCCGCCGGCCAGCGCTGCTCCGCCCCCCGGGGGCACGCCCCAACCATGTCGCGGGAACAGGTCCCGGGTCACGTCTCCGCGTTTCTTTACGTCCGGCGTCGACTTTCCCCGGCGGCTCGCTCGGAGGAAAAAGCTTTGTTTGAATCCAACATTTGCTTACTACCCGGCTTTGCCGAGTCGTTACCACAACGCCGAAATACCACAACGCCGAACGTACAGTAACGCCGAATACCTTAACGCCGAATGCCAAATTGACCGCAACGCCGCCGGGGTGGGGGGGGGGGGGGGGGAAGGGGGAGGGGGGGGGGCACAGGAGCAAAATGAAAAACAACTGAATGAATTTGTGTGCTAACCTTACCTAACCTAACCTTTGTGGCAGTCCTGCAATGACATTTTTCGGCGTATATGTATTTCGGCGTTAATGTATTTCGGCGTTGTGGTAATTCGGCGTTGTGGTAATTCGGCGTTGTGGTACACAGCAGTTTTCTAGCTGTCGGCGTTGTGGTCAATTTGGCATCTCGGCGTTGTGGTATTTCGGCGTTGTGGTGTGTCCCCGTTTTAGAAGACCCCACCCGGTGAAAACTGCTCCAATGTTTGCGATCCCTCGGCGTGGCCACACATTCACGACGGGGGTTCGCCGAATAAAACAAAAACAACGCGACGCCATATTTCGGACGCACGCGCGACCTGGACGCCTCGCAGGTGTGACGGTAGTGGAGGGGGGAGAGAGAGGGAGAGGGAGATGATGAGGGCGAGGAGGGCACCGTTACCGCAATCACAACAGCCGCGGCGGGGCGTCGCGCGAACAAAGCGGGAGGATCAACAGCCCCGGCACTCGCACGGAGCAGCCGAGGCGTCGAGGCGAAGGGGGAGATATGCAGATACTACGGGACGACCACCGAACATATCCGCGCAGACAGGGGCCGCCCTTCGCGGGGGAGGAAAATAAAGGGAAAAAACTTCGGGCCATTCCACACACTTTTAGAAATTACAGCAAAATCTACGGACTTTTCGACGAAGAAGAAAAAAAAAAAGCCCCGCCTACCCGGGCACACTCACGGTGCCCAGAGCTTCAGGAAAAAACAAAGTGATTTGAAAACTACTAAACCATTCCGAGCTGGGTCTGTTTACGAAAGGCGTTTAAGAGTTCGCCGAGGGCAGGAAAGTCCTTTTGTTTTTAAACTTTGTGTGTTTTTTTTTAGAAGAGTTAAAAATGGCCGTAAGGCGTGTTTTCAGAGTAATTTTTATGCTTAAAACAACCAAACCAGGTTCTCGAAAGCACTTAAGGGACATGCATTACACCTTTATCTTAATTTCTTCGCCATATAATGTTACGGTCACAACTCAACTGCGTGCCAGTTCTGAGCCTTGCGCTTAGAGGCGATACCCCGCTAGAAACACCAACGAGCATCGCACTTATCCTATCGCCTCACTAACGCACATACATACCTGACTAGGCGGGCCAAATAAACGAAGAATTCTTCGTAATTTAAAATAACTGAATCTTCGTAGAAACTACCCCTTTTTCGACTTCCGAGATGATGTATCGTTCGAAACAAAAGAAAAGTTTCCTTACTGTAGACTTAACCAGTTTTAAAATGTTTTGTTAAAATACTAAGATTACAATTTTGGATTCATATTCAAAGTAAGTTAACTCAACGTCCGTAAATTTACGAATATTTTTTTTAACCAGCCTTCTTCGTAATTTGAAGGTGAACAATCTTAACAGTACACCAGCAAATGAATTCTTAAAACCACATTCAATTGTTTACAAAGTATACGTCAAAACCACTGCCACCTTATCGTACAGCGAAGATGATCGTTTCTGTACATTTTCTAAATTTAACTTTACGTAAACTTTCATGTATTGTTTGTATTCGCGTCTTAGTACAATTTTTGACAATATAATGTATTACAAAAACGACATAATTAGGCGATGTATAAAATTAATTATTTAATTTAGTTAACTATTAGATTTATTTTAACTGGCAATGAAAATCAATAAATATGTGGAATGTTATTTTTAATTTGTTAATTTAAATAATTTATTAAATAATATTGTAATAATTAGAAATTTATAATGCAAATAAATTATATATACGGGAACATAACCTCTCTTAATTAAAAACACTTGGAAAAGTTTATAAACACATCTTCTATCACTAATATTCACAATAATATTTTTAATTATATGAATCAGTATTCTATATCATTGAAAATACAAGATTTGTATAATATTTATTTGTATGTAACTTTTTTTTTGTACGTAGCCGTTTTATCATCATGTGAAAAATATCTTTGCATGGTGCACGAGCGTCATAAAAATTCACTTTTTTTTTTATTTTTTCATAACGTGCCTAAAAATATATGACTTTAAAAATAATCGAAAGTAAAGACACGAGAACGCAAATAAAAAAAAAGAAAGAAAGACGGCAGGTGAGGTGCTCGGGCCTCAAACTCTCCAATCCGAGTCGCCGGCGGACTGAGAATGAGAGAAGCGCTTCCGGTAGAAGAATGTCTCTCCCCCCCCCCCGGGCTTCATCCTGCCGGGATAACGGGCGTCCGATTGGCTCTTCGTGCGCTGCCGACGGGGAGGCAGCGGCCGTGCGTTTACCCGAGGGAACTTAATGAAAAGCTTCACCCGCAGGGCCCCGCCTGCGGGTCGTGACCGGACACCCCTTGCCCCCCCCCCCTTCCCCCTTCTGTTCAACTACCCGCCTAGCGGTACCTCCGGGACTTCGTTCTCGAAAAATGTGTAATGATAAATGCGCCTGGTTGCACAGGGGCCACGATGTTCCCAGAAGTAACCCCCCCCCCCCCCCCGGGGCCAAAGGTTACGTCCTAACAATTCAAAAAACTTATTCTATGAGTCATTTAAAAAAAGCTTGATGTACTCATCCAAAGAAATTTTTGAGAACTTTCAAGATTATTATTTGATATTAAAATATTTGTATAACAGATCTGCAATAACGAGTATACGTATCGAAGGGAAACTCACCTTGATCATATGGCTCATAATTATCCTACGCGGTATTAACAGAACATAAATTTAGCTGTTCCTCTATTTCATAAAATCATTTTCACAGGGATCTTAAGAAAAATTATAGTTATTTTTTCTAAAAAAATAAAAAAATAATATATACATCAATCTCTAGTAATGTCATTTAACTGATGAAAATATTTCTGTTATATTTAAGTAAGGTTTAATATTGTAATAATTTATGTACTCGTACTTTTCTTTAAAATATTAAATTTAACTTTTATGTGTATATATTTTCTGAAAAAAAAAATGTTATATTTTATCTTATATTTAAATGAATTTGTCTTCTTTTTTTTTTCAAATTTTATAAAAACCTATATAAGTTTTCTCAAATTATTCTTATTTATAGGTATGTTTGTCAAGCTTGCTTTTGTGAGTGCTAAATTTCCCTGTTTAATTTAGTGAACTGTAGTCATCCTTTCCAGTATAGCTTTCCAGTATTAACTGCGCACATTAATAACCATAATAAAGTCCAATTATTGAATAGATGATTAGCTTTTCCATGATTTTTAAAAATAAATATACTTCAATGAAACAACAATGAAAATATAATGTAATGCACCAATTTCGAAAGAAATACTCAGTCGTATATAAAAAAACGTATTTAATATATGCAAAAATAACCATAGCCATTATCGTATAAAGTTGAAATATATATTTCTTGTAGTATTACGAACTATTTGCAACTGGTCTCGAGAGGAATATTTTGTTATAAAAATATATATGTGTAGTGGAAAGTGCTCATTTTTCGTGGAAGCGAAGAGAAATCATTTAAACTGGAAAACACTTAAAAAAGACTTCCACAAAACGTAACGATTTACAAGTAGTGAGTTTCAAAATACTATACCATCGGGAAAAAACTGCCATTTTTTACTTTGCCTTGGATTTATGTTCCAACAGCACACAAACATAATAATAAAAATAATATGCATAAACATAATAATAATAATAATATTCATCTTTGGTTCGTGTATTACTTAACATTTTTTCAGTAAATTTCCAGTCATCGTCTTTGCGTAGTTATTTCTGTTAATATTTCTAAGTATTTCTGTTTGCGGTTTCGAGGGATATGGCTTTGACAATCAGAGACAAAGTAGCATTAAAACTACTACAACACGATGTTTATTTACAAGTTTCGTACCTCGCCCTTCGCAAAAAAAAAAAAAAAACTGACGGGTTCGTGCGATGACCCAAACGGCTGTCCGTCAAAGAATATGTCGGATACGGAAAAAGAGGAAGGGAGGAAAAATAATAAAAACCCCGAAGCAGAAAAAAAATATATATATAAACTGCTGGCTTCAGGTGGCGTTGATAATAACGCCAGATACACCCCCTTCCACCCCCCCGAAGACCTTTTTAATGTGACTGCCCGTTGCGAGAACACTCACTTAAGAGACGCATTATGGCAGCGGGGCCCTTTCTCGGGACGTAATTCAGCATGGCGGGGAGAAGAGAGGCGCATTCGTCACAGCGGCGATATTTTCGACTCCAGCTGGGAGCGGGCTATACGGGGACGGGTCTCTCTCCTTCATGCGCGGCCATTCCGCCATTAATTACGTGGCTCGCGAAACCAGGCCTCATTTCTCTCCCGACCAGGAGGACGCGTGGTGCGGCCAGTCGAGGCTGGACCTCGCAAGTCCGTTCGAGCCTAGCATCATCGCGGCGTCGCTGTTATCGCGCGCCCGAGTCGCCGCTTCGCACGCCACGCGCCACGCAGTTCGCTTCCGTTTCCTTGTCGCTCATTTCGTAGAGACCGGAAAAAAATTCGCGAATTCATTCATTTCGCGATAGGCTAAAATACAAATAGTTATACCTCAGTGCTGCCTCTGCCATTGGCTCACAACTCACCTGGGCCAATGAGAAACGCCCGACCAAAGCTTTATCGAATCACAAGCTGCTACGTTGGGACGTCTCACAAGACAGCAGCCAATGAGTGGGTGACATTGGACCGAGTGCAGGTATGGAACTATGGAGTTCATCCTGCAGGTCATTGAACCCGCGAATTTTTCCGGTCCCTACGTCATTTGGGTTTACGGGCCATTCCTGCGGATGTTTTTTTTTTTTCCATGTAAGCTCTCTTGCGATCCAATGCTTCGTCCCGAATTCAGTCGCCAGATCTTCACCTTCAGCTACCTTCCGTTCCAGGTCTGTATTTAATATTTACTTTCCGCACAATTGAACCTTGCCGACTTTTTTGAGTGGCTAACCTTTTTTACCAAATGAAAAAAAAAATTATATATTATATCGCATCCTTCTTGCATGATTAGCTGCCAAAGTTGCATGTTTCATGCTTTTGTGCATTATGGATAAGGAGAATTAAACTAACTATAAAAAAAACTTTTTGCGTTTAAAGTCAATTTTGCTGGCTACTAGGTGATTTGATTTAATGTTGTTTTTTTTTTTCCAGTAGAAAGGTTATTTAATTTTACCTAACCTTTTAAAATTATCAGATGTTTAATGATTTTCAAAGGCTAGATAAAATTAAATCAATGTTTGTGAAATAAGTTTTAACCATACCACTCCTAGGCCCTACCATTGACTTTAAACATAAAAAATTTCAGTTATGTATTCAATTTGTTTCTCCTTATCCATATTGCAGAACAATGTTAAAAAATAAACTTTGCCAGATAATTGTGAAAAATGTACGTTCAATATAAATTTTTAATTTTGTTGAAGTTCGGCCACTCGTAAAGTCTACAAGTTTACCGTGTTAAACGCAAATATATATAAAAAAAGACTTCGAAAAAGACATAAACTTTTAACATCAGGGGCGCAAATATGTAGGATACCCACAGTTACACGCAGGTGGCCAAGGGGGGGGGGGGGGGGGGGGAGAAAGTTTTGCGTGTGTGTTTTTATCGACACAAGTCACTTCTGGGTGGGGTGCTTGTGTGTTGTATGCTACACACATGCTGGCCTATATGCATGCAATAAGCAGTAAAACTTTATTTTTTTTTAAAATACGTACAAAGTTTTCCACATAGTACAGTTTTAACTAGGGACACCTGTATTTCGTGATTTAATTTCATGTCAAGGTATTTCAGAAAACATTGTAGCTTTTTCTAAGAGCCATGGCAAATTGCGAGGGTTCAGCAGTACGGTGACCACATTCTCATTGGCCCCGTCAAGAGCGGGACGACACCTCTCACCGACCTCAGTCAATAACCATAGAAGAAAAGCTACAGTATTATGTGAAATACCTTGAACACGAAATGCATTCGCGAAATACAGGTGTCCCTAGTTTTAACGTTCACGTTTACTAACCCCGTTTCACAATCACGATTTTTGCCAGCGCAAGCGGGCTCCCTCAGAGAAAGGCTTCTTGTATCCAAGAGTAAGGGAGAAAGGGAATCTGTGCCCCTCCCCCCCACTCCTGGAACTAAGAAGCCCCTCGCGGACTGTACCTTCACACAAGCCGCAGCTGAAGCACACACGCCCAGGTCTCGAGAGAGCCGTCGGCGTGAAGAACGAGTCCCAGATTGGAAAGTATGGCCCGGAGGACCTGGTGAGGACCTGGGGGGTGGTCGCGCGGTGGTCCGGCGACGACGCGCGCAACCCCGCGCCACAAAGGCGTCCCTAACGAAGGCGACTCGTAAAGCAGGCGCGCCTCCACCCCGCTCCCTGCCGCTCACTGCTGCATCCTGACGCCCAGGACTCTCCGGGAATTATTATTGTCAAATGGAACAGAAACCTTCCTGTCAAATAAAAGATATGTGTAGGGACCGGAAAAATTCGCGGGTTCATTTGTGTTATGCTAAAATTCAAATAATTATACCTTAGTGCTGCTTCTGCCATTGGTCCACTGTTAATCTGCAGGACTGAGAGCCAATTAGAGACCCTCACTCATTGAAGTGTCGAATCACAGGCCACCCAGTCGAGACGACTCACAAGTCAGCAGCCAATGTACAGTTCGCATTTGTCCAAAAGTGTAGAGGATATTGGAGTCTATCCTGGAGGTAATTGAACCCGCGAATTTTTCCGGTCTCTAAAGATATATCGTAGCGACCGGAAAAATTCGCGGTTTCGATGGCCTTCGGGATAGACTGCACATTCCCCTGTACACTTGGGAAAAATAACGCAAGTTCATTGGCTGACTGACTTGTAAGCCGTATCAGCTGGTTGGTCCGTGATTCGATCCTTCTTTGGTTTGAGAGTTTATGATTGGTTGAGATTCGTCCACATGAACAGTAGTACCCCCAATAGCAAAATCATCTCAAAGGTATTAAGTATTTGAATTTTAACCCATCGCCGAATGAATATGCGAATTTTTCCGGTCTCTAGATATATGTACAGTTGTACCTTTACTTAAAACAACTACATCACTACAAAATAGTGTTCGCAGTAACACATGGGTTGGGAATCCCTACCAGGTACATCCAATAGTTATAGTTATTTGTAAACCGTTTCCCGATATCTTTATAAGCATTACAAAACAAAATACAATCCAATTATTCAATATTTAATCTATATTTTCCATGGTTTAAAAAATAGAATTATGCTTTGTATGAAACATCAATTAAAATATAAAGTTATGCGCCAATTTTCGTAAGAAATACTCAGTATTATCTCAAAAAACGTGTTTAATAAGCGGGAAAATAAACCCAGCCACGTGTTGTTTAGAGTTACAATATATTTCTTGTATTACAAACTATCTCTTGGCATCTGGTTTACAAAGGAATATTTTGTGTAAGTAGAGATAATTTTCACTGTTCAGCAGCCGATGTGATGACAATACAGTTTGCGACAAATTTAAAAAAAATTTCTTATTGTTTAAAAACCATTCATTCTTTACATTACGGACTATATTATACCTGCTAAATTCATTTTCTTCCCTTATTATAAAAGCGATCAGAAACATTTTAAATAATATTTTATGTAATTTAATTCCGTCATGAGCATTTCAATTTAAGTTTGATTATAAGTATTAACGGTCTCTATGAGTTTATAAAAAATAACTAGCCAGCTAATAGTAGCGCTAACTTGGTACATATCGGGCTGTTTGAGTTGCCACACTAGTCCAGGAAACCAAGACTTTAAAAGGCACAAACCTGTGAAAAATTTGTCCAAAGCTGAATTTTTGCACAGTGGTAGATTTGACTATGCTTAATAACATAACAAAAGTTTACCGCTGTAGACCTTGTGCGTATCACCGAAAATTTGCATTTAAGTCCTAGATGACAGCGACTTACATCAGTCCATTAAAATGCTACCCATTTGTACAGTTTTTAATTTAGACTGTCCATAAAATCACCAAAATAATCTTGAGACTCTAATACAGCCATTAATGTTGTAAAAAGCATAAATGGTTAATATTAAAGATATGATATTAAGCGATTAATTCATGACATATATTTTTTTTTATCTTTGCCACCCAGATAAAAATACGATTTACACCAATTTGAAGAGCCCAATGCGAAAAATGTCCAATTAAATGTGTTTGGTTATACCTTTAGCTTTAAGACAGTATATTTAAAAAAAGTATAACGTAATTAGTTGGCTCATTAAAGCGGCCCGAGCGTTGCAGTGTACTGCGGCCGTACTGATCTCTCACGGCCACCGCCGTTCCAGCGCGGCATTGCGACACACTGCGTGCTGCGACACTCATTCAACTGGGTCTTATTTAGGGATTACTTAAAACATAGCTAATTCATATGAGAGGGTGTATGTTACATGTAATGAGATATGCATTTTTTTCTTATATAAATGTTTTTTGATACAATAAAATCAACAATAAACGATTTCTGCTTGGAACTTGAAAATGAAAAACTCTAGAGGACCTCTGGTTTTATATATGCATGGGTTTATTCTGTTTCAAAACTTTTATTATGAAAAATTATTTTTTTAGAAACAAAATTTGTTTTATTTTATTTCTGATACATTGTTTTATTTTCGATCAGAACAATGCAAAATTTTAATGTAGCCTGTGTTCGAAAATATTAAATATTATATATTTACTTCTTTAAAAACAGTTTACTACATAAAAATTGAATAAAACGATTCATCGTAAATTTACTCTGAGTTTTTTTCACTTTTATAACATAATTCCTATAATAATAGGTTTTTTTCAGAAAATAAATAAAACACGAGTTGTATTGTAAAATGTATAGGTAGCATTACATATTCAATTTTTTTTTATAGGTTAATGTATTTGAGTGCTGCGCCTAGCTGACGTCGTTGGATTGCTAGTGGCAAAGAGCGGTGGTGGATGTTTTTGCAAGAGTTTGACCGTATTTTATGACCCTGCCTGTGAGAGGGTGTTCGTACCAGAAATCCTAACGGTTAAGGAAACTATCCATTCTCTGTAGTCACGTACGGGTGTGCTACTCGCGCAATATCGTCAAATATCACAACTTTCCGGGACGTTCGGTCATTTCTCGGTTAGCTCTGGTTTCACCATAGTAAACGGAACAAAATCTTGTCTGTAGTGATTTCATATTCCTATTACCGTAGTAGTATGGCGTTTGAGGACAAACCAAGTTTGCTGTATACTGGGAGCCTACTTAAAAAAAGTATTTATAGAGTTATTAAATTATTTACAAAACACAATTTTGTGGATCGTTTGGGAAATTATCATTTAGGATTAACTGCTCGTTATTGGTGTGATCACAAGGGTTATATCGGTAAACTTTTGACATGTTACTAAGAAACGTTTATTCTACAACAGTACAAAGTTTCTGCTTTGGGATAATTTTCCATGTTTCTTAACAGCGAAATTCGTCCCGACCTCAAGCCTACTTCGGCAACCTCACAGTAAGTAGTACACACTACACGGCTCGGACAGCTTCAGCGGTCAAACAAACTGTATGAGACCCTTAACAAATA
Organism: Bacillus rossius redtenbacheri; assembly: GCF_032445375.1. Taxonomy (NCBI): domain Eukaryota; kingdom Metazoa; phylum Arthropoda; class Insecta; order Phasmatodea; family Bacillidae; genus Bacillus; species Bacillus rossius. The sequence continues at coordinate 44,283,992 of NW_026962011.1, read as the reverse complement.
TACCAATTTAAAGATCAATAAATATGCTACAACGTTTACTTTAAGCGATTTCCATGTTGGGCTCTTTAAGTTTATGTAAAATGTATTTATATTTCCTCAAAAATTGAATGAAAGAGAATTCGTTAACTTTAATGATTTAAACTGTCTATTTTATAGAAAGATGTTTAAACTTTGTACTTTTTATCACTATCCTCAGATAGGGCAATGTTTCTAGATTATTTTGGGTTCCATACTGTCAGTCTACTCCATAAACTGCATTTGCAATATCCATTATTGTGGATCGTTGCAAAAAATTGTTTGGTGTGACGCACAAGGTTTGCATCGGTAAACTTTTGACATGTTACTAAGAAATGTACATTCTACTACTGTACAAAGTTTCTTCTTTGGGATAATTTTCCATGTATTAAAAACCTTTGTTTGTTAACAGCGAAATTCGTCCCGACCCGAGCCTACTTCGACAGCCTCGCAGTAGTATACACTACGCGGCTCGGATCGCTTCAGCCGTCAGACTAATTGTATAACCTTAACAAATATACCAATTTAAAGATGAATAAATATGCAACAACGTTTACTCCAAGCGATTTCCATGTTGGGCTCTTTACGTTTATGTAAAATGTATTTATATTTCCTTAAAATTGAATAAAAGTGAATTCGTTAACTTTAATGATTTAAATTGTCTATTTTATATAAAGATGTTTAAACTTTGTACTTTTTATCACTATCCTCAGATAGGAAAATATTTCTAGATTATTTTGGGTACCATACTGTCAGTCTACTCCATAAACTGCATTTGCAATATCCGTTATTGTGGATCGTTGCAAAAAATTGTCATTTTGGGCTTAACTGCTCGTTATTGGTGTGACGCACAATGTTTGCATCGGTAAACTTTTGACATGTTACTAAGAAATGTACATTCTACTACTGTACAAAGTTTCTTCTTTGGGATAATTTTCCATGTATTAAAAACCTTTGTTTCTTTACAGCGAAATTCGTCCCGACCCGAGCCTACTTCGACAACCTCGCAGTAGTACACACTACACGGCTCGGATCGCGTTAGCGGCCAGACACATCGTACTAGGCTCTCAACAAATAAACTAATTTAAAGTTTATGAACTTTGCAACTACTTTTATTAAATGTTTTCACATCGGGATCTTCGTGTTTTTGTAATACGTATTTCCATTTGTGCCTTTTTTTCTAAATCCTCTCGTCTAATATTATTGAATAAATAGCATATTTAGTCAAACTTAGTGAAAGGTTTTTAAATTTAATCATTGAGAATAATATTTTGAGTAAGTTTTGTTTTCTATTCTGAAAGTATACTATAGTTATTACGTTTGAGTACCATATTGTTGAGTGGTCAATAAAGTATTATTTAGGACTTCACTTCTCGTTTTCGGTGTTCCGCGCAAGGTTTGCGGAGGTAAACATTTCAAATGTTGCTAGAAAATCTGAATGTTACCACTGTTTTAAATTTCAGTTAGGAGCAAATTTTAGAAAGATAAAAAAATCTTCGATTTCGTGGGAGTGAGAGTGGCCACAGCGCTTGCGGCTGTGGCTCTGTCGCAGTGCGTAGACGACATTGATAAGCTCGGGAGTCTCTAGTGATCCTATAAATTCAGCTAGATTTTTGAGATATATGTCCCTGTAAAGCTTAAGAACTATACAACAACTTTTGTTTAGGAAATATTTGCGTAAGACCCTTAATTTGTAAGTGAATTGTCTTTTTATTGCCTTGACTGATGTAAAAAAGCTTATTTCATTAATTAAACATTTTTTTCTTACCTTTAACATTAACACTTAGAACTTTATTCGTTATAAATGTGTGTAGTGGTGCTTTAAGATTATTTTCATATAGCTCTCGAGAGTCTACGATAAAAAGTGCGTAAATGGGAAGCATTTTAATGAACTGCTGCAAGTCGCTGTCATCTAGGACTTAACTGCAAATTTTCAGTGATACGCACAAGGTCTACAGCGGTAAACTTTCGGTATGTTATTAAGCATAGTCGACTCTACCACTGTGCAAAAATTCAGCTTTGGAGAAATTTTTCACAGGTTGAAACCTTTGTTTCCTGGGCTGCACCCGCTGATCTCGCTGACGCGTTTGGCGAAAGAGAGAGAGAGAGAGAAACCTTTTTCCCGTGCGAAGAAGGGCGTGGGATCCCCCCCCCCCCCTCCCTCCTCCTCCTCAGCCGTGTTTCCAGCCCAGACAAATCACGACGCCGCTCCCATAAATATCCCCGCGCTATCCTCGCCGCGGCCCGAACAAGTGTTTCCCGCGGGTGAATCACTGCCCGCGGCCGTCGGGCGCGCGCCTCGTGAGTTACGCGACCCCAACTGCCTGCAGTTGGTCGTCATTAGCGGGAGAGTCGGTGGCCGTCGCGTCACTGCCGCGGAACAAGCAATTAGCGAGCTTCAGCCGCCTTGCTAATTGCCCGATCGGACAATAAAAAATATCATCTTTTTTTTTCTGGTTGCACAAATAACGTAAAAAAATATATATACATAAATCTCTGACAAGCTACACCTTGTTCAATGCGATTTAAGAATAGCAATTTGAGTATCCACCTTGCATCATCAAATTTGCGATTTTTATAATCGTGTGAACATATCGCGGGTGTGCGGGAATAAGGGGTAAGTCAAATGTTGGCAAAAATGTTTTTTTTTATGGTATGGAATAAAGGAGAACAAGCTCTACAAAATGGTCCAAATGGGTTAAGTATAGCACCCTTGTGTGTTATTCCATGGCACTGAACTTTTGGAGTTACATCACAAACTGACAGTTTTCGTCCGTGAAAAATGGGATAAGTCATTTACAATGACATCGCGCACCCGCGATATACATACGCCAACTTTACTCATGCGGCCACCCATTGCAGCCGCAAGAAAAATGAAGCTACCAAAAGAAGAAGAAGAACAAACTTTATTTATTAACAAATTAAGTATGCTCGCAACAGCAGTCTCTTCTTTGTGATTGGCGGCCGTCTGCAAGAGAAGACACTGCCCTTTTTTAGCCGGACCATTCAGGGTGCGTCTGCTTCCTCACTGAGTATAGCTGCGATTCGTGCCGACAGTAGACATGCGTATGAGAAAAACTCAGCCAATCACGAAACTTTACAGCACGTCTAAAAATCTTTTTTTCGCGAAAAATGCATGGTCCTACCAATTCGCTGCGTTCAAGTAGTTGTTGCACACCGCAACGTCTTGCAACGGAGCGCTAGTGCCACTATCGCCGTGGCATTCCTTCGCCTTCGCTGTGCTCCGAACGCGCAATAAATGTTGCGAGTCCTTACTCGGGTTCGGGTTTTTCTTGGCGATGCCGTTGGAATAAAAATTACGACCAAAGGACCCCAGGAAGAAGGAAAGGGATGCTAAGAGCGTCAAACTTTCCCGAACAGGAAGAGGCTTACCAGCGTCAAGTTCGGAGACAGGCGTGTGACGTCAAATGAAAATGTTACACGCGGTGACTCTTCGCGAAGAAGACACTCGTTCGCGTCGGATCAGCTTTTCCTGTTGGGAAGCGAGTTCTCCGAGTCGGGAAGCAGAGGTCATCATACGTCCGCAGAGTATCACTGAATACTAAAAGACACGTTTCTTCACGGCCGTTCAGAGGGAATAAAATGTCGGCTCAAGACGTCGGCTGTTCCCCGAGGTTTGCTACACCGACGCTTGCGAAAGAGGCCGTTCGCGCGATCAAACGTATTGGTTCCCCGCGCACTAACATGCGGTGTTTGCTGTCGAGGCTCGGGTGGATGGTCTCGCAACCGTGCGAAAGCTGAGGTGGAAACGGACTCTCGCGGCGATATGAAGATGAGACAGGGGTTGCAAGATGTCCCTAACAGACCCTCAAGTGTCAGCCGCAGCGTATTGACGACGCAACGATTGCGCCGCACCTGGCGGAGAAACCGGAGAACCGCGCGGCTTTAACTGAAAATGAAAATGAAACAGCGCGACAACATTACTGCTTCGCATGTCAGGAACCTGCTTTGCGCGTGGCTGTACACAGTCACAAGGCGCTGCACTTCACTTACAGAAGACTTAACAGCTATTAGCATTCCGAGATTATCTAGAGGATGAATAAATGTGACATACTTTCCATTGCCGTCGTCCTTTTGCTTACATTAAAGTATAAATTTTTTACGTAGTTGCCAGTAATGTCGTAAATAGAGTGTATGATGTACCTATACATGATATAAGTAAATATAAATATGTATAAATGATTGTCGCTTAGTATGTCGCGCTCAAATGACGACAAAGTAGGAATGATGATGGTTCGTGAACTCGAACTTTTGAGAAAATCTTGATTTATTAATTCAGAGGTGTTTAAATAAAAATTCAATTAATTCCTGCGATGTCTTGATACCCTTGCGCATATCTAAAAAATATTTTGTGCTGGTTTAATATTTTAAGGCGTGTGTTTTTTTTTTAAATTCGTTGACACGTAACATTCCATACCATTAGACATGAACGAAAGGAACTGTCGAGTGGTTTCTACACACTGGGAGATGGCCCACGTGAAAGAACCAGCTAATGGCAAGGCGTGCCCCGAACCCACGGTAAACACATCCCGAGAGCTGATTCGCCCGATTCGTAAAACAGAGGTCCTTCGCCCAACCTCACGCGCGAGTTGCAAGGATGTGTACAGAGCAAGAGCTGGTCGCTGCCACTTCGAAACTCAACTCTGTGAGCGGTAAAAAAAAAGGAAAGGCCCAACTTAGAGGCTCTGAAGCGTGTTCCAGAGATGAGTTTGAAGTACCAACCCTCTACCCTAGATAACATCCAGGGGACTTTACATCGTTGGAGCATTAGCACTCACGTAGCAGCCCAGAAACTCTAAAGTTAACACTGTAAGAAATTACAGTAAATTTACGTGCTTTTCAACGAAGAATATAACTCAAACAAACGAAGAGTTCTTCGTAATATCTAGGGAAACCTGTATTTCGCGAATACATTTCGTGTCTAGGTACATCGCAAAACACCGTAGTTTTTTCCTTGTAGTTATTGGCTGTGGTCGGGGAGAGGTGTTTTACCGCACTTGACAGGGCCAATGGGAATGTGGATACCGTACTGCTACTCGCACACGATTCGCCATTACTCTAAGAAAAAGCTACAGTGTTTTGTGACATACCTTGACACGAAATGTATTCACGAAATACAGGTGTCCCTAAAAAATATAAAATAAACTAGCAAACCCGGTGAACTCCGTTTCGCCACCAAATGGCTTCGTTTTATGTAACATTTCGTTTGGTGATTAAAAGATGAAGAAAAAATTTTTTTTTGTTTTATATTTGAAAAGGAAAATTTTTATTTCATTTCACAACAGTAATGAATTCATTTCGATTACAAAAATGAAGTGTTATTTAGTTGAACTTCTCTAAGTAAATGAAAGTGAATCCAAAGTAAATACTGAATCGAAGCGTTATACGTGTCCGCAAATTATCCGTTTCATTGAAGTGCTCTTTGGTAAACCACATTTTTTGTTTTTTGGTCTGACGTTAACACAAACAAAGCGGATGGTTTCCCAACTCGTGAACACGCAACGTATAACTGCCCATGTGAAAAACAATGATTTTCTAAATTTATTCCGCAAACACTAAGCGATTGGCCTTGCGTCTTGTTAATTGTCATTGCACAATGGCACATAAGAAATCACTTGAAGCACTTAACTTCACACTGAAGGATCTTCGGCGAAATAACAACATATTTGGCGGCTTGATGATATTGTTGGCAGGCGATTTCAGGCAGACGTTGCCAGTAATTCCCCGTGGAACGCCTGCAGATGAATTGAATGCTTGCCTGAAGGCATCACCTTTATGGAATAACGTAAAAACATTATCGCTAACCACTAATATGAGAGTTCAACTTCAAAATGATCAAAGTGCTGCACAATTTTCCAAACAATTGTTAGATGTTGGAAATGGAAAAGTCCCAGTTGATGCGACATCTGGATTAATTTTTTTTTTTGGATGAATGTTTCAGTGGCTGTGGTGGTGTAAGTAATGGATCCAGTTTGACTTTTCCACTTGCGCAGCACAATCCAGCCGTTTCTCTTTTGAACTTTAACGCATTGCAATATCGGCATATAGTCGTCATTGGTCCAATATCTAAATTTTCATCATCACTGTAGTTCGCAGTGGGATCATATTGGAATGCCAAGCGATTGTATGATGCCAATGATCTTCGTGTGCTCACGCGTTGTCTCAATCGGGCATTTTCTCTTATTATATTTTGTCTTTCTTCGCTTAAGTTCTGTGAATACACTTGTTGCTGGCTTGCATGTCTTGTGCGGCGGCCGATGTTGGCACGTCGTCCTCTAGGCATTTTGGGCTATGGACAGAGTGGTGAATTTAACCTCAAATGCACGATCCACATAATTTACACAGTTCAACTTACGACCTTAAAGACAAATGCCTGCTGTTGAAATTGAATAAAAATTTGCACAATATACGTTATATGTTTTTTTTTACTTTTTTTCCCACAATTTCACAGTAAACACAATACCGGTTTGTCACATGAAATTAACTGAGCAGAGAACAATGAGTAGTTGATTTGATGGTTTCCAATTGAAATGTTAGGAAACGAATAACTTTTTTTTCTTTTTTTTCACAATTTCACAGTGAACACAATACCGGTTTGTCACATGAAATTAACTGAGCAGAGAACAATGAGTAGCTGTCAAACAATGTATCACGCACCGGCGCCATCTACTTAAAATGTTGGTTTGTCCTGAATTTTTCCTGAATTTTCTTTGCTATAAACCTCACGGAGCCCGAGACCTTTCCAACGACTGCAAAACCGTGGAAATCGGTTCGTGCGTTCTGGAGTTATAGCGTCAGGAAGGAAAACCCGACTTATTTTTATATAGTAGATTAATCTTCGTAGAAACTACGCCGTTTTTCGAATCCCGAGTGTTCTGCTTGTGCATCAAGAATATTCTTTTGTACTGATCTTCAAAGTAAGTGAACTCAGTGTCCGTGAATTTACGAATATAGCCGTAAATTTACGCAGTTACCTGGATGATTTGTAACCAGAGTTCTTCGTAAATTGAAGATGAAAAATTTCATCAGTGATGAACCAACAGCAACTCAAAGCTCGGCAGAACCACGAGACTCGGATTTATTTAGTTAACTATAGTTGGCAGTGCCAGCTTAATGTCACTCTATCCTCGTTTTAGGATTTTTACAGCCTTGTTTACCGACATGTGAGAAATTATCTCGTTTTTAGAGATTCGCGTAAAGAGAGCCGCTGTAGAAACACCAAAACGCGTCGGACTTGTCATTCGCTAGAGACCTGAAAAAATCGCGGGTTCATTTCGTGTTATGCTAAAAATAAAAATAAAATATACCTTAGTGCTGCTTCTGCCATAGGTCCACTGTTAATCTGGAGGACTGAGGGCCAATCAGAGACCCTCACTCATTGAAGTGTCGAATCACAGGCCACCCAGTTTAGACGACTCACAAGTCAGCAGCCAATGAACAGTTGGCATTTGCCCGAGTGTGTAGAAGGATATTGGAGTCTATCCTGGAGATCATTGAACCCGCGAATTTTTCCGGTCTCTAGTCATTCCACCTAACTAATACAAGTACACCCCTGAATAAGCGGGCTCCTTAGAACTGGTGGCGCAAATAGCGAAAGATTCGAATTGGACCCGGAATCTCGTGGTATGGAGATAGCTCAGCAGGGACGATGTCCTCAGGAGCCTCGAAATACACACGACTCCAGTTAGGTGTGTGTTCTAAAGTATTCAGCTCAGAAGTTACTAACCCCCCCCCCTCCCCCACACACACAAACCAACTTTTTTGTGATCCATCTCCGACCATCGGACTTGCTCTGGACCGCGTCAGAGCCGATCCGCTCATTCGACAGCTGGCAGTAAACCTTCGTTAACAGCGCGAGGCATAAAACAAAAAGGGCGGCTGACATTCGGGTGCCGACATCGCAAAACCGTGACTCGAAACGTTAAAAACAGTTTCATGTGGATGAGGAAAAGAAAGAGGGGGGGGGGGGGAGGGAGAGATGCACGGAACGGAAAGCAAAATTAATTTAAAGAGGAAAAAAAAAAGGTTGCTCGCCCGAAACTGCCTTCCTTCAGAGACGTGTTCAGTCGTAAAATTTCATTACAAATACTGGCGAGATCACGACTGCAATTACAAAGCCCGGCGGAGGACGAAAGGGGGAAGAGGAGAAGGAGAAACAGTAGCGAAAGAAAATAAGGTTTTTTTTTTGTTTGCTTGCAAAGGGCACCAACATTCCTGGTGTCCTTGACTGCTGTATATTGAGCTGTAACAATTCAGGCGCCACCTACTGTGAATAACATCGACAATATCTACAATTAATTTATTTACAAAATTAACATTCCCCCCCCCCCAGATTATCATAATTTTTATTTTATGCTAAGTGTGGTATATTCTTTAGTAAATCAACACGGTTATAATTTTTCACCTGAAATTTACACCAAAAAAATGCTTTTCATGATTCTTTGTAAGTGTACGGATATTTTTGTTTGTTGCTAATTTTCGGGTCTATAAGTTTAGGTTTACCTTGAACGGGAACTCAAAAAATTACCAGAGTATTAACAAAGAAAATTAATCTCACAACAACAAAAAAATACTGTTTTAAACCACTTACCTGCTAACAATTTTTACCAGGAAAAATAAAACTCAGAAGTTTCAAATCAGGGTATATATTCTACAAAGATTCAGCTATCTGAAAATACAAAAATACTTTGTTCACTATGACGCATTCTTCGTTGAAAAGAGTCCGTCAATTAAATGTAATTTCTTATAGTATGTACGAACGTAAAATGTTGCAAGTAATTCAGTGCAAAGTTTTATTTAGCCATTGTTGTATGATATTCTGAAAAAATAGATACGTATAAAAAGACTTTCCATAAACTCTGAACAAATAGCCAACACGGAAAAAGAAATTGTTTGGTAAACATTAATCTCGATTAGCAACGACCTAAATAGGATGATTCTTCACGTACTGATGTCTTCTTTAAAAATGCGATGACGCGGAAAATTGGTTCAAAGATCAAAGATGTAAAAGGAACAAGCAAATTCGGCAATGCCAATCTAAGCAAGTAGTCGAGCGAGCGTCTTGGTGACGTCAAAATGATTTTAACAAGATTACGTCGGTGATAATTGAACTACTCAACTGGAGTAAACACTTAGCATGGACCTGACGTCGATCTATAAGAGCATTCCAGCTCATGTATTTAGGTAATATTGAATTATTGTAAAGGCCCCATTACATTGGAAAATTTTCAATTACAACCATATTTGACAACGTAAATGGATGCATAATATTGCACGAAAAAATGGCTTCTCATTCCCTCCATCAATTGGACGGATGAGCTCAAAAATGTTTCAAATCCTGTCACACTATCAAAGTTTATCATTCGACTTGGGTATCTCAATATATTTTTTTTTAATTTTCATCTTATTTAAAAAAAATTAATGGATCACTGAACTCAACGGATTTTTTTCGTTTTTTATAAATTAATTTACGTTTTATAATCAATAAATTTTAAACCACATTAAACCTTGTTGCACAGTCAAATCTGCGAACTTATAAGTAGAGACCGGAAGTATTTGCGAATTCATTTCGCGATAGGCTAAAATACAAATAGTTATACCTCAGTGCAGCTTCTGCTATTGGCTTACAACTCACCTGAATGACTCTGCGCCAAAGAGAAACACCCGACCAAAGCTTTATCAAATCACAGGTTGCTACGTTGGGATGTCTCACAAGACAGCAGCCAATGAGTGGGTGGCATTTGACCGAGTGTATGTAGAACTATGGAGTTCATCCTGCAGGTCATTGAACACGCGAATTTTTCCTGTCCCTACTTATAAGTTATAGACACGTCGCCCTCTTTTACTCAAATAAATTGTGTACCTGCGAGTTGATACGAACATTATTTTACATTCACAACGTCTTTTATCTCCCATGTGCCCTAAACCATTTTAAAGATTCGTTGATACGGAAACGCACGTCATTTCAGTTTTCTCTGGGCACAACGATTCTTATTGATTCCGTCAAGCATTCAACATATTTGAGAAATAATCCTGTATGCAAAATTCTGCATTATATGGTAACTAAAGCAATCCAACTTGCTAAAAAAAAACTGATGAACATTTTTCCGTGTCGTGTCGTGATTTGGAACACACGTAAGACAAAATGTGTTCGGATCAAAAAGTTGTGCAGACGACGAACTGAAGTGCACAATAGCCGGAGAAGACTTTTCCGTCATCGCTACTGATACACAGAAAAATAGAAAAAAAAAACTGTATTTTTTTTATAAAAGATTTGTTTGGAAACCAGTTTCCCATAAATCACTCGTGATATATTGCGTTTTCCTCTCGAAGTACTCCCCACCCCCACGACTAAGGATGTTGAAGAGACGTTAGGCTCTAATTAATTATTACATTTTTATTCGACGGGATATTTTTTCAATGTTAACCAATAAACTATAGTGAGACGTCAAAAAAAAATAGTTAGCAAAGTCTCCTAGCAATGTCATTGTTTAGTTCGGGAATTTTTTTTTCTCGTGAGTTTTGTGACTTGTCTTTTTGGAAATTGTCGGGACATTTGGACACCCTGGTTAGGCTGGGAGGTAGGTCTGATATAGAAAGTGGCATTGTCTCGCTTCGAGCAGCTAACTCGAAGGAAGTAACGCGACGCACGTGCGGACGAGCGAAAAGAGGTGTGAGGGTCGACGGGAAACAAAAAAAGGAAAAAGGGGAGGGGGGGGGCGCGCTTAAAGACTCTTCTTGTGTCCCGGGAGACGACAGGACTCTAGTCACCGCAGGGTCCTCCCAGGTAATTACGTCCCGCGCAGCCCTCCTATTACTTATTCCAAAGACATTTTTGCCCCGCTATTGTTTCCACGTCTTCATCTCCAGGGAGAGGGGAGGGAAGAGGGGAAACACGAAACGACGCGCCGCGACCTGCGGCGCGGTGGGGCACTTGCGTCGCTCTTGCGCGGGTGCCTCCCGCCCGCCGCCCCGCCGCGCGGCCGCTGGAATGCGGAGGCGGCGGGGACGAGAGCGGCGCAAGCGACAGATCCGGGGCCTCCCGGAGACAGGGTGGGCCCCAAATCGCTTCATTGTAAGTGTAATTGCGAGTGTGATAATTGAAGGGGGAAGGAAGGGGTGTCAGGAGATGGATGACGCGCATTTGTTTTCCCCCGACGCGCGCGTCTGCCTCGTCAAGATGGAGAAGAGCCGGGGTCGGTGGCAGGAGGGGCAGTGAAAAAGGGAGAGACTTAAAAACGCTTTATTCTCGTTTTACACGGCCCTGAACATGGAAGCACTCCACGGTGCTTTTTTTTTGTGTCTCCTTTGAAACTTACCTCGGAGGTTTAAAGGATGCTTGTTCTAAATGGTGTTAGCGTTGTAACATACGTGTTGACATATTTACAGACAGTACATATTTTTCTAATCAGGCACTTATGAAATCACACATTTATGAAATCTGCGTAAGAAAACAGGGACAACGCGTTTTATTTCGTATCACAAGCTACTATTTTTACAATTTTATCCAAAATATGTTGGCAGACTTTTTATTATTATTTAAACAAAACATTTATTATCACTTATCATTCATTAGATTTTTTAAACAAAATGCTACTGATCTGCAGAATCTGTGCCTGTAATAAAATGGAGTGAGAGAAAAAATGGGGAAAAAAAATTCTTTGATCGTAGAGAGTTCCATTCTTGACAGGATCATTTGTCATTCGTTCTATGCCAGACATCCTAATTATTGCTGCGCATGTAATTAAGAGTAATTAGTTCGTCATAACAAGCATGCGTACTGCATCCGAAAACGAACATTCATTAGACAAGAAACATTCTTTTATTAACTTCTTTGAAGTAGAGTAGGTATTAACAACTACTTTAGCATCTATGTGCCCGATAATTTTGCTACCCTCTCTATTCTGTTCACTATCTGAACCTAGTGTGTTGAATCTGTCTTACTAATTTTTTACATGTGTGATAGCATGACTGCATACTTTTGCTTGTGTCATTATCAAAATGTTCATTTGCCCGTTATCCTTATCAACTACATATAGTTACTATATTTTTTACTTAAAAAACTGCCGTGGCGACAGAAAAGTATTTACTTTTGGGTAGTGATACTCACCATATAATTATGTAAGGGGCCATAAATATGCTTATAGGCCGGTAGTAGACATATATTTTAATCACTAAAAATCATTGTTGCACTAAATTATTTCTAACAATGAACGTTATCTTTAAAAAGAAAACAATTTTAGTTTTAAACAGTGACGCGAATATCATATTTCCATAATGGTTTGCATTTGTCATCGTAATACCAAAATTAATAGACAGTATGCGCATACGTACATAATAGAGATAAACATATACATAATTGGATTTTTGACGAATTTTATAATTTAATATAGGTCTATTTGCTAGGCTTATGGGTTGTAAACGCATCAAAGATGAAAAATATTTATCCAGCGTTTCTTTCAAGTCCGTAGTTGCTATCTTCAGGGTAGAAGTTGTAAGTAGGAGGCTGCAATGTTGATCGAAACGACGAAGGGCTTTTAATTGTAAAATCTATCAAAATCTATCATTCCCACCATCAAAAGGAAAGAGCGAGAAAAGCAAACAGCGGGAAAAGTGGTTCTAACCCCTCCTCCCCCTCGGCTTTCTTCTTATACAAACCCCAATAAAAATCTGCGTACACCCATGATGTAGAGGTCATAAAAATAATTTCAAACTATCTTAGCGAAACGGCCGACATAAAAAAATACATTAATAAAGAAAAATTGTACAATTTTAAATAATTAGTATTTTTTTAATATTCACAGACACTTAAAAATGCGACTGCCCTCATACATCACCAAAATCATTAAATCCACCGACGCCACCGCCCCTCTCGAGTGTCAGAATGGTTGAGTGGTCAGATGGGTAATCTTATTCCCAGCACGCAGATTCCCAAAATTATATTTATTAATTTAAAAAAATAAGTCAATAGCCCGACTTTTACCTTTATGGGCGCGAATCCCTGATGCGGTTAGACAACGGTTGCGTCGACGTGTTTCGTAGACACGGCCGATTTTGGTGTATGCACAGCCTTTCCCGCAGTCTACTTCATGTTCACTGCATGGTTTTCGCAATTCTTGGAGGACCTGATCTCACGTTTCCCATAAATCACTCGTCATATACTGCGTTTCCATCTCGAAGGACTCCCCTTCCCCCTCCACCACCAAGGATGTTGACGAGGCGTTAGGCTCTAAGTAATTAATACATTTATTCGATAGGATTTTAAACACCTATTTATTCAATTCATTTATTCACACAGTGCCCATACCAGTTGCTTATTCAGACAACACTAAACTGACAACACTGTATCATCATACACTGTAAAATAAAAGGATGTCCTTTTACAAGGAAAGTCCTTTGAAACTCGGTTGCCAACAACATCACCTGTAAAACTGCAAGGCGCAGCTTTGTACCTTTTGTAACTGTACAAAGCTCTGTCTTGCAGCTTTACTAGTGATATCGTTGGAAACTGAGTTTCCAAGTTTCCAAGGATTTTCCTTGTGGAAGTACAACATGTTTTTACAGTTACAGCAGTTGCGGGCCTCGTCGTCCAACTGCCGGATCCCGGTATCGAACCGCGGACCCGCTATTACTACCCGTAATAACGTTGTGAAGAAAATAGGCTACAGCTGCGGTGAAAAAAGATAGAAGTATTCTATTTTGTTGTTATTGTTCTCTAGATGTATCTGTCAGTGTGACACTAGGTGCTAGAACCTGCGCCATGTCTGTTGCAAATATATATTATGTACTTTAAATTGTCTTAACACGGGACGGGAATTAAATTAATGAGATCCCGGACAGTGAGTCCGTTATCTCTGTGGAAGCGTTTTTGGCCGGTGTCAAAATATGCAGTTGAGCCACCGGTGTCAAACTATGTGGTTGAGTCACAGGTGTGAAACTATGCAGTTGCCAGTTTCCGCTCGGCAATTTTTTTCCAGATACACTGTTTACATGTCCGAGTTTTATCAATTTGCTTAGTTCATTCTTTTTATAAAGACCTGACTTGTGCACTCTTAAGAAAAACGGGTCGAAATCACATTCAGGCTGCAGAAGTTTTAACCGCAGCGGCCGAAACGCACAGTGTGACACTGGCCTTTTGTTTAAAACATTATTTTTGCACATACCCCATTGCAGGTCACGGAGAAAACCTGAAGAACGGATAAGGAAAGATGAATACACCAACATGGGGGGGGGGGGAACAAGCCAAAATCAGCAGATTTCAAATTTCTAATGCATACACAGCCCGGAGAATCACGTGGAAAGGAGTTAGACAGAACAATGTCACAGCACAGACAAACAACAGTGGGTCGACAACGACGAGACAAAGTTGCAAGAAGAGCGGTAAGTACAGAGAAACGACAATCCTGAAGAACACGGCAAAAAAGCAGAGGACCCCAACGGCGATGCCAAAGAGATAATGTGGAACCCCCTCCCCAACACACACACAGGACGACACATACAGCGACGCACGGGCGAACCCGGCGACGAAGTGACACACAGGTGCTATGACAGAGCTGGCGAACAGCGCGCTCACGCTAGGAGGAGGGGAGAGGGGTAGGCCGCGGCGCATCTCCGGACAAGGCGAGCACCGCCAGGGGGCGTGGCGGAGGAGTCGGCGGCCTTGCGGCTGACCCCCGGGCGTCGAGGCTGGCCGCACGTGTGGGACCAGCGGCCGGCGACCCGAACAGCCCGGTGTGCGCGCCGAGCAGTGTTAGATAGCACCAAAAACAGCAGCAATGCACCTTTCTTTTTTTCCCCCACTCTTTGTAAGAAAGTAATACTGTTCGGTAACGTAAGTTTCGTCTTATTTTGAGAAACAATTATTGACGCAACAAAAAATATATATATTTATATATTCAGATCAATGATAGGAAAAATCTTGTTTGCTCAACAGCCCTTAAAACTGGCATATGTATTGGCAGCAAATGTAAGGGGGGCCATTCTTCGTTATGTGACTCCACCAGTGTTTCCACTGGAAGGAAAGGGGTAGGGTAGGAGTGGGAATTTGGTGCGGGAGGGGTTCGGGATTGTATTGGGCTGTGGGTTCGTGATTCTCGCACTTGCAATTTAAGTCACGCGGGTCGCTGGGTTCTCCAGCTATGGCAGTGTCTCAAACATAGGACCTCTGTACTCTGTGTGAGGCTCGTGGCCAGCTGGTCTCTTGGCGACAGAACGCTATCTCTACGTAACTGCTGATTACTGACCTTAACATCTGCCCGAAAACAACCATCTCTGGAGCCTGCTGAACACGAACTGTGAACTCTACTGCGCCCGCGGCACCAAAACCACTAGTCCGATCGACGCTCATGCGAGACGCGTGCAGACACAATAGTGCATTGCAAGAAAGAGCCGGCGGTTCTCTGCGGCGGAAGAAGGAAAAAGGGGCGAGGGGAGTACAGTGACCTGGGTGCTGCGTTGACAATCGCACACAATCCGATGCCTTCATAACCTCACTGCGAAATAAATACTCTAATATTTTCTCTTACACATAAGTAGAGACCTGCAAAATTCGCAGATTCGTTCGGTGATAGGCTAGAATTCAAACCCATATACCTATCAGATAATTTTGCTATTGGCTTACTGTTCATCTGGACGAATCTCAACCAGTTATAAACCCTCAACCAAAGAAGGATCGAATCACAGACAAACCAGCTGAGACGACTTACAAGTCGGCAGCCAATGAACTTGCGTTTTTTGCCCGAGTGTACAGGGGTATGTGCAGTCTGTCCTGAAGGCCATCGAAACCGCGAATTTTGCAGGTCTACACATAGGTAAGTAATAAATCGCGGTAGACATAATTACAGATAATCAATATTTATATAAAAAAGAAAAATCTAAATATAGTCTCTGTCATCATTAATATACTAAGTAGGATGAACTACAGCTACAAAAAAAAAGTTTTCAATAATTCACACCATCTTTACAAAGTCGAGCTCACGGTGCGCTTCGGTATAATCCACGCGGCATTTAAAATAGTTAGCGGCATTTCTTTACGAGCGAAGGCTGGGGTATCTGTGTAAAAGCGACGCATGTTGGAGCCACCGAAGCCGCTACACGGCCTACCTGACGGGCATAAGCGGCGTGTTGCCGGTGACAAGCGACGCGGTTCAGTTTATCTCGACTTGTGTCGTTTGCCCCGGTTGCTCGTAGTTACATCTCGCCGGCTGTGTTTCTTTTCGACTCGTGAATGCATGTCACCGGCGCGGCGCAGCAAGCGGCTAACAGCCGTCTGGGGGGACCAGCTCGCGCTGTCCTTGAGTCTCGCCTTAATTCGTGCAATCAATATTATTTTCCTACATTCTGGGGGAGGGGAGGGGGAAAGCTTACCACCCTAGGATATGTTTTAAATCATGTCGCACTAGCAAGATTTATTTTTGGTTTGAGCTAGCTCAAAACTTTTCCATGTCAATCTCACTTTTAAATTAAATAATGCATCATTGGATTATCCACCACTAGCAGAGACTCAAACTGGATGGAATTTTTGAACTCAAACTATTAGTGTATTTTTCATAATTTTTAATATGTATAAATTTAACTCACAATATTCATTACGTAATAAAATTAATGATCATTGATATTTTAAGTTATAAAAACATAATTTCCTTTTTAAACACAAAATAATTTCGCATACCACATTCATATCAACATTATGGTTTAGATATTTCACTTTCATAACCCCTTTTGTTCTTCACCATTTCAAAGAATCGATGTGAAGGAAACGGTTGTCATTTTCGTTTTCGCTAGGCACGATTTAGATTGTTTGATTGCACCCAAAACCCAACACATTTTAGAACCAGTCCTACATGCAAAATATATTTTATGGACAATCAAGTCATCAAACTTGTCAAACAAACATGACTGCGCAAGTGACGTTTTTCGTTGACGTCAAAACCTTCAAACTTTGTTTGACACATCATGTTGGAAGTTATTGGAAGGGAAGGTTTGACATTGCGACAGGGCCCGTCTACAATAGTCCGAACCTGTGGACGGTCCGTTTCCTTATCCTAAAGCGAATAAAGTCACAGTGTCACAAGGAAAACAGCCCTGTCTACAAGTTCGATGTCTGATGTCCGATTCTACAGATTTTTAAAGTAGTCAGCAGAGCGCAGTAAATATAGACCGCCAAATTAATTGATTGCGGTTGTTTTTGTTTACTATTTTCATGGCTTGTAAATGTGTACGCAACTAAGTTTTGATAATTTAGTTAATGTTTAAAATTTGTGGGAGGATAATAAAATTTTGTCTATTCTGTAAGGCAAAAGTAAAATCTAACGTTATTTTTGAAACGGGAAACGGGAACAGCAAATATCACGAGTGTTCAATCTTCCACGCTACCAAATGACACAAGAGTGGGACAAAAAGTTCAGGTTGACCAATGTGTTCGTAACCAGGTATGTTCGGACCATCGCCCGCACCACGCATTGAGTCAGAGGGTCGTGTGGTCCAATCGGTGATTAGTAGGGGCAGCCATTTTTCGCGAATATATCTGAACGCCTATTAGACTGCAACAAGGTATACCCGCACCAGTGGTTTCTTCCTTGTGATTGGCGGCCGTCTGCAAGAGAAGTCGTTGCCTTTCTTGACTGAGCCACTCAGGACGTGTTTGCTTTCGCACTGAAACACTCTGATTGGTGTTTTATCAATCGACATGTACCTGAAAGAAATTCACCCAATCGTGAAACACAAACGGTGCTACAGTGTTTTAACTTATAACTAGTCTCGGAATCTTTTCGCGAAATATGCACGGCCCTAGTGATCAGCGTCCGCCGGACACAGTTTAGGCCATTGCAATTATTGTAGACGGGCCTTTACGGGAAGAAAGTGCTTCCAGTCTGACCAAACCCTTTGTGGCCGCCGCATCTGCAGGTAACCGACAGGCTGCGGTAAAGATCCCCGCCCACCCCCCAACCCACCCCCCGGCCAGGCTCCCTCCTTTGCCAATGGCCTTCGGGGCGCAAGCTACCGAGGCCGGACGCCTGCAAGTAGCAGGGGCAACCCTCCCTAAATCAATCCCTCGACAACCCCGCGCGACGCCGCAGACTGCGATGCGATCACGCCTAATGATGATAATCGACAAGGAGTTGGGAGGGGGGTGGGACTTATTACAGGAGCCGACCTCGGGCAAAGCTGGTTATACAGGCTGATTCACGATGAGTAACCGACACTTCACACGGGGGCTTATGCCTCGCATCATCTATGAAGCTAAACATGTCAAATAAATTTATCCAATATTGACGGGAGTGGTTCAACGAGTTGGAAATGCCTCGCAACAAACATCTCCCTACAGATTATTGCTTATGGGGACTGGTAAAAGACACCGTTTACCAAAAATACTGCAGGAACACGCATCACGCATGCTACTGGAGTAATCAAAGATAGCCTTTGCAGCCACGTAGAGCAATACGCACGGTACGTAAGCATTCGACCAAGTGTACGGAAGTAAATAGAAACATATTTCAACATCTTCTGAGAGTTTTTTTTTTACATTAGTGCGTTGCTCAAATGTAAACAGTTCAGTCTGATAATACATGATGTCCATAAAAGAATGCCCCACTTTAAAATTTATATTTACAGCTTAGAACCATTTAAATGTTTTGCAAACTAAAATTAAAATATGAAAATGTCGTGTAAAATATTACTTATTTTATCTTTTTCATATTACTTATTATTTTAAGAAAAAATGGATGCCTAACATTATGTTGAACCTGATTATTAATTTTTTCTTAAAGGTCTTGCTCTTGATTGTAGTATATTTTTTCTATGTTAGTGGTAAATACTACAATGTTTACATGTAAAGTTGTTTTGTCCCATAAGCATTATTGTCTCAACCGAAATAAATGGCCCTACGGAGTGCATTGCGTAAATAAATAAAAAAAATTAATATACATATATAAAACCACTTCATTACTTTGTTTACTATTTATGTTATAGGTAAGTTCTAAACTTTCTATATTGTCGTATGTAAAATTCATTTGCATTATAATTTATTACTTAATAAATATATTAATATTAATAAATTATAACATTCAAAATATTTTTGTTTTTAATTAAATAAAATTTATTTCGATTATTTTACTAAATTAAATACTTAATTGTATACGATAGTTTATACCAATAATGAATTCTGAGTGTTTATTTAAATTTTTTAATTGAACTAACACTTTACCAACCGTATTTATCGTATCAATCCAGACCTTGCATTATTTAATTTCAGTTAATTATTTGCGTGCAAAGTTAAAGTTTGTTTTTTTTTTACCACGCCAAGTAAGTATAACCTCTAATCCGCGTACGTAAGTACACGCACCCATATTTTTTTTTTTTACATTTACGCTTAAAAGCCTCGTAAACAGGAATTTCAATACAGAAGGACGCCACACGACGACGCAGATCAGGTATATCGGGGGAGGAATCCTTCCCTGTTATCTCCCTGCAGTGGATTCTGGGAACCCAACGGACGCCGGGGTTCGAACCTCGGACACGGGACACGGGAGGCGACGGGCGGATTCTGCGGGCGGTTGGGCGGTTGTTGCAGCGGGGACCGCCGCCGTTGCGTCACGTGTGGTTAAGAATTTGGTAAGGCTTCCCATTAGTCGGCGGTGTGTTATTAGGGGCCGGCCGGGTCCCCGGCTGCCGGAGTGCGCCCCGCCTCGAGTCGCCGCGGAAAAAAAGGCGACCGTCCGTCCCGGTGGGGGCCTGCAGACCTCTCTGGACGAGCACAAAATTTCCCCCCCCCCCCCCCACAATTCACCCTCCTCCGGAGCGTGAATTGGCTCCGGCCTGTGGACTCAAGCCCCGCCAGCTTCCGAGAAACAATCTCCGACGACGCCGCCGCCGCGGTCGGTATCTCCAGGCTGACCACCGCGCGGCATCCTCAAGATGGCGACGGTAACGTCGACCGAAACTTCGGAGATCCGTTTCTTCACACTTTTACGTGGCCTGAACCCCGAAGCCTAAACCAAAACAACGGCCACGAAAGCCTCCGAACGTAATTTTTTCGTATAACAAATATATCATTTGGTAACCAGTTGCAAAATGTGGATTTAAAAAAAAAAAACGCTTCATCTGAGTGAACTGAAGCTTTCTGTCGATCGTCACTCACGGATTTCACTTTAAAAACTGCCTGTAGTGCAAATCGCCGCTAAGCCAGCGATATCCATTCCAAAGTTTCAAAAGCGGCGGTCGTTTTAATGAACCGGTGGATTCTTTACCTCTGAATTATAACAACCCCAACCATCTCCATTCATTAATTCATTTTTTTTTTAATCTTGCAAGCCCGTCAAATCGATGGATGCTGCCCCGTCCCAAGTGTACAACTTGTACGCTCTTCATTAGTTCCTCAAACCAGATATGGCCAATGTTAAAATATATATTAAGTAAGGGGTTTTACATGGCGTGGTTATGAACAAATCTCAGGTTCCTGTGCCCAAACTTAAGGTTGAATTTTACTTTAATTCAGGCAACAAAAACATCTATGAATGACTTGTGTGCACACCCCAGACTAGACTGCGGACGTTCCAAGAGGATGCGAGTGTTTATAACGTAAGGGCGGCTAGTGGTACATATTTATTTAAAAGTGGGCCGTATAAGGGGCATGCAAGTTATACAATACGCTCCAAATTGCTTGGCGGCTACCCCGACCATAAAACAATGTTATAAATTGAGCAGAATTTAAACCACGACCCTAACCGCAGAGGAATGATGCATATGTTATCACAGCCACCGAGGGTCTTGAGATTAAGGAACTATTTGTGACGTGATAACGTCTTATAAATCGACGAACGCCGGCTGCACGCACGAAAAAGCATGACTCATTGTCACGTTCCGCCTGAGCCGAGCGTGCAAGAACCTGCCAACCACCGTGCGAGAAAATATTCTATAATATCAAACAGGTTAAGGCGGGCTTTTTAACTAATTGTTCGTGATTATATTTAAATAAAATTATTTAAATTAAATTTTCGAAACTGTAAATAATATTTGAAAATTAAAAAGTATGCAATTTTCCATCAATGTTTTCTAATGACGTTATCACGTAAAATTATTGTCCGTAAACCGACTTTACAGACAACCCCCTTTTTTCTGAGTTTGTTTCGATGACTGTCACAAGCGTTTCGTTATGAAGATCTAACGGTTGCTCCCTTAGCACCATGTTAGAATATTTGAAAAATAGCTTTTTAGTAAACCACCTTCCAACAAACTCCTATTCAACATTATGTCATTAGAAATTTTCGAATCTTAACATTTTACTGACTAAAACAAAGTACATATTGAAAAAATTCCCAAATATTCTCATTTAAACCGCCAACGAATCTGCCGAGACTCTGACAGCAAAAATAAAAATAAAAGTATAATAAAAAATGAAAACTTTAAACATGTTCATAGCTGTAAAGGGAGTTATCACGCTTTCACTATTTTGCAATATTTAGTCTTCATTGTGCGAAAAGAGGTTAGACATATTTGCGCGTCTTGGGAATCTGCGTCTCTCTTCCAACTAAACTTCTCACCAAAATTCTCGGGAAAATGTGTTAAATCCTGTGATGGCAACAAAGTAAGAAAAAGGTCTCGAAATTAGTCGTAACATATAGTTAACTTTTTAAAAAAAATATCTTAAAAATTAGTCATCAAAAATAACTGATAACTACATTGGATAGGATTTATTGTCGTAATTAGTGTATACGTTTCCGGACGGGAGTCAATTAAATCTTCACCGATCTTCTCGGCGTCATGTTCTTGCCACCACGTTGCAGATAAATCATTCCCATCATCATTTTGCCTTTGCTTCTCTTCCCATTTAACCCCCCCCCCCCCACCCCAGTTCTGTTTTAGTCCTTGGCACACACACTCACTCCGCCCTTGATACTTCGCGTCCAGTTAAAGTCACAGTTCAAATTATTTTCTAGATGCTTCTTACTTCTCTTGTTCTCTTCATTACCTCCTCGTTACTCAATTTGTCAGTCCATTTGTTTTACTTTCTTCTCTACATCCTCCATCTCAGAAATTACTAAGTGCATATATTTTTTTTCGTTCACACTTCTGAAGTTTCATGTACCGCGCTCCTAGCCAAGAAGGAAATTTCTTTTAATCTGGCAAACCATTGTACTTAATAGAAGAATCAATGAAATATGATTTAAGTAAACATCATTAAATAACTCGATAAAGCAACCTAGAGGAAGGAAAACAAACACAGCTGTAACACACAAAGCAAATGTGACACAGAACTGTAATATAATGAGTTCTGGGCTCCAGGGTTACTTCAGCTATGACTGTGTAGGCTTTAACGTGGTATATACTTAGATTGTTACTAAATATTTGTGTGGGACCATCTCTATGTCCTTGTATTACTTCTAATGCCTTAAAGATCAACTGTATGAGAGGTTAAACAAAACAACATAAACATAATAAGTATTTAAAAACTTTGAATAATACCTTTTTTGGAACTCCTTAAAATACACGATTCAATATTAACTTTGGTGAATATCATAATGCATATGTCAATATGGGAAGAAGAAAAAAGATGAGAGCGAGTATTTCAGTACTCGCCAGTGATGTGTAAACATTTAACCTCGGTAACGATCCAATTCATGTGTCCTCATGTTGCAAATATTTATAATACGAAACCCGCACACGAAATGTAATTTATAATTATTTAAAATAATGCCGAGCGTGTTAAATAAATACATACGCAAATTGTGTTTTCAACTACATTTCATGACGCGAATCACACGTAGTTTTCGCACCCGCCGCTAGAATTCGTTGCCAGAGCAGCTGGTGGATTATCGAATCATCAATTTTCAGAGCTAAAAATTAAACAATACAATAAAACTGCTCCTATAAAAGCGAAAAAGACTCGAAAAAATTCTAAACAGTCGCTTTGTACCTGATTTTCGACAATAATTTTTCATTAAAATGCTGCCCACCGTGTTCAAATTCATTAAACAGTTAATACTATAACATTTTCGTTTGTCTCTATGAACTTTGGTTCGCGCCATCTGACACGGGTGGCAGAACCATGGTTACACTTTTCCGTTCCATGGGACTTCCGTTCCATTAAAGAAATTACAACTGCCAAATGACGTTTAGCGAGAGCTAAGCTGTTATACATCAAAAATGGTTATTTTTGATTCCAAATATAAGTGAAGATAAAAATCGTAGGCCTATACTATAAAAACGTTATGAAAAAAAAATTGTTGTCTGTAAAGTCGGTTTACGGACGATAGTTTAACGTGACGTCATAACAAAACATTGATAAAATGGTTGCATACTTTTATGAATAAAATTGAATCATTTTTATTGAATTATCACTATTTTGTACGGATACAAAGAAGGAGTGAATCTACAATTTAATTGATAAATTTACTTTTATTTGTACTCATTAATTCAAATATGTTTATTACTTTAACGAAGAGATTATTTTAACTGTAACTTTTATACATGTTTTCTATTTAACTTCTTCCAATCTGTGTTATTCTGTTAAGGATAGGACAATGATAGGAAAAGTAGGAAACAAATGGGAGTGTTTCAGGTTTCATGTGCCTCGAAAAAGTCAAATCGATGGTTGTTCCAATCGATTGGAAGAGAGATAGATGCGGCGCAAGCGTACAATGAGCGTAACGGGTCACAGCGTAACGGGACACTTTTTCGTGCGTGCAGCCGGCGTTCATCGATTTATTAGACGTTGTCACGTCAAAAAAATCACTGTAACTGTAGTTCCTAAAAAAAATTTACGATAAGACATTTTGTTCCAATCTTTAAAGATATAGGATAAAATAGAAACGCGATGATTTTGTTCACCAAAAAATATATATGCATAAGGTAGGCTACTGCAGGCGATAAAGATGACAGAAGAGCGAATACGTATGAGGTTAACGCCTACATATCGTCTCGCGTGCTGGGAAAGCAAGTGAGCGCTGGCTGCCCCGAAGGCGACGAGCTACTGACAGCTAAGCATTGCGGTAACGCTGGGTTGACAACCTCCCAGGGGCACCGGTTATCTAGCTTGCTGCAAAAAAAAAAAAAAAAAACTAATGTCCACAGTTATTAGCTAATCGTGCAAAGAATGTATTTATGTATCTGCACTTGCCACTCAAAATTGATCTTACAAAAGATGTATTGCTATCTGCCAAAATTATGGAGGAGAAAAATTAATTTAAAAAAATGCACTATCGTAAATATATACATCTTTACATTCACAATTTACTCACTGTGAAAGCTAATACTACATTGAAAGTAACTTCTTCTACTTTTTATCTAAATTAAAGTACCTATAATTATATTAAATTTTGCAATATCGTTTTTTAACATCAAGAATCAATCGCATATGGCGTTTTTTTTTTTTTCACTTTAAAACTGTAATTTAAAAACCAAGCATTCATAATGACGGTTAACTAGGCCAAAAATAATAGGGTTTGATTTGCCACTGGGTGGCTTCAGACAGAAAGCCAAACGACGGCGTGCCAAGTTTGAAGGGAAGCACAAATTAGAAGTGGTAAAGTCTGGCAGAGATACTAAGTTGATGGCATCTGGGCGCTCAAGATCTAAGGGCGCGTGGTCTCTAAGGGTGACATTGGCTAGCTCATCACACGTCTCTTCGTCTCTACGCACCAGGCTCCTGGTCGGGGACGCGTCTGTATGGGACTTTGGGCAGTGACCCAATTTTCTTACAGTATTGTGTACAAACATTTTCACAACACCAAAACTGAGCCACGATGAACACCTGTTTTTTACTCTCTTCTGTTTTAGGACAGATGAAAAGATGAAAAGATGAAACATCTAACTCTTAAATGCTGTTCCTCATCAGCGGTTCGTACATGGCAAATGCGCAATGAAAATTGGCTGATAGCGTAGTTTCTCTTAAACACATAATGGGCTCCAAATAATCATGCAGTCGAGAAGCGCTAAACATAATTTTATGGATGTTTTTGACACTAAAAATTGTTGGGAAGTATTTTTTTCTTATGGCCTCATTGATGGAAGCAAAATACTTGTACCAGTTCCTATCAGTCAACGACATTTTCCAGTAAACCCAACGATACGTTCCCAGAAAAGATCTTACTGACCAGACAATAGATGTGAAGATTATTTTTATCATTTTTCAGAGCGGTGAAGAATTTACGAGACAGCGTCCACGCCACCTTCTTTAGCGGACATGGGGGGGGGGGGGGAATAAATAAAAAAAAGGGGTGATCGCATTCCGCAGCGGCGACAGAGGGGAGGGGGAAGGTCGAAAATGAAAGACGTGACGTGTAGTGGGCCGGTCGCGCGGGAATTGAAATTCGCGCGCCGCGCCGTGGCGTTTACTGCGCTGACCGTGACCTCTGACCTAACTTGACGGGCGTCGGCACCCCAGTGAGACACTGCGCTGGCACGCGGGGGTCTGCCCCCCCTCCCCCCCCCCGGTGGGCGGGGGGGGGGGGCGGGGAAGAGCAGCCCAGGGTCTGGCCAGTTACGATACTGTCCAATCCGAAAACTCTTGTGTATGCCTACACACAGATTTCTGAAGTTATACTTTCTAAGGGTGCGTTATGAAAAAAAAAAAAAAATTATGTGGATGAAGTTTTACGATGCGCTCGCACCATGCAACTGGCCCATATAATTGAAAAAAAATGTATTTATTGTGAATTTTTTTTATATAAATTATTGTTTTTCTAAACTTTTTCAAGTGTATTTATGTAAGTGAGGTTATGTTATACTTCTTTAGACGTGTTATAAAAAAAATAATGAGAAAGAATTTTTACGATGCGCGCGTAGAATGCAAAAAAAAAATTGATAGGCTGAAAAAAATGCTTCATTCAATTAAAAATATATATTTGAATATTAGTGATAAAAATTGTGTTTATAAACGTTTTCAAGTTAATTCATACAAGAGTTTATGTTCCCGTATGCATAACGATGTCAAGTTGCTTGTAAGCTTCCATTTTCGCTATCAGGGAGTGTCTGTGGTAGCTTTAGTAGTCTCCTGGACGTTTTCATGGGAGTGTTTGTAAGGTTATGTTCCTGTGTGTATAATTTAAATGCATTAAAAATTATAAATTATAACATTTTTATTTCATTAATAAAAAACATATGAAGGAAAAATATTGAACATATTTATTGATTTTCATTATTTATTAAAATATATCTGGTTTGTTTTATTATATCAAATAATTAATTTTATAGATGTTTTTGTATTAATTTTGAATACTGAGTAACTATTCGAAACGTTTTAAGTTGATTAATTTTTTTTTACATTACCAACCGTATTTATAATATAATTCCATTACTTTTATTATTTGATTTATATTATTTATTTTCATGCAAATTTAAGTTTTTTTTTTCATTGCGCCAGGTTAGTATAACTTCTAAAGCGCGAACACAAGAACACGCGCCCATTTTGTCTTCACTTTTACAAAATATATCTTTGGCAACCAATTGCTAAGAAGAAATATTTTGTAATACTAGAAGAAAATTCTTGTAAATTTTTACAGATAATTTTATAGTTATTATTTGCGTAGGCCTATATGCAAAACGTTTTTGAAAAAAAAATAATATTTGTTGTGTTTACGAAAATGGGATAACATTTAAATTTTAAATGATGTTTTTACTATCATATATTTTTCAAACTAAGAAAAATATAATCTTTTTCTCATTCAAAGATCGGATTAATATTAATTTATTATATTCTTTAATGTGTGCAGTTAAAACTGGAAAGCTGTTCAGGTAACGGTTTACAAATAACTTTAACGACTGTAGCTACATACTGGGACAACACAAAAATCTCAGACAAGAATATGAAACCATTATTATTGCGAAAAATATCTTCCTCAATAGAGTTGCTTTCATGGAAATGTAAAAATTTTCCAAATCTTTTGATTTATACATGATTATTTGAGTTCCATTTGCAAAAACCTTATCAGAGTGTAATGAAGGAAGAAATCTCACAATGGACTTATTTTATTGTTAGATATTTGTATCAAATGAAGCCACATTGGTTAAAAAAAAATTTATTCATTAACATTTTTTTTTAACGTTTAACAACTAAAATATGCTTTCGTTAAGGCACAATAGGAGATTTTCAAAGACCGTAACACAGTGTCAATTTACTGTGTTATTAACACTGTAGTCATCCTCAAAAATGTATATAAATAATTCCAAATTAAACGTCAATAACTTCACAGGGGACATTTTTGTAACGGCGAGTCACTATTGACTTCAGGCATTCCACCGGGTTATGACCTATACTTAAACGGTACCAAAATTTGAAAATTAAACGATACGAAATTGTTACAGCGTAAAAAACTGTTGAAACCAGCATTGCGTATTCCTATCTTCCTGTCTTAAGGCTCAGCTACGAACGTCATTTGTTTTTTTCCTTTCTAATTTAATATTCTTATAAATGAATGTTTCCCGTGTAGAAACATAAAATCTCAGAAATCATAAAAGCCCAGCAATGGAAAAACAGAAAGAGAACGTCCAGTGGGTTACAATAAGGCAAATTACCATCGGGTAAATAAGTTTAGTTATAAATACTTGCCCTACCTTTTTTTATGTAATATATAAGTGAAGAAAAAAATTTGTGAGATTATATGCGCTCGTTATATAGTAAAACATAAGAAGGAATTACACTTAAACAATAAGTGACATTAAAATTCGTTAACCCACTATTGCTGGTTATTTAAAAAAAAAAACTTTATGAGCAAATGTTTACAACAAAACATGAAAACAACTATTTGGATAAAATAACTTTTAAACATAATTGTTACTTTTACGGTATTTTCCTAGATTACACTGATTGGTCAAAACCACTGGGTTGGTTTAACCCATTGAAAACTCTTGTTAAGTTTCGAAGTACAAAAAAAATAGTTTATATTTTTAAATTTATTAATTATATTTGCCCAAAACAAGGAACATTTTACTTTAAAAAAATCTCAGAGCCTAATCATACTCGTACTTACCTTGCGCGGTCGTAACATGAAACATTTTTCTTAGCAGATCTCCAGAAGTATTACGACCAATAGTTTCAATTACTGCAGAACGAATGATACGAGACTTAATATCATTTGGCAAACTTTTATTTATATAATATACAAATTTTATATAGTATAAGGCTCAAAACCATACCTACAATGATTCGGTGCTCATGAATTGATATGAGTAAATCCGAAGACTGTAATCAAACTGATGACCCTCAGCTTACCACATAATTGAGACGCGTCAACAAGTAGGCCTACCACCACGGAGGTTTTTAAGTTTAAAATGAATTTTAGACAAATATACGACCAACTTTACAATTACACTCCTTGGAGGCGATTAACGTGATTTTCTGTATTTTTTATAATTACTGATTTTCACTTAAAAGGTTTATTGTGACTCAAAATTTACTTGATTTAACGACAGACACACACCTCTCTCTCTCTCTCTCTCTCTCTCTCTCTCTCTCTCTCTCTCTCTCTCTCTCTCTCAACCAATTCAACAGAAACGTTTACTTTAGTAACTCCTCGGGGGAAAAAAATTTAAATGTTTTGCCAGTGAAATGCAAAGACAGGTAGCCAATTAAAACAAACTCAATTAAGTAACTGCGTACGCAGGTTATAAAAGCAGAGTCCTGATTGCTATTCACTTATGTTACCAGTCACAATAATTTTTTTTTAGTTTTTAAGTTGGTTGCCAAGAATAACATAATACCTGGAGGGAAGTAATTCAATTTTATGCACAAGATGGAGTATGTGAAAAGAAAACGCAGAAGCCTGGGAAACTGGGAATCGTTAGGTACTGGCTGACGAAGTCAATGAACACTGTTGAAAATGTCCAAGTTAAATTTGCGAAGAAAACTGCTTAAGAATTATACAGTGATCTTGGAAAAAATTTTCTCCTAAAAAAATCCTCGAAAAAATACAAGATCTGAGTTTACTTGCTTTGGTAAAACACGAACTAACAAGGATCATCTTACTTTCGCGTGTAAGTTTACCCTGTCCACAACTGAACACAGAACTAGTGGGTTTTAAACTGGCGTGGTTCACACGAAGATCGTTACCTGAAACGACGAAGTGTTAATTTAATTTTAGGTGCTCTCTTCGTTTGAATGTCCGTAAGTTTACTGTAATTATAACAGCGAGGCTTAAGTCTGGTCGACTTTCCTTTATCTTTAATTAGAGCTATTATAGTTTAGAGATGATTTTTTTAAGATTCTTGCAATGGTAGTTCATGACTCGTAATCCAAAATTATCTACGTGATAGTTTTGATGAACTAGGATATATTTTGTCTCTCTGCGCAGGGAGAAAAATAGTTTAATTTTGGTGGTTTTCTCCCATTGTCTCTACGTAAACAATTGCGACTTTTGTTTCAAAACAATGACACCTTATTGGGACTAAATTATATTTATAAAACAATTATAACTATCGAAACCCTAACTTTTACTAACATTTGTTGTTACTGTTAGAACTCTGGGCAGAACAACATTCTCAACATTCTCAACATTCTCAACAAGTGGATTAAGTACTTTTACTTACATAAATTTATTTTAAGAATACGCCAGATTAAAAATTGCCGATTCAACACTCACTTATTATTCTTGTATAAAAACTTAAACGCGAAATAAATATTCTCAGGGCATTTTAGCGAGACGAAGTTAGGGTTGAGACTATCACGGCGTACTAACGTTTAGTTTATCTATTGAAATTCTGGGGAAAAAGGTAGGCCTAGAGCAAAAACTATTTTTTTTTTAAATTTAAATTTGTAGTCTTTTATATTTCCAGCATGGGACAATCTCAAAACATTTGTTTTTAATAATGGCGGCATATTCGAGAGGCGAGAGATTTTTTTTTTCCTTTGCGTGGAGCAGCGAAGGAAGTCATTAATGAACGTTAGGGGCGTTAGCAGGACTATCGTCACCCGTCACGAACATGAGGACGTTGTCTTCACACGACCTGTCTCTCGCAGTTAGGGTCGCACACATCTTCTCCTTTACAAGTCCTTTACTTCCCCTCTTTACAAGTCCTCTACTTCCCCAACCCCCCAACACCGTCCTTTTACACGGTAACATACACTACACTCCCGCAAACCGCAGATATGTTTTTTTTTTCTTCTTCCTTCTGTGGTGTAAATGGGCGGGAGGGGAGGTAGGGCGGAGGTGTCCGCGCGTGAAAGACAGTCCCGCGCGCCCTCATTGTGCGGGCCGGACAGGTGGGACAAAGGCTCCTGAGGGCCTCCTGCGGGACCCTCCAGTCCCCCTCCGGTGTGTTGACTGGAGCCTTCAAAAGCCCCGCGCCCCCGGCTGCAGCAAGGCTTCCCGGCTCGTCTGTCTTGCTTCTCTTCCCCCCCCCCCCCCCACCAACTCTCTCGCGAACACGCCGCTGACCCTAAAGGAGGACGCCGCAACACCGACACCCGCGTCTGTCTGTCTGTCTGTTTGTTTGTTTGGCGCGTGAGAAGAGCCGCGTGTCGTGTCGCGGCCCGCGGAGAGGGTGATGGGGGGGGGGGGGTGGAGGGGCGACATCGGGGCTTGACCGTGTTCCGAGCCGCTCGCGCGCGTCCGACGGGGAGGGAAGGCGCGGGCCACCCGCTGACTCTTCGCGAACCGTCGCGTCGGTCGTACACACACTGCGGCTCCGAAGACGTCTCGCTCACGCCGAGACCACCAGGTGCTTCGCAGTCCTGCCGTGACGTCAGCGGTCCCGTCGAATGGTCGGGGGTGCTTTTTTTTTTTTTTTTGACTTCACAACGTCTAATAAATCGTTGAACGCCGGCTGCACGCACGAAAAAGTGTCCCGTTACGCTGCGTCCCGGTACGCTCATTGTACGCTTGCGCAGCATCTATCTCTCTTCCACTCGATTGGAACAACCATCGATTTGTTTTTTTCGAGGCACTTTAAACTTGAAACACTCCCATTCGTTTCCTACTTTTCCTATCGTCGTCCCATCCTTAACAGAATAACACAGATTGGAAGAAGTAAAATAGCAAACATGTATAAAAGTTATACTTTGTTAAAATATTCTCTTCGTTAAAGTAATAAACATATTTGAACTAATGAGTGCAAATAAAAGTAAATTTATCAATTAAAATGTAGATTTCATTTCACTCCTTCTTTGTATCCGTACAAAATAGTGATAATTCAATAAAATTGATTCAATTTTATTCATAAAAGTATGCAATCATTTCATCAATGTTTTGTTATGGCATTGTCACGTTAAACTATTGTCCGTAAACCGACTTTACAGACAACCAATTTGTTTTGTGTCGGCGAGTCAGGACGATAAGTGCGACTCTCGTCGCTGCTTCTAGCACTGTGTCGCCTCTAAGCACATGGCTCTGAACTGGCGCGCAGTCCTCTTGTCGAGCTGTGTCTCAACCATTACATTGCATGGCGGAGAAACGAAGATAAAGACGTACTGTAAGTCTCTTGAGTGCTTTCAAGAATATGCACAGGTTTTTCATACCTAGAAATTATTCTGAAATCACACGTTTAAAAACTAAATACGGACAGAAACACTCATACAACCTCAGCCTATTGTTAATTTTTTTCTTTTTGTGTACAGATCACACTCTTTTATCTTCAGCAGTTTTTAAATCACTAGATTTTTTCTGAATTTTTGCACACCGTATGTGTGTCCAGATACTAGGTGTCGTTAAACGCTGGTGCAAAACCGTCCGACTTTAAAAAGGCCATACAAAGGAACTGTTAACTGCTTCCAGATTCGACCGAACTGCTTAAAATAAGAGACCCTTTGATATCCACCCAGAGAACATCCGGCCGTCTGGACCGCGATCCGGGTTAGAATACCGTAAACACACAGGCTCGGATTTCCCGAACGAAGTAACTGCGTGAGACGTCGGAAGAGCAAATAAATAATTTTTTTTTCTCACTACTAACATCTCTAGGACGAAGCTACGCAACAACCCTCGGTGCCATTTTCGCGTTTAAACCCTCAAGCAAGTTTCTTCGCCGACGAAATGATTAAGGTCGGGTCTCACCTGCTATGTTCATTTCAATTTTTTTTCCTGTCATTATTTTTTAAAGGGCTACTTCTGTAAATTAAACATTTAATTCTCTCTCTCTCTCTCTCTCTCTCTCTCTCTCTCTCTATCGCTCGTGCATTTACTTTACTGTCACAAATATTTTCAACAGATATTTACTAAGTGTGATATAGTGATGGTAAAAGTAGTGCAAGTTTGTAAAATTACGAACAGTTACGCGACATTTTACTCCCATTATATAACACGTAGTGAAAATCTGTAAACAATGCAAGAGCGTTATAGTGTTAAATTTACAGGAATAGCCTTAACTATTAGTAATGATGAGAAAATAAAAAAAAAAAAAAAAAAAAAACATTATTTGCGAGACCTTGCCTTAGCGGAAGCGGTTTGTAAGGTCTACCCCATATCACTTGTTCCAAATCGACTGTTCTTAAAGGTAACACAGGCGGTATCAATTTCCCAACTGTCACTTTGCAAAACGACGCACGGTGTTTATTTACGAACAACAACCACCAAACGAAGTACTGCTCGCCGAACAACAGTGACAGAAGGATACGTAAGGCATTGTCACTACATACATTGGAAACTGTCAAGTTTGAGGCAAGTTACAATGACACACCACAGGACCTACATAATAAATAATATACATTCAAAATATTTACAACAAAAATTTTTTCCAACGATAACTGTCAAATTTTTTTTTGAATGCTATGAGTTAAATTTTTTAAGTTTCTATCACATTTATGTGGATTTTGTAAAAAATTAACACTGTAAAAATGTACTTTAACAACGATAGTGTTTGAAATCTTAGTTGGCAACGATATCGCTTGTAAAATTGCAAGGCGGAGCTGTGTGCCATTTGCGATGTCACACACCTCTGCCTTGCAGTATTAAAAGTAATATCGTTGGCAACTGAGTTTCTAAGGATTTTCCTTGTAAGAAGTACAAAAAAAAATATTACAGCTACATTAATTTGGGAGAACACAATTATGAAATATAATATAAATAATAAACACAAAATAATTGCATAATATATAAGTACTACAATGTTTGTAAGATTTACAAGAAACAATTTTCTTAAATTTCCAAAATTAAAAAAAGATATACATTAAGTTTTTTTACAGTGTATAGGCGATTTTAACTGCCGTTGACGACGCTGTGATTTTCTCATTTCCGCTAATTGCAGAGTATCGCCAACATCCTGTCTTTGCGAAGTGAACGGCACGGGGTGCACAACCGATTAACCTCCCCCCCCCCCCCCCCCCGCCCCGGCCATTTGTCAACGTCCATGAGGTCGTTTTCAAACGCAAACGTTTAGTGCCTATTTATTGGAATGTACGCGCCTTATGCAAAACGAGCATCGACGCATTTTGCTGTTTCGACCGGTGACCTCCGAGGCGAAGGACTTCCTCCATCTCGAGTTAATCACGGAACCTTTGGCATTGCTTAACGAAGGCGGGAGGCTTTTAACGATGATTGCGCCGGCCGCCGCGTCTAAGCGGGACGGGAGGGGACACAGCCGCCCAGAAGCTTGCAAACAGCGAGCTTCTACAGCCGCGCGGAGAAAACACCCGCGCTGATTAGCCAGTACGTAGAAGTGAAACTTCTTCGGGCGCGATGGGAGTAAAACATCGAGCACCAATTTCAATGTAACGGGAAAACATTGTTCAGACGTGAAATTAGGTTGCGGACGGTGCAGAGAACTAGGCAAGCCGCGGGCTCCACGTGGCGGCGTGCGGCTCAGGTTTAACCCCGCCATGCTGCAGGGATAGGCGGGTCGCGGCGGTAGGGACCCGCCTGCGCCTGACGCCACCCCTACTTGGGAAGAGGGCAACACAACGGGGTTTCAGGTTATTGTGCACTGCGCCACTGGCCATCTTCGCAAGAAAATGGTGTTCTTTCCAGTACGTATTATTTTAATTAACTTGTGTAAATCAGTATTGTTAAACATTGTTATAGGTATGTTTGAGCTGTGTAACTAAATATGTTAAATATGTAAATTATTTGTATGTTAAATGCGTAAATATGTTAATCCTAACTAAGAATATGCTAGTTAAAGAAAAGTTTAAACAAAGCCCTTGCGCTGAATATATTTTTTTATAATCAAGTTTCTAATAAATACAAAAGGTTAGGCTTATTAAATACTCGAAAAAGAAAATAATTCCAAAAATACCCAGTGCTACGATTTTCTTAAAAATAAAATTGCTTCTTTATCTTTCTCTATCTCTCTCTGCCGTTTTACCCCTTAGGATAGGCTATACATACGAGTTGAGGTTTTAATTGCTAAAGAGTTTTCTCTTCTATCACGTGTACTGAGTTACGAGCGCTTTTTTTTTCCGTCTACACGAGAACAGTTTGCTGAACGTCCATTTTAACAAGACGCTAACGATACGCGGATACGTGGAAGTGCGCTGGAGAGCAACGTCAAAGCCCTCAATATTCATTTATTAAGTGATCTTATTTGTTATATAAGGTTTTCGACTCATTTCGGTATTTGTGGATTTATTTCATTTCCATTTATCGTTTCAGATTATTTCGGTTATTTCACATTAATATGTTCAAGTAGAATACATTTCCACACATTTCAGTCCTTTCCATTGATTTATTTCGCTACAATTCAAGCATTTAATCATTGAAATTCGATTATATTAAAGTACACTTATTTCGTTCGAAATGGGCTCTTTTGATGCTTTTTCATGTAATATTATTTCATTTTATTTATTTTATTATATTTAGGTACACATAATTCAATTTGTATTGAATTAAGTGATTTTATTTGTTATATTAGGTTTACATGTGTAAATTTGTACATTTACATGAAAACAACTGTATCACTACAAAATAGTGTTTCCAGTAATACAGGGTTCAGATTCTTAGCCGGGAAATTAGGCTTTGTGTTGT
The DNA here is from genome assembly GCF_032445375.1 of Bacillus rossius redtenbacheri. Taxonomy (NCBI): domain Eukaryota; kingdom Metazoa; phylum Arthropoda; class Insecta; order Phasmatodea; family Bacillidae; genus Bacillus; species Bacillus rossius. Next base: position 44,249,070 of record NW_026962011.1, on the reverse strand, counting down.
CCTAGTACCTCCAATAGTTAAAGTTATTGGTAATCGTTCCTTAAACAGCTTTCTAGTATTAACTGTGCACATAAGGATGATGCAACAAAATAATGTCTAATTATTTTTGAATATTCGATTAGTTTCTCCATGGTTTGAAAATAATTATGCGTACTTTCTTTCTTTTTCCGGGGGTCGGAGGGGGGGGGGAAGGGGTTGGGGGAGCGGTGACCAGAACCTCTTTGCCTGATGTTGAATTTCAAATTATTTCCTTTTGTTGGTTGGAATGATAATTGTGTGTGTGATAAATGTAGTTTGTACACTTGTAACTAACAAGATTAGGCAAAAGATCCACACGTGTATTTAACAAGAATTTGCAACATAGCCTCATTTAATTAAAGTACCGGTAACAGTTATTGTTTATTTTCATCATAAAATTGTTAATTCTTCTAGTTCTCTTCTGTAATTTTTATTTTCGCTCATTAAAGAAGGAACTATACCAAACCTATAAGGCTACGTAAAAACAAATTGTAGTTCACAAGTGTCAGCTAAACGTTTTCAAGCCAAATTGTCGCAACCCAGAGTTTTTAGCTGCTTACAAGTAAATCTACAAGTAAACTTACGAAAATTCATTTGTCAGTTTACAAGAGTTATTTTTGGAAACACCTGTAAGTGGGTATTTTCACAGACTTGTGTAATTTTACTAGTTAGTTCTAAACTTGAACGTTTTTGGAATGGGCCCCAGGGCAAAGAAATTCGCTGCACACAGTAGGAACGACCTATGAAATCCTGTCACTGGCATTACAAGGAGGTTCTTAATGATTGCATTAGAGGAAATTTAATTAGATTACCGTGAAACTGATTTGATTTATAAGAAATTTTAATGTAGCCTATTACCTTTAGTGGATTAACTATACAATAAAAAAAATGACGAACAAGTACCATTGTAAATTAAAATTTTAACATTTTCAAAAGTAAGTTATGTCTATTACTTTGCTTCAAACAACATTTGTAATAATGTTTAATGTTGAATTGTTTCTTTTCCACTCAATGTAAAGTAGTTCATATAGTTATTTAATTTCGATAAATCTGTATTCAAATGTTTGTTTTTAATGTTATCTGGAATAAAACTGCAATGCATTTCAAAAGATTCAAAAACGGTTTTTATTAGATACTAAAATTGTCGAATTGATGTGTTTTTCGTATTGCCATTTTTTCTTCTTTTTTTATCTTGCACTTGACTTCAAATTAAATCAATAATTGGTATCAAATATCAAATAAATATAGCCTAATCTTTTTGAGCTTCTACAGCAAAGAATTGGGCTTTGTCACACGCTAGCAGTTTCAACAAAATGTGAACAAAGAGAACACTGTCATTATTTTGGCGAAAATTAAATGTTCTAAGGTCGTGGTTCATGGAATTATTAAAGTTCCAGTAAAGTAATGTGTAAATTAATAGTGATATTTAGCTGCTACGACTTGCAAACAGTAGAACGGTATTAAGAAGTGCACGTATCGTAGTGCTTGCCGCTTGAATAAAAAAAAATCCTTTCAAAAAAGATTTGTGACTAATGTAAAATGCCTGTTTATGAGTTGCGAATTCATACGCCTCCTTTTGGCTTCGGCTGACTAACCTACATTATGTTTTTAGCGACAGCCATAACGAATAGCGATGTCATTATAACTCTTGAGCGGAAATTACGCGTTCGAGCGCAGCCCTCGGTGTAATGCATTGGAACATGGAATGGTCGTTCGAATGTTCTCTACGTTAAGTGAGATGCCGCATGTCCAACTGAGAACCTTCAGTCATTACCACTTGGAGCACTAATAAAACTCAAGGGAACCAATTCTTGTTCAAGTGATAATCAGTTCCTTGTCATTATCCTGTTGTGCCAGATACGCTGACAAGTCTTTAAGCACGTCACTATTTTTCAACTGTCAAGTAAGTTATGAGGCTAAGCCAATTTCTGCAATAAGCAGGAGAAGGAAAATTAATTTTCAGTCGGATGCAGTCAAGAGCTTTCTTTTTTTTTTTTGCTAAGAATGAGATGATGCGCAAAGACTGTTCGCGCATATTCGAACTTGCAGTTTCGCCGTAGATGTAGTATCTGCGCCTACAGTAGATGTGTTACACAGAACACGCCAATAAAATTATATAATTTTCTTGGAAAAGAAAAGAGGAAAAAAAGTTCGTAAGACGCCATCTTGGCAAAGGCAATTCGAGTGGTAATTTCTTTAATTATAGCATTTTGGCTGAAAGTGCTCCTATTAACAGGAACATTTCGGGGCCAGTCCACCTAGTTTTTCTCCTTTCAATGGCCATGAAATAACAAAACAACAGTTTTACTCTACACTGACTCTTTGCCCTAACGAGGAATTATGAAAACCCGAAGTAATACCTATCCTGTTACCATTATGGACATAAACGAAATCTCGTGTAGTATTTTACACAAGCTTGTAAAGTATACCTACCTCACAGTTTCCCGTAATTCTAAAAATATGTATATAGTTTTCAAAAACGGTTTATTTAAGAGAGACACTCAGATGTCACTCAAAAGAAAACGTCCGTTTCAAAATTACGAACCTAACGTCCGTTTAAAAATGACAATCACGGGAATTTCAATGGTAAATACTCGCCAGTTCCAGATGATCGTCGGTAGATCCCCCCTCCCCCATACCCAATAGCTGGCACTGTTCAAAATAATCTTGCATATACCATTTTAAAGGTACTGTTTATAACTATGGATTTAAATACCGTCTGAAAAAAAATGCTTTCACAGTCTGGGTGAATACAGACTGGAGCATTACATTTTCCACTCGAATTACTACCACTGGGGAATATCCCAAGGCTTTCCTGACTTTCCCTGACCAATTACAACTTTTCTGACCCTATAACATGTAGTTTAATATGCGTGAATCGCGTTTAGTTACTTGATAGTAAATTGCTTGTTTATTTAGTTTTTAATGCATTTTATATATACTTGTTTATTGTCTTTTATTTAGGTTAGCTTAGTTATGTATGTACTTATGTTTTGTTATAGCTTTACGTGTAATTTTACAACAGGTCAGTGGTTAAGTTGTAGACAAGGCGTCGCGTCTTAACTTTGCCAAGTTAAATTAGTCGATAAAAAATAAATAAATAAAGTCAGTGTTAAAATGCATGCATTCCGAAGCAGAATTTAGAACTGGGACATTGGTTCCGCTGATGCTATTGTGCGTTAAGGAGTAGGAACTCAGTACACTCGGTGACTGCTTCCTGCCACGTCACGCAAACACGTGTTAGGACCCCGACCTCTCGGCGTGACTAAATTTACAATCGCCTGGTCAGCTACCTTCGAGAATCGGTACCCACTATAATCTTTCAGATAACCGGTGCTTTAAACCATATATGCAGAAGTGTATGACATTGATTAACTTTGCGCACTGCTGGTTTTGGCGGTGGTGCGTGTATTTGAGGTTTTTTTTTTGTTGTAAAAATTTATCTCACTCTGTAAGGAAATTTCGACAAAATTCCATCATATAATGGACATTATAAATTGAAATAAATGTAAGGGAAATTTTATTTACAGAAGTAACACATTTCCTATGCATTTGACTGTTTACTTCACTGATTTAGGAGACATTCCACTTACTCGTGGTTACCCGGCGTGTAATTACTTCGGGGAAGGGGAGGTCTGAGAAATTGTGAAAATAACGAAATCCTACGGCTAGGGGCATGACGATTTCGCGAAAATATTTCGGGACTAGATGAAAGTTAAAACACTGTAGCATCGTCTGTGTTTCGTTATTCGGTGAGTTTCTTCCAGGTACATATCGATTGTAACACCAATCACAGTGATTCAGTGCGGAAGCAAACGCGTCCTGAGTGGCTAGGTCAAATAAGGCAACGACTTCTCTCGCAGACGGCCGCCAATCACAAGGTAGAAACCACAGGCGCGGGTATACCTTGTTGCAGTCTAATATGTGTTCAGATCTTTTCGCGTAATCTGCATGCCCCTACGCTATGCATATAAAAAAAGCGCATTACGGAGCCAGCTACGTGGGTTTGGAAAGTACACTGCCGTCAACGTGCGTTTAAAAAAGGCTATCGAAAGAATTTCAATGAAGAGCAGAAAATCATATAATTGTGTCCGCCCCCTACGGTCGCCGGTGGAAGCTAATTAACGACGCCGGAATTTCACACAAAGCTGTAGCCAGAATTATATTTTGGAGGTATATTCTACAATGAGTGCCACTACCGACTCGGCTTTTTTTTTTGTAAAATTATATTGGCAATTCATGTTTTTAATAATGTCAAACAAAATAATTTTACACTCCTCGATACATGGAATGTTTTGATGTATTGCGTGGAAGGATGTCACGACACCATCTATTAAATTCATTGTTGAAAATTTTTTACCTTACGTTTATGTAGAACGCTGGTTACAAATTATCCCAGGATCTTCGTAAATTTACCATTATCTTCATAAATTTGCGGGTAGCCTACTAAGTTCACTTACTTTTGAGCATGAATCCACAAGAATAATCTTGGAAAATCATCTCAACTTCAAAAACTTGTTAAAAATAACTAGCAAGAAAACTCTTGTGCCTTCCAAATTTGAGTTTACCCGGTTTAAAAATTTAAACAGAGCTCAACAAAATTAAATACGGCGTATTTAACATGAAGATCCGGCTATCTGAAAGAATTACTCGTTTCCTTTAGACGAGTTCTTCGTTGAAATGTCTGTATATGTATTTACTGCGATTTCCCGTCACGCAAAAAATCCTGTGTATCTGATCGAGAGACTTCAAAACCTATTTGTAACTTCTCATCTCCTATCGAGGGTCTGGGCCTCCGAAATTCTCAAGTTTTGGTGGGCGTTGAAACCTTCCCCTCGGAACACACCGTCCCGGCCACGAAACGCTAAGAAATTGGCACAGTGGACGAGCGCATGGCTCGGCGCGCGTGAATATATGTCTAAGCGAGCCGCCGAAAACACGAACAACTTTTGTTACCCGTGGACCCGGATGGAAGGCCTGCCCTCCGCCAGAAAAGAAGCCTTCGTGACAGAAGTTGTCGAGTCACCCGGCCGACATCTGCCGCGCGCGCCTCTACAATTTGTTCGTCACCCCCGCGACCACGCCCTCTCGCCCCCCCCCCCCCCCCAAAGCCCCTTACCGTAATGCGCGGCGCGCAAGGACCACCGGACCGCGTCGGGCATTAAGGCCATCATCGCCCGGTGCTTAGCCCTTTTCTTCGAACACACGGGAGACTGGAAGGTACCGGGGCGGGGGGTGGGGAGGGGGGGGGAGGGGCGCATCAGTAAAACAATTTCCACAAACTACCGAACGGGAGGAATGTTAAAAACCACGCGGCAAGGCATGCCGCGTTTCCATTTGGGCAATTTTCATTTCTCGAAACTAACCTCTCTCCCCCCCCCCCCCCCCCACCCGAAAAGCGGCGAAGAAAGAAAAGAAAAGCACCAACAATGTTGGCCACTTGCCACATCACGATGCCTGAAGCTAAGTGACTGGATCTCATTGAACATCTTAACTCTAGGTATACGGCATTTGGTAGAAGTAATTCAGTGAGTGCGAGGAATTCAATAAATGTAAATGTGAAGTAATCACGGTGCTGCTATCTTTCGCGGATGAAGCGAAAAAAAAAGTTCACAAATACAATAATTGGGAACTTTATGGTATTAACTGGTTTAATGTATTTTAAAAAGATGTGCGCTATTTTAATAAAATTCCTCGTCGAAATTCAGGCCCAAAGCCGGGGTTTATTATTTTTTTAAAGCCTTTTCTCGCTTTTATCAAAACCGTTTCTTTGTATCGTTTAACATTTCGGTCTGCTCATCAAACGTTTCGCTATTCGACGTAGCTGCTCCAGCAGTGAATTCGAGCGGCGGGTATGGAAACTACGTGTTATTCGCGTCTAGAAATGTATTTTTAAACACAATGTGCGTATATTTATCACGTTCAGCATTATTTTAAAGAATTCTTCCGTTAAATTTCGTGTCCGGGGCCCGAGTTCCGTACTATAAGTGTCATTTGCAACACGAGAACACACACGAATTTGCTCGTATCCGAGGTTAGATGTTACACATCGCTGGCGAGTATGTGCTGAAGACTCGCTCGCAATTTTTTTTCTTTCTCGTATCACCTGGTAATGGAACCGCACACGCGATTGGCAGAAAATGTCAGGGTTGCTTCACGTAACTACGCACGCGGGATTCGTCTCGCCGATTTTCCCCTTTGAAGGTTTGCGGGTTTCAACACAGCTTCTCGCGCCACTGAGCCAGGATTTCTTAAAAAAAATATTTTGCGTACAACGGCGATGATCAAATTCTCTCTCTTTTTTTTTCCTGAAGGTCAGATACCCTTTTCGAAACTAATCTGTGGGCTAGATACATATGAAATAGTACCTATTGTACTTTTACAAAAATTGTTTAGTTAATTTACGAGGGTTGTCTAAAAAGTTTCCGACCTCAACATGAAGCTGGCAGCACTTCGACAAAAAATTGGGGATTGTGTTTGCTCATCTCATGCTTTGGAATGTGAAAAGGTAGGAATTATTTTTTTAAATAAAACTCTCGAAAACCTTCTTTTAATGACAAATCGGAAATTATCGAGCATTATGTTTCTAATTTATCTTAAGATGTTTTGATGTTCTTTCTAAGAAAAAAAATATTCGGGTTGGTTTTATTAATCCTAACGATCAAATTCCGGTGACATCGCATCATTATAAGAGGCAACAAAGCCATTTAAGAATTTTACTATATGATCTCATGAAAACTCATATGAAATAGAGAGGTATTAGCCAACACCTAAAATGAGATGTTACTTAAATTTTATCGTTTCCTTTTTTTTTCTCATTATTTTTCATAGAGAAACCTGACAGACAAGTACCATAAAAATAAAAAATAAAATTTCCGCCTCTGGGTACCACGAGTAATACTTTTGAGAACAGTCAATATTTGACACAAGTTACGTGACACGGGCTACAAAGCTGCACAATCGCTGTCTGTAAGCACAAAAGTTTAAAACTCGCACATACCAACAAAGATATTCACAACGAATTCAGGGTTCCGCTGAACTCAGGAGTACAAATTACCTAATTTAAGGCGAGAAGCGAGATGCTTGATCTTTTCGGATAGCGTTCACAAGTTCACAAATAAAATTGGTTGTCTGTAAAGTCGGTTTACGGACGATACTTTAACGTGACAACGTCATAACAAAACATTGATGAAATGATTGCATACTTTTATGAATAAAAATGAATCATTTTTATTGATTTATCACTATTTTGTATAAAAACAAAGGAGTGAAATGAAATCTACAATTTAATTGATAAAATTACTTTTATTTGCACTCATTAATTCAAATATGTTTATTACTTTAACGAAGAGATTATTTTAACTATAACTTTTATACATGTTTGCTATTAAACTTCTTCCACTCTGTGTTATTCTTTTAAGGATAGGACGATGATAGGAAAAGTAGGAAACGAATGGGAGTGTTTCAAGTTTCATGTGCCTCGAAAAAGTCGAATCGATGGTTGTTCCAATCGAGTGGAAGAGAGATAGTTGCGGCGCAAGCGTACAATGAGCTAAACGGGACACAACGTAACGGGACATTTTTTCGTACGTGCAGCCGGCGTTCATCGATTTATTAGACGTTGTCACGTCAAAAAAAAGGGTGAGTGAGGGGGGGGGGGGGTATTGCGCCGACGTAAATAAAGGAAGGAATTGGAGAAGTGTTTGCAAGGGATCTTTTCTTCTTCGACGACAACCATCGCTACCGCAGTGGGACGACGGCGGCCGCCATCTAACTGCTGGAGCCGACCGCGAGAGCCATTACGAGCAGCGGAGTCGGAGGAGGGGGACCCCAGTCGCCATCAGTCCGGAGGGTAGAGTCCACATTCCCGCTACGTGCGCAACCCCGCCGCACTAAACTCAATCCCTGCATCCTTATTACCACCGGCGGCCTTGGCGCCGCACAATGCAGCGCTATTAAATTACCTTTCCAGGGTTCCCATTAGGTGTGCGGGCGCGGAGTGGAACGTAATTAGAAAAAACTCATGACTATAATCACGCCGACTCTATTGGGAGAGTTAACTCGCTCTGCCGCCGCAATGAGCAGGTGGACGCGGGCGAATGTTTGTCCTTCAGCAGGGAAGGGGGCCCGCGCGGATTCACTTTTGAGAGTGTCGCGACCCCGCTGGGAGAGGGTTTCGAGACCTGCCGTTGGGATGCGTGCAAAATGATAAATTGCTTCGCCTCGTGTTTCTTTCTCCCCCCATTGAACTGCCGAGTGAGAACTTGCGTGGCGGTTAATGGTTCAGCCGTGATCTCAGATCTCCAAAAGAACTACGCGACTTCGCGACTTCTCTTTGCGCGTTATATCGCCTGGACCTCGGCGACCTGTTATATCTCTGCGGCAGCGCGATGGCTTTGGTTTTAAAGTAGACTGCCACTTTGTTAAGGAGTAGGAAATAGGAATTATGATTACGGTTTATACAAATTAGTTTTAATAACATATATTATTTTACGTCTTATTATTCACAATTCAATCATTACGTATATCTTAGGTTGGTGGGAAGGAACAAAGATAGGTTGTACTTCAACGTCTGGAGAGGCATCTTCGGGATTGACTACCTCGAGAAGACCCCTGCCAGTAGACATATAAATTGGGACTGGAAAAAATTCACAGTTTCGATGATGACCCTCAGGACAGGCGACACAGTCCCCTGTATAATCGGGAAAATAACGCCAGTTCATTGGCTGCTCACCTGTAAGTCGTCTCAGCTTATTTTTCCTGCGATTCGATACTTCTTTGGTTGAGGATTCCTCATTGGCCCAGAGTCGTCCAAATGAACAGTGAGCCAAGAGCAGCTAAAATGTATATTATTTGTATTTCAGCCTAACGCGAAATGAACCCGCAAATTTTTCCGGCCTCTACATATAGAGCATTACCACCTTTTCAGCTCTTCATTGATTTCTCAACCCCGAAGATGCCTGCTGCAAAGGAGAGCAAAACGTCGCCGTGTGGCTACATTCTACCAATTCGAGGCTCCTCAGCCTCGAAAGCCAAGAAAATTTATTGGAGTTTTGGCTCCGTCGCACTTTACGCCTCGTTGAAAAACGACGCCTTCAAAGATGGCAACACTCAGCAGAAACAACTCGAGGATGCAGGGAATTGAACCGACGTTGGCCTATTGCAAGGAACCATTCCAGCATTCGCCTGGACTGGGAACTAAGGTCAGGATTGGCTTGTACTGAAATGCGAGTCCATAGTTTCTTACTACTTTACTTCCTCGCTCACCCCACTGATGGTGAGGGTTCCAGCCTTTTCCACAACCGACTCCCTTGCCTCGTAGTTCAGGGTTCGCTATGACCAGGCTATCTGTCCGATGTTGAGACGCGACTTATGAAACCCGATTACACATATTTTGTGAGCATCTCGAAGTTCTGACTTGATGTAAGCTTTTGTACATACGCCATTGCTAAGCACATGTATGTCTGTAGAAGAAAACTACAAAAAAAGAGACAAAAACACAAATTAAGCAAAATATTGCTGTTGTCAACAGGATATAAACACCACATAATATTCCATAACAGGAATATGGTTAACAAACAAAGAAAAACAAAGAAAAATGGACAAACAGAATGAAAAAAAAAACCCACAAATGATGACAGCAAAAAAATATTGCACCCAAAAAAATTCAGCACAACAGTTGAAACGAGACAAAAACACGACAAAACGAAAAGACGAAACAAACACAATAGTTTTCCAAAACAGAAACACGAAGTTCTATAAGTTCGAACATCAAAATTTCAATTTTTTTTATATGTGTAAAATCTTACGGCATTTGGTAGGAGTAATTTCGTGAATGCGACGGAAGTCGCATGGAATGTAAATGTGTTACCTCTGGGCTACCTACCATATGTGGCAGAAGACGCGAACCAAAGTTCAAAGCCAAAGGGAAACTTTATACTAGTATTAACTGTTTGATTAATTTTTACAAGATGGGCAATATTTTAATAAAATTCCGTGTGAAAAATCAGGTACAAAGTCTGGGTTTTGTATTTTTTCAAGTCTTTCAGGTTGATATCGGAGCCGTTTCATTATATAGTTTAACCCTTCGCTTGTAACTTTGGACGTAGCTGCTCCGGCAAGGAATCCTAGCGGCGGGTGCGGAAACTACGCGTGAGACGCGTCTGCCCACCACATTTTAACCCAGGTAAAAAGTTATAATATTGACTCTGAAATAAATTTTAACAAGATGGGCAGTAAATTCCTTTTTTGGAAATCAGGTACAAAGCCGGGGTTTAGTATATTTTTTTACATTATTTCATTTGTGATGAAACGTATTTAGAAACTTCTAAAGGTTTAGCATATTTGTGAATTTTTAACCGAATGATAAGTAAACACTAATAGCAAAATATAATACTAGCTAACCGTTAGAAAAATTAAATAATTATGAGGTACCTATTCTAAAAGTGTTTTGATGGATAGCGACAACTAACTTATGCTGGATCTTCACCGCGAGAAAAAATAGAATCCTTCCTTTTATCAGAAACTACATTAACTCATTTAGTTGCATGCATGAAAGCCGTCAACGTTATTTTATTTCTCGTGCGTGACCACCGCACATGTACCTTTCGGACCTCCAAAAAAATTAAAAAAAAACATATTCACGAAATACTGCCTTTCCGACCTGGTTGCTATATGAAGGGGGTGTGTTTTATTAACAGGTACGTTTCCCTGGAAGTTATTCGAGATGAATAATGCACACGGCGACGAGACAATGCCACGCTACAACTCTGTGACGACACATCACCGGTGACAATATCGCGCCTGCCCCTCTGCGGAGGAATGGAGCCGGCGGAGGTAGCAGAGGGAATTTGGGTTGGGGGGGGGGTGGAAATCCGTTGACAGCCGCACTGATGGATGGGCCCGAATAGCCGAACGTTAAAACTTGTATCCACCTCTCTCTTTTCCACACCTTTTATTGAAGTTTTATTTTAGAAGTCGTGGTCTCGGGCGGTGCGGTGGGCGTTTTTTTATGTCCCCGGAACGAGAAGCGGGTCCGGTAGCGCCGAAAAAGAGATATCCTCCGGGATACACGTCTGCTCCGCCACAGGGTGGCTCGCAAGGACCTTCCACCCCCCCTCCCACCACCCCCGGGTCCCTTCTCCTTCACCCCTACGTGCCGTCGCGTGAGAAGTCGACCAATTTAGATAACAACCATCCGGAGGTAATTAAAAAAAAATTTATCCCGCATCGGCGTGGGGCTTAAACCCCCCGCACCCCCTCCTTTTTCACGTTCCCAGGACTGCGAGGACAGGCGATGCGTCAAAAAAAAGGGTGATACAGGAGGAGGGGAAGGAGTCGTCCACAGGAACGACCCTCGCCCGAAGAGAGGGGAAGAGCGACGAACAAGAGAAGGTGAAACGTTCGTTATCGGGACGCCGATACTTCAAGAATACACATGCCTCTTCGGCCGCCGACTTCCATTCTCCCCTCCCCCCCCCCCCCTTTTTCCTTTCTACGCCGCCGGTCCGAAATCAGAGAAACAAGGCTCGGTAAATCTCCCGTAAACAGTCCCCCCTCTGTCCACCCGTCTTGACCAACCAACCTGCTGAACGGGGCCAGCGACCGATTCCATTCTCTGGCCTTCCCTCCCCCCCCCCCATTTCCAACTCCTTCCAGACCCGAGCTGCTTGTCTTCTGGAGCGTTTGATATCTAAATCGCGGCCTGGGTCCCGGGTCGTGGGGGCGTCTGCGCGCGTCGGGCCACGGCTTTCTCTTCCCGCGCCAACTGCCCGCGCGCGGTTATCCACCCCCCGTCTCTTCGCAGTCGCGATCTTCCGCAAAGCCTACGACGCCAAAATATCAGCACTTTTGTTTCCTCCGCTCTCCGAAATAAGCCCCCCACAGCCGTGTATCAGCCAAACGTCCATCCATCAACAGTCTACGCGATTCACAATGATTCATAAGTAGAGACCGGAAAAATTCGCGATTTCAAATCCCTAAAGGATATACTCCATGATACTCTATGCACTCGTGCAAATTACATCTGCTGATTGGTTACCGACTCGTAACACCTGTTGACTGAAATGATCGTGATTCGCTAATTCTATTAAAGATTTTTCACTGGCCCAGAGTCCTTCAGATAAACTGTGGCACAATCACTGAAGCAAAATAATGTCAAAAGTATTTGGACTCTATCCTATCGCGAAATGAATCCGCGAATTTTACAGGTCTCTATTCATAAGTACCCTCAAAAACTTCTCCAACAGACTAGAAAGCCTAAATAATAGTGAAAATTTCTCTTTTATAGACAGAATAAGTGAAATAAACCTACGCTGCTCGGGCTAAACCACCCCTGGGAGCTGATTTTTGTGGAAAGCCTCGTTCTCAGTTGATAAACATCGCTGCCGAGTTTCAAGTATGTAGGGCTTACACTTATAAAAAAAACACGGAGAATTTTCATCTTTACCGCCCCCGAAAAATTTTAACGCAGACGATGAATTAATCAAGAATGCAAAAGCCGTTGCCATGGTGACGAAGGAAAGCATCAACAATGCCAAATTCGTTGCCAAGGGGATTTTTTACGAAAAACGGGAATTCTGATATTTAACTCCCCCGTAGGAGATGAATTTTCAAAAATAATGAAGCGGGTTTTATTTTATTTCTTTTAGAGAGTAAATTTTTAACAAAATGTTATCATCGTATCTTAATTTTTTTATATACAAACTATACAACGCCTTTTCACCCCTTTAAAAGATAGAATTTAAAAAAAAAATTCTTTCTTAGTGCACCTCTAGGGTACACAAGGAATATTTCCTCCAAATTTCAAATCTCTTGATCCACCAGTGACTTCGACCTTTAAAGTGCAATAAAGATGAACAGGACGAATTATCTAGTCGAAAACCACGTTCGAAGATAATATATGAGATCAAATCATTTTTCATAAATTCAAGTATGGATAAAAAAAAATCTGATCACTTAGCAATATCCTTATAGGTCAAGTAGGAGACAATGAAAATCTGGGGCGACCGTTCTCGACAGCTAAATTATCGGCCATTTGAGGAACTGGTCAGAAATGCCACTGGCAGGTAACGACTCGAACGTCAAACAAACGGCATCCCGCCCGAGGGGTGGCGACGAAACACGCGGGCTGACCCCGAGGTCGGCCGCTAGGCGCACAGGTGCTGAGGGAGACACGACAAACAACTCCACGCCGTGGATAATGGCGCATTAGCGTGACGGGGCCCCCGATGCTAAGTGGGACGTGGGCAATAACATCGATCAGAGGAGTCAGCTATACGTGCGCGCGACGGAAGCCCGAATAACAACACCCTAGCGAACTACAAACTACCCCCACACACCTGCCGTCCCAAAAAAGAAGGCCCCCGTCTCAACAGCCTCGTCCAGAGCAGAGCGAAGATGTAGATGTTAGTATACTCCCCCTCCCCCTTTTTTTTTTGTTTTCCTTTCACGATGGGTAAAGCAACCCCCTTCTCTCACCATCTTCGCCCGTGTAATTTCTCGTAATCGCGCCGTCCTTGTAATCTCTTCCCCGACACAAACACCCCGGCCCCATCGATCACTTCGGGAAATCGCCCATGCCTTTCTCCTCCTTCCCCCCCCCCTCCCACATACCGGCGGCTCAGGCCACAGCTACCGTACGCGTCACCGCCTGTCTTCAGCTACCAAAAACAAAACAGAAAATAACACCTCCCCCGCCGTAGACTGAAGTACCGCGGGCCAAGTGTGCTCCACAGGTGCACATGAAGCTTCGCGCGCGCTGCGCCCTCACGACACGCCGACGCGTGTAGCGATATGAACCAGTGTTAGTCCCTTTTGTAAACATTTGGGTACGTAACAAACGTAATGGTATGCTAAATGAAACTTTACGATGGTAAAACTACCCTGGAATAGACTAAAATAATCGCAGAAAGAAAATCGCAAGTTTTATAATACGCAATGAAAATGCTTTACAATGTTAATAACTCTTAATCTCCATCCCAAAACTGCGTTGGCTGGTTTTCTGTTAACGTTCTAGGTATCGTGTGTATGGAGTTAAGTATTCTTTCTTCTCTTCTGATATTCAAACATGTTGGTTTCAAACTATTTTTACACCCCGCCCATTTTAAAACGTCTCAAATTCATTAAATACTAAAACGTTAGTGAATTCAACATTGACTCAATTTTTAAACTTAGGGATTCCGTTAAATTGCACACAAAGCTTTAACAAAAAAACCAAATTTGTAAAAAAAAAATTGTTCTAAAAATTATGGTGAAACCAAGATTCCGTCTTTCTCTCAATAAATGAAGATCGAAACGATATATTTGCGTAAGTTCACGACAGCTGCGCGGCGTGCAGATTTTTAGTTACAGTATTTTGTAAACGTACGGAATGTATTATTTGAAGACTGGGGGGGGGGGGGGCCGTGCGCGCGGGTTCGAGAGACCTTACTGCAATCCCCGCAAAACCACCCAACTCACCACACCTCCAGGGTCACCAAACATCCGTCATCTACATCACCATTAAAACCTAATATAATATTTTCACAACCAGTGGTAGTTGGGCGGGCAATCCGCGGCCTGGAACTATACCCCGGGGCCTGTGGTTCGATGCCCGGATCTGGCACTCGGACCTCGAGGCCCGCATGTGGCTGTGATGACAGTACAGTTGCAGCTCACCCTGCGGCGGTGTTGCCTGATTAAGGGCTCCGCCCACCCGGGCACACACACGGTGCGCAGAGCTTCAGGGGGAAAAAACGCGATTTCAAAACTACTTTAAATATCCGAGTGGGGTCTGCTTACGAAAAGCATTTAAGAGTTCGCTGAGGGCCGAAAAGTACTTTTGATTTCGGATTAAGTTTTTAAACTGTATTTTTAGAAGAGTGAAAATGGTTAAAACGCGTGTTTTCAGAGTAATGTTTAGACGTAAAACAACCGGTACAGATTCTTGAAAACACTTAAGGGACTTGCATTACACATTTATCTTCATTTCTTCACCATATAATTTAACGGTCACCGCTCAAATTTCACAGTTATCCTGTGCACGACGAGAAGACTGCGCGCCAGTCCAGAGGCGACACCGCGCTAGAAACACCAGCGAGCGTCGCGCTTATCATCCCGCCTCACTGACACACATACACCCCTGACGAGGCGGGCCTGAGCGTGTCCTGGATCATCGGGAGAGGTCCTGGCCGGGTCGAGAGGTCCTGGCAGGGTCGAGACGACAGCCGGTAGCGGCTCCGTCACCCCAGGGGTCGCGCCGGGCCCGGTCGGCGGAAGGGGGGGAAACACGATAGCCGCGCGGGGCGACGGACTGTGAAGCAGCTGGGTGTCGCGGGGGTTGGTCCCTGACGGCCGCCGGCATGCGGTGAGACGGCCTGTGAAAGAGGAGGGGGGGGGGGCTCCCCTTTAACGGCCCGTCGACCCCGCCGGCAACTTCGCCACGACGCCACCTCTCGGTGCCTGGTGCAGGGAGGGGGGGGGGGGGGTGGCAGGAGGCGGGCGACTTCAGCGCTTTGTGAACGTCCGGAGTCGTCGTTCAAATTCTACCTTCAACCCGCATGCTGCACGCACACAGGCTGTGTTTTTTACATGCTTTATATTAGCTTCACCTGTATGTTTGTTTGTCTGTCCGTCTGTAACTCTTTCGACTAAGAGTGAGTGGCACATCACTGTAAAATGTCCCACCAACTTTATTACGTTCGTTAGCCGAGCGGTCTAAGGCGCGCGACTACTGTGCCATCAGCTTTCGGAATCAGCGATCATGAGTTCTACTCCCGGTCACGCCGGAAAAAAAATGTTTTTTTTTTTTTCCCGGTAAATTCTAAGATTATATGCATACATTAACTGTAAATGATTCGGAGAGACTTTACCATTTCTTTGTGACGTTGCAACTCCAAATAGTTATCTCAGATGGTAATAGGTAGTGTCGGTAACTCATTTCCCTATGATAATTATACATAAATATAGTATAAAAAATTAAAAAAACATGCTTTTAAAGAATATCAAACTAAAAAGTTAAAAATAAATATAGTTTAAAAAACTAAAGAAACATGCTTTTAAAGATTATCAAACTAAAAAGTTAAAAATAATTTTTAAATTTAATTTATGACAATAGTATATAAGAAATACTAGTATAAATGAGAAAAAAGCATGGGGCGCTTAATATACAAAAAATATGGCACAAAGCGCCTCAAGCTTTTTTCTCATTTATACTAGTATTGCTTATATACTATTGTCATAAATTAAATTTTAAAATTATTTTTAACTTTTTAGTTTGATAATCTTTAAAAGCATGTTTCTTTAGTTTTTTAAACTATATTTTTTGGCGATCAGCCGTGTGTTGAAAACCTTCGTAGCGTTGTCTGTGCCACGTGGTTTGGCTGGGTTCATTTCAGCACCACCTCAATCATGACCATCCCACCGGGGAAGCAAACACATCCTGAATTGGCCCGGCCAATAATGCAATTGCTAGCTTACTGCAGTCCGATGAGCAATCAGAAATTTTTTTTAGC
This sequence comes from Bacillus rossius redtenbacheri, assembly GCF_032445375.1. Classification (NCBI taxonomy): domain Eukaryota; kingdom Metazoa; phylum Arthropoda; class Insecta; order Phasmatodea; family Bacillidae; genus Bacillus; species Bacillus rossius. The sequence continues at coordinate 44,232,559 of NW_026962011.1, read as the reverse complement.
GCAAAATATACTTGCCGCTACCAGCCAAAGAAGCTTCCTCCGCATTTAACACAATGCTCACCATCAGTGCATCGCTAATAAGTAGAGACCGGAAAAATTCACGGATTCCTTTCGAGACAGGCTGGAATCCAAAATCGTTTAGCTTAATGCTGCGTCAATGATTGGACCGAAATTTACCTGAAGGACTATGAGCCAATGGCAAACACTCAACAAAAGAAGTATCGAATCATAATAATCGCAGTAAACAGGTGTCCCGAGTCGGTAGCCAATGACCAGATGATAGTTTCCCGAGTACAAAGAGAATCGTGGAGTCTATCTTAGTGGTCATTGAAACAGCGAATTTTTCCAGTCCTTACTAATAAGTAACTACGCCCCGTATATATGTAGGCCCTATATAGTTTTGCTAATTTTTTTTTTTGCTATAAACCATTCCGCGACAGTCCAAGTTTAATGTTCCAAAGTTTCTAACGATTTGGGTGTATGCGTTTCGTCACGTGAAACTATTCGTAACTACTTTCAAAACGCAAAACCACATTACAGAATGGCTCTGCATACTGGCGATTAATGAATTGATAGGTCGCCACACGCACTTCCCATTCGCCCCAGCGACTTGCGACCCTGGGATGCGACAGGACGCAGAAAGTCCGTATCGGTTCAGGTTTAATAATTAACATTTGCTTATTAAAACTGAAATATACACAGTAATAATGTTAAGAGTTATAATGTTTATTTAGAATCAAGACGCTTCTACGGCTTAAGCCAGGTGTATATTTTTTTATTTCTAAACATACAAAAAATAAACGTATGGATTTAATTTACTTTTGTTTCAAAATTTTTACAAGCAACAAAAAAAAATTAAACTTTCATTTACTCCAAGTTAAATCAAGGAACTTAAAGCCTACTACACGTAAAAATGGTAAGTTGCAAGAGCATAAAACTTCATATGTAGACCCCCTAGTTTTTTTTTTTTTTTAACCAAATGACGAAGTTGAACCGTCTTGGACTTGGGCTACAATGTTATGCCTATTGAAATTAGCACTATAATGTTCCAACACTAAAGTTAAACGTTTTTTCTCTATATCGGGATCTAGTACAGATGTTGTAATTGGTCGCGTTACATAGAAAAGATGAAGATTTCTGTCCCATGCATAGGCGATAAATAAGTTTAATTGCATACAGGTACTTTGCGCAGTGAGAACGTGAAGATAAGAGTTTTACGAGGTATTTCTTTTTTTCTGAACTAAATATCGGGCAACCTCAACATAACTACGTGATAATATCTAATAGCTCTGTAATAATAACGGGAAAAATAGAATATTTACATAATGTTGCGTGGTTAGTTATGTAAAAGCTAAATTTGAATGAAACTATCAGTATCAGAACAGAAGATATAAACGGCAGAAGGCTAACTCTAATAAACCACGGCAGAAGAGAAAAAAAAAAAAAAAAAGAATTTTAAAATCTATAACCTGGGCTGACATACATTCTAAAGCAAAGGGTTTAATTAAAAGTTATGGCGGGAATCCATCCGCCTTAAAGTGATATGTGAGGAGGCGTAGCGGTGGGGGTATTCTCTCTCCCCCCCCCCCCCCCAAGGCAACCCAACGCAACAGCTACCAGGGCCTACCTAGAATTTTTAATGACTCTAATCTCACGGCGCTCATTTCCATTCGCCGTCCTTTCAACACCCGGCTACCGAGTCCCCGACCATGTTCGAAACGTCAAAAGCCAGGAAAGACTCCGCCCCAGCGGTCATCAATCCTGCGATTATTTATCTCTGGCGATGGCGAGGGGAGTTTCCCCGCGTCTTCAAGAGCACCGGGTGCGCCAGCAATCGTAGGAATACGGGGAGGGGGTGCGGAGGGGAATAAAGGATGCTGGGATGGCAGGAGTGAAGGGCGGAAAACAAACACACCACGTGACAAGGACACTGACGTCCCTCGGATCCAACCCGCTGTCACGAGGCCCCAAACAGAACGAGATTCCTGCAGGCGAAGACGGTTGGTAAGGTGAATACACCATTACCATAAACTAAATATAAGTGTGTGTAAGGCAGGGTTTTCACAGCACGCCGCTATGCACGGGGTTTGCATGACCTTCGAGACGACTCTCAGATCCCGAAAAAAAAAGATGGGTTCCCGACAGGACGCTCACAAAACTTAACATGATTGCAGGTCCTAGCAATTAGCGATGTAATTTACCCCTCCACAATAGCTCCATACAAACATTAACGCCTTTTATGTGATTGGACCCCCTCGCGAATCCTATACACGCTGTATGTGTTCCGTGCGATGGTAGCTTATTTTCACCGTTGTGTTCGTATGTTTCCTGCGTTGTCCAAGTTTTTTTGTCGCTCTGCATTTACTGTTCTTGTTGACACTGTCTCGTCGTTGTTAGGTCGCTGCGTTCGTCTCTGCTGTTTTTTTTTTCCGTGACTAAATTCCGTTCACGAAATCCTTGTGAGTAGTATACATTAGTATGTCCTGAAAACTGGCTTCTGGCTGTGGTGCATGTAACGGCCAATCACACGATGTAAGTTTACATACAGTCTTCGCTAGAATCTTCCAGCAAAGCTGCTGACCAAGTGTCCGTGGCAGCAGGTATGGATGTTTCTATGGAAAAAAAACTACCACACATAGAATTTTAACTGGTGTACGTAGGACTATATTATACGAGTGATTTTTTTATAATAGTTGATAATTTTTGTATTGTAGAAACATGGATGTTTCTCATAACTGTCGCATAATGTTGTAGCTGCTTCAACAGACCACGCGCTCACCGAGTTTCAAATTAATGATATAACTTCAATCCCTCCCAAATAAATTATTATTTTTAACACTATAGAGGCACACAACCAATTCATTCTGATAGGATAACATTTCCACCCTTTGCAAAACCTTCCACAGATGTTCGAACAAGACCGATCATAAATAACTTCCATGAAAACATCCAGCGCTCTGGTAATTCTTCCACAGGCATGGAATACCTTCGGGCCTCAAGACAGGAATGCCACTCGCGTCAATCATGCGACGTGGCCCCAGTACGCCAAGGAAGAAGACGAGGAACGGGAGTAGGCAGTAAAACGGGGGAAGGAGTGCGGGAGAAGATACGGAATAAAGGGACATCCGGAGGAGGAGTGGGTCTGAGAGAAGGAGGAGGTGTTTGTGGGGTGTGACACATTAAAGTTGTCTCATTAGGGCGGCCCGGGAACGAAGGTGGCCACACCTTCCCGGCCGAGTGGGTGGGAGGGGGGGGGGGGGAAGGCGCCCGCAGAGTCCGAAGGAGATAGAGAGATACAGAGTCGGAGAGGTGGAGAGAGAGAGAGATAGAGAGAGACGGAAACACGTGGGTCTTAAGACAAACCGCATACCTTCCACGCACAAACCAGTCTGGCGGGGACATCAAGGGGACGATTCAGTGGTGAACAGGGGTGTGTATGCGTGCCAGACCTAGGTGCCCTCAGGGGTGGCAATATTCTACCACACCCCTCCAACCAAACCCTTCCAACAAGCCAGCGCAGCACACGTACGCCATTGTGGCTTTCTACTTTGGGAACAGTCCTTGGCTCATATTATAACAGTCAATGTTATATCAGTTAAAATGTTACTGACTAAAACTTAAAAGTAAAAATTCTAATATATAGTATAATATATTTTATTAGTTGTCTATACAAGATTTTGATGTTTAACATCTTATCTCTTGGTATAGCTACCTAAGGCATTTGGTTGGAGTAATTTCGTGAATGGAACGGAAGTCACAAGGAACGGAAATATGTAACCACGCTGCGGATGACGCGAACCAAAATTCACAAAGCCCAAGGGAAATTTATAGTATTATAACTATTTAGTGATTTTCAACAATATGGGTAGTATTTAAATATAGGCCCTCATTCTTTGTTGAAATTCAAGTACAAAGCTGGAGGATTAGTATTTTTTTTTAAAGAGGGGGGAGGGGATTCGCTTTCATTGGATACGCTTTATTTTATTGTTTACTGCCAATAAAATGATTCAAAAAACGTAGTAGCTGTTCCGGTAGAGAATTGTAGCTGCGAATGCGGAAACTACGTGCGATTCGCTTGAAGTAACGTAGTTGAAAACACAATCTTTCGTATATCTATCACGCTTGACATTATTTTGAAGTATTCGTCGTTAAATTTCGTTTCCGAGTTTCGTATTATAAGTACCTATATTTGCAATAAGAGAACACATGTATTTGCTACTTACCGAGTTTAGATGTTACACATCTCTGACGAGTACATGTTTTTTTTTTCTTTTTTTAAATTTGTCAACTGATCTCAGCTTACTTCATCATTCGGGAGGTCGCGCGGCCTTCTTCTTCGCTTCTGTACGTTCCCCCTGTTCTGCGCGCCAGGCGGGTGGTTCGCCCACACGCCCCCCCCCCCCCCCCCCGCCCCCGGCCACATGGCGACGGCGGAGGGGAGGTGGAGTTCTGGGGGAATGAGGAGGAGGTGGAGGAAGGGAGAGTCATCAAGCTGTCCGGAGGGCAGATGGGAAGATGAAGGGGGTTGACGCGGGGGAGATGAAAACCAAGAGGCCATCACGAGGTTCGCGCAAACTTGCGCAAATACCGGAGCGCATGTCGCGCAGCTGACGGGGCTTCGACCGACGCCAGGAGTAGCCTCATGGTCGCGGGTGCATCTGTGTCGGTAAGGCGGGATGACAACCGCTGGTGCTTGTAGCGCCGGTGTCTCCTCCGAACTGGCGCGCAGTCTTCTCGTCGCGCATGGGGCAGCTGCGAGATCTGAGCGGTGAAAGTAACATTTCATGTGTAGAGACCGGAAAAAATTCGCGAATCCATTTCGCGATAGGCTAAAAATACAAATAGTTATACCTCGGTGCTGCCTCTGCTATCGGCTCACAACTCACCTGGACGACTCTGGGCCAATGAGAAACACCCGACCAAAAGCTTTATCGAATTACAGGCTGCTACGTTGGGACGCCTCACAAGACAGCAGCCAATGGGTGGGTTGCATTTGACCGAGTGTACGTAGAACTACGGAGTTCATCCTGCAGGTCATTGAACCCGCGAATTTTTCCGGTCCCTATTCAAGGGGTAGGAATGGAGATCAATGTGTAACTGAAGGACCTTGAGTGCTTCCAAAAATTTGTTCCGGGCTTTTCATGCCTAAAAAAATGATTTTGAAAACACGCCTTCTAGCCACTTTCACTTTTCTAAAAATACAGGTTGGAAAATAAATACGTGAACAGAACTTATCATCCTTTCGCAGCGTTCCTACTCTATTCGTAAACAGACGCCACTCAGATATTTTGAGCAGTTTTTCGTAAATAGACACCACTCTAATATCTTCAGCAGTAATCAAGTCAGTTTTGTGGTCAACTTGGATTGGGTGAATGTTTTCGAATTGAAGATTTTTACTATTTTTTCAATGCTCACTACTGACCGTAAAACTAAAATTATGTTTGCAGGGAATCTTTCAAATGTAATTTTAATTTTCTTATACATATTAAAACAATAATATTGTAAATATTTTATATATTGATACCCTGTGTTAATTATAGTGTTCAAGCGAACAAACTCAGCTAGTAAACACTAGAATCGACCTGACTACTACAGATAACATTGCTAATATTCAAAGACGAAATATTTTATAAATACATAGGCCATTATAAAAAAGTCCTTCCACCGCGTCTATCTGCCTGTCTGTCTGTATGTCTGAACGCGATAAACTCAAAAACTACCGAATGGATTTCATTCGGTTTTCACCAATGGCCGGTGTGATTCACGAGGAAGATTTAGGTGTATAATTCATTAAGGTTTTGTGGAAATTGCCGACAAATGCCAACTTGCCATCATCAATAATAAACAACCATATACAAACAATACCACGTGTCTGATATTTCCGCGATCACAAGATTGCGCACACGCGAGGCCAGTGCATCTAAGGTTTTGAGTAAAAAAAAAAGACGCTTCGCTATATCACTACAAAATATGTTTGGTACTTTTACCAGGATAGTCCTTGAAAACACAGCTGCCAAAGATAATGCTTGTAAAAATTTCCAAGTCATGGCTTTGTAAATTTGCAATAAAACAAAGCTCCGCCTTGCAGTTCTACGAGTGCTGTTTTTGGAAACCGAGTTTCCAAGAATTTTCCTTGTAAAAAAACATTTTACAGTGCACTTTATCACCGGGAAGCTGCAAGGGATTGGTAGCAATTTTACTTGCTAAATTATGTTTTCACTTAATGTCGCAAATTTATGATACAATTTAATCCTAATCAAAAAAACTTTCACATTGATTTTGTATTTTGACAGAACACACATATCAAAGCTTTACTAATGATAACTATTAGTATATTGAACTAAAATTGGAAACGTCATTATCACGATAGAACATCCATAGTAGACTGTAGCTACTTCTTGGCGTAAGAATCTAAAGACCGAATGGCACGCGAGGGAGACAAAATGAAACCAAAAATAAGTTTTCATTTTTATCATCAGCATCATCACTGTCATTTTGAAATTGGAAGTCACAATATTGGTGTTAAATTCTTCAAAAAAAAAAACCTTACGCGCTTGTACCGAAAACCGCAGAAGTGCTTCATTAAATCAGGGGTTTATTCCGACAAACTAAATTTAAGATATCGTTTGTATTTCCCGAAGGTGGATAGAATAGGATAGTTTGAATGAGGTGTGCATGAGCTATTTTATAAGTGAATGAGGGAAAATATTTATTTTTACAGTAAGCGTCAGTAATAAAATGAAGAGACTTAATACTATCACAAAAAATAAAACTCGTAATTTAAACGAAAGCTTTTACTAAGCAATCCTAAGACACGTGGTATTGTTTGTGTTTGATGACGGCAAGCAGGCAAGTCTGGCCGGGCGCCCGGACTCGGAGCGAGACAGAGACGTCAGCCCTGGTCCACCGACACAGGCCGAGATACGCCGGGCGGCGGTCCCCGACAGCTGACGATCGCGGCCAATTAACGCCGGGGGCCTTTACGGCGCCTCGCCGTCAGTTTATGCCCCACCGCCGGCCGTATACACAATGCAACGACGTGTCGCGTCCAACTACAACCCCCTCTCCTCCCCTCCTCCTTTTTCCCAATCGGAGCACGGGGCACCGGCCATACGAAAATCGCCGTTAACACGTTTTTACGGTCCCCGGGGGTCCCAGAACGAGTTTTGGCAACGGACCAACAGGCCGCGAGACACCTCCGCCGCGATATACCTCTCCCAACCGCTCCCCGGACGACAGGCGGAGATACGCGCAATAACAAGCGGAGTTTACGCCGTCAATTCCCGCCGTGAGGCTCCGTCACCTTGTTCCTTCTACGCCGGGGTCCCTGCAAATTGGAGGACATGGGTGCCAGGAAGTAACACGACACTGTTATCGCCGTCGTCTGACGGGTGGGGGTTGTTGTCCGGGCAATGCGACAAGCGCGGCTGGGGCGAAATTTATTGTGATCGCGCGGTGGCCGTGTCCCGAGTCGATGGTGCTGCTCGGTGCTGAAGGGGGGGAGGGAGTAGGAGTTGAGGCGGGCGGGAAGACAGTGTCCGTGTATCAGATCCCGAAGTTCCAGTGCACGCGGCAGCGTAAATTAAGGAGCTCCCCTCGGACCGGTAATCAGGCCGAGGTGGTGCTCCTTCTTTCGGTCCGTGCTCCCCCCCCCCGAAAGAGAACTCAAAAATCCTCCCCCCCTCCTCCTCCTCACCAAACAACCACCACCACCACTTCCTCTCTCCGCTGGAAGAGGTCCACCGACAGAACAAATGGGGGCGCCGACTTGGAGCAGAAGAAACGAACCCCGTGAGCTAGAGATGGTGAAGAGTGTATACACGGGATTAAAATGGGTGTGGGAGAAAACGACTTCTAGTTACGAACCGAAAAGCGAGAAGAAAGGAATTAAAAAAAAAAAAATACAAAGAGTAGGGAGAGGGGAGAAAGATGAAAATGGACGAGATAAGTCTGTCCACCTGAAAAAGAAGGTTGGAATTTATCAAACTGTCGACCCTGTAATAGATCTAATTAAAAATAAACATTATATACTTAGCTTCCTGCCCACGGGATCCTTCGCGATCACCAGCAAATAAATAAAGGGATGTTGCTACACTTCTGGGAACGTTAATTATCTTGATTAATTTTTCAGGCAGAGGAAGTGAGAGTGTTTCTTGGTCTTGTACGATTCCAGGTCTACTAAAATAAAAGAACGGCGGGGCTTGGATGGGGAGCAAGAATAGAGATCAGGTAAGCACGGAAGAGCAAAAGGAGGAAGATTTTCTGTCCTTGTCGTCTTGCTAGACATCATCATTGTGTGTGTGTTTTTTCAAGGAAGGGTTAGATTAAAAAGGGCGATTCACTGCCAAAACAAGGCGGGGAAAAAAGAACACCAATAATTTATTACGAAATACATTGCAGTACTGCTTCCGGTACTGAAACTTAATTTCCATTTTAAACTTTGAACTCTTTAAATACCACGTATAGTTAACTAATTAAAATAAAATCTTAATACCGCACAAAGATCGCGTTTTTTTGTTAATTGGTCTGGTTTGTGGCCCCATCGTCTATCATCCTGCATGTCAATACAAACAGAAAATAGAAAAAATATATAATCTAAAAAAATACGAGGTTGGCACAAGGTTTCAGCTCTGATATAAATATATCACTTGTCAGAATTTTAATGCAAAACATGATTGATAAATATAAAGCAAAAAACCTGCAATGTGTCCATTACAAAAATTTACATCAAACATAAATGATAAGAAATGCTTTCGGTCTGTTGAAATACCAAATGCGAGTGTTTATTTATTTATTTCTTCCCCACACACGCGATACCCAATGCGGCTGTCGATCACGTCAACGTTTTCGGCTGGTAATTAGAAGCTTCGCCGGGCAGCACGTTGTCTTCGACACCTCTATCCCCCCTCACTGACATCATCATCCATTACTCCTGTAACTTGGATTGATTGCGAGGCGCGGCTGAGCAGTTCAACGGGCGGACTCTCCATTTAACGTCTCCTCGCATCTCGAAACCACGAGGGTGGAGATTGACAAACGACGGTCCTGGTTATTTTCGGGGCGCGTGGAGCAGGAAAAGACTTATCCGGATAGCGGAGTAAATATTGCGGGGGAAAGCAGAGAAAAATTTTTGTGTGGTCACAAACATCGAACGGCTTTTTTTTTTGTACAGCCACATTTCAGCACGGAACATGATCGTTATTGGGTGTTGACATGTTTGCAAACGGTGAAAACAGCGAATGGAGTGATCTCGGAGGTGTTTTAGGCGCCCAAAATGCAGTAATTTGATTCGAGAAATAAAAGAATGTTTTAAGCAGTGAACATTGCCAGTAATCCTATCTTAAGAATTGGTTGGGTGATTTTTAGTTGTAACAATCTTTATTAATTTATCAAGAGTAATCTGACGTTTAAGTTTAAATAGCAATATGTGTTTTGTGTAATTAGGTAGATAAGAAAATAAATAATTTTATTTTAAACAATCACCTCTTAAGAATCTTATTTACAAACACTTGGTACAGTGTCATTTGTCTGTAGTGTGTTCCTGTTTCGTTGCCACTAATTGATGGTCAACATCCTGAAACTAATTTACGTACCTATAATCGTATTTTTGCGGGGAAAAAAATCTGATTGCTCAGTAGACTGCAATTAAGGTATGCCCGCGCTAGCGATTTTTCCCTTTAAAATTGGCGGCCGGCTAAAGGCGAAGCTATTGCCCTATTTGGCAGGGCCATTCAGGACGCGTTTAATTCCGCGATGGATGACTATGATTGGCGTGCTCGTGTATCGGAAAGAAACCCAGCCTGCCACGATACACAGGAAATGCTATAAAGTTTCAATACACAGCTAGCTGGTCTGTAAATATTTTCGCGGAAAGTGCATGACCCTACTTACGAGGGTTATTCAAATATGAACGGGAATTGTTTTTCGTGCGGATTTATTAGTGATTGTTGGAAATAAAATTTAAATGCCTTTCTTTTTTCCTTCATAGTTTCCTTCAAACAGAAATACAATTTCTCCATAGGATAGGAAGGTTTTTTCTTAACCCTTCATTAGGGACAGGCATGTTTCGCGAAAAAAAACCTGAACGTCTACTAGATTGCAACTAGGTACACCCGCACCAGCGGTTTCTTCTTTGTGATTGGCGACCGTCTGCGAGAGAAGTCTACGCCTTGTTTTACCGAGCCACTAAGGACGCGTTTGATTCAGCACTGATTTAATGTGATTGGTGTTGTAACAAATCGACATGTACCTGAAATAAATTCGTCGAATCACGGGACACAGACGGTGCTACATTGTTTTTGACTTTCAGCTGGTCTCGAAATATTTTCGCGAAATATGCATGCCCCTACCCTTCATGAAAAAAAAAAAAAAGGATGGTTGCCGCAGTAGCGAATCGCGCACGCAGAATCGACCGCAGAGTCGTCGTCCTTCCTGATGCCTCCTTCAGTGAACCTCCCACAAGCTAACACGCGGCCTGAACAGTGTCTTCATTGACGCTGGTCGCCGGACGCCCCGTCTACGGCTTTGGTTTTCCACTTTTACCACGACCGTTTCGAGACACTTCTGGGCCCCATATAATTCTTGGGCTTAAGAGTAGCATCACCGAACTGTGCTTTTTGGAGACTCTTCGAAAACATCACTCCGTTTCACACGGCAGACGCGTGCGATGGTCGTGCTCATGCCTGTCCCGTCTCCATTTTCCCGCCACAGATTCCCCGTCGTACAACGCGCAGCCGGAATCGAGCTCACCAGTTCGCGCATGCGCTGTACAGACTCGAGGAATCCACTCGTCGCAGAACGCAAGCAAAACAAAAAAAAAAATCACTTAGGCATTGCCGACAAAACGAAATCGTTCAAGTAAGCGCAGCGGCAGTTAAAAAAAATTTTCTCCGCTGGAAAACTATTACTATCAAGAAACAATAACCTGCACCTGGGGTCGCCCGCGGAGCCGACTGGACATTGCCTATTCATGACGCGGAGACCTGCCGGCGGCGGGGACAGTGTTAGCGCACTCGGCGGCGGCGCGCGCTAACAGTCCCCCGGCCCCGCGGTGTGCAATCACTCACGATCCGTGGAGGACTCCCCCGAGTTCTCTGTTCCGATGTCAATTTTTACAACTTCTCGTCTCCTTCCCTCGCCGTTCCGTATTCCTGCAGACAATGGGACGTCGCATTCCTGCGGAAGCTGCAGCCTTGTTCTCTGTTTCAAGATCGGAGAAGAAAAATATTTTTTATTTAAAAAAAATTGGTTGTCTGTAAAGTCGGTTTACGGACGATAGTTTAACGTGACAACGTCAAAACAAAACATTGATGAAATGATTGCATACTTTTATGAATAAAATTGAATCATTTTTATTGAATTATCACTATTTTGTATGGATACAAAGAAGGAGTGAAATGAAATCTACAATTTAATTGATAAATTTGCTTTTATTTGCACTCATTAATTCAAAAATGTTTATTACTTTAACGAAGAGATTATTTTAACTATAACCTTTATACATGTTAGCTATTTAACTTCTTCCAATCTGTGTTATTCTGTTATGGATAGGACGATGATAGGAAAAGTAGGAAACGAATGGGAGTGTTTCAAGTTTAATGTGCCTCGAACAAGTCAAATCGATGGTTGTTCAAATCGAGTGGAAGAGAGATAGATGCGGCGCAAGCGTACAATGAGCGTAACGGGACACAGCGTAACGGGACACTTTATCGTGCGTGCAGCCGGCGTTCATCGATTTATTAGACGTCACGTCAAAAAACAAGAGCGCGTGTAACTCAGTACGCATGATAGATGTGAAACTTCTCAAACAATTCTGTCGTTTGGAACACGCCAAATCTTTGAAATAAACACTAAGTTGATTACAAGTAGCGCTATCTATTGCGGGAAATTCAGGGACTGTCTCAACAGCGCTCTCTACGCTGCTGGTTGAAAAAAAAAGGAGGAACGCGAACACCGTGTATTGACCACTGCGCTGCCTCGTACAATCACTAGAGACCAGAAATATTAGCGGGTTCATTTCGCGATAGGCTGAAATTCAAATACATGAAAAATTTGAGGTGATCTTGCTTTTGGCTCACTGTTCATCTGGATAACTCTGGGCTTGTAAGGAACCCTCAACCGAAGAAGTATCGAATCACAAGCAAACCCGCTGAGACGACTTACAGGTCAGCAGCCAATGAGCTGGCGTTATTTTCCCGATTATACAGTCGCCTATCACCAGGGTCATCGAAACCCCGAATTTTTCAGGCCCCTTTAACAATTACTATCACGTTCTTCGACAGTTGCATTTGTCCCAGTACGTTTCCACCCAAGATACCTTCAATATTTCGTCGATTAATTTTTCATGTTGGAGAAATTAGCCTTTTTATAACTTTTATTGACGATTTTCGTATGGAAAAATTATGTGTTGAGTGTTTCATTAAATCTATATGCGGTTCGTACAAGTTCATGGTTTTATAATAATTATTTGTTTCTAATTTTTAAGGGCTGTAAAATTAAAACGTAGGGGTTAATATTACTAGCCAAAAGATATAAAAAAACTTTTCATTTCAATTTTGAAATAAGTTTCCTCATCTGCCACAAAAATGCTTTCAATACCGTCAAGTAAACTAAACCTAAAAGTATTTTTAGGAGGAGGGGAGGAGGAAATAGTTGTGGAGGGTGGACACCAGCAAATTTACCTCTTGCCTGTTCAGTCAGACATGATACTTCATGGCTTTAAACATTTTTGGGTGCCACGTATGCTCGTAGCATCGAATGGTATTTTTTTTCTTTTTGCGTAATCACTTCGCCGGACGTTCAATTCCGTTGTCAGTGCCTAAGTGCCGAGCACATTCGACCGCAACTTCGAAGGGTTTACGATGCGGGTTCGGATCCAAACTCCGAGAGCCCACCGGGGCTGTTAAGGACCGAACCGCTATGCAAATATCCGCGAGTACAAAACACAAATAAAGCAAACACCCCTCAACCTATTTCGTTTTTCGTTGTTATCTCTTGGGGAGAGAAATAAGAATGAAATGGATGACAGAGCGAGAGAGAGAGAAAGAAAAACCAGACACGAAAGACGTTGTCTTTTAAAGTTGGCCAACGATACGAATACATCCCACCCCCTTCCCTTTCCGACCCCCCAACCCCAGGACTAAAATAAAATTAAAGAAGACAAAAGAAGGCGGCTCGGTACGCCGTGTTTGACACCGGCGACGGTGAAATACACCAGCCATTACAGATTGAAACATCACGTGGAAAAAAGGCCGAGCCGCCATTACCGGGACGAGCAGATACAAGACGCCTGGCGTTGCTGGCAGGAGAAAGGATGGAGGATGAGGGGGAAGGGGGAGGGTTGGGTCTGAGAGATACGGAGTCCGGACGGGACGGAGTCAATCCGCCAGCCAATCCTGTTCGGCCTCTCCCGGCCACTTCTGGCGACCGTCGTCGCCGAGCACGGGGCCGTGCGGTTCGAGCGTCGAGTCGCCGGCTCGGCCAATGAGACACCGCCCAGAGCGCCACCTGACAACCACCACGCGGAGTTCGCCGACCCCGGAGCCGACACCAGAATAATCCACGCTCGTGCATCTGCGGAATTATTTTTTTAAAAAAATTGTAACAGCAAAAGTTAGGTGTGTTACATAATTCAATTTCTCTTTCAAAAAAAAATTTCCGTGCGTGGCCCCCATCGCGCGTTAGAAGTGAAATTTCACAGATGATAGGAATACGCAAAAGTATGGAAATTATGAAAAAGTATGCTAAAGTATGCAAGAGTAACGTATGTAAAGTATTTAAGAGTAACGTATGTCCAAGTATGCAAGAACAATATACGGAAAAATATGCAAACCTATGAGAAAGTAAGCTAAAGAATGCTAATGTATGTTAAACTACACGCTAATTGTTTTTTGTACTTTGACAAGGACATTCCTTTGAAACCCTGTTGCCAACGGTATCACTTATGTAAACCTGCAAGGTAAGCCTTTGTACTACATGCAATTTTACAGAGCTCTGCCTTGTAGTTTTACAAGTAATGTCGTTGGCAACCGGGTTTCCAAGGATCTTCCTTGTAAATAGTACAAAAATTTTACAGTAGGTAATGTAAGAGTAACGTATGCAATGTATGTAAACGTATGCAAAATTATGTAATCATTTACAAAATTATTGGACAGTAAACGAAGTCATGCTGCTGATACCATCTTTTGTAACCGGCTGTAAAAATGTTTGATTAGCAAAAACCAAAAATCCGTGCCGGATGAACCCAAGTCTCCGTTAGAAGGGGGAACTCACAATTTTCAATCCACGCACCGGTATTTCGAAACTACCACAAGCTCATTAAACATTTTCTTCCAAATCACATGTATTAATACACTACTGGATTTTTTTAATGGGTTAAAATTTTGCCTGAGTTGTGTATTGACTTCCAGTGGATGGCATTGTTCTGAGGTCCTGATTGCCAGGGATTTTCAAGAATGGAACCAGCACTCGGAGCTTTTCAAATAGGTTTTAAACTATTAGCAAATTGCAATTTTAAATCAATCATTGATTTAGTGGCCTGATTTTTGTATTATTTTCTATGGCTTTATGTTTTTGGCCTGAGCGTGAAAACATTTTAAAAGGATTTGGAACAAAACCTCAAAAAAAAAAAAAATTCCTTTCCCTGACTTCTCAAGGTTGTTTGTAACTTTTCTGTGTCCAAAAAACTTTTAATATTATGAATCTATGCACTACTTTTAAACATTGCTATAGATACTTATGGATTCTTCAATATCGTTGATAAAATTGTTTACACAGTACAGTAACAAAATCCTATATAACTTATAAACAAAGGGTTATTTTTTACATCACACTCCGAATCACCTTCACAGACGTTAATTCAACCTCACACCCCCCCCCCCCCCCAAAGAAAATGTACATACAATATAAAAACGAGTGATCCTAAGTTGAATGTAATTTGTACAGTTACTGCTTTAGCGATACAGGCTTATATCACTTGACCTAACATATATTTCCTAAAATATTGTAAGATATATTTTTGAGATTAAGCATTTTCTGAATATTTCATTTTTAGGTGATGCTGGAGATACCGTTTAATTTTTATGCATCCGTGGGTCGTAACCTTTTTACGTGTCTTTCACCAACATTACCAAGAACTCTGCCCAAGGCTTCTTCTTTTTTTTCACTGGCCTCTGCACTTAAAATCCCCCGTCGCGCAATCAAAGTTTTCTCCTCAAACCGCTCTCGTTTGGCGTAAGAAACTACGGGTTTTATTTATAGCCTAAAATTTTTAAGGCCGTGCAGCTTTACGTAATTACTGTTCACTTTCTTCGCAGTGTTTACGGTCCAGTCAGCAGCCAATTGAAATGTCAAACGTTTAAGTGCTGGCACTCTGTTCCGCTTGGAACGACCAGTGCGAGGTTTAATTTTAATTGCTAGCTTCAACAACGCAACAAAACTGCCTGAGTGAAGATGACTTACCCCTCCCTTCCCCTTTATTGTGCGGTTGTAACAAGTGCAAACAGATACAATCGCGATGTGCATTCTTAATTAAGATATGCTACTTTAGCTTCTGGCGTATCTTGACCACAGTTAATGTGTCAGAAAGTTAAATGAATAGGGGTTCAGTATGTTCACCGACGTTTAGAACATACCTACAGGAAAGTCATAGGTTAAATTACTTCTACACTTGACATTCTAAAGAACTGCACAGTCTTATGATCGCGCAATGATACACTGTATTTTTTTTTAAATTAAACTGATACCCACATAAAATTGCAGATATTTGTAATTTTTTTTAATATAAAAACAACAATTCTAGGTTCGGATTATTGCCTGAACTTTTATGCTTTCTATTTTCTCAGTACCTCCAATAGTTATTAGTAAATTGTTCCTTGATAGTTTTCAGTATTAACTAGGCACATTAATAAGCATAAAGTTCAATCATTGAATATTCAATATTTTTCTATAGTTCAAAAACTAATGCTTGAAGGAAACATTAAATTAAAAATACTCAGTATTATCTATAAAAAAGTATTTAAAATATGCAAACATAAACAGAGTCATGTGTTGTACAAAGTAAAAAAGTATTTCTTGTAGTATTATAAATTTCTAGGGAACTGGTTTTCGAAAAAAGTCTTCTGTAAAAGAACAGAAACATTTTTCTGTGTAGTATCAACCTCATGATACTGTCTATAAGTATACTAAAAAAACACTTGTACCCGCAGCATAAATTAGGAAGCACAAAGAGATGAACTGATATTTAACAAGCCTGAAACGCATGATAAACGATTTCGCGGCCATTGCCTGAGGTTTATTAGCTTGTGCGCAATAGGAGAGAGTATGAGACTGTTAGCCTAATGATGGCAACTGAATTATCGACCGAAACGTTGGTGAACTCTTTACTATTGACGTAGCTAAAACCGACAAGCCACGAAACCTCACAAACACTCACCCATTTAAAAAAAACCGATATTACAAAAATAATTATGGTCAAATATTAAACAACACATTAACTGAAGTGGATTGGTGAGAAATCGAATATTACACGCACGCTTCATTGCAGCTTCGTTGCACGTTTGTTAAGTTTATATTTTTATTATGGTAAGTTTATAGTATAAGGGACTTGATTATGGATTGTAACACTTAAAAATAATATTCTGTTCTGTTACCTCAGTATATAATATTTTATTTTTAATTTTAATTATGACCAAGAAAGATTTTGAGAACGGAAAAGATGTTCACGGAAATAATGAAATTAGGAACGTGTATCTTTCTGGCAATCTTGGTGGCTCTACGCGTGACGCGCCATTCGACAAGGTGTCGCGATCCAAACACATCGCCTCCCGGTAGGTATATACACAGCTGTGCGTTTAGCTAATGTTCCCTCCTTTCTGCCAACATCACACCGCACACACACTCTCTTTTTTATCAAACTTCTCCTCCTCCTACTAGTCGTTTTGTAAACCTTTATGTTCTTTTCACTTCGGGAAATTTTTTTTTCCCCTCTCTTATGTCCCCATCGAGGGGAAGAAAAAGAAGACGAGCTCTTCTCGTTCCCTTTTGTGATCGGGGGGTCCGCTTGCTTTCCTCTTAGGCCGCGCAGTTCTCATCGTGCTTGTTCGGTAATAAGAAGACACAGCCAGAAGCAGAGATAATGTATTCAGTCACCAGCAAGATGAATGAGATGAGAGCCCCGTTTACACGCTCGCGGCGCAGCGGTAGCGCCCGGGTCCTGGTTTACACGGTCACGACGTGCCGGGAGGACAAGATGTACGCCCGACGCCCAACCTTTTTCCGCGTTCGAGCCTGGCTTACACGGTCAAGGCGCCGGGTCCGGGCAGCTGCTGACGAAGATTATTTGCTTATCTCAAAAGACACCCGCCAGTTAATTTGTCGATAAGTAGAGACCCGGAAATTTCGCAGATTCGTCTGGCTTCAGAGTAGAATTTAAGGTAGTAGGTGTGTTAAACCCATGTTTGCTTTCCCATTGGTTGATTTCTTAGCGAGAGCATGTTTATCCTCGTTAATTGGCACTACCCGATTCGCTTACTTCTCTCCTAGCTGGGCGTCGTTGGCTCACGGTCATAGAGGGGCGTGTCCAAGTAACTGCAGGCCAATCATGAACACAGTGCGAGCTGCGAGAGTGTGAAGGTTTGCATTCTAACTTGCGACTAAATTAATGCGCGAAATTTCCGTGTCTCTATCGATTAGATCGTGACTGGAGGTAAGGAAATTTCGCGGAATCATCTAATCGCAGGATAGAATGCAAACCTTCATAAATGAGCATGGTGTTCATGATTGGACCGCAGTTATTTGGCCACGCCCCTCTGCGACCATAAAACAACTATGCCCAACTAGGAGAGAAGTAAGCTAATCAGGTAGTGCATATTATTGAGACGAAAAAGGTTCGCACTTAGAAATCAACCAATTTAAAAGAAAACATTTGGAGTACAAACATAAATATTGGTATTCTAGCCGGATGCTAAACGAATCCGCGATTAAGGTCTCTAGTCATGACTATAATGACGATTCATAGTGAAAATTTATTGCGCCAAGATAGTATGCAACCCACTGTACAACTGTTTAAATTTTTCACCTTCAATCTACGAAGAACACTGGTTGCAAAATATCCCAGGGATCTTCGTCAATTTACAGCTATCTTCGTAAAATTGGGGACACTGAGTTCACTTACTCTGAACATGAATAAAAAGAATATTCTTTATATGTTAACAAAAAATTTAAAAAACTGATTAGTTATACGTTAAGAACACACTTCATAAGCCCACTTTTGTTTAGAACGAAACATACAACTCGGAACTCATAATACGTTTTAGTTTCTATGAATATTCAGTTATTTGAAATTACGAAGAACTCATCTTTTTTTAAAGGTGAATTAGTCGTTGAAAAATCCTTAAATTTACTTAATTTTCTAACAGTGTACCTCCTTCTTATTCTTATGATCGAACGAATTATTAGAACATTTAATATTTTTTTTTCCTTTTCGAAGATCTGAAAATAATTAGTCAACGCATTGCAGAGACAGATACGTATTAAAAAAAAGCAATAGCTAGAGACGGGAAAAATTCGAGGGTTCAATTACCTCCAGGATAGACTCCAATATCCTCTACACACTCGGGCAAATGCCAAATGTTTATTGGCTGCTGACTTGTGAGTCGTCTCGACTGGGTGGCCTGTGATTCGACACTTCTATGAGTGAGGGTCTCTAATTGGCCCTCGGTCCTCTAGATTAACAGTGAACCAATGACAGAAGCAGCACTAAGGTATAATTATTTGAATTTTAGCATAACACGAAATGAACCCGCGAATTTTTCAGGTCTCTAGCAATAGCTAGTTCTGTTAACAGTGTTTTTTTTATTGCTTTCGCCTATTACAATATCATAACTGGAACGTTCGAAAATTACAGAAAAATAATTTAAGTTACAACTTGGTCTGCAAAGATCCAACAAGAGTAAGCGCTGTTTCGGCATCAGCCTCAAAATCTCCCGCCTCCCGGTACGCGACTCGGATGAGAGCCGTCGGAATAGCTGTGATATTGTCTCCCGACCTCCTCGACGCCTCGCTCCCGGATGGAATGCCCTTCTTCCGTCCGCCCGTCCGTCCGTCAGCGGGTCATCCATCATCCGTGTCGGTCAACAAGTCCGGCTCTTTGTGTTTCTCCACCGGAGAGTGCTTGAAAAAAAAAAAAGATAATAATAATTGGTGTCATCAGCAAGGCGTTTCATTTATCAGTTAGCGCCGTGGAAAGGGGGGTTCCTAAATTTATTATTTAACTCTTTAATTTAATTTTTTTTATCTCCGTGTCATCTCGTTTCGCTGCCACCGGTCCCGGTCCCACAGGGGGGGTGGGAGGGGTAAGGGGGGTGTATGATGAGGGGTGGTGGGGGTCCAAAAGGTCGGTGTGGGCCCATCGAAGTGATTTACGCGGAGGAGATAAAAATTTCTGTGAACTAGAGAACGATGTGCGAACAGGTTGGAAAGAGGAGATCTGGACGCACGATTAGATTATTAACCTCCCTCTGCGACGGGACAAAGTATCCGGTACTCTCCACCCGGCGTGTGTGTGTGTACACACACGCACTGAGCGAGAAAGGGAAGGATAGAGAGAGAAAGAGAGCGGCGGAGGACGAAAGTAAATGGGCGCCCAGAAAACTGATTTGAATCACCGCGGTGGAAATAAATAACGCCCTTCCGAAAACCGCCTCGAAACACTTGTTTCGTGTTGCGTAAGCACGGTTCCGATTCAGAGTTTTGTTTTTTGTCTTTTTTTTCGTCCTGAAAATTTAACTCTTTAAGGCTCGGTCTGAACCGCATTGTTGATGATTTTTTTTTTTTTTTTACTTTGCGCCAAAGGGGAGTTCTGAAAATTTACCACGATAGTTTTCGTGCATGTGTTATTTGAACACAGATGTTGTCCTCAAGTACATACTTATAGTTATTTGTGTGCTGTAAACTTTACGCAAGTGATGACAGTTATGAACACTTGCCAGACTTTCTATACCGCTATTAGTAGGGACGTGCATTTTTCGCGAAAAGATCCGATCACTCGGTTGAATTAAAAAAAAAAAAAAATGTATGCCCACGTCAGCATTTTCTTCCTCGTGGTTGGCGGCCGTCTGCAAGAGAAGCCATTGCCTTGTTTGGCCGGGCCACTCAGGACGCGTTTGCTTCCGCACTGAATGGCTATGATTAGCGTGCATGAAGAAGGCATGAACATAATAAAAAAAAAATCAATCAACCACGAAACACAGAACACACATCAATTTTGTTCCCACACCTCTAGTTTTCATGTAGGCTAACAATTAGTAGGGGCACATATTTTTTCGCGAAAAGATTTCGAGACTAGGCTAGAGTTAAAACACTGTAGCATTGTTTGTGTTTTCTGTAGTGTGAGTTCTTTCAGTTACATGCATGGGCGTATATCCGAGGGGGCCCGTGTGTGTGGGGGGGGGGGGGTGGGGGTGGGGGGTTACGGCTGGAATCAATCCGAGGGGGCCCGCTTGTGCCTGCAAAATCGTGACTTTAAAACGGGTTTTGATAAACATAAACGTCAAAACTATGTTTTATGGAAAAATTTCTGTACATTTTATATTTTTTCTGCATATTGCCCAGAATATGGGCAGTATACAACATACAAGCACCCCATCCGGCGATGACTTGCGTTGGTTAAAAACCCACGTGCCAAACTATCTAACCCCCGCCCCCTCCAGGAATTTCCACGGGCCCCTTTATAATCCTACAGATTTGCGCCCCTCTGTACATGCATATTGTTTGAACACCAATAACATTAATTCAGTGCGGAATAAAACGCGTCCTGAGTGGCTCAGCAAAACAAGGCGACGACTTCTCTCGCAGACGGCCGCCAATCACAAGTAAGAAAGCGCTGGCGCAGTAATACCACATTGCAATCTAATAGGCGTTCAGATTTTTTTTCCATGAGAAATCCCTGTCCCTAC
This sequence comes from Bacillus rossius redtenbacheri, assembly GCF_032445375.1. Classification (NCBI taxonomy): domain Eukaryota; kingdom Metazoa; phylum Arthropoda; class Insecta; order Phasmatodea; family Bacillidae; genus Bacillus; species Bacillus rossius. The sequence goes on along the minus strand of NW_026962011.1, from coordinate 44,211,605 downwards.
TATTAGTAAATATTTTCTGACAATAACCGTTTCACAACAAGAGAGTTAGTGTGATAACTTCAAAGAATAGCCCATAAATAATAGTAATGACAAAAAAAATGAAATAACGAACATTGTCTGAGAGATGGAGTCTTAAAGATTAAAGATTCTAGTGGTTATATATGGTTCTTACTGTAAATTAATTAAATAAGTTGCGAATGATGGGCTATTTAGTCTGATACACTTGCACTCTCTCAGGGGTAGTTGCGCTAGCTAGAAATAATTATGAGCTATGTTCGAACAAGCAAATACAAGAACTGAAACGATTGCTGTGAGCAATCACAAATAAGTAGTAAGTAATCTTTGATAATTGTTACAAATAATTAATAATACGTCACCATGAAACCACTGAATCGGTTACAGTGTGTCTCGATAATTTGCAAATATTACTTAGTAACAATAGTGTTTGCACCCAGCTCAATTAAGCTAAACAGATAGGAAAACTGACTTTCAAAAATTATTTATGAATATTATGTATTTTCTTTTTCCAAGGAGAAAAATGTGGTTGCTAATCAACTATTTTAAAGTTACGCGAAATGGCCAAAACATTCTGTGGCTAACAACGTCTTTTTACCATAAAATAACAAGGTCACAACGAACTATGCAACTGTGTCTTTTTGCAGGAAAATTACAAGCCTCAGCTTATAGAAGTTTATTTTTGATATAGTTTATTTTTAAATATAATACTTTAAATCATAAACATAATTGTATTAAATAACATGCACCCAAATATATGGTTCATTACCCGACGTGTATAAACAATTTTAAAAATAATTATTTATCTTGTGTCTTGTCAAAAATAAAGAAGTCAAATGATTCTGCTCAGAGCATAAAATGCCTGTGGAATTCTGAAAGTAGACAGACAATCATGAAAGTGCCTGCCCCCCGCCCCCCCCCCTCCCGACGCGAAGGCTATTTACGGGAGGGGAGAACAGTTTCCACCATTTCCCACGAGAGCGCGCTTTTGATCGTAGCTCGCCACCAAACGAAGGTGCGGCTGGGAAATTTTTTTGTTTCTTTTCTTGTTTTCCTGCCCTTTTTTTTTTATCAAGGATGGGCCTGCGCCGTAACGCAACAAAACACCGACGTGCAAGTAGCCCGCAGCCTAATGGGCAATCCATTGCAAGAATGATGCACGAATAATGGCGCGGACGCCCCGTGCCTCACGATCTCGGCCGCGCACAATGTGGAAAAAAAAAAAAAGTAAACACAACACACACACGCGCGGGAACTATTTTTTTATATATATTCTTCTCCTCACGAACAGACGCATATCGTCAGCCTGAGAATTTGCGGGTCGTGCCCCACCCTGATGCGTCCAGCGCCGCCGCGGCGAGCAAATAAAAACGCCCGCGGGACCACACAAACCAGTGAGTTGAATCGTCCTCACCAAAAGGAAAAAAAAAATTTTCTCCTCCAGAGAACCATTTGGGCGGGACCACTCACCCGCAATCTTTTTTTTTCCACACAAAAAAAAAACAACAAAACAAATATCAATTATTTGTAGGGAAACTAGTGGGTGCGGGGGAGAGAGAGAGTGGAAGCCGAGGAAGAAATAGTACACGAGGTGGATGTAATTTCCAAACGAGTCGCGCTAACGCGTTTTGGATTGCCGGGAAAATGGCCGCTGACACCGGGAAGAATGGAGGAATTTAAGGGAGAAGGAGTGAGGAGGGGGGGATGGTTGGAAGGTGCGACCGCCGTGGCACGGAAGCTGCGCGCGTCCTCCGGGTATCCAGAAGACAGATGTCGAGGCGGCAGGGGTTTAGGGGGGAAGGAGGGGGAGAACCGTGACGGAGCTGTGTACTAACGAGGGGATCCGCACCATTCACGGGGACGCGGAGTGTTCAGCCGCCGGGACGCTCGCTTCGCCGAGCAAACATCGGTCGCTACCTCTGTTCTTCACAATAATGTTCCAGGTGACACGAGGATTGCGACGGGTCATTTGGAGAAGGCTGCGGTACAAGAAAAAATGGTTGTCTGTAAAGTCGGTTTACGGACTATAGTTTAACGTGACAACTTCATAACAAAACATTGATGAAATGATTGCATACTTTTATGAATAAAATTTAATCATTTTTACTGAATTATCGCTATTTTGTATGGATACAAAGAAGTGAAATGAAATATACAATTTAATTGATAAATTTATTTTTATTTGCACTCATTAATTCAAATATGTTTATTACTTTAACGAAGAGATTATTTTAACTATAACTTTTATACATGTTTGCTATTTAACTTCTTCCAATCTGTGTTATTCTGTTAAGGATAGGACGATAATAGGAAATGTAGGAAACGAATGGGAAGGTTTCAAGTTTAATGTGCCTCGAAAAAGTCAAATCGATGGTTGTTCCAATCGAGTGGAAGAGAGATAGATGCGGCGCAAGCGTACAATGAGCGTAACGGGATAATGTGCGTAACGGGACAATGTACGTAACGGGACAATGTGCATAACGGGACACTTATTGGTGCGTGCAGCCGGCGTTCATCGATTTATTAGACGTCACATAAAAAAAACTGTGAACTTGAGATATTTAGGGAATCGTCGTTGGAGGAGACTTTCCATCGAGCACGGAACAAACAGGTTAAAAATTACATCACGTCTGAGATGGATAACGATGACAAAAGTTTTTTTTTCTCCTTCAAACAATTTTGTATTTACCTTTCCGGGTCCACTGCATTACATCAACTTTAAGCTGGTTATTTGATTATAGTTTGATAAGCATAATGTTGCTGGAAAATTATCAAACTGTCAAGATCGTGGGCGTAAATCCCAGGTAAGGCGGTAGGTGGCCCCAAACTTCATGCAACTTAAAAGACCCTCACTGAAAGGACCACTTGCGCTTGCAAAATAGTAACTCTTTAACTATTAAACGGACTAGTAAATTTAACTTCCCAGTAACGGGACACAGCGTAACGGAACAATGTGCGTAACGGGACACTTTTTCGTGCGTGCAGCCGGCGTTCATCGATTTATTAGACGTTTTCACGTCAAAAACAAGTATTTGTAAGTCAGTATGGTGTAAGGATAGCAACTCAGGTAAAAGAATGATTTGTTTCAGTCTCGGTGCCCATGGAAGATTCTAGAGACCTGGAGCCGTGACCCCCAAGAACTTGGACAGCGACGCGGTCGGTCGAGACACGACAAGGCGACGCCGAGACACGACAAGGCGACGCCGTCTCCACGTCTCCGGTTGGACTCGTCGAGCTCCCGGCAGGCCGTACGGCGCGCGGGGAGGAGGGGGTGGGAGACTCGGGCCCCACCCGAACCCGGTCGCTATAAATATTGTCGCGGCGAGCGCAGCCGAGGATACCCGAAGGGAACGCTCTTGCACGCATGAACCGACCGCGCCTAGCTGCGTATATAACACTGTAGCACCAGCAGGAGGTATCTCTCTCTCTCTCTCTCTCTCTCTCTCTCTCTCTCTCTCCCCGCTCCTTCCCAAGCACCAAGCAACGCCTGCTCTACAATCGATTAATAAAGCGAGGAGGAATACCAAGGTCGGGGCTCGGTCGACTGGATTATGAAGTTGGGTGAAGATGAGGGGAAGGGGTTTACCGGGAAGGTGGGGTCCGAAGTCGCGGGGGGAATATTTTTCATCTTCCTGCGCGGAGCCGTTGAAAGGCGCTAGGTTCCACGCGGGCGCCGCGCCTGCCGAATGACTTGTGGCGCTGCTGCCGTGTTGGTCGAGCCGGGGGAGGGGGTGTGCCTACAGAACAGTACCTACGTCCGGGAACAGGTTCCAGGGCGAGGACCCGAAAAGCCGGCCGCCGTCTTTGGATTGTGACGTCACAGCCACCATTTGGTTTTATAGAACTTTCCGCCATCTTGAAATCCCGTGATTTTCATCCCAAATGTGTCTGATGGGAACGGAAAAAAAAATTAACGGAAATGTAACGGGGGAACCTCTACAAATATACGCTCAGGGGCGTCCGCTGAACAGAACAACTTTTTTTGTTCCTTTGTTACTGCTAGGTCTGCAATGTAATTTGTTTGTAAATTGAACAAAATATTTGTAAAAATTACATATATATATTTGTAAATTTGTACATTTACATGAAAACAACTGCATCACTACAAAATAGAGTTCGCAGTAATACTGGGTTATGATTCTTTGTGTTGTCCCTGTACCTCCAACAGCTACAGTTATTTGTAAATCATCCGCTTAATAGCTTTCCAGTATTAACTAAGCACGTAATAAGTATGACAAAACAAAATAAAGTCCAATTATTGAATATTCGACTACATTTTTCATGGTTTGAAGGTGGGAGTTAACATGATTTACAAACATCGGTGCATTTTTGCAGCATCACGCCAGTCGTCCACGCCGACACCGTCACTGTCAAAGCACAATAAATTGTTAAAATATAACATACCCCAGCCAGAGTGGAAGAAAACTCGTGGAAGCTCACCTGAAACAAAAGAGAGACGAATTTCAATTAGATCGGAACTGGTGGATCTTGCATCATATGAAGGCTTACATATGTGTACGTGCTTAAAAGCTAGACCATGAGAATTGGCTTGTTACCGAGGTTAGGTGTTGCACACCGCTGGCGAGTACTAAAAGATTCGTCCACACATTTTTTTTCTCACCCCCTCCCCACCCACCAGCAAAAAAAAAATTGGTTGTCTGTAAAGTCGGTTTATGGACGATAGTTTAACGTGACGTCATAACAAAACATTGATGAAATGATTGCATACTTTTATGAATAAAATTGAATCATTTTTATTTTAATAATAAAAGAATAATTACTTGAAATTATACTGGTAATCAGATTTTTAAAATGCAAGAATAATTAACCTTGATTGCCGAAATTGTTGTAATAAGCAATGAAAACCACATTAACTTTTCACTTCACTTTATAAACAGTCGACGAAACAGTTCACGTGTAGATGACTTGTAATTAATTTTAAAAACTGGCGTTTAGCTATAAAGTTTAAATATAATTATGAACAAGTTTTCATATAAATAAACTGTAATCAAATATCTATCATTAATTATATGAATCACCATATTTTTTTAAGTCAATTGTAACATAACCTATTATTACTGCACTCGCCGACAGCGTAACGGAACAATGAGCGTAATGGGACACAGCGTAACGGAACAATGTGCTAAACGGGACACTTTTTCGTGTGTGCAACTGGCGTTCATCGATTTATTAGACGTTGTCACGTCAAAAAACATTAAAAATCCCTGTGTCTACTACTGAGCGTAGCGCGAAGACGTCACGTGGGAGTTAAGCCTGGTGAGCAATGCACGAGGCGCGAAGCGACATCTCCCGCATCCCTACCACGGCCCGTAATTAATCACAGTTCCCGCGGAGAGGCAGGTCGAATGAGAGAACTCGCTGCTCGCACGAATCGTTAATTAACGGCCGGCGACGGACGCGATCTCTCGCCTGCCGGGTTTTTCGCGCGCGTCGCGTCGACAGCTGAAGGAGATTTCGAGAAGGAAAATAAAAAAAAATTGGCGCGGCCGAACGAGCACGCAATTCATAAAAAAAAAAAAAATATATTCCAAACGTAGGTCATTATGATCTGTGAAAAAAATAAATCTATACATTGTCCATTCGCGCGTAACTAGATGCGTTTGAAATTAAGGCGAAAGAAAAAAAATTATCGTTCAAAGTATAAATTGTGAATCAATAAATGCATTAATCGTAGATGGAAGATTACTTGTCACCGAAGTGATTCTGCGGTGGTTTCCCACTACCTCGTGCGGTGTGGGTGATAGCGGCTCGCGGGGAAGATGGTTTGTGTTTGTTTAGTCGAGCATAAGACCGCCCCATACCAGAGCTTAGAAAAAACCCGCTCCATTTGAAAACTGCTCAAAGATAGCAGAGTGGGGTCAGTTTACGAAAAAGCAATTTAAGAATGCTATGTTGGCTTTTTTAAAACTGTATTTTAAGGAAAGTGAAAATAGTTAAAAAGAAGGGCGTGTTTTCAGGATATTTTTTTTAGATATTAAACGCCCGTACAGATATTTGATAGCACTTATGGAACTGAATTATGACATTTCTCCGCCATATAATTTTAATGTTACAGAGCTTTACGTTTAAAGGCGATACCGCACTAGAAACATCAGAGAGCGTCACACTTATCAATCACATACTACGAAACTTGTCTTATTTTTAACAGTACTCAAAAGTACAAATGACACAAAGTACCACAGTGACAAACAAAACAGCTACGCATAACTTGGGTATCGGGGGGAGGAACATTTCTTGATCCATTCAAGTATTCGCTAGGAGTGGTTTTGTGAAGCCACGGAAAACCTAAATGAAAATGGTCGGAGCGGGTATATTCCAACCCTGGTTTCTTTGGAATGCTATTTCAGTATCTTACAACTGCGACGCGGCACGAAATATAACCCGGAACCTTTGCTTGAACCGATACAGATGGTTTCGCTTTCAAACGAGCAGCTTATAAGCCACGACTAATGTGTTCATTAAGTCGATAACACGCTGAGATAACCAACGTATGACGTAACGTTCTGTCAGCTCGGCTGCTTTTAAAATTAATTTCCGTGTGTTTCAGAGGCCAAGGTGGATTGTCTCGAGTTGATTCTGAGTGTCCAGTTTGGAAGGAATAAAGATACCATGGACCCCACGGACACACTGGTCGGACTCTCTCTTCATGGAGAACTGGTGAAAATAAATAGGACTTTTTTTTTTCGCTTCGTTAGGGCTTTCGTCACACTCATTTAATACACGTTCGCTCCCGGAAGTCATTATTTATTTATTTATTTATTTTTAAACCCGGTGCCCTTTCGGGCAATCTTCGCACAGACCTGCAGAGCCGACTACTTTCACCAGCCAGCAATTATCTACCGTTCTCCGCCGCCAACGTAGAGCTCTAATAAAGTTATAAATTTCTTCTGTATCTCCCCTTGAAGCCCGAGCTTAACTGCTTGATTACGAGTTAATGCTACGGGTCACCGACCCTCATGACTCCGAAAGTTTGGTTTGGGTCTACACGTTTCTAAAAAAAAAACTGAACATTTCGCTACCACCAACGGAGACAGTGGTAATTGTGAATGTAAAGATGCAATTATAAATGTGCGAAACAGCCAGATCTGGAATTAGTCACGCAAATTTATCATAATAAGTAATTACTATCATTGAAATCGTAGTTGGTTGGACGCGCTTAAAAGTCCGCTTAATTTTGAGATTCTACCGTCAGCCCTAAACATAACTTAAATTTGCATGCAAGACAATATGAATAACTTTAATTTTGGATTGAGATCTGAATTATGTTTTCAATCATGGTTTAAAGTGAGATTGTGTACAAGCTATACTAAAAAAAAAAAAAAAAAAAAAAAAAACACCCGTTTTTGATAACCATGTAACATTTTCCAAAAGCCAATGTTTTTCCTAGAGTGATTAATTGAGTCAAATAATAATAATTTTATTTTCTTACGTATTTAACTAACATCAATAACGCAGTTAAAATTTCTAAACCTAACAAATCTTTGAGATATTCCATTTTTTTCTGAAGTCAAAATTAAATAAATTAACTACGGTTTGGATTCATATGCTTATTATAAAAAGTGTAAAAAAACTATTTGAAATAATATTTTAATTTAAAATGTTTTATGTGGACACGTAAGATGGATCCCAATATAAAACATTTATTTTTAAATATATGTATTTTAAACCACACATTAACTCGTCAACTTGCCTGCTAACAATATTAATGTTTACTTTTTTTTTGTTTGGAACGCATGAGTCAAACAAAATTTTTTATCTCTGTCAGGCGAGCGAAATTGGAATGCAGAAATTATCAGTGCCTGAGAACAATAAGTTTTTGTATGCACGTAAAAACATGTCAGTGACTGAATTTGTACGTATAGTTTAAGCGTTTCCGGTGGAATTATTTCCACCGATCTACACACTTGCACAGTCATGACTTCTGGCAAAGTAAAGTATCCCACCATTTGAGTAGCTTGAGATATTTTTTTTAGATATTAATCTCCCGACTGTGCCCGCCTGTATAAGTTTAACAATGATGGAAGTTGTAAGGCGAAAGAAAGAAATAAAATCAAAACCTGCACTTCCGTAGATTCTGTTTTATACTCGCGGCGCGGGGGAAAGGAAGAACACGGCTGATTGATTTAAAATGGAAGATAAACCGAGGAATGGAATGCAGCCTAAACACGTCACAGCAGTTTCAAAACAGAAGCACATTAATTCACTCGGACGAACTAATAGGACCGATGGACGAGACGGAGGCGATGCAGAGGTCATCACCTATCTTCTCCGCCTCTCTCCACTCCTAACGTCCTTTCTTTTACAACACTTCGCCGGGGTTCGTCAGAACCAACGGAAGGAACAGAATGGACGGGGCGTGAGAAGGAGGAAGGGAGGATAAATATAATTTAAAAAAAAAAAATCACTTTCAACAGAACAGACATGACAGTAAACCCAGATGAAGTAAAAACATAAAAAAAAAACCACGTCGGACGTTACTATTGCAGCTACCATAGCCTTGTAGATGAGGTTTTGGAATATGTAGAAAGACGCGACGTGAATTAAACCATTTTTATTCTGACCAATCACGTTCGAGATATAACCGACATCGCCACGACAAAATTCGCGGACACGAACCGACTTTCCTATCAGAAAGTCCCCCCCCCCCCCCCCCCAATATCATACCGCCACCAAAAATATTTCCAATGCGTTGCTGCATACGATATTACTGAGATGAGTTTCAACATTTTGTTTTCGAATGGTGGTAAAACTGGTCCAATAGTAATTATATATTTTTTTCCGAGGATGTTTTAGAGATTTCGTTTGTGAAATTATTTTTTACGAATACAGTATATTTAAACATTATTTATTTAATCCAAAAAAAATTCACATTGCAGGTTGTAAAGAATTATTTTTACGCAATTTTCAATAACGATGTAAAAACAAACGAATATCATGTTTATCACGCTTACACGAGGCCACTAGCTGGAGACTGTAACTGGGTCCTGAAGAAAGGGCAGTAACGTACTCCACTTACTGCTTCCAGCGGAATGTATGCACGATACCAGTTGCCGAAGTCAAACAACGTGGCTCCATTTTGCGCAACGAATGTACTACTTCGCTGCGGCATGCAGGTACTTACATGCCAATTGGGGGACAGTGTTACAGAACCAAAAGAAGAGACGCATACTAGTGGGTGAAAGACTGGATTTCAACAACAAGTAATAAGTGGATGAACGGAAGCTTCCAGAGCTCGACGCGGCTCGCGGTCCCGCACTGCGATCGGAGACAAGGAAAGGGGAGCAGGAGGACACATAATTGGATGTACGGGAGGACTGACTTAGGACCCCGTGGTCCTCGTGTGTGAAGTCCCTGCCGCCGGAGTCCCGCGGGTTCGCCCGTGAAGCGTATTAACGAAGGTCCACGCGCGGGTAATGGCTTAATCCGATGACGCCGGGAAGAAGGGAAAAGGGCGTGAGAGAGCGAGATAGAGAGAGAGAAGGAGAGCAAGAAGCAAGATGGGTAGAGCGAGATATTCTCCTGAAGCAACTTCGCCTTGCTCCAGCAGGACGGGCCATGTTTATGGATAGAGGTACAATCTTCAGATGGGTTTTCTTAGGTTCACACGACTCGTGCACTTTTGTTTAGTTTTTTTTTTTGTTTTGTTTCGCCTTTGAGAAATTATTATTGTACGTAAGAGGCTTCAGATATACTTTGCAATGGCCAGGGGTATGGGGATGATACATCCAACCCCAACCCAAACCTCTGTCTATAAATAATAATAATAAAAACCTATCATTCCCACCAACAAATGGAAAGAATTTGAAAGCGAACATCGGGTAAACTGGTAAAGTGGACCCCCCCCCCCCCTTCACAAACCTAAAAAAAAATCATAATTAAATAATTTCTGTGCTGTCATCATTTATGTTTTTTTTTTCGTTCTCTTAGTCCATTTTTCTTTGTTTTTCTTTGTTTGTTGACCATATTTCTGTTATGGAATATTATGTGGTGTTTATATCCGTTTGACATCAATTTTTTGCTTAATTTGTGTTTTTGTTTTTGGGTTTTTTCTAGTTTTCTTCTACAGACATACATGTGCTTAGCAATGGCGTATGTCCAAAAGCTTACATCAAGTCATGCACTCCCATTGCACAAATCTTTCAGAGAGAAAAAATAATTAAATTTGCGTACGCTCCTCGTAATGGAGTAATGTCTGAGTAATGTCTTTTGAGGTAACTCATGTCTGCTAATGCACTGGCTAGTCGTTCGAGGCTAGACTTACAGGTAAACAGTTAAATTACATAATTCTAAGTAAAAATTAACTTTCCTCTAGTGACAGACGCATCAGAACTCAAGAGTAATTGTAAAAAAAATACAAGAAAATAACTTTTAATGAATAATCTTCAAAGCAATGGCAATCAAATATTTATATTTATTACGGACAAGTGAGTGCTGTAAACAAAATTGGTAATAATTCTTAGCATGCAGTGGAAGTTATAAAATTAAACAGTTGTACGGTAAATTTAATTTGCCATAAATATTATGGTATCTTCCCTAGGCGTTTGACGTTGTATTAAAAATAATTGGGAGGTTCAATGGATTCATTATAAATTTCCATTAGATTTATAAAAATTAATAACATACATTAAATGTTTTGGAACGTTAACGAAAAAAAAATGTCCGAGTGTAGCCTACCTGATTGACATTAGTGCACAGAAAAAGAGTAAATTAGGGATTTGTTTCGCACGGTTTATCACAGGAGTTTCAATTAAGGAGACCTCCAAGATAATAGTGGGATCCGAACCAACTGGTGACAAGCCGGGTGTGGTAACTGTACCCTCGTCTCAGCGATCACGATCGCCGAAGACCTTCAGGAAGAGGAGGGGGGAGGAGACAAGTGACGGTTACAACGTCTGAATGTAACGTCGCCTCGCATAAACCTGCATCATCACTGGAGGGGCAACGCGTCGTCAGCGTGGAAATCGCATTGTGGACGCCTTCGCACGTCCAAGGGGATGGAGGCGACGTCGATTGCGGATGAAGACGTGCGCCCGGATTGGCGGCTGGGCGACTCCTCCACGGCTTCCTCCGCCGGCCCCTCGGCGACTGACAGAGTTGTCCCGCGCGACAGTCGTTGTGGCTGCAGGCAGGGCCGCAACTAGTCTCTGGCACCCGGGGCATGAATGGATTCATGCGCCCCCCCCCCCTCTTTTTTTAGCACATTCAAATTAAGAATACAATTACTAACTACATCTGATTTCGAAAAAGGCCCCCTTCACCCTGTTTTCAGCCCGGGCAACGCCGGGTACTGCAGCTAGTTGAAGTCATATATTTAAATAGGAATTTATATAATCAAATAAATAAAATAAAAAAGCGGGGTGTCCGGGGGCTCTCCCATGGAAAAATTGTGCTATTTAAGCATTTTCCATACCTACATGTAACAGTTTCTGTGCTACTGTAACTTCCCATGCATGAACCCACTACCAGTTGTAGTAGGAATTGCAATGCAAGCCGGCGATTTCGGCGCCCCCACAGCTTTGCGCCCGGGGCGTATGCACCGCTTGCCGCCCCCCCCCCCCTCCTAGTTGCGGCCCTGGCTGCAGGCAGTGCCCGAACCCAGGCAAAGCCACGCTCACACGAGGCCACCAGACTGTAGGTCCTGAAGAAAGGACAGTGCCGTATTCCACTTGCTGCTTCCAGCGAACGTCTGCCAAAGACAATGCGACGTGGCTCAAAATTTCGTCCAAAGAATGTACTTCGCTGTGGCATGCAGGTACTTGCATGCAAATTGGGGGACAGTGTTACAGAACCAAAAGAAGAGACGCATACTGTGGGAGAAAGACTGGATTTTAAGACGTAATGCTTTGGATGCATCTGAAAAACTGTCACGTGAACTTGCTGACGAAGATCCTGACATGTATATTAACCACCTGAGGATGACCGAAGATATTTTTGAATGGCTTTTACATCAAGTTGAAGGTGCTATTAAAAATGAAGCTAATTTACGAGGAAAGCTCTCTCTTGCATTGTTCTTGTCACAGGCAGATTTTCTGCAATAAACTTCGGCGCTTTTCCCTTTCCCCACGATTCTTGTAATTTGCACTTGTGTTCCACACACATGCTTGAGTTCCGTACAGTTCTACAAAAAACAAGTGTATCTTTATAACTCCACTCAGACATTTTCACTTCTGCTGTCTCGCTGCTAGAGTTGTGTTGTTCAAGTTGCTGTTTGCACGATGCCAATTGTTCGGAGTTCCAGGAATTGTGCATTCCAGTGGCTCATCGCTTGCCAGTAGCGCTGCTGTAACGTCAGAATACTGGTTTCAGTGCTGGAACCAGTTACTGGAGCAGGGTGTCTACATTGTTCCACTTCCTTTCTAGTGCTCTGGATTCAGCTACTGGCCTCGCGTAAACGTAGCTTTGACTTAGGGCTGTTACAAGTGAAGGAGGCCAGTGAAGAAGGCAAGTATTGGCTGCCAAACACTGTCTTCTTACCCCATCTTCAGCGCCAACTTTAATGTGGTACCCAGTAATTTTATTTTCTTCATTTTACAGCCTCGTGAGACGGAAATAAACGGTCACGTCACCTACTGGTGGCCAGTACCTGCTGGAACATACACTTGCCACCAAACGACAGTAATTTTCCATAAGTACGTCGTTCATCACCGGTGTTGGAAGGCGGTTACTGGAAATTCCACATTAATTCTAATGAAAAAATTTGATTAAAGATCTAAAGAAGAAGAAAGCTGTAAAATGGAGCTCTGACGACATAGTAGTGTTTTTGGAAGTGTACCAGAACTATGAACTGTTGTGGAATCTTCGTCACAATTATCCTCGAGAGTCAGAATATGGCGTGGATATCACAAAGACCAAGTTATCTGGAACAATGAAAAACTCTAGTTCATTTCTGAGGTGGGTTTTTCATTGAAAAATCCTTAAATGTAATGTCATTCCTCACAATGCATACACTGAACGGATTTGGATGTGAATGTTTGTTTGCTTGAACGGCAACATCCATGCAGCTGGCCAATTCACCAAAAAAAAAAAACTTTTCATAAATAATATATTAATAAATAGAAAAAAGGATTTAAATAATGGAATAGCTGTATTGTCACTTTAAGTTTACTTTTGTTTCTTAGTTTTTATCTGTTCATTTGTGTGGATTCAGATTAACTTTATTGATGTACAGGTTAAAACGTTAGTTTTGATATCTAAGTTATTACAAAAAAATTCATATTGTTTATGCGGCTCTTTTATCAAGGAAATATAGTTTTTAACTAAGTAGCCTAAAAGACGCCTTTCGCAATAATTCCGGTGTTCTACACTTCTAACTTCCAAAGAACGCTACAGCGTAACACTTCCGTTTAGTTTCCCTGCGACATTATAAACATTGTTAAGTTACTTTAGAGGGACAGAAATTCGTTCGGGCAGGAACGTCAGGTGAATTTGGACGAAGCCTGGAAAAGTACCCTCGTGGTGGAAACGGGATTGTTTGAAACGTTCACGCAGGACATTTATTTCTCCGTGCAGTGGGCTCTCCCCAGGCGTTAGTCTTCGATGGAGGGAGGGAGAAGGAGCCGCAGGAACGGCCCCAGGTGTCCTCGCTCTTCGGCCCGACGTCTGGTGACGACTTCGGGTACCAGGAGGACATTCCTGCACCTCGTACGCCCTCCTCCCTGCCTCCCCCGTGGTGGGGGGGGGGGGGGCCTTGCTTGTCACAGCCCGCCGGGGCGTCGCACGCTTCGCGCCGAGTTAGGATTCCCGTCCAGACCAGGCAGCGCCCGGGAGGAGAGTCTTCCGTCGACGGCCCCCTGTGTTCGCGTGGGTCAACCCCCCCCCCCCTCCGCCCCCTGCGGCGAGCGACCACGACGGCAGCTGCGTGCAGCTGTGGGCTCGTGGTCGGTCGCGCCGGCACTATGAGATAATTAACTCGTGATTAATTTAGCAAGAAAAAAAAATACATTAACTAAGCTGGAAGATAACTTGGTGAAATTCTTAACCAGTCACAGAAATAAATTTTTTTGAGCTCCTAAACACATCGAAAATAAAATTAAAAAAGATTCACAACGCCAGTGCACTATAATTCATCTTTGAAAAACGTGTTTTGCACCTTGCTATTCCTATCCACAACAGAATAATAGGACTGGCGCAAAAAAAAAAATGTCATCATTGCCTTTAGTATGGGATACCGCTTATCCCGGGATAAGCGGTATTCATCTATTAAGTGCCAACGGCCTCTTGGAGTACGGACGAAAGTGTACCAAATTGTCCTTGCGGGAAGGGAGGGGAGAGAGATCTCCCCACAAGGTGGATGAAATGCATGAAGGTCAACAGCGTAGGATGCAGAAGGCTGACATCCTCAGGAAAATCATAATGTCTGGGTTCTAGCACGGATATCTATCCATTACGGTCTGCCAAATCTCTTAAGAGGATACGGCACACGAAAGAAGAAGAAACCAAACCCAGTAATTGCCTGAAGCGATCTCGGGACGCTCATAGGAAAACCGAAATCAAAGGATGCTCGGACCGGGGGTCAAGACAGAAACCGTGGTCCTCCGGTGTAGAGACCGGAAAAATTCGCGGGTTCAATGACCTTCAGGATAGACTCCAATATCCTCTACACACTCAGGCAAATGCCAACTGTTCATTGGCTGCTGACTTGTGAGTCGTCTCGACTGGGTGGCCTGTGATTCGACACTTCAATGAGTGAGGGTCTCTAATTGGCCCTCAGTTCTCCAGATTAACAGTAGACCAATTGCAGAAGCAACACTAAGGTATAATTATTTGAATTTTAGCAAAACACGAATGGAACCCGCGAATTTTTCAGTTCTCTACTCCGGTGTGCGAGTGAAGGTATTCGGATCACATCACTCCGTCTGGTTTATTCATTTATTTATTTTAACCGCAGACTTTCTTGTAACCGTCCGCACATCGCGGGCGCTGACGAGCACACTGCAAGTTACCCCAGGCGGTGGAAGAGAGAGAGATGTGACGTCACCCCGACCCCGCGGCGGAGCGCCGAAGACAGCGGCCTCTTCCGGCCCGGCTGACGCGCGCTCGAGCCCTGTCATTACCGAAATTCGAGATTAGCGCGGGGTATGAAAAAGGAGTGGGGGAGAAAAAGGGCATGGAGGGATCAAGTCTGAGAAGGGAGAGAGAGAGGGGGAGGGACGAAGGGCAGGCAGCCGAATGGTTAACAAAAAAATAAAGAGTCTCGGACCTGCATTATAACCGGGAAGGGGCGCAGAGGGGGAGCAGGCGGCGCCGTGGCTAGAGGGTGGTTTTAACGACCGCGGGCTGCCAGCGGCAGAGCCGTACGCGAGCCTGCCCGGGCGACGACTTCATACCTGGAGCGCGCGGCCGACCGCGGACGTGAATCCTTCACTTCACAGACGAGAGAGCCACACCCGAAGTTCCCCCGAAGTTCATGCTCGCTTTTATTTCCCCGTACCACAACCGGCGTATTTATTTGGGATGTAGCTTACTCATACGTCATACGCCGTTCTATCTCATTTGTATAAACCGGCGTGGCATTAAATTTTGCGGTCGATTAGGATAGGTCAGCTACATTATAAATACTTTAAAAACGTTGTGGATGGTTGGTTATATTAGGTAAGTATAGCTATACATTAAAAATACTGTAAAATCATTTTGCGGTTGCTTAGCAATTAATTTTTTTTAATATGTAGCTGTCCAGGGCTAGGGAAACCGTTTACATGATTTCACAGTATCTTTAATGTAGCTATCCTAACCAAATCAACTGTCCACAATGTTCTAAAGTATATTTATAATGTAGCTAACCTAACCTAATTGACCATTAGTTATCATGAGTAGTTGTCCAAAAATAAACATTCACGGACACACGGCAAACGAAAAATACGGCGGCGTACAAATAAATACCCCGTTGCCTTGTTTGTGGTCTTTCCTTTTATCAACACCGTCATATTTATTTACAACGAACCAAAAAAAAAAAACCGAAGATGCACGATCGCGCGGCTGGCTCTCTCGTCTGTGAAATGAAGTCTTCCTGACGGCGGACTGGGACCGACGGCGGGTCTCGCTCGTGCTCAGACTGTTTGCTTAATCAGACAACACCGCGACACAGTGTGCCGCAAACTGTATTGTCGTCATAGCTTCTGCGGGCCTCGTGGTCCGGATGCCAGAACCAGGCATCGAACCAAGGGCCCGCGAAGAGTTCCAGGCTGCGGAGTGCCGCCCACTACCTCTTGTTGTGAAATAGAGTTTATGTGTGGATGTCTGTCGAAAGGATGATACTGGGTTACTTATAAGGCGGTGTTAAAATTTGTTTCTCTAGCGGGATCGCGGTAGGGACTCGAACCCATATGCTGCTGCGGGCATTGTGATGAATAAAGATAGAAGTCACTTCTTTGTGGAGGGGCCAGCGGGTCCGGGCTTGTGTAGGTCAGCTCGTGGGTTCAGCTGTTGACTTACCGCTCGCATTCCGGACGTGTAAATATCTCAGCTCTCGACATCATTTCGTGAAAACGGAACCGAAGTCTACCAACGGAAATGTGACCCGCGTAAACCCGTATAAGTATATATTCCTCTTTCGTAAACATTGGGGTACGTACCAAATGTGTTGGTTTGCCGAGTGAAACTTTACGCTAGTGAATGAAACTACCCCGGAATATACTTGGTGGACTAAAATAGCCATGGCATAAAAAGTAATTTCAATTTTTTTAAAAAAAAAAACCTAAGAAAACTGGCATTGCAAGGATTATAATCCACATTCTACTTACAATATTTAAACGCGATCGATAGCGCGGCGGTAAAGCGAGCGCGTGTTAACCTCAAGGGACGTGGTTCGGATGTCGTCACTTAAAATCGTTTACTATTTTTATTACAAAACAATATTATGTGATAATAATGTGGAATCAGCTCAACATGATAACACAAGAATGAGCTCGTTACTGAGTTTAAGTTGTTTACATACACATTGCACTGGCGAGTACCGAAAGATTCGCATACATTTCGTTTTACTATAGAAGATAACGGACACAAGCCCTTGAAAGGTCGCAAGTGTGGCATGAAATTAACGTCAGCGACTCGTAATTTAATGGAAAGACTGCATCGCCGATTTTGTACGGATACTTGCGACTATTCTGGAGATTAAAATTAAAAAAAAAAAGGCCGACATCATTTTAACGTTCAAGGAATCTTAGGAAATATTCGGAAGCAGCCTAAGTTTAATGTACTTGACGAGCATGAATCCTTTGCCCCAAAGAGTATAAGAATATACAGTGTTAAAACAAATGGATTTCTAAACTGAGGCAAATTGTCCACGGGAGTTGAAGGAGGAGAAGGGATGGAGAGAAATAGAGAGAGAGAAAGAACGAGAGAGACTGAGAAATACCGTAACAAGCTATAGAGTGTAAGATTTCCTCTTAAAAAAAAAAAAATATTTTCGGATTCGGCTGAGCACACCTAGCTTCTCTCGCAGAATGGAGCTGCAAAACCGCTGAAAATAATCAAAGTTTTTACTCCGTTCTGCGGTGGCATTACAACACTGTAATGACGGTATTAAAATAAAAATGAAGAAATTGAGAACGCGTCCGGCCGACCGCAAAGTTGATACATTTTCTTTCGCTTGGACCGGTCCGTCATCAGCTTGTAACATTTTGCTACTTTTTTTTAAAATTTATTTTGAAGTGCATAAGGGTCTCCGCGGTTTTGGCCCAACGAGAGAAATGAAACCATGCGTAACGTTCGGCTGGATCATGCTTCTGAATTCACGACGTAAAATGTTACGTCTCACCTCTTTACTTCACCGATACTCAACTTCAAACCCACCAAGGTCGTCAGCAAATACATGACGTTTTAACAAAAAAAAATCCTCTTACTAGAGCCCTACCTTCAACGTGACCTTGCGAATGCGTTCATTTATGAGGAAATTAGGTTTTATTTATAAGCTCAGAAACCAAAAAAAAATCAGTTTATTAAGCTGTTTACTTTTATTTTCCAGCTAAACTCAACTGAAATTCAATGTTTCAGTTAAGTTAGTTTTAAATTTAATGATATAAAGCACCTACGTCTTGTTCTGCTAAAGTTTTTTTTATTCGTTGTAAAAGTAAAAATTAAGTATCTACATAGGCAGTTGTGTTATTCCCATGACATGCAATTTACTCAATAAGAATCGCTTCATGCTAGAAAAAAATAATTAGCAGGATTGAGGCCTACATTTGGGTCACATTACTATCCAATAACAACAAAAAAATACATGTTTATTCATTCAGTAGTGTGTTCTCGTGTTTAGATCACGGAGCTGAAACCAGAATAATATCAGAACTTTCACTCCTTCTAACAGCATTTCGAGTATTTTATGATTATTGCAGCAGCCTTACAGAATAACCTGTCATATTTAAAGGTTAAGACTTTGTGCTTGTTATGTGTGGTAGTTGCGCGTACATAGCTCTATACCTATCTGCAATACAAGCCAGTTTTAATTCGAACCACTTTAGCAAACATTTTCCATACTTCAGAAACTTTTCGCAACGGCAGAAACGTGTGCCAGTACTTATAGCAAACGTGTGACCAAATTTATAAAAATGCATAATTGTAGTTCAGTATAAGGCACGGTGATTCATCACGAACTCGTTTCCCTGACAGCCTTCTACGGCACCAGGTGGAGAAAGTTGTTAGCTCTAGGATAAACGTAGGCTATATCTTTTCTTGGAAACGGCATGTTTTTATAGAGCTGCAACAACGTTAATGTGAAGAAAAACAACTCAATCAGCAACTTTCATGGTCTCTCAACTTATGTTTACATTTTTTACCACGTTATTTGTAACAACGAAAAACTCTAGTCAGACTCATGGTATTCTGTATGACATTTGGTCGAAGGATTACAGAAATCAGCCAAAAAAAAAAAAAGTATGAGCTGAGATAGCATGTTCTTTTTCTCTTCTACGTTGTTTTGAGCACATTATTTACTGCATTTAACGGAAGTACTTGGCTTGGAACTATTGGCGATAGCCAAATAAGAAATCTTCTGTTTGATCTGATCGTGGTATTGTGACCCTACGTTATTAAATCTGTCGTGCGGTAACGCTGTACGACAGTTTGTCGGGTTTTGTCGTGTCGTATTCGTCGTGGCATTGTGACTCAGATTGAGAGGTGCAACCGCCATGATATTCGACATAGCACGTGGGACTTTCAAGTTATTTAGGAACTATCTCCTAATGTCCTACCTTTTTGACACGAATCTTTGGGCAGCGTGTAAAATCATTATTAATTGAGCCCACGGAGTAACCTTGACGATATGTCCCAAGCGTCAATTTTATCTATTTTTATCTCATTTCGTACAGTATATTTATGTTAATACCTAAACTCATGTGTAAAACGTTTCCTTACACAAATATTGTATAAAACTGTTGAAGTTATGTATTTGAGACCACAAATTTCTAAATTTTCCAAGGCTAATTTCAGGCCGTGTCCGAATTCGCGTTAAGTATATACTTATACGTACTTTTCCCCGGAAAACGAGTAAACGAGTCTTGTGTACTTCTTGGGTTATTCCATTTAAAGGCAGGACGCAATTTTGAAAAAAAAACCTTTGAGTGTTATATTTAACGTGATTTTTAATTAATATAAAAACTCATAGTTCAACTTCACTTTGTATTTTACTGGTATTAATAAATTCCTATGATAAAATTATTTATAAAAAACATGCTTATAAGGAAGTTTCAACCTAACCATAATTCAAAGTTACATTAATAAGGTAAATTAACGTGTTTTCATATGGAGCAATGAAAATTACGTTTTTTTTATTTATTTTTTTAATAAAATTGGAAACACTGAACCCGTTCGACAATACGTGAATACCCAAAAGCATTCTTGAGTTCGGACACGGCCGCAGGCTTGTTTGGTGACATGTTTTGCGACTGCATTGATTCTTTGTAAGATGGGTCCCTCCCGAGATGTCTACTTGGAGAAACAGCCCCGCGCTGATCCCACGCGCGGACCAGGGGAGGTGCCGGTGCCGAAGGGGGACAGTCGCCGCCGAAGAAGAAGGGCGTCGCGACGGCACTCGGGCCGGGCCGTGCCAAGGGGGGGGGGGGAGCGTGTCGACAGGGGCAGGGCCCTTGCTTCGCCGACGAAGGCAGCGAGGTGCCACGCCCCCCACTCCCGCCGACGGGTCGCCCCTCCCACGACCGCAGGGAACACCGGTAATTAATCATGTGTCGCCGAGCGCGTGGGGGTATGTCGGGGGGACGACCTCACGCACGGGGAGATGGTCGATACATTCCGGTCCCCCGATGGGGCTCTCCGAGCCGGTGGGGAGGGGGGTGGGGGGCGGGATTCAGATCGGACCCGGAGGAATGGAAGTGTCATCATCCCAAGTCAAATTATTATGAATCCCCATCGCCTCCTTCCCCCTTTTTTTTTTATTTTTTCTCTCACCTGTACACGTCCGCGGTGGACAGGTCGCCTTGACGTGTGGACCGTAGGGAGCGAGCTCCAGATCATTCCGTCGTGTCGAGATGGGGGGAAGCGGGGGGATGGAAGGAGGGGAGGAGGGGGGGATGGGAGGAGGGATAGGCGAGGTCTGGAAGGTCCAGCTACTGACCGATCGGAACTTCTTATCGCCACCGAGCCGGCCCCGCCCATGACAACACACACGTCTGGAGCCAGAGAATCGTGAAGCTCATTTGAGTTCACATTCCCTCGCTCACACGACATGGACGTGGGGGTGGTGGTGAGGGTGGGTGGACAGCCCCCCTCCCCCCCCCCTGGAAGTAAGAAGTTCCTCAACGAGAAGATCCGCTTGCGCTTTGCAAAACTGCGACTGTGAAACTGGGTTGGTAAACGTGAACTTCAAAAACCATGTTTTATGGAAAACTCTGTATGTTTTAAGGTTTTCTGCTTATTGTATGCAAACAGGCCAAAATACGGGCAGTATACAACATACAAGCATCATATCCAGAGATTACTCGTATCGGTTAGAACCCATGCGCAAAATTCTATGCCCCTTCCCCCCCCCCGGCCTGTTTTTTTTTTGGGGGGGGGGGGGGAGGGCACCCCATGCGAATCCTTCATATTTGCGCCCCTGACATACCTTTGTAGATTAACTGCCCGAGTAAGTTATGTGACGAATATTGGATCTTTCGTAAAGTTGCTTCGGGAATGTCGTAGACAAGAGGACAGTGTCTTATCTCTTTCCATGTGACGGAATTACTTAGGCAAAATTTTTAATACTGAATATCTGCTTGAAATTTTACAAATAGCAGAGGCCGTGTAAATGGAGTAAAAATTGACAAAAAAAATGTAATTTGCTGTGATAATACAGAGAAACCTCAAAATGGTGTAAGTAAATGATCCTTAAGATTCTGAGTGGTGTGTCTACTTTTTAACCGCACGTAGGGGAAGAAAGGTGACAAAGAGTGCTCCTTGTGCAAAGCCTGTATGTCAAAGTTCTAAGAGACAATTGACGTGGAAGTAATGTAACAAAGTTTAATTTGAACTTATTTCGAATTTGAAAGTTCACTGGTCTGTACACGTACACGAATCTTTCTGCTGCTGTTATTCTGTCATTGTCAAGTGTTTTTGTTAAAAAAACCAACTTACTTTGGTTGTAAGAGTTTGTTAAAAAAAAAAAAAAACATCGCGCGTTGCTCTGTGAGTGTGATTTTGGGAAGTGTGTACCACTGATACTATTATTGAGAACTTTCAAGTTTTTGGACAAAAGTTACATTTCACAGAGAGTCAGTCAGTCACCTCGGGAATTGCGGGGCGTGGGGGGGGGGGGATAATAAGCTAAGACCAGCTCTCCACGCACGCTCAACGTAATAAAACACAGCATGACCTTCCTTCAACCCCCCTCCCCCACTCAACCCGACGAGAATTTACGAGTATCTGTTAATACCTTCCTGCGGGGGACAAAAGAAAGTATGTTCCTGTCGTCTTTCCACGATGTATGCACGCAAAAGTGAAACTCGCGACTTTGATAACATTCCGTACTCCACCTCAACGTCAAGTGCAGCTTCAACGTAAAAAGAAAGCAAAAGTCTTCCTCGAAAACAATTATTTGGCCAGCTAATATTGCCGAATAAAGAAATCTTACAACATATATATTTTTTGAGGGTTTACCTTAATTCAAATTTATTAATAAAAAAGTAACTTTAGGACATTATTTTTTTTCATATAGCATGCGATTTATATGTAAAGCATTTTTGTTTATGAGTTGTAGTAGCTCAACCAAACATTCATGTTATCCTATTTTATAGACAACATTGTTACACACAAAACTACTATAAAATGCATATATATTTGTTTAATATAGATTTAAAACAAAATGATCGGCATTTTTTTATTAATCTCCACAAAGCAGCTGCACAAGATGACTTATGGCCGCTAAGGTTAGTTTGGTCGTTTGCGCCATTTACCAACTGCAAATAGGTTTTAAGAAAATGGAACACGAATCTTATTCCGCCCGACATCTCTCAGTCAGAAGTAAGTCAGTATTCATCGCAATAGCAACAAAAAAAAAATCTTCTCTTGGCACTCCGCTCACGCCTCTGAAAAGTGCTTCCTTTAAAGTCACAATCGCGGCGAGATGGCGCGGCTGTGATATTACAAATTGTAGCAATGCCGGGCGGCGACTGGGAGTTTTAGAGGAAGGGGAATAGGGGAAGAAACTCCGGACGTAATTGATAAAATGGAGGGAAAAAGCAAATGGAGGGGTTGTTCGGAAATATTTTTATCAGGGAGGACGATCGCCTGAAAGCCTAAATTACGGCGATGACGAGGCTGCAGAAGGGGGAAGGTCCCGGGTTAATTCTGAAAGATGACGCGTTATATTTTTTTAAAGCGGCGGAGAGCAGGGCCAGAAAAAGGCCCGCGAACAAGGTAAGAAGGAACCAACAACCTTTCCTTGTTCTGCCCTTTGGTACCTTCTTCGCATCACGCAGCTGTCTTCCCTGTCTTCCCACGGATGAGGGGGGGGGGGAGGGGGGTGGGCGAATTGTAACAATCACCGACAGACGGAAGCGGAGATTTTTCCTAGAAAGATTTTGGGAAGAGTAAAGTCCCCTGACGCAGCTTTCCTCTGCATTTTAAAACTAAAGTTCCGAATAAAACCCCATGCAATATGCTTGGCCAACATCCTAATGGGTAGCTTTAAAAAAAATAAACTAAAATATTTACGGAGGTGGGCAGTAATGTCCGAAAGTAGAAATAATCATCACCCTTTTTCAGGGTATATCCTTGTAGATTTTTTATTTCTAACCTAACTAAAACTAAGTGTATTTTGGAGGGGTCCGGGTTAGGGAGGGACCTAATGCGTCTCAGGCCAAAGCCTATACGCCTAGTCATGCTGGGATTAGCCATGCAGGGAGAGGGTCGCATGCATCATGTGCTAGGAGGGGATTGGCCAGTCATGGCGATTGGCGCCATGACTAACTCCCCTATATCCTTGTAGCTTTGGGGAGTAAAGGACGGAGATTGCTGAAGGTATACGAAGCCATACGAAACGTTTTTGTCGAGTGGCCCCGAGTACTAACGCTTTCTCCGCGTGCAAACCTTCAAACTTTGAAAGACAGGTTCACAAACAACCTGTAACCGACGTCACAACCTCTAACGCTTCGAAATTGGCGGTAAATGTGTGCCGCGATTTAGTGTGTGACTGCGTGAATGCCGTTTGAACTGTAACTATTGTCCACGGCAATAGCACAACTTTATTTTAAGTTGAGCTCATCAACTTCTAAGATAATGATAGCTCTGTATTAATACCAAACCCAAACGAACGCACGCATTTTTTTTTGCATCAAACAAATTTGGCAATGCGAATAGTAGGTTTCTATTCTGGATTCGTTCATCCAAATAGTTGCCATTACGTTAAACGCCGCGATTTAACAAAGCCAAATTTTTAAAACGAAAACCTAACGAAAAAAAAAAAACAATTGAATATTTGGCTGAAATTTTATTTTATGTAACACATATTACGTGACATACCTTTCGATTTAACGAAGGAAAAAAAAATCTGACGATGCACATCTATTCCTCAAGCAAGAGGGAAAGGTCATAGGAATGTGTAGGCAGAGCCTCTGGCGGGGAAAAGTGGATTGTTTCTCCGATTTCAGAATCGAGTGGGGGATGCGATTCTCGCACTATCGGCCGTGCCCGGCAATCGAGTTTCTCCGAGGGATCATCCACGGGGCCGGCGGGTTGCGCCGTGTCCGCGAATGACAGTTATTTTGTAAAGGAGGAATGCTGGCGAAATAACAGTGCAGGGGAGCGTTTCCGCGTACACGAATCCCTTTCACGGCTTGTTCAGCGGGAGTGCGAAGACAGGGGGTGAAGCGAGGTAGGGTTTTTGTCTCGCGGCCCGACCTACTTGCGTTAGCCGGCGGTGATCGGGCTGGCACCTGTCCACTTTCCCTTCTCTTCTTGCCTCCCCCTTCCTCCCCCTTTAGACAACATTTCCCCGCACATTCGTCACCCGGCGGATTAGAATGTATGAATGAACTTAGGGGTCGACTATTCGTTGGTCTGAAGTTCACCAAACACGAAACAGAAGATTGGAGTTGCGACGTGAATCGTCAGATATTTTTTTTTTGAAAAAGAGAAAGGTAATTTACGTCAATATGTGTTACATAAAATAAAATTCCAGCCAAATTTGCAATTTATTTATTTTTTCTTTATTGATAGGTTTTCGCTCGGCTAGGTAACATTAACTAAAAATTAGAATTGATAAAGTTAGGAAAAGGACATTAAAACTAATATATAAATCGTAAACATTTATGATATCTCAAAAAAACAAATTTTTTTATTTTATAATACCGACCGCAAATTTGCTCGAACGAGAGGCGAACTTCGGATATGTCCAATTACTGATCGAAGGTCAATGAATCGTGAACCTGTAATTATATAAGTTGTAAGGACGCCCCATCTAGTGTCAGCTTCATTACTGCGCAGTTGATACTATCATTACGCACTGTACGCCAGGGATGGCAACGATACATCGATATATCGGGAATATCAATATTTTAGGTTCAAAATATCCATAATTGTTTATCAATATTTTAAGGCCTATTTTTTTGATATCGATATTCCGTTCCTATAATATAAAATTTGAATAAAAAACATTTTCCAAGTAAAAAACAATTTCATTAAATTGTCTATAATTGAATTTGGCAGGAAAAAAATTAAATGGTGGACCGAAGGCTTCGAAAGAACAAATTATTATTTAAAAGGAGGATAAGGGAAACATTGGTTACACAAGAATAAAAGCTTAGATAACATGAGTAAATGCTTCCAAGTTTGAAAAAAATAAAACAGGAATATATTTATAATATTTTCAGTTAATAATTAAATTACCTACAGAAGGTTTTGCCCTTACCAGCAAAATCAAATACATCCAAAATATGTTTCTAATTTTTTTCATTATTATTATTTTTTTTCGCTTAACTTCTTCAGTAATTCATACTAATAACAACACATAAAAATTACTTAAAAATAAAAAAAAATGTTGGAAGGAAAAAACTATCGAAACATATATTTATTATCTTTGAAAGATTTGTGCAATGGGAGTGCATGACTTGATGTAAGCTTTCGGACATACGCCATTGCTAAGCACATGTATGTATGTAGAAGAAAACTACAAAAAAAACACAAATTAAGCAAAAATTTGCTGTTGTCAGGATATAAACAGTTGTGTTTGTTTCGTCTTTTCGTTTTGTCGTATTTTTGTCTCATTTTGACTGTTATGCTGAAATTTTTTTGGGTTCAATATTTTTGTGCTATCATCATTTGTGGGTTTTTTTTTTTTTTCGTTCTTCTGTTTTTTGAAAACTATTGTGTTTGTTTCGTCTTTTCGTTTTTGCTGTGTTTTTGTCTCGTTTCATCTGTTGTGTTGAATTTTTTGGGTTCGGTATTTTTGTGCTGTCATCATTTGTGTTTTTTTTTGTTCTGTAAGTCCATTTTTCTTTGTTTTCTTTGTGTGTTGACCATATTCCTGTTGTGAAGTATTGTGTGGTGTTTGTATTCTGACAACAGCAATTTTTTTGCTTAATTTGTGTTTTTGTCATTTGTGTTTTTGTCATTTGTGTTTTTGTAGTTTTCTTCTACAGACATACGTGTGCTTGGCAATGGCGTATGTCCAAAAGCTTACATCAAGTCATGCACTCCCATTGCACAAACCTTTCAAAGATAAACTCAATACAACATATCCTTATTAATATTATAAATGAGAAAGTAACTCTGTCTGTCTGTCTGTTTGTTACCTTTTCCCGGCTGAACGGCTGAACGGATCGTAATGAAATTTGGCAAGGAGATAGATTATATCCTGGGGATGGACATAGGCTATCTTTTGTCTAAAATAAATGAATTTTAAATGGGTTAAAAAAATATATCTTAATTTTATGTAACGTGTGTCATAGATATACAAACTGTTAGTATCATTCCTCTATGTCTGCCGAGCAATAGCTTTCAAGCCATTACGTTACGTTTTGCTATTGTAAGGAACTAAGTAGAGAGTAAGAAAAAAATAAATATCTTGACAGTTTGTAGTGTCGCCATATTTGTTTCAAATTTCAATACCGTTTTTGTATATTACAATCTAATTTTTTTTTTACAGCACCTACTTATAACTTATTTGCAAGGAGTTTGGTTTAGTGTTTATAATTTATCTGCTGAGCGTCAAGAGTCTTAGGGCTACTGAGACCGAAGACCAGAAATATTTATCAATTATGTAATATATTGTTGAAAAATTTGAATTTTACTATTTCAGGTAGGTCGATTTTTTTTATTAATTAGAATAGTTAGTGCCATCTTCCTTTATTTCATATTAAACATTATGTTTGGTTGAGTGTGTGATAATTTTATTTATGTATGTTTTAATTTCATTTATTTTCTTATATATCTTAATATATATAAATCTCGTGTCACAATGTTTGTCCTCAATGGACTCCTAAACCACTTAACCGATTTCGATGAAAATTGGCATTTATGTGTAATTTTTTCCAACTTGAGAGATAGGATAGTTTTTATTTCGATTAATGGTCTTAAATCTGATAATTTTAGAGTTTTCTAATGTGATGTATGTATGAGTTGGCAGAAAATCACCACGGCAACGGCTGTAGCATTGTTGATGCTTCATTCGTCTCCATGGCAACGACTATTTCATTGTTAGTGTAGTCCTCATCACTCATTAAATACAGACCACCAATTTTTAGATATATACAGGTAAATAACTATACACTGGTAGAACAAAGTCGGTCGGGATTTGAAAGTGATATAAATTATTCAAATTAAGAAGACAATTACTAACTACATCTGATTTCTAAAAAGGTCCAGTGAACTCTTTACCAAGTCAACCGATTTCGATGAAAATTGGCATTTATGTGTAATTGTTTCCAACTTGAGAGATAGGATAGTTTTTATTTCGATTAATAGTCTTAATAATTTATAATTAATAATAAACTGATCATCAATGTTGATTGGTGTTTAAGCCCGGGAAACAGTGGGCACTTCGTCTCCATGACAACGTTGCGTGCTCGAGAGTCGGGAAACCATCGGTGCTATTCGTTTTTTCTTCGGTACATTACAAAGCATTGTATTAAGTTTTTGTCAAAATTAATTAATTTTCATTTTATTTCATTTATTATAACTGTAAATAGGAGATTTGGTCTCATTTCCCCCCCCCCCCCCCCATAAATACAACCGTGCGAAGCCGGGTCGGGCAGCTAGTATATGTATATATTCTTACCTACCTACTTCTATTAAATTTCAGGTGGATGTTAACATTGTCATTCCAGTTGAATAAATGTTTTTGACAAATTAGTTGTTATTTATACTTTTTATTTCATTTTGGACTATGTTTTTTTTTTTTACTTAATTCAAAGATTTGTGGCGTGTACAGGGAGTGATATCTCTATTAATTTCTATACTCCTTTGGATAAGTGGAATATGGCCATCACAGTTTTACATATCAACAAATCCTACAAATGTTTTAAACATTATGACAAATAAAAAATAGTTTCACAAACATCCTTAGTTTTTTTTGGTGTGTATAGTTTGAAGTTTAATATTATGTATGTACGTAAATTCTTAAACTTAGAGTTATTTATTAATTTATTTAGAAAATTATTCATAGGTAGGTAATAAGTTTTCCTTTATATCTCTTTCGATTTGGAGTGTTTCCGAGCCATTCGGGGTCCTCAACATCACCCCCCCCCCCCCCCAGGTGGTTAAAGCCCCAAAATTTCGAAAGTTTAAAATTTTTAAAAATCTTTCTCTTTCGATTTTAAGCGTTTTCGAGCCATTCAGGGTCCTAGAACCCCCCGCCCCCCCTCTGGGAAAAAGCCCCAAAATTTCGATAATTTTAGGAATTTCAAAAATCTATTCTTTCGAGATAGAGTGTTCCGAAACATTCGAGGTCCTGATCCTCTACCCCCCCCCCCCCCCCCTTTTTTCAAAAGTGAAAGCCACAAAATTTCGAAAAATTGGAGAAAATTGTATTAAAATTAAGTCATTACGAACTAAAGTGTCCGGGGCATGGTGGAACTTTTACCCAAAGTCGACTTCGCACCCAATTTTGTGGGAGGGGGGGGGGGAGTGCAAAACTCCAAAATTACGAAAAATTTCAAAAATTTCTTAAATTTAAGTATACTTTTTTACTATTTGGAGTGTTTCCGAGCCATTCGGGGTCCTCAAACTACCCTCCCCCCACAAGGAGTCAAAAACCCAATAATAAAAACATTTCCCAAACTTTTGAAAACCTATTCTCTTTCGGTTTGGAGTGTTTACGAGCCATTCGGGGTCTTCAACATCACCCCCCCCCCCCTTCTAAGGGGTCAAAGCCCCAAAATTTAGAAAATTTAAAAAATCATTCTCTTACGATTTTTAGTGTTTCCCTGCCATTCAGGGTCCTCAAAATAACCCCTCCCCCTCTGGGGACAAAGCCCCAAAATCTCGAAAATTTCAGGATTTTCAAATATCATTTCTTTCGAGATGGAGTTATCCGAACCATTCGAGGTCCTGAACCTCCACCTCCCCCCCCCCCCCTTTTCTCAAAAGTGAAAGCCACAAAATTTCGAAAAATTGGAAGAAATTGTATTAAAATTAAGTCATTACTAACTAAAAAGTCCGGGGGATGGCGGAACGTTTACCCAAAGACGTGTTCTCCAACAAATTTTTATGGTAAGGGGATTGGGGGAATGCAAAACCCCAAAATTTCGAAAAAATCTTAAATTTAAGAATACTTTTTTGTACTATTTGGAGTGTTTCCGAGCCATTCGGGGTCCTCAAACTACCCTCCCCCCACAAGGAGTCAAAGACCCAATAATAAAAACATTTTCCAAACTTTCGAAAACCTTTTCTCTTTCGGTTTGGAGTGTTTACGAGCCATTCGGGGTCTTCAACATCACCCCCCCCCCCCCTTTTCAGGGGTCAAAGCCCCAAAAATTTAGAAAATTTCAAAAATCATTCTCATTCGATTTTTTGTGTTTCCCTGCCATTCAGGGTCCTCAAAATAACCCCTCCTCCTCTGGGGACAAAGCCCCAAAATCTCGAAAATTTCAGGATTTTCAAATATCATTTCTTTCGAGATGGAGTATTCCAAACCATTCGAGGTCCTGAACATCCACTTTTCGCAAAAGTGAAAGCCCCAAAATTTCGAAATATAAGAATATATATAGTTGGATTTTGGTATGTATGACGTCGATAAACTCTTACACCGTTTGACCGATCGCCATGAAAGTTGGCACATCGAAGTGTTTTTATCATCCATTTTTTTTGTAACTCGCCGCTAGATGGCGCTGTAGCGCATCAACTTCTAAACCTTTCAACCGATCGCCATGGGTAAACAGAAAATCATAGGTCACAGATACACAAACAGTAATTATGTGTCATTTCTTAATGTCCAACACACTGGACATATCGCTATCCATTTTGCTGTAACTCACGGACAATATATCACCCGGTGTTCAGCCCGGGCAAAGCCGGGTACTGCAGCTAGTACTTAAATAATTTTATAATGAGTAAAGCAAGGGTAAAGGTTTGTACATTGTAATGGTGCGCTTGTCGATGTGTTGGAGAGCGTCCCTACTAGCAGACGCTACAAGCAAGTCGTGAGCACACTCAGGCGCGTGTGCTCGTGGGAGGTACGCGATGGCCGGTTTGGCTATATCTGGTCGGTTCCCGAAAACACTTGGAGCCGCAACTCCTGGCGCGCTTCGCCGAACTCCAGCCTCCCCACCGAGCCAATCAGGACAAGCGTACGTTAACACGATTTACTGAATCCGCGACTTCCAGGAAAGCGACGTGTTTCCCCTTGCGAAGAACTCATCTCGTTGACACAGAGAGTCGTATATTATATTATTAATCCCTCCTGACCCCCCGGAAGGAATTCATGTATTCGCCACTGATAAGAAAGCTGGAGTATAGCAATAAATCGAATTATGTATCATCAAAATAGATCAGCTCCATGTAGTTACTTTTTCGTCACCTAAAATCGTGGCTGTGAGGTCATGTCCAGACTGCGTACAACAGACACCTGTGAATTTAAACGACTCCACCTCGTTGGTCGGGCTTTCGCCACGCTCAATTTATTTCTCCAGTCGCTACCCCGTGAATCTAAAGTGGCTTTTGATATTCGTTCTGATACACTTCGAACCAAACAAGACTTGAATGAAAGAACTTGGTAGCGAAACTCGAGGCTGTTCTCTATTCATTACTAGATGATATCAGCGCCTTCGGTGGCACGGTTGTCCATTGTTTTCTTTTTATTTGCCTTTTTCTTATGTAAAGTGAAATATTATCTGGTCATTATCACTTGTTGAACTTGAATTTAAATGCTCTTCTGCTGATGGTTTTAAATTCCATTAAAATATCGCCAATTTTCTCCACGCATTTTCTAGCTCGCAACAAAAAATCTAGCGCACATGCTACTTTTAATTTCACGTTCCAAGTCCAAAATTAAGCTGACACTAGTAAAAGTATATCACAAAAGCCATTGATAACATACGTAAAGAAATACAAAAAAAATGCATTATACTTATATGTTGCCACAGATATGCCAATAATGTGTGTGTAGATTGAGAGGTTTCACCTACCCGCATATAAGAATGGGACAATTCAATCAATGTTGTCCATTACTTGTACACTTTACAAAAACAATGAGAAATTCCTTTACAATTAACCAAGAAAATAAAATTTACTGTATTGGAAAGTTACCAAACAGACACGCAATTTCACGTGGCAAGAAATGAAACATTCCCTACCACACAAGGAAAAATCGAGCATCGTGAACAGAAAAATTCCATGATCTGCAAAAGAATATTATTTTCACAATTGAGTTAAAAATAATTAATTGAAATAAAACTTTCAAACGCTGTACATCTAAATCACGATTATGTGTATACTTTAGGTGTGCATTATTTTGATACATCCAATAAAATAATTAATAGTCGCGTGCGTAGAAATAGATCCTTTTCTCTTTAGCACGGTTTACTAACACGCTATCCATTACACTACGAGAGCTTGATTATAGTTCAAGACAATGTAGCTAAACTATTTATTTATAAAGATATTATAGGCGTTTGAGGTGTAATAAAATTATTTAAGGGAGATTCAATTGATTCATTGTAAATTTCCATCAGATTTATAAAGATTAATAACATACATTAACTGTTTTGGAACGTTACCGGAAAAAAAAGTCCGAGTGTACATGATTGACATGTAGGGGCAGGCATTTTTCGCGAAAAGATCTGAACACATTTTAGACTGCAACAAGGTATACCCGCACCTGTGGTTTCTGCCTTGTGATTGGCGGCCGTCTGCGAGAGAAGTCGTTGCCTTATTTGACCGAGCCACTCAGGACGCGTTTACTGCCGCACTGAATCACTGTGATTGGTGTTGTTACAATCGATATGTACCTGGGAGAAACTCACCCAATCACTAGAGCCACGGAATTTTCGCGCATTCATTTAGTCGCAAGCTAGAATGCAAACCTCCACACTGTCGCACTGTGTTCATGATTGGACCACAGTTATCTGGACACGCCCCTCTACGACCGTTAGCCAAAGATATCCAGCTAGGAGAGAAGTAAGCGAATCAGGTAGTGCCAAATAACAAGGATAAAAATGTTCTCGCTAAGACATCAACCAATGGGAAAGTAAACATGGGTCGAGCACACCTATAATTTTGAATTCTATCCTGAGACCAGAGGAATCCGCGAAATTTCCGGGACTCTACCAATCACGAAACACAGACTATGCTACAGTGTTTTGACTTTAATCTAGTCGCGAAATCTGCATGTCTCTAGACATTAGTGTACAGAGCACGGACACCTAGAAATTAACTTGTAAGCGCAGCCACAAGGGAATGAATCTAGGCCACAACTGTCCACAGCTGTCCGCAGCGGTAGTTTCCACAGGCTGAAAGACTACCGCGCCTGCTGTTCGTAAACTAAAAGACAGCAACCGTCTGTCAGCCAGTGGCGATAATCGTGGACGATACGATCTCGAACTGAAGCACAGCGCGAACAAAGGAAACTATGTAGGCCAACACCGAGTGGCCAAGTAGCCGCCGATGCCCGTTATTTTGCGCTTGCAACACATTTCCTGCCTCGATCGCTCGGTTTCGTGAAGGAGCCGATCTGGAAATACGCTCGTGGGCTAATTACAGAAAACTGCAAGTCACGTACCTTGTGGCTACACTTTCACAAAACACATCTCCCGCACAACATCATTACACAGAGAAGGCGCTATGTTCATGTGTGTCTAACTTTAGTTGTATATATATATTTATAGATACCGCTACAATTTTTTTAAGTATTTTACCCTAAATTGTTTTGACTAAAAGTTTTTAAAACAGCAAAAAGGTTTTCCGGTGACAATACCTGTCGAATTAAACTTTATCCCATCTTGAATACGTCCACGTTATAATGCAACAAACAAGTTGTTCACCTCCAGTTATAAGTTAATTGCGTAAATGATTAGTCTTTGGAAGCAGTTAAGACCATAAGTATATTTATATTTTTTCAACTTATAATTTATCGTGTTGAATTTGCTGCCGAAGTTTGTCAGATGAATTCAGAATCATTCACTCCATAGGTTTCATTCTAGTATTAGTAGTAGTAGTAGTAGTAGAAGTAGTAGTAGAAATAGAAAGCCTTACTCATCGAGTGAGTTTAGTGGGAAAAGTGCATACTCAACATCCAGTGTGACATACATTGGCTAAATAAAGAACCTAAAATACAGCGGATCAAGTTAATGACTCCTTCAACTCCGAACCCTTGTACATTTTTGCGTCTGTTTCAATTGGGCCCCAGTTGATTTAACTCATGCCTAAGGTAATATTCAGACCCACAACTATAGAGACACGGAAATTTCGCGCATCATTAAGTCGTAAGTCAGATTGCAAACATTCACACTCACTCCAAATAACTGCGGTCCAATCATGAACACTGTGCAGGAATATGAAGGTTTGCATTCTATCGTGCAACCGAATGAATCCGTGAAATTACCGAACCTTTAGCCAATGTTAGAGACCTGCAAAATTCGCGTGTTCAATGACCTCCAGGATAGACTCCAATATCCTCTACACACTCGGGCAAATGCCAACTGTTCATTGGCTGCTGACTTGTGAGTCGTCTCGATTGTGTAGGCCTGTGATTCGACACTTCTATGAGTATTGGGTCTCTAATTGGCCCTCAGTCCCTCAGATTAACAGTGAACCAATGGCAGAAGCAGCACTAAGGTATAATTATTTGGATTTTAGCATAACACGAAATGAATCAGCGAATTTTTCAGGTCTCTAGGTATGAGCAAATAAAAGTCTGCGTTAGTGGTTTTGAGTCGACTGCAAGCTCGGCGGAGCTCTATACGAACAGCCTGAACCACTCCAAGTCAAGTACTGTAGTTGAAACAGCCTAGTTTTGATTCGGGGCGTAGCTGCTGTACTCTAGACGTCGGATTAGGGTATTCCTTACGGACGGGGCAAGGTGGAGGGGAGCCCCAGATGCGGTAGTTGCATGTGGGCCTCGCGAGTGGGCGGCGGCGCGAGTGTAAATACCACACGACCCCGCCTCGCCGGTGGGCGGCGCGCGCCTGCCCCCAGGGACACTTTCACCTGCCGGCGGGCTGCGGCGAACAGAGGCGCAGAACAGCGCGGCGAACAGAGGCGTAGAACAGCGCGGCGAACACAGGCGCAGAACAGCGCGGCGAACAGAGGCGTAGAACAGCGCGGCGAACACAGGCGCAGAACAGCGCGGCGAACAGAGGCGCAGAACAGCGTAGCGAGAAAAATGCGCAGAACAGCGTGGCGAACAGAGGCGCAGAGCAGCGCGGCGAACAGAGGCGCAGAACAGCGTAGCGAGAAAAATGCGCAGAACAGCGTGGCGAACAGAGGCGCAGAGCAGCGCGGCGAACAGAGGCGCAGAACAGCGTAGCGAGAAAAATGCAAAGAACAGCGCGGCGAACAGAGGCGCAGAACAGCGTAGCGAGAAAAATGCAAAGAACAGCGTGGCGAACAGAGGCGCAGAACAGCGTAGCGAGAAAAGTTCGGAGAACAGCGTGGTAAACTGGGGCGCCATGGCCCCCCCCCCCCTTTTTTTCCCCTGCTGCGGTACATGTTCACACGCTTTAAACACAATATGAGCAAGCGTTTATGTACGTGTGACTACTATATATAACTTACGATGTAAATTATTATGCCTAAATAATGAGAAGTATGTGCTTAAAAAGCGTAATTTCACCTGAAACATTAAAAAAAAGTAATATTCCTTATTTTAATTGTAAAGAACCATGTGTTGCACCCGAAAGTACTGAATCATATTCTTACGAGTATTTACAAAATAAATTCATTCCACAGAATACGAATGTAACATTTGACATTAGCTAATTGGCGTGTGTTCCGTGTGTTTATGTATTCATATTATTGTTGCCCATTCCTGAGGTTGATTGCTCTGATAACCAGCATAAACCTGCCTTGGCATATGTCCAATATATTATGGTTAATTTATTAAATACAGCTGTAACTTATGCATGTTTATGCATAAGACACGCATGCAAATATAATCGCGTCTAATCTGAAAAGTTGTTGCACAAGAATATCCCCATTATTTCTAAACAAAGGGTTTTAAAATTTTTGAAAATAGCCTAAAAAAATTTGCGACACTGTATATAATACTGTGCAATTAAAATTAAATAGTTGCATAGTACGCTTGTTCGTGAAATATCACTGTTTGCGGAATTTAATTACAGTTTTGTGTAGCCCTCAAAGGAGAAAGAAGGATTTTCATTGCTCTAGAGTGGGGTACAGTATCATAATGTTATTACTAGGGACCGGAAAAATTCACGGGTTCAGTGACCTGTAGGATGAACTCCATAGTTCCACGTACACTCGGTCAATTGCCACCCACTCATTAGCTGCTGTCTTGTGAGACGTTCCAGCGTAGCAGCCTGTGATTCGGTAAAGCTCTGGTTGGGTGTTTCTCATTGTACCAGAGTCATCCGGGTGAGTTGTGAGCCAATAGCAGAGGCAGCACTGAAATATAACGATTTGTATTTTAGCCTATCGCGAAATGAATTCGCGAAATTTTTCCGGTCTCTAGTTACTTATTACTTTAAACGACCTATTTTTACAATTTTATTAGTAAAGCAAAGCGTTAAATAATGTCTTCCCGGTTCAGGTCGACACAAAACAACATCCAGTTGGAGCTGTGACCGTTGCCTCGGAAAGAGCGACAATGGCGGGCAAACCTCGCGCGCTCACGGCGGATCGCAGCGTGGAAGAAAAGTGTCACACAACACAATGCTTTTGGGGAAACGCTCAAACGCACGTGTAGCAAAAGTGAGTTTTACGATTTAAAAAAAACCTAAACAATTAGAAACTTAAACTTTACGTCGATGAGCACGCCGTTAAGCGATACCGCGAATTTCCGGTTGAAATGAAAAAGGGCGAGAACGCAGCCACGTTAAAATAGAGGAATTTTGCATTTGTAAGGTATCGCGTGCAATAAATATCAAAGTGCGTTACGGTTATGAATTGTTGCTGAATGATAATTTGTTAAATGTATAATTTTTTTTATTTATGGTGACATTGGTTGTGTACTTGAAATACCAGAAAAGGAACTGCGATTGAACATAAAATTTCAGCTCGCACTATTCTAAAATTCAAACACATCTCACTATAACCAATATTTAACTCTAATATATAAATATTATTACATACATGTAATACTAGTATCATCTATTCCAAGCCAATTAGTGTAACATTAAATAGCTGTACAGTGAAAATTATATTCAAGACGTGTGAACCAAATTTTATGGACTTATATATTAAAAAAATTTCCAGAAACACAACAAAATAATAAATTTACCAAATTATAAATTAATAATCAATATTCCGATAAGAGCCTCTTTATTTAGTATTTCTCAGAAGTATTT
Source organism: Bacillus rossius redtenbacheri (assembly GCF_032445375.1). Classification (NCBI taxonomy): domain Eukaryota; kingdom Metazoa; phylum Arthropoda; class Insecta; order Phasmatodea; family Bacillidae; genus Bacillus; species Bacillus rossius. Next base: position 44,175,183 of record NW_026962011.1, on the reverse strand, counting down.
TATAGTTTCGGGACATACTGCTAAAATTATTCCTTATTTTCTACTCCTTTCGTACTACGTCATTACCTGCAAACAAACATTATTTCGCACCAAAAAATCATTATACTGTGCTCCGATTGGTGCTTTTCCACCATTCGTAAGGGGAAAAAAATTGAATATAACTATATCTGTAAGTTCTTAAATCAACAGCTGATTCACACACAAACCATCCAAATTCCTACACGACAATCATGATTTCTCTCTCCCCCCCCCTTTTTTTTTTACTAAACTTACGAGTTATATTCTAGGAACACGTCTAATTCTTACTGTTAATAATTAAGTACCCAATAGTTAAAAAAGAATTAGCGTAACTACGAGCGTTCCGGGTTTAAAAAAAACACAGCGTTTGGAAATACTGTCTGTGAGCACCGTAAGTCCAAGCACGACCGACAAAAAAGCTGACCCGAGTAGAGATCCAAGCTCGTGACTGGAAAATCGTACGGCCGCAGTCCCTCGCACACGAACGGCAAGACTACGATTCACTCGTCCATCTGGACATGCCCGAATACTCACGTTGGCAAGCCTTCTTTCAACAGACGGGAGAGCCAAACGCCCGATCGTGCATATTCGGTTTTTTTTATGTTCATTGTAAATAAATGTACAACTCATGATAACTAATGGTCAATTAGGTTAGGTTAGCTACATTATAAATACTTTAAAACATTGTGGACGGTTGATTTGGTTAGGATAGCTACATTAAAGATACCCAAATAAATACACATGTTGTGGTACGGAAAAAAAAAAAAGCGAGCATGAATTTCGGGGAACTTCGTGTTTGGTTCTCTCGTCTGTGAAAAAGAAGGCTTGCCAACGTTGAGTGTTCGGGTATGTCCAGAAGGACGAGTGAATCGTAGGCTTCCCGTACACGAACTGCCCAGGGGGTGAGGGGCAGGGAGGCAGGCGCGTGGTGCGACCCACTTTTCCCGCTCGCCGGACCGGCTCCGGCTGCAGCCGCGACGGCCCCAGGGGTCCACGATGACGTCCTGCGCTCGACTCTCCTCCGCTTCCTCGTGCCCCCGGCACCCCCGTGACACCCCTCCGGGGCGAACGAGCGGTTCCAGGTCCCGTCGTGGTTATCAGTGCACTTGTTCCACGGATTCACGCGAGGCACCGAGCTTGTCTTTACACACAAGTTATTCCATAAAATATATATTTTACAAAAAAAAAAAAAATTTGTTGTCTGTAAAGTCGGTTTACGGACGATAGTTTAACGTGACAACGTCACAACAAAACATTGATGAAATGATTGGATACTTTATGAATAAAATTGAATCATTTTTATTTGTATAATAAAAGAATAAATACTTGAAATTATACTGGTAACCAGATTTCTAAAATGCAAGAATAATTAACCTTTATTGCCGAAATTGTTGTTGTAATAAGCAATGAAAACCGCATTAACTTTTCACATCACTTTATAAACAGCCGAGTGGAAGAGAGATAGATGCAGCGCAAGCGTACAATGAGCGTAACGGGAATCGGCGTAACGGAACAATGTTCGTAACGGGACACAACGTAACGGAACAATGTGCGTAGCGGGACACTTTTTCGTGCGTGCAGCAGGCGTTCATCGATTTATTAGACGTTGTCACGTCAAAAAATCATAGCTGAATAACCATTTGCCAAATGGGTAGCTCTGAAATTATGGGAAAAAAATATTCAACTGTCAAACCGAATGAAAAAAAAATTGTGAGCAAGTCTTTTTAGTTCTCGCCAGAGATGTGTAAAATATAACCTCTGTAACGAGGGCGAATTCGCGTGTTCTCACGTTGAAAATAAACTTATAATATGAAACTAGGACACGGAATACGACCAATGAAAACTAACGAAATACAAAAATCACAAATTTGTGTATACGAAATTGGATAGCGTGACCCAATTTTTAAACTACCAATGCGAACACGGGGTGAGTTATGCCCAAGGAAGAAGTCGAATCTGGTGACCCTTGCTATAAATAATGTGATTCCTCGAGATCTGCAAATTTTTTTTGCTGGTTCATGCTGATTTCAGATTGTTAAAAAATAATAATGTGGGGCCACTGAAATTTTTTTGTAAGTCATTTCCTATCTGTAAAACACCACCCCCCCCCCCGAAAAAAAATGTCATAGACAGTGATCATCACGTGAAAAAAAAAATTTTCAATCATGATCACTGGCTGACTTTTTACGAATAAGAGATAACATGTCAGATGGTGCCGGCGATTCGCAGAGCTTATTTTCGGCGTGAAACTGTGTTCACTCAATCATTCACTCACACATAACTATCTGTCACTCACTTTCCTTCAGGTCTGCTTCAAACGAGACTTCGATCCGCTTAATAAATCTTCATGATCTCAACCAATATTTTCACTTCCCTCTGCCGCTCTGTGGGATACCTTACCATAACGGCTGGTCATGCAGCGACAAAATTCGCTTAGAGAGAAAAGAAAAACCAATGCGTGTGCAGTGAAACATCCGTATAGGTGGTTCTAGACAAAAATGAATAAAACAAACCTACATGTACGGAGAAGGGAAGAGGTGGTTTTAAGGGCTGGTTTACAAACTATGTGGGATTCACAACATCCCAACAAGCTACACTGGAAAACAATTTTTTTTTTCACCCCGAGCTCCTTTGGTTGATTTATGTTCAAAACAAAACAAAATATTATCAATTATGTGTTTAAAAGTGTTATTTTCTTTTACTGTGTGAAATTTCAAACAGGTTAAAAACTGATGTATAAGGACATCTTCATTTCGCGAATACATCTAGTGCCAGGCTATTTCACACACAACTGTAGCTTTTTCTTAGAGGTTTGGCGAATTGCGGGCGTGCAGCAGTACGGTAACTACGTCCTCATTGGCCCCGTCAAGTGCGGGAAAACAGCCTTCACCGACCACAGCCAATAATTACAAGAAAAATATACAGTTGTTTTGTAAAATACCTTGACACTAAATGTATTCACGAAATACGGGTGTCCCTACTGATGTATGCAGTAAAGAGAACGACGTGGGATTGTATGCACACAAAGGTCAGTTTTTCGGAACAATACTCTTCCGATTCGGCCGCCGAAGACGCGAGCCAGACCGCAGGGAAGTTGCCGTGGCTGCTGAACAGACACGCAAGGGTTAGGGGCAGGGGTCGAGCAGGGGAGGGCGGGGCGCGCCGCGCGGAAAGCTGCCCCCGAGGTACCAGGCGGTGTCCGGGGAGAGAGAGCCCGTCTGCCCCCGGGGCCCGCAGGGGGGGGGGGGGGCTCGGGGAAAGCGTGGACGCAGACGAAGCGGTGTCTCCTACCCGCCTCGCGGGGGAAAGGCTCGGAGAACCAGAGTTAAGGTCCGTGTCTCAATGGACGTCTCCTTCGCTGCGGCCGAGACTTCCGCTGCGTATTACGGCTGGACATCTCTTTTGGCCACTTTTTTTTTTGACGTGAACACGTCTTTAAAATTGCTTCCACAGCGGGAGGCAATTCAAAAAAACCGAATGATAACAAAATCGAGGGATACAATTTGGTGTTGCAGCTACGTATCTTTCATATCCATTGATACAATTATTAAGGCAAAGAATAGAGATAGCATCACCGTCAAACATAATAAAACCGTTTCTTTTCTAATATATGAAGTACGTTAGAATTTGTAATTATTTATTTTTATGAGCATTAAAATGAACAAAATGTTTTCCATGATAGCCTCGCTATAATTGAGTTTCAATTTTAGGCACACCAACACGCTTAGTAGGCCTACATCCCCCGATGATTACAAAACTGACCACATACGAGTTAACGGCGCCAGATGTGCGTCCTCCATCTGGACGAAATCAACGAAAAAGTCAGCTCTGCGCATGCGCGAAGTTCGGGCAACAGAACGGTCATGGATAGGGCACCGATCTCCGTTCCCTAAAAATAAGGGATAGGCTTTGTTCCATCGTGCACTTGAAATACGGTTAGGGAACAATTACAAAATAATTTTAAAAAATTAAAAAAAAATTATCATATTAAAAAAATTGGTTGTCTGTAAAGTCGGTTTACGGACGATAGTTTAACGTGATAACGTCATAACAAAACATTGATGAAATGATTGCATACTTTTATGAATAAAATTGAATCATTTTTATTGAATTATCACTATTTTGTATGGATACAAAGAAGGAGTGAAATGAAATCTACAATTTAATTGATAAATTTGCTTTTATTTGCACTCATTAATTCAAATATGTTTATTACTTTAAGGAAGAGAATAATTTTAACTATAACTTTTATACATGTTTGCTATTTAACTTCTTCCAATCTGTGTTATTCTGTTAAGGATAGGACGATGATAGGAAAAGTAGGAAACGAATGGGGAGTGTCTCAAGTTTAATGTGGCTCGAAAAACTCAAATCGATGGTTTTTCCAATCGAGTGGGAGAGAGATAGATGCGGCGCAAGTGTACAATGAGCGTAATGGGGCACAGCGTAACGGGACAATGTGCGTTACGGGACACTTTTTCGTGCGTGCAGCCGGCGTTCATCGATTTATTAGACGTTGTCACGTCAAAACGTTGTTGTTTGGTTTATATTTAAATCGTTGAAGTGAATTACTGCATAGTTTTTTTTATCATTTAGTTGGATTGTTAAAAAGCGAAGTTTCGCTTCTAACGCGTGGGGCGGACCTATAACCTGTCCGCGATGACGGGAGATGGGTTCCTGGCAAAGTTGCGTGGGACGGGCCTTGCGCGATTCCGCGTGGAAGTGCAGCAACCGTGTCCTCGAACAGGCGGTGTGGGGGAGGGGGGGGGGGCAGAGGGGAGTGAGAGTAACTTTCGATAGCCGCGCGCGCGCCAACTGCAGGCGGGCAAGCGGGACGCACCTGTTCCGCTGACCCACATACAGCCTGCTTCCCCACCTACCCCCTCCACAGGCAAAAACCTGGGCCGCACCCACACAAACATCCTAAACCAGGAGAAGGCGAGGGGTCATTCACCTCCCGGTTCGCAGGCTTATGGAACTCGCACACGACGCTTAAAAAATTTATTTATTTATTTAATTTGTTTCAGATCTCGTCGTTGGGTAGAGATGTTAGTTTTTCCGAATAAAGTTTTTTTTTTTTTTTTGAGAAAATTTTCTGGTAAACCGAAATAATTCATATAAGTTCACCGAAAAACACAAATAAATTTTATACTTTTTTTTAAAAATACAAACTGAATTTTGCCAAATGAAACATACAATTTTGTCTTTCTTTTCCACCTGATGGCTTATTTTAACATTTGAAAGTTAGGCAGGATCGATGGTACCATCTACCAACTGAAAGGACCGAAAAACATTGGTTGTCTGTAAAGTCGGTTTACGGACGATGGTTTAACGTGATAACGTCATAACAAAACATTGATGAAATGATTGCATACTTTTATGAATAAAATTGAATCATTTTTATTTTAATAATAAAAGAATAAATACCTACTTGAAATTATACTCGTAATCAGATTTTTAAAATGCAAGAATAATTAACCTTTATTGCCGAAATTGTTGTTGTAATAAGCAACGAAAACCACGTTAACTTTTCACATCACTTTATAAACAGTCGAGCGGAAGAGAGATAGATGCGGCGCAAGCGTACAATAAGCGTAACGTGACAATGTGCGTAACGGGACACTTTTTTCGTGCGTGCAGCCGGCGTTCATCGATTTATTAGACGTTGTCACGTCAAAAAAAAAGGGGGGGGAGCTTTCGTTCAGGGGTCGACGACCCCGGCCGGCGAGAGGATACATCCCAAGCGGAGAGCCGAGCGAGCGTGTGGGAGGGAAGCGGGACTCGAACACGGGACCCGCAGGGGCAGCTAGGCTCCCGCTCCGTTCCAGGAACTACATACGACGGCGGCGGCGAGCGGGCGAGCGGGCGGTGATGCAAGACTTCGCTCACCCCCCCCCCCCCCTTCCCAACGGGCGTCGTCCCAGAGGACCCGCGGGCGACGCGACCTCCAGCGGGGCGCCTGTTGGGGGTCAACCAGGAGAGGTCGTCGCAGCCCGAGGCACATCGCTTCCGAGCCCCGTCCGCGCTCTTAAGGCCCCCGCCTACCCGGGCACACACACGGTGCGCAGAGCTTCAGGAAAAACAACCCGATTTCAAAACTACTCAAGATATCCGAGTGGGGTATGTTTACGAAAAGCATTTAAGAGTTCGCTGAGGCCCGAAAAAAGTACTTTTAATTTTAGATCATGTTTTTAAACTGTATTTTTTAGAAGCGTTAAAATGCCTAAAACGCGTGTTTTCAGAGTAATTTTTAGGCATAAAACAATCAGTACAGATTCTTGAAAGCACTTAAGGGGCTTGCATAACACCTTTATCTTCATTTCTCCGCCATATAATGTTACGGTCACCGCTCAGATGTCACAGTTATCCTGTGCACGACGAGAAGACTGCGCGCCAGTCCAGAGGAGACACCGCGCTAGAAGCACCAGCGAGCGTCGCGCTTATCACCCCGCCTCACTAACACACATACACCCCTGACGAGGCGGGCCCCTTAAGGGTGTGCGTCACGTTACAGATCATCATTCTGTGTTTACCTTCCACACGGTTTACCTTGCCTTTATTTTTTTTTTTTGAGTGTTTGAATTTTCACAAAATATATGGGTTTGTATGTGTGTGTATACATATATATATATACACGTATGCTATATATATTGCATACTTTTGCGTAATGAGCTGGTGCAGATGCATTTTTAAAGTTTTTGTACAGTATGGATAAGGAGAATGAAATGGAATGTGGAACTGGAACTTTTTTAGGTTGGCTGCCATGTGATTATGGCTTATTTTATTTCAGAAAAAAATTATTTTAATTTTACCTGGCCATTGATAATCATCGGAATTTTTATGATTTGAAAGAATTTTTTTTCCAACCATACCACGCAGTAGCCACCAGCAATGCCTTTAAACGTAGGTATTTTCAGTTATTTAGTCTATTTTCTCCTTATCGACTATAATGTTAAAAATTTACCTTTGCCAGTTAATTAGGCAAATATTATGAACTAATATTTTTGATTTTGTAGAAGTTCGGTCACTCAAAATGTCTACTAGTGTAAAAACAGTTTAAACGTAAAAATAAAATATTGACCTGGAACGGGATATAAGGCCTTAAGGTGGGGTCTCACATGGAATTTTGATTTCTTTTTTAAATTTTCTTGCCATAAAAGGTTATTTATGTGAATTTAACACTATGTTTACATCTCTCTCATGTTCTATTCTTAACAAATATTTTAAACGAATTTTTACTAAGTGTTATAAAATGCGTGTAAAATATCTCCTAATTATTTGTAACCAGCTGTAAGTATCCGCTTTGCTGGAGTGTTTGGTCATTATTTATTTATTTATAATACCATTTTTTTGTATAAATGACATGTGTTTAAAGATTTTTATTTTATTAAATTCTTTTCGATTTTTTAGATGAAAATTTTACATACTAAGTACACACAAATATCTTACGCATACCAAATTATTTACAAGATATCTGATTACGTCTGGGGCCATTAACTCGTTTATAGTCACGTTCGCATATCTCTAGTATTTTTGCAGTAAAAAATTGTATCACCCAGGTTGCGAAACGCCCGCTTGAATGCGCATGGAACCAGATTTTTCTAGCCTCGCGCCAGGGCAACGTTTATTTGAAAACTGTTTTGTCTTTCTGTTCCCCTAACCGGGATTCGGTTGGGAGACACGTTCTGGAATGCGTGCGCCGCCAGTTCGGTTACTGGTTTCGTCCCAACAAGGCAGTGTTTATTCCGCCACGTCTGGGGATAACCGCCCTTACTGATCCGGGCTGCCTCGGCCCTCCCTTCTGGCCACGCCACTGACCGCGCGCCGGCAAATTGTGGTCGACCTTGAGGAAGTGGTCGCCCGAAGTGCTGCTGTTCTCCGAGAGCCACGGGATGGATGGAGGGGGGTGGCAAGAAGAGGCTGAAGAAGGGGGAAGAGAGGGAGCAGGAAGATCGCACAGCATCCCGGCCTGGACCACGAGCCCGCTACCAGCCCTCAGGGATTCCCTTGTTTGTTTTGGGGAGTGGAGGACGCCAGCGCCTACCTGGAAGCCACTTCGCGCGTTCCTGTACACACACACCAACACACCCACACACATAAAGTGGGAAGTCTTGGGTTGACGTTTGCTCGCCCGAAAACCAGCGCGCGGCGGGATGCCGTGGGTTCGATCCACAACACCCGTCCAAAGTCTCGTTTATCAGCACCACGCTGGCGTCAAGTAGCTCCAACCAAGACATTACCAAACACGCGCAAGAACAGTCCATTTTTTTTTTTCAGTCGATTGCAGTTGCTTCAAAAAAAAATAATGTGAACTTTTTGCTAAGAATTTGAATACCGTTAGAGATTAAAACCGTCATCCCAGGGAAGCCCAGTCCTTCGTCCTTGATAAAAATACTACAAAAACAAACTACTGTGTTTTGCCACACCCTAAGGGCGTGTTTCTGAGCATGTGAATCATACTTCTGTTTAAATAAGACAAAATTCACAAATGTTTCCTAAATTTGCTTTCACCTGCGCTAGGTTTTTGATACCAGTAACGGTGTAGGTTGAAGCTAAAGGCTTGTTAGAGGATCATTTATGAGTATGCTCTTGGTGTCAAAGAAGATCGAATCTCGAGATATAACTTCGGGGGAAACGTTTACCTAAAGCATTTTTGCATAACAGCGCGTCGCAAAATCCAACGTTTACGAAACCGCACGCTAGGTTAAGTGGGGGGGGGGGGGTTAAATGCCTACATGTTCACCAAGAAAGATTTCGCAACGGTTTGTTAGTTGTTGGACTAGCATTCGAGAAGTACGCGGGTTTGAATCTTGATGTATCCATCCCAATTTTCTGTTTACCATGCACAGAATTTTTTTTTTAATTTACAAAAGATTAGTTTGGACACCAATTGCCAAGAAATAGTTTGTAATAGTACTAATAAAAATAAATATTTTAACTTTGTACATCACATGACTATTTGTGCATATATGAAAAACGTTTTTCGAGATAATTTCTCAGAAAAATTGGCGCATAATTTTATATTTTAATTGATGTTTCATTCAAATATATTGTTTAAACCAAGGAATATTCCACAATTTTACTTCATTTTGTCATGCTCATTATGTGCGCAGTTAATTCAGGAAAGCTTTTCAGGGAACTGTTTACAAATAAATTTAACTATTGGAGGTAATGGGTCAACGAACCTGGACACTAAACCTTGCTGCGAACACTTTTTTGTAGTGATAGGTTTTTTTTAATGCAAATGTGAAATTTTATATGAATATTGATGTTTTATTTACGTCACACAAAACTTATGCCGATCCCTTCCCCCGAATTTCTTTTTTTTTTCGTCTAGATAGAGACCGAAAAAATTCGCGGATTTATTCGGCGATAGGCTAGGATTCAAATACATATACCTAGTAGATAATTTTCCTATTGGCTTACTGTTCATCTGGACGAATCTCAACCAGTTATAAACCCTCAACCAGCTGAGACGACGAAGTCGGCAGCCAATGAACCTGCGTTATTTGCCCAAGTGTACAGGGGGTATGTGCAGTCTATCCTGAAGGCCTTCGAAACCGCGAATTTTTTCCGGTCTCTACGTATAGAGGAGTTTATCTGTCTGTTGCAACCTCAACTGTCGACGAGAACGTAAAAATAAAAATAAAAGGGAGGCTCATGCTGTGACGTCAAGCTGTGATATCTCGAGGAGAGACTTGCCTCGGGAAGGAAGGGGCAAAAGGCGAACCAGCCTCGTGAATGGGAGCGCGCCGCAACTTTCTCCCTCCGAGGGCCGGGCTTCGCAAGCAGGTGCGCCCCGAACAAACAAGTGTCGCTACACCTACTTGCACGACCACACTCGCGATCGTTCGCCGCGCCTGCCCCGCCTCTCGGCCTCGGCGGCTCTCCAGCTTCGTACACAGAAAAAAAATATAAAAGCAGTCATGAGGACTGCCGACACAAGTGAAAACCTTTTCGCAATTTTTACGAAAAAAATATTATCACATATCAAATGTGTTTTATTCGTTAAAATAACTCCTAAATTACTATAAAATACGCACTGCATAGTAATTGTAGGTATTAAACAAATTAATGATGTTCTTAATTTTTAGGTTATATTGCTACAAATACTCCGTTTTCTTCGTTATGCAAACTATATTTTACTATATGAGAATATTAATATATTTTATACTCACTTTTTACTGCACAGTAATCGTATAGGCTACTTAATATTAAAAAGCGCAATAAGTTATACTAATAGGAACAGATATAGTTTTATCGTTAACACGTCACGTGACCAAGTCAATGACGACTTATACATAAATTTACTTCCTTTCCAAACTTTCCCATATAAGTTTTCACTTCAAAAAAAATTCTGTACTTTTACAAAAGATTACTTTGGAAAACAGTTTTGTAATCCTACAGTAAATATATTATAACTCTATACAACACATTGCCATGGTTATTTTTACCTGTAAGAAATAAGTTTTTAGAGATAATATTGAGTAGATTACGAAAATCGGCGCATAATTTTATATTTTAATAGATTTATCATTCAAGCATAATTATTTGATGTAAAATAAAACCAAAAATTTTATAATTGAATTAATTTTATTTTATAATTCTTAGTAATCGGCGTAGTTATTACTGGAAAACTATTCAGAGAACGGTGTTCAAATAACCTTGACTATTTGAGGTACTGAGACAACACAAAGCATAAATGCCCGGGTAAGAATCCAAACCCAGTATTACTGCGAACACTATTTTGTAGTGATACAGTTGTTTTCACGTAGAGGTAAAAATTTTAAATTTCTGTAATTGTAAATTAATAATTCTGTTCCATTTACAAATAAAAAATTTCACCGTGCGGGTCTCCAAACGACGTGCAGAGCTCCAGTTGTCAACGCGCCATTTGCAAACTATTCAAGGTTCATAAATGTTGTCTGATTTAGAAGAGCTTTTGAGAACCATTGCACTTTCCTTTACAAGTTTCGTCTTTAATATGTATTTTTTTGGACAGAGAAAAATTCTAAAGTGGATGATTTTAAGCGCGTTGTTAAGCATGCAAACTTTATGCGTATATTATTGTTAGGGTCCGGAAAAATTCGTGGGTTCAATGACCTGTAGGATGAACTCCATAGTTATACCTTCACTCGGTCAAATGCCACCCACTCATTGGCTGCTGTCTTGTGAGGCGTCCCAACGTAGCAGCCTGTGATTTGATAAAGCTTTGGTTGGGTGTTTCTCATTGGCCCAGGGTCATCCAGGTGAGTTGTGAGCCAATAGCTGAGGCAGCACTGGGGTATAACTATTTGTATTTTAGCATATCGCGAAATGAATTCACGAATTATTCCGGTCTCTAATTATTTTTAGTGGTATAGGAACGTGCAAGGAGACTTAATCTTAAATATTCGACCATACAATTACCAGATCATTGCTTAAGAGTCCCACAGAGCCGCGTTACTGAAGCGAAGACTGCAATACAATTTTTATATGTGATAAAACACAATTAAGGAATTTTAAAATCTCGCGGGTACAAGTACTCCTACGATAGACTGCATAGTCGTATGCACACACGGGCCAAAGTCACCCGTTCATTGGCTTCTGGCTTGCGGAGCGTCTCTATTGGGTATCACGTTGATTCTTCTAAAGTTGAAGGGTTCTCCATTGGCCAAATTATATTCCTCCAATTAGGCCTACGCTGTGATCCAGTTTCAGAAGTAGCAAAACGATGCAAAGTAATTGAATTTTCAGCTTGGAGCGAAATGAATCTGCGAATAATTCCAACATTAAACGTAAATTGGGTCATGCATTTTCCCTTAAAATCTTCCGAGACTTGCTGTGAGTTAAAACACGGTAGCGTCGCCTGCTTTCCGTGATTCCCTGAGTTCATGCGCATGTCTGGAGAAATTATATTAAGACAGGACACGGACCTTCTGGATTATGTTCAATTAAAGGAAGTTCTTCAACCACTTTGTTAACATTCTCGGGGGTTGTGTGAATTCGTTCAATTAAACGAAATCTAGACGCTCAATGTTTTATCTCAAATACTCTCTCTATAGAGACCCGGAAATTTCGCGGATTCTTCTGGCCTCAGGATAGAATTCAAAGTGATAGTTGTGCTCGACCCATGGTTACTTTCCCATTGGTTGATTTCTTAGCGAGAACATTTTTATCCTTGTTATTTTGGCACTACCTGATTCGCTTACTTCTCTCCTAGCTGGGCATCATTGGCTCACGGTCATAGACGGGCGTGTCCAAACAAATGCGTGCCAATCATGAACACAGTGCGAGAGTGTGAAGGTTTGCATTCTAGCTTGCGACTAAATGAATCCACGAAATTTCCGGGTCTCTATCTCTCTATTATTCACAATACAGATGTTTTTCAGCCCCGAAGAAGAACTTTAGACTAGGACCATGTATTATTTATTTCCCCCTAAAAGATTTCGAGACTAGCTGAGAGTTAAAAAGCTGTAGCATTGTCTGTGTTCCGTTATTGGTTGAGTTTCTTCCAGCTACATGTCTGCTGTCAGCGCACCAATCACGATAATTCAGCGCGAAAGCAAACGAGTCCAACGGCTCGGTCAAATAAGGCGATGGTCTCTCTTGCAGAAGGCCGCCAATCACAAGGAAGAAACTGCTGGCTTGGGCATGTCATATTGCAGTATAACAGGCGTTCGGATTTTTTTTTCTCCTCGCAAAAACGTTAGACCTAACTTTAGACCATAAGTCGTAGGATTTTGTCATGATGAACCTGCAGTCAAAGTTGTCGGTCGAATTCAGACTCATCCTGTATAACTAAAATTATATACCACCAAAAGCAGTTGAAAAAGTTATATATTAACACAAAAAGAACGAGCCACCATCATCACCTCACTCGGCTTGGACACTCATGGACACAGCAAAAAGTGGGAAAAATCCCAGATGCAACTGAATCAAGTGAAAAAACCGTAACGGTGCAGGGTCAAAAAGGTTGCTGTCACTTTTATCACTGACTTGAAGTTGGGCCTCAAACAAAATAAAGTTGAAAACTGAATTACTACTTTTAGATCTCAATTATTTGCTAACAGGTATACGTCTTGTTTGCATCGATAGAAACGTGATCAGTGTTCAATGCTACAAGTTTTGCCATTTATTGACCCGGGAGTGTGAAAGAACGTAATTTATTATTTTTTATAAATCGTATAAACAGTGATTAAAAACTCAGGTGTTCACGACCGACTCAGGACAAACAGTGGCGACAGCCGATCTCTATCGGCAAGCGGTAAATCAAGAGAGACCTACATTTCATGTCTTTCATCAATAATTACACTTGAAATAAAAAAGTGCAGTAGCCAGCTCCCAAGGTTCCCAAGCGACAGTAATTAAATCCACCTGTGTTGTCGAACGCACGTTGGGGTTTTAAATGCAGGCGGTACGACCGTTCGAGGCGCGTGGGAAGTGTGTGTGTGTGTGTGTGTGTGTTGTGCCCCGGTGGGAGGAGGGTGTGGCGGCAATGTCAACTGTTTACACCGTTCCCGACATGCAAATACGCCGTCGTTCAGGCTGAGACAGGAGAGAAGGTCAAGCAGTGAACCAACTGCAAACCCGGAATCAACACCCTTACCCGCGAGCGTGTGTGTGTCTTTCATTCTCGCCGCATGACAATCGAGGTCGAAGCTCGAAAGGCGGCCGGTGTGGTGTCGAGATATCGCCGCGCAGCTGGTCCGTGCGCGTTGCACCGCGATCCTCACCCGCGACCTTGAAAGACTACCCCCCCCCCCTTCAGCACTGAATTCACCCCTGATTACGTGCAGCCACTGGCTCATTATCATACACGGAGCCGCGAGCACCGGAATCCCGACCACGCGATGCCACAGGAACAGCAGCGGTCGATTATGATTCATGAATAGGGACCGGAAAAATTCGCGGGTTCAATGACCTGCAGGATGAACTCCATAGTTCTACGTACACTCGGTCAAATGCCACCCACTCATTGGCTGCTGTCTTGTGAAACGTCCCAACGTAGCAGCCTGTGATTCGATAAAGCTTTGGTCGGGCGTTTCTCATTGGCCCAGAGACACCCAGGTGAGTTGTGAGCCAATAGCAGAGGCAGCAATGAGGTATAACAATTTGCCTATCGCGAAATGAATTCGCGAATTTTTCCGGTCTCTATTCATGAAGCTTGCAATTAATAGAGACCTGCAAAATTCGCGGTTTCGATGGCCTTCAGGATAGACTGCACATACCCCTGTGCACTCGGGAAAATAACGCAAGTTCAATTGGCTGCCAACTTGTAAGTCGTCTCAGCTGGTTTGTCTGTGATTCGATCCTTCTTTGGTTGAGAATTTATAACTGGTTGAGATTCGTCCAGATGAACAGTAAGGCAATAGCAAACTAATCTAAGAGGTATATGTGTTTGAATTCCAGCCTATCACCGAATGAATCCGCGAATTTTGCAGGTCTCTAGCAATTATAAATCTCGAAGGCGTAACTCGGGAGCGACTGCAGCTCACGACGTCCGGGCAGACGTCCCAGGAGTTGGTGGATGGGTCTAGGAGGGGGAGGGAGTTAAATGGTATCGAGGGTAAGACCTAGCTACACTTAACCCATTTTTTAAAAAAACTACAAACAACTTTAACGATTAAAAGCTTAAGCTACAAGACAAAACAAGGGACTGAAAAAAAATTTGCTGTTTCGATGGTCCTCCGGATAGGCTACACAGTCATTTCATAGTACGGCATTAGCTGCTGACATTTAAGACGTCTCAACTGGTTCGCTTGTGAATCAATACTTCTTTGGATAAGGGTTTCTCATTGGCCTAGAGTCGTCCAGATGAACAGTGAGCCAATAGCAAGAGCAACTCAAATGTATATACATATTTGAATTTCAGCCTGTCGTGAAATGAATCCGCGTATTTTTCCAGTCTTAATAAGCCACAGCCTATCTTTTTGTCCTGTGTCAACTGTTTTGACCTGTAATTATTTAATTTCTCATGTTACGTAAGGGGAAATAATTCACTCATTTTCCTAAGGAATACAGCATCACATTCTGTTCAAAAGTCTAGTCGAATGACGCGGACATCGACGTCAAATGAGTAGAGACCTGAAGAAAATCGCGGATTCAATTCGCAATATGCTACATTTCAAACAGTTATACATAGAGACCTGAAAAAATCGCGGATTCAATTCGCGATATGCTAAAATTCAAACAGTTATACACCAATGCTGCTTCTGCCATTGGCTCACAACTCATCAGCATGGCTCTGGGCCAATAAGAAACACTCAACCAAATCTGTAACGAATCACAGGCTACTACGTTGAGACGTCTTACACGACAGCAGCCAATGAGTGGGTGACATTTGACCGAGTATACATAGAGCTGTGGAGTTCATCCTAGCGGTCATTGAACCCGCGAATTTTTCCGGTCCCTAGTTATACACCAATGCTGCTTCTGCCATTGGCTCACAACTCACCTTCAGGACCCTGGGCCAGTAAGAAACACTCAACCAAATCTGTAACGAACACAGGCTACTACGTTGGGACGTCTCACACGACAGCAGCCAATGAGTGGGTGACATTTGACCGAGTATACATAGAGCTGTGGAGTTCATCCTAGCGGTCATTGAACCCGCGAATTTTTCCGGTCCCTACAAATGAGAAATGTCTATTCTTACTGGACGCGGCAAGGTTCCAACCAAGCAAGCGTGTGATATTCGCGGGCTGGATACTTCGGACACCCCTTGCGCGCTGCAATACGGAAACGAATGATGAGTTTGACATTTACTACTGTAAATAAAACAACATCGCAGTTTCATGTGCGGATACTTGGAGCCTTTCACTTCGCGGCTCGTATTGGCTAGACAAAGCTGTGTGGTGAGGTCAGGGGCAGCTAGACGAGTTTTACTACGACTTGCAGTAAGTCTTCATTTTTGTTTATCGCACCTTTTTTTTTTCTTCACTTTTCGCCATCGTGAAAGTCCAACAAGAAGATTCTTGGCATACAATAAATATTTAATAAACGCAATAATAAATTTTTCCCTTCAAAATTTAATGTCTTTTAGAACAGAATATGGACAAACCTAGTGCATTTAATGAGTCATCCTGTGCGGGAGATTTAGAAAGAAAATTTATTTTTCGCGGTAATATTTTGTTCTGTGTTTTTACAACCATAAAATGGTAATTTCCAGTCCATGACTAGTTCTTAAAGAAAACTTCCCACTGGTTTTAACTACATTAATTTACTAATATACATACATACATAAATGTACTTGTTTGTTGGGGCTATTAACACTCGAGCCTTTTTACCGCAATCATTGAGTGGCTTTCAGAAGAAACTAAAATTTTAATCTTGCAGTTACAAACGTCACACACACAATGCCATGCATGGAATTCGAACCAAGAACCGTCGCATTAAGGTTGAAGCTTCAAACAACCACGGCTACAATGCCGGCTAGAGACGGGTGTAGAACCCAGTACCGTTTATTCACTGAAGACCTGAAAATATATTTTTTTTGCATGTAACATTAACGATTAAGGAAATTATAATCATTATAAATCTCTGTAACACATTCTGCCATCATAACATGAGCAAAAATTTGCGGATTCATTTCGCGATAGGTTGAAATTCTAATACGTATACATTTGAGTTGCTCTTGCTATTGGCCCTGTGTTCATCTGGGCCAATGAGGAACCCTCAACCAAAGAAGAATCGAATAACAGTAAAAACGAGTTAAGTAGACTTACAGTTCAGCAGTCAATTAACCGACGATATTTGCACGATTATACAGATGACTGTGTAGCCTATCCTGAGAGTCATCGCAGCCACGAATTTTTTCAGTCCCAAACAATTATGCATCATAGATTGTCAATAGTTATGTATTTTTGGGTCGACATAAACTAAAACCTCCGAGTTCACTGAGCTTTAACGATTGGAAGGGGACTTTAAAAAAATTCCAGTAAAACGAACGCATATTGTCAAGTTTTGCTCTTGAAGGATTGGTCCGTGTTTGCTGTACGCGGCGCAATTAAAATAATCATAACCCACTCTCACTTTCATTTAATTAAATGTCACAATATTTAGTAGGCTTTGTTTATATCGCGCCAAAGACAAACTGAAAGAAAAGAGTTCGCACATTGTAAAGAAAACCATTTCTCTACTAAATATTGTGAAATTATATAAATTGACAAAAATTTTATTTTGCAAATTGAATAATGGAATAATCTTATCAAATTAGTGTATTGTCATCGGTCCTCGATAAATATACAAAGTTTGAATGAAATCTGGCCGTTTAAAGTGGGTCAAAATCGCACCCAAAGGAGTCGGTTACAAACATACAAACATACAAACAAACAAACAGGAGAAGCTAATATAAAGCGTGTAAAAAAACTTGTTTTTTGACAGGATGTGGCCAAATTATAGTAAAAACAACTAAGTCCTGTTGTTTTTGAAAGGCCTACCCATGTCCGGCGTCTACGAGGCCAGGTCAGACCGGCGGCGGCGGGCGGCACGCAAGTCCCGTCTCTCAAGGCCTTAGGGAAGCCATGACTCGTACCGCGAATGTACCCAAGAAATTGTTTACTTCGTTTTCCTTGATTGACAGCCTGATAACAGCTCATTTGTTAAAACTGAACCATCTATACGGTGGTCCAGCAATTGTGGTTTATTTTTTAGTGCACACTTTACAATGTAATTAATTGCAGTTTGCCTATTGTACACGATCGCTTCCCTGAAAATTACGACTTAATGACCGTTGAGTGAGAGTCGTAGTATAATTAGTATAGTTATTTTAAATATGAAAAAAAAATTATTTGACGAACGTCAACGCATATAGGCCTATATTTACTGTTGAATTTAAACGTATTCGCAAATGGTTTTTAAAGGGTTAAATGCTTTTCGTAAGCAGACCCCACTCGGATATCGACCGGCTCGTGGGGCGAGTTTCCTTCCTCGACTCTAGACCATGCCTCTCCGGCAGAGAAATGTGATTCCTTCCCGACTCTAAGCCACGACTTTAGGCAATGTCTCTCAGGCAGAGTTACTGTCATCCCTTCCAGACTCTAAGCCACGCCTCACTGTAGGTCCCAATGTTCCATCCTGACTCATAATTATAGTAGGATGGTTCCACCCCGAATCGTAAACTCTGCCTCAAAAGGCCAAGCGCAGTTTCACCCCGACTCTAAGCCCTGCTTCATAGGCGGAGTGTGGTGGTTCCATTTAGACTCTAACAAAAAGCCTCATAGGCGAACTGCGGTGGTTCTACCTCGATTCTTAAGCCCTGCTTCATAGGCGGAGTGTGATGGTTTTCATTTCGACTCTAACCAATACCTCATAGGCGAACTGTGGTGGTTCTACCTCGACTCTTAAGCCCTGCTTCATAGGCGGAGTGTGATGGTTTTCATTTCGACTCTAACCAAAACCTCATAGGCGAACTGCGGTGGTTCTACCCCGACTCTTAAGCCCTGCTTCATAGGCAGAGTGTGATGGTTTTCATTTCGACTCTAACCAATACCTCATAGGCGAACTGCGGTGGTTCTACCCCGACTCTTAAGCCCTGCTTCATAGGCGGAGTGTGATGGTTTTCATTTCGACTCTAACCAAAACCTCATAGGCGAACTGCGGTGGTTCTACCCCGACTCTTAAGCCCTGCTTCATAGGCGGAGTGTGATGGTTTTCATTTCGACTCTAACCAAAACCTCATAGGCGAACTGCGGTGGTTCTACCCCGACTCTTAAGCCCGGCCCCATAGGCAGAGTGTGATGGTTTTCATTTCGACTCTAACCAATACCTCATAGGCGAACTGCGGTGGTTCTACCCCGACTCTTAAGCCCGGCCCCATAGGCAGAGTGTGATGGTTTTCATTTCGACTCTAACCAATACCTCATAGGCGAACTGCGGTGGTTCTACCCCGACTCTTAAGCCCGGCCCCATAGGCAGAGTGTGATGGTTTTCATTTCGACTCTAACCAATACCTCATAGGCGAACTGCGGTGGTTCTACCCCGACTCTTAAGCCCGGCCCCATAGGCAGAGTGTGATGGTTTTCATTTCGACTCTAACCAATACCTCATAGGCGAACTGCGGTGGTTCTACCCCGACTCTTAAGCCCGGCCCCATAGGCAGAGTGTGATGGTTTTCATTTCGACTCTAACCAATACCTCATAGGCGAACTGCGGTGGTTCTACCCCGACTCTTAAGCCCGGCCCCATAGGCAGAGTGTGATGGTTTTCATTTCGACTCTAACCAATACCTCATAGGCGAACTGCGGTGGTTCTACCCCGACTCTTAAGCCCTGCTTCATAGGCGGAGTGTGATGGTTTTCATTTCGACTCTAACCAAAACCTCATAGGCGAACTGCGGTGGTTCTACCCCGACTCTTAAGCCCGGCCCCATAGGCAGAGTGTGATGGTTTTCATTTCGACTCTAACCAATACCTCATAGGCGAACTGCGGTGGTTCTACCCCGACTCTTAAGCCCGGCCCCATAGGCAGAGTGTGATGGTTTTCATTTCGACTCTAACCAATACCTCATAGGCGAACTGCGGTGGTTCTACCCCGACTCTTAAGCCCGGCCCCATAGGCAGAGTGTGATGGTTTTCATTTCGACTCTAACCAATACCTCATAGGCGAACTGCGGTGGTTCTACCCCGACTCTTAAGCCCGGCCCCATAGGCAGAGTGTGATGGTTTTCATTTCGACTCTAACCAATACCTCATAGGCGAACTGTGGTGGTTATACCTCGACTCTTAAGCCCTGCTTCATAGGCGGAGTGTGATGGTTTTCATTTCGACTCTAACCAATACCTCATAGGCGAACTGCGGTGGTTCTACCCCGACTCTTAAGCCCTGCTTCATAGGCAGAGTGTGATGGTTTTCATTTCGACTCTAACCAAAACCTCATAGGCGAACTGCGGTGGTTCTACCCCGACTCTTAAGCCCTGCTTCATAGGCAGAGTGTGATGGTTTTCATTTCGACTCTAACCAAAACCTCATAGGCGAACTGCGGTGGTTCTACCCCGACTCTTAAGCCCGGCCCCATAGGCAGAGTGTGATGGTTTTCATTTCGACTCTAACCAATACCTCATAGGCGAACTGCGGTGGTTCTACCCCGACTCTTAAGCCCGGCCCCATAGGCAGAGTGTGATGGTTTTCATTTCGACTCTAACCAATACCTCATAGGCGAACTGCGGTGGTTCTACCCCGACTCTTAAGCCCGGCCCCATAGGCAGAGTGTGATGGTTTTCATTTCGACTCTAACCAATACCTCATAGGCGAACTGTGGTGGTTCTACCCCGACTCTTAAGCCCTGCTTCATAGGCAGAGTGTGATGGTTTTCATTTCGACTCTAACCAATACCTCATAGGCGAACTGTGGTGGTTATACCTCGACTCTTAAGCCCTGCTTCATAGGCGGAGTGTGATGGTTTTCATTTCGACTCTAACCAAAACCTCATAGGCGAACTGCGGTGGTTCTACCCCGACTCTTAAGCCCTGCTTCATAGGCAGAGTGTGATGGTTTTCATTTCGACTCTAACCAATACCTCATAGGCGAACTGCGGTGGTTCTACCCCGACTCTTAAGCCCGGCCCCATAGGCAGAGTGTGATGGTTTTCATTTCGACTCTAACCAATACCTCATAGGCGAACTGCGGTGGTTCTACCCCGACTCTTAAGCCCGGCCCCATAGGCAGAGTGTGATGGTTTTCATTTCGACTCTAACCAATACCTCATAGGCGAACTGCGGTGGTTCTACCCCGACTCTTAAGCCCTGCTTCATAGGCGGAGTGTGATGGTTTTCATTTCGACTCTAACCAAAACCTCATAGGCGAACTGCGGTGGTTCTACCCCGACTCTTAAGCCCGGCCCCATAGGCAGAGTGTGATGGTTTTCATTTCGACTCTAACCAATACCTCATAGGCGAACTGCGGTGGTTCTACCCCGACTCTTAAGCCCGGCCCCATAGGCAGAGTGTGATGGTTTTCATTTCGACTCTAACCAATACCTCATAGGCGAACTGCGGTGGTTCTACCCCGACTCTTAAGCCCTGCTTCATAGGCGGAGTGTGATGGTTTTCATTTCGACTCTAACCAAAACCTCATAGGCGAACTGCGGTGGTTCTACCCCGACTCTTAAGCCCGGCCCCATAGGCAGAGTGTGATGGTTTTCATTTCGACTCTAACCAATACCTCATAGGCGAACTGCGGTGGTTCTACCCCGACTCTTAAGCCCGGCCCCATAGGCAGAGTGTGATGGTTTTCATTTCGACTCTAACCAATACCTCATAGGCGAACTGCGGTGGTTCTACCCCGACTCTTAAGCCCGGCCCCATAGGCAGAGTGTGATGGTTTTCATTTCGACTCTAACCAATACCTCATAGGCGAACTGCGGTGGTTCTACCCCGACTCTTAAGCCCGGCCCCATAGGCAGAGTGTGATGGTTTTCATTTCGACTCTAACCAATACCTCATAGGCGAACTGCGGTGGTTCTACCCCGACTCTTAAGCCCGGCCCCATAGGCAGAGTGTGATGGTTTTCATTTCGACTCTAACCAATACCTCATAGGCGAACTGTGGTGGTTCTACCTCGACTCTTAAGCCCTGCTTCATAGGCGGAGTGTGATGGTTTTCATTTCGACTCTAACCAATACCTCATAGGCGAACTGCGGTGGTTCTACCCCGACTCTTAAGCCCTGCTTCATAGGCAGAGTGTGATGGTTTTCATTTCGACTCTAACCAATACCTCATAGGCGAACTGCGGTGGTTCTACCCCGACTCTTAAGCCCGGCCCCATAGGCAGAGTGTGATGGTTTTCATTTCGACTCTAACCAATACCTCATAGGCGAACTGTGGTGGTTCTACCTCGACTCTTAAGCCCTGCTTCATAGGCGGAGTGTGATGGTTTTCATTTCGACTCTAACCAATACCTCATAGGCGAACTGCGGTGGTTCTACCCCGACTCTTAAGCCCTGCTTCATAGGCAGAGTGTGATGGTTTTCATTTCGACTCTAACCAATACCTCATAGGCGAACTGCGGTGGTTCTACCCCGACTCTTAAGCCCTGCTTCATAGGCGGAGTGTGATGGTTTTCATTTCGACTCTAACCAATACCTCATAGGCGAACTGTGGTGGTTCTACCCCGACTCTTAAGCCCTGCTTCATAGGCGGAGTGTGATGGTTTTCATTTCGACTCTAACCAATACCTCATAGGCGAACTGCGGTGGTTCTACCCCGACTCTTAAGCCCTGCTTCATAGGCAGAGTGTGATGGTTTTCATTTCGACTCTAACCAATACCTCATAGGCGAACTGCGGTGGTTCTACCCCGACTCTTAAGCCCTGCTTCATAGGCAGAGTGTGATGGTTTTCATTTCGACTCTAACCAATACCTCATAGGCGAACTGCGGTGGTTCTACCCCGACTCTTAAGCCCGGCCCCATAGGCAGAGTGTGATGGTTTTCATTTCGACTCTAACCAATACCTCATAGGCGAACTGCGGTGGTTCTACCCCGACTCTTAAGCCCTGCTTCATAGGCAGAGTGTGATGGTTTTCATTTCGACTCTAACCAATACCTCATAGGCGAACTGCGGTGGTTCTACCCCGACTCTTAAGCCCTGCTTCATAGGCAGAGTGTGATGGTTTCACCCAGGGGTGGCGATCTACGTTCATCATTCTCGTTTCACACTTAAGATTTTGCAAGCGCAAGCGGATCATTACAGTGATGTGCTTTATAACTCCACGGGTCCCCGAGCCCCTCTCCCACCACTCTTATGGGATTCACGCCATTTTTTTCTACCCCGACTCTAGCCACGAATCATGCTGATTCAAGAGTTAGTGGTTCCGTTTCCTGAATCGCGTCCTAGACTATCGTTCTTGTAGTATTGCAAAATATTTCTTCGTAGCTAAGAAATCTTTTGTAAAATGACATTTTTTTTATTTCTGTGTAAAACATAATTGCGCCACAATTTACAGCGAAATAATTGTATAGTTACAAAATGTAAACAATGAAGGAATGGGTGACATGTACTTAATGTTCCACTGCAGCTGGATGAACTTCGGTTCGGCCACAAGTCCCGCTTCTCTAAAACAGCCGAGGACGACCCTAAGCGTCGACTACCAGATGTTGCTGGGCACTAAATCCCCACGGAGTTTGATGTAAGTCAGTGGTTTGGAGCGTCAATCCGACAACTTTCCCAGGGATGAACAAAAATGGATGTTAAAAACACCTATCACAAGAAAAAAAATCCAAACGAGTGTAATCCAGACAATTTAATTTACTTACACTTGGAGCCAAGATACGTCGTGGAAAGTCAAAGTATTCCATCGAGAGTAAGGGGGGTTCGATATGTAAAACATTCGCAATTTTGGTTTCTGGAGTATAAATCCTGCAGCGACGCAAAAAAAACGTATTTGTTGATTGACTAGCGAGTGAGAACCAGTGTATTCGAAATGGAGTTGATTCAAGGTTTCTTGCCCGTTATAAACGCGGCGGTTGTAAAGGAAAAACAAAAGAAATAAAATCGCGCAAAACTAACATCCTTGTTTTACGACCGAATAATACCCCGACAGCAAAAAAAAATAACATGCAGCCGGCACAACTACGCAATACATCATGGCACAAAGGGTTGTTAAGATTTTTATTTATGGTGGCGATTTCGACGCTTACCCTGTCCATACAAATAATGATTAACTCGATTTCTCCGACACTACTTATTCAATGGTGATTATTCGATACCACACGTCGGAAGTTGTACACTAAAACGTTTCGGAAAGGTTTCTAAATGGGTTATTATTAAAAACATTATAAGTTTTCAATAAATTTTGCTGTATCTTAAAACACGCATAGAAAATTTAACATGTGTTTAATAGGGGAATATGTTTATTCACGATCAGTAATTTCTTAACACTACGCCAACACATTAAATTTAGTAAAATTCCGAACAATTTCTTAGTGTAGAGTTTTCGTCATTCCGTTAGCGGCAACACTAAATAAATTTATTTTGGGAAAAAATATTGTTTTAGCCGTGATTACATTCCCTATGGTTAGAGACCTGAAAAATTCGCGGATTAATTTCGTGTTATGCTAAAATTCAAATAATTATACCTTAGTGCAGCTTCTGCCATTGGTTCACTGTTAATCTGGAGGACTGAGGGCCAATTAGAGACCCTCACTCATAGAAGTGTCGAATCACAGGCCACCCAGTCGAGACGACTCACAAGTCAGCAGCCAATGGACAGTTGGCATTTGCCCGAGTGTGCAGAGGATATTGGACTATATCCTGAAGGTCACTGAAACCGCGAATTACATGACAAATCTACAAATATCTCTAATTTCACATGAATGTTTCTATTCAATTTACAAAAAAAAAAAAATGCGGACAGTGAACCACTGTAAATACTTCAGGAACTAAAGTCTCAGATGGCGAGTGAGATCCGGAGCCGCAGGTCTTCCGCCCAAAGCGGTGCCCCCCCCCCCCCTCCCCGGCCACGGGGAGGGCCTACGCACCGCGCGTGACGGAAGTGGAGGTGAGCCGCGCGCGGTGCGACGCACACACACACCTGGTGCGCGACCCGTCAGAGGGAGGTGACCAGGAGGCAGCGACGTGGGTGGGGACTAAGGGGAGGGGGAAAGGGAGTGACGCCTAGTGCAGCGAAGGCCGACGGTGTCCTCGTGAGAGAGAGAGAGAGAGAGAGAGAGAGAGAGAGAGAGAGAGAGAGAGAGAGAGAGACCCTTGTGCGCAGCGCGCGTTCGAGCCCCGGATAATCGAGCACCGCCGCTGATCGAAACGGTGCAGCAGACCTGACGCATTTTGCCACGCGACGGACAACGGAGCCTATAGAGAAAGGTAAAGAAAAGTTGGGCGTGTTATACTGCAGTTTAAACCTCGGGATAAAGATCAAGGAGACAATGCGTATAAGGTGAAATATTTTTTCCCCAAAAATATGTAAGGAGGTTCATCATAAGGGATTTTTTTTTCTGCTTTGCCCTTTTCGGTAGTCCAGGTACACAAAGAGAAGGGAGAAAGTTTAAGAAAACCAGAGAGCAGCAAGACAGGAGAGGATGAGTTGTAAAATCAGCGGGTGGTCTGAAACAGAGGAGGGAGGATTAGGAAGGTTTTCGACATTCTTACAATGCCTACGGTTAAAGTGGTCGAAAGTGAGATGAGAGGGTTAGGAGGTAAAAGGGTCCTCTCTTTACATATACCGAGAACAAGAATGTAGTTTTCAGAAAATGGGTTAACTTGGATATATATAAACACACACACAATAGCGTTCAGAGATAAGTACTTGCTCTACTGCGTGACCACATCATTACATAGCATAGTTTCTATCCAAGTATATGTTTCTCATTTCTGCAAAAATCTTACTGTCAATCTTCAAAGCGGAATACAGCTTTTGAATCGCTCTAAATGTCGATTAAGTGACTCCCCGATTTTGAAATTTCACGATTATGGACAAAAATTTGTCAATATCATATTTCCATACAATATTTAGTTACGTAAGCACAAAATTAAATCTGTGAAGTATTCAAAATTTTCCACAAGGTCATATTCAAATCGTTGTAATGCCTGAAGAGCTAATCATTGCAAAATAAAATCACTAAACATTTTAACATGTGTATAATAGCGCTTCTAGATTATTGACGCGACCTCGTGTGCAATGGCATGCATGTTTGTTATTTAGGAGATGTATAAACGCCCTTATTTTACGGATGCTGTAATATCAATGCCTTTTTTTTATCAATAATTCCACTTTCTTTGGCCTCATTCGGAATCTCGCATTAAACTCTGCATCATTATGAAAATCAAAATTCACTCTTTACCTACGAATATATATTTATCCTATTTTGCGGATTATCCAAAGTCATTTTATTCATAACCGAATGACTCTAGCCACAAATTAATGCATGGTAGCATGAGTTCCAGTTAACAGAGAGGCAAATAAAACTCACGTGCGACCTGAAACAATAAGCTGAACTAATAACTTTTACAGATTTGTGGGAAAGTAATAAATTGTGTAACACATAATTTTTTTTTTCAAATTCACTTTTTTTGTTTTTAAACTTGTAACTTAGTAGATTTTTAATTTTTTTTTCTACCGTGCAACACAGTTCTACAATTTAACACGTGCCGTTACTAGTGGTATTAACTTGTAAAAAATTATGCAACAGGTCCCAGCTCCGACGCATCCCAGACGCGAATGCTTGGTTGTGGCCGACGCTTAATGCATCATCATCATCATGATCATGATCATGATCATCATCATCATCGCGGCACGAGCCGGAGGGGGCGGGGCGGGGCGGGTTGCGCGAATCGGCAAACAGCTCACGTCGCGCGCGTATCAGCGTGCCCGATCAGAGCGCCGCGAAATTTCACTAGAAAGCGTAAAGAGGTCTCGTTATAGAAGAAAAAAAAGCCTCTCCCTTTGCCTCTACCGAGCAAGGACCTTTCACTGTCTCACAGCACTGCCTCTCGACGGATACACACGACGACTTCCTTTGCAGTCAGGCATCCCAGGGGTGATTCACCGCTCTGGCAGTAAATGAGTTCATGAGATTGTTTCTGACGCTTGGCCAATAGATTCACAGCGTACCAAAACAAATTGGGGGGGGGGGGGGTAATTAGGCTGGATTCCAATTCAATAAACCAATTAAGGCGTAAGATGTCGTCGAAAGAGTCACGTGGTGGCGACTAGGGGGTGAGTAGTGAGATGAGAATGACCCCGCATCGCAATGGCTCGGACGCTAGTGTTTCGACAAGGTATGAGTATGTGCAGGTATCCGAGTGCGAAGTAAGACGGTATGTGAAGGAGCACGTATGTAAGGACACTACATATAATGTAGAGACCGGAAAAATTCGCAGATTCATTTCGTGATAGTCTGAAATTATACACATATCCTTTAAGCTGCTTTTGCTATTGGCTCACCGTTCGTCTGGGCGACTCTGGGCCAATGAGAAACCCTCAACCAAAGAAGTAACGAATCACGGGCAAACCAGTTCAGACGACTCACAAATCAGCAGCCAACTAACTGGCGTTATTTGCCCGAGTATACAGAGGACTGTGTAGACTATCCTGAAGGTCATCGAAACCGCGAATTTTCAGGTCCCTACTATAATGTAACAAACATGCCCTCTGTGTTTTCGGCAACTAACGTCATAGCTGATCACAAACAAGTTTCTCACTGCGGAAGTTGACAAAACAATTTTTTAACAAAACATCTCGACAAATAACCACCAAGCAAAGAATTTTACAATTGTGTGACCCTCCCCGTTACTCGTTCTCTATGACGACGTCACTGCGTCATCATGGCTACACCATGCCTCGGTTGGTGTTCGAACCCGGCACTTCTCGAACCAACGGGGGCGGCGGGTGTCGTGTTACGTACGGGAGGGTCGACGACGAGGGTTTTGCCTCCGTCGCCGGCGCCGGGGCGAGAGGCAGTGCGGGCTTGAAACATAAATCTCAATTTTAAACAAGAGTGTTGAAGAAAGTTAGGCTGCCCCTCCGCTGAGACCTGCGTACTGCGCACCCGCCTACATCCGCGCGGTACCTAGCACTCGCTCTGATCCCTCCAACGATACATCATTACTCGTTGAGCGAGGGAGGGATTGGATGCGGTGGGAAAGGAAGAGGAACGTCAGAAGGAAGAACCCCCCCCCCCCCCAACCCAACAACCCACCACCACCGGGAAAAAATTCAACAACGAGCTTCAACCCTTTCAACTCTTGCGCTCGGCCCGCAAACCCTCTCACAGAATATCACCCCAGGGTTGCCAAACACCCCGTTATCATCGTGCTTGTAATATTATTGGGCCTAATGTACAACGTGCCATGGTGATATGGCATTTAAATGCGGTTTGTTCTTTTTACCAAAATTAAATGATGAAATACTTATTTATAAAAACTAATTTTACCATAAATATACAAATTCTTTTATTTGAATGTTTAAATTTTTTTATTGTACAATCTAAAAAAAAAAAAAACAATAATTGAACACAATATACCTACGTCATTTAAAGTGCGTTCCCTTGTTGTTTTTGATAGCGTGCCATTATTTTGGCTACCATGTCAATACGATAACTACCTGACATAGGTACCTGAGACCGCCGCCGATATCAACATTCTGGCAGACCGCGCCGCGCCGGCCAGGTAGTCGCCGTCCTTGCACAGCTACCGCGCGTCCAGGGTAGCTTGTTCCTCAACCCACCACAAACTAACCGCGCGATCACGGTATCTTTCCCCAGCGGTGACAGCCGTAGCTGTCCACGGCTATCCCTGAATTCAGCCTGGGACCACAAGTCTGCGCGTTAAGAACACAAAATGCACTACCAACTGACCTTAATTTTTTTTTATCATTTTTAAGTGGTTTTTTTTTTCGGTAAAGAAGATGTTTCAATGTGAAAATACTTGTCCTAATATATTAAAAATTTGACCAGGCGTCAAACGGGTTATGATTATTTTTTTAAGTTGTTGACAGTAATTACTTCCAGAAAACTATTATATAATGTTCTGATAAGTTAGAAACCATTTCTTTCATATTGTTGTGTATCTTCTTATGGTTCTCTTCCCCCAAAAAATGCTTTTAAATTAAAGTTGTTAACGAACCTTTATTGCCTGTCCCAATCCGAAGAAACGGTTTCAACCACCATGTTGAATTTTTTTTCATTTGCCATAAATTTGTGTCTAGGGCAGTTTCTACAAATGTTCCAATCTAAAAGCATATGTATATAGCCTACTTTAAAGTGTAGCAAAAAAAAATTGAATACCATGTTCAGGTATGAAAAAAAAGTATTGTCCTGGTTTGTGATATTTATTTATTTTATTACTGTTGGTATTTGTAGTCATCTTTTCTGGTAATAAAATGCAAATTTAAGATGAAACTAATTAGTTGTGAAACAGTTTTAACGCACAGTTTGAGCTGTGTCGATATAGCTATGTTCACAAGAGAGAGAAAAAAAAATTCCGTTTCCACTATATGCAGATTGGTCGAGCGAATGTGTGACGTGTTTGAAGGAACCAAAAAGTTCGTTGCTACGCCCGTACTGCGCCGATGGAAAAAATCTAGTCTACAGGACCAACTTATGCGAACAACGAAATAAAGCCAGCTGTTTCGGCCGTTCATTAACAATCGCAAGTCTTTGGAAACACGTCCAGCTCCAAAAACGTAATGAGTGACAATTTCAGGGTAAGGCCGGCTTGCACTAATATGCACTAATATGCATAAGTGTATTGTCTAGGTTTGAACCATAATTTATGCACGTTTTTGAAGAAAGGGGCTTTGATAAGAGCATCGTTGTCTTACATATCAAGCAAGCATCATTTCGAAATCTATATTTGTTAATAAGTTACAAGCAAAATGAAAATAGCATTGAATGTTATGAGGTTAACGCGGGTTGCGTAGTGCCCCTGAAACACTGGAGTGGCCTCTTAAGTGTGCGAAGAACGGAATTCCTAGGCACAGGCACTTAATTTCCTCACCTTTCACCGGCACACCGGGTAGCATGCAGTCTGACAACCTATAAAGCGATCACAGCTGAGCTTTTGCATACTACTACAGCAACAAGTATCGCGGAAAGAAAAAAAAAAAGAAATGAGCATTATTTATAGTAGCTAGTTTGATTCAGCCTCTCGTGTTTCTAATCAATAAGTCAGCTTATTTTTTAACAAACAGAAGTTTCGTGTCCGGAAGTCTATTGCGAGAATAGATACACCGTTAATCTACGTTACATCACGAACGTGACGTACGCCCATTTTCAAAGGTGGTAGGCTAGCCATTTACCTTACAGCAAGGCCGGCCCTCCGATCCTTACATAACGAGGACCGATACCAACAGTTTTAAATTGCCATACATTTACCATGTCTAAAGTGCACAATTTCCCGCTCAAAGAAAAATTACAAAAAAAAAAAACAAGAAGTTAAAAAAAAGTCATATCATTAAGAAAAAAAATTGTTGCTGAGAAAATGAGTTCTCGCGAGCTGTTCCGTAGACATAAAGAGAGTTCACGGAAAGACGGTTGCTCGGCTGTAAAAACTGGCTGTTATAATAACTAGTGGTTGCGAAGTCGCGTCTGCCAGCATGCGCGGCACGCAACAGCGAAGAGCAGCGCTGTGCGGCGGGAAGACGAACCTCAAGTTCAAGGGACTCGCGTAAGGTCTGGCACATCCAACTTTCGGCTCGGAAATTATAATTGAGAACATTCAAACTAAAAAAAAAAAAAGTACATGTAATTACATACACGCGTTAGAAGTTATACTTACTTGGCGTAATTTAAAAAAAACTTTTATTTTGCACGCAAATACTTAGAATAAAAAATAAAATTATTTGAGTAATATGATAAATACCATTAGTAAAATATAAATAAGATAAAATTAAAAATAATAATGTACTACTCAATATTAATATAAACACGTGTATAACGTTATTAATTATTTAATTTAGTAAAATAATCAAGATAGTTTTAATTAATAATGAAATTAAATATATGCTAAATGTTTATTCTAATTGATTAGTTTTATTAATTAAATAATTTAAAGATTTATAATGAGAATAAATTATAAATATGGGAACGTAACCTCACTTATTGAAATACACTTGAAAACAAAATAGAAACACTATTACTATCACTATTATTCAGAATAAATAAATGCTTTTATTTATATGAACACATATTATTTATCAATCATTATTCAAGTATATGATTTAAAAGCACATATATAATTTTCATTTGTCTTTAGCGTTTTTTTCATCTTGTGAAAATTTCGTTGCATGTTACGCGCGCATCGTAAAAATTTACTCTCAACAATTTTTCATAACGCGCCTAAAGAGGTATAACTTCAAAAACTTATGAAAATTGAACTATTCTTCACGATAACATAAACTAGTAAGTGAAGGGTTGTGAAACAAAGATATGCCTACATTTTTCTATGTTGAGAGGGAATTCTTTGGGTTGGTGAAAATTCTCGACGGCCTATCAAATAGAACAAAGTTTAAGGACGCGTAATATAATATCCATAACATTTCTATGGTGTCTGTGACGGTGGTGTATTCGTGGTAATGCGCTCTTCAATTTCTTAACTCTGAAAGACCTCCTAACCAAAATAACCCTGTAAGGTTATATTGCATTTTACAAGTCGTGACAGAAATATTTGAGGTGCTCTAGGTAAGAGGTAACACCAGTGGTGAAATTAAAACAGGGTGGTAGTTAGTGCAGAATGTGTTGAAAATGAAACCAATTGAACAAGATCTCTATTTCTAGAGCTATGAAAGCACTCTGAGGGAATTTGCACCAGGGCCTTACATTGTATTTTTTTTTGTACATCGAACAGACATATTCACGTAAAATTACAGATATTTGTACACTTTTAAATTTACATGAAAACAACTGTATCACTACAAAATAGTATTCGTATAAATACTGAGTTATGATTCTTATCCCGACATTGATGCTTTGTGTTGTCTTAGTTCCTCCAATAGTTAAAAGTGATCCCTTGAAAACGTTGAATATTCGATTATCTTTTGCATGGGATAAAAAATTATGCTTAAATGAAACAAATATTAAAATGTAAAATCATGGGTCAATTTTCGTAAGAACAGTATTATCTATAAAAACGTATTTCATATATGCAAACAAATAAGCATAGCCATGTATTGCACTAAAGTTACGGTATCTTTATTGTGGTATTACTAGAGATCGGAAAAATTCGCGGGTTTTATGACCTTCAGGATAGACTCCAATATCCTCTACACACTCGGGCAAAATGCCAACTGTCCATTGGCTGCTGACTTGTGAGTCGTCTCGACTGGTTGGCCTGTGATGTGACACTTCTATGAGTTAGGGTCTCTAATTGGCCCTCAGTCCTCCAGATTAAAAGTGAACCAATGGCAGAAGCAGCACTAAGGTATAATTATTTGAATTTTAGCATAACACGAAATGAATCCGCGAATTTTTCAGGTCTCTAGGTACAGCAAAACTATTCCAAAGGAATCTTTCGCGAAATCGCAGAACAGTTTTTTTTTTCTGCACGCCTGTCGCGGACTCAAGCGACGCCCAAGGCCCGGCTGGGAGCCGCCAAGTTGAGTGGGACCGGGGCGTAGTACAGCACTCCCCGCTCGCTATCAGATGCACGAGCAGAAAGCCAACAAACAATAAACTCCCCCCACGGATGAGTACGGAATACAAATCCTCTCATATTCGGCGGAGGCCACATACTGCGCGGCACCGCCGAATATCAGGCGGTGCGCAGTGATTCAGGCCCCTCGGCCTGCCATGGGCGTAAAGGCAACACAAGAACAACCCGCCAGTCCCGGCTCTTCCCTTCCCACACATAAAAACAATAATACCCACTGTTAATGAGGCGGTTCCTTCATTTCTCAAGGGCAGATACGAGCAGAGAAACACGCCGACTCCTTTCCCCGGTTCCACCGAAGTTATTACCCCAATTTAGTAACCATTTACGACAAATAATTGGCGAAGGTATGGGCTTGTAACAATATTTTATTGGGGATAATGCGAGTGGGCAAAGGAAGAAGATAACCAAGAGTCAGAAATGACGCGAGCCGTCAAAATGCCGCCGTGTCATCGGGAGGAATGTAACCACAAATTGTAAGGAAAGTGCGGTTGGCCGGCGGTCGGGTGATTTGGGACCTGGAACTTTTTCGGGCACTGTGGAGGGGGAAAGGCGCCGCGGGTGTGTGTATTTTTTTTCTCTCTCTCTCTCCCCCCCCCCCCCCCCCCCCCACTTAGGAAACAGAACAGAGGGAACCTAAGGGGATGACTGCGTGAAAGAAAGAGGGATGGTTTTTGTTCCTGGACTCTCGGCCGACGTCGGGGAGAGGAAGAAGTGTGGTTTCAATTGGCGATCCGGCGAGGCGCCGTTCGCCGCGAGTGGGCGGGGGAAAAGACGGCTGGAGACCTGAACGTTTGAGTAAGCCAGGAACCTCCGAGACTACTGGCTAGCCGACACGAAATGACGCGGATCGCGCGAGCTACGTGCCTGCGGCAGCGGAAGGAGGTGTCTTGTCGCCGGCGTGGAACTTAAATTACTTCGCGCGACCGCTGAAGGGGAGGCCTGCGGTTTCGAATCCACATCTTACGTGTCTTATTATTCCTCAGGTGGCCGGCAGGACGTAATCTTTACGCTTCGCTGAGCTAATAACTTCTCCGTCGTGATCTACTGTGTTGCCGTCATGAAACTGAATTTTGGTTTCTCTTCCACGATGGCCACAAGTTTTCATTGCCTACCTCAGGTTGAATTTGTACCGTAGCCATCATCATCAAATTTCCTAACTTTACCTTAAAGTATTGTGGCAAGCAGGGGTGGAAATCTGTAGTATTCGCAAGGGACGGCCAGGGGAAATTTCCAGGGGTGGAAAGAGAGTTTTGCGCGTGGCGTTAATCGATATGTCATCTGGATAGGGTGCTTCTAAATTTTACACTGTTAAAAATTACAGACGAATTTAACTCAAATAAACGAAGAGTTCATGATTACCAATCACCGAATCTTCCTAAAAATATTCGCCGTATTTTGAATTCCCCATTGTGTATTTCGTTCCAAAAAAAAATTAAATACAAGTGCTGTATACTTAACCAGTTATTAAATGCTTTCCTAATACATCAAGAACATTCTTTTAGATTTATATTAGGAGTAAGTGAACTCAATTTACGCATAAATTTACGAAGATAGCCGCAAATTTACGAACATCCCTGGATAATTTGTAACTAGCGTTCTTTGCAAATTGAAGGGGAAAATTTTTAAGCGTTTTACTCATAAATTTTTGGCATACATACATACATACATGCAATTAGCAGGAAACGTTTAAATATTCAGAAAGTTGTCCATGAGACACAGTTTTGGCATTACACCCGTTTCACAGTCGCGCTTTTTCAAGTCCCAGTAGGCTCCCCTCAGTGACGGCTTGTTAGTTCCAGGGGGACCCGGGGCTACACGTGGTGGCAAGCAAATGGAGTACAACGATGGTCCGCTGGGAGACACGTCCCGTGCCGCGCCTACAGTACCCGCAGCGCCCCGAATTCTACCTTCGGCCTGCACGCAGGCAAAGAAAGCGAGGGGTTCGCTGCTTGCCGTGGGATGGGATCAGGCCCTTTCCGAGGAGAGGGAAAAAAAAAAAGCAGCCCGTAAATCCCACGCTTGGTGCAAAAACCACATAACAGCGCTTACAAATTTTTTACTTGCAGTTCCAAGCACAGGGACAGAAGTTTAATAAAAAAAAGTTGCACATTTTTATTTTTGAAGTATGTATGACAAATCAGATGTCAGTCCTGAACTCGTGATACGAAACAGTAAAATAAAAAATGACGTTATTTTCCTGTGTATAGCCTATTGCCTGTTCAGTTATTGGATACCCAACATCTTAAAAAAAATCAGGACCTAGGGTGTTGCGAATGGTAAAAAAAGAAATTTATAAATAAAATAAAATCTTCAGTTTTTTTTTGACGTGAGAACGTCTATCAGCTTGTTACATTGATAGTCGGTTGAACTTACTTGTGTGACAATGTACCGTCATATTTGAATCGCTAATAACTAATAATGCGTCAACTATGGTTGAACCCAAAACGGATAGATCATGTCTGTACGTTTATGTCGCGGAGTGTTTGATTGGCCTGTGACGTCATCGCGCTCGCTGTCGTGTTTATCTTGTGCATAGCGAGGCGCTATACTTTAGCTGACACAGACCCATGCTACATGAAACTAAATGGTGATTCGCCATTT
Organism: Bacillus rossius redtenbacheri; assembly: GCF_032445375.1. Classification (NCBI taxonomy): domain Eukaryota; kingdom Metazoa; phylum Arthropoda; class Insecta; order Phasmatodea; family Bacillidae; genus Bacillus; species Bacillus rossius. Next base: position 44,140,486 of record NW_026962011.1, on the reverse strand, counting down.
CTGTAACAATTACTCTACTCTATATAAGCACTGTATTAAAGATATTTGTAGTTAAATTATATATTAATACGAAACACTTGTAAGGATTTTATCCAAACGCTTTTACGAAACATTTATGGCGATAAAATGAACTGCGCCGTTCTTTTTTTTCTTTTTGCACCAACGATTCTTGCTCCACGCTCTGGTACTCTGGTATGGTACTGAGTAGTAACTGCCAGTTTATATCTTATCTTGCTGCAAAAAAATCTACGGCAAGCTCAGATATAATTTGAATATTTATAGATTGCCTTAATCGCAACTGCAAGTTCGTCTACCAAATTTCTCACAGACAGTTTTAACGATTGTCAAAATATGCTCGTTAAAATAGTATCTACCTAATAAATATAACTGATATAAACACACATATAGCCTATATTTTCAATTACACAAAAGTATAACATAAGGATTTTTCCTGCCAAGCAAATATGGATTTTAGCGGAATATATATATATATATATATATATATATATATATATATATATATATATATATATATATATATCTGTGTGTGTGTGTGTAGCCTACACTTTTCGCGAAAGTGCTTTATTGGTTTTAAAAACCACTCGAAACTTTTTCCCTGAAATTAGTCATTATCATTCCAAAGTTCCACAAGCAACTGCGTTGTAATTTTTTAAAATCAACTTTGGCAACAAAGTTATATTTTTATTATTACGTAAAACACTTGGAATTTCAGGGCACTGCTATAAACATGCTCCTAACAGCAGCAACACGGGGTTTAAAAAAAAAAAAATACGACAATTTAAGTTTCGTTATAAATTTATACTGTGTAAAAAATTTTTACTGTCTGCTACCGCGTCTCGGAAAAATTTAACGCGATCCTCAATATTCCTGGGACCTCCGATATGAATGGGAGAGTTGTAAAACCCGGCTCCTCCAAGGACGGTTTGAGGGGGAGGGGGGTGAAGGGGTGAGAGCCTAACCCCCGGGGAGTGTAACCTGGAGGTATAAAAACGTGACCGCCAAAGAGACTGGATGTATCATAACCCTCGGTGAATGAGACGCCGTGGGCAGAGGGGAAGGGAAGGCAGCGGGAAGTCTCATCTCCTGATAGACGGGCACCCCAGAGAACGCGGGTGGTGCCGGTACACGAGGTACTGCCCCCGGGGCGAGTGAACTGCGAAGGTACCCGCGGGCCCACGTTCACGAGCAGTTTACGGCCGAGGGGGTTCGAAGGCCCGACCCCGCGACGAGGAGAGCGAGTCGACGACGGCTCGACCACCTGCGGCGTCGGGGGCTCTTCCCCGTCCCGTCGCGGCCACGCCCGAGATGAACGCACGCAGGGGGGGGGGGGGAAAGAGGGGTTCAAACCCCCCCCCCCAGCACCAAATATTTAAATAATTTCTTATTCATCACTCAAACAAATTTCATATTAAATTTAATAAAATTTTTACCATTACAAAATTTAAATTTAAGTACTGAAAACTGCTAAAATAGCACTATTTTACACATTAAAATCCAAATTTTCCCGGGGGAGGACCCCCGGACCCCCGGCTTTAATACGGGGGAGGGGGGGGGGCATGCTTCTTAACACCCCCCCATACACAAATCCTGGCTACGCCACTGAACGCACCTGTCCAAAATTCTTTTTTGTTCCCTTCCCCTTGGTCTGGGCTATTTGCGTCCCAGGGCCGAAGCCTTCACGCCTAATCATGCCCGGGTAATTTTTTTTTGAAGTGAAACTTCTAATGCGACTTCCAACAAGGTTGCGTTAAACGTTTAACGCTACCATGGAGGTTGTAAATGTTATAGATTTGGATATTTCTCCGCTCGAAAATGATAATTAAAAGATGCGATCAATTGTGAATTGTAAGCAATGTTAATAAAGTTTGTCTTAAAGAAACAATATGATTTCACTAAAAATCTATTTCTACCCCTTCCTATTTTCATTTCCACATTACGAAGTTTCACTTCTTCCGCGTGGAGGGACTCCACGCACTATTTTTTTTTTTCCCCACGCGTTAATTATTCGGTGGTTGCTGGGAACTTTGACGTCGCTGATTTACACCGCGGTTCACAGGACTCGCGGATCGTAACGAAACGCACGCGCCGCATCACGTTGGTTCGTAGCCGCCAAATGCGCTACGTCCTGCTACGGCAGAGCGTATGGAGAGATCCACCAAGTCTCCGCCGTGTGTTCGTAGTCAGCCCGCAGGTGTACGAGACGCCTCGTCGACGAATGGAAAACATACACTACAAGACTGTGGCTAAGTAACTTACTTAAGGTTCGGTATCACACGCCGAGTCATTCATTTCGTTCATTAAGGATGGAATCGTCACGCATTTTCTCACCGGGTATTATTCAAAGGTTAATTTAGAACGGTGAAAGTTAAAGGAAGTGATCACAATTATGAAACTCTTAGATGACTTTTTACCGCTAATAGATAAACTTAGTAGTTGAGAAAATCTGAGATGAAAAATAATGAGCACTGGCGTGATAGTTTTTTTTTCCTTCAGAATATGCTCTTAAACAAAAGAAATGAAAATAAAATTAAATAATCAACATGTCGTGTGAACCGAGGTATAGTGTTGATACATCTTTTTTGAAAAAAAAAAAAAAAAAAAAAAAAAATCTTTCACCGGGCGGGGACCGAAGGCGTGGTGGCCGTCAACGCGAACAACGCCGGACCAGACAGTCGAACATCTTCACTCTGAACCAGGATTGAAGACTCCAGTACTCCCGAATCCAACAAGACGCGGGGTTATCTCTCCCGCGCGGCAAAAGAGCTGCTCGAAAAGGACGACCAAGGCAAGGAAGAAGGGCGAAGGAGGTCCCGAAAGCGAGCGGGGCTCTTGTCTTAATGGCGGTGTTTACTCAGAACCCTCCGGAATGCCCCTTCATTAATCTTCCGAGGCGCATGACGGGCGCATTACCGGTTACAAACGAGCCGGGCGCAGGCGTCGGAAGGGAAGCGGCCCGACACGGGTCCAGGGCAGGGCGACTGGGGCCCCGCAACCCCGCAACACAGCTCGAGGATGGGGACGCACCACAACGCCGAAATACCAAATTGACCACAATGCCGACAGATATAAAACTGTTGTGTACCACAACGCCGAAATACACTAACGCCGAAAAATGTCATTGCAGGACTGCCACAAAGGTTGGTTAGGCTAGGTTAGGTTAGGCTAGGCTAGGATAGGCTAGGTTAAGTTAGGTTAGGTTATATTACGCTAGGTTAGATTGGGTTAGGCAAGGTTAGGTTTGATTGTGGTATTTCGGCGTTAAGGTACATTTAAGAAACACACACAAGTTCATTCAGTGGTTATTTCGGCGTTGTGGTACACAGCAGTTTTCTAGCTGTCGGCGTTGTGGTCAATTTTGACATTCGGCATTATGGTATTTCGGCGTTGTGGTACACAGAAATTTTCTAGCTGTCGGCGTTATGGTCAATTTTGACATTCGGCGTTATGGTATTTCGGCGTTGTGGTAACGACCCCTCGAGGATCGCCCTTATGCCCTGACTGGGTCGCCACGCAGAGGTCCTCAGGCTCATCGGCTCACAACAAGAACACCTCATGTGCAATAACAATATAAATTATCAGTGCTAGATAGAAAATTTACATTAGACATCAACAGACTGTGAAATGTCGTTGGAATGAAACGTCGTCGGTTCTGCGTACGCAATTCCGCACGGGCGTGAACTTATTCCAGAAGCTGAGGAATGAAGAGATTTATTCAACATGGTAACACGTATTCGGTGTAAGAAAGAAAAAAAGAAAATAATAACTGGCCATGTATGATGAAGAAAGCACCCGTATTACAGTGGTCCATGGGTGCATAATTTTCGGAATGCCTTGTACGTCTTGTTGTCTAGTTCTGGCAACGAGATCACGCAAGGAAATTGGCATGTGCAAATACTAATTTTTTTTATGCGAAGCGAATATAAAATAGAAAGTTTAAAATATTCGCAAAGTCGAATCTAACTGCGAACACTGTTCTTAACAAGTCTGTATTACACTTTCAAGTATAAAAATAATATTTTAACGTTTGTAATGTTTGAACTGACTAAGAGATATATAATACCATTCAGTAACATTTATAATAACCTTGCACAGTAAGTACTAAAATTGCGCATTCATAAAAACAAATCTAAGAGCCACATTTGATGTTAAGAAACCAACTTAGTCTTGGAAAACACAACACGAGAAAAACCTAAAAATTTTCAAGAGCGAATCTTAATTTCCGCATTTTAAAGCTTTGCAAAAAAAACCTAGCTTCAGTTAAGACGTGAAGCATTGCATCAAAACCGAAGCTTCAAGTCAAACGAATAGCAAATTTCCTGACCAAGTCAAATCGAATATTAAAAAGAACTTCGATTATTTAGCTTATTTGGAGCTTCACACACGCCTACAAGGAGAAGTTATTGCTTTTCAGTCTCTCGAATGTAACTTTAGTTCTCAGCATTTCATTTTCATTTGTGATTTTGGCTAAGTGCTTGACCTTTAGCTGCTAAAGATAACACCGCAATTCAGCCCTTATTTTTAACAAACTGAGATAAGATCAACCGACACAGCATATCCCGACTAACCAAACAACACTGATCAGTTATTCTAAAGACTCTGACAGACATTCTTCGGCGTTCTTCGTGTATCTGCTGTTTCGTCGGAGATGATTCAACCATAGCAAGCCTGTCTAGTCAGAGGACTATCCTTGATCAACTGTCATACTTCGCTCACTATGGCAACCTGTCATCGAAAAAGAAAGATTGCTATCGGCGCTTCATCCAGCACGTCGGATTAATAACTGCTTCCACGAGCCCAATCACGTTGATAAAGAGTTACAAGAAACTTCTAAAGGAACTATTTAGTTTGTTTGAGCTGTGGTACCACTGGCATCCACTTAACACGTGGATTCAAGCTACAATAACTTTCCCTTAAAATTATACTCGTTAAAAAACAGTAAATTTACGGACTGACACCGTTTTGATCTCAACAGTTTTTTACGCATTAACAATGTTCTGTCGTTGAATTTAAAAAAAAAAATTCTTCGTTTAAGCATTGTTCTTAAATTTTACTTCATTCTCGAGAACAAGAATGACCGTATTTTTACTGTCTTTAGACACAGTTTAATGGTCTAAGAAAATTTATAAATTTTTGGGTGATCCTTAGGGAGGCCAATCTTCAATACTGTCACGGGCGTGGTGGAAGGCGAGGTTGCGATGCGGGCCGGGTGTCTGCTGGCCCGTTGACTCTACGTCGGCCTCCGGGTGAGCCGCAGCCCATTGACGCAGCGCATACCTGTGCGGATTAGCGGCGTGGCCTCGCCACTCTCCTTCCCCGCTCTGCGTCCTCGGCGCTTTGTCACTGACCATTCAGCCCTCTGGAGAATTCCGAGGGCTCCCAGAGGTTGCCGCGTGGAGTGGCGTGAAGAGGACGCCACTGTTCTGGGAGCTTCGGGCATCGGGGCGACCCCGATGACGCGACCCGTCAAAAAGGGGGTGCAAGACCATTCCAGAAAAGAGGCCGAGGGGGGTTTAAAAGCGGCGATGCCAGCCTCCGAGGGAGTGGAGTGAAGAGGGCGAGTGACCCCTCGTGCGGGGACATTGGAGCGACTATCCGGCCACTCAAGGTAGCGATACCAGCGAGGGCGACCCACAAGAGAGTCTCGAGAACCTCTTCGGACAGTCTGTGACGGAGTCGCGGCGCAGTGCGGACGAGTGGTGCGATGTGGTTGTCGAGAACTGTGGTGAGTGGACAGAGAGCCTGGCAGAAGAACAAGTCACTGTCGAGCCCAGCTCTAGTGGCAGTTTTTTATGTTTGATCATTCGGCGAAAGACTATTTTCGAGGACAGATATTGGACTGTGGGTCCTTATTGAAACTTAAGGCTTAAATAGTAGTTAAAAAAACTGCATTTGATCAACTGGGCTTTCCTTTGGTTCCAAAAAAAGGTTTTACAATTCGAAAAAAAAATTCTAAACGATAAAATATTGCCATGGCTTAAAAACAATTTAAACTAACATGACTTTTTTTCAATTCCCACCTCTTCCCGTTAACTGAACCATTGAAGAATGTGAAGCACGCCTGTCCTAAAAATTATAATACGTCGTTTATCGACAAATCTCTTTAAATGTATCCATCCTGATACTGTGGATGACTTCTGTATCGACTCTAACGGGTGATCTCCATTTATAAAAATGTATTCTTCCTGCTTGCAGTTCAAAGACAGGCAGGTCAACAGCATCGCGACCTACCACCCGCGGAATGGCGAAGAGGCTACTGACTCCAGCAGAAGGTTGTTTGGGGGAGGGGGGGAGGGGGGTTGGGATCACGCATTCCGCGCGGGCCGCTCCTGGCGAATGCTTCGGACACACAAAGAGACAATAATCACATTGACACCGCTTACGTGGTTACAGAACAATGAGTGGTGCGGGGAGGCGGTCGGTCCAGGAGAATAAAGGAGGGGCGGAGGGGGTGGAAGGAGAGAAGCGTGACATGGCCGTCAACTATGGCGGCACGTCCGACGCGGGAGTGTGTGAGGTGCGTGCGCGCACGCGGGCTGTGTGCGCGGCGCTCCGGTGGAAACATCTGGTAGCCCCCCCCCCCCCCCTTTTCCCGTAGCCACGGAGACTTCAACGCAAGTTAAAAACACGAAACCTGCCCGCAATGCGAAATATTTGACACACATTCACAAACGCACTTTGGGGGACAGAGGTGCATTTCGTGATACATCACTCTTCAGTCTGATTTTAAATATGCAAAGCAGTTATAAAATAGGTGTCTGTCCGGAACCCATGTTTATTTATAATTTAAAATGCATTTATGTATATGTACAAATTTACAAAAATCTGTAATTAATAGAGACCGGAAAAATTCGCGAATTCATTTCGCGATAGGCTAAAATATAAATAGTTATACCTCAGTGCTGCCTCTGATATTGGCTCACAACTCACCTGGATGAATCCGGGCCAATGAGAAACGCCCAACCAAAGGTTTATACGATACACGGGTCTGCAACGTTGGTACGTCTCACAAGACAGCAGCCAATGATTGGATGACATTTGACCGAGTGTACGTAGAACCATGGAGTTCATCCTACATGTCATTGAACCCGCGAATTTTTCCTGTCCCTAGTAATTAAGCATGAATATTTATGTTTCATCTTCAAAAAAAAAATTTATTTCGACATTTCAGCACGGGAATCCCAGTCCTCTTCCTCTGGGCCGCCGCTTGGACAACGTGCTCCCTCTCCCCTCGATGCTCGAAGCTTTGAATATATATACTGTATAGAAGTCGCGAGTGGATAGGATTTACTCTACGTTTTTCAGGAGCGTATGATGAGCAGCTTGGGAACTTCACCGCTGCAGTGCGCTGCCGTAACGCCCTGTATCGTCTTAGTTGTTATTTACACGTTAGAGCGCAGCGCTGTCGCCCGCTGTCATTCCCCGCACCCCTCATCCATCATTCACTGCAGCTCAACGTCGTTCAACGGGAGGGGGAAGGGGTGTTTGAAGAGTTCGACACTTGTCCGCCAGGGACCACCACAAGTCGCTGCCCTAGAGATGGTGGCGAATGCGGCGGTGAATTAACCAACTACCTCAAAACCGTATTAGAAATTTTAACCTGGGCTGGCGACTTCTATTCAGTATATATATTCAAAGGTTGAAGCGCGTGTGCTGCATTTGGCTTCACCGGGGGGGGGGGGGGGGAGGAACACGTGCTTCCCGGAACACTCGCTGCTCCCCACGTCCCCCACCCACTCTTTCCGACCCTGGTCCTCAGACGCTGTGCTCATTCCCAATTCCCAGCCCCAGGGGCACAACGCGCGTGCCACGCGACGTAGCCCACCCGTCCGTGCAACAGGGGGGGGGGGGGGGAGGAGCAAGCAGCCTTTCCCCGCTTCCCAGGGTGATGCGTCAAAGCGGGATTTTCCCTTTTGGGTTGCGTTGGCACGCTGGAGAAAATTGGCAACTTGGTGCAGAGAAATTAGAGTCACATTAAACTTGAAACACTCCCATTCGTTTCCTACTTTTCCTGTCATCGTCCTATCCTTAACAGAATAACACAGATTGGAAGAAGTTAAATAGCAAACATGTATAAAAGTTTTAGTTAAAATAATCTCTTCGTTAAAGTAATAAACATATTTGAATTAATTAGTGCAAATAAAAGTAAATTTATCAATTAAATTGTAGATTTCATTATACTCCTTTGTATCCATACAAAATAGTGATAATTCAATAAAAATGATTCAATTTTACTCATAAAAGTATGCAATCATTTCATCAATGTTTTGTTATGACGTCACGTTAAACTATCGTCCGTAAACCGACTTTACAGACAACCAATTTTTTATACATTAAACAGCAGGGTGATTAATAACAATTCATTTCAATTGTCACACGTTTTCGATAAATATCTTCAAAAATACCTGGACTTAGCAAAATGAAAACCAGTAAAGGCGGGCGAAACCGATCTCCTGGGCAGGGACGTAACCAGCTTGAAAAGAAAAGGCGGGGTGGGAGTATTTTTAGGGGGGAAGCTGCTCCCAATTTCCACTCGCTTGCCCTCCCCAGAATACACTTCGTTTTTTTTCCCCTAACCTAAGTTAAAACTAAGTGTGTAAGGGAGGGGTCTAGGTAGGGAAGACTCTAAGTGCGTCTCAGGGCAAGCACTATACGCTCTAAACATGCGGGTTTTTAACCATGCAGAAAAGGTCACGTGCATCATGTGCTAGGAGGGGATTGGCCAGCCATGGCAGACGTTATCGCCATGACTAACTTTCCTTACTCTTAATTCTAGACTTAAACTAGATAAGTTAGGCCCAGGTAAAACCTCCATAGACAGAGGGAAAACCCTGGGCACATACATGCGGGATGCAAAGGTCATGCATTATTATAAGCAGGTGGATTACAGGAATAGAAGGATGGTCCTGGAAGAAGAGTGGGGTGTGGTAGAAGTTCACTATTTCACCAGGTAGAAGAGGGGTTAGGGGGGGAGAGAGAGAGAGAGAGAGAGAGAGAACGGGCAGGGCGTGAATTGCGGCTACCGAGTTTTTTTTCTCCGACGCGGACAAGGCTGTACATCAGCCACCCCGACGACGAGGTCGCCGAAGAGCCGGCCATGCGCACGCCACGTCGTCTGTGCTCCCGCCAACACTCGTGCCTGCCTCCCCCCCCCCCCACCACCCCCCTCGCACAACCGAGAGCGGGGAACACCCGGGTATGCAAATGCGAGGGCCAATGTTGAGAGGGTGTTTATCTGCGGCCTTAATCGATTTATGTTCCTCCTACCGCTGGCATCACTAGTTTCGTTTTGCGTGTTCAGTCCCCATCCATCCCTTCTTCCACCCCCACCCCCCCAAACCACACCCCGTCATCTTCTCAATTCGGGCCGGTGTCGCGGCTGTGCGGTCGCCAATTTTTCCACTCGGTGGTTCACATGTTGCATTTCGATACATTTACTTAATGCGTTCTGAAAACACCTAGGTTTTGTGCACTCCAAGGAAAGAGGTTAGAAAGAATTTTCAAGCGAAAAAAAAAAAAGTTGCAGAAGTTTCAGCTGCAATGTCAAGAGACGCATAGCCGTGACAACACCAGCGTTTTTCAGAACGCGTCCGTGAATTTTTAATTGAATGTGTATATAATATAATTACGGCCATGTACTTTTCACGAAAAGATTTTGAGACAGATTGTGTGTTAAATCTTTGTAGTAGTGTTTGTGTTTAGTGGTTGGCTGGGTAAATTTTAGGTACATGTGTAGACTACTGTCAGCACGCGAATCATAATCGTCCAGTGCGGGGGAAAACGCGTCCTGATTGGCCCGTCCAAACTAGCACGGGCAAACGTTTTTGCAGTCTAACGAGCGAATCTATTATTCGCGAAAAATGCATGCCCCTAATTATAATTAATTCACCAGACGTGTGATGATGCGTGGGAGTCGGAGCCTGATGTCTTCGTTGCGTGTCGAGTGGTCGCTATCGCCGATGTGAGGCGGAAGCAAGCTACCCCGCGATGCTGGTGTAGAGACCGCTGCATCCCTGTTCACTGTTCAAACTCATTATCTTTAATTTGCGATTAACTCTGGTTACAAACACTACCCAGGGAGCTTCGCTAGTTTGCTGGTGTTGATTTCACTTTCTTTGAAAGTGAATCGATGATAATAATCTTATCATATTAACAAAACATTCAAAAAACGTTTTGAGTAAACCTTCCTTTTATTCTTCTACTTATGTGTTTATCTTGTTTACATCAACCAACCATAACTCGGGAGTCGGAACTAGGCGTACACGAAGATCCAGTATCTGAGTTTACAAAATAATAATAATAATCGTTTATGTGGAGTATGTTCTTCGTCGGAAGAGTCTGTAAATTTACTGTATGTTAAAGAGTGTGTACCTTTGTCCATAGGGAGTAGTACCTACTTCACATTGAGACGTCATGCCTCTCCGGTCCTATGCTGTCTCAGTGGACCATTTATCTTGTATAATTTTGTCCCCCGGGGGGCCTTGACTACATGCAGATTGCATAAGCGTTACAAAGTTGAAGTGTTTTTCATTTTCTCGGTCTCCTCGAGCGAGGTCGCCCACGCGGGAGCACTAAGGGCGACTCTCGCTGGTTCATCACGTGTCTATTCGCCTCTAAGAGCGAGACGCCGAACCGTGTCGACTGGGAAACACCATGAACACAGTGTATTTTATTGGTGTTTTGGGGGGGGGGGGGGGGGGGTTGGTAAATTGAACATAAATACTAATGTTTAATTACTGATATTTGTAAATTTGTAAATTTACATGAAATCAACTGTATCACAGTAGTACTAGGTTAAGATTCTTACCGGGAATTTATGTTTTGTGTTGCCCCAGTACCTCAAATTGTTGAAGTTATATGTAACCCTTTCTTTGAATAGCTTTCCAGTATTAAAAGTATTAAATTTAAAGCATTCTACGTTTAATCCAACGGCCAGGGACTTTGACGTTCAACCACTCTCGTGCAAAGAGATTCCAATGGGGAGGGTACTCCATCCTGTTGCCAAATAAAGTTTACAGGTTCACCCTCTACTACTAATAGGGTAAGGAGCCATTCTTTGAACACGGGTGGTGCTGCAAGCGAGGAAACAACACAGAAGTACTGGCGCATGCGCTTTAACTAAAACTATTCTTAAATGTGACCTTGAACCAACACATCGCAACGCTTACAGTTGATGCAATTAAAATTTATAACTGGGACTTTCTTCAACGACATATTGTATTTGTAGGCTGTACCTATATTCAGAAGGAGTTATTGAGAAAAAAATTATATTGGTGGACACTGCGCTCCGCCACTGTTGAGTGGGCAAGTGACACAGTCTGCCAACGAGTGAGGCGGTTTCTCTGGTAATCTATTATACATTTGTAAGCCTACATAAAAACGTGCTTCTACTCAATAAAGTACTTGAATGTTGCATTATTCTAAGTTTTTCTGCATTTCTTGTATTGTAATCGTGATAATTTTTATTTTTAGTGCAACATTCAATGTTCTGACGTACAAGTTTCAATACCTAGATAGCATATTCTGTGTAAACAGTATTATTATATTTAGAGTTACAAAAAAGAGGCTTGCACGAGGTTCTATTTCTTACACCAGTTATTATGCTTAAAAACTTTTTTGTTGTTTTTTTAAAAAAAATTCTGTTTATATATTTGGAGCTACCCCAAAATTCAAGGCTATATTTCATTATGGAATGGCGGCGCGGATTTGAGGCAACGAGGAGCAGGGGGAAGCCTACAACTCACGTAGTTTCGGTTCCCTACCACGTTCGTGCAACTTCGGATTCCTCTCAAAAATTGAAATTAAAAAATCTAAGGGTTAGGTTAGGTTAGGTTAGGTCAGTCACAACATAATTGTTTTCATTGGAAAACTTTTGATTTAGCGGCTGAAGTGGCGTTAATACCAAAAACGCAAAACTTCGGGAATCCTCGGGAAACTCTTGCGGGGAACCGAAACTACGTTGAGTTGCAGGCTTCCCAGGAGCAGGAGCGCTGCCAGCGCTGCCTCGCGGTGACCCCTGGAAGGACCGCCGGCGGCCGACGGCCTCTCCGGGGGGCTCGGACGGGAGCCGGCGGAGGAGAACTCGTTCCCCGCCGGCGCGGCCCCAGATCGCGGCCGGCGATTCGGGGGTGGGAGAGAGAGAAGGGGGCTGTGCAAGGGGTCAGCGCCGGGGCTATGACAGGCGATCCCCCTCCCTCCCCACCAAAAACAGCACGCCTTCTGTAATTACCCCCCTCCCCGTCCGCGAGCGAGACGCAAGCCGCGACCTCGCGAACTAATACCCCCGCGCGCGCCGTCGGGGGAAACAAGCCCGCTATCGCCGGCACATCTCCACACACGCGTCACGACCCGGCCGGCTCGTAATACGGGCCGAGCGCACAGGGCCGACCCCTCATCCAGGGGCCTAACGGGACCCGGCCGTCGACGTCCGTCCGTCCGTCCGCGAACGCTCTTCGCGCGCGCCACCTATACTTTCCGTCACTTACGGAGGTGTGCTCGGAACAGTAAACCCACTTTTTTTGCTCACGGTTCATTTAGTTCCCCTGGGAAAAATGCTTTGATTCTCCTTTCTGCTACCCTTGGTGGCTTAGTGGTCGGTTTTGTACGTCTCGAGCCCCTAATAGTGAGTTTGAGACCTTATGCGGGCAAACGTGCTTGTTTGATAGCCATCCACCCAAGTAAATGTAATTTAAAACAAAATGTAAACCTTAATTACGATGACCACACGGAAAAAAAATACAGTGCTACTTTAAGAAGTGATCTCGAAATAAATTCATAATCCACAACCTTCTAATCAAATTAATGTAGATAGTGAATGAGCATGGATAAGTTTAAAAAATATTAAATATTAACACAATCCACATAATTATCAAAGATGCATTAAAAATTAATGAAGGATTTTTTTCTCTCTTGCGTATCATTATGAAAACGAACTGAAGTGTTGTGCTGTGGTGCTGCAGTGACAAATGCCAACCGCAAACACGTTATTAAAAAAAATGGCCTAAATAATGTCTGAAATATTCCAAAAGTCACTCAGAAATTAAAAAGCCGAATATATTTCACTAAGGATGTGAGGATATATTTAGGTTAATAATATCGTGGACACCTCCCTCCATTCAACTTTTTACATGCCATATCTGCACTTTAATGAAAATACAACTCTTAAAATGTATATTCACAAATGAATCACTCTCTCATGTACATATCCCACAGTTTAAACTCCCCACTGGAGCTCGACTAGACAGTGGTTATCCCTATTCCTCGTCTCTTACATCGCAACTCTGTCCCAACACACTGTCCGTCGCACACAGCACAGTCCCGATGCACCAGTCTCCGCTCAAGAAGCCCGTCTCTCGTACTCCACGTTCGCCTTCCTCACTTCACTGACTCGGAGGGTGGCGTCACCGCTTTTACACCCCTCAATTCTCATATTCCTTCTTGAATGGTCTCCCGCCCCCAGGGTCAACCCGACGCCCGAAGCTCCCAGAACAGTGGCGTCCTAGTAACGCCACTTCACGCGGCGGCCTCGGGGAGTCAGCTGAACACTCCAGAGGGCTGAAGGGTCGATGACGTAAGTGCCGGGGGAGGAGGAAGCGGGGGGGGGGTCGGGTCATATAATCCGGGAAGGAATGTTCCGTACGCCTCCACACCCCACACCGTGGACACTAACGGTCTGGCTGACCGGCCTTCCTCGGGTCCAGCCTCTAGGACACTCGTAACAATTTTTTTAAAAAAATATATGTATGACATAACAACGTTTGAAACCAATATGGCGTATTTCAATTCCTATACCTCCAATTTAATGTGCACCGGATTTCTGCACGTGGCCTAGAGAAATGGGGTACCATACAGTTGTAATCTTTTCCGATCATGAAAAAACGTCTACCCGGGTAAAAAGGTTCCGGGGGTACCGCGGTACTTCCACTCGGCTCTGCGGGCGGGATGTTCTCGGGAGGAAGAAGACTCATCAACTGGAAAACTAGCACTCTGCGGGTCGGAGCGTGGAATGTTAAGATTCTGAAGTGGCAGGTTAGATAATTTGAAAAAGGGAGGGGGGAATGGATAGGCTGAAATTATATGTTGTAGGAATCTGTGAGGTTAGATGGCAGGAAGAGAAGGCTTTCTCGGCGGGTGAACCGTGTACGGATCGTTAATACAGTATCTGAAGGTGGAAACGCAGTTGATAGTAAAATAAGGAATAACACAAATAAATGCCTGCACGTAATTTTATTAAACTATAGTTTCTTCTATAAATATGTGAATACAGCACGCTTCTTTAACGTAGGTACTGATTGGTGAAAACAGTTTTCAATTGTGGCTTTGTTATTTCATTACTTTCTTTTAAGTACCAAAACGATCTTGAGTCTTTTAGTTGTATATAGTTCTTTTAGTTGCATTACACATTTAAAAATGGCATTGGTTTTATTCTAAACAAAACGCCAGACTGCTCTCTCTACTGTCTGATACTAAAAAATATTTTAATTTTCAGAGGCATGAAAAAAAATTGTACTATTCTTTTGGATTTCTCTATAAACCAAGCTTTCCCGATGGCATGTGTGTAATACAATGCTTATAATTATAAACTTCCAAGCCAGGGAAATTCCAAGCAAGTCACCTTTTTTTACATCATTTTAATTCCCAGAGCGACACTGATAACCTATGAAGTTTAATAGGCACGTTTTTTTCCCTTCTTACTCATCCAATTACATTTCCGCAAGATATTTTACTTTTAACATTATATAGGTATATATATATATATATATAAATAATAACTATGGATATAAAAAATTAACCATTTAATGATCATCAAAACAATCATTAAATGGTTAATTTTTTTATATCCATAGTTATTATTTTTCCTCACATTTACTAATGAATTCGATGTCGTTAGACGGTAAGCTTTACGTATGTCATTCATTTATTCATCTCGCATGGGCTCCTGAATATTTAAAAAGGCAAAAACTTTCCATATACCTGTCAGAATAGCATATGAGTGTGAGTGATTGTGTGAATGCCCAAATCACATTAGAATACTAGGATATAATGATATTGAATTATATTTAATATTCCATATTCTCATCTTTGTTCTTTTTGTATGTAATTCGTTAGTCTGAATCTGGAATATAAGATCACCATTAATAATTGAATTTTTTAATTGTATTGTTACTTTTTGTGGTGCTTGCTAACATGCGCCGGAACCGGAAAAATTCGCGAGTTCAATGAACTTCCGGGTAAACAACACAGCATTGTGTAAAATCGAAAAAATAACGCCAGTTCATTGGATTCTGACTGTAAGCCGTCTCAATTGGGTTTCCTGCAACTGGATACTTCTTGGGTAGAGAGTTTTCTTATTGGCCCAGAGCCCTTTAGATAAACAGTGAACCAATAGCGACAGCAGCTCAAAGGAATGTGAATTTTAATTCTAGCCTACCGCGAAATGAATCCGTGATATATTTTTGAAGTGAAAACTTCTTTAGCCGCGTTTAGCGATTTTTGGTAGGGGCAAAACTAATGGGTTCGCGTCACCGACATGCTCTTGACGTGTTGCGCCAGACTGGCGACGCGCAGCGGCCTGTGTACATGTATAAGCATATATACACTAATACGTTGTATATACTCGACTGTATCATGTGCGTGTTGGACTCTTTTTTGGATGGGTAAAATCTTATGAGTTCGCATCATCGACATGCTGTAGTAGCAGTAAGTGAAGTTAATTTGACCATGTGAATACATGACCTAGGTCTGACATCACTGGCAAGTCATAGCTAGGTAATGAATTTTTTACGTAATTTTTACATACCACTGACATCTGTTGTGACTAAAAAAATGATGTAACGATAAATGATATAATGCTGACTTCGTACTGGTATAATACCAAAATCATTTTCTTACGTACATTTGACGTAGAAATGATGTCATATTACACATTTAAAAACATAGTTTTGAAGTTTTCACTTCTGTTGACAGTCCCCATGACTGGCTTTTTTTCTTCTTTCTTTAGACATGTTAGGAGGTGTTCGCTGTATTGTAGTCCTAATAAATAAGACAAAACACATGGATGGCGCTACCTGGAACAACTCTGCAGTCCGACGCGATGAGGCGGGACGAAGGAAACTTGATATTCGCAGAGTTCCCAGCGGAGGAGAGAGAGAGGGAAGAGTAGTCAAGATAACAAGGGAAGAGGAAGGGAGGACATCGTCGCCGAGGAGGAACGCGGCAAGGCCGTTATTCGCCGGAAACGACGCGCCCCTGGAGTTACGACCGCGTGTTACGTCTGCGGCCACGGAAGCGGGTAGCGTTACGGCCACTAGGTGGCGGTAGCGGCGGATAGCGTCACGGCTTGTCGTAAACAAAGAGACCCTGCAGGGAAGAGGACCGGGGTGGGAGGAAAGACTCGTCCGGGACTCGCGTTTCCAACGCCTCGTTGCAGACGAATACCAAAACTAAGTAAATGATTCGCGCTTAGCATCTCGACGTCATCACAGCCGGGTGAGGGCAAAGGCTGCGACACGAATCAGCGACGTAAACGCACCGGAAGAGGAAACTGGAGTGCCTGCACAGAGAAGACCCTCTGGCTCACGTCTCCCAGGGTGCACCGCGTCGGGGAATCGAACCCGTAGAGGGAAGCAAGTAATCCGAGCACTCTATCGCCGCGAAAGTAAACTTGGGTTTTGTCTTTTTTTTTTAGGATAGGCCAATGAAATCCTCTAATACCATCGTCCTTAGTGTTCGAATGATTCAATATTCTAGATAAAAGATTAGGAGAAAAAAAATATTATAGGAAATGAAGTAAATTTAAAAATTCAACTATGATAACCTTTGAAGTTTAATAGGCAAGTTTTTTCCCCTTCATACCTATCATGTTACAATTCCGCAAGATATCGCACTTTTAACATGAAATATATAAATAAAATTACAATAGAAACTTAGTTTGTGAAACAAGCACTTAAATGGTTAATTTTTTCTATACCACAGTTAATATTTTTTTTTTTAAATGTCTTGCATATTATTTTATTTTGGACCCTTGAGACCTATATTCGTACTCTAGGGTTATATAAGTGATTTGGATGCGAGAAAAATGAAATCAGACTCATCACTAATCTTATTTCTCTAGCTCTCTTTCTCTCTGTCTCTATCTCTCTCTCATCGGCGAAAAACTCTGGCGTGTCTCGTGCCTGTGACAGTCTGAAGACGGGAGCAATGCGATTTCCACACGCAGAATACGAACAAGTATACTGTAACGAAAATACACCTTGATATTACGAAGAATGCCAGTTACAAACTATCCATGTATCTTCGTAAATTTACGGCCACTTGTTTTATTTACTTGTAACACAGCCACTAATCGAGAAATAAATAAAATAAAATAAATCATGGGAAGAATATTTTTTTTGTTTATGTTACAATTAATTAATTACTGCAATCAGCAAAATTTGAATATCTGAAAATTCTGCTATCTATTTGTTTGTGATCTGCTCCTAAAGAGTGGAATTGACAGGAATGCTACTGCGATTTAGTCACAGTTTGAATGCACAGATTTAAGTTAGGTGGCTGTTAATGGTGCAGTTTTCAAGTGTTTTAGAATTGAAAGTGTCTTAATTAGTAGGCACGATTGTAAGATCCGTGCGTAATTTATTATTTTTTTCCCCGCCAGATCACTGCACTGTACCGCGCAGGTGGTCTATGTTCACATGTACGCCTCTGAGGTATTAGAGCTACATCGTGCACGTGTGCGCGATCTCTCTCCCTCTCTCTCCCTCCCTCTCATCACCCCGACTATTCAATTCGACGTACTGTTTCCTTTTGTTCGCCTCTCTCTCTCCCTCTTTCTCTTTCTCGCGGCCAGACCATCCTCGTCCATCTGGTGCGCTCGGCGGTACGAATGTGGGCTCCGAAATGAGAATCACGCAATGGTGCTCCAGTAAGCTGTTATTTTCAACACGCTACAGCTCCGCAGCCTTCACCCACCGTGCGCCACGCCTTCGGAAAGATAACCCCCCCTCCCCCCTTCTTCTTGCACACACCCCTCCCCCTCAGCACAAAAACCAGGCCTCGTGCATTCCTGAATCTCACTGCGGACACCGTGGAGGAGGGGGAGAGGGGGTGAGGAGGGGAGGAACATCTCTACAGCTGCCGCTCGCTGGACCACACTGGACGGGCGGGCCAAAAAAACCCTACCACCACCACCACCCCCTCAACACACTCGGCCACTGTCATCTCAGGGCGGCGGTATCCCACGTTATTTTGCGTTTTCGCACATTCTTTCAAATATATTCCTGATATAACCACATTGAATTCTTTATAAAAGTTATTTCTTTTTCTTTAAAAAAAGTCCTTGTTGGATATTATGAACTTAAAGAGGATAGGAAAGGTCAGATCATGCACGAATGACCAGAATATTAAAAAAAAAAAAAAAAAAACAATTATGTAATCTGAAAGACTTGACAGAATTCGATGGGGGTTGTTTTGTTGGCTAGATTTTTCCATTACGGAGATCTGAATGAACAGAAATAGCCAATACAGTGTGCAGTTTAAAAAAAAAATTGCAAACTTTTTAAATTAAATAAGGGCTTAAAACAAAAAATAAACAATTATGAGAAATAATTAACCGAAAAATTATTAATATTACATAAAGAAAACATATTTAGTAACCAAATCCTGAAACGAAATATATTTAAAAAAATGTATTTTACAATTGCACAATATAATGTTTAAATAAGTTAAAATTAGCTTAATTGAATTTAATAATTTTATAGCTAAATTATTTTCACATTTGTTAAATTTTGTTTTCAAGTCCTTCTTTTATTAAATACTGGTCCAACTTCACACTGACTATATTTCTGTTCATTCAGGTCTCAGCAGTGAAAATATCTAGCCACAAAACAAACCCCATCGAATTCTGTCAAGTCGCTCAGATTACATTATTGTTTTTTTAATATTCTGGTCATTCGTACATGATGTGACCTTTCCTATCCTCTTTAAGTTCATAAAATCCAACAAGGACTTTTTTTTTAAAGAAAAAGAAATAACTTTTATAAAGGATTCAATGTGGTTACATAAGGAATATATTTTAAAGAATGTGCGAAAACGCAAAATAACATAGGATACCACCGCCGTGAGATGACAGAGGCCGAGTGTGTTATCCATTCTCATCATTCATGCACAATGCAAACTTTCCTGTCCTCACAAGAAAAACTTTTATGTCAGTCCTAGATTGAACTAAAGGCATGAAATCATTTTGGATTTACGTTTCGTATGTAGCCATTGTCTTAAACATCTTTATTTTTAGTAGGTATATTATTAATTCAAAAAATATTTGGTTTTCCCAAAACCATAGAAACCTGAATTTTTCAGAGTTTTTATACGAACAATTTTATTAATTTAAGGAATGGTATACTAAAATTAAGCATTTTAAGATGAAGGCTATATACTAAAGGTGAATCCAAAACTGTACACAATATGATTATGTTTCCAGTACATGCCAGGGCTGACATAATTTTTTTTTCTCTTCGAGTTCATGAAAAACCATTAGATAATAACTTTCTTGGTAGGAAACCCCGTTAAATAAACAATTTAGGATAGGTTCTAGCAGCCTTAAGTGATCAGATAGCTCGCCTTCCACCGTGGCGATCCCGTCTCGGCTTCAGAGAGTGGGGAACGTGGCGGACGTCGCCGCGAGTCGCGGGTAAAAGGGGGTAGGGTGTTCGCGGGGTGCTCCCGCTGCCCTCCGCCCCGCACTCCGCCGCTGCTCCATCCCGCGCCAGGTGCGCCTGCAGTCGCGCTCGGGCGCCGTGAATCTCGCGCCGCGATTCATTCAGACAGCGGACGTCGTCGGCGGCGGCCACGTGATTCACCGGCGGAGGTGTCGCGGCTATCACGAACACCAGTGCTTTATTTGCCGTCTTAGCGCGCGCTATAAGCCCCTTCTCTATTTTCTGTTCTCACAGCCTCCTACCTGTCTGCGTGATTTTTGCACACAAACACGCTGCAAACCTTTCATTCCCTTCACCCTTTTAGAATGTTATTTTAGTTTTTTTTTTAAAAAAAAACTATATGTTTTTTTTTTAATTTTTAACCAACCTGTCTAAAAATTAAAGTAGCCTATACAACATTTTTTTACTGTCAATTATTCACAAATTTCAGTGATATTTTCACCTGTAGTTGCTCGGCTTCTGGGTTGTAGCCAGGTTAAACTGTTCCCTGATGATGGCGCTGCTTTAAAATGGACCGAAACGTCGGTGATATCTTCGCCAAGGACGCGGCTACAATGGCCGTGAATGCCTGCGATCTTTACTAATATTTTCACCTGTTGCACTGCAAAACACACAAAATCTTATGGGCATACTGCATTAAATTTATATAAGTATATACCGAATTGGGTGTTGCACGAGTTGAATGTAAATTAAGCTTAATATTAATAAATTTATTTGGTTGGAATGGGTAAAATCAAAATATTTATTTTTGTAACAGCTTTTGCTTTTAACAGATTTTATTTAAAACTGAGCAATTAAAAAACTTAATTAAAATAAAATTATCAAACAATATAATACTTATAAAATTAGTTCAATTTTTGAAGATATTAAGTAAATGATACGAAAAACATTCAATGTCTTTTGCTTTTATACATCACGCTCCGTTTATGAGAATACAATTTATTATAGTTTTACCTTCGCCCAGAATGGATATGAAAAAAATCAAGTTTTAATTTAATTCCAGGTAAACATATACGTCCTACCAATTACCTTTGACGTAGTAGACCGCTTCGTTATTGATTTGAAAATAAATTTTAAAAATTAATATTTTCTGAAGGTTCATCATAAAACACGGTACAATTATTTCATGTCAAAGTGAATTTCTGTTATAAATTGTTAACACAATTAGTCTTTCAAGGCCAATGAACATAGAGATTCAATTTAATGTCATTGGATATAGAGTGATAAACGAGTGCCATAGCTAATCTAACATGGTGATTTGTCACGGCTAATTTCCCTAGTTCACCAGTCACTACCACACAAGCACGAAATAACTTTAACTACTTAGCTAGAGTATTTTTATTTAATTCTGTTCCTTCTACTCCATTCGTTATAAAGAATATCTATCCAAAAAATAATTCCCTCATCTCTTAAGACTTAGGTGTTTATTTTTTTATTTTAACTGGCATTTGAACTAAAATCTGCATAAAAAATTCGATGTAAGAATAATCATATTTTATCAAAGACAGATTAATTTTTAAGGTGTAGTTAGATTTCAACGACGATAACAATACAGACATAATTCAAAAGATATTAGGGAAGAAATAGGCCACGGGCTATAAATAAAGAACAACCCAGCATTACGAGAATGTATTAAAATATCAAACTCTGGATGGATGAATCGGGATTACAGCCTAAGTTTTTCGATCGGGGGTCAGCGTTTTGTCTTTGCACCAACTTTTACCTCTTTCTTTATTTTTTTAATTATTGCCTCGTTGGTATTTTTTTTTCATAACCAATGGACTGGCCATTTACCAATCAATTAGTTCAATTTTGACAAGGTTACGTTTCATTTTGACGATTTCATACACGAACACAATAGTTGTGACGATCACAAATTCACGCAAGTGCCTTATCCGGTGCCCGAACCCGGAACCACTGACTCCGAGAGTCGGCGTGCGCACAACGGGACTGCAAGGAGGTCGGCTCGCTCTGCGCCAAGACTTCGTGTCAGAACTGTGGTCGCGGCGGGGCAGGCTATCCGGAAGAACTATCGCAATTCAAGTCCCGCAGATTTGTACGAGGGACCATTTTATGGCGAACGTAAAGAAGCCAGTTGCGAGACATTTACAACCCGATTAGAACCAATGTAGTTTTATCTCCGCTCTCTTACTTGGCAGTTCACGTTGTTGAAGATAAATTGTCATAAATGACATAACTGTTGAAGTTGCTTGGCTTCTGATGCGTTGTACAACCCAGACGCCAAGCCACTTCTGACAGTGGCCGCGGAAGCCTGCGATCTTTATTGACATAACTGTTGTTTCTATATACGAAAAAAAATTGGTTGTCTGTAAAGTCGGTTTACGGACGATAGTTTAACGTAACAACGTCATAACAAAACATTGAAGAAGTGATTGCATACTTTTATGAATAAAATTTAATCATTTTTATTGATTTATCACTATTTTGTATGGATACAAAGAAGGAGTGAAATGAAATCTACAATTTAATTGATAAATTTACTTTTATTTGCACTCATTAATTCACATATGTTTATTACTTTAACGAACAGATTATTTTAACTAAAACTTTTATACATGTTTGCTATTTAACTTCTTCCAATCTGTGTTATTCTGTTAAGGATAGGACGATGATAGGAAAAGTAGGAAACGAATGGGAGTGTATCAAGTTTAATGTGCCTCGAAAAAGTCAAATCTATGGTTGTTCCAATCGAGTGGAAGAGAGATAGATGGGGCGCAAGTGAACAGTGAGCGTAACGGGACACAGCTTAACGGGCAATGTGCGTTACGGGACACTTTTTCGTGCGTGCAGCCGGCTTTCATCGATTTATTAGACGTTGTCACGTCAAAACTCTATTTTTTTGTACATATATGGTACAGAAATATTCATGTAAATTTACAGAAATTTGTACATTTGTACATTTGCATGAAAATAACTGTATCACTACAAAATAGTGTTCGCAGTAATGCTGGGTTCGTATTCCTACCCAAGTATTATTGATTGGTTTTTACCCCAGTACATCCAATAGTTAAAGTTATCTGTAAACCATTCCGTGGCAACATTTTGAGTGGAGTATTAATTGCACACATTATTATGCATAATAAAACAAAATAAAGTTTAATTATTGAATAACCGATTATCATTTCCATGATTTAAAAAATATTATGCTTAAATGAAACATCAATTAAAATATAAAATAATGTGCCAATTTTCATCAGAAATATTCAGTATAATCTCGAAAAACGTATTTCATATACGCAAATATATCAATAGCCAGTCAGTGGTACAAAGTTACAATAGTTCGTGGCAACTGATTTCCAAATAAACCTTTTGTATAAAACATTTTGCTGTGCACTACTTCCCCAGTCTGTTCAGTTAACAAGAAGTCCACCAAAATAATATTCTTCCATTAGTCAATTAAATAATTTTTCTAGTAGCTTAGATCATAAAAATATTCTGCTAACCTACTGATATGGCTTTATACAAGCATGGTTGAAACTGGGAATGGGAGTTTAGTATCATAAAGGATTGATGAAAACATTTTGATTTAAACCTATCCTAAATAAGATCAAATTTGAATTTTAAGGGAAAAACTAACAAATATTTTTGAAGATGCACGATAAAGAATTGATTCACCGCTTGAGAAAGTTAGTGAACTGAAACGAATGCATAGGTAGATGAAAGAAACGGAGTTTCAGTGAACGTTTGTACGGTTCGCCTCGAGAGCTTAATCGTATATAACTTTCATTACTTAAACCTTGCTTCTTAAGAAAGTTATTTTGTGGGAAACATTGCAAAATACTTTAACATCTGATGCGTATTTCGATCCCAGTATTATTTCGAACTGGCCAGCAAATGGCCGCTAGATTTCGACCTGGATCTCCAATGACACAATTACGAGAACTTGGAGGCAGCTAAGAATTTGCATTTAACCTGCATCAGAAATAAAATATATATTGTATATTTTTGAAGTAAAACTTATTTAAGCGCGATGGGAGCAAAAGTTCGAGATTTTAATGCAACGTTGTGAAAATTTTTTTTTCCCTAACCTAACTAATTACTAATTGTATTTGGGAGGGGTCTGGGTAGGTAAGACTCTAAGTGCGTCTCAGGCCGAAGCCTATACGCTCTAAGCATGCAGGTTATGAACCATGCTTGAGAGGAAGCATGCATCATGTGCTAGGAGGGGATTTGCCAGCCACGGCAACGTTTTAGCGATGACTAACTCCCCTCACTGACTATTCTAAGTTAAAACTAGATAAGTTGGGCCCAGGTAAAACCAGCATAGACACAGGTAAAACCCTGGGCACTGACATGCGGGATGCAAAATTTCATACATTAATTACAAGCAGGTTGGTTACAGGAAACAGAAGGATGGTTCTGGAAGAAGAGTTGGACAGAATATAAAGACTATGTGAAACATTTTTGTGAAACGAGTTTTGACGCTAGTAGGTTGCGGACGGTGCAGAGAACTAGGCAAGCCGCGGGCTCCACGTGGCAGCGTGCGGCTCAGGTTGAACCCCGCCATGCTGCAGGGATAGGCGGGTCGCGGCGGTAGGGACCCGACTGCGCCTGACGCCACCCCTACTTGGGCAGAGGGCAACACAATGGGGTTTGAGGTTATTGTGCACCGCGCCACGGGCCATCTTCGCAAGAAAATGGTGTTCTTTCCTGTACGTATTATTTTAATTAACTTGTGTAAATCAGTATTGTTAAACATTGTTATATGTTTGAGCTGTGTAACTAAATATTTTTTTTGGTATAACGCTTCTCTTACCTTAGTTTAACAGGGTAATTATATGATTAACTAAATCACACATTATATTTGTGAGCCCTCGAGCGTGTACATATGTTTGAATCCAACTAAGAATAAGCTAGTTTTAAAAAGTTCAAACTCACCCCGTGCGTAGAATATTGTTTTTATTTTAATTTTGTGGCAATATGGTTACAACGTAAAGAATTACTGCGAGGAAGGTCCTTGCCGTTATAGTTATCGCGTCGCGGAGCGGCGGACATGTTATAATTGGTCATTAATTTGACGGCAGAACATAATTAATGCCTGTGAGTACATTGCAGCATGTCTATGTAGCCTATTGGCAAAATCTGTTACACTATAACTCAATGATAAGGTGATATTTGCAAAACTACAAAATCAGTCTAGAAAAATGCTCTATCACATATAAGCTTATACATAATATAAAATTAAATTATAAACTAATATTAGCTTTGATATTTATTTAAAAAAATCTCTTAATGAGTTGAGTTTTTTTAACAGTGAGTAATATTTACTGATAATTAATCAATATTAATTCATGTTTAGAAAAATTGTGTTCTGTCACGTTTTTTTCCTCGCTGCCGTTTTAGCTCTTACTATATACTTACGAGTAGAGCTTTGAATTGCCAAAGAATCACATGTACTAAGTTACACGTGCTATTTTTTTTTTTTTGTATTTTTAAAAATGGTAGGCCTTGGAAACACAGTTGCCAACGATATCACTCGCAAAATTGCAAGACAGAACTTTGAATCATTTTAAAATTTACAAAGCTCTGCCTCGCAGTTTTGCATTGATATCGTTGGCATCTGAGTTTTAAGGTTTTTCATAATTTTTTTTTTTTTACATCTTAAGGGAGTCTTCTTGGGCGTAGCCTTCAACCCTTAGCGCCCGCGCTATTAAAACTCGACCGCCCGGCCTGGCGAACACCCAACTTCAGCGGCTGGAAATTTAGAACCCAAGAGCACGAGAACGTGATGTCGTTAAAACAAAAAAAAAAAAATTGAAAAAAAAAAAGTCGAAACAACACTTGTCCCGAATTTTAATGGCGCTGGGCGTGGAAAAACTTCTTGTGCGAGGGAAGGCGCTCTGTTGCGTCCTTGTTGACAGTTTCCTCCGCCTCCCCTCCCTCCCATGGTGTGCAGGGGAGAGGGGGTAATGACGGCCGCGTATGAAACAAAAGCAGCTAGCTCTCTCTCTCTCTATCTCCCGGTGGGGCCTGCGGGGATAATGAGGCGGATAATGAGGGTGGATGATGAAGGGGGGGAGGGGGCTATTCGAACTGTAGCAGTAATGACTAATGACGCGCCATCATGGCCGACAACCACACGGACGGCCGACTAAGTGACACTGTCCTCCCCCCTACGGCCCAGGAAGGGCAGAGCGATGCGGCCGGTAGCAAGGCCGCGCCAGACACTCCTCGTGTCGGAGTAGGCGCCCTCACAAGGGTGTAGCCGCTGAGACTCGCGAGCCAGCCACAGAACAAGCGTGTCTGTCATACTATTTCATATAGGTCCCAATCTCCGACTAATTTCAGTAGTACTATACTCTATTCAGCTGAAATACCATGCACGTAATACACGCAAATAGTATGTACATCATGTTAATGAACAGCATTCGAACATATACCTTATTTCATTTTTTTTTCTGTTGTTTTCCAAGGAATCAAACAAAACCTTTATGAAACTCACGGCACACTTCCGCCCACGCTTCCTGTTTCTTGGTTTTATTTTAATAACCTGGCTGACGAAATGTCCAATAATGTGGGTCGCTGCCGAATTTCTTGAATAAACTTCTCAGTATCAGAAGAACACTTCATCGGACGCCATCGCAGACTAGTCTACCGTGTGAACACTACCAGTGCTGCGTATGTAACTGCTGTCGCCGGCAGACAATTCTCCCGTGTGGAAGGAGCCTTATAGTGGAAACTAACTGAAATCATGTTTCGCGCGACATGTCACGCTATCTGTTGGTTCGACCCATAACTTCTAGCAAATAAAACTCGGGCTGTAGTTTAAAATCGATAGTTATAAGTTTATAATTTTACTTTATTTACTTGACGACCAATTTCTTAGTAAAGGAGTTTTAAACTGTGCGAAAAACACTTACCGTGTTGCTTTGTAAGAAGAGCATGCTCTTTATAAATGAGTAGGAGATGCAAACATTTCTGGTATGCCACACCACAAAATACGTGGCTGCCAAAATAAAGTGAATTAATTTTCACTGGTTTGTTTGCCTGATGACAGCGTATACATAACGAATGTAACTATGTTATAAATATATTATGAAAGCTGCTATCTCGTGGGTGGACTCAAATTAAAACTACTTAAAAGAACTGGGTCTCAGTATCGGCAACTGGAATTTCTGCCTCATGGAGCCACCGACCATGGAACAGTTCAGCGCGCAAAAGGAGAAATATTCTGTCTTCCTCTCTTACTCACCCTCCCTTTTACGCGTCAAGTTGGCTACACATTACTAGCGATAAGATTACATGTTGAATTACGATAAAACAGATATAAGACTGAAAAATGTATGTACCGAAATGTAAGTTATAACATGGAACAAAGTAGCATTTAAACAAACTTAATTCAAATCATATAAAAATGAATATGTTAATGTTTGAATTTCAAGAATGTCGTTATTTCCGGACAAAAAAATTGTACCAAAGTCTATGTGTCAGAAAAATTATTTCTTTTGTTTTATTGTTAATTTATTATTGAATCATTTTAAAACCATAAATGCTCGCTAATTTATTTTTACTGTTCTGAATGTATCTGTTTTAGACCCATTTATTAGAAATTAGTTTACCGTAAAAAAATGCAGTGTATGAATTTTAAACACTTTTTCGGTGGAGTAAGTATTATAAAAGAGCTTTTATACAAATAAAAGAAAACAATAACACCGAAATCCTCTGTTTAAAAGAAATTGGACTAAAAATAAAACCACAAAATCGTGTCTCTAAACATTGCACCTTATAATTGGAAAATTGTTTGTCTGACGCCAGGGTTTTTAGAGTCATCCACGATGTAATAAAAAAAACTGTGGGACAATGTTTAAAGTAGGTAAGACAGAAGAGCATTTCTTTCAGTCTACTTCGCTATTCCCTACTAGACTCTGATCTAGCTTTCACGGATTGAGGGGGGGGGGGTGGAGGGTTGTCCACGGATCAATCTTGTGTTGCTTTGCAAGTGACAGTTGGGCAATGGACCACAGGCTCTACTTAAGTAAACTGTCGAATTGAAGACTAATTACGTGACATAGACATAAATAATGAGCCAAGAGAAAAATCTGTATTCTACATATAATTAAAATTCAATCGTTATCATGTCTGCAGAGGCCAAAACAGTGTCCCCCCCCCCCACATTATTTTAATTTATTACAGTTGAACTCAAAAACTATACAACGGGTTTTTTAAGTGAAACTTCTTTGCTGAGGGGGGCTACAATTTTCGAGCGTTACGAAAATTCATATCGAACGAGGGGAATAGCTAGGTAGGTGGTGGGGGAACCGGTAGAGGAGGAGAGTGCGTCAGCGGCAACGCCAAAACCAACGCATGCACTCGCGGTCTAATGGGAGATAGGTACGTAGCGTAGCATGCTGTGTGCTAGTTGTAACGGCCAGAAGGGCAGAAGGCAGGAGAGAGGTAGAAATGACGCAGCAGTGATGCTACGGAATGATCGTAACGCTGCTTGTGTTTGTCTACTCCTCAGATTATTTTTCCCCCTACATTTGAGATCCTGCTAGAATCCTTACTATTCTCAATTATTACATCTTTTTCAATAAAATAATACTAATAAGTAGAGACCGAAAAAATTCGCGAATTCATTTCGCGATAGGCTCAAATACAAATAGTTATACCTCAGTGCTGCCTCTGCTATTGGCTCACAACTCACCTGGATGACTCTGGGCCAATGAGAAACACCCAACCAACGCTTTATCGAATCATAGGCTGCTACGTTGGGACGTCTCACAAGACAGCAGCCAATGGGTGGGTGACATTTTACCGAGCGTACGTATAACTATGGAGTTCATCCTACAGGTCATTGAACCCGCGAATTTTTCCGGTCCCTACTAATAAGTTATCGCTATCTATAGCTAATAAGCAAATAGGTTCACTTCTGCCGCGCTTCGACTCCACTCATACCCTTTTTATATACATAATTTATCGCACTCATCAAACAATCCCGATGGATTACATCGTCCTCGTACGACGCCTGCCTTTGTTTTGCGCGCATGGCTCTAGAGCAGTGGTTCCCAAACCTTTTCAGCTGGCGACCCACCTGTCCTTATAGGAATACCTCCACGGTCTATCGGTGCATTATGGAGTATCGTATCCCTTCCTTATGTATATATAATTTATCATCAAATATTCCAAATATATATATAGGTACATATATAGGTATATATTTGCTACCGATTGATTATTGATAAACAATTTGTGTTCTGGTTGTCAAAATATAAGCACTTTGTAGCAACAGTTATTTATTTAACTATATTCGATTTATTTCGATTTTTCTTATCTTTTCAGATGGCTTATTCAATGGTTTCTGATAGTTTAAGGATCGAGTCGCGACCCACCTGTAACCCTTCCGCGATCCACTAGTGGGTCGCGACCCACCGTTTGGGAACCGATGCTCTAGAGGCTTTTCAACGAAATTCCCCAATTCCACGTGAGCCATGTAAAGGATCGTAAAGGCCACGTAAACGGGCCTTGCAGACACAGCCAGCAGTCGCAGGGGAAAAAAAAAAAAGTACTCGCTAAGAAATGAATGAAGCTCGTTTAGGAGCAGGTTACAGTATGAATAGAGACCGGAAAAATTCGCGGTTTCAATGGCCTTCAGGATAGACTGCACATTTACCTGTACACTCGGCCAAATAACGCCAGTTCATTGGCTGCTGACTTGTAAGTCGTCTCAGCTGGTTTGTCTGTTATTCGATCCTTCTTTGGTTGGAAGTTTATAATTGGTTGAGATTCGTCCAGATGAACAGTAAGACAATAGCAAAATCATCTAAAAGGTATACGTATTTGACTTCTAGCTTATCGCCGAATGAATCCGCGAATTTTTCCGGTCTCTAAGTATGAATAATGCCACTCGATTATGAAACATAGATATCACGGCTGCATGGACCTTATAGTTTCGAGGGGTGACATGGGGAATAGGAGAATGGTGGCGACATGAATGGTATCGAATGATCTCAGCCACAATAATGGCGTCGCCGGGGATACGCATGTGTGTTCCCGGGACAAATCGGGATGGGGAAGCCGTAAGTCAGACGGTCAACCGATACGTTATTTCTAAATTTTTAATTTTTTTTTTTTTAAGTTTGCGGTAATGTGACTGGCTCTCTTAAGGTGATGGGCGGCACTTTTGGATGACGCGAGGTGGCCAGGAAGACTATGGCAGAGTTTGAGGAGGGAGAGAGATACGCAGGCTTTCCCATTTCTTTTTGCATTTAAAAAAAAAAATCCACCGCCTATGCAAATAACGGAAGATTTATGTCACCGCAGGGGGAAGGGGGAAAAAAGGCGCAAGTTGGAAAGGTGGGGGGATATATATTTTTTTCTTCTTCTTCTCCTCTCCCCCCCCCCCTACCTACGAACGAAACAGTAAAGCTGTCCGTGGTTCCGGAAATATTGCCCCGGCTCGTTCATTCCCAATTCAGCGGCCGGTAATTTACGAGCGGGTTTCACAGTCAGTGCTCAAGAGTCTTGAGTGGCGAGGGGGAAGGGGGAAGACGAGTAAGTTGGGCGTAAAGGAGAAGGGGGTGGGGGTCGGGGGCCTCTGTCCGGGTGACCCCCTGGGGGGCGCCGGGCCCCAGCTGGCTGAGGGATAG
Organism: Bacillus rossius redtenbacheri; assembly: GCF_032445375.1. NCBI lineage: Eukaryota > Metazoa > Arthropoda > Insecta > Phasmatodea > Bacillidae > Bacillus > Bacillus rossius. The sequence continues at coordinate 44,110,149 of NW_026962011.1, read as the reverse complement.
AGACGTCAGCGCGCGCTCGTGTAAGCGGGATTTGTTGGTAATGGAGGAGTTTGTAGAGGAGGGAGATGGTCTGGTGGAAGAGGGGGGGGGGAAATCCAGAAGAACCGACACCGCCAAACAAACAGGCAGGTCCAGACGTCGCGTCGATCAGGTGCACGGGCTAGCTACGAGTTTTTACACAATTTCCTTGGGCATACGCCATTGCACTTTTGCAATTTTTTTTTGTCATGGGAAATATTCAAGAACGTAAATTAAGAGTTAGAAATGGAAACGTAAACCCACAGAGAACAAGCCTTAAAAGAGCTAGGCCAAACTGATAAACCCAACGATGTACCCAATCAGGCAGGGGCGCAACACTTTAATTTCCAAAGGGGGGGGCAATATACCTTATTATAAATAATCATTGATCCTCCCCCGGTAAAATTTGTATTTCAAGGTGGAAAATGGTGCTATTTAAGCAGTTTTATTATCTAAAAACTGAATACACAGCACTTTCTTTACCCCCGTTTGCCCCCACTTCAAGGTTTCAGAAGGGGGGGGGGGCAAAATACCCTTGCCCCCCCCCTGTTGTTGCGCCCCTGCAATCAGGTATTATTAGACTGACACGACCGCGACAGCACTGACGGACACATCCAAACATAAATATCAGAGGAAGGAATTTATTCGTGGAAAAATAATAACAGCACAAGACAGTGGACTAACAAACGACCAGATGGTTTCAACAGTAAGAGTAAATGCAGGCAAACAAACAAAACCTGGATAACGCGTAGAAAATATACGAACAAAACGATGGAGATAGACCGACATTGTGGACTACATCGACGAACACAGCAGGTTTCCTATGACAAAACCGTTGAGACGATTCGGTAACTGGCATCTGTTCCCGTCTTCAGAAGACAGGGGTTGGTACAGGAATTGTTTTCGGGGAGGGGGTGTCTAAAAAATAGAAAAAAAAAATATTTTTAACACGTGTATCAAAAAACTGTCTTCACTGATATGTTTCAATTTTTTTTACATAACTTCGGAAACAGGGGCAGAAGAATGTGGCTAGAGCCGGGGGGAGGGGGGCTGAAGACTATTTATTTATGACGCCCGCTCTCCTAATTAGAATTTATTTTCTTTCTAGATAATTGTTTTCGAGAGTTTCCCAAATCATTTCAGCCTAATGCTAGACGGATCCATGCGGAATCCATACATGCCTTGGCCACGCCGTAAGTTGTACAAGTAAGTGCTGCCGTCTTTTTTTTACTTGAGTTAACATAGGCCAGGGACATTCGGAGAGGAACCACCCCACCATTTTCTTGGAGTTATTTCGAGGGAAAAAATAAAACATGAAACCGGGATAGGGATAACTGGATCCGGATCCTCTAGAATTTGAGTCAAGTGTGTTGTTAACCACTATCCCACCTTGCGGTGGTAAAGCCCAAACCTATCGGGGCATACACGCGGTGTGCAGACCTTCAGAAGAAAACACGCGATTAGAAAACTGTTCGAGATATCCGAGTGGTGTCTGTTTACGAGAAGCATTTAAGAATACTCTGAGGGCGGATGAGTGGTTCTATTTCCCTTTTTAGTTTTTTAACTGTATTTTTAGGAGAGTAAAAATGGGTGAAACGCGTGCGTTTAGTATAACTTTGAGGCAGGAAACATTCGGTTCAATTTCTCAAAAACATGTTTAAATCCATTTCCTCTACATTAATGTTATGCTGGTCACTCAAATATCACAATTGTCCTACACTACACTGTTAAAAATTTTCATCTAAAATTTACGAAGGACGCTGGTTACAAATCATCCAGGGATCTTCATAAATATACAGTTTGTCTTCGTAAATTTATGGGTGCTGAATTCACGTATTTGGAACATGAATCAACAATAATAATCAATTTTTATAAATAATAAATCAAAGAATTGGCTGTATCTCCAGCGAAAACCTTTTTGGTTCTACAATTCTGTGTTTACCTGGTTTACAAATAAACACAGAACTCAGAAGTCGGAATCCAGCGTAATTTTCACGAAGGTTCAGTTATCCGAGATTAAGAAGAAATCTTCGTCTCTTTCAGGTTAATTCTCAGAAGTAAAGACAGTAAATTTACTGCAACTTCTCACTTATGCGCGACAAGAATACTGCGCATCATTTCAGAGCCTTTCGCTTAAGTAGCGATATCGCGCAACACCAACGAGCGTCACGCTTATCATCAAACAATTAAACCTCTGACTAGGTGGGGCCCTTTAATGACAGCGTCAACGAGACACAAAACCAAATCAATCATCAATATGAGCTCTACAGTATTACTGATGGAAAGTTAGAGATGGAATAAAGGATGGACGTACCGTAACATAAATAATTGGAATAGAGCTTGTGTTCGATATTCTGACACATTTTCAAGTTTCGACACTGAACAGCTTCTCCGGCGAAACTAAACGTCAAAAACACGCGTCATCGCGTACGTAATTGTTGACGTAATTAAACATAGCTACAGACTCGAAATTAACCGCGGATTCATTCCGCGACAGGTTGAAAATCAAACAATTTGATTTTTGTGCCGCCTCTACGGTCAGCCCATTACGGAGGGCTTTGGATCCAATGAGCGAACCTCAACTAAAGAAGTGTCCGAATCATGGGCTACCCATTGGAGGCATCTATGTCAACAGCCAATGAACAGGTGGCTTTTTTTCTGAGCATGCAGATGAATTTTTTTTCCAGTCCCTAATTACGACATAACTTTGAACGTCTTGAGTTTCAGAGCGTCACGGCGGGAGTTGCTCTTGTTTCGTAAACTGCCAGAGGGATTTACCAGCAAGGACGGTAGAAGGCCTCCCTCCCCAACCCGAGTAGTTTTAAGTCTTGTCGACATACAAGTCACCTATATGGATACACGAAAAACAAAAATAAAAAAATTATTTGGGATTTTGGGAAACCAACTGGAAACTGAACTCAGAATAACTCAAATCGGAATTCGAACTAGCATTGTAAAAAAAAAGTATGTACTTTTTACAAGAAAAATCCCTGGAAACCCTGTTGCCAACTATATCACTTGTAAAACTGCAAGGCAGAGCTTTGTAAAATAGCCAAGCTCTGCCTTGGAATTTTAAAAGTGATATCGTTGGAAACTGAGTTTCCAAGGACTATCCTTGTAAAAGTGTAAAAGTACAAAATAATTTTTACACTGAAAGGAGTGCTAGCTCAAAACGGAATAAGAGGGATGAGAAGGGAAATTTTTCGGGATTATGCTAATCTTATTAGAAATCATTACTTCTCACGATTATGCAGTGTCTCTATTTCGTAATAAGCTTATTTCAATAGTTGAAATACTAACAACCTAAGTGTTAGTAAATTTTTCAGAAAAGAAGTTGTTTTGTGTATGTATTTTTTTTTTTTTAATGGGGGCAACTCCCCCTTCCCTTTTTCACCCTCTCTGGATTTGCCTTTGATTCAAAGTCCTAAGGAACCCGATTATAGATCTTCAATACAGAGTGATATTAATTTCTAATATTACAATTTATTGTATTAAGAGTTAATTGAATGCGTGTCCTCTGTTTTTCATGTGCTTAGTGGATTCACACTCACACTCGTACATCGAATTCGAAAGTAAATTTTTTTTATCCTAGCATCCTGGACATGGCACATAATGACCGCAGATTCAAGCGTTACCTTGGACGAATCATACGACGTGAAGTCTCACGAAGCCTAGGTCGCAATCCATCCCTTCTGAACGAAACAACCACCCCAACAGAACGCAAATACCGCGCCGGGTGTATATTGCGATCAGCCTATCAGCAACTCGATCCGTGCGTCGACATTTACTATCACAAAACTTCGGTCGTTCATTGGCTGTTAACATCACTAATTCATTTGCTGTGAAATAAAAATTATATAAAATATCAGCTCTAATTAGAATTTTTAAGAAATTTTTAACTACGAATGAAAATATTCAACTTAAAAAACACAGTGTCAAAATTACTTCAGAAGCGTCATGTGCAAGAGTAATAACATGGAAAAAAAATAGTGAACTTGAAAAGAAAATTATAACAAGCGCCTTAGTTCTATTAGATGTATTATTACCGTACTTATTTTACATGGAAATACAAAAAAACAATGGTAGATTTCGAAGTACCTATTTATTGCGACTGTTGTCTCAAATTTGTCAGTTCTCAAAAGTAGTACAAGTGGTACCTTATTCCCAAATGTCACTTCCAAAGCAAAACATTATGTTTGTTTCCGAACACTGACAGCCATATGAAGTTATGAGGAATCATTTTTTACAGAAAAGCTTTGGCAGAACGTTACGCAAATTATTGGCACTACTTTTAGGAACTGTCTAATTTGACACAAAATACGTTTCTCACGGCCTGAGCTTCTTTCGCCAACCGGAACCAAGTAATGAAAGACATGTTGGGTGTATTACCAAGTAATTTAAAAAGATAAACAAGTAGTCAAATTTTCCTGAAACAACTGGAGACCCATTCATACCAGACTGATCGTAGAACATAGGAACTTCATCTTTTCTATGAGCGGTTGGGCCATCGTAATTTTGACACGGTAATTAGAAGACCTCATGTTAATGGTACACGTTTAGCTAACGGATCTGCAAGCTCCGTGTGGTTCGAGTCAAAGAAGAATGATGACGTCCAACCCGAACGGCAACCAATTAACTGACTCTTTGCAATTTCTGGAGAAAACTACATGGGCAATGCTGTAAAGTATACCTTGATGTCTGCATAAATAACTTATTGTAGCTAATAATGATGATCTTTTCCACCTTTAAACGTGCGAACCCATCTTTTGTTTTTAACGTGAATCTTATGCACAGAAACAGGGAACCGATCACAGGTATGACTTGGGCAGTGAAAATCTTACTTCAGTCGTGAAGCCTAAATAAAAACGCATAAGTAGGAACTGTAAAAGATTGCAGGTTCAGTTGGTTACACGTTAGGCTGCCCAGTCTGCTGAACTTTCAAGTTGGGTTTATTTGTTTATTGGTGTGCCGCCTTCCAGACAAGCCGATTTTAGGTACTTCGGCTACTGATTGGGTTGCAACCGATTCTTTACACCTTTTCCCAGTGGGGAATTTCTAGTGAATTAGCAGTATCTGAGGTGCGGCAAATTATCTTTGGTTTAATTGCGGAAGAAAATCAGAGACCTGAATGATTCGCGGTTATTATCTTGCAAACTCCACACACTTGAACAGATAACCGATTCGGTGTCGTTGTTCCAGTGTCCGCCGCCACGTGCTAACTTTTGTCCGGATTGCCCATGGTCGGGTGATGTGAATCTTGAACATGCTCTATTGTTACTGGCGTGGAGTCAGGAATTGTTAGCAGACGGCATGCTACGACGTAGTTGAAATCGCATTTTTACATCGCCATCGCCATATTTTAACACCCAGAACATTGCAAAAATTGTGCTAGATCACGTCTTTTAGGTATGAATAGAATGTCCGTCGTTGAAAACAAAACAAAAAGGCCATTTAGAACTGTTTCCACAGCGAAAACACTACACGGTTACCATGTAATCATGAAGACGTGGCCACCTTCTGGTTATTAGTCTATTTTTCTTCGGGGCGTGTCAAAATCGTAGACTAGATGTATGGAGTGGACCGCGCCTGAAAGATGCGCAGTAGAACCTATTTTTTTTTGTCAAACAATGGACGGCATGTTTGCCAACAGAACTGTCGAAATTCGTGTATCATGACGGAAGTCATGAAATATCGAATAACTAAGTTCATCAGAGTTTTTTCGGTCTAAGGTAATATCAATCAATGACTCTCGCCGCGTGAGCGCAGCGCGATTGACGCTACGCGATGCACGCGACGCGAATAGAATAATTTCCTAACCAATAACGTTCAGCACAACTGTGGCGTCAGCTCGACAAAAGTTGCGGACGCAGCGAACTTTCCAATTAGAAAGTATTTCTATTCGCATTGCGTTACGGCCTTACGGGTGCAATTTAGGCTAACTGAAACGAGCGTCAGAACATTTGTTTTCTAACCATGGTTTGAACTGGTGCGTTGTTCATGATTTTTTGAAGTTTTGTTACTTAATTCTTTTGCGAAATCTTTTATTTACTACATCCAAGTGCAAAAGGTTTTCCGGATAAATATTCAATTTTAATTAAAACAAACTCGTAAAAATTGGTGGCCGTCGTAGCTATCTGTAGCGCGAATATAATAGCAGGGAACCATTTTACATCCTACTGTTTTGTTTCTGTTTTGTCGCGCGTGTTGAAAACGCGCATGCCAGCGGTGATGCGACATCGCTTTCTTCTTGTCGCGTCCGCGGCTCCGTCGCGGCAGGCCGCGCCGGGCAGTTACAAAATGGCCGCCGCGCCGAGTCGACAACCCGACCAACACCGCGCAACGACGTATCGCCGCGGACTCGCCTCGACCAATCGCCGACCGCCGCAGAGTCCTGCAAGTCTTACGACGATCACACTCTGTAGGGGGGGGGGGGAGGAGGGAGGAGGATAACAGGCCAGAATAAGAATGATTAAAAACTACTCACGAATAGGAGCCGGCCTCGTCGGAGCGCGTGTGGGGTGTTGGTGCTGGCGGTACAAGGAGGAGGGGGGAAACAAACATGGCGAACCGCAGCCCTGGGACGAAAGCAGGTCGAAAAGAAAAAGGTCGGTGAGAAAGAGAGAGAAAGACACGGAACGAAAAATTCCTCGAAACACAAGACTGTTGCGTCGGCGTCGTTGTCGGTAAGTGACGCCGAGGACAAAGAAGAAGGAGGGGGAAGAAAAAAAAGGCGAAGGCAACCCAAGCATTTAAGATGCTTTCACGGAAAGTTTCTGGCGTTGTCGACGTCCAACACGCACCGGGACAGAGGATGGCGGTGGTTTGTTGTTGTTTGGGAGGGGAGGGGGGATAAATAAGTAAATAAATAATAAAAGGAACGAGGGAGCGAGTAGGTACGCTGGGAAACCATTTTGTCCCAGCGCGGTGGACAGTCTTCCCGGGGGAGGAGGGTTAGGGGTGGGGGGGGGGACAATTAGGCGAGGCAGCAGAGCGCGCATGGTGCTGCGAACGGCGCGACAGCCCGCGCCCGAGGTAAACTATCATTAGCGCCGCGTAAAAATAGTAGTAATAACAATAATGAGAGGCGTAGCGAGGCAGCGAACGAAGAAGGAAAGGAACCGTGCCTCTTTGATCAGGGGGGAGAGAGAAGAAGGAAGGAGAAAAAAAAATAGAGTTGATCGCGAACAGCAAGGAGGAAAAAAAAAGAGAACTTGCTCTTTTATTGTAAATAATAAAAAAAACAGGAGCGGGCCAGAGCGAGACGGAGACAGGCCCAGGAAGAGTCAACCAACCAGTAGTTGTAATACTTAGTTCAGTAGGAGGAGCCATTACAGCTAAAAGAGCCAATGAGAGGACCGATAAACACTCGAATTTTTTTTTTACAGCTGGGCGAGAGAAGGATTAAGAAGAAAAAAAAAGAACGTGGCTTTTTTTTTTCTTCCCCGCCCATTTTATGAAGACGGCCGTCGAGTTGGTGGGGCCGGACCAGCAGGAGCCCGATGATCGACTGCCGAGATGTGACAGTTATCTGGAGGGGCAACATGCTGGGGAGGAGGGGGGGAGGGATCACGTGGGAACAGGACTCGGGGTAGAGCTGGTGTCTCTTTGGGGGGGGGGGGGGCAAGAGGGGAAGTAGTTGACACCTGCCAGCAACGACCTCCCCCTCCCGCCCCTCCCTCCTTCTTGATCGCATTCAGAGGACCAACGAAACACTTGGTCCTGCGACACCCAGAGTCGTCGGAGGACCAATAGCGAGCCGGGGAACGATCGCCTGGCGCAAAACTAGTTTCGTTCCTCGAAGGTCGCCGAGATTCGGAAATTCCACACCAGCACGAACGGGTATCCACGTGAAAGAAAAAAAAAATAATAAAGACACGAGAGTCCGAGATCACCTCATGTGGAAATCGGCCGATGTTAAAATATTCTCCTTCGAGTGCATTCCTTCCGACTCCATTCCTCGTAGCTTCACGCCGCGTTCGCTATAAACAAACGCGAGAAATTACATCTTCTTTTAAGTGTCACCGCCTCTTTTGTTCTCGGATTTCCTAACAGGAAGGGAGAGGGCGAAAAAAAATATGGGATTTTGAGCTGGGTTCTCCTCCAGCTTGCGGTGGTCTTTCTAAGGACCAGTGTCAGGCAGGGCCATTTGGAAGAGAAGACAGCTCGTTAGCAATGAGTCATTTATAAAGATTTTTACCAGAGAGTAAAAAATAAAGAAAACATTGGGAGCATTTTAAATTACTACCAAGACCTGTCCCTTCACAGAAATTACCTCCACTCAGCAGCTACTAACGATAACTGACATTACAAGATCATTTTGAATCAAGTGACATAGACGAAGTACGTCTACACAAAAACACGCATTTAAAAGAATATTATGTAAAGCATTTATTATTGTCTTCATTTGACCTACAAGACAAACATATCCAAACAGTGACATTGAGCCAAACGACATTTTTTTTTAATGTATCGACCACGTGACAGATGGAATTGTAAGAAATATCATGAGACAGGTTACCGTTCTTAGAGTGAGTAGCGAGTACCGAGTACCGAGTACCGAGTACCGAGTACTGAGATGAAGAGTTCGCACACAAGCTGCAGAATTCTCTTGATTTTCGGTCCAAACGGTAACACGTAAGCTATAACTACTAATGGTTCCAAAAGCAGGAGGCAAAAATCAGACTACTTCCAATATTATGTTAGCATTGTGTCTATTTTCGTACTTGTAGAAAGTTTATTTGAATGATTTGTGTACACTGCAGTTTTATTTTGTTACATGGAACTGAAATAATAATGTAAAATTACAGATATTTTTAACTTTATACATTAACATGAAATCAACCTTAAAGCTAAAAATGATCGCAATGATACTGGGTTCGGTTTATTGCCCCGGATTTTGTTCTGTGTTGTCTCAGTACCTAAAATAGTTAACGTTATTTTTAATCGTTCTCTGGGCAGCTTTCCACAATTAACTGGGAACACTGAACAGCATAATAAAATAAAAACATAAAGTCCCATAGTTGAATATTCGATTATCTTTTACACATATTAAAAACTATGATTGTATGAAACACCACACAAAATTAAAATAATGCGCCAATTTTTATAAGCGCTAGAAGAAATAACCATTACTGATTCAAAAAATGCATTTCATGTACGGAAAAATAACCATAGCAAAATGTTGTACAAATTTACAATATTTTTTTCTTGTAGTACTACAATTTCTTGGCAACTGGTTTCCATTTAAATATTTTGTAAAGTAGTAATTTTTTTTTTCCTTTGTGTAAGATTCACCTAAAATCATGCAGATAATAAATACCACAATATTTTTTCTTCTGACTATTCGGATTCGGTATTTGAAATAGATGATAAAACAAATTTTAAAAAAGCTTAGTTAGTTGATCATTTCCTTTTCCGTAAGTATAAAATAGAAGTATATTACATTCACTGCAAACAATGCCTAACCTAGTAAAATACACTAATGTAATTAGATAAGTGTAAACTGCAGCAAATGTAAAATCATAGAAATTTGAGAGGTATAATATTTAGGTATCATGCTAGATTATTTTATAAAATATGTCAAACTTGGCATTCTCTTACAAGCAAAATTCGAGAACTAACACTTGATATTACATGCAAAATTCATCAGAATGGTTTACTTACCTACTTTTCAATCTGTACTACAGTACGGTATAATAGCATGGAGAGGAATATGCGAATCCTTTAACTTAACCCCTTATTATAGTACAAAAACTCAATTTACATGTAACAAATCTTTACGTATCAAATCAAGAAACGTTTTAAAAAAACTTCTAAGAATATTTGATATCAAAATATTGTACATTAAATTGTAGATTGTTTACATAAATAAAAATCGGATACATTTTATAGAATATGATTTATCTACTCGGCCTAAACAAAATATAAATTTACCCACTCCTTTGCTTCTCAAAACAATTTTACGGAGGTATTTAGCATTTTTAATTCCAAGTACTTTACCTATTCTTCCTGAAAAAATAAAAAAAATACATTTTTAAATAAAATCTTCTCAACCTATTTCTGGATGATTTAACTTATTATACTATGAGATTTCCCTACAAATTATATAGAATTTTATTTTCTCTGGTAGCTTACATGAAGATTTAAATTTAAAATTCTCTACTAATGTATTCATTTATTTTACAAATAAATTTATTGAACTTTTGGGACATGTCACTATTTTAAAAAATTAATAATTGTTTGTATTTATTCTGTAAAAATATTTTACGTAGGCATAAAGTAGACTAAAATCTCTCTTATACAAGATAACATTTGTAAGGGTTATATTTCCTGTTGAACATAGTATAAATGTGTAAACGGTGTAAAAAGGGAGAAAAATAGTAATAATATTTGTTCATCCATGATTAATTAACTTATATTGTTGGTGTAAAAAGCTATAGCCCATATATTTGAAGGTTAAAAATGTATAATATAATTTCAGAGTTAAATGCAACTTTTCCAAAGCAGTGGCGTTAGTGCAGATATTCACCTACTTTGTTCTACCAATAAATTTGCCTTCGGCAGCTCTGTCTAAATATATGAGTCTACACTTAAAAACTATCGCAGTTTGAAAAAAAAATATTTGGAAACGAGTTGCCAAAGTATTTTCTGGTAAATCTATGACCAAGAGACCACTGTAAATGGTATTATAAATTCCAGGGGAATTAATAAAACAAACACAACAGCTGAACATGCAAATATTGCATGCTCTTACTTTATGATAAACATGGATTTACAACTCACTTTTCGTGAAGCCCATATCTATGTAATAGAAAGATTACATTATTTTACTTGTAGCATAAAAACATATCCTGACAATACTTTTCTACAGAATTTCCTTGGAACGATCAAATTCTTTTATTATTTTTTTTCGTAAATGTTGGGTAGTTTAACTTTTCATACAAAACAAATATAAAAAATCAATTATGATGTCAAAAAATGTTCATTTATAAAATTCGCAGATGTCGCAGTTGACTGGTTGGCATAAATTAACTCAAGGAAACAGAAAATAAATTCAGGAGAGGAAAACAAGACAAAAGAGTTCAAAAAGTGCACACAAGCAGTCAGAGCTTAAGTTTGTGACCTTGAGAACCAAATAGCGTCTATGTATAGCTGTGAAACAAACGTGTTTACTCTCTTCAAATATACCATGTAAGAATATGCAGAATTATGTGTGTATCATGCGAAAACGTGGGAATTGCTAAGATTTAAGACAACAAGATTTCTTCACTGAAGTAATTCATATGTTGTTTCTGTCTACAGTGGTTATGTTATTAGAAACCAGTTTAAGTTTTCACAGACATGAAGAATTTAAACAAATTTAATGAATTTGTAAAGTGCATAAAATGTTAAAGCAAACCTCGCGTGTAGTTCACTATGAAAGTTAATATCTGCTTGAGAATATAAAGCACTGAAGTTATATTTATAGCAAGAAAAATATTGCTCTTACTTTACAGCCCGCGTTAAAGTTTGATTTGGAAACAAGACAGCTTATTTTTTATTTTTTTTTTAAAGCGTGAAGCTAACAGCAACATAGTGTTAATCTGCAATATGTGTGTAGAAAAACCTGATTGTGGAATGGTAATGTAAAAAATAAAAAGTTGCAAACTAGCTGGCATTGCTGCAACAGCGTTCCCTAAAGTATTCTTAAAGAGATTGTAAAAGAACACGTTTCATTCCACGTTCGTCAAAAATTATACAAAGTTTTTACAAGCACCGCTTGGAATAAATGAACATGATTCCGGATTTAACGTTAGCAATGAATGTGGAATTAGATAATAGTTTCAAATTGTTAATGTCATACTCATTCGAGCAGATATTTTATACGTACCGTGCTATTGTAATAGCTGCATAAAGTTATCGCAGCAGTAATGCTTTTATTTTTCAAGTACAATTTTCTTACAATCTTTATATAATTATATATTTCTTGTGTGCGTGTGTATGTCACTGAACTCCTCCTAGACGGCTGGACCGATTTTGATGAAATTTTGTGTGTGAGTTCACGGGGATTCGAGGATGGTTTAGATTCACAATTGGATATTTTATCTCGATTCTGAGTTAAGAAAAAACTAAAAAAAAACACGCTTTAAAAGCAAAAAAACTAAGCATTGTTGATAATTAGCCTCCATGGCAACGGGCTTTTGCATTGTTGTTGCCTTCTGCGTAACCATGGGAAAGGTTTTTGGTAACGGCAGTGGCGTGCCCAAGAGGAGGGGTATGTATAATGAGAAGATACCAAATGTCCAGCGTAGAAATACTTACCGCCATATCCATATCTCACAAAAAGTACATTTGGGCAGGACAATGTCTGTCGGGTCCGCTAGAAAGATATATAGAGATATATATGTAGAAAGATATATAGAGAGATAGAGATATAAATAGAAAGATAGAGAGAGTTATAGAGATATACATAGAGAGATAGAGAATTAGATAGATAAAGAGAGATGCTTAGTATACGTTTAAAAAATTACAAAAAAAAATTGATTGAGGCATTGCAACGCATGCCGGGCATTATCTAGTATGAGTATAAAACTGTTTCAGTGCATTTGCATGGTAATGATATATTACAGATTCTTATTCTGTGTAGTATTTAAACTACATTACACGTATTAACAATAAATACGAAGTGAGTAATGTGATATTATGGCTATAATTATTAACGTTCGTAAAATATCAGTCATATTTCGCACAAGAAAGTTTGCACATAGTGACGAGTGAAATTCTCAAATGGCTTTTACATTTGTTAATAGACGAAGGAACCGAATTATTGCACAGGTACTAAACTATAAGTATAGGCGCATGTAACAACAATACTTTTAAGATTGTAATTGTTACCAATGAAATTTAGCTGAGAATCGTAATTTATGTCAGTACCACTGTAAAAATGTACGTTTTTAAAGAAGTTCATTAAAAAACTTAGTGTTCAAAATAATTTATTGTTGTCATACAAGCACACGTCTGTGGGACTTGTAAAGTGATGCTTATCAACATTTGGGATATTACAACACCTACTTCTTCAGATAGAAAATTTGCTTTACAAATTCCACAACATGTATTGCTCAATCAATACTGTTATATGTGTACATTAAAATACATTCCAGTAACTAGATTTTTAAAGAACTTCTTTGTAAAACTACCAACAATTTTTACAACGTAACAAGAAGAAAAAGAATGAAATTTCAGTGATGGAATGCATGGGTTAACACTATTCCATACACGATTCTAAGTACCGATACAACGTTAAGAGTGATATTTCGTTGGATTGGAAGTATTAATTTTGCTGCAATTTAATTTTTTTTATGATTGATCAAAATTCTTGTAGCTATTTCGGGCCAGCATGAATACTATCTTTTCTAACTTATTGAAATTTTTGAGAATAGCTAATAATATATTGCCAGGCTGGTAATTTTCAGGGGGAAAAAATGGGTTGATACCATTGGGTGACTACGTTAATAGTTACACTAGTCCTTGAAATGTGCCGTTAACTATGTAACTTGCTACCCTGCCGAGCCAAAAATGGATTTTTAAAATATGCTGATCGCAGCTTGCAGTAAATAGGTACGTATTATTAAACTGAATAGCTTGACAAATCACAGGGGATAGCATCGGACAATTTTTAAAAACAACAATAAGGACCTATTGTGACTGTTATATCTGCAGTCGCCCACGTACAGAAGACAGTTATTTCGGTTTATCGGTTCCACAATGGAACCTGTTATTTAAAACAAGATGATAACAGCGTAAAGACACTAAAAACTATATTATTCAAGCTTTGTCGTGCTAACAATTAGGATACATATAGCAAAAATTAGCAAATACAAGTTTGAGGAATATGAGTGGCTTCTCATATATCACCACAAAGAAGTTTGGACTTAATAACACAATTAATTTTATTTTCTGTGTGTAATCTTTCAGCATTAATAAAGTTTGTGGATTTTAGAATCGTAAAATTTCAAACTGGTTGCTTCTTCCGTTGGCTTGAATTTTCTGAAATTAAAATATACAAAAAATTGTTTTGAATAAATTAATCTCACTACAAGCCATCGACATTAATAAGGGGACTACTAAAACTGTTCCGATCATTGAAGTTACAAATTTATCATCCATTCGAATGCGGTAGATACTTTTTCCACCTCAATGAATCAGCAGTCCTGTAAATTTATTTTTTCCCCGAATAATCACCGACTTTCCAATAAGTATTTCAGTTAAACAACTTAGCAATACCCATTTAAATTATTTAAATTCAAGCGTTTTTTTTTTATTGCTGTAGATTTTTCGCCTGGACAACAATTCCTGTTTTTAAATGTCGTTTTCTTACTTATAGGTCTTATGGCTTGAGCAATAACTTTTTTTTCCGATCAGGATTTAAGATGAGTGCTGACTTAAACTTTTCTCTCTGTACAAAAGGTGTCGGATGCTAATAATCACATATAGGCTACTTCGGAAATATTGACTTACTATGTCATTGTTCATCGCAAGAGGAATTTCTATGGTACTTGTTAGGATCCCTTACCACCAGGTTAAATCCACAAGAAGAATGAGTATAGGCTGTTCATGCTCCGGTATTTCATGATTGCGACTCATCTACGTACGAACTTCGGCTTCAATCTCGGGAATGATATTCACAGTTGGCAAGGGAATGATCTGATGGGACAGGAATCATGGGCGCTGAAAAGGGCAAACAGGGGAAATTTTGAAATCAAATTTGTCTAATGGAGACCTCACCTGTGCTGCAAAAAAAAAACTATAATGAGGTCTGGTTCTCTTTACGTCCAGACAATCCTGAGACATTTTCGAGGCAGTGCCACCGTGAAATCTGCGAGCCTACGCCCCTGTGAACTCGGGCGCTGGATATTCAAGACCAAGAAAGATTCATCCAAAATTACATCATTTATTCATCCGTTGCATATTATCATTGCTTAATATAAAAGACCCGCGGGTCTTGAAACCATTATCCAGTAAGTCATCGTATTTTCACGTGCATAGCTGAACTTAACGCTCATAATTACTTGATCCTGTGTGTAAGGGTGGGTTTTCCAGCGATGACTCTTCAGTTTATCGACTGGGAAGTTACAAACATATTTACAAGAACCTTTTTATTTGGAATTCATTAATATTAAAAATATTCAAAGGCTTTTCTCTCAGCAATTTTGAAACACAGTTTCGTGGTACATAAATAGCTACACGACTTGCGAAATATTTCTGAATCGTCTGAAGGTTGAAGAAGGTTATGAACTTGGCTGCCCAAACAATGTGCAGAGCTTTGGCATTAAATGCTTTAAGTAAAAAAATAAAATTGTAAAAGGTTCAAACTGTCACACTCACCATCATTTCTAAGGACTATAATTTCTATATAAGTAAAATATTTAAATTTTTATGGGAACTTACGATTTACTGTCATTCGTTCAACCGTCAGTTTCTATTATCCGTCCGTCTTGAAAAAAAATTGATGAGCATCAGGGAACAAATATAAATCTTTAAAATTGTCCACGAATCACCTTTACACCGTACTGTAAAAAGCTGGATGTGAACGTATGTACAGTAGACATACACTGCATTTCATTACGTTACTATTCTTACACACATGTACTGAAGTTTATATTCATCGTTTTGGACAATTCAATACAATGTGTATGTATTATTTCAAAGGATTTTCTTTTTATTTTCGTCCCAAGCTCACAGTGAAATCACGTTACTGTACACATGTAAACTCTTAGAAATTACAGTAAATTCACGGAATTCTCCAAGAAAAATAGAACTCAAATAAACGAAGAGTCAATCGTAATTTCAAACAACTGAATCTTCGTAGGAACTACGCCATGTTTCAACTTCCGATTTGTACGTTTCATTCCAAACAAAGGTAAACACACTCGTGGACAAAATGAGAGTGTTCTTGCTGTATACCTACACCAGTTTAAATAAAGTTTAGTTAATATACCAAGAATATTCTTTTTTATTTTTGTTCAAAGTAAGTGAGCTAAGATAGCCGTAACTTTACGAATATTTCTAGATAATTTATAACCAGCGTTCTTCGTAAATTGAAGGTGAAAATTTTGAACTGTGTATTAGGCTATTTCTGTTATCCGTCTGTTTGGTCATCCTTCACAGCCCTGGACCGGACGGTGAGTGTAAATTGAAGTTTTAGTATTTAATTACACCCCAAATAAAATATCATTAATCGAGGCTACGGGCAGACTGTACGTCTGACGAGCCAGGAAAGCCCTTGGTGCGAAAATATTCCTGATCGCGTTCTCATTTCAAAACACGCTGCGGTCAGACTAACACACACCGTGTTGGCGAGGTTCTGCACACCAGTTTTTGGCGTAGGAGTGGACGTCGGGCCTTAATTCTACGTCTGGGCGATTTCCGAGTGCAGGAGGCCGTCGCAAAACCTGCTTCGCGTGCCCCCACTCCCCGAAACGTGACCTGAGCTCTCGCAGATTTTCGTAATTGCTTCGCGGAGTACCCATCCCCTTTTTTTTCTTCACGTGCGATCACCTCGTTATTCCAATGCCATCACAGGTAAATGGTCGGCAGCAGGTGGCTGATGGAAAGGGGGGAGGGAGGGAGGGGGCGGTCCCAGATGATTGCGACGCTGCTGACGCAAGGGGGAGAGTGCAGACGCATTCTATCGTCGCGGACAATTTGCACCCCGCCAAAAACTGTCCGAAGCGTTTTGCGGTCTGCTACTTTATTGCGAGGCGGCCTCCGCGAGCCGGAATGAGTTCCGTCGCCGGCAGGAGAGGTTGCGGCCGAATGGAAGCAGCTCGCAGACCGACGTCTTAACGGCGCGGAGCTGTGAAAAAACACGTGACTGAGCGGGCACGGGGGAGGGGTGGGGAATAGGACCGCGGCCCGTAATGACGAAACGTGCTGCGGCCGCGGAAAGGGGGGGTCCCGGCCGACGCCAGAGATGAGAATCCCGCGGCGGAACGGCCCTCAGGGCCAGGAGGGGGGGAAAGGAAGGAGTATAGTTAATAAGAGCACGTACAAATATAATGGCGAAAATTTGTGTGTTTCTTTCTTCTCCTCCGTCGCCCTGAGCTTCCACGCCCCCCCCCCCCCCCCACGATCCGCCGAGGCTCCCGGACGACTCTGTCCGTCGACGGCGGAGCGCGGCCAACCAGAAGTCGCGCTTTTGCCAGCGGCTTCTGAAGTCACCCGACTTTATTTCAAAAGTTCGCTGAAGACGATGCTCCAATGAAAACCGTCCTCTAGGTTTCGGCTGTGGTCGCGTCATTTCTAAAAAATATATATATATATTTTTTTTTTTTTTGGTGGGAAAGGTTTCGTCCAACAACGCTAGTGGCAAGGTAACAGGGCCCTTGAAGGACGACCACGGTGAACTTCAGTGGTATCGACAACAAGGGCGCGCCGGAAAAATCTCTCTTCCTCCTCTCAAAACGCCCCGGGATCGAATGCCTATACAACCCCCAAGATTATTGCCGAAACCAGAACCGCCGTTCTATTCTTAACCGTAAACGCATCCGCGTCGTGCCCGGTCGTAAGGCGTTGCAGGATTACGACCGCAGAACTCAACATCCTACGCAGCAAAACTGCAGCGAATTCCTGTTTAGTCACGCGTTTATCGACGAAGGCTCGTGGGCGGTGGCAGTTGCCGTCTACGATGCAAGAGTGAATTAAGGCTTAGCGTCTCGTCAACGGCGAGGTCATTTGAGACGTGTAACTAGAAAAAAAAATGAATACGAGCAAAGAAATGACAATAGAACGGTTCTGCAACAGGTTTACGAAGGTGGCAAGTAACAAAGCGTCGTCGGTGGCGAGCACTGAATAATCAGTACGCAGAACATTCTAAGCCCTAGTATGTTTATAACAGTTAATTGTGTTACAGTGAATGTTACAACCAATCTAGCTTGATATCGTCCCCGTGTTAACAGTATTTATTAAACCAGGGGCGCAAATCTGTAGGTTTCGCAACGTAACGGTCCGAGGTAATTTGCGACCCAAGGGTTTGGCGCGTGGTCAACTGACGAGAAGTCACCAGCGAAGGAATTTTGAAAATCTATAGCTCTCCCCATCTCACCCGGATCCAAGCCCATGCCCATAATTTTTTTTTCTCTCTCTCCTCAGTATATGAGAGTCGATGGGATGAGAGACAGGATCATTGACGTAATGCCAAGTTTCCCGCTCGCAAAAAAAAAAAAAATCCTGGCGTGACCCCGCCGGGTATCGAACCCCGGACCACAGAGCGCATCCATCCGACGGAGGGAGCTCCGAAGAAGTCCTCGCCACCGGCCAAAGAAGTTGAAGCTCATGGTCGCGAACGTTGAGACGGAAACAACCCCCCCACAAAACTCATTCGCAAATGCCACGACGACGCTCTTCGCTCGCGAGCGCGTTGTCCCACGACGACCGCCACCGCATCACCAGCCACCGTGGATGATGAGGGCGGGTGTCCACGGGGGGTGGGGGGGGGGATGGAAGGGGTAGTTTTTTTTTTTGGTGGGGTGCCCCCCCGCCGTGGCCCGACGGCCGTGCTGGTTATACCTCTCGCCAACGTGCAAGTATTCCGCGGTTAGCGTCGGCCATCATGGAGAAGACATTCGTCTTTCTCGAAAGGAACACCTCGTCTTCGTCTCGCCATCCCATTCGTCCTTTGCCTTCCACGCCGCGCCTCCCCCCCTTCCCCCACCCGTCCAACCACCCCAGGACTAATCCTACCTCGACCACTGGCGCGGGCCCCCGCTATATTGACACGTACCAAACGCAAGAGACATAATTTCCAGCTCATGATGGAAGCTGATGGGTGTAGTTACCAGAAGAGGAGAGGGAAAAAAAGGAAAAGGGGGGGGAGGAAGGGGACCCCCGACGAGATGAGAAGAGCTGCATTGAAAAAACAAAAAAAAGGGCGCTTTAGGTCGCTCTCGCTGTGGTTTTTGAGTTATGAAATGGGCGCTGCGAGCGAGATGGCCGGGCCCCGCGGAAGACAAATGCTCGGGACAAGGCGTCAATTGTTCCCGCGCCGGCCGGCGGCGCGTCTGGCCGCCGCATAAAACACCTTCGTCTCGACGCGTCGCCGTCACGTCTGTGGCTTGTCTTCGTAAAACCACTCACCTTATTTCATTGCCGGGGGTACTTTGAAAGGCGCTCGTTCGTAATTAAATCTGCATGCTATTTTCAAGTTCATACATCCAAGATTAAAAAAAAAAAAAAGCACTACGCTAAAATTATACAGGAAAACTTAAGTGCCACTGTGGGTCAGTTTAGTAAAAAAAAAATTATTACAATATTTTTTATATAATCTGCAATCCATTTTTATTAAATATAAACGTTAAAAAAATTCTTAAATAGTTTTGCTCAAACGAAGAAGTAAATTTATATATTTAATACTACCAATACACCTGTTCTTTCCGCCCACCATTACGAATTTATAAAAAAAAAAAGTACGAGTCTTAAATTACAAATCCCTTCCCCCCCCCCCCCAAATCTTCTCCATAGATCCGTTACGAAATACAGAGAAGAGATGAAAACCAGCTTCTCTTGATGAGAGGGGGAGAAAAAAACACGAAAGCATCCTCAATTTTGGATTCATGTTCCACGCATTTTTTTATTCCCGAGAATCATCAGCAGCCGCGGGAAGACGTGTAAACGGTCATCGCCGCGAGGAGTTGGCGTGCTGCCTGCAGCTGAAGACGTGATGACGTCCGGGCGACTGTATGTCTTCCTCCCGACCGACGATTGGAGAAGCTATGCATAGAGACCTGCAACAGTCCTTTAAATGCTCGCGGAAATGGCACCTGTTCATTGGCTACTGACGCGTGAGACGTCTCAACTAGGCGGTCCGTAAATCCGGCAATTTCTTGGTTTAGTGTTTCCCATTGGCTCAAAGTTCCCCGGATAAAATGTGGGCCAATCGCAGAAGCGGTACGAAGGTATAGTTGTTTTGATGCTAGCCTATCGCGAAATGAATCCGCGAATTTCGCATGTCTCTAGCTACGCAGTAACTTTCAGCACTCAATAACACCAGTCCTCGCCTTCAGCTTCTTTGTATTACCTTAGCACCGTTGTCAACGAACTAAACGATAATGTGAGAGGACCTGGCAACACAGTACAGTATGTCCATGTAAGAATGTTCTAGTCATAAATTGCAATAGTGTCAAACTAAATCGGTGTGCGAAGTTTTGGTTCAAGGTCACAATTAAAGAGTAACTCTAATAGTTTTAGGTTAAGCGCATGCGTGAGTACTTACTGTTTGGATGTTTTTCTCGCTTGCAGCGGCGCCACCCACGCAAAATGACGGCTCCTGAGCATAAAGCATTTTGTGTTCTGCGATTTGTCAAAAGTGAATCTGTAATTTCAGTTCAACGTGCGTTTCGTCTGTACGAGAGTGGTTAAATGTCGAAGTCCCCTGACTGTTGTGGATTGATCATAATGGTCGAGACGATAGAGCTCTTTTTCGTTGGCCTCCACGTTCTTCTGACATTCCGCCATGCGATTTTTTTTGTTCGTTTTAGGTCTTTATAAAAGATCGTGTGTACGTTCCGCCGCTACCTAATGATTTGCCAGAGTTGAGATACAGAATTGAAGACTTCGGACTTGTTAATCAAAGTGTGGTAAGAATCGGACTTTAGGTTGTATGTGTGCAGCGTAACAAAAGGAGCACATATGGAACATTTGTAAGAAAAACTAGCTTAGGTTACCTTAAATTTGATGTGTTATTTTTTTATTGTTGTTGTAAATAGTCTAAATAAAACTCTTACAATATACCAAGGAAACTGGGAAATTCTTTTATGGACATACTCTATTATAGTACCTATAGCATTCACAGTATCGGCGACTCATGGGATCTATCCTGTATCCTGTTTCGGATACATTTTTGCAAAGGTTGGAAATCCTTAAAAAAAAAAAAAAAAAAAAAAAAGAGAACAAACTAAATTGGCTCATTTTTGTAATGTGTTTAAAACAATACAAATGCAATGTAGGAAGATTAACTTCTTCCCTTTCTCGCGACTATTTTCAGTTAATTGTGCAAATAATATGAATCAAATCATTACAATTAAACAAATAAACGCAATGTATTTACCGCATAGTCTGTATCCTTAAAGAGAACTTAAAATCGTTAAAATTAAAAAAAGTCGTGCTTTCCAGTAGAGTTTTAAGTTTTGTGGGAAATCCAGTAAGAATACGGAATATTTTGGGCTAAAGCAACATACTAATATTCCATATTATCATGCCAAACGGTGTCTTTAAATCCATACAAGATTCTAAAATATTCTAATATTGCTGACCTTACATATGTATATATGTTTTTATTAATCAAACATTTATGGAAATAAATATTTAACTCATTTATAAGATAATATTATAAGATATAATAAAATATAAAACTTCAGCAATTTTTTTTTCACGCGTAGGAAAAAGAAAACTAATAATTTAATCATAAATTAAATAAAAGAATGTTAACAGAACCTTTAAATGTAGTTGGTGCGTGTGATTTTGAACGCAAGTTATACTTACTTAGCGTAGTAAAAAATTTCTTTAATTTGGCATGCAAATAATTAATATAAATAAAATAATAAAAGGACTGAAGTGACATTAAAAATTTATTTTGGTAAAATATAAATTAAATCAAGTTAAAATAAATTAAGTAAATACTCAGTATTCAATATAAATAAAAAACACGTGTGTAATATTAATTATTTAATTTAGTAGAATTATTAAGATACATTTTAATTAATAATGAAAATCAATACGCTGATTGTATATTATTATTTATAATTTTATTTATTAAACAATATTTATAATTTATACATACGGGAACATAAGATTAGGTATATAAATACATTTGAGCAAGTTTATAAACTCAATTTCTATCACTAGTATTCAAAAGAAATAAATACCTATTTAAAATGATATGCACCAGTATTCAATATCAATCGCTAAAGTGGAAGGTTTTTAAAGTACGTTTTAAAATTTTTATTTGTACATTGTAGATCTCGTTTTTTTTTTTTCTGTGAAAATTTCGTTGCATGGTGCGTTCGCATCGTTAAACTGCACTCTTATCATTTTTTTCATAACACGCCTGAAGAAGCGTAACTTTAAAAAAAATGTTATTTGAAGCAAACGTCTATAAACTCGCCACCGACCGAGCGCACACACGTGTTCGCCGCGGAGCGACGTGCGAGCCCGGGCCGCGGACACCCCTGCCTCGGCGGCCAAGGGGTGTGCCCCACTCGTGACCGCCGTACAAACAAGCACGCCAACAAACGCTCTCCTCCGGGAGAGAAGCCCCCGGAGTGTTTGGGCTCCAGCGGTCCCGGGGCTGCCAACACAACGCTCGCGAGAGGCCCCCCCCCCCCCCCACAATGGGGCTGTGTAGCTGTATCCTCTCCTCCGTACCCCCTCCTTCCCGGAAACACGGAGGCCTCCTGTGGACCCTTGGACCGTGGAGGTGAGAAGTAAGGAAGTTGGTGTGTGCAATCGAGGAAGTAGATCCGGGGGAAATGGGAGACCCGGGATCCGCCATGGAATTAAGTAGCCCCTAACTGAGGAGAGGGGGGTGGAATGGCTACCTGCACTTGCAAAAGCTTCACCGTGAAATGTGTTTGATGTCGAAACTATTTCTTATGGAAAACCTTCTGTATATTTTAAAGTTTTTCTTTCTGCTTATCGCATGCATGTAGGCCGAAATATGGGCAGTAGACAACATACAAGCACCGTACCAAGAGATGACGTGTCTTGTTAACCTCACATGCAAAACTTCGGGGGGCCGTCCCCAGCCATCTCCCCCCCCCCCCTCGTTCTTGCGAATCCTACAGATTTGCGCTCCTGTGTGCAATCTTTGTGATGTAAGTCAAAATGAGAACGACGTCCCAACTCCCTGGATTAACGAAAATTGCGCCCTAGCACAAAAAGTGGGAAAGTTGCGCCCTTGCCAGGATGGGTGGGAAAATTGCGTCCCTTTATGGTGTCCCCCCCCCCCTCAATTTTTTCTTCACCTCTGTGACTCACTCGGGATACAAATGTGAAGACGACTTGGCTCTGTATTCAAGAGAAAAGAGAGAAAGTGTAGATGACAGTTAGTGGTTAAAAAGGGCACGAAGTTATGAGTGCAACCCAATCACAAGTGCAATCCAGACGTCGTCAAAACTGAAGTCCGAATCCAACGAGTGGCAGCCGAGAAGAAAGTAAGAGAAGGCAAAGAGCCTATCCCGGTCTCCACCAGGAAGAAACGTGTCCTCTGCTTGATAAAGTATTCGGCCTCGTGACAGAAGTTTCTGCGCATTCCAGCTTTTTAATGCAGCCTGGACTACGTGAGACGCAAGCATAAGGAGATCAACTCGACCCGGTACCTATGGAGAATATTGTTTTGTCTGACGATGACAGCAGATTTTCCTTTTGATAAATGAAGTAGTCGAAAAGAGAGTACTCGTTTCTTCCAGCTCTAAAGTTCAAGACATGCTGCAGAGTCACGAACAACATAGCTTTAAAACCGTTCACTTTATCTACTGCCCAACAAAAAAAAAAGTACCACTTAATTTTTTTTTATAATTTAATGATTTTTTTGCAGAAATAGAATTCGGAAAGAATTATAATCGACATTGAAGACGCCTGCGTTTCGTCGCTTGTTTCAAACTTCAACCAGTGTGTACGGTGCAAGGTTCAAACCTGGGATTGGTGCAGGACTTCAAGAATGACGGAGAAGTAAGGCTTCGCGTACGAATGCGCAGCTCTGGCAATGATAACCCTCGAGGGGCGTTGGAGACGCATGGCTCTAAATTCACAGTACGGCGCCAGAAAGAAAGCGATACCAACCAAGTTATTTAACTACTTTGTGCACCAATGGCTTTAAAAAAAAATTCCCAGTGATTACCTGACACTGTGGAGATAACAAAGCATCGAACAAGCAATGCCTGTGAAAGGTGGGACAATAAGCTTAAGCACAAAGTTCACCTCAATCCTCTTAACCAAAATTTCTACTTCTTTCTGAAGGCACTGAAGCAGGTAGAGAAATAAACCTGATGCAAATATGATCGGAAGGAGCAAAGAGGAAGAAGCGGTAGTACACGAAACTGGACAGAGTGCCAAAGTTTTGTACTCATACACACCAAGTATCCGCAAGGACCTCGCTAAGTGTTTGAAAAGTCTGGCCTACATTAACAAAAAGAAATGGATTTCCATGTCAACGACAGTTACTAGCTACGTAAATACAAGTGAAGAAAATGTTCAAGCAAACAATAAAAACATAAGAATGTCACTGACGAAGGACATCTTCTGTTTCTAAACTGAGGATAATAAAAAAATTGGTATTATACTGTTAAACAGTATTCAAAATTTATGTGTATACAAGTATAATAAAAAGTTTCACGCAAAAAATACATAATCAAAATTACACCGACAAATGACATAGTATTATCCCACTTAATATGCGAAGGTACAATTTTCCCGAACTCAGTTTTCCCGGACGCAATTTTCCCGATATCACCCCCTTTACTTTATGGATAGGAAAAAAATCTTGGTTACAATAAAGTTTAACGCTAATTCACTGCATATGTGTAGTTATCATGAATGTTTATACGATTCTTCCTAGCTTTAAAACTATTAATCAAACGTCTATAATATTAGCATTTATACAACTATTGTTTGTTTTGTTAACCAACTGTTAACCAGTTGACTCTAACTTCAGGACGGACACCAAATCAATTCAATAATAGGCATTAACTCTATGCCTGGGACAAAGTTGGATCACTGGAAGTCGTTTCAGAGAAGTTTCCGAGAAAAAAAAAAACGTAGTTCTCCTAAAATTAAAGGTTTTTTTTTCGCCACGATGTTATAATAATACCAATAGAAAATATTGTTTTTCTAAAAAAAATTGTTTACGTAACGCTTATAAATGGGATATAGGAAACCATTTCTTTGGTATTAATCCAATTTTGCTAGCGCAGCAACAAACCAAAATGCAATGCAAAGAGTTCAAAAAATAAATAAACTTTATGTAATATTGGGCCTACCTATTTCTGGCTGCATTTTCTTTGACTGAAGATAATCACAGGGAATTTCACAGCTATAAATGTGATTCGAACATATATGTAAGGTATTTAGGCTGCAACTGACTTGGAATAAACCAAACGTATCCCAATCTATAGGTATATAAATTGCAAAGCAGGTAATTAACCGTTTGATAATACTTGAAATAACGCGAAACGAATATCTAAATGACTTACAAATTGAGAATAATGCTGGCAGTAATGTAACTGAGTTGTTAAAAGCGATCGTTCCTGGTGAACGACGAATTAAAACCACAGAAAGTATATTCATACAATAATATTTTGTTTCATTTAGCTTAGTTTATTCAATGAACATTAAACATAAAATGAATGCGCTAGTTCAAATATCTTGGTTGTGTTCGTTTGCATTTTGATGGTTATCTGCAGGCTATACTATTTCAAAACATTCTGTCAAAGTTTTTAGAATACGTATATTAAAAATACGGCAATACTCCTTTAGTAACCAATCCATATACAAAACTTTGTTGGTATTTTTTTTGCAAAGAAACGAACGGATAATTGTGACAAATCGTAAAATGAGACTTTTATATATATACATATATACACACATATATAGGACCTAAAGATAATACAGCAATGGTTTTCATTAAAAAAAGTAGCAGGACTACTAGATAAGATTCTTGGATGTGCTTTTAAAAATAACTCGAAAATTCTGCAAATTAAAAACGTAGCCTGTAGCTTTCCGGGTGGTCGAATGTCGCAACCCGTCCATAAATAACAACAGCGCATTTGTTTGATTGTTGTTCGAGTAAAGCCGTCTCGCGAACGCGGGACGAAGGGGGGGGGGGGGGTATAATGGAAACCAGACGCTATTCACGTGCGGCATTCTCGCTGGCGCTGGAGGTGACTTCAACGCACCAGTAAGACAGTAAAGCATCGTGCCCGCGGTAGGTATTCACTGAACGCGGCTCCGCTGTTAAGAAACCCTTTTCAAGACTCCGTTCGGCTGCTATTGCGGAGAGGAGAGCCCGGCCATTGTGACGGCACAATGAGCGGGAGATGCTAATCGGCACATGCGCCGCGCATTATTCACACCTACCGGCGACTTTGTAGAAACGAAAGATACGGACCGGTAGGCGGCGGAACTGTCCACGGTTACTGACGTGTCTTTCTTCCACTCCGCAACGCCTGAGTTCTCGCTAAAATAACAATTGCCAGCACGTTTGGAATCCAACCGAGGCTGAGGAATGAAAAACTTTCATTAACAGAGTAATTTACTAAGAAGTGGAACCCGTAAAAAAAAACTTTAATTAGTTTCCAAAATACCATATAGTAAAACTTGAAGCGATTAAGCATGAAATTCTTTAAAACTTTGAAAAGTTAATAATTATCCTGTCATGCATATAACCAGGCGGCCTCGACTATGTATACCTATATAACAAGTGTAATTTTAGCTTAAGGTATTTTCGGAGAAACCGACAACACTTACTCACGTAGTTCCACAAATGTCTTGCAAAAATAATTTATATCTGAAAATATAATTACTTTTTAAGGATCTTGAACATTTTTGTACTTCTTTTGGCTGAAAACTAAGAGTAAATTACCTCAAAAAGTTTTATATACATAATATATATGAATGATTGTTTGTGTGTTCGTCGTCTATATTCTCACTCATCGTTCATCCTATTGAGTTGAAACTTTGCACACTTGACCTTGAAACAAGGGAAAGGTCATTGTCTAGGTGAGATTTCGATAAAAACCAAACCTTAAGCTTAATTTAATTATTCTTGGTAAAACCTCGCAATTCAAACGTCTTAGTACAGACTGACCACGAAAGAATGCGGGCTATTAAATGTAGTTCACCCGGCACAAGACAGAGCTTGCGCGTTTAATGCAAACAGCGAGCTATCGATATCGATTCTGGACCATGTGAGCGTACTCTATACAGTAATCAAATATGGATGCGCTGCAGATATAGAACATAAGATTGAAAACGTATTTTAATGAAACTTTACACATCACCAACTTCGTGTTTCTGACGATTAAATAAGCAACCGGTAATAATAATGGTTTTCAAATTTAAAATACATTATTTTATAATGGAAAAATTTTTTATGGGCAACATCTTAAACTGAAAAAAAAATTAATAAAAATAATTTGTATCTTATTGGCGGGAAGGAAACATTTGACTGTACTGGACGGGAAATCGTTGAAAATGGTAATTACCGTACTGTCTAGGTAAGATTCTGATAAAACCAATCCTTAAAGCAGAATTTATTTATTCTTGATAAAATATGAAAGTTTGCTTGCTTGACCTTTAAAACTATGGAGGCATTAGTCTATGGAATGATTGTCAGTTCTGAAGCACCTCATATAGTTGCTGTATAAAGGCGCGTATGCTATTAATTTGTTTAAACACTGAAACCTATATACTCAGTACGCGTTTTCCACTTCCGTAACATCTCAGTTGAGATACTACAATTAATATGGAGAGTTTGGCCACAACTATCAGTGCTAAGAAATTGTAACTAAGTTATTGACAGTTGGCATTTTTAAAATGGTTAAAAATTTAAAGTGTTTTAAAACTTACTGTAAAATGTATTGTTGTGATAACTGTGTATTATACACACAAATATAGATATGATATTAAGTGAATAATTTCCATTAAGTAGCTAAGTGTACCTATATATTTTATTTCCATTTTTGTGTTTATTCTATAAGATATTTATTAATGTCACAATCTTAGAATTATTTTTTTACGAAGTAAATCTAGCGCCAATTCAGTGCATAACTTGGTGATTATAATAACCTTTCCTTGAGAAAGATGTCGGCCATATTTCTCATGCTAATTATAAACGTGTTCAGTGGGTTAGGTACTCAAGACCAGACCCGTTGGGCATAAAAAACAGGACAGGGGAATACAATCTTTAAAAGTAATAAAATATCACATACTGAGTGCTATAAGACTGCCTGCCACATGCTTTGTTTAGTTTATTACCATTTGAGGTTTAATATGCTCCTATTTTTACTGTTTTCGAAATGAGCTCGATGTCAAAATAAAACAAGTCGACAGTGTATTACGGCTAATGTCTGAGTACAGCGTATGGATGATTAAGTGCACAAGCTTTAAGAGAAAGACTTGCCATTTGTACAGCCATTTCTATACGCATTACTTGTCAGCGTGAAAACCATTTCACAACAATTACTTTGCACCAAAACTTGACAAAATAAAGAATGGTCTGTAATTATTGTGGTGAATTTAGTATTAATAATGCACGCTTTAAAAGTAAAACAGAAATACTCAAACTATTGTCCAACCAATTTTTTCGCTGTAAATACTGCTATTACGGACTAGTGAAAAAGTGAAAAGAACTAAAAACAATATACCTTTGTGTATTTTAAGGAAAATGACATATCACCGTTATATTAATAACTGACTTAAACAGAAGATAAAAATTAAAATGTATGCCGCGGCAGAGGAGCGAATAACACATGTCAGCGGTCAAGTGCAAGCTGCTGTCTGGCGGGCGCTTTACGAACTACACCGTGATAAAACAATCTGGAATTTTACAGAGGAATTCTTCGGTAACAGGTTGACGTAATATTTTCTGAGATGCTATAGACGCTATAGACGCTCTTTCCAACACATTTCTGTGAAACAAAAAAAAAAAAGGTTTGTTATAAACACGAACGCTACAGTGAGTCGAAGGGGGGGAAAAAATGTATTTGCTAACCACTAAGATGAGATATGTTGCCTCCTATAAAACAAATTAAAACGACATTAACAAGTTAAAATTCTGTTGACAACGAACTAAACGTTCGTTACATCCTTGGACGAAATTGATACATTTTTGTAATGTTTTTATAATGCTAAATAATATAGACGACATATGTTGTAATTGTTGTGTACGCAATTCTTTTTTAATTGTAAAATAATTGGTACTGTAGGATTATTCGCCCAATAGAATCTGTAAAATGTTTGTGTACCAATTCCTGTTTCTAGAGAATATTAAAAAAAATGAATAATTTATTTAATTTTCAACATAAAATAAACAATAACAACTGTAACGTGTCGATCGTAGAATTATAAGTGATATTTAAAAAATTACGAAAAATGTTCAATTCATTAAACACTATAAACTTTCAGTACAATATTCGGTTATTTATTTTTAAATTTTCTACGCTATTTTCTTTAATATTAAAGAAGACAATTTTCCTCGCTATGTCGGTTCGAAAAAAAATATTAAATTCTACCCACCTTCGTGAAAACTATAAAGTACTCACTAGCTTCTTCAAAGAAATAATTAGTTTTATATAAGCCACGTCAATGGATCGTAAACGTTGCGCTGTTTTATTTGTGCTGTTAAAAACAATTTTTTTTAAACTAGTTCCCAAATAACTTGCATTGAATGTTACAAAATATTTATATTATTGTGTACACGTGCAACATAAAGACCGTCATAAATAATTACATGTATTTTTTTTTATCTTGAGATTACAGTGTGTGTTAAAACACTGTAGTATCGTGTTTTTCTTTCTTTTTCTTTCGTGATTAGTTGAGTTTCTTTGAGGTACGCGAATCACAGCAATTTTGCGCGAAGCAAAAGCATCCTGAGTGGCCCGGCTGAACATGGAAACGGCAATAAACTGCCTCTAAGTTGTAAAGTTTTTTTTTTAAAAAACAGTTTTATCAACGCCTGCTCGTTTCCTGCCACGTTGCTAGGCAAGTTCAGACCGTTTTGAACGCTCATACGGCTTATGTCCGCCACAAGAGGCATGGCAAGAGGGCAGTTCAGAGTCTGAATGCCAGTTGGCATTGGCGTAGATTCTGGGAGGGGGATGGGTTGTCATTGGTCCCGGACCACCCCCCCCCCCCTCCTGAAATTAAGAAGCCACAAGTTGAGGGGCCCCGCTTGCGCTTGCAAAACAATGACTGTGAAAAGGGGTTGATAAACGTTAACCTCTGAAACTATGTTCTATGGAAAAATTTCTGTATACTTTAAAAGTTTCCTGGGTATTGCATGCTTACAGTCCAACATATGGACAGTATACAACATGAGAAGCCTAAGATGTACATCAAGTTCTGTCCCTGCCCGAACCCGCCCGAATATTCACCTTCGGCCAACCTCGGGATTTGTTTTATTTTCGCGCAGGAAAAATGAATTCAAATATTAAAAGTGGTCGGTTAGGTTAACTACATTAAAAAAACCTTGGACGGTTAGTTAGGTTAGTATGGCTACATTAAAATAAACAGAGATATATAAATTAATATAAATAAACACCGAGGTTGGCCGAAGGTGAATATTCGGGCGTGTTCGGGCAGGGACAGAACTTGATGTAGGTACATCTTAGGCTTCCCATACAACATACAGGCATCCTGTACAGAGATGACTTGTGTCGGTTGAAATCTCTCGAGCCGCGCGGGGTCCTCCTGCGAATTTCTGCCCGCCTCCTTCCCCCTGAGAATCACCAGATATTCGCCCCCCTGCCTGTTGGTGTTCTGCGGTGTGCCACGCTCACCCCTGCGTGGACACCAGCCCGCGGCCCGCGTGACAGGACAGTCCAGTCACCTGTTCTCGCCGTCTGCAACCCTCCGCGTGTAGGGGGTGATCCTCCCCGCCCAAGACACCGTGGTGCGCGGGTGAACACCCCCTCCCACCTTAACCTTTTACCCACTGCTTCCCCCGCCCAGCCCGGACACGCCATTAAAACTTTTAATACCGCTGGCGATTACACACACGTCCCACGGTTTAATATGCTGTTCGCCGAAGCCATTGGGGGCGACCTCTAGCAACTATCCGGTGGCGCACCACCTCCCCCCCCCCTCCCCCTCCCCAGAGACGTGACGGCGTGGTGACCTCCCATCGGGCTCGACGCCGCCAGGCGCTCGCGGCTTCACGTTGTTAATTTAGCCCCCCCCCCCCCCCCCCGCAACCCCTTTTCGGATTCCCCCTCCACGCCCGCTTTTAATCTTCACGGGCATATTGGAACGAATCCCTGTTCCCCCCCCCCCCCCCTCACGGAACGGCCGTCCATTTTTATTTTAATGATGATGAGAATTCTCTCGGACCAGAGAGTATCTATTAGCATCCTGGAAATAATTACAAACATTCTGGTAATATTTCGGAGTAGCAATTATGTTAAGCTGAAGCATGCACAATTTTGATCCTGCGTCCTGATACGCCGAAGCTCCCGATGTCCCACACGTATTTGTGGTTGGAGAGGGGTTGGGGGAGGGGGGAGGGATAGAGAGAGAGAGAGAGAGATAGCAGTTTTCTTGTAAATTGCTCCCGTATGGGATATTACACACACACGGGCGCCCCGGCGCACTTTTATAGCTCGGGCGTGTACCGCGCGCACCCTTATTTGAGGCGGCAGTGATGACGTCACGTCGGCCAGGGGCCCGCTCTGACATCACCGGCTCCCTCCCTCCATCCATCCATCCAGCATCTCGAAGCGCCTAATTATCGCCCGGGCAACAGCGGACGTTCATGCATGTCACAAAAATCTGTTCTACGTGCGAGCTATCCCATAATCCCACGAGCGCTCATTCCCGTTCCGTTTTCCCCAGTCGGAAAAAAAAAAATGCGAAGTTATTAACACGAAGCCGGCGCGCCGCAGCACGATCTCCGAGGAAGATGATGAAATCGCCCGGCGCGGGTATCTGCCGCCCGATTGTCCGGCGGATAACCGCCCCGACTCCAGGCGGACTGATTATCCCCGCGCAGCTCGCGTTATACCTCGAAGTTTCCGCGTCTGCGGAGCCCGGCCCGGCCCGAAAATTGGAGCAGAAATTGGGTTTCCCTCTCGGAGGAGGCCGGTCGTTAAAGGCGAGTTGAACGGCTCTCTCGCGTAATCGATTACCGCGACGGGACACACGGACGGCTGTTACGTTTTCCCCCAACTGACCCATCGGCACGTCCGGGAGGTGTGCGCATTAAACCCGGGGCGCCCCCGAATCGTGATTAAAAGCGGAAAAAAAACCATTCGGAGGAAGGAAGAAGTGGCTGGCGCTTTTGATGAGGCGAGTGTTTATGGCGCACGATGCCGCGGTGCCAGCCGTTCCGTGGAACTAATTATGTTTTCTGCCCCTCACGACGAGGAACGCGGGATTGCCTCGGCGAGGATTCTTCCACGCACTCGTCCGTCGCGATAACGTTCTCGGTTCCAAAGGCAAAATATTTACGTACAGAGGAGCTTTGGCTGATAGTTTTTATTCCTCCTCAGAGCCAATTAATATTTATTTATCTCTCTCTCTCTTCTATCTATCTAAGCCTTCATTGCGTTTGAAATGATTTACACTAATAAATTTTCATGTCATGCTCAAAATACGTGTTTAAAGAGTAGATAATAACTACATATAAAGTTTTTCTTCGAATGAGTAAATGTCAGAAATTATTCTGAAACGTTTTGAGATGGAAACCATTAAGTAAATAATTATTGTTAAAGTAAACATACACAATCCTCAACCCCCTCTCCCCTTCCCAAAAAAAAAGTTTAAAAAAAGGAACGCTTTAGCAAAATATTTTAAAATGATATTTTCTAAGGTTGCTGTCCCGTATCTTAATTTGTTACAGTTCTTTAATTTTTTACGACAGTTTCTTGTGTTAGCTGCTGGACTCTGTATTGATAGCTTTGGTCCGCACGCAGTCTACATCGAAGCGAGTGGAAGAGTCTTCCAGGAGAAGTAGAGTCCGGGTAACCACGGCGACGCGAGAAGTAGTAAACGCGGTCGATGAATCACCGCGAACGCGCCGGGCCTATAAAAGGAAAAGGATGAGAAATGGCATCGCGTTTGACGCGGACACACCGGCGATGACAGACGTCCCACTCTTGTTGGGTTTTCACTTCCCCGATTGCTCTCCGCCCTAGACGAGTGAATTACTTCCCGACCCGAGAGCGAAATAGTGGGGGAGTGAGTCTGCGCTCCGGGTGGTGGTGTGCGGGTTGCCGCACTCCCGAGTCCTCTGCCGCCAATATTGTTTTACTATAACCGTATCAGAAATGTATATATATATAAACTAAATTAGGTGAAAGAGCACTGAGTGCTGGAATGCCATGTTGCAATAACAAGATCTGTAAAGTGTAAAAAAGTGTGTCAATAAAAAACCTATTGAATTGAATTGAAATTGCCGCCGCGACGACCCAGAGTCGAAGAGGTTGAAGACGATGCCCCCCCCCCCCCTTTTCCTTCACTGAGCGACCGTCAGACACCTCGTCACGTGCACGGTTGGGGGGGGGGGGGGGGGCTGAATTTTATCCCCTCGGAAAGGGTACACCTTTCATACTTTTTTGGTGGCGGTAGTGTAGCTGGAGCTGGGTAGAAACTGGAAAAGGTACCCTTATTTACGATTTCTTTAAATGTTTCGGTTTTAATGCAAATATGCACTGGAAAGGTATCCCACTCGAAAAGAGTATAGTACCTTTCAGGATTTTGCTCTTTCATAGTCCAATCAAAGTCATAACTTAAAAATTAAGAAAGTTTTTTTTTACATTACATTTGAAGTAGGAATCATGTAAGTAACGATTCATACGTTAAGATCATAAGCAATATAAAATTTAAATACTTAAAAATATTGTGGACGGTTGTTTGGGTTACTATAGCTACATTGAAAATACTATGAAATCATGTGCTATACCTTTCCAGTGCACATTTGCATTAAAACCGAAACATTTTAAGAAATCGTAAAAAAGTACCTTGCCAGTTTCTACCCAGCTACACTACCGCCACCAGTGGTACCTTTCCGAGGGGATACAATTATATCGTCCCGCGTGCACCAGCCAAGTCTCTTCCGGTGTTCATGGGGTGGACGCAGCTAAGACCGCTGGGAAGTACGCGGCGAACTTCAAGGGCGAACGCCTCTCGGGTTTTCAACGTAGCTACAGTAAACTCCCTATTATCCGCGCATGCTACGAAAAAATACATGAAATATGTAAATCTGTATTTTATAACAAGTGAGCAAATTTGAACTCTACTGACGAGTTTTTTGTGATCAGTTTACAGGCCACAGGCCACAGGCCTTCTCGGAACTCACACAGTAGGCTGGCATGCGTAATTATTCAGTAAAATACAAAAATTTTAGCATCATTAAAAATTGTTTACTGTTAATTGTAACGTTTACTGTACATACATTTTTTTAGATTTTTAAGTTGAAATTAATGTTTCCTTTTTTGTTTTCCATTTTCGGTTCTTTGCGGATTATCCGCGATTTTCACTATCCGCGGTAGCCCTGCCACTTCATTTCGCGGATAATCGTGAGTGTACTGTACTTAATCAGCACTCTCTTTAAACACGATCCGATTGTTTTTTTTTCCTTCAAAAATTTCAATATTATTAGCATTAAAACAAATTCATTTACTCGACAGGTTTACTTATAGCATAACTTACTGACGATAAATAAAAAAAATCGCTGGGCTTGAGCGACTCGGGACGATGATGTTCGGTACAGATATTAGCCATAATTAGTAAAATCATCGGATATATAACTTCCTAGTACCTTGGTTTTCCTCAATCATTTACCTTTTATCGGCACCTTAATGTTCGGCAAATATATACCGTAAAATAT
The DNA here is from genome assembly GCF_032445375.1 of Bacillus rossius redtenbacheri. Lineage (NCBI taxonomy): Eukaryota > Metazoa > Arthropoda > Insecta > Phasmatodea > Bacillidae > Bacillus > Bacillus rossius. The sequence goes on along the minus strand of NW_026962011.1, from coordinate 44,075,558 downwards.
GTAGGGTGTCATCAATTTTTTAAAAAAATTTAAAATTTAAAGAACCAACAATCAGATTTTTATATATTAAAATTTTTCACTGAAATAAAAAAAATGACTGAACTTTGTACTGCATGTATGCTGTCAGAGGCATTTTAAATATTATGAGGAGATTCAAATAAAAAATATATATATTTTTATACTACATAGCCTACATTAAACTATGTACTCGTGCTTTATACAATATTTAAATCAAATAGTGACATGCATATTCTTTTTTATTTGTAGTTCATGATATTTTGAAAGGGGAAAAAAAGAAGAAACGGATCGGCCTATTTGTTTACAAAAAAATTGGTTGTATGTAAAGTCGGTTTACGGACGATAGTTTAACGTGACAACGTCATAACAAATCATTGTTAAAATGATTGCATACTTTATGAATAAAATTTAATCATTTTTTTTAATAATAAAGGAATAAATACTTGAAATTATACTAGTAATCAGATTTTTAAAATGCAAGAATAATTAACATTTATTGCCGAAATTGTTGTTGTAATAAGCAATGAACAACCACATTAACTTTTCACTTTATAAATAGTCGAGTGGAAGAGAGATAGATGCGGCGCAAGCGTACAGTGAGCGTAACGGGACACGGCGTAACGGAACAATGTGCGTAACGGGACACTTTTTTCCGTGCGTGCAGCCGGCGTTCATCGATTTAATAGACGTCGTCACGTCAAAAAAAATTTTTTTGTAGCTGTTGAAACATGTCTCAGTAATTATTTCGCGACGGAACATCTTCTGTCGCTCCGAAGAGCGGCACATCACAGGGTTGCCGGATCGTCGCTCCCGGACGCCGGTCGGCGCCGCCGCACACGCAGAGTGACGGATGAGTGGCGGGGGAAAACGCCGAATCAGCTCAAGGCGTGTAGCGGGGGCCGCGGCGAGCCTTAGAGACGCCCACGCAGCTTCGGGGAACGATACCATACGCGCTAATCACGTCACCGTCGTTTTCAGTCGCAGCTTAACGATGGCGGACGAATAAAAAAAAAAGAAGCACGATCATGACGATATTTATTTATTTTACGCCGGTGAGTAATGCGCGTCGATCACACGCCGCCCCCCTCTCCACAACACCTTCCCCCCCCCCCTCCCCCACCCCACAACGGCTCAGCACTTTCACCCGCTAAGTTAACTAAGTAGCGTAGGCAAGATTTTTGTCCGGGAGGAGCTTAACCAATGTGAAACGCCAAGAATGTCATTCCTGCAAAAAAAATTTTTTTACATAATATAATATAAGATGCCAAACAAATTCTTCGAACGAGAACTTGGAATAATAATAATATTTTTTTTTTTTTGGTTGGTTAAGTGCTCACGGTTCCAAAATAATAGCTACTCTTATTTCATTTGAGCACACAAAATATTGGCCTAAACATGATAAGCATATCAGTGTGTCTTAGATATAGTGTTATGTATTAAAGGCCTGCTTGCTATAATTGCGAAATTTTATCACCACAAACCCTAACCATCAGTAAAATAAAAAGAGGCGAAAACCTGTGTCTCCGTATTTACCGCCATCCTATACCCAAGAGGAAAATTTTTAACTCGCTATACTTTCTATTCAAGATAAGTATCACTTTTTTGACAGGTTCTTCAGTGAATTTACAGACGAATCTATATAAATAAAGAGAGAGTGTCTGTCTGACTGTAGCTCGCATAGCTCGGAAACTCTGAGGCCTAGAACCTTGAAATTTGATACAATGATCCTCCAGGGAGGTATGTTTGCACCGTGAAAAGATTTTCTTTCGAAATTAGCCTTTTTTTAAATCTTTTATTGCCACGTTTTTCCGATGTTCTCCGTGGCAACTGCCGTTGCATTGTAAATGATGCTTTCTTGGTCTCCTGGCAACGGCTACTGCACTCATCTTTACCATGATATGATATTGGTCAGACAAATGCGAATTCTAAGGCCCTTATAAAACTGTTGAGATCGTCTTTGGTTTATATTTACTCCCGTTTATCTTCGTTCTAAATATTTTTTTTTTGCTCATTAAGTGGTTTTTGAAATTTCGTTTGGATTATTTTACTTATCGTTCGAGGCGCGGCAGTGGCGTACCCACAAGGAGCGGCATTTATAATGAGCAGTTCGAGAGTGTTCTGCCCGTGGACTGCCGTATCGAAGAGCGGGTGCATCAGCTATTATCTAATTATTATTATCAAATTAATAAAAATATATCATCGATACATAACTAGCTTGTCTATTTATTATCTTTGAAAGATTTGTGCAATGAGAGTGCATGACTTGATGTAAGCTTTTGGACATACGCCATTTCTAAAGCACATGTATGTCTGTAGAAGAAAACTACACAAAAACACAAGACAAAAACACAAATTAAGCAAAAAATTGATGTTGTCAACAGGATATAAACACCACATAATATTCCATAACAAGAATATGGTCAACAAACAAAGAAAAACAAAGAAAATGGACTAACAACGAAAAAAAAAAAAAAAACACAAATGGTGACAGCACAAAAATGTTGTGTTTTTTTGTAGTTTTCTTCTACAGACATACATGTGCTTTAGCAATGGCGTATGTCCAAAAGCTTACATCAAGTTAGCTTGTCTATCGCTACGTGCACCTATAGATTCATTTCTGCAGAGTCCGTTTCGTCTCGAACAGATTGTTTGTGTGCGTGTATTCACTCCGTCGAGGCAGAGAAATGGGCAGAAGGTCGCCGTGGGGACCTGGCACAGGGAAAAAAAATAAACACGCTTTACACCCCCCCCCCTTCACCCCCCCAACATGACGCTCTTAATTTCGGAATTGTCTCGCGGTAATTAAAGGCGACGCGCGCGGGGACCTTTGTACGGGGAAGGGGGGAGAAGGGGTACAACGAGGTGGAATTCAGCACAAGGCAAGCTCGGCCACAGCTATATTACCGTTAATAACATAGCCGGGTGCCCCCCCCCCCTCCACCTGCTATCTTAACTCGCCTCTGAGCATCTTTTCCTTCAATTAATCAGAGGCGTTCATCTTTTTCCAATCTCCTCGGTTAACTCTGGTTGGCTCTTTTTTTTTCTTTTCTCCCCCCTTTTTTTTCTTTCTCCAATGTTTTTATTATTTTGTTCCGTGGGTCCGTGGCATCTCCCAGTGGAATAATGAAAAAAAAATATATATATAAATTTTTCCTTCCCGCCGCTGAACCAGGTTCTCCGCCACCCCGTGGTACCGGGGTCGGGTAACTCCCCTGTTCGAAAAAAAAAAAATAACCGAAACCGGCCCCGATGTTACGAAGCACATGGGGCCAGGGATGGACAAAGCTGCTACCTCTCCTCGGAGCACCCCCGCCCTCCGCCACCCCCCCCCCCCCCCCAGGGGCAACAAGCATTTGCATGGCCGCGCCCGGCTATGGCGCCACGGCACGCGAGCTCCAGCTGTCTCCGGGTGACAAAGAGCCCTCCTCTCTTCCTCTCCACCCCCCCCCCTCCGCCGGCCCTTCTTCATCGCGGTCTTGTGCAACAGGGGCGTGACAAAAACCAACTTCTTCTTCTTCTCCTTCCAAACCAATCGAATGGGCGGACCGCCGGCCCTTTTTGCACTTTGCTCGCTCTCAGCAGGTTCCGCAAGGGTTATTACGTCGCTCCGATGTGTCTTATGTCTAGAGACCTGTAAAATTCGCGGATTCATTTCGCGATATGATAGAGTCCAAATACGTTTGACATTATTTTGCTTCAGTGATTGGCCCACAGTTTATCTGAAGGACTCTGGGCCAATGAAAAATCTTTAACAGAAGAATTAGCGAATCACGATCATTCCAGTCATCAGGTGTTACGAGTCGGTACCCAATCAGCAGATGTAATTTGAACGAGTGCATAGAGGATCATGGAGTCTATCCTTTAGGAATTTGAAATCGCGAATTTTTCCGGTCTCTACCTATATGTCTCAACTTCGAAATAGACAAAACCTCTCCTCTTGGAACAGTGGATTCTACAAGATTTTTTTTTCCCCAATGAAAATAATCACTAGCTACTGATTGGTTCGTGGGTTGAAGCCACGTCAATGTAAATTTTGGGAGCTCCCGACGTTTCGGTACGGTTAACAACTGAAATTTTTTTCCCCCTAACCTTACTAAAACTAAGAGTATTTGGGAGGGTTCCGGGTTAAGGAAAACTAAAAGTGTGACTAAAACCATGCGGGAGGGGTAGCATGCATAACGTGCTGGGAGGGGATTGACCAGCCATGGCAGTGATTGGCGCCATGACTATCTCCCCTAGCTTAATCGGACCAGCTGGTAAAACCTGCATGTACACAGGTAAAAAAAAAAAAAAAAAAAAACCTGGGCTCATTCATGCGGGGTGCAACATATCATTCATTACGCAAACAGGTTGAGCAACGGACAAAGCAGGATGGTCGAGGCTGAAAAGAGACTAACATGTTTGGGACATTGCTGTCCGCTTAAGGTTTGTGGTTCAGTTTGGAGGGGGAACCAGCAGCTATGTGATATGGTTTAGTTTCTTTCAGAAAAATAAATTATTTAATTTTATCTGGCTTTTTTATGATCTTAAAAGGTGGATAAAATTGAATAAATTCTTATGAAGGAATTTAAAACCATACTAGTAGTCATATATATACATACATATATATATATATATATAGTGCGTATTTGTTACCCATTTCAGCTGGCAAAGTCAAATTTTTATCATTTTTGGATTTAAGGCAACTTTTGGCTACTAGTATGGTTTTAAATTCCTTCATAAGAATTTATTTAATTATTATTATATTATATATATAATATTAATTATATATATAGTCATTATGTTGAGGTTCAGCCACTTAAATACAACAAACATCTGTAACTCACATCAATATTTCTGTTCCTTTACAGGGGGGGGAGGGGGTAGTAGAAGGTTTGGCTTGTGAGACAAGGCCTTGAGTACACGCTAGAGGATGTTTTTGTGATTGGCCAGCTTCACCGAGCGAGAAGAACAAACTCTCACCGCAGTAAGTTTACGTGCGGCGGAGGGGGAGGGGCTTTCCAATCCGCGGAGACTTTCGAGCGGTCGAACGAGTCGCGTGGGCGGGGCCCGGGGCGCAGGGGTCGACCCGCGGCGCGTGAATCGGGACGCAGCGCCCGTGCGAAGATGGCTCGATAGGGACTCCTCCGCGGAGCGCTGTTCCGAGGCCACGAACCCCACCCGGGCCTGGCCGTCGGGGACACGGAAGCACTGCGAGACGTCCGTGGCGAGGCCGGGAGGGGGACGCACCGCAACGCCCAAATACCAAATTGACCACAACGCCGACAGCTAGAAAACTGTTGTGTGCCACAACGCCGAAAAATATCATTGCAGGACTGCCACAAAGGTTAGGTTAGGTTAGACTAACCTAATTTAATTTCAATTAATACATAAACCATTTAACACGATGTTAAGAAATAAGTCTCAAGAAGCTCTGCTCCGAGAATTAAGTAATCTATATTTTATTATAGCAGTTATGATAGAGGAGTAAAGTTAAATAATATTAATGGTAAGCATTGCGTAGTATTTTTTATTTATTTTGTTTTGGAATCAGTTGTTTGGAAAATGTTATATATATATATATATATATATATATATATATATATATAAAAGCAGACATACGGGCTTGCGGTAAAAGTGTGTAAAGTTCTGTGAGCACAGAACACAGTGTGTTATAGAAACGGATCGACGAGTAATGTTGACGAATGTATGGCCGGAGGCAACGCATCATACAATAGAGGTGTTTAAAAGGCCACCTGCTTAATACACGCGATAGCCACGCATGAAGCTAAACGGAAAAGTTTCACAGAACCAGTGATCAAGGCGCAATAAGAACACGGTTCACGTCCAGCAGAGGAATTCGGCAAACGGCAATTAGCGGCCATGCGTCGGTCCGGAACCGCCAGGCCAGCGATGGCGGAGCGTATCGGCCTGCCAATAAGAGATGCCCGCCCGGGACGCGAGGGAGGGGACAGCGTCTTCGCTCTCCTTCCACGCCACGCCGCACGCTACCACGGAGACGTCGGCCCATAATTCTCCCGTGTAATTACTCCAGCTTCCTCTATTTCCCCACACCCCCTCCACCCTCCTTGATCCCGCCTCTTTTTTAATCATCTCTCCTCCTCGCCTCGCTTCCTCCTTCCGACCGCGCGGTCTCGGCCGTTGTCTCCTGAATACTGAGGAATCAGCCACGCCACTTTCCATCTTCCACCTTCCGCCGGGGACCTCGGCCTCCAGATATCTGCACGTCGAAGAGGCGTAACAGAGGCGTCAAACTTTCCACTCCGCTGCAGTTTGCCTCGCGCCTGTCCGCTTCATTTCAGTCGAGGCACCCGCCGTTCGTAGTAGGAAGCCCTTTCATATTTAATTGACTATGTATAGGGACACCTGTATTTCGCGAATACATTTCATGTCAAGGTATTTCACAAAATACTGTAGCTTTTCTCCTGTGTTTATTGGCTGAGGTCGGTGAGAGGTGTCGTCCGGCTCTTGACGGGGCCAACGAGAATGTGGTCAACGTACTGCTGCACTCTCACAATTTGCCATGACTCTTAGAAAAAGCTACAGTGATTTGTGAAATACCTTGACATTAAATGAAATCGCGAAATACAGGTGTCTCTAACTATGTTTCTCTTTGGATAACCATTTGGGCATCAAAACTTGCGAAATGAATCTATAACGTTCAAATTGTTGACATCATCGTGCAAGCCTATACAATCAAGCGTTCGACAACAAATTATTGCACAACAAACCAACTGGACACCGATTTTTCTTTCTTTCCCAAGGAAACACTCTCAGGTCCTCCGCCTTATCTGGTCTCACATGCGGTGCGCAAAGCTTCAGAAATAATGTTGTTATTTAAAAAAAACACGATTTTATCATTTATACATTAAAAAGTTCGTAAATTGTGGTTTGAAGATTTCCACTATCCATCTTCTAGCCCCATCATCAGATAAGTTCGATGGTACCAAGTTATTGTACTGTCATCTGGATTACATGTACTTGCAACGTTTCAAATCGATACGACAATAACAGAAGTATATAAAACTGATTCCCAAGAATTGTTTACATAGTTCGCTGGTCAGTTAGTTACAAGTAAAACTAATAAAAACATGTTTAAAAAAACCACGCGATATGAAAAATTCTCAGGATATCCGAGATGTGTTTTTTTACGAAAAGTAAACACTAATACGACGAGGGCGGTTGAGTAGTTATAATTCAACATTTAGTTTTTTTAAGCTGTATTTTCAAAATAGTGAAATTGTGTTAAAACGCGTTTCCAATTGAATATTTACTTTAAAAGTCAGCAAGTTTAAACCGTGTGTAAAGCAATGGTGGCTTCAGGATGACTTTTCGGGAAGGGCTATCGCACAAAGAAAGTTCGTAGTTGTAAAAAATTAAAGTGGTCAGATATTGGCCTTGGAATATTATTTACAAATTACAGGTTTCAAATACAGAACCTTAGTAGATCCATGCAACTTTTGATGAGATAAAAGTTTAACATATGAAATTAAATATTTCAGTAAACATAAATATACACTAATCAATAAAATTGGTCTCGGGAGAGGCTGTCGCCTATACCGCTCCCCTTCTGGAGCCGCGCTTGGTGTAAAGTGAATATAAAATAACAACCTGGAACGGAACATAACAGCTGCTTCCACAACCAGCGCAAGATGACAAGTGACCACTGCGCGGGGTTCACGTCCTATTAGGCCGAGCGGTCATTACCTCGTCATATTTAGGCAGTTAGCTTCTCCGGAACGTTCTCTATCTCGGTATCAATCTCCCGAGGTCCGACGGCAGTGGCTTGGGACGTCCCAGCGAACGAGGCGGGTGATGTACAACCTCGTCTCCTCCCCACCCCCCCCCCCTTCTGCTAAGCCCTCGAGCAATGGGCATTTCACCCCCGCCAGGGGGGGAGGTGGGGCAGGTAGTCAGCGCTCCAGACTGTTGCGCCGGGCGTGAAACAAACATCCCGGAGCGCCGCCGCTTAGCCCTGCTCTGCAATGACGCGGAAACGAACACGCATCTCACGGTACAGAGTTTCTACATCACGCTGATGGTTACGGCCCCCGTGCAGACCAGCTCGGCCAGTGCTGAGCTCTTCCTCGTACGTAACTGGGTGCGACTAATAGAAGCCTAATTAGTATTTGGCTGCGGTCGTAGCCGCATTTCTTTATGCCCTAAATACTTTTAAAAATTGTAACAAATACAAGGATACCTATCTTGCGAATTTAATTGCATTTCAATTGTGTAAAATCCAGGAAACGTTTACAAAGAACGTTGAAAAAGAACGTCTCAAATCAGCTCCAGAGAAGGTTATAGGTTTCCGCGAACCAAACGTCAAATGCAGGAAATACCCAACCCTGGGCACAATTCCGTAGCACGACTGCGTAGTCCCCTGTGAACGGGAACCACATTGACTGGGAAATGCGAGTAGCCTTAAGGAGATATGTCCCGTTACAAGTCTATATTTTATTTTTACGTTTAACACGGTTAAACTTGTAGATGTTTTGAGTGGCCTAACTTTCAAACAAAATGAGAAAAAAATATTAATGTATACTTTTTGCATAAGGTTACCTATCTGATGTTACTTCGTAGTTTATTTTTATTATCCATGTGCCGGTGTTATGATTTCGAAGCATAATATATATATATTTTTTAATTAAATTAATATTTCGTAACCTTGAAATGCAATCTCACTGCTCGCCACTGGTTACGTGTCCGTGCATTGTGGAAGCAGCAGACGCGATAGTGAAATGTTCTCTGTTATCCGTCTACGTTTACGTGATCCGTGTCTTCGTTTCCTGGTCGTTGTAGAACGGGTCTTATCCGTAACACGGCGAGCATGTGAAATGTTTGTTAGCGCTATAACCACTACTATTAATTCTACAGCGCGATATCTTTGATTCGTCCGGCACATTCTGTAGTTCGACACTAATTAAGCCGCTCCCTTTATATAGATAATTAAGCGGATTACGGCTGTTAAACTTGGTGGTCTCAGTATAATGTTCCGCCAGAGTTTTTAGTTTGCTCCGAGTTATTTATTACTGCACTTTATCGTTTCAGTACAGTGTTTCCTGTTTCCTACACAGAAAAAAAAAAAGTCTGTACTTTCACAAATAATTACTTTTGGAAACCAGTTACCGAGAAATAGTTTGTCATACTACAAGAAAGATAATGTAATTTCGTACAATACATTGGTATGTTTATTTTGTCATGTATGAAATAAGTTTTTAGACATAATACAGAGTGTTAATTGCGAACATTGGCAAGTAATTTTAAATTTCAAATCATGTTACATTCAATTATAATTTTTAAACCATGGAAAAGATAGTCGAATATTCAATAATTTTACTCGAAAGGTATTCAGGGAACGGTTTGCAAATAACCAACTATTGGCGGTACTGGGGCTAGAGAAACCATAAATTTTAGGGTAAGAAGCAGAACCCAGTGTAACTGCGAACACTAATTTTTTAGTGCCACAGTTTTTTTTCCCATATAAATCTACGAATTTACAAATATCTGTATTTATGTCTCATCAACAAAAAAAATTACTATATAGCACGTTAAAGTTCACATTTTCACAACGGGTATTCCAGTTAAAAATATATTGTGTTCTATAATCCGGCAAAATCTCTAATTCCGAACGTGCTGGATTCAATGAATTTTCAATGGTGTACTACCACTGGGAATGGAGCAGCACCACCATATTAGCGATCACAGATTGTTCCGGCACCACTTAATGCTGAAAGGAGGGTTTACTTAATTATAAGTACTAGTATTTTTGCCCCCCCCCCCCCCCCCCACCAAACCAATCACTTCATTACAAGGGCAAGAATGTGGGAATGGCACGAGGGGGGAGGGGGTGATTTTTATCAGGACGTACGTCTTGACCACTTCATCAAGTACAGTGTGTTAATGATGAATTGTCCCCAACAATGTGGTTGTTAAAATTAATATTGAGCCGAAACTATTAAAGCCGGTATTAGGTTTTTTTTTTTTTTTTTTTTTTTTTTTTTTACTGCGCGAGCGATTGTTGAAGTAGAGCCACGTCTTGAAGTCAAAATTCCTGGATTAGTGTAACCAATAATTGAAACGAATTATTCATTCCAGCTACTGAAGTTTTGAAACTATTTATTAATAAAAATCTACTAAATTCTACTTTGAAAATTTTTGAGAGCTATTTTTATGACCTGCCGTGGTCAAAAATCTGGGTACAAAATACAACTAAAATAAAGCAAGTTTCAAACCTCCATCCACCACAAGCTCCAAAGTTTCGCAAGACTCGTGGTTCTGCACAAGAGTTAAAATCTCCCCGGTTCGCAACGTACGGACCCCACGTAACTTTCCGCTTCAGTACGCATAACCTTTTTTCTCCCCGCCTGGAACCAAACCAGAGGCGTTCCTCAATAATAACTCAGCTCCGGAATGCTCTCTCGTGTCCAAGATCAAGAGGTAAGACACACAAGTCTGCGGCCGAGGGGGGTTGGTGGGAAGGGGTGGAGGGAGAGAGGATTTCTGTCCAAATGAGATTTTGCAACGGTTTCGACTGGAATACGGCGCGGGGAGGGCCATTAATAACCACGTGTGGCTCAGCGAAGAGAAGAGAAAAGGAGGGAAGAGGAGGGGGATCGTTGCAGAAAGGCGGGCGGCCGCTGCGTTATCAGGCCCGAACCTAATTCCCGGCACCGGCGGTATAATTCACGTGGGACGGCGGGTTCGACGGGATTAGAAGCCTCAGCTCGGAGAGGAACGCCGAACGCTTTGGGAAAAGGTTGTTTGTGAGGGGGGGGGGGGGAGGGAGGGTCAGGATAAAAATTAGCTCGGGCGAGAAGAATGCTGGAAACGTGATCATATAATTAATAAGTGGGCGTGACCGTCGTCCCATTTTCCACCCCCAATCATTCTTCCTCGTGTGTTGCGCAAGCGCAAGGGGGAGTTGGTACGTCGTATGTCAATAGCTTCTTACTGCCTCCCGCGCGCTGCAGTCGTGATGGCAGGAGGACCGAGGTCCATTAACGGAGCCTGTGGTTGGAGGCACCGTTATCTTCTTTTCCTCCGGTCTCCTGGTGGCTTTTCCGAGCTGAAGAAGAGACGCGGATGGTGTTTTACTGTTGATTGACGTCACGCACGACATGAGATATTATGAAAGCAATAATGCGGCATTTCATTTACCGCGTGCTGTGCCTTTGCTTACGGTTCTCTCAATTAAAACTTTTTATTATTTTTGCGAACTAATCACCGTGCAGGGTTATTTCCTGCATTTGACGTTTGATTCGCGGAAACCTATAACCTTCTCTAGAGCTGATTTGAGACGTTCTTTTTCAACGTTCTTTGTAAACGTTTCCTGGATGACACAATTTAAATGCAATTAAATTCGCAAGTGAACTTTAAATATAAAAAAACTTTAAGCTTCATAAATGTTACAGTATAGCATTTTGGAATTTAGAAATCAAGCCGTCAGACTAAAATTATGTTCACAGTTAAGAATACATTCAAGATTCGGCTGAAATGTACCAAATACAAAAAAAAATGGGTTGAATGAAAACTGGATGACAAAATATTATCTTTGAAAGATTTGTGCAATGGGAGTGTATGACTTGATGTAGGCTTTTGGACATACGCCATTGCTTAGCACATATATGTCTGCAGAAGAAAACTACAAAAAAAACACAAATGACAAAAAACACAAATTAAGCAAAAATTGCTGCTTGTCTCGTTTCAACTGTTGTGTTGAATTTGTTTTTTTTTTGTTCGGAATTTTTGTGCTGTCATCATTTGTGGGGGTTTTTTCGTTCTGTTAGTCCATTTTTCTTTGTTTTTTCCTTGTTTGTTGACCATATTCCTGTTGTGGAATATTGTGTGGTGTTAAATCCTGACAACAGCAATTTTTGCTTAATTTGTGTTTTTTGTCATTTGTGTTTTTTTGTAGTTTTCTTCTGCAGACATACATGTGCTAAGCAATGGCGTATGTCCAAAAGCCTACATCAAGTGGATGACAAAATAATTAAGTTTTCTCAATTTATATTTAAGACAAAACCAAGTTGCTTAAAACTAATGCATGGCATAACCAAAATAAATTATGTTATAATAATCACTGAATCCCACAAGAATATTTTCATCGTAACTCGATATATTTATTTTCCACAGTTTTTATTAAGTAATTTATTAAAAAACACATCAAAATGGGATAATTAATTGTTGTTTTAAATAAAAAATGGCCTATTGTACGCATACTGTATACTAATTATGTGTTTATTATAGTAAACATTTTATTTTAAAATATTCTAAATGTTTGTTTCTTCATTACCATCTGAATATATATTAACTTTCCAACCTACACTTAAAACATTAATTTTACATTAAGTTTCATTTTATTTTAAAAAATTTGTTTAGCAGGTGTAGAGTTTCTTATCATTCCCGCTCAATGTTCGTTCCAAGATAACGCGCTACTGCAACACCGCGCAACTCGCCTGATAACTAGAGACCTGAAAAATTCGCGAGTTCATTTCGTGTAATGCTAAAATTCAAATAATTATACCTTAGTGATGCTTCTGTCATTGGTTCACTGTTAATCTGGAGGACTGAGGGCCAATTAGAGACCCGCACTCATTGAAGTGTCGAATCACAGGCCACCCAGTCTAGACGACTCACAAGTCAGCAGCCAATGAACAGTTGGCATTTGCCCGAGTGTGTAGAGGATATTGGAGTCTATCCTGGAGGTCATTGAAACCGCGAACTTTCCGGGTCTCTACTGATGACGTAGGGCACATTTCCGTAGCGCGACTGCGTAGTCCCCTGTGAACGGGAACACGGTTAAACTTGTAGATTTTTTGAGTGGGCTAACTTCAAAAAATTTAGAAAAATATATATATAATGTGTACTTTTTGCATAACTAGCTAGCTGTCAAAGTTGAATTCTTAACATTTTAGTGCAGTATGGATAAATATAACCAAGTTTATATAATTTCACTTAAATGTGTTTAAAGGTTATTGCATAGTATGATTAAAACTCCTCCAGAAAAAAATTATTTAATTTTATCAACCATTTAAAATCATAATAAATTCTGATGATTAAAAAAAACTGATAATTTAAATATTTTTTTCAGAAAGAAATTAAACCATATATATCACATAGCAGCCAGTAAAATTGACTTTAAAACTAAAAAGTTCCAGTTCTATATTCCATTTAATTCTTCTTAACCGTACTAGACAAAAAACACGTTTTTAAAAATTCATCTTTACCGGGTTATCATCAAAAAAAATGTATCATTTTATTTTGACGTGACAACGTCTAATAAATCGATGAACGCCGCCTGCACGCACGAATATAATAATTTTCGTTCCACTAAAGGCCCCAATACACAATCAGTCCAGGCGATCAGTTCGGAATGTTCAGTCCGAACTGACAGTTTGGACTGAACGGAAGGCTTCCCCCACGCACGATCAGTCTTGTGGTCGCGTTGCTGTTGGATGTATCATTTCGTCGTAGACTTGGGAAGACGCAGTTTTAGTTAGAAAAAAAAAGGGGGAGAAAAAAATTGCAAAGTAACCAAAGAGTATAAACGAAGATTTCTGCCACTACACTCAGCTGACGGACTGATTGAATGATTGGTTGGACTTGCGATTGCGAGACGTTGTTTTCCCGCACACAGCAGTTCGGACTGAGTGCTTCTCGACAGTTCAGTTTGGACTGATCGTGTGTATGCTTGTGTGAGTGTGTGTGGGAAAGGGGGGGGGGGGGCTTCAACAGGGATACACTTAGGCATTAAAAAAAAAAAATCATTAAACTCTCTAGCGCCCGATTGTACACGGCGGTCAGTAGAGAGACAGATACCGGCATAAAAGTAGAGACCGGAAAAATTTGCGAATTCATTTCGCGATAGGCTAAAATACAAATGGTTATACCTCAGTGCTACCTCTGCCATTGGCTCACAACTCACCTGGACGACTCTGGGCCGGTGAGAAACACCCGACCAAAGCTTTATCGAATCACAGGCTGCTACGTTGGGACGCCTCACAAGAGAGCAGCCAATGAGTGGGTTGCATTTGACCGAGTGTACGTACAACTACGGAGTTCATCCTACAGGTTATTGAACCCGCGAATTTTTCCGGTCCCTAGCCGCATAAGTTACAAATCGGGGGGAGTTAGACAGAACCCACCCCGGATGATGTAAACCAGAGCGAGAACGGATGCGCCGGGGTGCGAGCGTGACTGGTGGAGGGGTCTGTTGAAGGGGTGGTGGAGGGGGGAGGAGGGTCGACCACCGGCGAGTGTGTGGGAGTATCCGCGGCGGTAGCCGGCGCGCGGGTGCCTCCTTCCACCTCCCCAACCCCCCAACCATCCCCGCGATTACCGGCATCAGGCCAATTTACCTGTCGGGGCCTTCCCCCTCCCCCAGAGACGCGCGCGCGAGACGACCCGCGGGGCGAAGCGCACATCTTGATACCGGCGCCTCGGCCCCCGTCGCCGATAAATCATTCGAGGGCAAACATCCCCCCCCACCTTCCCTCCCTCCAGCCAACATCACGGACCCTCCCCCCCTCTTCACCCGCCGGTGGTGTCGACGCTTCCGACATCGGCCGACTCCCGACGTCTGCGGCGACAGCAGTCGCAGTTCCCCGTCGCTGCGTCGCTGAAGTCCTGGTTCCGGTGCTGCGACCGTCTGTCCCACTGGGGAAGCCTAAGATGTACATCAAGTTCTGTCCCTGCCCGAACACGCCCGAATATTCACCTTCGGCCAACCTCGGCTTTATTTATATATATTTATATTTCTCTGTTTATTTTAATGTAGCTATACTATACTAACTAACCGTCCATAGTGTTTTAATGTAGCTAACCTAACCGACCACTTTTAATATTTTAATTCATTTCTCCTGCGCAAAAATAAAACAAATCCCGAGGTTGGCCGAAGGTGAATATACGGGCGTGTTCGGGCAGGGACAGAACTTGATGTACATCTCAGGCTTCTCACGACGTGAGCCCGCTTGCCGTCTGTAATGGCTCCACAGGAGTCGCTCCACTGAGCGGTTATTCCGAGTCAATCCGACCCAAAACCCCTTCCGGGTGTGATAAGTTCATGTTCATTTTTCTAACGTCACGAAATACTGTCTATTGTCAGTATTACTACATTCTTAACACCAATATTATTGCACAGAGTAACTTTTGTAGCTGTATGCCACTGTTAATTAAAACGCATTTAATTTAATTACGTGCTACGCACGAACAGCAACCTCATATAAAATAATATTAAATATACAAGAAAATATACTTCCAAAATTGTCACCGTATCTATTCCTTTGCAAAATAAAATGTTTCTGAAATATTTAAAACAAAATTTAATTACTATTTAATGTTGTGTTTAAAACTTATCTGCTCTACCTATGAGGTATATGCGTAAACAAGAGCGCATCAGAACAACAGTCTGTAAAATTGAATTCAAACGTACAAAGTTCCAGTTATATATTCCATTTTATTCTCTTTATCAATACTGCACAAAAACGTTAAAAATTAATTTTTTTTCCCCAGCTCATTATGCAAAAAGTATGCAATGTATGATTCCCCCCCCCCCCCCCCCGTTTTGTGAAAGTTTAGGCGATCAAAATGTCGGCAAGTTTAAATGTGTGGATCGTAAATATAAAATAATGACATGAAACAGGACATTCCCCCTTAAATATCGTGGTGTTGACTGAAGCTCTCTGCACACCTTATGTGTTTTCCCCGGTAGGGGGGGGGGGGCATCTTGATAAATAACTAGGGACTGGAAAAATTCGCGGTTTAATGACCACTAGGATAGATGTACTCGGGCAACTATCACCTGGTCATTGGCTACCGACTCGGGACACCTGTTTACTGCGATTCTTATGATTCGATACTTCTTTTGTTGTTTTCCATTGGCTCAGAGTCATTCAGGTAAATTGCGGTCCAATCACTGACGCTAAACGAGTTTGGATTCCAGCGTCTGCGCACTTGCATCTAGATTATCTTTATTTTTGGCAACGACGCGGAGGAATTCTGTTTGATGCATAGATCCGGGGGTGGGGCTGGCGCCTTACGGCCGCGGAGGACGTAGCAAGGGCATCGCAGGAACAAGGTCATGGCCGTCAGGACCTCCTACCCCCCTCCCCAAGTCTGAACTTGTACGTCGTGACGGCGGCAGCGGGAGTCACGCCTCGATATCCAGGCCACTCACGCACTACGTCTCACGAAGGCATGTGTCACGTGAGATAGGCTGCGACCAATCAGCTCCGGCGGCTCCGGGCGTCATTACCCACTTCCCAGAAGAATGAGGAGGTTGAGGGGGAGAGGGGCTGCCGTGAAATTCACAGACGGTTCTTCTTCTGCGAAAGCAGGTAGTTACCTAGACCGACTGCTTCTTGGCCTCAGAGCGACAGAGACGTTGTGGTACTAAACGCAACACAATATTAAATCGTAAGCGTATTTTGGGAGTTATTTTCATTCTTCTATGCCAAGAGTGACGGATTTACTTTCTTCTTTACACTTCTTGCAATATATATACATACACACACATATATTTTAAATTACCAATGAAAGCGTTGTTAGATTGCTTCATTGCGCCCATTAATATTAACATAACAAAATTGTTTATTACCAGGGCAGACAAGAACTGTCATGCTTGAAAAACAAATTTTGATATTTCCTACTACGTGTCACTTAACTGCAGAATTTTGCCGTTAGTAATTACATACTTCTTTTGTGCATTACACTACCTTTAATTGAAACGACTTTGCTTATTAAAAAAATTTTTTTTTTGATAATAAAATAACTTGAAAAGTTAAACGTCCCACGTTTGCAGGTTTGCAAATGAAGACCAGAACATGTTTTATTTTTCGTTTGCGCGAATACGTCGGATTGGCCCACTCGCACATATGACAAAAAAAAAAGTCTTTATCCCGAGATGTGTTACGAGTACAGAATAATATTAAACCTGTTCCACGGTATGTTTCAACTTCACATCATCCCCCATTTTTTTTACTTCTGTTTTTTTTTTCCCCGTTGGCTGAAAGACGTTCCTTATGTCACGTGCAGGGACCCAAATACATGACTTCGCGCGTAATGAAAATAATTTCGACCCCCCCCCCCCCCGCCCAATAATTAATTCTCCAGCCCACAAGGCGGCCATGCTGCCCGCTCGCATGAACGTCAGGTAGCACGCCTCCCGTCGGGTCTCTCGAAAAACACTGTTGCCAACGTCTAGGAACCCAAGTCCTGCTTCGCTCGCGCCTGTCAATCACGAGCCGGCGAAAAACAGAAGTGAAAATTCTTCAGCCTTAGAACATCTGCATGCAATTAGGCAAACATAGTTTCATAACAAACACGCAAATAATAAAAAAAAGTGTGTGTGTGGAGTCCATGCGCACAAGTGGAACTTCTTTTTTATTAGGTACAGATAGAAATAAATTATTAGCATATTTTTATTGAACAATATAAAATAATTTAGAATATAAAGGATGCGGGTATTAGTACACACATACCACTGAAAACACGTTCGCACCTAGAGAATGGCATAAAAATATTTCATTACTGTTTAGGGTGAAGAACGTTTTACCGTATGGTCTTTTGTTTGTTTAAATGGATAAGTTTTTCGTCGCACGGTTATGCACAGAGCTAACACGGCGAAACCTCCAGTATTGGATTGGGCTACGAACCACTTTAATGCTCGTACATTTAAATCATGTGCGTCACACAGTAGCGACACACGACCTTTGCCACATGAACCGCAGATGTTCCCTTTTAGCACCTTCGCTATGTCTGAAAATACGAATGGTGCCCCATGCCGAATCAATCTCATTAAAATGTGGTAATGGTTCATTTTTGGAAATCCACTTTGTACACAAACATTATATTATACAAACGTAGATGCAACGCAAGGGTAGCTTTTTTTTGCCACTGATTATAACCGTGCTAATGCCGGACAAGAAAAAAAAAGTTATTTTTATTTCATAGATGCTTGACTCTTGACTCCAGATGTTCGAGAAAATACTACGCACTTCAGATGCTAAAGACAAAACTAGACGCCAATAAATTGTTCTCGAGCAGACAAAAAACGTACTTTTTTTGGCCTCAAGAATGCCAGTTTCATAAAATATTTCTTCCATGTGAAAACTTGTACGAAAGTACGCGAGATTTTTACATTTATCTTTTTTCCCCACGAAGACTCGACTTAAAAGCTAAAGCATGTCTGCATTACAATGTTTAACATTTTACTAATTCGCTTAAGGTTACACGACCTTCATCTACCGATATTCATAACGAACTTTGTTGATGACACTAAAACCTAAAAGTTTCCTATTTCCGCGATGCAAGGCAATCGTTTTGACTAAAAACAACTGAAGATATTACTCTGAATATTAAACGTTGCCTGCCATTCGTTTTTCGTTTTTTTTTAGGACCTTTGAAAATAAATTCTCGAACACACTGCAACATCTTGGACGCTTGGACGATTCGTCTCTTGTTTCAGTCCAAGCGTAGCTTAATAGTTAATAACCGCGGAGCTTTCCCTCTGTTTATTATTCCTCCCACTCGCCAGAGAGTTAAGTTTTTCTTTATGCGGGAGTGTTGTCGAGGACCCGTGTTATGAATGTTAGTTTTCGTTCCAAGTTTAAAGTTGTTTCTTCTGTGCACTGCTTGTTTCATAAGCCGTTTTTTTATGTTGGTTCGTATAAGGATTAGAAAGAGAAACGATGGCCGACGGAAAGACGGGAAGAAGTCCACATTGCGTGCGTGTCTCGGGTGATTTCTGCGGTCGCATCCTTTGTCTCTCCACCCCCCCCCCCTTTTTTTCACGTTTTTCCCTTTTCCAACCCACATCCGCCCTTTCGCGCAGCCGAAGGAAAGGAACTATACGAGGTACGAGTCGTAAAAAGAAACACGAACTCCCATTTTCCGTTGTAGGTTACCTGAAACCACCCGTTGCTCCCTACCAGAGGATATTTTTATAACCAGTTTATGTTCGCCGTTGGACAACTTTTTCGGTCTGTTTCTTTGTCCGCATCAGGAGCCGAATAATCGTCGACCCCGGGGGAACAGGAGGATGAATGGAAGTAGGGGGGTGTGGGAGGAGGTGAAGACATCTGCGGTCGTACTGACGCCAGTCGGCGGTCTGCGGGAGTCTTCGGCGGCTGCAGTCACAACATCCGGTCCGCAAGTGCAGGACGCCTCACTGGAGGAATCATCCATGGCCACGTACCTGCAAGTACGACTAGAGGCAGTGGGCGGCAATCCGCGGCCTGGAACTCTGCGCGGGCCCGCGGTTCAATGCCCGGATCTGGCACTCGGACCTCGAGGCCCGCAATGGCTACGATGACGAAGTAAAGTAAACTGTCAAAGGAATTACTCCACCTTTTTGTTCATTAACCCAGCCCTCTTAGCATCAGCCCTACCGCCTTGGGATCCCCATGGGCGAGGATACGGAATACGCCGTATACTCGTATCGAGAAAAGGTGTTAGTGTTTCGGCAATGACGAGAGGCTAAGCATACCGATCTCAGCATAGTCACCACCTCTGCCTCCTGCCTCACTCAGCTAGCCTGACAGTTTGGCTGTGTCCCTTTTTCCCTTAGACATGATCCTACCCCGATCTACCTCATCACACCGGGACCCTTCAATCGCCCAGTGAACCAGTGGTCAGGTGGAGGTCCACCCAACCTCTCCTAGCAGTCTAGTGACTGTAGCTCTGTCGTCCGCTCACAACGTCGACTCATCAGAGGGCTAAGGAACACTTAGTCTGCTCCAAGCGATCGGAGCACCACCACCAAGTACGAGTCCTACCCAATCAGTAGGGACCGGAAAAATTCGCGGATTCATTTCGCGTTATGCTAGAATCCAAACAACTGTACCTTCATGTTGCTTCTGTGATTGGCTTACAGTTTGTCTGAAGGACTTTGAGCCAATGGAAAACTTTGAACCAAAAAAAGTATAGAATCGCAAGCGTCCCAGTTGACAGATGTCACGAGTCAATAGCCAATGAGCAGGTGGCATTTGCCTGAGTGTGTAGGGGGTTGCTGAGTCCATCCTAGAGGTCACTGAAAGCGCGAATTTTTTTTCGGTCTCTACCAATCAGATCCAGGGCCTTAGAGGAAACCTCAACGGGGATCGTATACATTCTACTCTGATAACGTGCTTGTTACACATTTCCGTTCCTTGACTTTATGTCGCATTCACGAAATTTACACCCACAAAATGCCGTACACCAAGAGCTAAGATGTTACACATTAAAAAAAATAATAATTTTGAAAGCAAACAGCAAGCGAGGAGGTTCTGTCTCCACTCCCTGGGGGGAAATGAAATTCGCGTACGCTCCTGGTGGAGGTAGCGGTACTACGTCCTGCTACCCGTGCGTACCCCCGGTACCTCGGTACTGTCGCGCGCGACGAACACGGTCCGCAGTAGCCGCTCTCAATGGAATCGCGATGTCGGGGCGGTGGTGTGGCGGGTAGAGGGAGGGGGGGAGAGTAGAGCCCCTTCTCCACCCGTTATGTTTGCGGAGCAGCGCTAGCGGCGCGCGGCGGCGAGTGTGGGGGCAATTAACAGTGTAAACGCCTCGGTATGAGTTGATTACTTTGCGAGTGAGAAGTCAAGACGGAAGGACTTTCTCGGCTGTGGGAAGGAGAAGGAAAGAGGGATGGTCGCGCCCAGCTAGGTGGAAGAGGGGAGGGGTGGACAACAGTGTGTGGCTCAGGCCTGTTCCTTCCCCCCCCCCCTTTTCAATTCATTCAGAGACACGGGTACAGAGATAGAAATACGTAAGAGAGAGAGAGAGAGAGAGAGAGAGCCCGCCTCGGAAGAGAAGCGCATTAGCATGTGGGTGACGGTTTAACAGGAAACCCCCGGGTGCGAGAGCTACAGGGTGGTCCAGCCCTCGCCGCTCGACACCGGCGCACATACCTGGCGCCGCGATGCCCGTGGATTGCCTCCCGGAGCAGCCAAACAACACGGGTACTGTTCGCAACTGATAGAACACCCGTTGTCGTCTATAGCCAAATTTAAATGAAAGTGATTGTTAAGGAGGACGCACCACAACGCCGAAATACCACAACACCGACAGCTATAAAACTGCTGTGTACTACAACGCCGAAATACACTAACGCCG
Organism: Bacillus rossius redtenbacheri; assembly: GCF_032445375.1. Classification (NCBI taxonomy): domain Eukaryota; kingdom Metazoa; phylum Arthropoda; class Insecta; order Phasmatodea; family Bacillidae; genus Bacillus; species Bacillus rossius. The sequence continues at coordinate 44,054,447 of NW_026962011.1, read as the reverse complement.
AAAACTGTCATTGCAGGACTGCCACAAAGGTTAGGTTAGGTTAGACTAGGTTAGGTTAGACTAGGTTATGTTAGGTTAGGTTTGATTGTAGTATTTTGGCGTTAAGGTACATTTAAGAAACACACACAAATTCATTCAGTTGTTATTTCGGCGTTGTGGTACACAGCAGTTTTCTAGCTGTCGGCGTTGTGGTCAGTTTTGACATTCGGCATTATGGTATTTCGGCGTTGTGGTAACGACCCATTGTTAAGTACTCTAATGAAGACAAGAATTTTACCGTCGGACTTAAAACAACAGCTGACCCACAAACGCTCGACAAAGAAGAAGTTGGGTGCTATAGGCATATATTCTGTTCGTGTACTTGGTTCGAGTATCCAATACCACGACCACAATGGGCTCTGCACCTGTTGAAACCAAACGTCAAGTTTGTTGCGACACGTGTAAAAAAAAAACAGTTTTTTACAAGCATTACTGAACGAATTCTCAACCTGATTTTTCTTAAAAATATTATTTTTTTCACAACACAAGTATATTCATTTATCACACTTATTCAAAATTTTATATTGAACTACTTAAAACAGTCAAAACCGAGCATATTTGTACCTTAACTAAACTCACGCCAAGGAACTCTATAATAAACATATCACCATTAAAATTATTAACTTGATTCTGTCTTCTGTGTCCCAAATGTATTAATTAATTTTGGTCAGGTGGGCTCATTACAAACATAAGATTATTTCATGCTATGGACAGTTAGTGCAAAATTATTTAAAAACTGCGTTTCAGAACATTTTTTTTCCCAGTAGCAAATCTGAAGATATACGTACAGAGAACCACGTGTTGTATCTAAGAGGATGATCAAAATTTGAAAGTCCTCATCAAATCACATCAACTAAACAGAGTACGTTTTAACAGATAATAATAATAATATCTGTGTGCCATCAGTGGTCGTTATTGCTGAGTACCGAGGCTCATGCGATAAGGTTAGCGGTTTTGATCCCAACACTTGTTTTGGCTCAGTTTATAAACACTGTGTTCTGGTTCAGAGCACATAAAACAAATCCTCAAAATACCATCCAATCCTTAGTATTGGAAGGATTCGATATTCGAGGAAAAAAAGATTCGAAAGAAAATATTACAGGGAATAAATTAAATTAAAAAATTAAACACTCTTATTCTTCAAGTCTATCCTCATATCATGCCTCACGATATCGTACTTTGAACATGAAATTTTATAAATAATATTTCAATATGTATTTTTTCTGGAAACTTACTTTGTGAAACAAACATTAATTAAAAGAGTAGAATGCTTGACACAAAAGTTAATATTTTTAAACCATTGTACATGATTTCATTTTTGACCCTTGACACCTAAGATTTGGATTCGAGGAGTATATTCGAGTTACTCTCTGGAATTCGAATTCGTGATTCGTGGTTCGAGAAAAATTTTGGTATTCCACCGATATCTGTGCAAACCCAGCGTATCATACGCGCTACCTTCTGGCAGGTTGTATCACTTTCAGTTTGACGCAAACGCGAGAAACAAAATGCCAAACGCGTCCGAAAATGGCGAGGGATGAATCGCCTCTTGGTCGAGATGCCGCCGCGCGGACAACACACGGGTCGTTACTACAACGCCGAAATACCACAACGCCGAATACCATAACGCCGAATGCCAAATTGACCGCAACGCCGACAACTAGAAAACTGCTGTGTACCCCAACGCCGAAATACAGTTACGCCGAAATATGTTGAGGCGAGGAAAAGGGGGGGGGGGGGGGGGGGGCGCACCACAGGAGCAAAATGAAAAACAACTGAATGAATTTGTGTGCTAACCTTACCTAACCTAACATTTGTGGCAGTCCTACAATGACATTTTTTCGGCGTTAATGTATTTCGGCGTTGTGGTAATTCGGCGTTGTGGTACACAGCAGTTTTCTAGCTGTCGGTGTTGTAGTCAATTTGGCATTCGGCGTTATGGTTTTCGGCGTTATTGTACGTTCGGCGTTGTGGTGCGTCCCCACAACACACCTGCGCGCTGAAACAAGTCAGCCGCGGGGAAGGGAAAATGTCGCCGCCGTCTGCCGAGAGCGCGGACGGCACATTGAGTATTCCGCGCGACGGCGGCGGACATTCTTCGCGGTGCTTGTCCGCGGTGAGGTCATCAAAAACCTCTTCAAGCGCGCGGGGGCCCACGCTGATCCCTCCCGCGCCTTGTGGACACGACGCACATCTTCAATATTTATTCGGAGACGAGACTCTGTCGGCTTGGATATCCATAATGTACCAAAAGGAGTGGTTGGGAATATTAAAAAAAAAAAAATACGCCTCTCCCAAACCATAATATTGTTTCTCCCGCGTGAAATTGATCACATACATGATAAATCCATTACTTCTTGCTGATTCAAAGAGCGGATAGTAACCACTTATTCTGAAAACACTGTTTCTTCCTCGCGCTTTCAAAGACACAGATAATTAATATCTCGCGAATTTCTTATTCCAGTGGTACAACAACAGTATCTCTTGAGTGAATCCTCGGTCAAAAAAAAAAAAAGTCTTTCAACACTTTTCCACAGATGTATTCTCATGTTGCAAATACACTTACATAACGAAACAATAAAAATACTAAATACCAGCTCTGGACCTGATGTTCGACAAGGAATTATACTAAAATAATGTCCATCGTGTTGAAATTCGTTAAACAGTTAATGCTATAAGTTTCCCTCTGGCATTGTGAACTTGGGTTCGCGCCATCCATCACATGTGGCTACGCATATCCATGCGACTTACGTTCAATTCAACCAATTGCCGTATACCCAGAGCTAAGATGTTACACATCAAAACTTTGGAGTTGGAAACTTGAGGTCATCTACACTTCCACGTGACACTTCCACCCTCCCCTTGTTCGACTAGGCAGTGATGAATTGTTTTACTAAGAAATTATCTAGGCTACGCCAAGATGGTCGCTGTCGATGAATCGAAATGATCACGTGACAGTATTCTTATCCTTCCAGCGAGACTCAGGAAATGTTTCTCTAACGATCAAAACACCATCGGTCCCGCATAATCAGTGGCGGATGCAGGGGGATAAAAAAAAGGGGGGTATATATTGCCCCCTGAAATAAAAAGATAATTTGCAAACTATTGATGAAGGTGGCATGTTATTTTGGGCGATGCAAGTTAAGATGTTACAAAAACACATTCAATTGCAACTGTGTGAGAAGCAACGTCACCTAAGGCTTATTCTGTAGGACTTTGTCAGTAAGTTAGTGTCAATAGTAATGTGAGTTTTTGAATACACGTGATAAAATTGAAATTTTTACTCTATATTTTGTTTCACTTTCCCCCTCGACCACCCCCAGAAAAATTTTTCCCTGAAACCACCACTGAGCTAAATTATCAGTGATCACCCATCATCCGTGCCAAATATCGACCCACGAAATTGCAAAACCATTTAAAGTTTTTGTCCAGCTGAAACAAGTCTGCATTCATAAGATAAAACTCAAAAGTTTCGTCACCAGGTTCAGCTCGTCGACTTCGTGGGTCTTATCATTTTTGCTGGACAAATTGAGATAAGCATAGGCTACTGCTTTCGCATTTATTTGTTCAACGTCACTAAACAGATTTCAGCTTTCCCTGCTCACAAAAAATATTTGTTGGAAAGAGATGATTCCTACCATAACCAATACTACATGTGGTATCAATATACGATCCAAAACAGTATTTTTTTTTCCGTCGTGTGAAGAGGCCGGCAAGTATGCCATTTTGAGTTGTGAAACCTTGCAGATGCCCGCGGGAAGATTTTAATTACTTCTTCCTAGATTTAACATATCATAAAATGTCATCTTAGTTCCAAATGTGACATTTTCAACTGTTTATGCGACTCCAGTTCATTTTTAATTTATGCTGGTCATCTTTCCGTAGTGCACATGGGATGTTTCCTGTTCAACCAACCGCTAAAGGCTCTGTTACACTGTAAAACTTTCGCTTCTAACACCTTCCAATGTGTTTCTTTTTTTCATATAATCTTGGAGGGTTATGACGTCACCGAAAACATCACAAGCACCGCAATGTTTGTTTTACAAGTTGGATGACTTGAGATTCCATCAAATATTTTACGTATAGGACGGTTTCTAAAATATTTTGGATGTTGGACGGAATAAGCCATTCCGAATAGTGCCCAGTTAAAATGGAAATTACATACATTCCCCCCACAACAAAACTATAAATTGTCAAAGAGAACATAGGCAGTTAAAGAGGCTAATGCCTAATAACTTTATATTTTAAAAGTAAATGATATGACTATAGCATTTAAAGATTACTGAACATTAATATTATTAAGTAACAAGTATTCAAGTGAGTTCAATTTATAGATGTTTTAAAATTTTATCCGGCACTTTGAGGCATCGTTTGATTTAAAAAATGAGAGAAATATTGAAAACTTTGTTGAGAAAGCTGAGATGAAAAATAAACTTTGAAAGTGTGACAAGATTAAAAAAAAAAAAAAAAAAACTCGATTCAACTTAATGCGAAGGGAGTAAATTTGAAGTTATCTAGCGTCCAGAACTATACCTCCAACTCTTGTCAAAAATAATTGGAAAACAGCGTGGCAGGGCCTTAACACAGTCGAGGAACTGACACCAATGGATAGGTACACCCTGTGCCACATTCTTCATCCCCTCACCCCTCCCTCCAATCCACCACGGCCACCGACTCACGCACCAACCCCCGTGTTGACACAGCGCCGGAGAACGGATGGTGTTACTTTGTAGTAAGTGTGTTTGTAAGTGGAGAGAGGGGAGTGTGGTTGGGGGGTGGGACGGTATACAGAGGAGGAGGAGGGAGGGAATTCCAGCCCTGGCCGACTGACTCGCCTTCGACCTCGCCTCCTCTGTCAACACGCTTTTATTGGGAAAACTTTCTACCGCATTAAGCGTCCCGTTGTCAGCTGATGTCCAAGGTCTCCTACAAATAACGCAATGCGCACTGTTTTTGGATGGTAAGATTTTATTAAGTTTTTTTCCGGGAACTGAAGCTTGGAATTGTGTATCAAGACGAATAAAATGTCGATAGAGTTAACAGGAAACTTTGTCCATTATAATAAATAAAACTGTATTACAAATGGATGTCGATTAGAACAAGAGGCAAAATTACGCAGCAGGTCAATAAACAACCACATTGCGACAGTTAAAAACACGAGGCTTGCTTTGATTGTATGATTAACTAAGGACAGTTGATATAAAACCAAAACTGCTGAAGCGCAATAGAGTTTTAAAAAAATGGAACATTATTTAATATATTACTGGTTTTTATCTTAACTTCACAATGCTATGCACAGAGACTCAGAGCAACGGGACCTCTACAATAACTGAGTCAATGACTCCGGGCGGTATTCCAAGACGTTCTTCGAGCAAGGTATTACACATATACAATTCTCGCAAATATTAGGTCTTTAATGTAATTTGATCGTAACCACGGTCCCGAGAACCCTTTGAAATCAAAACTCGTGTACTGTGTTAGCAATCGTGAATGTGAAACAGGGATTATAAAACGTAGGTAATAAAAAACACCAAAACCGCATGTTTTCCACGAAACAGTAAGTAGTATGTGTGCAGGCCTAAACTTGCGTCGGGGTAACCTATCGTTCAAAAAACCTTCCATCTTTTGGAAACCCAATGGATTGGCCCTGTTGACCGCAACTAAAATGTAAGGTTGGTTAGGTTTAAGTCAGCGATATTAAAAAAAAAAAAAAAAAAAAAACAACTCTAAAATCTTGTAAATGTATGAAATATTGCAAAATGGCGGTTTTTTTTTTTATTTGTTTAGTTTCCGACCGCGAAGTTGCACGCGAGAGAAATGACGAACTTCGGAAACGTTCGGTGGATAACCGGAAGAATTCGAATCGCGGGCTCCTGGGCTGAAGACGGCTCGCAGTTTTCCCGCGCGCGCGCACGCCCCCACTCCCTCAGCGGAGTCGCGGTGATCACGAGGATAGTTTATCGCGTCCTTGAGCGGTGGACGGGAGGCGAGACGGTAAATCACAATCGGCGACGCCGCGCCGCAGCAGGTCACGAGGACAAAGAGCGAGGCAAGGCCCGCCGTATTTCAACCCCGCGCGCCGCCGCTCCGGAAGAGCCCTGCGCTGCTGCCTCTTTCTGCCCGCGTGACTTCCGTCGTTAAAAACCCCCGCGGAGGGGGGAAGGGAAGGGCCGTAAAGTGCTCTCCGTGGGGGCAGTTACGTATTCCGTCGTTGGCAACGCCCGGCCTGTCAGGGCGGCCGGACACCGGGGGAAACACACACGGTAGTTGGACGGGTGACCAACCTCTCCGGCTGCGATCCTCAACTGCTGATAGCCGGCCTCTTGAAGCCAGATACCGAAGGCTGCCAGCGCCACAAGTGCGGCTCCAGAAGGGGGGCGGTGGGGGCGATAGCCCCTCCCGAGACCAATTTCATTGATTAGTGTATATTTATGTTTACTTAAAATATTTAATTTCATATGTTAAACTTTTATCTCATCAAAATTTGCATGGAGCTACTAAGGTTCTGTATTTGAAAACCTGTAATTTGTAAATAATATTCCAAGGCCAATATCAGACCACTTTCATTTTTTTGCAACTACGACCCTTCTTTGTGCGATAGCCCCTCCCGAAAAGTCATCCTGAAGCCGCCGTTGGCCAACGAGGGACCTTCTCTCCAACAGCTAACCACACTGTAAAGTTCATTTTTGTAATTGGAACATAACACATTCATGAAAAATTACTTTGTGTTGTAACCGCCCTGTTGCTTTAATCCAGCAACACCGCGGTCAACAATCTGTCCTCAACACTCTTGCCCCAAGGAGGGTCAAACTTCGCGCGGGTGGCACGATCACACCGCACGCGACAGTACAAAATATAGTTCCCCTTTTCATTCCGCAAGTGTGAGATGCTTTAAAACCAAACAATGTAAGAGCAGGATTCAAATTCTTTAATTCTCGCATGGCTGTTACTGAGTAGCATGAAAATTAACTCACGTAGGCAAAAGCTAACTAAACAATGAAGAAAGTTACCGGAACCGGTAACAATGTTTGTGAATTTGTACAATAACGCGAAATCAACTGTATCACTCTGCAAAATAGTGTTCATAGTATTGAGGATAACAGTTCATAAAACCAGTCAGTATGAAAAGGGCACAAATTACATAGGCATAGAAATTTATAACTTATTGCCACAAAATGTCACAAATATAACCGATTTATCAATATTCAAAAGAACAATCAAACAAGTTCTGTTAGAACATCCTTTCTACTCTCTGATAGAATTATTTGACCTAATAACAGATAAGAAAACTAAACTCTGGTAAATGTTATATGAATCCATCACAAAACGAGGAGAAAAATATTCAGTTTTGTAAACTAACTCTTCGCTCTGAGCCTTAGACTTGAGTTTATACCATTTCTTATGTACCCATGTTCTTTTTTTTTAATCTCTCTTTCTTACTTTTGAAATGTAAAAGTACTCTGTAGTATTTAGTTTTTGTGGTTGTACAGGTTGTTTGTATATATGTATATATTTTTATTAATTGACTAGTTCTGTATCCCGGAGTCCTTACCTCCATATGGGATCTACAGAACAAAAATTGAATAAATAAAAAAAGAAATAGTAATACTGGGTTCAGATTCTTACCCGGGAATTTATGTTTTGTGTTTTCCGAATATCTCCAATAGTAGTTAGTCCGTTCCCCGAACAGCTTTCCAGTGTTATGTGCGCAACTGTTGATGTCATGTTTTGACACTTTTCCGATTCTGAATAGTAACCATGACGAAAGAAAAGAAAAGAAAAAAACCGTCATCAGCTAAACCTTTCATGTTTGTGCAATTAACAATAGCTGGTTCGTGGTTTAATATAATATATTCGGTGACTTAGAAAAAATACAAAAAAAAATACCTACTTCTCAATAAAAAAATTAAAATTAAATTTCTGGGAGTGTTTAAAACCTCCCGCCGACACGCGTCTGGTATGTACAACTAATTTTTAAAGAGAAACCAGAGAAAATATGCATGTGTTTCCCTTTCCAGCGTATAAACAATAACAAAGACTGGGCCGTGTCGTACAAGTGGAATTTAGGAAAGCATATATTCGCACATGCTAACAAAATGTTGGAATGTGTTGATCTTATGAGAAACTTTTCTTTGACAACAGTGACGAGGATTCCAAGAGCAGAGTCACGTGCTCGCACGATCACGTACACAAGTAGCTGCAGATTCGTACCCACGTGTGACGGAAAACAACTGGGTGTTCCTCAATGTCTACCGGCGAGTTCCGGCAAGCCACAGATCTGATAGCCTCCAGAGAGGAGACGTAGAGGAAGGGAGGAAGGGAGGGAGGGAAGGAGGGTGAACCAGGGCGCACACCTTTTGTGGGTGAAGGTCGTTGCGAGCTGGCATGTCCACGTCTTCCGCCCCTTATCAAAGAAACCTTTCTCAGCTGGGCGGGTTGTAGGTTTCAGCGGGCGAGAGGGGGAGGAAGATGCGTGTTGGGTAATTTGTGACGACGCGTACGCAGAGGGGTTCCCCTAATCTAAACGAGCTCGGAAAAGCGTCCTGTTCCAAGAGGGTGTGTTCCGTCACTCAGAGGGCAGGACACTCGTCCTCGTGACACTCCAGCGCTATCGCCAGACAGAGGAATTGTTTCTCTCTGTCTTCTTTCTTTCTTTTTCCCAAAGTCCTCGTGAGGGGATTGATAATCCGAATCGAAAAGGTCGGAAATCTACAAATGATAGCGGCCCGTGGGACAACAACACACGATTCGAGCGAAGCATTAAAAAAAAAAAAATTGGTTGTCTGTATAGTCGGTTTACGGACGATGGTTTAACGTGAAAACGTCATAACAAAACATTCATGAAATGATTGCATACTTTTATGAATAAAATTGAATCATTTTTATTTAATTATCACTATTTTGTTAGGATACAAAGAAGGAGTGAAATGAAATCTACAATTTAATTGATAAATTTACTTTTATTTGCACTCATTAATTCAAATATGTTTATTACTTTAACGAAGAGAATAATTTTAACTATATCTTCTATACATGTTTGCTATTTAACTTCTTCCAATCTGTGTTATTCTGTTAAGGATAGGACGATGATAGGAAAAGTATTAAACGAATGGGAGTGTTTCAAGTTTAATGTACCTCGAAAAAGTCAAATCGATGGTTGTTCCAATCGAGTGGAAGAGAGATAGATGCAGCGCAAGCGTACAATGAGCGTAACGGGACAATGTGCGTTACGGGACACTTTTTCATGCGTGCAGCCGGCGTTCATCGATTTATTAGACGTTGTCACGTCAAAAAAATGTGAACGAGGCTTTCAGTTCCCACCAGTGATGTGTAAACATCTAACACCTCGGTAACGAGTGTGGTCTCATGTCGTTCATGTTGCAAATAAAATAGCGATACGAAACACGACAAGCAATTTAAATTTAAAGTTATAATTCTTTAAAATAATGCCAAAGCGTGATAAATATATTGATGAATAAAATATCAGCTTTCCACGTAGCCTACATAATAAAATCACTCGACGCGAGTTACACGCTTACGTTCTGCGCCCGCCACTAAAATTAGCTGCATGAATCGTAATCGTTGCTTGCCACAATGATAAATAGAAAGCAGCACGGCTCCGATAAAAGACTTGCGAAAATATTCCAAAAAAAAACCCTCTTTGGACCTGATTTTCAAAACAAAACATTTTATTGAAACACTGCCCATATCACTAAAAATTCACTAAACAGTTGATGCTATAATGTTGCTGCACACATTAGAATTTATACTTTCATGGCTTTAGATACTAAAATATAAACCTCAAATATTTTTAATCTCATATTATAATACAAAGTATATGTTTCTATATATGTTTTTGCTTAAATAATCAGCGTGTAAGAAGGAAGTGTCAGGCGATGTTTGGATCATTGCATACGGAGACTTGGTTGCACGCTGCCATGCGCGTGTTTGGCATGACGGGATCAGGAGCCTGCTAGCAGCCGGCGGTACCTAATTCTTAAATAATAAGGGCCCCCATTGTTTTAAAAATATATATATGCCCCTGAACACTGATAAAAAGTACGAATAAATAATTACATGAGATGGTGTCGAGAAATCACCAATTTTCCGGCACAAGACCGTTTGAAATTAAACATTAGTACATCTAAGGTAGCTACTTCGGTTAGCCCACAGCTTATTAGGTGGATAATGCACTTCTGACGTACGGTAAAAAAAAAACACCGTAGCAAAAATGAAGTGTTATCAGGGTCAGAAACCAGCAAATGAACTTACGGAATGTTTCGAGTACCTGGCTATAAACTCGATTCTTACTTGTTGAATGTTGATAAGAAATTTGAAATTTAGACATTTTTTCACAGTAATCATCGATTCGTAAACAAGTGAACTGAGGAGTTCTGGGGAACATGGCCAAATATGATGTGTAACATTTTCCTCAAGAATTTTTAAAATAAATTATTTACGGTAGCTCTAACTATAAAACCAGAATATTTAGATATTTCTACACCAGAGAGAAGGACACATGTCCTCGTGACACTATCACCTGACAGAAGAAAGGTTTCTTTTTTTTTCAAGTCCTCGTATGCTTTTGCTTTATATCTTGAAGGGAAAAAAGGGCCATATCATTATAGGGGAAACTAATCAATAATCAATTTGGGATTTTGAAACATATGTTTACAGTAGGAAACTCAGAAAAATACACACTTGTGAGAGCTCACACACAAAAGTTGCCAAATTTCTTGGGCTGAAGCGTAAAGGAAAAAAAAGAACAGTTTGTGTGCACAAGTGTGCCGCGAGCAAGAACTGAACGCGCCCTGTTCGAGTTAACTGGCGCGTGACCTTGTCAACGAGTGTAAATTAATATTGCAGTACAATTCGCGCCAACTTGGCGTCGCTTTCTACTAATGTCACATGTTGCTACAATTAATGATGTTCACAGACAGGAAACCTGTTTAAAACGCAGAATTCATCTGTTACGCTCGCTGTAAATTTGAAGCGGGGAAAAAAATTGTCCCGGACGAGAATAATTTACCGTACCAGAATACCGTGGAGGTTAATTTGTGTCACTGCAGATTTTTCAAAAGGGCAAAGCAGAACTAGTAATGCAAGTCACGACTCCAAACTGTCCCTTACAATCAGCATACAAATGTTCAAAACTTGCTACATATTAGGCATGCATTATGCAGTTGAGTGGCTTAATACACCGTCGGCTTCTAGAGCGAAGGTCGTTGGTACATTTCCTTGGATTATGTCCACATCGCATAAGTCGTAACACATAGCTGTAAACATCATAAATCGGAACAAGTTGGTATGGGAACGTATGATCAAAATAAGTTACAGCTTGCGAATTCCCGAGGCTGAAATTACGACGTCCATTTCGAATGGGCTAAAGTCTCTGCCATACTACACCATAGCCATAAGGCTTAAACGTTGAAAAACGAGGGGGGGGGGGGAAATTCTCCCAAAATTTTATTTCTCTTCTTACTTTTGTAAACCTACACAAGTAATTATGTGAAACACGCGATAAATCAGTGAGGGCAATTGTCTTGATTGTTTTAAGAACCGCTGTTACTAAAAAAAATACTTCTTAAAAAATGGCATTGTAGATGCTGGGCTTGTGAAGTTAGGTACACTCGGAAAATGTAATTTTTAAAGTTTCTACGAATCAAATGAATTTAACTTGAAAACGGATTTAATATTTTTCAGTGAAATTCCACTGGTTTGCTGTGGTTTTAAACAGTTTCATATTTAGATTGTAAGTACTGTTTATTTGAGAAGTTGGAATTTAGCTAATTGTAAAGGTTCAAGAGTTTTTAGTAACGATGGAATGCCAATAAAATCTCCCGACAACTCTTTGCAACAGTTTTGTTGCCGTCACTCAGTGATTTTATTTTTTTAAGATGTTAACTCTAAGAGTCCAATCAGGTATTGGTTTTAATAACTGGTCTAGGGAAAAATTGGGGAATAGTAATCCTGGAATGCTCCTAGAAGAGTGAGCTAAACCGTCGGAGAACGCAATGACCCGGCAATTTTCTTTTAATTCGTGCGCGAGTGACAAAGGTTTTTCGGCTTTTTAGTAGCAGGGCTGTCGCGGCAGACGGAAGCCTAGGATTCACACCCGACCATTCCATGGCCCGAACAGTTCCGAAGTTAACACGAAGTTGGCCGCTTGAATGTGCATATTTGGTAGCACCTTCTTATTAAAAAAAGACCGCTCCGGAAAGATGTTTTAACAAATCAACGTTAAACTTCTAGTCAAATACAGTGCATACAATGTAAATGGAATTTAAAATTAAAATCTTCGAAGTGTTGATTTCCGTGCAGGAAAAATTAGTCAAAAATGCTTTTATGCTGCCTCGGAATGGACTGGTGTTGACTCTTAAGGCCCTCACACACGATCAGTCCGAACTTCAACCGGAACTGAACAGTCTGAACTGCCGTGTGTAAGCAAGGGCGGTGATCTGACCAGTGGGAACTGATAGAATGACGAACTGATAGCTTTCCCTTACATCGGACTGTAGGTTCGAGAGCATTCAAGTCTGAACTGCCGTGTGTGTGGGAACAGCGTCTCGCCAGTCCAAAAAAATTAATCCATCAGTCCATCAGTTGAGTGTCTTGTGGCCGACATCTTTCTTAAACTTTCTTTTCTTATTTATTTTTCTAACTAAAAAGTGTGTCTTTCATATTTCTACGAAGAAACGATACATCCAACAGCAATAGAAACCAGACTGATCGTGTGTGGTGGGGAAGTCTTCGGTTCAGTCCAAACTGACAGGTCAAGACTGCTCGTACCGAACTGAGAACCAGGACTGAACGTGTGTGCAGAAAGGCCTCAATTCAGTCCGAACTGGAAACTGGACTGATCGTTGTTGTTGTGGGGGAGGGGGGGGGTGAAGTGCTTTTTTTTTTTTAGGTTTCCCGCACGGCAGAGGCGGGTGTGCCCTAGTCCGCGCCGTGTAATCAACCCTCGGCGAAGGCGACGACTACCTCCATCAGGGACCCCCGCCAAATGCTCTTATAATGACAGCCGCCTCCTGCCCTTGCGTGGTGGGTCCGTAGTCCCCCCACCCCTCCCCCTTCTTCAAGCCCTGGAAATGACCCCGGCGGTGTCTTGTAAGGTCCGACCCCCACCCCCCGGCTGGGACAAGGGCGACCCTCTGGTATCATTAGCAGTTCGGCGCCGGGGGAGAAGACACCCGCCAAAGGCGGCGGAGGACCAGTTCGGAAGGGTCCGCGAGGGGAACAAAGAGGAACGTCTGTCTGCCACCGCTACAATGGTAAAAGCCGTGCTTCAGTGGTTTGTTAACAAGGTCGCCGAGCCAACTAACTCATGCTTGCACCAAGGCACCGCTGACCAAAACAAGCCCACCCAAGATTGGAAATTAATTTTCACTCATGTGCACGTCAAAAACTATGGGTGTGGAACTTAACACAAGTATCGTTAATTTAGCCGGCAGCCGCGTTAGTTTTACAGAAATGTTTAGTTTTTTTTTCTTCTTCATAATTTTAACCTACATTTTGCGTAAAATTTTTGTGGAAATAATGTGTAAAAATACACAAACTCTATGTGTTTATCAGAATTACAGTCTGTAAAAACACACGTATGTGGTAATGAGTAAATTTTAATGTGTTAATTTACACAAAAGTTTTACAGTATTATCCGTGGAGTTCTATGCGGGTGCAAAAAATTCTAACCGAATGGTGAATACTGGTCAAAATTATAATCAACCCATATTTGTCACAGTAACCTTACACGGAAAATAAAATCTCTATTATAACTTATTTTCCTGGAATTCTGTCACTATGCAGGCAGTTATTTTTTTTATATAATTTTAGCTCTGCTACAGTGGCACGCAAGGAGGGGATAAGGCTTCCCCCCCCCAACCGTAAAAAAAATTCATTCCTACCCACAAAAAGAAATAATCTGAAAGCAAACTGACGGCAACGATTCTACATAACACACGACCCCTCCCCCCCCCCCCTCCAAATGAAATTCTGCGTACGATCTTGCATCGCAATCAAATTTTAAAAACAAGTATGCTTACAAAAGACGGCTACGGGATACTTGTGTGCAAAACTACACTTATCTTTTGGTGTTATTAAAACTTTTGTTTTGCAACTACTGTTTTTATTTTTCCTTTTTTCCTTATCTACCCCCAATGCTTTCCACAGATTTCCTAGCGTGACGTGATGCAGGAGATTTGTCGTGTTGTGAATGCGAGGCTGAGCACATCAAACAGGCTTGGTGAGTCTTGTCCAACGTTTTTCTTTCACCTCGCCCCGAGGGAACACAAAGACTACACATGCATGGTTCGGGGTGGCTTCGACCTTTCCCCGTGAGATATCGATAGATGGTCGAACACCCCGCCCCGAGGGAACACAAAGACTACACATGCATGGTTCGGGGTGGCTTTGACCTTTCTCCGTGAGATATCGATAGATGGTCGAACACCCCGCCCCGAGGGAACACAAAGACTACATATGCATGGTTCGGGGTGGTTCGGGGTGGCTTCGTTAGACCTTTCTCCGTGAGATATCGATAGATGGTCGAACACCCCACCCCGAGGGAACACAAAGATTACACATGCATGGTTCGGGGTGGTTCGGGGTGGCTTCGTTCGACCTTTCTCCGTGAGATATCGATAGATGGTCGAACACCCCGCCCCGAGGGAACACAAAGACTACACATGCATGGTTCGGGGTGGCTTCGACCTTTCCTCGTGAGATATCGATAGATGGTCGGACACCTCAAGTCTTGTGGACCAACTAGTGACCACCCTCGGTACTGCTCGTGCCAAATTTCTCACCCACCGTGGGAATAAAAAATTAATGTTCACAATAATTCACAGCAAAACATTTTGAGGACGTGACTGTAGTCGGTGACACGACAACAACCCGAATAGTTCCGGCGTTTACCGAAAGTTAGGTTAGGTTAGGTAACTATATCCTAACAACTGAAATGATAAGTTGGTTATGTTAGCATTGTTTTATTTAAAATATTCTATGACCGTAAAAAACATTTATATAAATCCTTTCAATGTATTTTTTTTTTCCACGAGCGATCGGCAAAAGTCGGAGAACTTCGGAACTGTTCACGCGCGGCCCTTATCCCCCTGACTCTCAGACCATCCTCTGTCTCATGTAAATTCCTACACGTAATGCATGCCAATTAGCATCCCGCATGAATGTGCCCAGGGTTTTCCCATGCAGGTTTTACCTGGGCCCAACCTATCTCTAGTTATAGTCTAGATATAAGAGTGAGGGGAATTAGTCATGGCGCCAATCGTTGCCATGGCTGGCCAATCCCCTCCTAGCACAAAATGCATGCGACCCTCTCCCTGCATGGCTAATCCCAGCATGACTAGGCGTATAGGCTTCGGCCTGAGACGCACCTAGGTCCCTCCCTAACCCGGACCCCTCCAAAATACACTTAGTTTTAGTTAGGTTAGGGGAAAAAAAAAAATCCTGACTCTGAGTAGCGAGCCTCGTCACGGCGATGCATTTTGAAGACATTGTCCGCGTCTTGTTTCCCTCCCCCCTCCCACGCTTCCACCGGGTACCACACGGCGTCATCGCCCCGCCCGAGAGACACACTAAGTTGTGTTCGTATAGTAGGACTACAGAACTACAGAAAGTCACCGTCAGAAGCGCTATCTGTAACCTTTTAAGTTAACCTAAGAAACAACTAGGGTGGTTAACAGCGCTACCTAGCGATGTATTCTTCACACTACTTCTAGAGAAAAGCAGCTGTGCTCATTCCATGGAGTTTATAAGAAAATATGGCGGAATTCCGCCTCGTCCTTTAAAAATTATGGCGGTTTTCCGTTATGGTACTTTTCCGCCTTTTTCGTGGAGGCCAGACGGAATACTTCCATTATGGTAGTTTTCCAGTATGGTAGTCTTCCGTCGCACCAAATCAATACATCACCTATTGGGTTATAAACAGTGGATTTCTAAGTTATGTTTTGTGAGTTGAATGTTTCTAAGATGTTTTAACTGTGCATGGTTTTTAAGTTGCGTGTTTCTACTACGTTGGCGTTTCTCTAAGCGGCGTGTTTCTAAATCGTGCGGTTTTTTCAGATTCTTTTTTTCGAGTTGTGCCTTTACAGTTGAGTTTCTAGGCTACAAGAGGAGAGACTAGCGAGGCGAGTTGTACGAGCCGCTAACGAGCCACGAGTCAGGTCGCGCTTCCTCGTGGGCGGAGGAGAGAGCAGCCGTGTTTGCCGATCCCGCCCGGAGAAGGATTTGTACTTTCACAAACAAAACAACAACAAAATCAACTCCGTTGCCAACAAATCGTTTGTAATACTGTAAAGAAAACGTTTACAATACCTAACATGAGGGAATTTTTTTGACGTGACGTCTAAGAAATCGATGAACGCCGGCTGCACTCACGAAAAAGTGTCCCGTTACGCACATTGTCCCGTTACACGCATTGTCCCGTTACGCTGTGTCCCGTTACGCTCGTACGATTGCGCCGCATCTATCTCTCTTCCACTCGATTGGAACAACCATCGATTTGACTTTTTCGAGGCACATTAAACTTGAAACACTCCCATTTGTTTCCTACTTTTCCTATCATCGTCCTATCCTTAACACAATAACACAGATTGGAAGAAGTTAAGTAGCAAACATGTATAAATGTTATGGTTAAAATAATAATCTCTTCGTTAAAGTAATAAACATATTTGAATTAATGAGTACAAATAAAAGTAAATTTATCAATTAAATTGTAGATTTCATTTCACCCCTTCTTTGTATCCATACAAAATAGTGATAATTCAATAAAAATGATTCAATTTTATTCATAAAAGTATGCAATCATTTCATCAATGTTTTGTTATGACATTGTCACGTTAAACTATCGTCCGTAAACCGACTTTACAGACAAAAAATTATTTTTCTTTAAATAATAATTGTTGTTAGTTCAATGGCTTTACTATTTTGAGTTCAATTTATAAGAGCGTAACAATATCGTGAAATCGTCTAAATGGTGTACAAAAAAAAAGGAAAATAATGAAGCTAGTGCTTTGGCAGCTCTAGTGCTTTCTCATTCCCTGCTTAAGTTGGTACAACACGTTTTCTGCGCGATGGATACCCTGCTAGGCCATTGTCGGGCCGGTCCGGGTTGTCTGACGCCTTCGCGTTATTTACCGGCGGGGATTAAGTCTTTCGCGATTCGCGCGCTTAAACTGCAGTGCAACAAGCTTGCACTCGATCGCCTTGCGTATTTCCGCAAGGATTTTATGTTCACTGCATTTTTTTTTTCTCCCTTGCAACGAACCACAAAGTAGACTTTAGGTCACAATATACTACGTTGCTACAATTCAACCAGCATCCGTAAGAATTAACATTATTTTTTTTTATTTCGAGTAAAACCCTTTTATTCCCCCCCCCCCCTTGAAATTGTTAAATCATCTCAGACGACGCTACTAACACGCGCAAAATAAATTCAGTCTCGGTTCGTAATTTCAAAGCCACTACTGTAAATTTATCACGATATATCTTGTGCATTGCATGTTCGTTCTCAAATTTTCTCAACAGATGGGAAGTAACGCTTAGTGAATACATGGAGATTAAATTCGTAAATGTTTGGCCAAACAAACATGCATTAAAGTTGAATAAATTTCCACGACAAAAATACCTAATAACCAGCTCTGCGTGACTGAGACTTAAAAAAATAAAAGTATTGCCAAAAAAAATTGTCAAGATGGATTATAAAATAAATGACAATTTATTATTTTAATCAACTGCAACACCGTGTACACAGACGAGTCATCACAACCATTCACACCGTGTATGTGCATCACTCAGACCTTGTTGGTACACAACCGTAACCTAACATGCCAGCCAGTATTCCAGAAATTTACCATTCGAATACCAGTAAGGGAACATATCGGCTGCCGTTTTAATAAACAGGCCCTGCGCGAGGCTAGAAACTGGTTGCAACGCGTTCTAGCGGATGTTTCGCAACCATCGATACAATTGTTTGAAGAAAAAAACTAAAGATAGCAGCACTATTACACAAAAATAGAACCGCCTTTTTTTAATTATCTCAAATTAATTTTTCAAGTTTCGATTATTTATCGTTATTATCATTAAATTGTACATAATGTATTCCAGGATAGATTCGCTGTCATTAAAGTTTCTTTCGGAACACCAACACGCTACGTACGTCCTCTGATGATTAATGGCGCCAGACGCGTATCCGCCATCTGGACGAAATCAACGCAAAAGTGAGCACTGCGCATGCTTGTAATTTGGGGAACAGATAGTTCACGGATAGGACACCAAAATTCGTTCCCTAAAAATTAGCGACTGGCCGTGTCCTATCGTGTATTAGGAACAATGCTTAGGGTTCAGGTGTAGCATATTCAACACCTAGACCCTTATTTTTGTGTCTTGGAATACCAGCCATATTGTAGGAAGTAATGAAGGAGGGAGCAGGGGGGGGGGACTAGCCAAAGGCGCCTGCCAGACGAGGGGTGGGTTTCAGTAAATGGGGTGCGGGGAAAAAAAAAGCGTTACATCCACGAGTGAAAAATAGAACTCATTTAAACCCGAGAAACAGGGCCACCCCCTTCCCAAGATCCAAACAAGGCTGTTTAGTGGTTCCCGAACCAGCCAGCCACAAGGTGGGTACTACACCGCCTCCACCACACAACCAGCCGCGGCAAACAGGTGCGAGTCCTGTCCGTCGTCGTGTTAAGGCTCGACCACCTTCGCCTCAATGTTATTTTGATTTATTGCTGAAGCAAAATGTTTATACAGAAATATTTCGAGGTAAATTTGTGTGCAAACCCGGCTGTGGACAACACAATTCTGGTGAGTGAACATTAGCTAGGCAATTTTTTTGAAAAACGAAAATTCATCGGACGTGTTACAAATAACAGGTAACTCGTGGAACATACCTGACGAATAAATTATTAATAAATCAAATTTAAACAATGTTTTATTAGTGAAACTTCAGGAGTAGGTACTTGCGATAAAATCAAAATAATGACGTGAAAATATAATAAAAGAACATGGTGTGCGAAGCTCAAATCATTTCAATTGTCCACTGAATGCACGACAATTGTCCGCTCAATCCATGACGATTGTCCGCTTAATTCTTGTCAATTTTTTTTTAGCTCAATTCATGTCTGCTCAGCTCAAACAGACATTGATAGGTACCACTTAAAGTACAGAATGTAAACTATTATGATCATCCCCGACTCTTAAATCACCCACAACTTATATCATTACTCAGATTTACTGTTATAATTATTTTTAATACTAAATTATTTACCAGCAATTCATAACCGTACGTATGCATGGTGATCATTCGCACGCTATAAAATATTTGTCTGGCAATCTATAATCTCGTAATAAAAAAATTATGCCCCGAAACATAGACGAAATCAAATCCAGAAAAAAAATGCCTGCACTAAATATATCAATTTGACAGGTAATGAAATTTAGTTTTAAATGTGACACGTGAAAGTACCTCCCTAACGTGAACGCCATCTATGGTACATCATACCTTAAGGCCTGGGCTCACGCCCAAGTTGCTTATTTCATTTTATTTGTCATGACCGTTAGTTATGGGATATTCCTATAGGAATTTGTTCCGATAACTCTCTCTTGGGTCTGTTTTTTTTTTTGGCCACAGATTACATCACCAGATATTTATGAACCTTTTTGAAAGGTGATTTAATGAACATAAAAATGAACACTTGCGCAAATTTTGTTGATATTAGAAAGGCTAACCCGTATTAAATATCTGTAGCGAAAAATTCAGAAGAAAAAATAATATTTAAAAGCTATATTTACAGAGACAGTTTCAAATAATAATAATAATAATAATAATAATGACAAGGAAGTGAATTAACCAACATGACCTAGCCTTAATGGGTATTAGGATCCCGCAAGTCTGTACTTTACCGTATTTGCCATAATTATAGGTTTTAACTACTTATCCAAATTTTAGGCATGTCAAGGCATAGATCATATCTCCCAGACCTTCTATACCTTGTTGCAACCACATATTTACTAACATGGTATAGTCTGCAAGCACTATGAGGACTACAACTGTCATGATAATCACACCAGTTAGCCAGTGATGACTTCAACAAGTAGCCAAACCTAATTCCTATGACATACCTAACGATCCAAAATACTTAGCACGGAAGCTTTATTGCACGGTAATAAGTAGAGGCCGGAAAAATTCGCGGATTCATTTCACGACAGCCTGAAATTCAAATAGTTATACCTCAGTGCTGCCTCTGCTATTGGCTCACAACTCATCTGGACGACTCTGGGCCGGTGAGAAACACTCGAACGAAGCTGTATCGAATCACAGGCCGCTACGTTGGGACACATTCGCAAGACAGCAGCCGATGAGGAGGTAACATTTGACTGAGTGTACGTAGAACCATGAAGTTCATCCTAGAGGTCACTGAATCCGCGAATTTTTCCGGTCCCATGTAATAAGATATTTGAAATTGCAAGATGTTGAGGCCTAATCCCCCTTAAGACATGAATTGAAACGTGTAGGTTGGTGTGTAAGAAGGAGAGTATTCTCATAAAACCCAACGGCACTCGGCAACATATACTTGACTGACGTTTTCAACACGAGGAGGAGCAGATTTGAACCCGCATCGCCCCACAATAGTTTTTTTTTAAATATATAAATGTGAGTAAAGGAAAAAAAAATTATAAAGGTGTTTGTAAATTTTGTAAATTTACATGAAAGCAACTGTATCGTTTAAAATTAAAAAACTTTCAGTAATACTGTGTTCCGATTCTTGCCCCTGTCATTTATATTGTGTGTTCTTCCAATACCTTCCTACGTTATTTAAAAATTTAATGTAAAACCCCATACTGAATAGCTTTCCAGTATTGCGCACATTAATAAGCATAATAAAACCAAATTAAGCCCAATTGTTAAATATTAGGTTGTCATTTTCATCGTTTAAAATTATGCGCCAATTTTCGTAAGCGCGAAAATAAAAATATTCAGCATATTGTTTTAAAAAAACTTTATTTCGTTTACGCAAAAAAAAAAAATTACCGATAGCAATGTGTTGTAAAAGTTAACAATATATTTTTTTTTTTTACTGTAGTATTACAAAGTATTTTTTTTTTATTATTTTCCTTGGCAACCGGTTTCTGAAAGGAAACTTTTGTTAAAAGTACAAGAAACAAGTTTTCTGCGCGCGGTGTAGGTACGGCCTGCGTGCTGGCACGCAGCAGACCATGTTTGTGCCGCAGTCCCGACCCTGCTATTAGCGCACATACTCTCCCGCACTGCGCTCCGTGGTTATCTTCCAGGATTCTTAAACCATGCGAAATTACAGCAGATGCAAGAGAGGCTCCAGAAAGCTGTGATGGAATAGACGCGTGGGGGTTTGGGGAGGGGGGGGGGGGGTTATGTTTAGCCACTCCCGAGCCAGAATATATATATATATATTTTTTTTTTTTTGAAGGTATATAAATGTTTAACTAAATACTTAAATTCACGTTTGAAACTCTTTACTTTCATAAAAAAAATTTTTATGAAACTATTAAAGTTTTTGTATTTGAGGTCAATCTCAGACTTATTTAATGGCATGTGCTTGCTTTCTTTTTTTTTTACGATAGCTTCACACGAGAAGTCTTACCGGATCCACCCTTGAGACCTGCATAAATTTAAACTTGAACTTAAAAAAAGATTTAAAAAAACTGAAAGGAGATAAAAAGGTATCATGTTAAAATTTAAGAAATTAAAACTTAAAATACAAGTGATGACGAGAAAAAATTATTCTAGACGTGTAAGACCAAGCCTTAAGTCAGTCACATGTCCAGTATTTTTGTAGCAGTAATTTCCAGTACTTTTTTATAGCAGTAGGCAAACGTAATTTGAAGATGTGAATAAAATTTAATTGACAACAACGAAACGCTTAAAAAAAGCACAATAAAAAAGTTTGTCATGTGCATGATTGGAACAACCATCGATTTGACTTTTTCAAGGAACATTAAACTTGAAACACTCCCATTCGTTTCCTACTTTTCCTATCATCGTCCTATCCTTAACAGAATAACACAGATTGGAAGAAGTTAAATAGCAAACATGTATAAAGTTATAGTTAAAATAATCTCTTCGTTAAAATAATAAATATATTTGAACTAACGAGTGCAAATAAAAGTAAATTTATCAATTAAATTGTAGATTTCATTTCACTCCTTCTTTGTAGCCATACAAAATAGTGATCATTCAATAAAAATGATTCAATTTTATTCATAAAAGTATGCAATCATTTCATAAATGTTTTGATATGACGTTGTCACGTTAAACTATCGTCCGTAAACCGAATTTACAGACAACCAATTTTTTTTTTTTTTTTAATTTTAAGATTTCTCATTTGGGGTGGCACTCGCCCTTACCAACTGAAGTTCTTTGTTCTCGTCTGGAGTTGACTCTTCGGCGGAGGGCTGGATGTGTCTACCTGTGGCTCGCCAGGTCGACCAACCCTCTCAGTCCTTTGCTTGGAGAGGGGAAGGGGGGAGGGTTGCACTGCCCGCCGACTGGCAGCTCATATTTTCAAAATGCAGCGCATCAATTTGTTTTTGTTGTCCGTGCGGCTGGGGAGGCCGCCCCCTTTACGCGGGCAAGAGGGTCGGAGGATGTAATTTATCAATAGAGGGAGGCGAACGGCTCTGGGACTCTACGCTATCCACCAAAACCCAAGACAGAAAAGGAAACTCACATTCCAAATGTTAAATTAAGAAAATTTTCAAAAAAAATCAGTACGTTTTTAAATAAATGTCAAATAAAATATAGCAAGTATGTAGTTATATTGTTTTTCTAAGTCAATGTAGTTTCTTCCTTTCAATTACAGGTCATCCAAAATATTTTTTTTTTTCCTTCAAACTAGATTCTATTCGGAAAATAGCGCCCCAAACTAATTAATAAATAATAAATAACTTAACTAATTTAATTATTTCTACACATTATACTATCACCAAAGTATGTCTAGATAAGTGGTGAAAGACTCGCATTAAAATATTATTTAATACATATACCTATATATTATTTAAAGACTAGTGCTTTCGTAGCAGCCCTTTCATAAAGAAAAATTGGTTGTCTGTAAAGTTGGTTTACGGACAATAGTTTAACGTGACAACGTCATAACAAAACATTGATGAAATGATTGCATACTTTTATGAATAAAATTGAATCACTTTTATTTTAATAATAAAAGAATAAATACTTGAAATTATACTAGTAATCAGATTTTTAAAATGCAAGAATAATTAACCTTTATTGCCGAAAGTGTTGTTGTAATAAGCAATGAAAACCACATTAACTTTTCACTTCACTTTATAAACAGTCGACGAAACAGTTCACGTGTAGATGACTTGTAATTAATTTTTAAAAACTGGCGTTTAGCTATAAAGTTTAGAAATAATTATAAACAAGTCTTCATATAAATAAACTGTAATCAAATATCTATCAATTATATGAATCACCATAATTTTTTAGTCAATTGTAACAACGTATTATTACTGCACTCGCCGACAGCGTAACGGAACACAGCGTAACGCCACAATGAGCGTAACGGGACACAGCGTAACGGAATAATGTGCGTAACGGGACACTTTTTCGTGCGTGCAGCCGGCGTTCATCGATTTATTAGACGTTGTCACGTCAAAAGGAGAATAAAAACAAAATGTGTTGACCATCCCTGCAAACATTAAAGTATTCCGTGTCAGTAGCTCACAGTAAAGTGTCCCGTATTAATAGATCACATGAAAGTCCCTCGTGAGCAAATGTTGGACTGTTGCATCGCGGACTGAAGCATCCGGCGGACGAGTAAGTGGTGAGAGTGTGTTGAGACAGCAGAGTGCGGTACGAGACGAGCAGTAGAGACAGTCACTGTCGAGCCCAGTTCCAGTGGGGAGAAAAATTTTTGTGGACTTAACGAAAGCGTGCTTAATTTGCGGGCAGGAAATTGAATTGTTTTAACTTAACGAACAGTGAAAATATTAACAAATGGATAAAACTGCATTTGATTACTTGGGCTATCTCTTCCGAACCTGTTTTCCTACTCGTAACAATATATTTTGCCATAGTTAGTGGTTCTCAAACCATTTTAGGTGCACCATTACCCGATTTCTAAGAAATATGTTATAACAATTAGGTCAAACATTACAGAAGTACACTGATGGTGAATTCAGGGCTTGCTTACAGACAGTATAGAGAGACTACAGCGCCGAACTGAACTAAATCACTGTCTGCGAAAAAAAAACCTGCAGAGTCGTTCAAATGACACAATAAAGACGTGTTAACAAAAATAAGCAAATTATCCATGAATAAATGGTTGTTATAGAGTAGCTATATTTATTTTTAGATCTGGACATAATTTTCCTGGAATATCACAGGACGCACTCGAAAATCGTTTAGAGCGCATTCTTTGATAACCACTGTTCTGTTGTGATCCCTGTGCTGTTACACTGTGTAATGTAATTAAAACCACCAGTTTGATGATGGCATAAATACTCCTAGTTTTTTTTAAAGAGGAACTGGAGTCTTAATTCCTGTGCTCAAAACACTACAAGGAAAGGGAAGTTTTTTGTTACATACAATTGTCACGAGCATGCACGGATGACTGGATTGAGAAGAGGATGCAACCAGAGCTCGCGTGTAGCTTTTCATTTCCATCTTGTTCTTCAACAAAAACGATTCGAGACAGCAGGAACAGAAGCACTGGAGTGTATTACGACACAGACCGCCGTACCTTCGTACAGGTCAGCGCACAATTTGTTTTCGGTGCACGTGAAATACGTCTCGGAAAAGAAACGGAAGTTTATTTGTTCGTATCGAGCCCCGAGAAACGCACGAAGGTAGATTATGATGTTTCGGAGCAACGCTGGATTTAATTTTAGTAGCAAGAGAGAAACTCTACGTTAAATTTCGTGTCCGAGTTTTGTATTGTAAGTACATTTGCAACTCGGACACGAAATTTAACGTAGAATTCTTTAAAATAATGCCCAGCTTTATATGAAACGGCTCCGATAATAGAGAAAATCTCTTGAAAATATGCTAAAATCCGGGTTCGTACAAGGAATTATACTAAAATACTTCCCATTTTGTTAAAATTCACTAAAATTTAAGTTTCTCTTTAGCTTTGAAAAATTTGGTTGGCACCTTCCGCCACAGAGGGCAGCACCGTTGTAACACATTTCCGTTCCATTCTCAAAATTATACACTGTAATTTTTTTTTGTAAATTTAACAGAAATACTCATGTAAAGTAACAAATACTTGAAATTTTTAAATTTACATTAAATAAACTGTTTCACTACAAAACAGTGTTCGCAGTAATACTGGTTTCGGATTCTCGCCCGGGCATTTATACTTTGTGTTGTTCCAGTACCTTCAATAGTTAAAGTTGTTTGCAAAATATTTTCTGTGGTTTATAAAAAAAATCACGCTTGAAAGAAACATCAATTAAAATACACAATAAGCGTCAATTTTCGTAAGAAATACTCAATATTTTCTCCGAAAAAAAGTCTTTAACCTACGCAAAAATAAGCATAGCTATGTAGTATTACAAACTGTTTCTTGGCAAATGGTTTCCAAAGGAGTCTTTTGTAAAAGTACAGAAAATTATTTTTATGTGGAGCAGAGCAGAACTTACATCACCAAAGACATCAATCAACATTGTCTTGCTTTTTAATTCCCGCGCGGGTAATTTTTTTTTTTTCACCCACACTGCGCATTGCTTTGCGCATGCGCACTGCCAGCTCGAGGGGCCGGGGCTCGCCTGTGGGAAGGCGAGCGCAGAGTAACGAAGAGAAAAGAGAAAAGAGAGGAGGAGAAGGAGAAGGGGGGAGGGAAAGAACACTATCAACACATACGCTCTATTAAAGTGGGCCGGTTAAAGGTAATGGGCGCTGGGGCTGTAGTAATCACGCCCGCCCCAATCAGAGCGCCCTTCATGCATTCGTAATTAGTGTTCGTCCGCGGTGGCTGCTGTGCCCTACCTCCCCTCACTTCCCCCCCTCCCCCCTCTCCCTCCTCCCCCAACAACAACTTCAGCAGCCGAAACCCCTCATTTTCCCCTTGCGCTGCGATCGCGGATGGAGGTTGGTAATGCCCGTGGATCTGCCTCCGCCCGGCCATAGAGCAAGGATGTTAAAGACCTGGTCTTGAATTGGCCATAGAGTAAGGACGATAAAGACCTGGTCTTGAATTCCGCAAACTCTGGTTCGCAATCAGCCACTGGAACTGCCTAAACATCAGGTAACTCAAACAATAACACGATCGTTCGTTCTCAAGTCAGCACTCTTTCCTTTAAAACCGTTTAATATTTAATTATTTTATTTCCACACAGTATGTGTATATATAGTGTGGTGCTAGTCACGAAATATGACACAGTGAAAACGAGCATACAAAGCGTCTGTATCGACATAGCCGTCGCAAAAATGTTCCTAACTGATAGACAAAGTATGGATGTAGACAAGGCGTTCGAGCGCCTCAGTAGAAAACTGTTGTGTCTAACATTAAACCCACTTGTTTGCCGATAGAACTGTCTAAAACCTGTCTTGGTTAAGAGTTGTATGTGAGGAAAATAACGTTAACTAAACTCTACGAACCAACTTCTCCCTATAAAAGTAACGGATATTATTATTTTTTTGTTTCAAAATCTTTCTAAAATCGCCTATGAGCCGGTTGAATGAATGTTCGGGAAATTTTTACTGCTGTGGTAACTACGTACCGGGACGGAACTTTATGTGACCGACATAACGTAACGTAACGCAAACGGTGTGCATTCGGCGTTCGCACAGCCGAAGCGGAAAAAAAAATGCCTTTAACGGTTACGTAAAAGAATTCATCACGCTTTTTTTTCCCCCGCTTCCCTGGGAGGAAGCCGAAGGAGGGGTGGGGAGGTGTGTGTGTGTCTCTGGATTTATGGGCGCCGAAACAGTAAAAATGACCTAATGGGAGTTTGGAAGCGAATGAGAAACAGACGAAAATTGGCTGGGAGCGGGCAGTCGCCGGGCGACAAGGACACAAGTGCTGCCCTGACGCGTGGTGGGGTTGGCCCGCGGGGAACGTAGCTTCGGCTCGTTGCTCCGGGGAAGAAGAGGTGAAGAAGGATGGAGGAGGGGGGAGGGGGGGGGTAAAAGGCGAGAAATAAAGAAAGAAAGCGCACAAATAAGAAAGAGGGCGCGGGCGAATGCGCGGACAATTAGCGACGGTCCCGGCGCGGGCTCTCAGAGGTCCGGCGAGGAGCACATGGACGCATCAGTGTGGGAAAAGGGGGGGGGGGGGGGGGGAAGAGAGATTCCGTTGTCGCCATATATATTTTTTTTTTTGCCGATACAGGCAACCATAAAAGAAATGTTTTTTTTTTTATGTCCACTAAATGGGCTTATTAGTATACATGGCGAAATTCGCGTAATTATTCGAAGACTACATTGGAACGCGTAACCTTACATAGTCTTCTGAACTGAGTTCTCATTCAGCTGTCTCCGTAAAATAATATCACTAGGAATTTCATTGACAAAAATTTATAATTTTTTTTTTTTTGCTTGAAAAGAAACTTCTCTTCCCCCCCCCCCCCCCCCCCCCCCTCTTTCCCAAACACACCACGCGCAAAAGGCACAGCCAACGACGTTTCAGAGCCTGCGAATGTGTACTTTTTATAACATTTGTGTGTTTTAACACATAATTAATCATTTTGTTTTACGAGAGAAATTCTGGCCTGCAGTGTAGAGTATGCCAACTTCCACATTTCCACTGCCACTGACATCGCAAGAAACCAGCGAGGTCCTGGTTTTGCGGCCAGAGTGAATTATAAAAAGAAATTTTTTAAGAACCTATTTGTATGTCAGAAAACTTGGTGAAGTTTTATTAAATAAAATTTTTTTCTTCATTCATTTAACCAGTTAAAACGAGTACTAGAATGCATTTACAAGACAAGCAAAAAAAACTGTACAAAAAAAAAGATATTGCGAAGCGTTGGGTTTTTGTAATTTTTGCAAAGGCCCCAACATGAACCTGAAACGCCAACGTCTGGGGTCCGCCCCACAAAACTGTTAAAAAAAATTTTTATTTACCTTCAATTTACGAAGAAATTTTGTTAAAAATAATCCAGGGATCTTCATTAATTAATGGGTAATGATTTCACTTACACTGAGCACGAATCAACAAGAATAATCTTGGTATACTTACCACGTAAAATTCAGTAAACGAGTTAATTCAGCAACGACCCTTCTTCCTTACACACTGCTGTTTGCCGTGTTTGAAGCGGAGCAGGTAAACTAGGAAGTCGGAATACGGAGTAGTTTTTTTTTTTTTTTTTTACGAAGATTCAGTTATCTGCGCACTCACGAAGAGTACTTTGTTTATTTAAGGTAATTTCTTCGATAAATAGTCGGTAAATTATATAATTTTTTTTTATTAAAAACAGTGACAGTTATTTGAAATTATTAAGATCTCTTCGTTCGTTAGGAGTTAAATTTCTCCGTTTAAAAGTTCCCGTAAATCTTCCGTGATTGATGACGGTGCAGTGGATTCTCGCAGGAAAACAGTGGGTGACTCGCGGGGGGGGGAAGGCTACCGTGGTCCGAGACACCGTGAAGTCACCCCCCTTCTCACCGACCAGCAAGCCCTCCCCCCCCCCCAACTCCCCGGGCACGGACAAGATGCCCGGAGAGCGATACCCGTCCTTCATTTGAATACGGCGAGGGCTGGTAATCACTGGCTTGCCGCGGCGCTGCCAGGGAGGCCGAGAGAAAGGCCGGGAGAGAGGGAAAGGGGGAATTGATAGCGGGGCAGTTGGCACCTCCGCCGGGTCCCCGCGGGCGGAGGTTGGCCGGCCTGCTTGATGGACGCGGTCGATACCGCGCCATTGATGAATTAGGAACGGATCGCGCTCCGGCTGCGACAGTGGCTACCGACTAACCACGAGTTTTCTACCGGAGGCTCGTTTTTAACCTCCGATGGTAAAGGAGGGGGGGGGGGGGGGTTGTGGAGGAGATAACTCGAGTTATTTTTATTATTTTCCGGCGGCGGCTCCGGCCCTCCCGTACGTAACCATTACCGCGGAAGACGGGAAGTACCTTGCCCCTCTCGAGGGCCTCGCCGACACAGACCAGCAACCGGGGGTCTTTCCGTGTGCCGCGGCAATCTATCGGAAACATCGAGACGGTTTCCACTCGATGCGCGTGATGTCTACATTTTTCACTATTTCCTTTCGCATTTTTTTTTTTAATTTTCATGAAAATATTAAACATTTATTCATCACAATCCTTGGGTAGAGAAGTTTATGGTTAAAGAGACCTACCTGCGTTATTTAGTGACAGTATGGTTTTACGTGAAAACATCTGTAAGTGTTCTCAGTAACTATTGGGTGCGGATTCTCACCCCGTTACTTATGTTTTGTGCTGTCCCAACACCGCCAATAGTTAAAGTTATTCGTAAACCGTTACCTGAATGCTTTCCAATAGTAAGTGAATATGATGATAAGCACGGTAAAACGAAATAAAGTTAAATTAAAAAATATTCAATTATCTTTAACAAGGTAAAAAAAAACGTGCTGGAATGAAACATGAATTATAATATAAAATTATTTGCTAATTTTCGTAATAAATACAGGGGGGGGGCCGCGCAGACAGAGAGTTTTTAACTGACTTAATTAATAGCTGTATACGGTGCTTGTATGTTGTATACTGTCAATATGTTGGCCTATATATATGCAATAGGCAGAAAACTTTAAAATATACAGAAAGTGTTCCAAACATAGTTTTGATGTTTTTACTTTTATCAAGCACGTTTCAGTCACAAAGCCCACATCCTCCGCCCCCCCCCCCCCCAACCCGGGGGTTCAATGTCCGTGAATGATAGGGTTGTTCAGGAATGCGTAACCAAAATTTGTCGAAATAGCATCTTATAATTTTAATGGGGGTATTTTAAAAGTAATAAAATGCATAAAATTCGATAAATACTACACATTTAAATTTCTGATTGTTAATTTTTAACCGTAGGTAATTAATTTCGCATGTCAACTTCTCTCGCTTGGCGTTCAGTTCTGGGCCACGCTGTAGGTATCCGGACAAGTCGAGTCTTGTTCTGCATGTCGAAAACAAACGCGCACGGGACAGTCGCGGCGCTCTTATCCGCTTGACGATCAACCCTCGAGGCGGGCGCCCGCTTCCACGACAACCCGCGTGACCTCGCGCGGAGGCCGAGAAATGAGTTCCCGTCGGCCGCGGCCCGGGAAGTAGTGCCGCCGACCCGCCGCGGCTGCGGGACGGATCCAAATCGTTTCCATTAGCTCCTCTCTCCCCGCGCGAATGGTAACCGAGCGTTGACCTTGGACCCCCTCTCCCCCGTCAACCCTACTGCTCCTCCGCCTTCATCAAAACCTCCTCTTGCTTTAACCGCCGTAGCCAAGCAAACTTCCAAAAGGAAGATTGTGGAAGGGGGTTCTGCGTAATGAGTCGTGGTCGGTGTGTGAAGCAGGTAGGGGAAGAGGAGGGGCTACAGATTGGCTCGCCGCGTCGGAGCTAGTCCCACGGATGAAACTGACCCGAAGACGTCGCAGCCACACGCATGTCTTCACGATACAGTGCAGGGACTTGTCTGGGACGCACCACAACGCCGAAATACCACAACGCCGAAATACACTAACGTCGAAAAATGTACTTGCAGGACTGCCATAAAGGTTAGGTTAGGTAAGACTAGGTTAGGTTAGGCTAGGATAGGCTAGGTTAAGTTAGGTTAGGTTATTTTACGCTAGGTTAGGTTAGGTTAGGTAAGGTTAGGTTTGATTGTGGTATTTCGGCTTTAAAGTGCATTTAAGAAGCTCACACAAATTCATTTAGTTGTTATTTCGGCGTTGTGGTACACAGCAGTTTTCTAGCTGTCGGCGTTGTGGTCAATTTTGACATTCGGCGTTATGGTATTTCGGCGTTGTGGTAACGACCCGGACTTGTCCAGGGGAGAGGTCCGTGGGTTCCGGACACCTCCCTTCCAGGATATCAACAAAAAAAAAACAACCAGTCAAGACGGAATAAGAAAATTTACTCCAAGGTTCACAGAGGGGTTTATTTGGAAATAAATATTGTCATCCTTATGGTGTCCTACAATAAATGCATTTCCTCCAACACCTAGACGAACATGCCTTATATACACAGAAGCAGCAGGAATTGTTGCTGGCCCTGTATTCCTGTTCACTAACTTAAAGGTTTCCCAAAACCTTAAGTTTTCCAAGTTTTTTTGGGAAACCCTAATGTTTATGTATTAAATGAATGATATGCTAAAAGTAAAGAGTTTGAAGACGAAGGCTACATACGAACTGTTTCCAAAACTGTATGCCGATGATTTAATGCTTTCAGTAAATGCCAGACTGACATAACAAATTGCTTTTCAGTACATAAAAACCATTAGGCCTAAACTTGTTTACAAGAATTTTTCAAAAACATTTATGGTAATATTATGAATTTATTCAAAATTATGTGCAAAAATTGTGATTTATTAGAAGCAAAACAGTCAACTTATTCTTAGAGTAAAGAGTTAATATTCTGAAGAGGCTGAATTAGAAAAAAAAACCTAAACACTGAAGATTATTTCATCAACGTATCTTACGTGCCTTGTCATGTATCTTCAAAAAGAAGTCAATCGTATTTCTCCTAACAAGTAGTTAAGTGCCATGCCTCGTGATATTAAAGAGGTATTTCCTGATAGTAAGGTATTTTGCACTAAGCCCTTCTAAATTTTTAACTTTCTGTGGAAAAAAAAATAAATCACATTCTTAATTAAATCGTTTCCGAGTTGTATTTCAAGAATGACCTTTACAAGCAGGTAATACCTGCGCAACAAATGTACCTCCGTGACCCACCACTTTCAAATTACATCGAAGAAAATTTAACGCTGTAATAATTTCTCTTTTTGCTCCTTCATTTTAGCTAAATTAGTATCAACATTATTTTTTTCCATCTTGTTTTATTCTCACGACTGATTTTCCCGCCAACCTATAATAATTCAATATATCAAACAAAAGTTGTGTTTCGAAATAACATTACGTTACCTTAATGCATGAGCCAATTTTTATACAAAAAAATCACAAACAGGACGAAACTATTAAAAGAAAACCTAAACTTAGCCTTAATCACCCCTTTACAAACTGACAAAAACTATGACATATTGCTTTATAGTTAAACACATATTTGATCGACAATAATAAAAACCAAGAATTCGAAAGGGTACAGATTAGCTGCGAAGCACTTAATTTGAAAACACTCACCGTCTTTGGAGTACGACTTGACGAATACCAAGATCAAAATTTTCTACCACGTTTCAAACTCACCTGAAAACAAAAAATAAAAAGCATGAGTTATATGGTGAGATTTGCAGAACACAATACATAATAACAGTAGTTAACACAAAACTGTTAAAAGTACTGCGAATTTGTGTTTTTTTATTGCATGGACCAGTTTAAATAGTTTTCAAGTGAAATTATAATGATTTTCAGTAGTTTTTAACACATTCATTTTAATACTGTAGATACAAAAGAAGCTAACCTAGATACCCAACATACACACACAGAGTTTTTTAATTAAACGAGTTAATGTGGGTGGCAAAAACCTCGGATATGCAAAATACCAAATTATTTAGATAGAATAAGTAAAACGTCATGATTTTCAGTTTGCCCAATGGTGTTATTTTTCGGGGTGATGTTTTTACGGCGTTTATTCCTTATATATTCCTGTAAATCCCTCCATGATTCGCCAACCAATAAATAATATCTTTGAAGTTGATTTATTTTTAGGTTTTTGACAAGGGTAAGATAAATTTTTTTTTAAGTCCTAAAGGAAATGTTTGAACTGTCTTTATCGGCAATGGCGCTTTAGGTCGCTAGGAAAAACACGGGACCTCGGTTAATCGAATCTCGTTTGAGACTCTACTAGTATGATTAAATAGCTTTTTTTTCCAAGATGGTACGTTTTTAATTGCATTGTAAAACAGAACACGGAGGAGTATGTAGTGCATATGTTTCAGGGTGGTTTTACACTATCACGCCCAGTAGACATTTTTGAGGAGATTATTAATGGTAGCTGCATCCCAATCCCAGTAGGAGATCTAAACCATATCTCAAAGTAACACTTTTATGAAGCCTAACACAGGCATCACCTCACGTGCTAAATCAGTGATTTCAATAAATTACTATTCAAGGGAAACACGTGAAGCCAAGTGGAATATTAGGAGAATTAACGGGAAATTAGAGAAATTATTTTTCTCTAAAATTATTTCTAGGAGTATTTATTATACGTGCTATGTCCAACGATAATTGTTTTTAATTTAAAAAATACTATAACAACTAAATGCTTGCGATATAAATTGGAGACCGGGGAAAAATTGGGGTTATATTATTAATAATTTTGTAACTTGTAACGAAGAGCTGGGCCCTGTAGCACAATAACTTGTAGACTAATAATATTAGTGAAAGAGCTTGTAATTTGTAATATTCTGTTGCACAAAGCAAAATATGCTTCTTTTCTTTAATTTTCGCTAACACACAAAGTTTTAACTTGCGTTGTTCATCACGTTTCCCCATGGCTTATCCACTTCACAAATACGTTTAAAAATCTAACCTCACTCAGTTACTTGAATATATCTCTGCAGAAATATTACCTCACTCAACTACTTAAATGTTATTAAGGCATATCAAAATCTAAACTATCTTTTACTTCACATTCACTATACATAACCTCACTCTACCACTTGTAGAAACACCACATGAACTTGTAGTTTATATTGTTTACTTGTGGAATTTCATCACATTTCACAAGTGCCTTCAGAAATGTTGTGCAACAGAAATTATTAGAACTTGTATTTTTTTTACTTGTAACTTGTAGCTTGTAACTTGTAACTTGTAGTTTGTTGTGCAACAGGCCCCTGGTCACAGGTAAAATTCTAGATGAAAGTGTTAGGTAATGTGACAGGTCATATCGTATGATTATCACTATCAACTCAAATTGTTTTAGTGAAGTGGGTTAAATTATTTGAAATATTTGCTATGCACATTTATTGTTTTATTGTTGAACCAAAAATTTGTTTTTTATAATACCCAAAAATTAAAAAATAATCAATTCATTTGAATACAAATAGATACCCGTTCAGTCTAGTAAAGATTGATTATGATGAGTCACACATGAGTGCCAATAACTGGACGCCATTGCCAAAGAAAATTTATAACTATTAAAAAAATACAATCATAGCAACTAATCACAGACAACGGGTGTTTGCAACTAGTAATAAAGTGAGTGATTATGTGGAACACGAGACCGATAAGTTATTAATAAATTTTATCTTGGAATTATTTAT
Organism: Bacillus rossius redtenbacheri; assembly: GCF_032445375.1. Lineage (NCBI taxonomy): Eukaryota > Metazoa > Arthropoda > Insecta > Phasmatodea > Bacillidae > Bacillus > Bacillus rossius. The sequence continues at coordinate 44,020,056 of NW_026962011.1, read as the reverse complement.
TTTTCTCTTAACGTTAAGTTAAGATGCCACGTAAAATTAACATTTATTTTGTCAAGGAGATATCATTGTCAAGAAAAAAATAATTTTGTGCTCTCAAGTAGTTTCTAGGAAATATACCACAAAAGAAATTAAATTCTGTAGTCCTGTAGAAGAGAGAAGAATAAAACGTTTACAGTAACAAAAAAAGATCGATTTCCATATTGCACTTCGGAGCAGTCAAGCACTCTACTCGGGTGATTTCTCACTGTCGGGAAATTACGGCGAATTATTTTCTTCTCTTTATTTTCATTTTTACCCCTGGCGATTCAACAACGAACGGTTCCGCTCGACAACAAATAGGTTTCTCCTATCGGTGCAATCGTTACGTCACTCAGGAAGTGTGGGGCCGCGCCATTACCACCGGGAAGTTCATCAGCGGGCGAGAAACGCCGAAATTGTAGACCATGTGGTCTGCGGGAAGACCACGAGGTTGGCAGCACTGCGCGCGGACGAACCATAACCTCTCTCTCTCCCCCCCTCCCTTCCACAATCTCTCTCCCACTCTGCCTTCTTCACCTTGACTACAAACACCACGGCCCCCCTCTTCAACAAAACCAAACACACACATACACCCCTACTGCTCCAACAAACCCAACACTATCGCCGACACGCGCGTGCAAAAACGAGCTAACCATCGCCAGGGTGACCACTACTCCCTCTAAACAGAAAAAAAAATCCCTAAAAGTCATGGACTTTGTTGTTAAAACTCGGCTTTTACCGCCATTTGAATATTAGTAAATTGTTTTTCCTTGAAAAATGTATCGAAAATGGGACTACAAAAGCAAACGGCGTGTGAACAGACCAAGACGTGGGAAAACAAGAAATTAATCATCTAATGAGTAGTGACACAATTAGTAGGGTAAAAAATGGGTGTGTGTACTTATGTACGCGCGTGAGAAGTTATACTTCTTTGGCATCATTAAAAAATAGTTTTTTATTGCATGCAAATAATGAATTATAATAAAATAATAAAAGGGCTGGAAAAGGATAGTTATCACATTCAATAAAGTTCAGTAGCCTATATATTTGAAAAATTAAATAAATAAAATTTAGAGAATAATAAAAATATGACATAATTTGTACTAAATATTATATGATTCTTGATTTTAAATAGTTATTATTGATTATTTAATATTTTAAAATAAAATAAATAAATTTAATAATAAATCAAAAATTTTAATTTATGTGTATTCATTTTTTAATATTTATTATTTTCTTAAATTATATTCACTTTTCATTTTTATCAAAAAGTTTTCATTAATTTTTTTATTTCTTTTTATAAATATTAATTATTTATTCAATTTAATAATAAATATTAAAAATTAATATATTAATTTTATGTTCGATTTTAATTTTTATCACATTTTTTGTTGTTAAATGTTTTATTAAATATATTTCTTTATTTTGTAAATATTAAATACCAAAAATAAATATTAAACATTATAATTTAATAATATTTAGTATTAATTATATTAAATGATAATATTTTAATTTATATCAATAAATAATACATACGGATAGTTACCTCAACTATATTGGAGCACTTGAAAAAGTATAAAGGCACAATATTTTTTACTAATATTTACGAATATTAAATAATATTAATCAAAATATTTAATTTAATTCACTACTGAATATAATTTATGAGCACATATATAATTCGCACTTGTATGAATCTAAAACACGTGATGTGAATGTAGAAACTAGAAACATGTGGATAAATATTATAAATATGAAAACAATGATCAGAGGCGACGAGCAAGCCAACATGCGCGACTACTATCACTCTCATCATTTTTTCATAACGCGCCTAAAGAATTATAACTTCAAAAAAAATTACACAAAAAAAAGAGTCAATTATGATTCCCGATATCGAAACTAGAAGTCGCCATGAAATCACACATATGCGTTAATACATTGCATCCTGTTTATTTTTTCATTTCTTCGTGAGCACTTTTTTTAAGGCTTGGTTATAAAATTTTGATTAGATAGCTCACTTCCTTTTGCTTTTCGTCAACAAATATTTTCAACAGGTACTACACTAATTGAATATCTGTTGAAAATATATGTGGCAGAACAGAAAATGCAAAATTAGGTATCCAGTTGAAAATTTTATTAATAGCCTTTAAAAATAAACTAAAGACATAAAACGAAAAAAGAATAAAAACATGCACGGTGTGTGGGACTGAGTCTTAAGACGTTTTGATCGAAATATATAATTGACAAAAAGAAAAAGGTACCATTGCATTCCTTGACGGGCACAAGTTTGTAATTTTTTTTTTAAACTAAAACAGGTAAAGGAATTCTGCAGGTCCTTCGTTCATTCCTTCACGTTCGTGATTCCGTGGGAAGCCCTGACTTTTGAGCACTGCTCGCAAAAAAAAAAAAAAAAGTTACGATGCGACATGGGGAAGAAGACGAGGTGAAAATCGGCGGACTATAAATAAAAAAGGAAGTTGGCGTGTCGGGTACGACGTCTCTCGGAGCGAGCCGGTCCCCAACACGCGAACAGGGAACAACGCCACATAACTTAGAAAGTCACAACTTAGAACTGTCATAACTTAGAAAACTTGGGAAAATCCACGTAACTTAGAAACACACAACTTAGAAACACACAACGCAGAACCACACAACTTAGAAACGTCATAACGTAGAAAGTCACAACTTAGAACTGTCATAACTTAGAAAACTTGGAAAAATCCACGTAACTTAGAAATACACAACTTAGAAAGGTCATAACCTAGAAACACACAACGCAGAACCACACAACTTAGAAACGTCATAACGTAGAAAGTCACAACTTAGAACTGTCATAACTTAGAAAACTTGGAAAAATCCACGTAACTTAGAAATACACAACTTAGAAATATCACAACTTAGAAACACACAACTTAGAAACGTCATAACGTAGAAAGCCACAACTTAGAACTGTCATAACTTAGAAAACTTGGAATAATCCACGTAACTTAGAAATACACAACTTAGAAAGGTCATAACCTAGAAACACACAACGCAGAACCACACAACTTAGAAACGTCATAACGTAGAAAGTCACAACTTAGAACTGTCATAACTTAGAAAATTCTAAGTTATTTGCTTCTAAGTTGTGTGTTTCTAAGTTATGACAGAAACCCACGTGAACAGTCTCTCTCCTCGGGGCAACGGCACTTGCGTCGCTCTTGCGCGCGCGCCCGCGGCACACCGATGCAGATAGTCTTTACGACGGCTAGGAGAGGAAGTTTTATGCCCACTTTATGTCCACTTCGTATCATCGCAAACAAAGCTGGGCGCAACGCCGCGTCTCAGTTCTCCTACCCCCACTCTCAACCCTCAACCAAGTTTCCTATATTTAATTATAATATTATATGTTAATATCCGCGTCCGGTTCTTTTTTTTTCTTCTCTTTCTCGCCCCTTCGGAGCCGCCCGGCGGCTACAGTTCTTCACCCCCTTCTCTTTGTCCGAGAATAAACATTTTGAATCTTTAAGAGCCCTCCCCCCCCCCCCCCCTCCACATGAGCACTCATACTGTGTGCAGAGCTTAAAAACAAAAAACGCGATTTGAAGACTGCTCAGTAGTTGTATATGTTTACTAAAAGCATTTAAGAATAAGCTGAGTGTCAGATATCGTTTTCGAACAGTATTTTTTATAAGAGTAAAAATTGATGAAAAGCTTGTTTTCAGAATTAAAAGAAGGAGGGGTAATCTGTAGGATTCGCAAGAGTGGCCTTCGGAAATTTCCGGCCGTTGTGGCAGAGGGTGGGGAGTGGGGGTGGGTGAGTTTTGCATGCGGGGTTAACCGACACATGTCTGGATACGGTGATTGTATGTTGTATGATCCCCATATTTTGGTCTCATGCATGGAAAAACCAGAGCAGGAAACTTTAAAATATACAGAAAGTTTTCCATAACATACCTATAGTTTTGACTTCACGCTTTTGCAAGCTACTCAGTGGGGTGGTTTCATAAACGATATTTGGGGGGGAAATATATAACAATATTTTTTACCGATTTTGGATACAAAAATTCGGACTGTGTAATTAAAATTTGCTTCAGTGATATTGTATCCAGAAATTTTTGTAACCAAATACGAGAAAGTCGGCGTGTTTAATTTCATATGAAAATTAAATGGAGGTATTGTAAAATTCCTCTATTTTAAGTAATTAGTCTCAACATTAATTTGGGAACTATATATTATTTTAAAGAAAAAACCATGTGTTGAAAGAAAACACGTACAGCAACTAACAGTTTAACATGCTGCTTTAGAATGCGACGTTTGAAACAGATGCGAGGAAAATGAATAATTATAGCTTTAAAACGTTTCTCGTTTTAATATTCCATTGATGTTTATAAATTGACCGGGGAAGGGTGGACCAACCTAGTATTAAATACAGCACCCTTATTCATGGCTCGAATCGGATCAGCAACACATCGATGCCGGATTCGTTCATGCTGGGTGTACAGTAGAACCAGCAGTCACGATGGAAATTAACTCGGAGCTCTACGAGATAAACATTGGTCTTTCGAGGCGAAAGCGTTCAGAGTTATCTCGAACGCACGCTCTTGCATTCCTTTCGTGATCCTCACCAGCACTTGCTATTACATGGGCGTTAAGGGGGCCCCGCCTGGCTCGGCGGTGACGCTAAGGGTGGGATTGGCGCACGCATCACAGGCCTCCTCGCCTCTACACGCCAGGCACTGTACTGGCGCACAGTCTTCGCGTTGGTAACGAACCTCTACGGAACTTTAAGCAAACCGGCGAGTACCCGTACAACCCACAATGCTTTGCACCATTTTAAAACAACATACGGCGTGAAAACACCCTTTTAAAAATCGACCCTTTCCAAAAATTATAAAATACAAAATAGCTTGTATAGACAAGTGTAAAACGTCCAGAAATCTTGACCGGTTTGCAAATGCTGTGTTGACACCTAGATCTCCGCACGCAGAAGACGGGAATTCTACACTCACTGTTAGAAAATAACGAAAATTTACGGACTTATTTACGAGTCTCTGGTAAAGGAACCGTTATTCGTAGTTTCAAACAACTGGATTTCCATCTAAATACGTCGCATTCCAACTTCCGAGTGGTTTGTTCTGTTGCATAAAAAGACTGTTTTCTGTTCACTTTACACGTTTTATAAAGTTTTGTTGATCTTCCGAGGGCGAAATTTTTTGAGTTAGTTTTGGAATAAAGTCAACTTAGCACGCTAAGTACGTAACGAAGATAGTGGTAAATTTACGAAGATCCCTGGATAAATCGTTATTTGTGAATTTAAGGCGACAGTTGTTTAGAGAAGCGAATTCTTACGAAACCGTTGTCTCAGACGTGGAGTCCTCATCGCACGCGTGTCCATGGACCAGCCCATGGGGACGATGGGTGTCGTGGAGATGACCAGTGGCTGATGGGTAGAGATCGCGGGTTCAATGACCTCCAGGATAGACTCCAATGTCCTCTACACACTCGGGCGAATGCCAACTGTTCATTGGCTGCTGACTTGTGAGTCGTCTCGACTGGGTGGCCTGTGATTCGACACTTCTATGAGTGAGGGTCTCTAATTGGCCCTCAGTCCTCCAGATTAACAGTGGACCAATGGCAGAAGCAGCACTAAGGTATAATTTTATTTTAATTTCAGCATAAGGCCGGTATTCCACTGTAAAATATTTTATAAAACATCTTTTATAAAATATATTTTCCATCTTTTAATAAAATATTTGATGAGTGCTTATTTTATAAAAGTTCTTGGCTGTCAAGTACACTACATAAAAGATTGTTGTCAAAGAAGTAGTCAGTAATTGAATAGCATTTGATTGTTTGTAGTGTATTAAGTGTTCATTAAACAGTTAAACTTATTAACCACATTGAATTGTTTAAAGAAAACATTACTATGGATGACAGGCCCCCCACATCATTCTGTGGGCCCCGTTGCTAGAGGTCATGATGATCCCCCCCCCCCCCATTTTTTATACTAAAAAGATTTAAAAAAGTTTTTGGCTTCTATGTATATTAATTCTTAACCTTAATCACAATTATTTTTGTAATCTTCGTGCTTTGCACTGTACAGCATTTCATTACATTCATACTCAGCAATCAACATTTTTGTCGTTTCCAGACTCCAAATGTACTTATTTGAGGGCTTAGTAAACATTTTTAAAATTTACTACCATGAATCGATGTAAACAATCAAATTCTTTTATAAAATGTAATGCCAACCTATTACATTTTATAAAATAAATTTTATAAAAGATATAATTTATAAAATATGACCTATTACACTATAAAAGAATCTTGGTCAAAGAAGTTTTATAAAATATGTTTTATAAAATATTTTACAGTGGAATACCGGCCTAACACGAAATGAACCCGCGAATTTTTCAGGTCTCTACTGATGGGGTTGCCCATCTCTCGACCCACGAGGTGCCTCGCTCTAACCGCGGAAGTGATGGCAGTTCAGCGCCTCGTCCGCCTCCCGATGGGCTACGTCTTCTAGATTAGAGGGAAGCACATGCGTGCAATACCAGCATTAGAATTAGGGCTGGGCAAATCAAACCCTCAAAACCTCAAACACCATCTTATTTTTAGTATTCGAATGAATCTATATTAAAGGGAAAAAAAATATTCCAAGAAAAATACCGGAGGAAACAAAGTTAATTAAAAAAATTTCAACACTGATAACCTTTGAAGTTTACTAGATATTTTTTTTCTTCCTAACCTATCATATTGCCATAACCCAAGATACTGTATTTTTAACATGTAATTGTATAAATAAAATTACAACATGTGTTGATTCCGGAAACTTATTTTGAGAAACAACCATTTGAAGGGTAGAATTTTTCCACACCATAGTTAATATTATCAATTTATTGTATGTACATTATTTTATTTTGGACACTTGACACCTAGATTCGGATTCGAGGTGTATATTCGAAATTTCTATCTGCGATTCGAAATCTAGATTCGGATTAGAGAAGATTACCCATCACTTATTATAATGAAAGTGTTCATTTCAATCTTCTGGCAACAGCGAATTTTTTTTTGTAAACTATAGCATTGAGTAACTAGCTGTTACTATGTCTATAAGTTCAAAGCTATATGGAAAGAAACATTTGCATGCGATACCATGGTTGTAAGTTGAGTTTCAGAAAATTCCTCCGAAGTCATATTTAAAAAAAAACTGTTGCGAGTTTTGATGTACATTAAGATTCTTAAAGGATAATAAGAACACGTCAGTGTTTCGACGTAGAGTAGAACTTCTGGGTACAGTGGCAGCTAGTTCTTCGAACCGAAGACCCTCAGCAACGTGACTACGCTGCACAAGGCTTCCCCCTCCTTCCCCCCTAAGCCAGCGCCTACCTTGTCCCAATGCAGGAGTTTACAATCTTTCCCCCCCCCCCCTAGACACTGGGTCTCCTGCCCATCGCATCGAGGCCTCCCTGATAATTAACCTCATCGGTCGAACCCGCCGGGCCCGGGTTATTTATTATTAATGGAAACAGCGAAAAAGACCAGCAAGTCCGGGGCCGCAGGGGGCGGTCCCTCCACGCGGCGGCCATGTTGGATGGTCGAGGCCGCGGTCGATAAGTGATAAGGCACCGCGCATTTGCCGGGATTAATGTAATTAGCCGGACGCGGTGAACACACCGAGACCAGCTCTCTCTCTCTCTCTCTCTCTCTCTTTCTCTCCCTCTCTCTTCCTCCCTCCCTCCTTCCCGGGGCCACTCCTCCCCCGCGATCAATCTCTCTGTCCCTCTCTCTTTGTTAGTCCTCTTTCCTCATCGGTCACGTTGATTAGACGAGACGGTGCCCGGCAGACTTCTTCGGAAGAGGCCGTCGTAATATAAAAAAGAAGGACGCAGTTTCAAAACACTGAGATTTCACCTAGAAATATTTACAAAATTTATGGCGAAAATATACATGTTTGATGGGAGAAAAAGTTTGAAAAAATCGAATTTTAAGTAAACGTAAACATGCCACCCGAAATAAAAAATTTAATTTGGCCTGGCCTCAACATTCGTATTCACCTTCACGCCGACCAAGGTTCATTATTGCCTGAAAAGACGTTCTATCCCACACGTCTAATTGCACAAAAATAATATTTGTGGCCGATACAAAATAATACTAAATTGGTCCATAGACCCTGCCAGATATTTTTATACGTGAAGACTTTTCTGTCTCTAATAAATTGTTGAGTTTTAAGCTAAAACATTATTTTGCTTTCCCTACAAAAAATTCGGAAGAGCTACACTGAAAAAAAAATTGTGACGATTAGGTTCTATTTTTTTAAATGTTAATATTTCATTAATATACTCATTCTGTGTTTTAAGCTGTAATCTGAATAAACAATTTATCTAAAAAAAAATTACGATTGTGACCACTACAAAATGTTTTGTCAAAATAATTCCTATCAAATATTTTGTTTTAACGAGAGAATACATTTGTGAACTCGACAAAGCCAAGCAAAAATTTTCTGTCACCAAAAAAGCGCTATGTGGACTTTTTAAAAAAGTGTTTATTTTTAATCACAAAATACTTAGTAGGTGCTTCATTGATAAAATATTTTATGTTTTGTAAGTAGCCATAAAACATTCTGTCTTCAATGCAAGGATATTTTCAAAATAGTGAAATGACAACGAATAACCAAAAAATAATGTACATGTAAGAGAAATCATGGTTTTCTTACGTAGGCGATATATCTACAACCTTTCTTATAATTTGGTATTCAAAACATAATTTTAAATTAAATAAAAATTATGCAAAACAGTTTTAGTGTAAGGCGTTGGCTCCTTGGTTGAAGCATATCAAGCAAAATGAGTTAATATGACGTCTCCTTGACAGACTAATAATAATTTGTAAAAACCTAGGTCGTAAATGAAGTATAAAAATTCCTATGAGCACAGAAAACTGAATAAAATAGTTTGTCTCTTGCGGTTTTACGATGTTTATCAATCACGAGGGCATTCATAAAAAACATATTAAAAAATATATGTAAAGCTTGTTATTCGATAAACGACTAACATAGGTCGAAGTTTAGAGGTGAGGATAGTTAAAATTACTGTTCTCCACGATTTCAAACCAGATTAATTTACGGCCAATAAATTATCGGTGGGCTCGCTAAGTAAGACACGAGAATAAAAGAAAAAAGCTGTCACTGTAAAATAATTTGGTTCTATCACTGATAGCTCCGTGGAAAACAATAACACTGTAGAACTCAAAAAATTATGTTATTCTGTTTGGTATCCTGCTCATAAATTATTCGTGCTTCGCAGCTTTCAAACTGTCCGCATATCAGCGGTGGGGCGCATTTCACTCCGCCAGCCAGAGAAGCAACCTGTTATTACGAATTCCTCCTCGCTTTATATTCGTGTATAAAGACAACCGCTACGTTCATCCGTAAAAAAAAAAAAAATTAAAAAAAAAAAGGAATTTTAACAGCAAGCGGCGAGAAGTTTTCTCTGTTCCGAAAAATAGTTTTCCATCGTGTAAAAAACGTAATACGACTGGACCAGTGGTGGGTTCCCTCCCCCGCCGCTTTTTTTTTTCCTTTCCAAAACCCCCAACAGTTATAATATTCCCCCCCCCCCCCCATGTCACGAGAAGACTGAATACACGTAATTGCAGTTCGTTAGCCATGCAGAGGTCACCAAGATATTTCCACGCGAAATAAGATCAAGGCAGAAGCCGTTGAAGGAAGGTTGGGATGGGAAGGGAAGAAGGGAAGAAGGGAGGAAGGGAGGAAGGAAGAAGGGAGGCGGGAGAGAACAGAGAGGGTCCAGCAAAGTCCCTGATTCCCTTCGCTCATGCGATCTTCTACGGCCGTCTTTACATGCGTGCCTCCGTGCGAGGAGCAAGGGATCGCGGAAAACCCGCTTACACGAGCATACACGGTCCCTGGCCCAGGCTGGTGTTTTTATTATTATTATTATTTTTTTAAGTTATATCCGCATTCCGTTTGCAAAGCGACGTCTCCTGGCTGATTGGGGGAATAGAGACCAGCCAGCATAATAAACAGCAATTACAAATTGTTCCAACGTGATAGAAAAAAAAATTGTAGAACGGTTGTTAACGTTCGTTGTAGGACAAGGCATTGATTGAGTACTTTTCTAAGTAATTGCTTCTGAACTCGAAGGTATACTTTCAGCAATGCAAATCTCGAAGGTGCTGTTTCTCTCTCTATGATGTAACTGAGAAAAAAAAATAATTGGATGACGTGATTGCCATGTGATGAGGATCGAAACAATAACTTCGCTGAAGGTATACAAGCATGGAAACAGTACAGTATTCGGATTAATTTTTGACCTGGCAAACGACAGTATGTAGTGCAGTAATACGTTCAATAAAACACATTATTTTTACCACAACTGTGGACGCAAACAGCTTAAGTTGGCCAAGAAGCTGCTCAAATTCATTTACCCTAGCACTGAAGAAAAACCCTGTATCCAAAGCTGTAATGCCGGTTTTACAAACTACGTAAGAAACGCAAAAAAAAAAAAAAAAAAAAAAAAAAACTCATTAAGCCAAAACTATAATCGTTTAAAAAATCCCATTTTAGAATATCATTTTATAAATTACGCTGGACGCAACAATGCAACTCAAACATCATCCAATTTTTATATTAAATTAGTGTGACTTTCCCACCTTTTCAAGATTAACATGAATTATTAAAATACAACACGATGAAGAAATGTTTTTTCTACAATTTTATCCTCTCAAGTTGTAGCTTGAATGAATGACTGTCATTTTCTATACCTAATTTTCATTTTGCGCTCTTACGTTTCTTGTATATATAAGCATGACACTACAAAATAAAATAAAATTGTAACATATTCTTTTTACCATCCCCTGGTTTACATATCTATACTTGAAGTAAACATAAATTTAAATATAAAATTATAAGCCGATTATCGTAATAATTAAAAGTATTATCTGGAAAAACTTATTTCACATATGCAACAATAACCATAGTCATGCGTTGTGCTGAGTTTGAATAGTTATCTTGTGGTATTACTAACTATTTATGGGCAACTGGTTTCCAAAGGAATGTTTTGTAAAAGTACATAAATAGTATTTTTGTGCACGTGGTATGCTTGCTACTCATCAAAAATGTAGGCTGTAAATGGGTCATCAGTGTGAAAGTTTGGGTGTTTGCAACTTGAACAAATCCTTACTACTAAAACGATTTTGATAAAATTTGCAAAATACATGTACTGGATTAACACACACACTTTAAATCATTTCGAAATTCCACCTCTCTAAAGGTTTTTAAATGGGTCAGTTTCGGTTCATAAAAAGAAAACATACTTATCTCCGAAGCAAACAAAGCGAGAGGTAATATACCGACTCAATTTTTAACATTATCTGAGGCTACGCACTTTAGGGATTTAAGTTAAAAAAAAAAAGTGAGAGTCGCAGCTGTTGGTTCGGACCTCGGGGTGAGACGCGGTGTGCTCGCGCATTCGCACCACCGCCGCCTGTTGTGCCCCTCCCTGCCCTCCCTGCCCCTCTGCCCCCACACCCAGGCACACGGCGGGCCCGCCAGACGCGGCCAAAGGAAGCAGCGCGATCCCTGATGAGACGAAACAACGATCATAAAACCGTAATTACAATTCCAGGGGCAGCGAGAGCATCGCGTGGTTGTTGCGTTGTAGCAGTAAGAATGATGGGGGGGGGGAGAGAGAGAGAGAGAGAGAGAGAGAGAGAGAGAGAGAGAGAGAGATAGAAACAAGTGACGGGCGAAATGCTTTGCCCTAGGTTTATTTTACTCCTACCCATCGTCCTTGGTAACCGGCGCTGCTGTGGCACAAGCAAAGAGGGGAGGAGGATTAAAATGATGCAGGAGGAGGGTTGAAGAGGGGGAATGGAGGAAGGTAGTATGACGTGTGTAACGCATTTCTAAGAATGACACAAAACCGCGCAGCGGCCGAAACGACGGGCCGTCGGTGTTGGATTGTGAGGAATTGGGGGAAGAGATGTGAGGGACGAGCCAGTTTGGCCAGGAATTATATGGAGCCTAAGTGTAGTCGTAAAATGGACTTGCGAGGAGGCTCCGATGTAACTCCCCCTGCCCCCCCCCCCAGACCCTAACCAACATCCCACCAAACCCACAAAACCCTAACCAGCGGCCGGAACAACAGAAAGGAAAGAAGAGAAAAATTTTACAGACGTGGCCATGATTCGGGCTCATGCTTTCTATCCGCTGCCGACTATTCCAACTTTAAAAAAAAAAATGGGGGGAAGAGGAAATCACACAAAATCGAAATGCGATAGTAAAAGCTTCTCCGCTTTATTTGGGTTGGGGGGAAGGAAGAAGGGGATTTCCACAGCACTTGTGCGGCGATAAAAACAACAAGAGCGAGGGTGCGATCCATTATAACGACCCCTCTGCTATCGGAAAGACATCTGCCGGGTATTTTATGGTCCACAAATATTCACAATTCGGTGATCCGTTCTTCTCGTTTAACAATTAAAATTAAATTCCCAATCAACAAGTTTGTAATTCACCATAAAGTATAAATCACCCACATGTTCCCCACTAAAATATTAAGATAATTTCAAATAAACTGAATGAAAAATAAAAAGCTCCTTCCTTATTGCGTAATTTTCCAATATTCTGAAAATTGCTGTTCGAATGCCTTTCGCGAATTAGCGGTTATTCAAGCGCTTCCATTAACAAATATTGAAACAAATAAAAATTCAAATCTGCACATAATTTAACGCGACTGTCACACATCACACCTTCAAGCCATGTTGGAACCACCATCTTAGACCACGTGACCAGTTTAATTTCCAAGTATTTTGTGCTTAAGTTACTAATTCACTGATATGGAGGAGCATGGCGAGATGTTTTAGCGCTCTGCTTCTCGGCTGCACCAAGTGGAAACAGACAAGAAAATAACGAAGTACACAAGATCTCGCGGTCTTGGCCGGTCAACGTCAGAATTCTTCTGGGTTTCCGGCCACTTCTGAGTCGGCGTCGCGAAAAGGCGGAATGAAAATTTTCCGAAAAATATGCAGGTTTGCAGAGGTATGTACTTGAGATCGGAATTTGGTTAATGTTGAGTCCTGCGTAGGCATTTCCATTCACCGAATCTTGATGGTGGAGACGTGAGATTCCAGCCTACTCGTTCGATTGCAGGATGGATTCCAGACAATCGTATGAAAGCTGCGGTTTTATTATTGGGCCCACGCTTTTTCTTTCTTCAATTCGCCATCAACGACTGATTGAGTTGAAAAAGTAGATACATAACAGAACCACGTTAAGTCTATCGACGGAAAAAATTTTCACGTATACATTTCACGACAGTTCTACAATTTAAAAAAAAAAAAAAGATTGTACCTAGTTGCTGCCGTCTGCTATTGGCCAAAGGTTGATGCAGAGAACCTTTAACCAATGACAAAGCCTGTCATTTAAGATGTTCGCAATCACGAAAACGACCCAGTCGAGGCACTGACAAAATTAGGAGCCATTGCACTTACGACAACGGCCCGGGGACAATATTTCCGGTCTCTTAATAATCATTAACAACTTAGTCTGGCACAGATTTCTAGACAAATTGTTTTAGTGTCTATAATGTATATGAAGTAAATTAAGCTTGATTCTGGGATATCGCTGAAATGTTATTCCGCTGCGTAATTTATTTACGTCCCAATACGATTTTTTTTAATAAATTAATTTAAATCTGTAAAGGGTTTTCGTATGAATGAATGAAGGTCGGGAGCTTCATCAGTCCAACATGTTTCATCGGGGAAGGGGTACTCCAGGTCTTTTCCTCACAAACCCACCGTTCGAGACCTGTAAAATTCGCGATTTCAAATCCCTAAAGGTTAGACTCCATGATCCTCTATGCACTCGTGCAAATTACATCTGCTGATTGGTTACCGACTCGCAACACCTGTTGACTGGAATGATCGTGATTCGCTCATTCTTCTTCTGTTAAAGATTTTTCATTGGTCCAGAGTCCTTCAGATGAACTGTGGCCCCATCACTGAAGCGAAATAATGTCAAAAGCATTTGGACTCTATCCTGTCGCGAAATGAATCAGCGAATTTTACAGGTCTCTACCCACCGTATAAGTCAACCCTGTATCCGGCTCTGGTCAATGCATTCAAAATGCGTGAAGAGGTAGTTAAAGGAGGTTCACCAAGGCGCGCTTGAAGCATTGGAACAGGGCATTCACTCGCGCGTGGTCGGGCGAGCTAGACCCGCGGAGGGCCTGTGTCTTCGAAGCCGCCGCCGCCGCCAGCCACCGGCGGACGGGCAAACCTCGGGGCCTAGCGACGGCGGTGTCGCCGCGAACCGCTCATTAGCCGCGCGCATCCATCGCGCAACCCGCTAAGTGCTCCTCGTCATAAACACTCGCATCTGGATCAGCGGGGCGGTCCCCGCCGCACCTGGGGGTTTACTGCCCGGTGCGGCCGAGGGCTTCTCCGCTGGGGCCGTTTTGGCGCAGCTTGCGACTTTCCCCAATTAGTTCCGTCTCTGGTGGACACGTGGGGTTATTATTATTTTTTTTCCACTTCAACCCTCACGGAGGTCTTCCACGCAATAAAACCATCTCGGCACACGTGTGTTTGTTTGTGATGTAAAAAAAAAAAAATTGGGTGGAACCATTAAACTGTCGAGAAAAAAAAAACCGCTCGGTAGTGATGATACAGTTTGTGTAATTCTACCGACTAGCTCGTAAACGTAACCACCATATACATAACTCCTTTAGGGGAACACAAAGGCAATTTGAAATATGCAGGAAAGTTGCAATAATGTTATTAATTTGCACTGTTGTTCACTTATTCGAACCTTGTCTTGATTAACTCACGTTTAACCTCTAGTTACCAATTATACATGTTTAAAGGATGAGTGATAATTTATTGACCTAGAAGGGGTGAATTTTTTTTAAATAACTTCTATTTTTTACCCATTTGTGATGTGGAGAGACCTGAAAAATTAGCGACATTATTTCGCGATAGGCTACAATCCAAACACGCTTGCCCTTTTTGCTGCTTGATTGGCCACAGTTTTTCTAAATAACTCTGGGCCAATGAAAAACACTTCAACAAAAGAAGTATCGAATCACGAGCATCCCAGTTAACAGGTGTCACGAGTCAGTAGCCAATGAGCAGATGTGATTTGCCCGAGCACGTAGAATTTTGTAAAGCCTATCCTCAAGGTCACTGAAACCGCGAATTTCTCCGATCCCTATCTATTAATTATTTCTTAGAGACCGGAAAAATTCGCGTATTCATTTCACGACAGCCTGAAATTCAAATAGTTATAACTCAGTGTTGCCTCAGCTATTGGCTCACAACTCATCTGGACGACTCTGGGCCGGTGAAAAACACTCGAACGAAGCTGTATCGAATCACAGGCCGCGCTACGTTGGGACACATTCGCAAGACAGCAGCCGATGAGGGGGTTGACATTTTGACCGAGTGTACGTAGAACCATGAAGTTCATCCTAGAGGTCACTGAACCCGCGAATTTTTCGGGTCCCTAATTATTCTGCCGACGACAGCAACAACAAACGCTGACACCTCCAGGTCTTTGGGGGCCTCGCCGTCAGAGAACGGGCGCGAAGCACTGGCGATCATGGGCGACCCAGGACCGTCGACGAACAAGAATAACGTGGCACAAGAACGCAGAGGAATGCGCAGAGGGAGAGAGATGGATAAAGATATATATATATATAAAGAGAGAGAGAGATGACGATGATGAAGGGATGGGGAAACCAATCAAAACTCGATCAGCAATTTCCTCGCGGGGTCGATCAAAACAAAACGATTCGTTAATTACCCGTATGAGGAGAGAAAGAGGGAGGGAAGCTACGTTCGAACCAAAGTATCGAGGGGGGAGGGGGAAGGCCGAAAGGAGAAGGTCCTGAGACGGCCGATAGTCCTCCCGGCTGCGACGAGTCACTATTGCCAACGGACACGCCTTCCCCTAACGCCCGGGGCAAGTCCTTCCCCTGACCCGTGGGGGGACGTTAGTGACCGTTAGGACTACGATATTCAGTCGCAACAATAGCTTCTCCTGCATAATGGAGAAACTTTCATCTAGTTTGTTTGTGCTGTTATCGCTCTTCTTAAGGGTGTGTGTCCCATTCCTGGTTATTATTTTATATTTACGTTATATGGTTAAACTTGCAGATTTTTTGAGTGGCTGAACTTTAACAAATTTAAAAAATATATATCGTATACTATTAAAATAGCTAGCTGTTAAAGTTGTATTTTTAACGTTTTTGTGCAGTATAGATAAGAATGAAAAGGAATATAAAACTGAAACTTTTTAGTTTAAAGTAAAATTTACTTACTATAGAATATGGTATACTTTCTTTCGAAAAAAAAATTAAAATTTAACAAGCATTTTTAAATCGTCATAATTGTTATGATTTTAAAAGTTTAAATAAAATTTAAAAACATAATTCTAAAATAAATTTGAAACTTACCATGCAGTAGCCACCCACCATCATTGTTTAAAACCCTTTTTTAAATTTATTTTTAAAAAAAGTATCCACTTTATTTTTTTCATTTTGTCGTATTTCAGCCACTACAAAACAATCTACTACAGGTGGAACCATGTTAAACGTAAAAATAAATATAACAACCTTGAAGGGGACATATCCCCTTACATTTATTTTTTTTTAGTTGTTGATTGGCGGCCAGGTACACAGTGATAGCAGCCAGGGGCGCATAATCCAGATGTGGACAAAAAATAAAATGGGGACCTCAATGTCCAAATACCCCTCCACGCCTCCGCCGGCATGGTAGTCTTTCTACCAGCCAAACTCATCTTAAGACCCATCCTGCCTGAGACGCACTTAGGTCCCTATCTAGCCCGGGTCCCTCTTACGAAAACACACAGGCCGGTATTCCAAGACACAAAAATAAGGGTTCAGGTGTTTAATATGTAGAGACCTGAAAAATTCGCGCGTTCATTTCGGTTTTTCTGCTAAAATTCAAATAATTATACCTTAGTGCTGCTCCTGCCATTGGTTCAATGTTAATCTGGAGGACTGAGGGCCAATTAGAGACCCTCACTCATAGAAGTGTCGAATCACAGGCCACCCAGTCGAGACGACTCACAAGTCAGCAGCCAATGAACAGTTGGCATTCGCCCGAGTGTGTAGAGGATATTGAAGTCTATCCTGGAGGTCATTGAACCCGCGAATTTTTCCGGTCTGTATTAATATGTTACAACCTGTACCCTAACTAACCGTATTCCTAGGGCACAAAAATGCCCCCAAACCCTTAGACAGGAAACGGATACTGGTGTCCTATCCGTGACCTATTTGTTGCCCCGCCGCGATTCACTCTCATGTTTGTCGGTGTTCGTAAACAAACATCGTGCGTTTCTTACACTGTAATTTTTTTGTAAATGATACAGAAATAATTATGTCAAATTACAGATATTTGTAAATTTGTACGTTTACATGAAAACAACTGTAGCGCCTAAAAATAGTCTTCGCAGTAATACTGGTTAATACCCGAGCATTTATGCATTTGTGTTATCCCAGTACATCCGATAGTTAAAAAGTTTTTTTTGTAAACCGTTCCCTGAATAGGTTTTCATTATAAAATGGGCATATAATATGCATGATACAATAAAATATTTGAATATTCGATTAACTTTACCTTACTTTAAAAAAATTGTGCTTGAATGAAACATTTATTAAAAAATTGTATGCGCCAATTTCCGTAAGAATTGCATCAGCATTATATTGAGAAAAAAAATGTTTTTCATTCACGCAAAAACATTCATAGCCACGTACTGTACAAAGTTAAAATATCTTTCTTGTAGTATTTATTACAAACTAATTTTTTTTTGGCAATATGTCTGCAGATGAATATTTTTGTAAATGTGCAGAATAGTGTTTTATGTGTAGCAAGTGGGCAAGTGCGTAAGCAGAATTTAATTTCAGAGGGGTGAAAAAAAGGGGGGATGGGGGGGGGGATATAACTACTTCGCCCGCTGTTTACTTTCAAATCATTTCCTTTGTTTGGTGGGAATGATGGATTTTTTTTTTTATTTTTTATTGGTGAGCGCGCTCCTGCAAGTGAGAGTTGGGGATGTGAGTACCACCGGTACTGCTTTCAAGAAGCGTCACATCTGAGGCTGCAAAGAGGCGGAGCTGGTGGACCGCGGAGATGTTCGTAGCGGCAGCGACGCCTTCGACGGCCGCCGAAGCGTCGGAGGCGCGCGCAACCGGCGCCCCGGGTGTGTCTCGACGCCCCGCCGGCCCCGCGAACACAATAACAGCAGCCGACGGCGAACCAAACCCCACCCCCCTCCACCCTCTTTGGCATTTGCATAGTGGTTTGGGTCAGTCGGCATTTTTAATGATCTCCAAATTAATATTCACGAGGCGGGGCGGGCCATATACATAAACATATCTGTTGTAACCTCGGAGGCATAAGACACTATGTCACAAAAAAAAACTTTATATATTTCTCATGAGAGCAGTTGTGCCTCACTTATCTGCCCAACTATTTTCTAACCAAAAACATATGTGAATTGTTGTCATAGTATATCTTATTGTTGTATGCAAAACGGTGGTCAAATTTATGGTTAAAAGTTCATTTTTCCCCAAGAGGGGACATAGTGTCTTTTGCCTCCGAGGCCTAGATAGTGCTGTTTACATTGTATGCAACGAGCGGCGTTCAATGGACTGGTGGTAGGGTGGGGAAGGAGTGGGGGAGGGGGGAAATGGAGGAGGAAATATTTTTGGACAAGGGGAGAGGAGAGAGTTTTCGTGACTCAACCGAGGAGGCACCCCGACGTGGAAATGAGTCGTGGTGTTGCTTTTTTTAGTCAGCGGTAAGACTACACACCTACGACATTTGCTAGAGTTGATAGCTGGAGTTCATTTTCATAATGGACTAGCTGTTTCACCTCCCAAGTTTTTCTTTTAAGAATCACTATCACACAGCTGATACACGGTGCTTGTTAAAAAATTTACAGTTTTTGTTGGAACTAAATAATCTTCATACTTTTGTATCTTAATAATATAATATGTGTGTTGTTTCTCTTTGGCTGTTGAATAATGGCTACTATTTTAGGCAGGGGGTGGCCACTTCTGCATTATTACATGGTAACCGGGTCAGTTCATGGCCTGTGCCATTTTGGTTAGACTCCCAAAACATTGGCTGAAGTGTAGTGCTTGCACCGTGGAAACAGTATTTTATGAAAGTGATTGTGTTCAACGACGAAGATTTCGCGAGGAAAAATCTGAACGCATATTAGACTGCAACAAGGTATACCCGCACCCGCGGTTTCTTCCTTGCGATTGACGCACGTCTGTCAGATAAGTCGTTACCTTGTTTGACCGAGCCACTCAGAACGCGTTTGCTTCAGCGATGAATTATTGTGATCTATTTTCTAACAGAAAATATGTACTTGAAAGAAAATCACCCATTCACGAAACACGGACGATGCTAGAGTGTTTTTAACTTTCATCTAGTCTCGGAATCTTTTCGTGAAATATAATTGCCCCTACTTATGTGCAGAGGCCGGAAATATTCGCGGATTCACTTCGCGATAGGCTGAAATTCAAATACATTCGATATGTTCTTTCTGTTGGCTCACTGTTCATATGGACGGCTCTGGGCCAATGAGGAACCCTCAGCCAAAGAAGTACCGAATCACAGGCAAACCAATTCAGACGACTAACAGGTCAGTAGGCAAAGAACGTTATTTGCCCTATTATTCAGTGGACCGTGCAGCCAATCCTGAGGGTCATCGAGACCGCGAATTTTTTCCAGTGCCTACTTATGTGCGCCCAGGTAGACGGGGGCCTTAAGAGGCCACTCCAGTGTTTCAGGGGCACTACGCAACCCGCGTTAACCTCATAAGATTCAATGCTATTTTCATTTTGCTTATAACTAATTAACTAATACAGATTTCGAAATGATGCTTGCTTGGTATGTAAGACAACGATGCTTATATCAAAGCCCCTTTCTTCAAAAACGTGCATAAATTATGGTTTTATACTAATCTTTACTAATATGCATAAGTGTATTGTCTAGGTTTGAACCATAAGTTATGCACGTTTTTGAAGAAAGGGGCTTTGATAAGAGCATCGTTGTCTTATATATCAAGCAAGCATTATTTCGAAATCTATATTAGTTAATTAGTTATAAGCAAAATGAAAATAGCATTGAAACTTATGAGGTTAACGCGGGTTGCGTAGTGCCCCTGAAACACTGGAGTGGCCTCTTAATAACGTTTTTTCCAACCACCCCCACGATATGCAAGCCATGCATATGCAAGCTATGTATATGCAATCGCATTACCGGATCCTCTGTGAAAGTTGTCGCTAAGGAATCTCGATAATACGAGGCTGAGGATGGCTCGCTTCAGCATGTTTTACAATTCACAAGTGCCTTCATTGTGAGATTTTTTTTTTTTTTGTACTTTAACAAGGATAGTCCTTTGAAACACATCTGCAAACTATTTTACTCGTAAAATTGCAAGGCAGAGCTTCGTACCATTTAAAATTCAACTAAACTCTGCCTTGCAGTTTTACAAGTGATATCTATCATTGGCAATTGAGTTTCCAAGGATTTTCCTTGTAAAAAGTACACAAATTTTTACCGGGTTTGGAATTCAGCGCCTAGCATCCAGGGATAAGCCACCGTACTTGGCTCCTTCACGACCACACACATGGACGATGTTGTTCAAACATAAGTTAACCGAAAAAAATAAAAACTTAGTTAATGACATAGCTGTGTACGTAAAATGACACTCTATATTAAGCAAAAATTATTATCTGCCATTCCATATTACTGTGCCCCAAAGGCCAAACATTTAACCCCCTGCTACAGTACCAGCCGTTTTTGTTCAAATTTATGTCTCAATTTACTCAGTTCTGAATATTTGGGAGTTGACTAATATTTACATAACACCGTCCAAATAAGACCTGGGTTCGATACCTGGTGGTGTCAAAGGAAGATTTTTTTTGCAAGTTGGTAACGTGGCAAACGTGGCTGTGAGCTGGAAGGTTTTATAGGGATATCCCCACCCCCAATTCATAACGGTGATATTCCATTTAATTTTTTTTACCACTATTCCGTACCTATTGTTACATCATTATCGACGAGACGAACCAAAATTTAAAACAAATCAAATAAACGCATGTTTCGATGTCGCCTAGACGAAATATATATATTTTTTTTAGCCCAGAACTCCCGGATGAAGAAAAAAATAAGGCCATGTTCAAGGTCGCACGAAGAGTGCGTGAACAGGTGGAATCAGTGTTATTTCTCCCCTGACCTGCCTCAATCATCGAGGGGGTTAATAGAACAGGGTCACGTCACAACGGAAGGGTCCTAGCTGCGCGTCGCGCGGCCAGACACGCACCAATAGGAACATGCGAGCGTGCGTGCTCGGTCGTGGCGTCGGCGGGAAGGGTGTTGGGGGGGGGGGGGCAGCCATGACAGCCGTCGAGGCCTCGGACCTGGGGGGAAGTTAACAGGAGGCTGGCATGCGCTACCGATAATGGTTTCCTCCAACAAAACTGGTGGCGCCTTTTTTTTTTTTTTAAATTAAAAAGTAAAGTACGTGTTTAGATCGGGTAGGATGTTCCAAAGCCACTCATTCTGAAGCGCCCACCGGATGGAAACATTCTATTATCTACTCTTCATTGTCACTGATTAATAGGGACACCCGTATTTCGCGATTTAATTTAATGTCAAGGTATTTCACAAAACACTGTAGCTTTTTCTAAGACTCATGACAAATTGTGAGGGTGCAGCAGTACGGTGACCACATTCTCATTGGCCCCGTCAAGAGCGGGACGACACCTCTCAGCGACCTCAGCCAATAACCACAGGAGAAAAGCCACAGTATTCTGTGTAATACCTTGACACGAAATGTATTCGCGAAATACAGGTGTCCCTACTGATCAATGATTCCGAAAACATTTTGCTACTCCGCTCTCTAGTACCTACACAAAACGTATGTGAAAATATTTTTTTCCCAAAACAAGAGACGTACGCATAGGTGCAGACATTTTTTTTTTCGCGGGGAAAAAAAAATCAGAACATTTATTGGACTGCAACATGGTATGCCCACGCCAGCCGTTCCTAGAATTGTTGTTGTCGGCCGTCTGCAAGAGAAGCCAGTTGCCCCGTTCATGACGCGTTTCTTTCCTCAGTGGATGGCTGGGGTTTGTGTGCCGACTGTAGACGCGCACCTCAAATAAAACTCAAAACCAATCGCGAAACACAAGACGATGCTACACGGTGTCTTAACTCTCAGCTGGTCTCGAAATATATATATTTTTTTTTTTTTCAGTAAATAAAAGGCCTACGTATCTGACACACAAGCACCTTATCCAGACATGACTTTGTGTGTGATTAACCCCAAGCGGGTAACTTCTGGCTTTGAATATATATACTGTATAGAAGTCGCCAGCCCAGGTTAAAATTTCTAATACGGTTTTGAGGTAGTTGGTTAATTCACCGCCGCAATCGCCACCATCTCTAGGGCATCGACTTGCGGCGGTCCCTAGCGGACAAGTGTCGAACTCTTCAAACACCCCGTCCCCCTCCCGTCGAACGACCTTGAGCTGCAGTGAATGATAGGTGGGGGGTGCGGGGTAATGACAGCGGGCGACAGTGCTGCGCTCTAACGTGTAAATAACAACCTGAGACGATACAGGGCGTTACGGCAGCGCACTGCAGCGGTGAAGTTCCCAAGCTGCTCTCATACGCTTCTGAAAAACGTAGAGTAAATCCTATCCAATCGCGACTTCTATACAGTATATATATTCAAAGCTTCTGGGCAGCAGATTTACCCCCCCCCCCCCTCACCAACCCAAAATCGAACAGATTTAGGAAAAAAATAAATGACCTAATTCAAGTATTCTTCCGCGGTCGTACGGTGAGGTTTCCCTCGATATTGTTTACAGATAATGTGGCTTTTGACCAAGAAAACAATTTCTGCAGGATCACAGATACGTATGTAGGGCAGGCAGTTTTTGAAGGGAAAAAAAAACTCTGAATGCTCATTAGACTGCAATAAGGTATGCCCACTCCAGTGGTTTTCTTCCTTGTAATTAGTGGCCATCTGCAAGAGAAGCCATTTACATTATTCGGCCGGACCATTCATAACATCTTCGCTTCCGCACTAACTGGCTGTGATTCGTTGTGCCTATAGTAGACGTGTACCTTTAAGATACTAAACCAATCAAGAAACACAGGCGATGCTACAATGTGATTTTTTTTTTTTGTGAATCGAAATGAAATATTTATGTAAATTTACGGAATTTTGTACATTTGTACACTTGCGTTTAAACAACAGCATCACCACAAAAATAGTGTTCGCAGGAATACTCGGTTCATATTCTTACCCGGGCAGTTATTTGTAAACCGTTCCCTAAATAGCTTTTCAGTATTACCCGCGTGAATTAATAACCACGATACAACAAAATAAAATAAAATTGTTGAATATTCAATTTTTTTCATTGGTTTACAAAAATTATGCTTGAATGAAACATTAATTAAAATATAAAATTATGCGCCAATTTTCGTAACAAATACTCAGTATTATATAGCCTATAGAAATGAATTTCGTATTTGCAAAAATAACCTTAGACAAGAGTTGTAGAAAGTTGCAATACATTTCTTGCAGTATTGCAAACTATCTTGGCAACTGGTTTCCAAAGGATTCATTTGCAAATGTACAGAATTTTTTTTCTATGTACAGTGTATTGAATACATATCTAGTCTTGAAAAAATAAAAAAAACCTATATGCATGATTTGACAAGTTACAACAAATCTTTGGGCGTGGTTAGTATTTCCAATGCGAGTTCTTAAACAAAGCATGCAACGTATGCACGATGTGTTTTCTCAGTAGAAAAATAAATATTTCAGCCGAGTCGAAAGCGAAGTAGTAAACATTAATGTTTAGCTCTTTGACAAGTTTGTTCAAAAAGTTTACCCAGGAAAATCGAATGGAAAAAAAAAGCGCAACATCCGTACAACGTGAGTAGGTTTCGGCTGCTTTCTTCCATCGCTCCGAGAACCAAATTTTTCACTTTAGGCCAATATTTACTCTGAATTTGTGAGACGCTTTGTAAGTCAAGGACGTGTTTGGTCATTAAAAAAGCCTAGTTATGGCATACTATATTCATATTTAAGTTTTTCAGTTTAGGTAAAACAATACCAACATTATTAGTTCTCCATAAAAAAATGCCATTTGTGGTAAAACGATGAACATCCATAAACAATTTTGTGAGGGTATTTGTTCTTTCACATTTTTTTTTCAAAACTATTATGAAATTGTGACTGTTAATACACATGTTCCGACGACTTTATACCCTTCTGCGTGATAAGACGTTCCATACAAAGATTTTTTTTTGTTTATGAAAAAAAAAACATTCTATATGACAGACAAAAGCTATTTTAATTTATTTTTGTTTCATACCAAAGTTGCTTTACTTCCATGATAGTTTTTTTTTCTTACCAGCTTTACAAACCCTATTGGATTGGGGGGGGGGGAAATAAAACAAGTATTTTGTCTTTGACATTCAAGTGTTATGCAGATTGCAAGACTTCACTGCGATAATATTTTACTTAGCCTTGGTAAATAAACAGAAAGGCACATATTCTGAAGTTTATTTAACTTTATTTAATGACCTCAGCTCAATACTTAATCGCCTAGGACGGAGAAAAAAAAATATATTTTTTTCAATTGAAATAAAGCCGTGAGAAATTCGATCTTGTTCACGGAAGCGCAAGACTGTACTAAATGTCGCTGGTGCAAGTCGTATTACGTGTCGTAAATGTAAATAAACTACGCTGCGTGTAGGAGCCGTCCTTCAGCAGCCCCGAGAGGCGAACAAACAACGACGAGGGGGGAAAGGCGAGGACGGGGATGGAGGGAGGGGGGAATAAAGCGATGATCTGGAGGCACAGGACGCTCGGGCGACACCGCAGAGGAGGTCAAACCCTTGAAAAGGTGTTGGGGAGGGGGGGGGGGGTTGCAGTGCTGACCTCTGAGAGAGAGGACGAGCGCTGGAAGAAGAGGCAGCCGGGCTGTAACACTGAATTATCGCCCGCTGGCCGACATGTGAAACTCGGATAAATGATTGGCTCATAACTTCTTATTACGGGCCAATAAAGAACTCGGCTGCATTAACGACGCCACGGAAACGGCCGAGCGCATCAATCACGGGGTGGCTGAATCAATATTCAGCGTCGCGAGGGGATGAGTGGATGCGGCGAGGGGGGAGGGGGGTGGGGGACCCCTGGGTTAACTGGTTCCCGCGACGACAGTCTCGGAGGGGCGTCGCCGACGACTGGTCAGCCGGGGCACACCCGGGGGGCAGGTGACTCCGACCTGGAGCCCGTCGATAGGGGCGGTCACGCCCGGCCGCAGGTGCGGGCTGGTGCTTCTGCATACACTGCCAGTTCTCACGGCAACACTTTCGGACCTTTAACTTGAATAAACGGAGGATTTCTTCGTAATTTCAAATTACTGAATCGGGGACGCACCACAACGCCGAAATACCACAACGCCGAGATGCCAAATTGACCACAACGCCGAAATGCCAAATTGACCACAACGCCGACAGCTAGAAAACTGATGTGTACCACAACGCCGAATTACCACAACGCCGAATTACCACAACGCCGAAATACACTAACTCCGAAAAATGTCATTGCAGGACTGCCACAAAAGTTAGGTTAGGCTAGGTTAGGCTAGGTTAGGTTAGGTTAGGTTAGGCTAGGCTAGGTTAAGTTAGGTTATATTACGCTAGGTTAGGTTAGGTAATGTTTGGTTTAATTGTGGTATTTCGGCGTTAAGGTACATTTAAGAAACACACACAAATTCATTCAGTTGTTATTTCGGCGTTATGGCACACGGCAGTTTTCTAGCTGTCGGCGTTGTGGTCAATTTTGACATTCGGGCGTTATGGTATTTCGGCGTTGTGGTAACGACCCTACTGAATCTTCGTGGAAACCACAGGCGTACTTAGACTTCCGAAAACCAAACCAATACCAATACTGTTACTTTGATGGAATGAATACTTCAGTGAGTTTGGGTATGAGTCCACTTTTTAATTAGTCATGAACAAACGTGATGGAAAAAAAAATTAGGTACCGAATTTCCATGTAAAGAAATGTGTTTGGAACTGTGATAAATATGCGAAAACGTTTTGTAAATTCACGTTACAAAAATAGTGCAGTGTTTACATTCGAAATCAATCATATTTCTCTCCATGAAGGACAGTGAAGTCTCAAATATTCAGGCATAAATTTTAATCAAGTCTTGCATGGTGATTTCGTAAGGTTTGCTGGGACAAGTTGGTATGATCTTAAAGATCCATAAGAAATATGCTCTGCACTTACTGACTTCTCACGAACACGGAAACAGTTGTCCTAGCCTTGGTTATTACAATGTGTACACTGGATTCGCCAACTTCTACCAATAAATTCACGAATAAGTTCCAAAACTGGATTGTCTCACACGATTTTCAGTTTTGTAATACCACAAGAAAAATATTGTAACTTTATACAACACACGGTATGATTATTTACGTTTCCCGAGACAAACTGAGTATTTCTCAAGAGAATTAGCGCAAAACTTTAATATTTTAATTTATGTTTAATTCAAGCATAATATTTTATACCATGGAAAAAATCTAATATTAAATAAGTGGACTTCGTTTTATTATGGTTATTAATGTGCGCAGTTAATACTGGGAAGATATTCAGAGAATTGTTCACAAATATTCCAGGTACTGGGACAACACAAAGCATAAATGCCCGGATAACAATCTGAACCCAGTATTACTGCGAACACCATTTTGTAGTGCTACAGTTTTTTTTTTCATGTAAATGTACAAATTCACAAATATATTGTAGTTTTACATGAGAATATATATAAAATATCTCTCGTGAGCATATTTTAATTACAGTGACAAAATTCCCGTAAGGAGCAGTGGAGTATGTGGTAGCATTTCCCAGAGTCAGCTGTTCGTAAGCGATCGCAGTCGAAGCGGTCAAGTCATCTCGCGACGCAGGAGACGTCCCCTGCCGCAGACACAAGATCAGGAAGACCAAGCCGACAACGACATGCCATCATTCCGCGGGCTAATCATCTGCGAATGGGGGGGGGGGATAAGAAGTCGTCGGTAATTATTTACAACAGTCGCAGTCGTTACTACCGCGACGGCCGTTTAATCTCTCCCCCGTCTTCGCATGAACGCGCCGTAAACGCGCGCGCGCGCTACCACCCCCTGACCAGCAACCCCTTGAGGGGTGGAAAACAAGGGGGGGGGGGGGTCGACCCCACCGGCCTCTTATCGGCGACCCACGGGGCCGTCGGAGTGCGACCCCCTCCAACCCCCTAGCGGGTGACGTCATCGAGCATTCCCTCAGCAACCCTTCACCCGCCCGGGGGACTCCAGCATACCACAGACGTCGCCCTCGGCTAGACAGCTGTCCATCAGAAGGTCACTTGCAGACCGTGATGAGGTGACGCGCTAACTAACCGAGGTTAAGTGGCATTGGTCCCCGCCATATTGGATTATTCCCCCTCCCCCCATCATCTTTACGCCGTATTTCCAATTTATTTTAACTATCCATCCCAATTTTTTTAGCATGTCGAGGCGTAAATCATATCTCACAGGCCTAGTTATATATATTTCCAACCATATAGTTACTAACAGGCTTTTGTCTGTAAACGCCGCAAGGAAATAACTTTTTTTTACTTCACGCGGGCCACTACAACTGTCATGATAATCACACCAGTTCACAAGTGTTGACTTCAATAAGTAACCAAAGCTAAGCCCTATCCTGTGTCAAAAATAAAATTAAGAACGGAAGCTTTATTGCAAGCGTTATCAAAATATTTCAAGATGACAAGTCGTAAACCCCTTTTAAGTGAGTGCCTGAAATACGGCATATCGATCTAAACTATTTTTTATATTGAAAATTTTCCTTCTCCAAGGAAGAGATAAAATATAAAGAGATTTTCCTAACACCATAACAATGTATGCTTTGACAGTATTATCACAGTTACAACCATCAGGGGCGCAAATCGGTATAATTTGCAAAAGTGGGTGAGCGGGAATTCGCAATGGGAGTGGGGGGTGGTACGAGAGTTTTGTGCTTAGGTTTTAACCGTCTCTATATTATGTGCTTGTATGTTGTATACTGCTCATATTTTGGCCTCTATACATGCAATAAGCAGAAAACATTCCATAAATCATAGTTTTGACGTTTACGTTTATCAACCCCGTTCCACAGTCACGATTTTGCAAGCGTAAGAAGGCCCCATCAGAGAAGGGCTTCGTAATTACAATATTAAATGTTAATGAACTCATGGTTTAAAATATATGCTACGATTTACGAAGCAAATTTTTGGAAATTAAATAATACAAAATTGTCATAGCATAAAAACGGTTCAATTCAAGACGTCTTTCTGTTCATTCATTTACCTAATCCTTCTTATAGATTCTAAGATATATTGTGTAGGGATGCAAATAATAAAAGTAAAATTTTATTTCCTTCCAATGACATGTCATGAAACTACGGAGTTGTCACATAAAAACCAACTGAATCCATCGTTCTCGGTAAAAGCGCGGATTTAGAGACGAGAACACAATCGTAAAAAGGTACGACATCTGAAGTAACTTCTTAAACACATGAAACAAATCGTTAATTTTTTTTTTTACCTCCCGTTGAAGTAAAAGTAAGACTTACAGGACTTATTTTACGTATTTTGTATTAGTATTAGGAACTGTGTATGGTAACTTCAGAGGTCAAACGTAAAAAAGGGGGCAGCTTCACAATGGTAAAGGTTATATGTATTATGCGAAACAAGCAAAGATAAATGCAAAAAAAAAAACTTAGAAGTGGGTACAGTGACATGATCGCCACTTTAATCCCTCTTTGCCAGCACCACGACGATTGCAGGTAGACGTTAGGAAGGGGTTTTGTCTGCGCGTCAGTTGAGTACTTCGCGCATTACGTCAATGGCGGACCTGGTACTTAGACTACCAGAGTCCTTCTTAGAGATTTTTTATTTTAAAAACATACATCTCGTCTTAAAAAAAACACTAAATCTCGTCGGACGTGCGGGAGCCCCAACGTTGTATACGTGAAAGTAATCTGCTTACGTGCGCAGTAAAGAAGCGAATCGCCCGACAGCGACGATGAACACTTTGAAAAAAAGTGGCTGAGAAGTTATTCGCGAAACGTGTGCCAAGACCCGCGCGCGCTCATTATGCATGCATCTGGATATATTTTTTTCCCCCTCTGTACCCTTGAAGACCCTTCCCCGCCGACGGTAAACATACTCCTGCAGCCCGTAGAGGTGTGGAAGAGGGGTGTGGGGGAAGTCGCAGACGGCGTAACCAACACCGGCACGGACTCACGCCCCCGATCAAAACTCGCTGTCGGCGCGCCAGGGGTGTCCCGCGGCGGCTCGCCGAAGCTACATGCTGGTACCTTCAGACATTAAGCCCCCCCCCCCCCCGCCTACCCGGACACAAATGCGGTGTGCAGAGCTCCAGGAAAAACAACGCGATTTGAAAACTGCTCAACACATCCGAATGGGGCCTGTTAACGAAAAGCATTTAAGAATTCTCTTGGGGGTTGATAAGTAGTTTTGGTTTCCGGATGAAGTTTTTAAACTGTATTTTCAGAAGAGTTGAATTTGTTAAATAGGCGTGTTTTCAGGGTAATTTTTAGGCATAAAACAACCGGTACGAACGGGACTTGCATTTCTCCGCCATATAATGTTACGGTCACCGTTAAAATTTCATAAGTTGGCCCATGCACGACGATAAGACTGCGCGCCAGTTCCAGAGGAGACACCGCGCTGGAAGCACCAGCGAGCGTCGCGCTTATCGTCCCCGTCTCACCGACACAAGACGTTGCGGTTCCTCTTACTGCTTTCCTTTTTGCATTTTCACACGATTCTCAATACCGTGCGAGGACTTTATAACCCACTGCCTCTTTTTCGTAATTATTTATTCCCCGGGGGTTGTCGTCGTGCCGAGGATGCCCGAGCAACGCTTGGGCCCGACGAATCGCGATCGTGTTCCGTCGGCGAGCCCGGCCAGAGGCGACGAGGACTAGCCCCCACCTGTGCCTGCAACTCCCCGCCCTGATACCCTCTGCAGTTTGATACGGGAGTACCTGCTGTCCAGAGGATAGAGATAGAAC
Organism: Bacillus rossius redtenbacheri; assembly: GCF_032445375.1. Lineage (NCBI taxonomy): Eukaryota > Metazoa > Arthropoda > Insecta > Phasmatodea > Bacillidae > Bacillus > Bacillus rossius. The sequence goes on along the minus strand of NW_026962011.1, from coordinate 43,989,848 downwards.
CTGTAACTGTTATTCGATGGATCGTATCAAGCGCGTCGCCAGCCGATGGCCTGGGGGTGGGAGGCCAGTTGTGGGAAAAGTATGTATTTTTTTGCATTTGGCTACATTTTTTTGAATCTCTAGGGCTCTAGGGGGGGGCGACTGCCCCCCCCCCCCCCCGGCGACGCCCTTGGATCGTAGCCTGCTTGTTAGTGCTAAACTAACAACATATTGGCTGCCCCAGTAATAGCCAGTCAGTGGAGCAGCCAAACCCTAATAAACACACTATAATCCTAGGTTTTGTTATGATTTTTTTTTTTTTTTAAATTTTTCAATTTAAGTTTTGATTGTTTTTTTTATTAATGTTTTGATTCATTTTTTGATTTTTTTTCTATTGACTTTTTAATCTCGTGGTGGTGCAGTAGAAGGGGAAGGGGGAGGGACCGCGCTGAACGACGCGCCGACGGCCCGTCCCGAACTGCCTACAATTCGAACCTGGATCCTATTGGAAGGCGACTAGATCCCCTCGCGACGTGCGGCGACGAATACAGGCCGCTCGACACCTGGCTCGCCAAAAAACCCAGGACCGTCCAAAACATTCAGGGCGGTATTCCAAGGCGCTCGGGCAAAGGCAGCGAATAAGCACCGCCTCGTTGGGACACGAACGTCACCTAACTCGCGGGCCGTATTCCATAAAGTGTCCAAACCGAACCCCGGTAAGAGAAACAGATCGGCAACAGTTTTGATAAACGGTGCCCTGCGCGAGGCTAGAAACTCGTTGCAGCTCTTGACACCTGAAAATAAGTCCTGTGGAATTGAACCTCCCCTCCCCTCACCCCTTGCACTAGCAGTCCGCCGTTCGCTGAGGCACGGGCCGCCACGTCGAGCCAATCACGACGCTCGGACCACGTGCGCAGTAGACGCATGTTTTGGCGAATTCGTCAGAGCAATCAAACAGTGCTGAATGAAACGGAAGTTTTCGCGCTGCCTGCAACCGCCTCATGCAGATCACGCGCGAACACGCCAGAACTAGTTGGTCGATCACACCAGTTTGATTTTTTTTTTTTTTTTGCATTTAGTGGTGACGTTCCGGTGCTTGTTGTAGGTTAATCAACAAATCATAAAAATTGATGTAGAACAATTAACTAGACCTGTATTTGAAAACAAGTGCCTGTGGGATATGCAAGAAAAAAAAAACCTTATTGGTTGACTTTAAAGATCTTGAAACAGCATTTGATAACTCTCTTTTATCGTCTCTTGCAGTCAACAACCCGTTAACATACATTCTGTTTGTCACTTTAAATACTTTGACATCTGACTTTCAAGGAGATGCGTATCCTCTGTGTGTTCCATTTTTTTCTGCTGGATAGAAGCCAACTGATGTAAGAACTTGCCTTTACTGGAACTCGTATGTTCTGACGAACATATCTGAGCTATTCTGACGACGCATCCACCGTAACCGTGGCCTCATTTGTAGAGACCGGAAAAATTCGCGGGTTCAATGACCTCCAGGATAGACTCCAATATCCTCTACACACTCGGGAAAATGCCAACTGTTCATTAGCTGCTGACTTGTGAGTCGTCTCGACTGGGTGGCCTGTGATTCGACACTTCTATGAGTGAGGGTCTCTAATTGGCCCTCAGTCCTCCAGATTAACAGTGGACCTATGGCAGAAGCAGCACTAAAGTATAATTTTATGAATTTTAGCATAACACGAAATGAACACGCGAATTTTTCAGGTCTCTACTTATTTTCGATAGTCACGTTGCGCCACCCCCCCCCCCCCCCCCCCCATCACCCCTCATTCCTCCGCAGACAGCCCGAATTATGAGCTTCGTCACATTCATCCTTCCGCGTCGCGCGCGGAACGCAATCCCTCCAGAAGGGATTGCCTCGGTCGTTTACGACTGAAGGTGTGGGGGGGGGGGGGGGGGGGGGGGGGGGGAGGGAATTCTTCCTGCGGGAGGCGACGCTCGGAGCCTCGTCACACGCCGACTGCGATCCGCGCGCGTCCCGCCAGCGCCGGGGAAGGAGTTACGACGGCGTCCTTAATTGCGCAGCATGAATTATAAACGTCGTATAAAAACACGAACATTCCGTCGTCAATCAACCCCCCCCCCCCCCAACATTCCCTTCATTCCGCGAGCAGTGCATCCAGCAGCCGCGGAGACCGTTGCATTTGGCGCAGAAAAGTTCATTCACCGTTTGTTTTGACTGCGAAACACTTGTGTTCACGTACCTACACGTTGCAATCACAAATAGCTAGAGACCGGAAAAAATCGCGGGTTCAATGACCTCCAGGATGGACTCCACTATCCTCTACACACTCGGGCAAATGCCAACTGTCCATGGGCTGCTGACTTGTGAGTCGTCTCGACTGGGTGGCCTGTGATTCGACACGTCTATGAGTGAGGGTCTCTAATTGGCCCTCAGTCCTCCAGATTAACAGTGGACCAATGTCAGAAGCAGCACTAAGGTATAATTATTTGAATTTTAGCATAACACGAAATGAATCCGCGAATTTTTCAGGTCTCTACAAATAGCGCGTTGGACGTGTTTTTATTTCTTAATCGACGTGTTTAAAATAAATGTTTTTATTCCAAATTTAACGTTCATTCGTGAGTGTGAACACATTTAAAAGATTTCACACGTGATTTAAGTAAACAGATCCTTTAATAAACATGAGACTAACCAACCAACGCAACCGTGTGACAATCGTTCCAAAACAAAATTCTGACACGTATTCCAATTGAATCGCACCCGCGACGCGACTAAAATAGAAAAAAATATTTCTCACCGGAAAGTCCGTCGCGGCCGCAAGTCGTGTCCCATTGGTGTCACAGATGTGTCGAATGTGTTTGGTCAGGCAGTTACTTCAATCACATCGCGAGTTCATCGTGATAAGGTTCCAGCGTTATAGTGTTTGGTCTGATGGGCGAGTCGTTCTTCTCTTGACTGGACCAACACAACCTCACTTGCTACGTGCACGGCAATATTGCACGTCTGGCAATAACTAGGGCCATGTATATTTCGCAAAAATATTCCGAGACTAGTTATAAGTTAAAACACGGTATCAACGTCTGTGTTTCGTGATTGGGTGAGTTTCTTTCAAGTGCGTGTCGATTGTTACAACTCCAATCACAGTAATTCATTGCGGAAGTAAACACTTCCTGAGTGGTTCGGTCAAACCAGGCTTCGACTTCTCTCACAGACGGCCGCCAATCGCAAGGAAGAAACCATTGGTGCGGGTATACCTTCTTGCAGTCTAATAGGCGTTCAGATTTATTCGCGAAAAATGCCTGCCCCTAGTAATAACTATTTATTAATAAACAGAATTTTACCAAACACATAAGATAAAAAGGAATATTGTGTATTCACTTTACACTAAAACGAAACCCAAGAAGTCAACCTCACTTTTTAATTTTTTTCCTTCTTTTTAAGAATTCTGAGGGATAGTAAAGTTTTATTAAGAACTTATACCTAATATTGCAGATACACTGAACTAGTTGATATTTCATACGTTCACATTGAGATTTGTCTAAACTTTTACATGAAATAAATTTTCCCAAATTTCATGTTTTTAACATACAGAGTTATTGAAAACAATCTATTCAGTTGTTGGCGCAGTCTCCTGAAACATTCTTCGTTGTAATGGGTACCTATGTCAAAAACACGCCCAAAAACCCAATCTTAGATGCAGTAAACCGAAGGAATAAAATCACTCGAGGCAAAAACATAACTAACATTTTACTACGCACAAAATTATGAGTCTGTTTGAGTGAGAGTTGTATTAACTAAAAGGTTACGGCCATAGTGGACTACATAGTATTCCAAGATAAGGTACGGCCATGAAATTTTCTCCTGGCCATTGCAAGCTAGAACAATGCGATTCGAAAGACGCAAATTTATTTTACTTAGCACAACGGTACGAAAGTGAGGACATCCATGCTTATGACTTTCATATATAATTACATGCCAGCAAATTATTTACATTTTGTCATAGGTGGGAAAACACACAAACCCCCCATCCCCCCCCCCCACAAGTAACAATTTTACAGGAGCGTTTACGACATCCGCGTGCGTTCCTAACGCGCATTTCGTGTGGAGAGGGGAGGGAAAGGAAAATACGAGATTAGTTCGTCACCTGCCACGAGGTCACTTTAGGGCCTAATTTTATGAGCGAATCACGTGTCTCATTGCCGAATGCACGGCGGTAATTAGGACCCCCCCCCCCCCCGTCTACGAGAGAAGCTCGCATGCACCATCACACACACGACCCCGACCCGTGGAAAAAACCGAGGAAAATTGCCGATCAAATCACAGACACCCCTTCCTCTCCTTCCTTGTTACAAACTACGAGGAAGTGTGTGGAGGGAGGGGGGGGGGGAAGGGTGTAGAGAGAGAGTGAATGTGGAGCGGCCGCCGTCCCAATTACCGAAGTAAAGACGCGCCGACCAATTACGACTCGGAGAATAAACCGAGAGGGCACCACCGCCGGGCATTGTCTATAAGGCGCCCGCCTACCTGCAGCTGTTTAGCATATTTATTATTTTAACCGCCGATTCAAATGGACGCTAAAGGCGAAGCTGGCACGCGCGCACAGAATGTCTTGGCCCCTGGGAGCCGATACTCTCGAGCGAGGGAGGGTAAGTGAAACTGTGTTGTACGCTCTTGCCAAACGGGAGTCGCGCAAATAAATTCTTCCGCGTCTTCCCCCCATAGATTCAAGCGGTTCGATATTATTTAATTATTTATTTATAGGGACACCTGTATTTCGCGATTTCATTTCATGTCAAGGTATTTCACAAAACACTGTAGCTTTTTCTAAGAGTCATGGCAAATTGTGAGGGTGCATCAGCAGTACGGTGACCATATTCTCATTGGCCCCGTCAAGAGCGGGACGACACCTCTCACCGACCTCAGCCAATAACCATAGGAGAAAAGCTACAGTATTTTGTGAAATACCTTGACACGAAATGTATTCGCGAAATACAGGTGTCTCTATTTATTTATTTATTTATTATTGAAGTCTGGAAAAATTCGCTGTTTCTATGACCTCTGGGATGGATTCCGCTATCCTCTAAGGTATTCGGGTATGTGACGCCCGCTCATTGGCTACTGACTCGTGACGCCTGTTAATTGGGATGCTTGTGATTCGGTACTTCTTTCGTTGGGCGGTATTCACTGTGATCAGAGTCCTTCCAATCAACTGTGCTCCAATCACAGAATAGCCTAAAGATATACGCATTTGGATTCCAGCTTATCGCTAAAGTAAACAGCGAATTTTTCTAGTGTCTATTTATTACTGTCTTTATTGGTGGCGATGTTAAGGCGATACGCTTTTTCTAACACTTAACCATATTTTCTGTTAATACATCATACATTGGAAATTCACAAAAATAAGCATAAAATTAACAAAATAGATGATAAAATAAGTAATAAGATGGAAAGTATAACCATTACAAAATTTAACCAAAAAGTTAATTTGATGTAATTAAAAATCAAGCATAGGCATAAAGGTGTAGGAAAGCAATTAACACTTAAAAAATTCAGCGTTGCAAAAACAAAATAATATAATTACATTTAAGTAGAATTTCATTAAAACCAGTCACTCTCACGTTCACACACAGAGTCAAGCAGTGTGTAAGCCGCGAAGTGATCATGGTGGGTATGTGTTCCAAATATGTTGTTTTTTTTCAGCCTGCGTTTGAATTCAGCTTGGTTTTTTTTATTGCCTTGTCGCCATGTCTAGTTCATTCCAGAGGCTGCTGCTCGTGGCTGCAGAAGACCATGACAAACGTTTGGGTGAATGTGCAGGGATTGCCAGCACACAAGAGTTGCGTGTAGGTCATGTTGTCATGGCTATGGTAAGTATGTGGGTAATTAATACTGGCTGACAGCTCATGAGGTGGTCCCAGATGAAGTGCTTTGTAAGCAAGGATAGCCTACGTGTGTGTGCATATTACGTCTTTCAGTGAATTTGAACCATTTTAGCTGCTGATAGTACTATGCCATGTATTCTATAAGTGGATGAGTGAGTGGTCACTCTTTTAAATATGAAGCACTATAAGAAAACAAAAGATCATTTTTTCCTGTTCATACGAAAATGTATTTGTCCCTATCCCCACAAAACTCCGAGTTTTCCATGTAAAACTTATATCACATTAAAAATAAATTCTGTTAACCTTCATAAGATTTAGTTTTAAACACTTTTTATGGACATCCACTACTTCTGGTTTTCACTGTATGCCATTGAAAAAACCACAATAATGGACACGAAAGTTGAATACACAAAGACATAGAAAAAACAAGCCAAAATCAGCCGATTTTTTTTTAATGAAGAGACCGTGATAAAGTTGTTTAGTTACTATATTTTGTAACTAAAAAAAAATATTTTTAAAGTTCCATGAGTTTTTTTTCTGTTTCCAACAGAAATGATGAAGTTGTTTCACTTTCCAACCTTTATGATTTTTTTAGGTGGAGTGCATTACCAAGCCGCAGTTTTCCACATGCAAGATGCAGATTTATATAATATACTACCGCTAGAGACATGCCAAATTCGCGGATTCATTTCGCGATAGGCTAGCATCAAAACAACTATACCTTCGTACCGCTTCTGCGATTGGTCCACATTTTATCCGGGGAACTGTGAGCCAATGGGAAACACTAAACCAAGAAAGTGCCGAATTATGGACAGCCTAGTTAAGACGTCTCACGCGTCAGTAGCCAATGAACAGGTGTCATTTCCGCGAGTATTTAAAGGACTGTGGAGTCTATCCTAGAGGTCAATGAATCCGCGAATTTCGCAGGTCTCTAACTATCGCTTGTCGCTGGTAGAAGGTGCTTCATGAGCGCATGAGCAGACGGAGGTTTGTTCTGCTACATTTACAAGCTGGTGTGGTGGCCACCCCTGTGCTCCTACTCCGCGGTCAGGATGGGCCGCCCTCTACTCCAGCCCTACAAGCCTGCCAACATAGAGTCCCTCGATCGCGGCCAGGTAGGAAATTCAAAAATCAGCACCCCACTAGCGGGACGGAACACCTGGTTAGGCAGGGGAGGGGGGGAGAGCTATTCCACCGCGCTGCAACAGCGGATCAAGCGACTGCGGTGCGGCTGACACCTGAGCGAACGAGATGACTTGCGATCTCGAAGGCCATTGTCTGGCAGCGTGACTCATGAGGAGAGACAGACAGCAGTTCTTGAAACTTTGCAACTCCTTTGACTTCGTCTTGAAATGTATGTAACTCAAAAAATTTTGAAATAATACGATATGATATAAGTTTATATCCAACCACTTCCCAATGAAAGCCAATATATATTTTTAATTGGCGTAAAATCAAGTATATAAAAATTTTCAATTAATTAAATATTGCTGAGCGTGAACCTCTCTGAAATAAGTTATTATTGTAGCTACAACTTGTTCGAAGGGGCGGAAAATTCAAAACCTTAAATTAGGTAAGTTGTTACGCAAAAAATTAAATGCCCCGTTATCTGCTGAGCAGAAATAGTTCATTCACGCTTAGACTATTTCGCTCTTACGACAGTCCATACCTAAGAAAACCGTGTAAATGCATTATCGAAGCCTTCTTAGTGGAACAGTGGACTGTAGGGAGAAGGCGAAGCTGTGACACTGGACTCGCATCCAAGATACACGGGTCCGAGGCTCAATTTCGGCTGTCCGTGATCTCTCAGAATCACTTCTGTCAAATGCCACTTTAGGCCACGGCAAAATTCTTTTCTCGATGTCCAGTGTTTCTGTGTCCTGTTTCGCCGTCTGCGAAGACATCGCTGCCCACGAGATTCACATTAAAAAAATAAAAATTAGTGCAACGAGATAAAGGATTGTTTGCCCGAACACTTCATTAGTTTGTATATGTCGAAAGAAATACTCTTACAGTTATAGTAAGAAATATTCTGTGGAAGGAAAGATTTTGCTGACCCAAAAAAAAAGAAATGGTTTATTCAACTCAACTGAGTATGTTCTCGGGATAAGGTACCTGGTGCCTGAGGTGTCGGGGTTATTGCCGGCTCTAGTTTCCGAGACAGGATCCAATAAGTAGAGACCCGGAAATTTCGCGGATTCTTCTGCCCTCAGGATATAATTCAAAGTTATAGGTGTGCTCGACCCATGTTTACTTTCCCATTGGTTGATTTCTTAGCGAGAACAATTTTTATCCTTGTTATTTGGCACTACCTGATTCGCTTACTTCTCTCCTAGCTGGGCATCGTTGGCTCAGGGTCGTAGACGGGCGTGTCCAAACAACTGCGTGCCAATCATGAACACAGTGCGAGAGAGTGATGGTTTGCATTCTAGCTTGCGACTAAATGAATCCGCGAAATTTCCGGGTCTCTACCAATAAGATCCTGGAATACCGGCCTGAGTGTCCCCTCCCAGGCGTCCTTGCCACATACAGAGCGGTCAGACACGAGAACGTGGGGGAGGGGGGGGGTGGAAAAAGGGGAGGGGGAACCAGGCGGTCAACGACAGTGAGAGCAATTAGAAAAACCTATCGTCAGGGGGCGAGGCTGCCTCCGCGCGACGACGCGAACGCCCGCTAGACTGCAATATCGTATGCCCACGCCAACAATTTCTTCCTTGTAATTGGCGGCCATCCGCGAGAGAAGCTATCGCCTTATTTGGCTGGGGCATTCAAGACGCGTTTGCGTCCACGAAGAATGGCTGTGATTAGTGCGCTGACGGAAGGCGCTTCTGAAAGAAACCTAACTAATCGCGAACAAAGAACTACAGCAGTGTTTGAACACACAACTGGTCTCGAAATATTTTCGCGGGAAAATCACTGTTCGAAGCTTATCTTGCGTACTGTTTGCTTATCACCGAGTGGGTGCAAAGAGAGGAGGAGACAAGAATGGCCAAGAGACGATTAGAAGTACAAACGGATTAAAGGTGCCCATCCTGAAAAATCAGTTGGTTGGATTCATAATTACAACAAAAGAAAACACGACTAAACGATATAGAGATGAACAACATAAGATTTTCAGGTACAAAGTCCTGCGATTTAATCGTGTTGCAGCATTAACAACCACTTTTAAAAAAAAAATCGATTATGTTAGTACAACTAAAACCGTGTTCCATTTCAGCACTGAAACACAGCAACTGCATTAGTACCATAAAAGCAGGTTAAGTGTGAATAACCTCCAGTTGTACAGCTGATAAATGCCACCCCTCCCCCCCCCCCCGGACATGTCGTGATGCACCGCGACAATGCTACCAACCCTAGAGCATATATATCTGTAAACGCAACTACCAGTGTTGATTGCATCACCAGCTACATTCTGTCTCGGTATTTGCTATTCTACAACTGATGCTCTTCAATCGGATTTTACGAATAGCTCGCAAATGTAGCCTACATAGTTGTTAATAATTCTTCTTTGAAAAAGTATTAGCTCTTTCTATTTACTCTCACTTCCCCCCCCCCCCTTTCTACCTCTATCTCAGTGGCGGATACCGGAATTTATTTCTATTGGGTATTTGAAGGAAAGAAAGTAGTTTATTATTTAAATAACTTTCCTGAACAACAAGGGGAATGTCTGTTATATTTTCATTCTGAGCAATCATCTGCCTGTTTGGTTTATGATTCTGGGTGTTTTAACAGCTAACCTCTTCATCTCTTTCTCTCTCTCTCTCTCTCTCTCTCTCTCTCTCTCTCTCTCTCTCTCTCTCTCTCTCCGCTTTCTAACCGTGAAGTAGCATCTCGTATTGTGCAACCGATGATTTTTTTTGTTAATTTTTGAGAAATATTTGCCATTCATCGCGACGGTTGATCCAGTCACGGTTAGATTTGATGTGTAGAATTAAGCTGTAGTCTATCCATCTCATGAACAAGTACTTTTAATATCATTACACACAAATTATTACATTTGAAATACAAAGTTATCTGTTTTCCATAGAAATATGCTAGCCAACTATTTAACAGAATTTTTCTATAAATGTTGAATGAATATTCAGCTGTTAAACTAACAACCTTGATACAGTTACTGACCATAAACGCGTGAGGGGAATATATAATATCAGCGGCACTGAGGCTTGCCAAAAAAATATATCATGTCCTCAGACCACATTGACAACTGATAAATTGTTGACCAAGAATACTGAGACTAGGCTTGGAAACTTGACCCAACTGAAACTTCATTTCAAATTCTAACTGATGGCACTATCACGAAAAGTCTCCACCTAGTCTGCGATACTTAAAACATCTGAGTGTTCACTGGTCGTCAGACCCATAACTTCACTGACTCGCGTAGAAAATAGCTTGAACGAGGTAAAGATAGACATTTTTTTCAAGGTATGCGTGTTAATGTATTCGATAAACAAAACCATAAAATTGAGCCAATAAAAAAAAACATATTTATGCGTGTAAGCAGAGATCGTGGGCGTAAATGACAGTGATTGGCTACTAAGTGGGATTAAAATGATGATCGTTTGCTTGACAAGGTGATTCAGCTACACCAGTTACCGGTAATAAGAAGTTGAACAGGCTTCAGTAATGTGCGTCGAAAGACTTATGGTCGATCGGATTGTAACGAGGTTTGGAAAAAAACTACCTGTAATCTCGGTTCAGCCAACACAGAAAACAGTTCGCTAGAATGGCTTTGAAGGCTTTCTAAAAGAATCTGCGATAATAAAAAAAAATTGGCAATTTGCTTTCGTTTTAGCGGCGTGTGTGAAGTTGTTAGCCAGAGAAAAGAATAGATCTCCAAATAATTACTGGGCAGTTGCTTAGAAGACGTTAAAATAATTACGCTTTTGTTCCGGATCAAGCAGGGCGTGACCATCACAAAGGCCGTAAGGTTTTCCGAAAGATTCTTTAATTAATAAATACGCAATTGCTTCTGTGAAAGGGAAGTTAAACGGATTATAAAAACACATTGTGTCAGCCAATTACAATCGAGTGTGAAATGCCTGCCGTAATATATTTTTTTTTTTGCGTGGAAGAGCTACGGGCATGCACCCAATGTATCGACAGAGAATTTCCGTAAAGCTAATAATACCACCTAATTGAAACATTAACCTCTGAGTTAACAAGCGTGGCGAACGCTGTGACGATCGAGGCTTTCAAAAGTTTTCAAGGCTTTATAAGCCACCCCGATCTCATTAACGACAAAAAAAGGCGATGCCTCTTTTAAATATTTCATCTCTGATCCGCGAGTTCGCGCTGAGCTTGTTGTCGGATGGAACACGTGATTAGCGGACTGAGTCGGACATCATTAATCCACTGTCGCGCGGACTCACGCTTCAAACAACAGAACTGAGACATCGTCGGAGTTCGACGCAACCTGTGCGTTACGTCTTCGAGTTATAGCACGCGCGAGGTGTCTCAAAAAACTGGTTAAAACTGCTAGCTAGCACTTGAAAAGCAGTCATCACGGAAGGTGATTCTACTCAAAACGTAACCAACCACAAGGAAGGTATAAATACTTCGTGCAGTTGAATTGGAGATCTCACGACCGTACAGTAATTTATATTTGTTAATACAAGCATTTGCATGTACACAAAAATTATATATATATATTATTTGCTAGAGCATGTCACTTTTGTGCACTTTATAGAGTTATAATTATATTTCGAAAAAAAAAAAATTCACATGCTGTGGTTTTTATGAAAATCAGTAAATTTCTGACAGAATATAGTAAGATCAGAATGGTTTTGTCCGTAAACCATCAAAACTTAACTAATTAATATATATATATATATATATATATATATATATATATATATATATATATATATATGACGTTGTTTGAAAAGATATTCCAAGGATATATATATATATAGCCTATTTTTGGCTACATCGGTTACGGTCCAACTAAAATTTGAAGGGGTGGGGGGGGGGGGGGAATTCAGTAGTGTAATTTTGGATTTTTCCCCCCCTGTTACAAAATGTTTCTTCCGGCGAATAATTTAGAAAATCGTAACTGTGCCAATTTGTTTTTAATGAGTTGTATAAAATACGCTAGAGATGCTGGTGGATTCTACATCTTGAAATTTCGCGTCGTGTAATTTTTGAGGAATTCACTGTTTTGCACACTGCAACAATTCAGCGCTTGAAATTGTTCCCCCCCCCCCCCCCCCCACCGATAGGAGCAGGAGGGGGGCGTGGTCACAGGGGTGTGAGCGGGAAGCGACTGTCCTGCATCATCCCAAATGAAGACTGGAGCAGATAGCAGTTCCCGAAACGTCGCTCGTTTCTGTTTTGGAAAACTATTGTGTTTGTTTTGTGTTTTCGTTTTGTCGTGTTTTTGTCTCGTTTCAACTTTTGTGCTGAATTTTTTTGGGTTCAATATTTTTGTTCTGTCATCATTTGTGGTTTTTTTTTTTTTTTCGTTATCTTCTGGTTTTTTTTTTTTTTGGAAACTATTGTGTTTGTTTCATCTTTTCGTTTTGCTGTTTTTTTTTCTCGTTTCAACTGTTGTGCTGAATTTTTTTGGTTCAATATTTTTGTGCTGTCATCATTTGTGGTTTTTTTTGTTCTGTTAGTCCATTTTCTTTGTTTTCTTTGTTTGTGACCATATTCCTGTTATTGAATATTATGTGGTGTTTATATCATGTTGACAACAGCAATTTTTTTCTTAATTTGTGTTTTTGTCTTTTGTGTTTTTTTGTAGTTTTCTTCTACAGACATACATGTGCTTTAGCAATGGCGTACGTCCAAAAGCTTACATCAAGTCATCCCAAATGAGTCTGGTGCGCGATCCGGGACGACTGCGCCGCGGTTGTGACGTCGGCCATCCATCACACCCTCCTCCCCTCCTCCCCTCCTCCCCCGGTTACACGGTCATTATCCCCACCGCCGCACCCACCGGGTTTATATATATATATATAACGGATACCTAGTAACCTGAAACTACGAAAGAACCTTCCGTTAGATGAGGCACAATCTTCGTGGTTCAGTCCCGAAAGTTTGCCGACACATCTAACACGAGTAAAAAACGCTTCACAGTATTTTTTTTTGTTTATTTTTGTAAACGGAACAGAAATATTACAAATACTTGTAAATTTACACGAGAACAACTGTTTCGCTACAAAAAAAGTGTTCCGCAGTAATACTGGGTTCGTATTCTTAACCCCACGCACTAACCGCACACATTGATAAGGAAATTAACAACAAAAATAAAGTTAAATTAAAATATTAAATTATGCGTTAATTTTCGTACTATTTCGAGAAAAAAATAACGAAAGTTACAATACAGTTCTATTTTTTTGGCAACTGGTTTTTCTTTTGTGAAAGCACAGATTTTTTTTTTTCCTTCCGTGTCGATGTTGTGTTAAGACCGAAGGTGCAGAAACGGAAGACCGGCTAACGAACGAGAAAGAAACCAACATCCAACGGGCGCCCGGAGAATAGCTGGTGATTGCCACCAGTCGATAAATAACCGCCCGGTGAGGTAAGAGCGCTTGTAACGCACGGGGCCCGGGAGAGGATAGAGAGAGAGAGCTACTCTTCGATAGCCGTGATTAATAGTTCATCACGCGCCGCGCTCCCTGGTCCAGACGGCGAACAAGAGGGAGAGAGTCCCTCCTCCCCCCCCCCCCCCCAAGGCTCCTGTAGGAGTCGTCGCCAGGTCCCGCGACGGCGCGCGGGCAGCCAGGGTGATGCATCGCGCTGTCGCTAATAGAATTGTAAAAGAAGGACGAGGGGGAGGGGGAAAAGTAGTGGTCACGTGGGAACCTGTTCCCCCTCCAACACCCCCTACCCGCTGTGGAATCGCGACCAACCCTGGTTTTCAAAGTCTGTATAATAAGAGGCACAAGGAGGACCTAGACAGCGGACGATTCCCTGTTTCCCTGTTTTCTCCCCTGGGTCCCCTCTCCCGCACGGGAGCTACTACTACCCAGGGGGACGAACGTCTTCGGTCGACAGCCGCCGCCGCCGCTACTGTGCCTGAGTCCACACCTTCCCACCCTCTCTCCTTCCAAACCTTATTGTCGAGGAGGATCGCGGTAGCCAGCGCTGACGACACTTGTATACGCGAGCGCAAGGGCGTATGTCCCGTTACAGGTCATTATTTTATATTCACGTTCCACGCGGTCAAACTTGCCGCCTCTTTGAGTGGCTGCACTTTCACAAAATGAATATATATATATACATATATATGCATCGCATACTTAGTAAAAGAAAAATATCTGGTAAAGTTGCATTCTAAACTTTTTTTTTTTGTGCTGTATGGATAGGAAGAATGGAACGAAAAATATGAAACTGGCTGTTTTTGATACGGTTTCATTTCTTTCAGAAGAAAAATATATATATATAAATATTAGCTAGCCTTTTGAAATCTTCAGTATATATATATTTTTTTTTATTACATTTGATTTTCCTTATAAATATACTGCAAAAGAATGTTTAAAAAATTTTAATTTACCCACTAACTATGCCAAATGTATGCAGTATATATTAATAATTTATGTTCGGTGATTCAAAGATTCTGCAAGTTTAACCATTTTAAACGTCATATAAAATAACAACCTGGAACGGGACACACCACATTAAGCGGGCTCGACGCAACTGCCATCCCGCCTCACCGACACACGGGGCCGGCGAGGACATACACGTTCAAGATCACGGCGAGTGTACGCAAGTGTTTTGAGTTCACGCCGTGTACACGGCCTCTGCGCCGAGCGGGCGCTCTCACCCCCTTCTCTTCCAGCCCAAGACACCGAGGAGGGTTATTAATACCATCGTCCGAACCCGCGACCTCACGGGAGTGCCCTTCGGCGATGGGTCCCGTGCAAGGACGACCTACGGGTGTCTCGTCGGCGGAGGGTGCCTCGACGGTGCGTGTTGTCTGCGGGAGGTGGTGGGGGGGGGGGGGAGCGCAGCACGCTGAGCCACATTCCTCACCTTCACGTCGAAGACCTTCACACAACAACCAAAAAAAAAAAAAAAATTACATTTCTCGCCTTAATGGACGTTTTGTTTGTTAATCTCCTCCGGGATAAATTTTTCACGTTGACATTTTACCACGAGTGTGACGTCTGACCCCTCATCATGGCCTCTCTCTACTTCCACCCCCCCCCCCCCAACACCGCCACTAACCAGCGGGCCTCATGACCAAGCGCAGGCGTCTATGTAATGATGGGTGAAGCAGGGGGCAGAGCTAGTAACTAATTGTTCTTTTTTTTTATTTAATTTTTTTTTTCGTGGGGGTGGGTTGGAGGGCAAAAGGGAAGGGAGGGGGGCTGTTATTTAAATTGCAGCGGGGAGATTCCTGGACCGCCTTAAAAGGCTTTAGTTAAGGCTTGAAGCAGACTGATTGACTACTCATGCGCAGTACTCTTCTCGCGAGATCTCTCAAATACGCTTGATCGCCGTGTGTGTCGATGTGAGTAGATGTTTGTAGGTGTCTTTAGTTGTAGATGTCGGGTGACATCTCATTGTCTCCACCCGAGATACATTTATCCTTTCATATCTCTTCCTCGTTTTGACTACTTGCCTTCGTTAAACATCACAGACATGAACCACGTCTAAAAACGTTATACATTCAATGACAATAAGCAACTAATTGAATTTTGCAAAACATACTTACTATATATTCTTTAAATTATCCATGCAATGAAGAATTTTCATTTAATACCATTTTGGCCCATGCGTCATTGCTACGGACCGGAAAAATTCGCGGGTTCAATGACCTGTAGGATGAACTCCATATAATACGTAGAAACGGTCAAATTTCACCCACTCATTGGCTGTCTTGTGAGACGTCCC
The DNA here is from genome assembly GCF_032445375.1 of Bacillus rossius redtenbacheri. Taxonomy (NCBI): domain Eukaryota; kingdom Metazoa; phylum Arthropoda; class Insecta; order Phasmatodea; family Bacillidae; genus Bacillus; species Bacillus rossius. Next base: position 43,974,146 of record NW_026962011.1, on the reverse strand, counting down.
ACCGTAGCAGCCTGTGATTCGAGTCAGCTTTGGTTGAGTGTTTCTCATTGGCTCAGAGTCATCCAGGTGAGTTGTGAGCCAATAGCAGAGTCAGCACTGAGGTATAACTATTTGTATTTTAGCCTATCGCGAAATGAATTCGCGAATTTTTCCGGTCTCTAGTCATTGCAGTCTGCGTCTGATGACGGACTCTGATGCCCGTTCCTGAAACGTGTCCATCGGTGCTGACGTTGTTGTGTTGGCCATAATACCTGATTATTTTCATCGTTGTGTTATGTTTGCTGCGTTGTCCAGGTTTTGTTGTCTGTCTGCATTTACTGTTCTTGTTGAAACTGTCTCGTCGTTGTTAGGTCGCTGTGTTCGTCTGTGCTGTTATTTATTCATGACTTAATTCCTTCCACGCAATTCTTGTGCTGTCTGATATTTGAAGTTTGAAAGCGTTCGCCCGTGCTGTCGTCGTCGTTGTATTTATTGTCAATAATACATGTTTAGCTTCATCGTTGGGTCTATTTGTTCAGTATCAGCTGTTTTAGGCTTCGTCTCTGTGAATTAATGTTTTTTTTTTTCGTTTCTTATTTAGCATTCTTGAAATATTTTTTATGACAAACAGTGCTAAATTGCAATAGCGTAATGTCCAAAATGTTTTATTAAATATCTACTATAGATACAACCACCTATGCGACGTATACAATCTTCTCGGCAATGTAATAATGGTTTCTGTTTGACAATGTTTTCAATTGCGTCCCGGATTCGCTCCGATGGCTAGAGGCCCAAGGGTGGGTTCAGAATTGACGGTCCCGCGTTCGCTCGATCTTTAAAGGGCGGTATGTCTTGTTCCACCATCATTTATTTGCGTTCCATGAAGTGTAAACTTGCCAACATTTTGACTGGCTGAACTTTCACATACGGCGTAGCCACCAGCATTGCCTTTAAACCAAAACAATTTCAGTTATTTATTCTATTTTGGTTTTCCTTATCCATACTGCACCAAAATGTTTCAATATTCAACTTTGCCAGATAATTATGCGAAAGGTATATGCACTGTATAAATTTTTCTCCATATTGTTCAAGTTCGGCCAATCAAAATATCTACAAGTTTAATCGCGTTAAACATAAATATAAAAAAAATTGGTTGTCTGTAAAGTTGGTTTACGGACGATAGTTTAACGTGACGTCATAACAAAACATTGATGAAATGATTGCATACTTTATGAACAAAATTGAATAATTTTTATTTTAATAATAAAATAATAAAAACTTGAAATTATACTAGTAATTATAATTTTTAAATGCAAGAATAATTAACCTTTATTGCCGAAATTTTTGTTATAATAAGTAATGAAAACCACATTAACTTTTCACTTCACTTTATAAACAGTCGTGTGTAAGAGAGATAGATGCGGCGTAAGCGTACAATGAGCGTAACGGGACACAGCGTAACGGAACAATGTGCGTAACGTCACATTTTTTCGTGCGTGCAGCCGGCGTTAATCGATTTATTAGACGTTGTAACGTCAAAAAAAATTACCTGGGACGGGACATACGACCTTTATGACGTTCACCAGCAGATGTTCTCGAACGGAACATTTTTTTTTTTAGACCTGATTTGTTAAATGCGTCGACTGCTCAGTTCACTCCGGTTCACGCAATATTGTCGTAGCGTACTGCAGGCCGTGTCGAGGAACCGACGATGCAGCAGTCGCATGACCATGCAATATGTTTGGAGTCTTTCAACACTTGCTGTCAAAGGAATCCGCACAAGGTTTCCGGCGCTCTGCCGATGTCCAACGTTATGTGTGCGTGTATTAAATTCATATTTCGTAAACTTGAAACGCAATCTCATCTGTAGCTATTTGTAGAGACCGGAAAACTTCGCGGGTTCATTTCGTGATATTGCTAAAATTTCAAATTATTATACCGTTGTGCTGCTTCTGCTATTGGTTCACTGTTAATATGTAGGACTCTTGGCCAATTAGAGACCATTAGTCAAAAAAAAAAAAGTATCCAATCACAAGTTACCCACTTGAGATGCCTCGAAATTCAGCACCCAGTGAACAGGCGCCGTTTGCCCCAAGTAGGCAGAGAGATTCGTGTTGTCTATCCTGAAGGTCATTGAACTCGCGAATTTTTTTTTTCCAGTCTCTGGCTATTTTGTCACGTTTCCGAGCACTGTGGGGGGGCAGCGGACGCGATAGCGAAATGTCCCGTGCGACCGAGGTTTCGCTGCAGTGCAAATGAGGACAATGCGGTTCGGAAGCACCCCACCACGCGACACGACCGTTGTTCGTGAACGTCCGAGGGTAGGGTGGTGGTGGTGGTGGGTGTGGGAGATTGGGGGGGGGAGGGGGGGTGATAGGTGCAGCGTTGCACGCGGAGGACACGACCCGACAATCGGATTACGCGCGCGGCCGTGAAGTAATCCGGCGCCGCCGTCGCGCCGCGAGCCGGATAACTGATTGTTAAGCCTATTAGCGAGAGGGCTGAGCCGCCGGCAGCCTCCCTCCTCCCCTGGAAGACAGGCAGAAGGAGGGGGGAGACGACAGCGCCACCGCCACTGCCGCCAACGTCCGGGAACATCCTTCAGCAGAGACAAGATTTCATTTATTTATTAATTTTTTTTATCAACTTTATTCGCGGCGATACACATTTTCTTACACTTAACCTCACTTAACATTTACGTTCCTCTACATTGACATTGCATAATAAAAACTAAATAAAATACCACAAGCAAAATATACTTAAAACAAGCTTGAACTTAAACTAAACACACAAAGCTAAAAGATAAACAGTAAACTTAATTGTATTTAACTCGAGATGGGGACGCACCACAACGCTGAAATACCACAACGCCGAACGTACAATAACGCTGAAAACCATAACGCCGAACGCCAAATTGACCACAATGCCGACAGCTAGAAAACTGCTGTGTACCACAAAGCCGAAATTTATTAACCCCGAAAAATGTCATTACCGGACTGCCACAAAGGTTAGGTTAGGTAAAGTTAGCACACAAATTCATTCTGTTGTTTTTCATTTTGCTCCTGTGCCCCCCCCCCCCTCCTCGCAGCAACATTTTTCGGCGTTACTATATTTCGGCGTTGTGGTACACTGCAGATGTCTAGCTGTCGGCGATGCGGTCAATTTGGAATTCGGCGTTATGGTATTCGGCGTTATTGTACGTTCGGCGTTGTGGTATTTCGGCGTTGTGGTAACGACCCACTCGAGATTGGTATACATCTGTGTTGGGGGAGGGAGAGGGTGGTTTTGGGAGGGATAGGGTGTGTCGTCCAGGGCGTGGGCGAAGAGCTAACTGCCCGCGCCGCAGGAGAGTCACTGATCATCAGGGGCCCCATGCCGAGATTTTTGATTTTTGTTAACTTTTTGAAGTTATACTTTTTTTGCGGGTGTTATGAAAAGAATAAATTATGAGAGCGCAGCATGCAAAAAAATTTTTGCCAGGATGGAAAAAGTCTATATATATATATATATATATATAAATTATAAATTTTCTTTTAAATCATACGCTTAAGTGATTAATACTAAATAATCACTTTAAAAAAAACATTTATCTCTTCATTATAATATTATTCAGTATATATAATTTATTTGCATAGTAATTTATTACATTATTTAATACATAACTATCATTAAATTATAATGAACATCCGGCATATTTATTAATTTTAATTATTAACTAAAATATTTTATTCAGATTATTTTCATAAATTTAATAATTAATTTTACAATATTTATATCTATATTAAATACTGAGTTTTTATTTTTTAAATTTGTTTGATATTGTACTTTATAAATCGTATTTATATTAGGCCTATCACTCCAGTCCTTTTACTATTTTATGTTTATTAATTATTTTCATGTAAAATTAAAGTTAGTTTTTTATTACGCTATGTAAATATAAATTTAAACGCGCGTACGTAGGTACACGCACCCAATTTTTTTATATAATGTATTAAAACTATGGATTTTAATGGGAAAAGAAAAATAAAAATTTTATAATCTTGTAACTTAATGTGCTGGTCAATACCTATTTCAGTTCACGATTTCGTAAAAACAGACATTATTGCCTCGTATAATGATGCGTTTATACACTAAATTTGATCGTAAGCATTTATTAAACTGATCTAGGATAATATGTCAGGAAAGAAATTCAAAATATCCTAAAATAAATGAGCAAAACCATCTTCGAAATTTATGTTTCGGGTTGGGTTGATAAATGTTGCTTGAAAGAGAATTTTTTTCAAAATTTCCCAAATATTTTGCCACGTATAATGATGTGATTATATCGGAAATTTTATTTTAAGTATTTCTGAAACTGACCCGAGGATAATAGTTCAGGAAAGAATATCAAATTATTCTGAGACAAATAAGCAATATCGTGGTCGAAATATAAGCTCCCAGCTTGGTTTAAAAAATGTTTGAAATAGGAAATATTTTTCAAATTTTTTCCGGCGATGGGCCTCCAAAAGAGGGTCCAGCAAAGTCTAGGACCACCACTCCGTCGGATCAAGTTTCCGGGCGTCCGGGGCAGACAAGGCAAGGTAATTCCGCGAAGGTTTACCGTTGCCTGTCCGCACGTGTGGCGGTGGCATGGCAACATCCAGCCGGTCCTTAAAATCTGCCCAAGTGACGCGATGGTGAACCACTGCCCCCGCATGTTTGAATCCCCGACCCGGTCATCCTGAATTATTTTCTATTTTTTCCTCCCTACAGTCGCCTGAAATCTCCTTTTCAAATGCCCAAGACCAGTCATTTCCCCATTATTGTGATAGTCTGCCTCTCGCGACTTAACTCAAATTTGAAACAAAAGACAATTTTCGACGTTTATTAGTTTTAATAATAGCTGCAAATAAATCAGTACCTAAAGAAATTTAAATAGCCAATATCCCAGGTGAACTCGAATTTACCCAACAGGCTTTTTTTTTTATCGACGACTGGCTAGAAAAATAAATTGTCTCCGAAAGCGCGGGTACATCCTGCCTTTGTTCTCAGACGTCACGACCATCTTAAAGTCTTGCAACGTGCAGTTTGTCACGCCCGATCGTAGAAACAAAAACAAAAACAGGTTTACACTTGTTTTTTTTTTCTTTTTTGCGAATACTTAGCTACACCGAGGAGGAATTTATAAGAAACTGTCACGGAGAACCACTTGCAGTGGCGATGTCATCTCCAATTACTTATTCACGGTCGTGTCTCAAAAGGCGAGATGAACAAAAAAAATCCGCTATGGTCGTGAAAGTAGATCTTATGCGAATATTGGTTCCAATTTCGCATCCTATTTAAAGTTTGCTGTTTAATGGATCGAGCACCTACTGTCCCAACTGGGCCCGAAGAACGAGAACAGAAAAAAAAAAATTGACGCTACAAATCTAAAAACCGCAAAACTATTTTGTGACAAAGACACTAGCGTGGGCGACGGAAAATGTGTTCTCGACGGGCGTTGTTGAATGTCTTCTAAAACTATTAAAATATTTTCCCCCGAGAAACGCACATGTTTCTTAAAAAAGCTGTCACATTAAAGTTTCCGTAATTCTGATTATTCCGAAACCTAAATCAATGAAATAAAATTTTCTGAAAGAATTTTCAACTACGTTTTCAAGCATAATTGGTAACTTTGTTGTTAATCACAGTTCCGTAATACTGCTATTCTCATTGAGGCACAGTAACCTTAAATATGAGACTTTGGCACCTAAAAATGGAACAAATTTATAAATAAATAGTTTAAATATATAATTTATTCATAAAAGCTACAAGAAAAAACTTAACGTACATAATCAATACTTGATAATCTATAGGCATCGAACGTGTGCGGAAACTGTTTTGAAAATACGTGACATGTACAGACACAGTTTTATTTTATGTATAGAGATTTTGTGGTAGTGGCGTGTTTTTTTTTCTTCTTTTTTTTTCTTTTCTTTTTTCCTTCTTTCCCCGCCCGACGAACGGGCCTGCGGCAATGATGAATGCTCCACGGGTCCATGAGCGAGCCATTTAACTGGAAGCAGCGCGAGGGAAACAGAAATCCTTCTTCGTAAGTTCGTTCGCGGTTATTTTTTTCCCCTCCCTCTCCTCTCATCAACGGATTTCACTTATCGGTTGCAGAGAATCGGACCATTGAACGGCTCCCTCGATAACCGACCACGACGGCGCTCTCGGGGTCCACATGATGGAAACTGCTGGAGATGAGTCAGCGCTTGGCGGCTCTCTCTCTCTCTCTCTCTCTCTCTCTCTCTCTCTCTTCTTAATGCGCGCGATGCCACCGACTCTCTCTCTCTCTCCCCAAGTTTCATTACAGCTTTTTTTTTGCAACGTTTGCGCATTACTGGCGATACGTTTCAGATAGGCAAAAAATTTACCAAGTTCGAGTTAACTATGCAGAAAGTTGCAAGGTCGTAAATGCAGTCCTTTACACAATTAAACCTGTAATTTATTTGGGAAGCTAAACCAGTACTCAAAAGACAGAAATTATATATATATATATCATTTTATTGTAATCATTCTTACTTTAATGGCCTTACTGTCTACAAACAAAACTTACAATATGTACTTAATATTATAGTGTGTTTGTTGGTTTTTTTTTTTCCTTCTTCATGCACCAACGGAGCAACGGATCGACATTTTTATAGAGATAGTTTATGGGCCGTAGAGTGACACAGGCTACTCTTTATTCCGAAACAATTTCACTGTTCCTAAGGGATAGACAGGAAGCCTACAGTTCAGATGGATGAGAGCCACACCCGAATAGTTCCGAAGTTCTTCGAAGATTGCTAATCACTCGTAAAAAAATTGGAGAGATTTATATATTTTACAGTGATAACAGTATTTGAAATAACGCTTATCTAACCAACCCAATCTTTCATGTTGGTTACGATAACCTAGTATAACCAACCCTCATGGGAAAGAAAATATTTATTACTCTAACTGAACCGAACCTAACCTAACATTTTACTTCGGCAAACCTCGGAACTGTTTGGGTTGTGTGTTGTGGCTCTCGTCCCTGTTGACTTTAGGCTGTGGGCAACAGCAGCGGAATCTCACTTAATCAAGCTACAGAGAATTCAGAATAAGAGTATTCGTATTGCGACAGATGCGCCTGTGTATTGCCCCGTAGGCTAAGGGCTATGCACAGAGAGCTCAAACTCGAACTTTTAAAACATTATTATTTCCGAACTGCGCAAAAATTCTATGATAAATGTGCCATAAGCAGAAACCCATATATTTCATCACTGGGCGAACAAGATCCAGAGTTGCATGGAAAATATAAAATGCCAAATTCAATCTTGGCTCACAGACCTCCGTAGTGTGCTGTGGCTGGCTGAGCGATCGGCCAATCAGTCTCCCGCGAGTTGAACTTAAATTATAGACATTAATGAAATAATTTGCTAATTCAAAATGGTCCGAAGCACGCAGGTGTAGGTTTGGCTCCCGGGAGTTCCACTGCCTGTTGTGTTAGGGCTGACTCCCTATGTCTGATGGGCATGGCCCGCCTGGCAGGCTTCACCTCCAGTGCCGGTTGTGTTTCTGAAAGACATGGGATTTTGAATTGCAAGCTTGCAACATATACCAAAATGCGAATAGGTCTTGACTTAATTCACCTGTAACTTTATACACCGACAGTTCCTCTATATTTAACTAGTAGTATAGTAGTAGATATTAGAGATTTGTAAATTAGTAATAAGTCCTAGATACTAAGTAATAGTCATCAAAAATATATATATTTCTAAAATAATAATAAAAATTAAAAAATCTAGTACTGGACAATTAACAAGGCGGACCACGAGTCCAAGTGCCCAACCCCCGCATGGTAGACTCTTTTCTACTCTGTCCAACACTTCATCCAGACCATCCTCTGTCTCCTGTAAATTCCTATACGTAATGCATGCCAATTTGCATTCCGCATGAATGTGCCCAGGGTTTTCCCTGTGTCTATGCAAGTTTTACCTGGGCCCAACCTATCTCTAGTTATAGTCTAGATTTAAGAGTGAGGGGAGTTAGTCATGACGCCAATCGCTGCCATGGCTGGCCAATCCCCTCCTAGCACATGATGCATGCGACCCTCTCCCTGCATGGCTAATCCCAGCATGACTAGGCGTATAGGCTTCGGCCTGAGACGCACCTAGGTCCCTCCCTAACCCGGAACCCTCCAAATACACTTAGTTTTAGTTAGGTTAGGAAAAAAAATTCTGTCATGTATGCTCGATAACAGGCTTTTGCATTGCTGATACTTTCTGCGTCTCCGTGGCAACGGGAATTGCATCGGTTACTTGCAGTTCGTGTTGGATTGGTCGATTAGTTAATATTTATACTCAATTTTGACTCTGTGTTGTTTTTGTTACTGGCTTTAAGGGGCCCGCCTCGTCAGGGTTGTATGTGTGTAGTGAGGCGGGATGATAAGTGTCACACTCGCTGGTGCTTCTAGCGCGGTGTCGCCTCTAAGCGCAAGGCTGTGAACTGCCGCGCAGTCTTCTCGTCATCACAGCATAACTGTGAATTTTGAGCGGTGACCGTAAAATTATATGGCCTAGAAATGAAGATATAAGATGTAATCCAATTCCCTTAAGTGCTTTTATGAATCTGTACTGGTTGTTTTACGCCTAAAAATAACTCTGAAAACATGCGTTTTAGCCATTTTAATTCTTATAAAAATACAGTTTACAAACTTAATTCTAAATCAAAAGTACTTTTCGGCCTTCAGCGAACCCCTAAATGTTTTTCGTAAACAGACCCCACTCGGATATGTTGTGTAGTTTTGAAATCGCGTTGTTTTTCCTGAAGCTCTGCGCACCGTGTGTGTGCCCGGGTAGGCGGACCCCTAAAGAGCCATCGCCTCGCCGCTAAGAGAGCCGCTGAATCGCCTGCTCAGTTGCAGGAGAGGCGTACTGAGTGTAAACATTATTTTTGAAATGATATTTATAAATTATTATGTATTTAATATGTACGGTGTAATATAGTACAACGCAGTATACAGTATCATCCTAATGTCAACAGGGCAATCATCATGGGCACAGAGGATTGGTGCTATATTGACAAAAACGCCATTTGTTTTTATAACCACGGGAACGAAGCCGTTTGTTTGTTTATTTCTTGTACAAATAAATGAAATATTGCACATTTTAACTTCCAAACATGTAGCTATATATTCATGAGAGTGGTGAGCACTCAAGATATTTTTTTTTTCAACCCGGCGCTCTTAGCATAAGTCTTTCCACCCTGGATTCTTCCATGGACAATGGATACGGTTACGCCGTACACCTTCCAAACAGGAGGAAGGTAACTGTCTACGTGAAATTTCGAGAAAAACGCCTCGCCTCTCGAAAGCAGAATTTTGATACTGAAAGCGTCGCTATTGCTTTGTTTATGCTCTCTTCGTCTCTTGGCAAAGGCCAATGTAATTGCATTGTTTCATTTTTCTTTTTCTTTTTTTCATTCAAGGTGCGGCAGTGGCGTACCTACGATGAGGGGCGTGTGGGATAAGCTTTGTTCTGCTGGTAGACTACCGTGAGCGAAGCACGGGTACTTTGGCCGGTCAAAAATAAAACTAGGTACGATATTCCAGGACCGGTCGCTAAGAAGTTTCTGAAATGGGTGGGTTCTAGAGAGCCTTTGAATGCTATCCCTCTTTTTTTTTAAAAAAAAAAAAGGAAAAGTAGAATGAGCACACCGATTCGGACGAAAACAAAATCCTCTGGACCAACCATTGGTTCCCTGCGGATGAGAGAATTCGCTCAACATGCGTCCGAACTACAACTCCTTTTAGTCGCGGGCCTGGCCTGTTTCGCGAGCGCCCGTCAGTTCCACCCCAGTTGCGCCCCGTGACGGGTCGTGGTCATCCCTCGCAGGGTACAGGGGGGGGCGGGTCGATAAGATGGGATAGAGGAGTGCGGGTTATTGAGGGGGTGGGGGACGAACCTCGCCAGACAGACCCCAGCCTCGACAAAAGGGCCGGGGAGGCCGCCTCTCAAACAGGGGGTTTGTTTTCGGTCAACAACCCACCCCACCGCCGACCCATGGGCGACCCTCAGGGAACTCACAAAAACAGCAGGCCCGCTCCCCAACAAAAGGATGCCCTCCAGGAATACCAACTGTTTTATAATACCACATCTTCCCCCACCCCAACCAAACCCCCCTCTTTTTTTTTCTTTTGAAAAATACACTCTCAAGAAGAACGTGCTTTAGTTGACGCTCCAAGCATGCCTGAAGGACGCGTCCACTGCCGTTGCGGTGTTTCGGAAACCCACCGAAAAGAAAGAAATAAAGACTTGTTTCCGAACACCAGCCTGGCGGATCACTTGGCTAATGGCTTCGCTGAAAGTGCATCCTAGTGGGCGTACTGACTGCTGTGGGCGGGCCTTCCCTCTTCTTGAAGGTACTGGGACAACACAAGACGTGAATTCCCGGGTAAGAATCCAGTATTTTTACGAATGATATTATTTTGTAGTGGTATAGTTGTTCATGTAAAAGTAAAAGTTTATAAAGGTTTGTAATTTTACTTGAATATTATTATTGGCGCGCGAAAGACGCCTTTCAGAGCAGGGCATATACATACATACGTGCCGTCGTTACACTAGAAGAAGACAAAAACCATGTAAAAGTCAGCTTTTTAAAAATGCGAGAGCTTGACAACTAAAATAAAAATGCTATAAGCACATTAAAATCAACTTGAACGTTGGCATGCTAGCGGGGCATATTTCCGCCGAAGCGGGGCTGTTTGAAACAAAAGAAGATAGCTCGGCTAGAGGTCGGCAGAGACGCATGCGCACTCGCCCAGGTGCTTTTCCGTTCTTCTAATTAATTTGAATAATTTTGGTTTCCTTATTTTATCGGTAAAGCTTTACTAATGATTACCAATTTTTTTTTTTACATTTACGTTTCTTGTTCCTAAGAAGCCTTTATTTTTAAGACTTCACGTTGAATTCGTGAATAAAATATTTTGATCTTATCTCATTATTTTATCGTCTTAAAAATTCCGTGTAGACACCGAGGAAATACATGTTACGGCTCATTCACTCAAAAAGTTCACCGACCTCATGGCTAGAGAACGCGACTTGGATGAAATAAGGAGCCGGGTCAGACCAGAGATCACTGCAGTGCTGGCGGGCAAAGTACGGATGGGACACTGACGTACCGTCCTACCGAGACCATCCCCCCCCCCCGGCCCAGCTGGGTGTCACGGACTCCCCCTCTCTTCCAGGGCACACTCAGCGTATTCATGGACTCGAGCCGGACCGACCAGGAGACTGATTGGATCTGCAAGCCTCCCGGCGTCCTCGCGGCAAAGAGCGCGCTGTCACAGGGGGAGGGGGAACTGTTACCGACCACCCGCGGCAGTCCACTGGTCGTCACCGTGTCCTTTCTCGAGGGCACGCCCCTACCGCGCCGCGAACGAGAAAAATTGGTTGTCTGTAAAGTCGGTTTACGGACGATAGTTTAACGTGACAACGTCATAACAAAACATTGATGAAATAATTTCTTTTTTTATGAATAAAATTGAATCATTTTTATTATAATAATAAAATAAAAAATACTTGAAATTAAACTAGTAATCACATTTTTAAAATGCAACAATAATTAACCTTTATTGCCGAAATTGTTATTGTAATAAGAAATGAAAACCACATTAACTTTTCACTTCACTTTGTAAACAGTCGATGAAACAGTTCACGTGTAAATGACTTGTAATTAATTTTAAAACTGGCGTTTAGCTATAAAGTTTAAATATAATTATGAAAAAGTTTTTATATAAATAAACTGTAATCAAATATCTATCATCAATTATATGAATCTCCATAATTTTTTAGTCAACTGTAACATAACCTATTATTACTACACTCGCCGATAGCGTAACGGAACACAGCGTAACGGGACACATCGTAACGGAACACAGCGTAACGGGACACAATGTAACGGAACAGTGAGAGTAACGGGACACAGTGTAACAGAACAATGTCCGTAACGGGACACTTTTTCGTGCGTGCAGCCGGCGTTCATCGATTTATTAGACGTTGTCACGTGAAAAATAATAATCGCTTGAACTTAGATGAACGGGAAAAAATATAAACCCAAGACGCCATATAGGACTCAACAGTTTTTTTAAAGGGCCTTCAAAAAACAGATTTGTTTACAAAAATTAAATAGTGGTAATATGTAGGCAAAGATAATTAAGGAAAGTTTTAATAATATTCTATAACCTGACTCTTCTTATTTTTTTTCAATCTGTTCAGATTTTTTTTTGTTATAATGAAGTTCAACACTCATTTCTTGCTAATGTGGTGTTCACCATACAACAAGGAAGGGGAGAGAGAGAGAGAGAGAGAGAGAGACAGAGAGAGAGAGAGAGAGAGAGAGAGAGATGTAGAACTGTGACTCTTACAGTGGAAACTACAACCATGTTTCGCGCGAAACATGACGCTATCTGTTGGGTGGGTCCGTAACTACTAGCGAAAAATTCTTGAGCAGGAAGTTCAAATGTTTTAGATTTATAATGATAATTTAAACTACTTGACGACGAATTACTGTGGTTCCGTAATCGAGGGTCTTGGGAAAAGTTGCACCACGGCAGTCCCGCGAGAAACGGGAGAACGAATGCACACACCGAGGACTACAGATATATTCCGACCTTGCGGCCGGCGTTTCTCAACGTTCCCCTCCCAATATGCGCCCATGAAGGGTATAGTGTGGGAGTATCTTCCAGTTCTGTTTTAAAACATTCCATAACTTTTTTAAATTGCAGAACTGTTAGGGATCCCTCAACTGAGGACTACAAGTTGTTTCTGGCCGAAGCCCGGCCGAGCCTTACCACCTCCTCCTCCTGGAACTGAACCTGTTAGGGTATACCAGGAGCACTACTTTGTCTGTTCGTCCAGATGACAACCGGTGGTTTGCTGGCATCTGGACGATCGGCCTCAGTTGTACCATGTGCCAATAACCGAGGACTGCAGTGGTATGCAGATGCAGGGGAGAACCCTCAGCTCAGCCACGAGACCCGCTGGTAGCCGCGACGAGCCGACAGGAGAGGCGGCCTTTGAAGCGCGCGCCGGGATGTCGTCCGTCGCGTAAATCACCGCGGCGCAAATGGGCTTGTTTTCACGCCGTGCCGCCGCGCTCCGAGAGTCGGCGACGCGGGTGCGAGGCGCCATAATGGGTCTATCTCTCTCTCTCTCTCTCTCTCCCCACCGCCCCCACCCTTTCCCTTCTTTTCTTTGCGAGCGCGCCGCGAAGAGACGTCATTTTGTTCGGGGCGCTGCAGGCGCGGTTTCGCGTCGTCGGCGGATCCGGAGGGACGTTTCTTCGCGTCTGGGACTCGGCTTCACCCCGCCACCTCGAGGTATATCATTATTTGCATGCATTTATCGAGGTCAATTTCTTCGGTTGTTCTAGGGGGGTTGGTTGGGGTGTGGGAGATGTGGTATTATAAAACAGTTGGTATTCCTGGAGGGCATCCTTTTGTTGGGGAGCGGGCCTGCTGTTTTTGTGAGTTCCCTGAGGGTCGCCCATGGGTCGGCGGTGGGGTGGGTTGTTGACCTACAAAATTCGGCTTATCATGGGCGTAAATCCGGAAAAAAAGGGGGGGAGGGGACGCATATTATTATGAAGTCCCTCCACTTGATGATTCCCAGTTGCGCTCGCAAAATCGTGACAGTGAAAAAGTGGTTGATAAATGTAAACGTCAAAAACTATGTTACGTGGAAAACTTTCTGTATGGGCCAACCAAAAAAATTTGGGCAGTAAACAACATACAAGCACGCTGTCAAGCGATGACTTGTGTACACGAGCAAACCTTTTTTGTCCACGCGGGGGCTCCTCTTGCAAATCTTACAGTTTACCGCCCTTGCGACTTATTGTATAAAAGTGCTTCCTAAGGAAGGTACCTATACGTCTTTGAAGATGAAGCATGAATACTGACCGTCAAAATTAATGTGTAATTAAACGAAGTTCTATTTTTTTTTTCGCTGTAGAAAAATTATTTCATTTAAATAATTCTGGGGTAACACCTTTAGGTACTCTCCAAATATTTTTGTGGCGTGTTACTACCAACAATTATTTTAGTGAAATAATTTTGCTACGTCAAACAAATTCTGATATTTTTTCTTCTCTCTTAGCGTCGGAACGACGAATCGCGATCGAGAAAAATTCTGCGCGACACTAAACACGCGCCCAAAAGCTCTTCAGAGTCACAAAAGACTAATTAGATCTCCCCGCGTCGCTACTGACGCGGCAATCTTCCAAGGACGCGACCTCCCATTCAACTCGCGTCTTTTCTTCGGCACCGCCCCCCCCCCCTCCCACCTTTCCCAACCCAACGGGTCAGTTAATTCAAGACCACTGATCACCGTGCCCAAAGTCCACCAAGGCGAAGAAAAGGAGACCCAGAGCATCGCAATAGAAGAGATCGCGTGATGAGAAAGTAAGAAAAAAATAAAAATAGAAGTCCGTGGATGGAACGTTCTTTCTCAAGGCCGCCGCGTCGGTGCGAGAAAAAAAGTCGCGTGTCGCGCCTCACGATTGTTACGACAAGTGGCAGACACAGCAGGACCTTGCTGTTACTAGATTCGGGGTCAGGGGATGGAAAAAAAGAAAGAAAGAAACCGAAATGGTAGGGGCGATTCCCAGGTACTGAAGCAAAAAAAAAAAATTCAGCTCGCTAGAGGCGAGTCCTCATGTGCCGCACACGATGCCAAGTATAGTAAACGCCTACAGTACGCTCTGCAATGCACAAGTAAAATTCTGCGCGCCCTCTAGGCTGTCTCAAATCCCAATCTGTCCATTCCGAATCCTGTCTTCATGACACCCCGAAATCGCTCCACTAAAATTCTGGGATAGTAGTCAATTTCTCTTACCCAATTTTCAAGATTTAGGGCTTTTTCTTTTCTTTTATTACCTCGCTGTCAACGAGCCGTATAATTAGAAGGAAGAGAAAAAAATAAAAATCCCTACCAATAATCTCTCCTGCCACGAATGGAAAATATCTCACACATAATTATCCTTTACAATACTTGGTTTTATGTTAACTGTTTGATACAAAGTAAAAGTTAATGTTAATTTTTTTCTATTGTTTTCATAGCATTTAAAAACTTAGCATTACTTTAAAAAAAAAATCACAGGAACGATAATGGGTGAACGAAGAAGTTTTTGTGAATTCCGTAGCGTCCGTAAGCTTTTATCAGTACAAAACGCAAAAGCCAGAAATAAACAAAAGAAAGATGGGCGCGTGGGAAGAGGACCACAGGAGGAATGTTCAGATCCAGAAAATACATCTCTCTCTCTCTCTCTCTCTCTCTCTCTCCCTTCCCACATAAGACTCAGGTCCCGTCGATGACGAAGAGCGGAGACGAGGACAGAAGAGGAGATAAGCACGATATGTTGGATATCTTCATATTGTGCTTGACTCATGGCGAAACCCCGGCCGGGCGGACGCCTCATTGACAGCGAAGAGGGAATGGGTGAGAGCGGAGAAAGAATTGTTGAAGAAGGGTGAAGGAGGGGGTCGCTGGGGGTAGGGGGGGGGTAAGGAGGCGGTGACAGATGAACACGGATACCGGGTGATTCATAAACGACTGCTGGTACGAGGGAGGGCAATATCTGGTCCCGCGCCTGGGCAGTTTATAACGATCGCCTGCTCTTTTCGGCACCGCGGCCACGCTCCCGAGGGAAGTTTACGGGTTTCCGTGCGCCGGGGAAATAAAAATCAGTGTTTTTCCAAGGGGTCATGGATGACGGGGAAGGGGGGGGGGGGAAGGGAAGGTTCGAAAACGCGTCTTCCCCGCCGCGGCTGCCGGACATGTTTCATCGCGGCACGTTTTCTGGTTGGTCTCTCCTCCTCCGAGAGTCCAGCCCCGCCATTGTGGAATACCCCCACTCCCTCGCACCCCCCAACACAACTCCCTTGGGGCCCAGTATCCTAGCCTCGAATCCCGACCCACGGTATCATTTCCACCCCCCTCCATCACCCCAACCATTCGCGGGAAAACCACCTTACCGGGTATCAGCACGAACTAGGTCGTCGCATTTTTCACAGTCCACTGTTCGTTATTCGCCGTGGCGATTGTGCAACCACTGAGAACAAGCAATTTCTAATTTTCCGACCAATTAAGATGGAATCGTTTTGAAAAAAAAATCTTAAATTAGCCAAAATATAAGATACATTTGTAATCCCACAATTAAGATGTGTGACTTTTTTTTTAACGTAACCGCTGTTGGCCATTCGAAATGTAGTACGTAACTTTTATGTTTGTCATGTTCATCTTAAGGGGCCCGCCTACCTGGTCACACAGACGGTGTGCAGAGCTTCAGGAAAAACAACGCGATTTCAAAACTACTCAAGATATCCAAGTGGGGTGTGTTTACGAAAAGCATTTAAGAGTTCGCTGAGGCCCGAAAAGTACTTTTAATTTTGGATCATGTTTTTAAACTGTATTTCTAGAAGAGTTAAAATGGCTAAAACGCATGTTTTGAGAGTAATTTTTAGGTGTAAAACAACCAGTACAGATTATTAAAAGCACTTAAGGGACTTGCATTACACTTTTATCTTCATTTATCGGCCATATAATGTTGCGGTCACCGCTCAAATTTCACAGTTATTCTGTGACGACGAGAAGACTACGCGTCAATTCAGAGCCTTGCGCTTAGAAGCGATACCGCGCTATAAATACCATCGAGCGTCGCACTAATCATCCCGCCTCACTAACACACATACACCCCTGACGAGGTGGGCCCCTTAATGTGGTAGACTGAAATATTTGCATGAAGCACGTCGGGCTTATAATGGGGACGAAGTGTATATCTTTGTAGCCCGCTTAAGTTTTACAATAATACTTCAGAAAATACTATTTAAGTAGCTAATTTGCTATGTTTTTCCTTATTTTTTCTGCCTTCGCTGTTTTATTATTTTTTATTTTATTTTGGTAAATCGCCGCCACCAAAATCCCCCCCTCCCCCCCCCCCTCCCCCCCGGCAGCGTGCCTGACACGAGGAGTGGACACGTCTTAATGCGCGCGCCCTTCGCTACCGGCGGCGCCGGCCGGCCTTCCCACGTCGTACTGACGGCGAAAACAGCATTGTGCCCAGCATGAAACTCGCAACTCACACGGATTCTTTACCGGCACGAGCAAACGTACGCGAATCACCTGCTAAGTATAAACGTATAAAAAAATCTATAATTATATTCCAAGTGTTTGTTTATAGCTGTTGAGGGATTGGTCTCTCACACGCCATGTTCATTTTGTTTCCCTTAATTCGTTCGTATTTACTTTTATTTAAGGGTTGATTCGAAAAATTTTACTTCGATACCTCCCTTTATTTTCGTTGTTTTGTCACAAATATTTTAACATATATATATTTAAAATATTTAAAATGGCACGTAAGTCTTCGTAATTATTATCATTTATTTGACTTTTTACATCCGTCATATTATACTAGGTGACTTAACTAGGCGTGAAAGAACAACAGACGCCAGGGAGATATGGAGTGAAAATTTTCGGGGAAAAAAAATCTTAAATAAAACAATGACAAAAAAAAAGTTAATTAAAAATTCAACATGGCGTGTGAGACCTAGCTTTGCCAAGGCAGAACTGTTCCCATCTTTCGTCGAGTTTGACTCTCCGGTTTCTTTAATCGTGTTGCATTTTCTATTAAACGTGATTAAAGGGACTTATTTGGAGTGCCGGCCGCAAAAAAAAAAACATGGGACTAGGAAATAAAAAATAATAGAACCCCGCTCGAGATAGGAGTTCAAAGGTTTAATACGCTATGTAATAATAAGTATCTATATGTAACCAAAATTTGGCAAAAGTCAAGTTGATTTCCATTATTAATTTTATGGAAACATCACTTATCAACTTAGGCATGTAGGTTACTCAGAGCTGGATGTAACAACTTAGCAATTCAAATAAGCAAATAGGTATAATTTTGATTGTTTGTCCTAGCGTGTTTTAATCCAGTTAGGTGTGTGTGAGAGACTTTTTGAGACTGCATTGTTTGTCGAAGGCATAATAATAAATTATGCCAAGCTTTTTTTAAAGAGCCGACAAAGACCAAAATGGAGTGCTCTAGAGAAAATTCAATTCTCTGTGGAGCCAGAGGGGATATTTTTATCGACACATACTTCAAATCACAGGTTCCCAAAAACAACAGCTAATCTATCTGATAATCTTAGAACACGCTATAAGACGACATGGAAGTACATATATTTAATGAAGGGAAGAAACATTTTTGGCCCGCAGCTATCACGAAAGCCACTGAATCACGATTTTAAAAAAATATACGCATAAGGAATATACTAGATAACCCGACCTGGGAATATATGTACATGCCGTCGTTACACTAGAAGAAGACAAAACCATGTAAAAGTCCGTTTTTTTTTAAATACGAGAGCTTCACAACAAAAATAAAATGCTATAAGCACATTAAAATTAACTTGAACGTTGGCATGCTAGCGGGGCATATTTCCGCCGAAGCGGGGCTGTTTGAAACAAAAGAAGAGAGCTCGGCACAGCCGTCGTTCATCAACGCAGTCAGCGATCTCAGCAGGAAATCCCCCAAAAATAGAAAAGCCCAAAGAAATATAGCTTTAAAAATTAATCAATACAACTTCTCTATCTTAACACATCTTGGCCTCTTCACCGCCCCTCCTCCTAAGACGACCTCAAGTCCCCAAGTTTATGTTCTCAACAAGACACACGCATTACACTGCAACACAACTGGTCAGCTTTTATTTATTTATTTTTTTAGTTTTTTCTCTCTCGTCCCCTAGCAAGGAGACAAGGCGTGGAAGGTTGGAGGGGGGGGGGGAGGAAAGAGAAATAGGAACGGAGGAGTTTTCGAAAGGGAGGGGAAAAAAATGAATTTAACAAAAAAAGTCAACGCCTAACTCGTGTGGTAATATTCTGGATGCCGCCACAATCAACACGCCCTTCCGATTTATGAACTCGCGACCCACTTGTTGGAAGAAGCTCATGGAGAGGGGGACACACGGGTGAAAAAGAAGGGGGGGGGGACGCCGCCCGCCGACACGGAGTTTACCACGCCGGCGATATTATAATCGACCGGTCGATCCAAGACCTCGAAACTTCGGACTTTTTTTTTCCTCTCTTTCTCTCTCTCTCTCTCTTTCTCTCTCTATTCTCTTCTCTCTCCTGCTGCGCCGGCGTCACTTTAAAAATAAACACACACTCTCGGGCGGGAATGCCTCCCTCCAGCAAGAGTCACGATGCAAAGCAGGCCCGGGTATGACTGACTAATCGAATCCGAATCGCATAAAAAGTAACGAGCGCTGGCGCGACCATTAGGAGCCCTGAGCACAGTTCTCATTAATGTTACACAACGGTCGGGTGCATAAATAATATCGCGTCCGTCCGCGCGCTGTCTGCCGCGCAAAAACAATAGCAACCAGAGACACTCCAAGTCCCGCTCACCCGTGTTAACCCGTGTTAACACTCGTCCGAGGTTTGGTCTGCGTCAATCCTGTATGCAGTCCTCGCAGTCGCAGTTGAACGGAACGGAGCAGCGCTTCTAGCAAACCGTAAAACCGAAGTAGCAAAAAATTATTTGCTGAAATCTTTCTACACAGATTCGAAACCATATGAAGGGCTCTGGACATTGTTGTTTTATATTCAAGAAATGTGCAACTTCGAGTTAACCACAACTTGAAGCTGCAAAATGTTTGACGCACGCCACTACGGTACAGTTTTTATTGTCATAAGTTTTGTCTTTTACCATAAAACAATTTTTTTAATGTAATATACCCGTTTTAGTTCAGCTACAACTCTTAACCAACTTGTAATGAAAGCCAAACCATAAAATACCGCGATTTATTTTTTTTGTACTGAGGTCAATTTGTTTACTTAACATAAATATTGTTGTACCAGATTACGTATTTTTGTTTATTTATTTTAGTTTTAATAACGTATCCTCGTCGTTGTTATTAGAGACGGACTTTAGAACACAAATTAAGAATAAATAATGACATGGGTGTGAATTGAACCCACGAAACAAACGCTTGTCTTTCATAGCCACCTTACGAATTCCAGGGCATAGCAGTGAACCCAACATTTGTATGAAAGTGAGATAGCCCATGATTTTTTAAATAGACTAACGCCTGTAAAATACCCGACACGTACTAGTATATCAGTGGGCGGTCCTTTTTTTATTTTACTTATTTAAACAAGGAAAAACATGCCAGGTAGGCATGCCAAGAATATTTTGTAAAGGCCCACTTTAAACATTTCAAAATTATATTTATAGCTCTAATTCTTGACTCACCGCACACACTGACCAATTAGGCTTATAGGTATGAAGGTGGGTTTATGGGAGTTTGTACGAAGGTCGCCGACACTATTGTAGGGCAATGACCCCTTCAAATGTTCGGCACAGCCGAAGGGGCATGCCATAAATATCCGTCATCAGTCTAAAAACACCTGAATCAGATAGGTTCGTGGAAACCTCTATAAAATCACAATAGTTCAGCCTCTTTTTTTTTACTGTCGTTTGAAGGGAGGGGGGGAATTTATGGCTCTTTTCACCCAAGAAACGAGAAAGTAAATCCCGCACCCTCAGAGCAGGTAGCGAGCTTGACTGGAAAGGAGCCACCCCCCACCCCCTCGGAAAAGGGGGGGGGGGGGGTAAGGAAGGGTAGTCGGAGAAACCTGCAGTTTCCCAAGTGGAATCTACCTATTGTCAAAATCTAAAGCTTAAAACTTCAAGGGCACCGCCTATCCGTTGGTATTACAGCTCTCATACTGCATTGATGGATACATCTGAGAATAAAGTATTGTTGTATGAACCAGATTTCGTTACCCATTACCCATTCTGGGGCAGTTATCTCACGGATTGTTGGTGGCATATCCTAACTGTTTCTGAACCAACGTGACTGTTATTGTTTAAAGCTGGTGTCACACTACGTGGTTAAACCAAGGTTGCCAGTTTATACTAAGTGATGATTTCTTCTAGATCAATTATTTAAATGTTCGAGTTTAATAAATAGTGAATTATTGGACAGACTTAAAAAAAAAAAACGCTGCGTGAGTTTTAGTCGAAGCGGCAGATACGCATAGTGTGACCAGGGACATAATTAGACTAGTTTACATCCGGGGCAAGAACTCCTTGCGGGACTCGAGACGAGTCCTTGCGTTCGCCTGGAGTGTTTGTCGCGGAGACCGCGGGAGTGTTGTCGCGGAGACCGCGGGAGTGTTGTCGCGCAGACCGCGGGAGTGTTGTCGCGGAGACCGCGGGAGTGTTGTCGCGGAGACCGCGGGAGTGTTGTCGCGGAGACCGCGGGAGTGTTGTCGCGGAGACCGCGGGAGTGTTGTCGCGGAGACCGCGGGAGTGTTGTCGCGGAGACCGCGGGAGTGTTGTCGCGGAGACCGCGGGAGTGTTGTCGCGGAGACCGCGGGAGTGTTGTCGCGGAGACCGCGGGAGTGTTGTCGCGGAGACCGCGGGAGTGTTGTCGCGGAGACCGCGGGAGTGTTGTCGCGGAGACCGCGGGAGTGTTGTCGCGGAGACCGCGGGAGTGTTGTCGCGGAGACCGCGGGAGTGTTGTCGCGCAGACCGCGGGAGTGTTGTCGCGGAGACCGCGGGAGTGTTGTCGCGGAGACCGCGGGAGTGTTGTCGCGGAGACCGCGGGAGTGTTGTCGCGGAGACCGCGGGAGTGTTGTCGCGGAGACCGCGGGAGTGTTGTCGCGGAGACCGCGGGAGTGTTGTCGCGGAGACCGCGGGAGTGTTGTCGCGGAGACCGCGGGAGTGTTGTCGCGGAGACCGCGGGAGTGTTGTCGCGGAGACCGCGGGAGTGTTGTCGCGGAGACCGCGGGAGTGTTGTCGCGGAGACCGCGGGAGTGTTGTCGCGAAGACCGCGGGAGTGTTGTCGCGGAGACCGCGGGAGTGTTGTCGCGGAGACCGCGGGAGTGTTGTCGCGGAGACCGCGGGAGTGTTGTCGCGGAGACCGCGGGAGTGTTGTCGCGGAGACCGCGGGAGTGTTTGTCGCGGAGACCGCGGGAGTGTTGTCGCGGAGACCGCGGGAGTGTTGTCGCGGAGACCGCGGGAGTGTTGTCGCGGAGACCGCGGGAGTGTTGTCGCGGAGACCGCGGGAGTGTTGTCGCGGAGACCGCGGGAGTGTTTGTCGCGGAGACCGCGGGAGTGTTGTCGCGGAGACCGCGGGAGTGTTGTCGCGGAGACCGCGGGAGTGTTGTCGCGGAGACCGCGGGAGTGTTGTCGCGGAGACCGCGGGAGTGTTGTCGCGGAGACCGCGGGAGTGTTGTCGCGGAGACCGCGGGAGTGTTGTCGCGGAGACCGCGGGAGTGTTTGTCGCGGAGACCGCGGGAGTGTTTGTCGCGGAGACCGCGGGAGTGTTTGTCGCGGAGACCGCGGGAGTGTTGTCGCGGAGACCGCGGGAGTGTTGTCGCGGAGACCGCGGGAGTGTTGTCGCGGAGACCGCGGGAGTGTTGTCGCGGAGACCGCGGGAGTGTTGTCGCGGAGACCGCGGGAGTGTTGTCGCGAAGACCGCGGGAGTGTTGTCGCGGAGACCGCGGGAGTGTTGTCGCGGAGACCGCGGGAGTGTTGTCGCGGAGACCGCGGGAGTGTTGTCGCGGAGACCGCGGGAGTGTTGTCGCGGAGACCGCGGGAGTGTTGTCGCGGAGACCGCGGGAGTGTTGTCGCGGAGACCGCGGGAGACCGAGATGATGAGGGTTGGTACGAATTCCTGACCAACTGCGCGCACGAGAGGAAGGAAAAATAAATAAATAAAAAAATAAATAAATAAATAAATACGAGCGTGTCTTTCAGCACTCGCCAGTGATGTGTAAAATAACAACCTAGATAACGAGCATAATACACTTACAATACCAAACTCCAAGCGTGATAAGTATATACGCAAAATGTTTTTTTTTTTTCAAATACATTATTTCTTGAAGCTAATCGCACGTAGTTTCCTCACCCGCCGCTATGAAATTGCTGCCAGAGCAGCTACGTCGACTATAGAATCATTACATCTGCCGACCGAAATTTTAAACTAGGTAATATATAATGAAAAGGCTCCAATGAAAGCCGAAAAAAGGGCTTGAAAAAATACACGAGAATACTCAACCCCCCCCCCCCCTCCCGAAACCCTCAGGCTTCCAGGAAGGAGGAAGAACGTATATACGCTCATGGGGGAAGGGTTTAGGCCGAGTAAAGTATTGGGGGAGAAGGGGGAAGGGTTTTAGGCCGGGTAAAGTATTTGTAATGGGAAGGGGGGGAGGACGAAGGAGCGCGGCAGCCGGTGGCGATGTGGGGCGACTCCGCGACACCCCGTGGATATCTGCTGACACTATCTGACAACTGCTCACGGCCACGCCGAGAGGACCCCATGATGAATGACCCCCGGGGATAGACCCGAACAAGCCCGGTCGCTTCCGTCAGCCCTTGCCCCTTAGGGCCTACAGGGGGTAGGGGGGGGGGAAGGAGAGCGAAGGGTAAAAATAAAAATTTAAAAAAAAAAACAAAGAAAGACGCTCTGTGACACCCTCCTGCCCGGATCCTCTGATCGACAGAGACCGAGCAGTCCACGCACTAGACACTAGACTACCAGGTAAATGACTCCACCCCCCCCCCCCCCCAAATCCCTCGGGGGAGCAATCCAGGAAGATACATTTATTTCCTAGCGGATGTAGACGAAGAGGGGAATCAAGGATATGGGGACGCCTACCTTCCCCCCAACCCTCTTTCCCCCTGGGGCTAGATGTACCTCAGCGGGGTCCATCATATGCCCATCACCCAGACAAACGGAATCGTTAGTGGCGCCCGGCGGGATGGAAAATATATTTTTACAAAATAGCACGTCTGGGAAAAAAAAAAAAAAAAAAAGAATCTGTTTCTTGGGACCCGGTCGTCTCGAATACCGCAAAAGCAAACTTCCAACAACCCTCACCAACCAACCACACGTCCACAGGCAGGGTGCAGAGTTATGGGCAAACTTCCGAAGAAATAATTCGCGCGACTGAACCATTTCGGTGAACGCCGCCAGATCCCAGACTGAAAGGCGTCTTTCGCGTACCATAAATAATTCGTAAACTTGTACTTTTACATTGTTATGGTAGGTTACCCCTACCAAATTGAAATTCATTTAAACTGCGTGTTTATGTTGTGTGTTTTGAGTAAGGACAGGTGTTTATTAATTATAGGTCAGTCTTCAGAATATAATCAGGAAGAGGGTTTGTGTATTTATATTTTGTTTAGTATTTATAAATACTCCTTCTGTTTACAGTGTCTTGCAAGCCGTATCCTGTTGAGCGATACTTCGCGACGGACGTTCACGGCTACCTAAAGTGCCAAGTTTACATTTGTGTCATCTGTCAATCTTGTTCTAATAAAAGAAAGTGTATTACACCAAACTGTTTTAAGTTTGATCGCAAGTAAACCCAACCCATTTCTCCTTTGGCATCTTTTGAAGAGCTGCTACAGGAGAGATGAACAACACTAAAACAACAGCATTCGCAATAATACTGGATTATTCGGATTCTTACCCGGGAATTATATGTCTTGAGTTGTCCCAGTACCTCCAATAGTTAGTTATTTGTGAACCGTTGTCTGAATAGCTTTCCGGTATTAACTGTGCATATTAATAAGCGTAATAAAAAAATAAAGTCCAATATTTTAAAATATTTTAAAATACATTTATGCTTGAATGAAACATGATCATAAAATTATAAAATCATTGCTCCAATTTTCATCGGAAATATTCAGTTTTATCTCGAAAAACGTATTTCATGTATGCCAAAATAACCATTGCCAAGTGTTGTGCAAAGCTACAATATATTTCTTGTACTGGTACAATCTATTTCTTGGCAACTGGTTTCCAAAGGAATCTTGTGTAAAAAGTACAGGGGAAAAAAATTATGTTTTCTGCGTGGGCTGTGAAAATCGGGGCTGCGATTGCCCGCGCCCGATATTTCAGTTCTCAGCGCGCCGCATCCCGGCCATCAACTGGCGTCCTCCTCCCCCACCTTATCTTGTGAAGATTATAAAATATTCCCACAGAGACGTGCGTTTTTACCCTTGAGAACTTCATCTAACAACCTTAAAGGACTTATGACCGAAATAAAACTCTTGAAAAAAAAAACTAAAATTCAATTCAAACTTCTGGCAAGGTCTCACACGCCATGTTTTTATTATTATTACTTTTATTTAAGAGCTATGTCTAAAAAAAATTTAACTCTGTATCTCCCTTGCATCTGTAGTTCTAACATAAATATTGTTAACAGATATTCACATATAGTGTAATATCATGGGTGTAAAAAGACGCGCAATTCTTCGCAATTGTCATCACTTGCGCAAAGTTTCACACCCATGATATTACACTAAGTGAATATATGTTTAAAATTTGAGGCAGAAGAATAAATGAAAGGGAGGTATCAACATAAAAAAAATTAATTGCCCTTAAAAAAATAATTGCGAAAAAAAAATCAATATGGCATGTGAGGCCGCGCTTTAAAATTTTAATCATGCAAATCACATGTGAAAACTATAAATATAAAATAGGATGTTGGTATGTATGACGTCGATAAACTCGGTCACCGTTTGACCGATCGCCATAAAAGTTGGCACATCAAAGTGCTTTTTCATGGAGAAGGTTTTTATGCTTTCCTTTTTTTTTTTTTTTTTTTTTTGTAATTCACAGCTAGCTGGCGCTGCAGCGCATCAACTTCTAAACCGCCACGCGAAAACATAAAATCATAGCTCATAGACATACAAACACCAATTGTGTGCCATTTCTCTATGTCCACAATAATGTCATATAGCGCTATCCATTTTACTTTAACTCGCGGACAATGTATCACCCTGTTATCAGCCCGGGCAACGCCGGCTACTGCAGCTAGTATTTTGTAAAAAGAAACTACTACGTGAAAAACGAACCTATATTGGAAATGTAATCAGAATAAACGTAAGTACAGATTCACCAAATCAAAAAAAAATGTTTTTTGTCCATCACTGCTGTCATAATCCCGTCAAAGTGGCTGTAGCAATGCATTCTCCCTTGCGCTCTCCCGCCTAGAGTAGGATGTTAACAGGTCATGCTGCCTGAAGAATGTGCAAACAGGAATCGTTTTAATAATGCCTGGTCGGGATTAATCGAGCCAACTTGGCACTGAGAAAATAAAAGATGGCACAAGAAACCAGTCTCATTAATTTTTCCAAGTAACACAATATTTCCCTTTCAGTTTTCTGACCTGGCCAGATAATTACTTGTAATGCCGTTCCGTTTCTTCGTTCTGGTAACCGTTAAGTTCTGCGCTCTACTTCTATGGCCGTAAATTATTTACTGACACAACTACATACCGGGGGCAACTGGTTAACTCACATCTAAATTAAACAAGCAAGATCAAAGCTCTGTACTTACCCGCGTAATGATACTTTCTGATTTTTTGTATGATTAAATTAAGTTTTCACATAAATTTTTCATTATTTTCTATGTAAATTAAAAAGTTTAAAAAATATTTATTATAACTTTCCAATTTTTTATATTAAAAAAGGAGAGACATTGAAATAATTCAAATTTCATTCGTCAAGGTAAGTTTCGTAGAAACATTTTTTTTGTGCTTATTTTATCTTGTATGTTGATTGCCGAGAATTCGCTAGAAACTTCTGTCAGTCTAGATTTATAACGCTCTAGAAGTAATAAGTCGTCTAGTTCTAATTACCAGTTCCTCCAGTGACGTTCTCCAGAGGCTAAAACAGCTCCCCGCCCCTCTCCTTCCACAAATAAAACCAACACTTCCTTTTGCAAACAAAAAAAAATTACACTGAATACATTACATTGCCTGGGTGGAAAAAAAAAAAAGAAAGATGAACAGAAGCCTTTATTCAAGAGCTTCTGGACTCGTCTTCGGTACCTCCAGGCCCGCAGCCAGCAGTGAAGAGTGGAGGGGGGGGGGGGATTGTAGGTATATGTTGTCCAAACACACCCCGAAATACCGAAATATAACGAAAACGAAAAGAAAAAAAAAGTTCTATCATCTCCACAAAAACAACAGCTGACTACTGACCGAATCACCAATATTAGTTTTAAAAATCTTTGAGAAATAATTTAGCTATCCTGAGTACAAACACCACGAATTGAAATTTTGGAAAATGGTCGAGGGGACAGCGTGAACTGTAACTGTAGAACAACAACACCATCCGCTCCATCGGAGGGGGGGGGGGGGGGAATACGGCACCAGCTTGGATGTTACCTCCGCGCTGGCGCCAGAGTTCCTCAGCCTGTCCAGGACTAAGTACTTCCTCTTCGGGAAGCACGGCGGTAGGGCGCCTCCTCTCTCTCTCTCTCTCTCTTTGGGAACGTGGCCTTGAAGAATGTGCGTGTCTGCACGACATCGCCGCGGTCGCGCCGCTGGAAGGGGCGAGTTCCGGACACCCCCCCCCCCCCCACACTTCCCCTTTACCAAGCCCACCAGCGGTACACCAATCCAACACCACACAATTCCACCCGTGAAGGCCCTGGTCTTTTAAGTATTAATATTCATCTTCTCGGTACGTCGTAAAAACGTGAGCTATGGGGCTGGGGCTTGTTGGGGGGGAAGACAATTCAGGGTACCGAACCCCTTGAGCCACTTGCGCAACTCTCTCTCTCTCTCTCTCTTTCCCTCCCCCTCTCCGACAAAAACTGACGGGAGTCCTGAAGCCGTACGTCAGCCGAAACCCCAGCGGTCCAGCGGGTGGCCTTTCCCCCTCCCCTCCCTCCCCACTCTTTCGCTCCTTTACTGAGAGTCATCTCCTTCCCATGTCCAAGACAGTTTTAATAACTTAATAAAATTCTGGTAACGTCCTGCACGAAGGGGAAAGAGGGTGTGTGTTTGGGGGGGGGGGGTGGACGTTAAACTTATTGTGAGAGAGCGCTGGAACGGCTGGATTCCCCCCCCCCCAGCCCCCCCAGAGGGGGCACATCACTTCTTTGGTCGTCGTCCGACGGCGACGCGGTCCGCCACTCTTATGTTTTATTCCCGATGGCGTAGGGACCAGGAAAAAAATTCGCGGGATTCATCTCGCGATTCACTGGAATTCAAATCATTTGTACCTTCGCGCTTGAATTTTTCACTACTGGCTCGCGGTCTGTCTGGAGGACTCCAGGGGCCCAAGTGAGCGACCACCAGCCGAAGAAGCCATCGGAATCACAGTCCACCACCAGTCGGGACGTCTCGCAAGTCAGCAGCCAGATTAGCAGGCGGGTTCCTTTCCGTGTAAGCATAGGATGTTGGAAGCTAGCCTAGAGGTCACTCAACCCGCAGATGTTTCCAGTCCCTACCGGCGGGTAATTCGGCGACTATTGCTTCGATTCACTTAAACCAAACAAAATCCCACAACGCCGAAATACATTAACGCCGAAAAATGTCATTGCAGGACTGCCACAATGGTTAGGTTAGGTGAGGTTAGGTTAGGTTAGGCTAGGCTAGGTTAGGCTAGCCTAGGTTAGGTTAGGTACACAAATTCATTCAGTTGTTTTTCATTTTGCTCCTGTGGCCCCCCTCCCCGCAGCAACATTTTACGGCGTTACTGTATTTCGGCGTTGTGGTACACAGCAGTTTTCTAGCTGTCGGCGTTGCGGTCAATTTGGCATTCGGCGTTATGGTATGCGGCGTTATTGTACGTTCGGCGTTGTGATAGTTCGGCGTTGTGATATTTCGGCGTTGTGGTAACGACCCATACGTACTCTGAATGATTCTTGCATTGGGGAAGATTGTTTAAAAAAAAAAAACATTTTTTTGAACGTACGCCATTGCTGGTTCGCACTGAATGTTACAGAGAAAACCTGAAAAATGGACAGTATGATTTGATCGCTGGGTTCGTCTGTGCGTCGCTGTATTCTTGCTGTTTTGTCCAATGTTTTTTTGTTTGCCTATATTCACTGTTCTTGTTGCAGCTGTCTCGTCAGCCCGCTGTGTTCGTTTGCGCTGTGGTATTGTTCTAAATCCTTCAACGGAATTAACTACTTGTGCTGTCCAAAGATTTAACATCTGCTGATCCTGGCTTCTTTTATGTGTGATTTTTCTTTATCCCTTCTTCGGCGTTTCTCTATGGCATTCAGCGTAATCCAGCAATGTTAAAAATCCATTATAATAGTTTAAGCCAAGGAAAGCCACTGTGTAGCCGCCATAACATAATATTGTCAGTACAAAACCTTCCAAATGTTTTGTGTTGACAACCAGTAAGTGGCTTATTAGTGACAGAAAAATATTTCAATGGTTTTCTTGAGACTGCAATATTATTGTGTTGTCTTTTTTTGGTCATATTGATAAAACTATTTCGTGGAGTCCACATATGGACACGTAGTAGTTTACATTGCGTAATGCATACAAGAACAAACGTTAGTTCGAATATTTTTGGTTTTGAGTTAAGACGGTATAAACGTAAAAATATGTATGACGCGATTGTGCTTAAATAGTTCTAAAGTAGTGTTACGGAAGCAACAAGAAAATATCGTACATATACTATTTGAAAACGTATGTTAATATCTGAATAATTATTCAAAGCAAAATGAATTATTTATGCGTTGCACGATCGAAGCATAAAATACCCATTTATTTCTGAATATCGTCGTACTTAAAAGATTTAAAACCTTGTAAACATTATGTCTTACTAATTCGATTCTTAGTAATAAGGACCATTTACACGTGTTATAGCTACACATTGGACATTATTGAAAGACAACTGAGCTTATTTTTTCTTTGTTTTGTATGATTAGTTTATTTGACCAGATTTTCGTACTATTTTTAAGACGACCTTTTATAGCTGCTTATATTTTAAAAGTACATATAATCATTTTTGTACAGTTAAATAGATTTGTGTTTTTTTAGTGTAAACTGGCTTAAATTGAAAACGTTATGATGCTTCGCCTACTGAGAAAATGATACAACTATATGATTAAAAAAATTATATTTATTAATTTTAACAACAAGTGCACAGACACACTATATTTTACAGGATATATAACGTTCACGAAAGCTATGTATATGTTATGGCCAAGAGTATAACTTCGTGTCTGCGTGCGGTACTTCTCACTATGTATGTAGAAACAATTGAATACTCTACAAAGTGTTTTAAGCCTAATTTCTTGTTATTACATAACTGCGCAATTGATAGTCTGCAGAATGTAAAGAATATATTTAAAAAAAAATTTATGTTACTTACGAGTTAGTATAACATAAAATAAAAGTTTTTTGACTTTTTTTTTATAATTTCATTCCTATATTCATTCAAAAGAATAACGAATGGAACAGAATGTCCCACAACGGGTAGTACATAATTTAATCTGCAATGCGGTGCAGAACTTCCGCCAAACCAACTTTAGTAGCCACGACGTGGTCGCAACCGTGCTACAAAACCGCGAAATTTACGATCCGCAATAAAAAAAAAAACAGTCACGAAAACTCACACCCGGTAAAAAAAACACACACACACACACACGCACCCACAAACACTCGGGAGCGGTGTTTTTTTTTTTTTTTTTTTTGCTGGCTTTGCACACCCTGCCAAATTCGTCGCGAGCGCCGTGCGGCGGAGGGCGCTACACCCCACCGACTTCGCGACGATCTCTCTCTCTCTCTCTCTCTCTCTCTGGACGTACATCCGCCGTGGTCGCGAGTGTGTCGCGGGCGGGGCGCGGAGGAGGGGGAGAGCCGCGGTATGTATTCAAGGGCCGGCCGCTCGCGCAGCCGCTCCGTGGCTTGGGCAAACACGGGCATAAACACGGGGAGAGGCTGAGAGTAAAAGAGAGAGAGAGAGAGAGAGAGACAGAGGAACGAAGAGGAAGCCCTCGGGACGGTGCTTCTTCACGGCGGGTCTGCCCTCTCAGAGCAAACAGATCCATTTTAACGATAGGGAAATGTACACGGCGAGGGCCTTGGCTCCCCGCGTGTAGCTTCTGCCTTGCGCCCGCGATGAGCGAGGCCCCGTGTTCCTGACCGCGGCAGAAGAGGCGCGGGGTAGTAAAGACGTTAGTTTCCCGGGAAAATATTTTCGGGAAAATTTTTCCATCTACTTATATTTTCACAGACACGCGCAGATTAATTTTCTCAACAGTTTTATACCAACATAAGCAAATTAAAATTTATTTACCGATAGATGGCAAAGAAAGACAACGTGAAATTGATAGACACACGTGCGTACACCACAGTTCTAAACATCACTTTAACCTGTACAGTAATATAACGATATGCGTATATGGTATATAGCAAGTTTGCAATCGAGGATAAATTCTAAACACCGTACATACTACAGCTTGGAAAATTGTACTATTTTCTTAATACATCAACCTATCTAAATTATGTGATTATATTTTGGTGTTAGGGGAATAAACGGCAATTTATTTTGGAAAAAATATTTTGCTGTATTTTTAAGAACATTTTCCGAACGGAACATTTTTCCCACTCACATCTCTAGGTGCAGGTGTGCAAAATGGCAGCTGACCTCCGTGTGGCCAATTTCAAAAGTACGGACCTTTATATGCTTCGACGGGCGACCCGTATCGTGAGACGACTCATCAGACATGGGGCGAGGTGGCACAGCCGTGAGACATTGGACTCGCATCCAGATGACTCGGGATATCCGGCTGCGATCTCGGCTGCCCGTGAATTCACGCAATCACTTTACTATGGGCAACGGCCGATTACTTTTTCCCGGCATCCATTGTCGGTATAGTTGCGAGTTAACCGTCTCTAATGACATCTCTTTCCAGCAAACGTGAAGCACAAAAGAAAAATTAGTAGAGTTGCTTGGCTTCTGGGTGTTAGCCGCGTCGAAGGCGAAAATATCACCGACGTTTCGGTTGACGTTGCGGTCGCCATCATCACGGGAGAAATCACCTGTGTGCGACCCAGGCGGAAGGTCCCTGACGAACCACGACAGAGTAGAGCACACCGTCAAGTGGAGTGTCCCTGGTGCCAGAGGGTCTCTCTCCAGTAGGGAACTGTAACCCTGATGATGGCGACTGCAACGACGACTGAAACGTCGGTGACATCCATCTTCGCCTTCGACGCGGCTACAACTCAGAAGCGAAGCAACTCCACAGACAATGGTCGCCAAAGACTGCGATCTTTATTAACATTAGTAGGAGCAGACATTTTTTATCCACGAAAACTATCCGAACCGCCCGGTTCAGGCCACAATATGTTATTCATGCGCCGGTCGTCTGCATGAGAAGCCGTTGCTATTATTGACCAAACCTTATCAGGGTGCGTTTGCTTCCGCACTGAATTAATGTGTTCGGTGTTGATAGAAACAGACTTGTACCTGGAAGAAACTCGCCCAATCACTCGAAACAGACGATGCTACAGTGTTTAGCTCTCTGGTATAGTCCCGAAATCTTTTCGCGGATAACATTGCATGCCCCTGCCTTTTAGTTACAGAAACAGAAGTCTTCCTTCAGAAGACTGATTTTCTGTGTGGAAAAAAAACCACTAAGGCACAAGTATTTTATTTAAAACCAATGTTTGATACTTTGATTTCTTTGTTACATTTAACATCGGGCTAGCTTAGTATAATTTCCAACTAAATTTTTGCAGATTTTTTTTTAAAATCCTAAACACATTGCAAGAAACACGATAGGTACGAAAAACTGCTGAATTAATATATTGTATGTTCACTGGTTTCTTTGAAAGATGCTCAACATTATCCCTGAGTTTTTATTCCACAAGACTTACCCCTTTTCACTCTTGCTAACTATGAGCACCACCCAGAGCGCAGATGAATTGTCATATTGACTAAGAAGTTTTGTTCACTCTTACTGAGACAGTGAAAGTAAAACCATCTAACTGGAACTCAAAATAATATAGTTTTTTTTTCCTTTCAAATTATTGGTTAAGAGGTTGGAAGGGTTTTTCGCTGCATGGCGTATCTGTCAATTTTCCTATACAGTAAATTATTTGCCTTTAATAAAACAAACTCAACATAAAATTAAAAATATATCCTGGTAAAAGCTAATAGAAACAAAGAATCCAAGTATTTTTTTTATATTTCCCTGTTGTTTTTTTTTTGTTACGTGGGTGGAGAGGTGTTAAAATACGCGCTGACGAAATTTGCAATGGGAGCTGAAAACTTAAAATCATGCGTTTAACACGCGTCACTCAATTCTCCAGAAAACTTTAAGGAAAAAAACGAGTATGAAAACCATCAAAGGAACCCCTAACGCAAATGTGCTGCGACGGTCGACGAGATTGACGACTCCGAAACAAACCCGCGACCAATTTGCAATATATTTGTCATCGGGTTTCGGTCGTGGACGCTCGTGCAATAAACACGCGGCATCGCTGTTCGCAGTCGTCGTCCCCCCCCCCTTTTTTTTTCTCTTACGTATTTCTTTGCTGGTTGTTTTTTTCTGCTCGTGCTTGTCTGCGCGCGCAGTAAATTCTTCCAGCGGCGACACCCTCTGGAGGCTAAACGCCCGGCGCTCTCGGACCCAGGAACAGTCGGAACAATTCTGGAAACTAATTACCGCGCGCCGGGCTGGTCCAACTGCCTCCGCAGCGCCTCATCAACATACTTCGACCGAGAACGGGGGACAGGCGTCCGACGGCGGCGGCGGACAGAGCGCGGAGAGAGAGACAGAGACAGAGAGAGAGAGAGAGAAAGAGGGACGGGTAAGGGGCAGAGCGGGAAAAAAAAATTAAGTAATTAAGTGTAATCTGCACGGCGACACGACTGTAACGGGCGAGTAAGAACGTCGGGAATGAAATGCAAAGTAGTCTTTTAGACGCGGATGTGAAACATGAATTGAGAATATTATCGTCGGTGATAAGCGTGCTGGTTTTGGAGCGTAGGAGAGAAGACACACACACACACACACAAATTTCTTTTCTGGGAGGGGTTTCAGAAGGGTTAGAGGGGGGGAGAGGGCGGTCGCCCCGTGATATCGGCTGCCTAATTTATTCCCACGAGGGCGACTCGATTGCCGCCGAGATAGCTAAACCAGTTCCACGCGGAGTAAATACACACAAATGTCATCGGGTGCTACCCCCCCCCCTCCAACCGACCGGGCACCACTACCCCCTTACTCGCGATGGCTTTGTTAAGAGCTGGCCACGCAATCAGACGTCAGGCCGCGTCCCTCGCTATCCTCAAAACAAGCGGTTTATGGGCGGCCGGTCGCCATTCGCCTAACTATATTATTCAAAACCAGGGCTAAGCAGAGACCATTTGTTCGTCGGGACTATCACAGTGAAACACTCTGCATTCCCCCCCCCCCCCCTACCTTTCGCCCACAACCAACCCTCGAATTTCTCCCCTCGAGAGAGTGTGGGTGAAGGGGGGGGGGGGGGGAATGGTTGGGAACCGGAATCAAGCTGCTTGGGATTTTATTGTAAGTTTCACAAGACCCTGAGAGGGAGGCGTCAGCGTATCAAAGCGAGATTTCAATTTCCCCCCTCCCCCCAAACACCCTCCACCAATTTTTTTTTTTTTTTTTTTTTTTTTTTTTTTTTTTTTTTTTTACCTCCTCCGAAGTAATGTCCGCCCAGGGTAGAGCGTCATGGCTTTCTTTCTGTTCACACTCGCACGAAAGGCCTTTTACAAGATGTTTCATTGGCTTTTTAAAATGTTCTCCAAATAACTAAAAAGGAATTAAAGAATTCTCCTGCGCCGCGAGGGTGATTTCTTTGCTTTTTTATTGCGGAAAACATTTGGTGGTTTCTTCATCTGTGGAGAATTGAAGTAAAAGGGGGGGGGGGGGGAGTGTTTAGTTGTGGATGAGTGGGGACATGAATAAGACTTCACTTTCTAGTATTTCTTTTCTTTTTTTTTAAAAAAAAGTATTTCCTGTTCCATTAACAATCCAACAGACGAGAACATAAACGATGCTGCTATTACAACTACTCTGGGACACTGTCACGGTGCTGAAAGTTTCATTTATTTATCTATCACTCGTTCCAAACTACAAAACGATTAGGGTTCGAATGTTCGTCTGCAGTTTGATAGACTCAGATGTTGTGAGCTAAGTGATGATACACAAAGAAATTACACAACGCGAGTAGAATATTTGACAGTAAAGGAGAGCCCACCATTTCGTTACCGTTTGCGCGTTCCCTTACTCATATGTTTAAAACACACAATATTTTTCTCTTTTAAAGCATCTAATGGCGTTATTTTTCATAAAACTGTCACACTAAAAGTACATAGCGTGTAGCAATATTCTACCACATCTATTCGCAATGCATTGCGCTAGCAAAGAAAATGAAACTTAACATGTGCAATGATAACATACACTTATAAACAAACACGCATAATTTATGAAAGGATGTTGCAAAACTTTCAACACACGTTTGACAAAACAACCATTTATTTCTGCGTGCTTCTGCTACCCTATCCTCAATATGTTATA
The DNA here is from genome assembly GCF_032445375.1 of Bacillus rossius redtenbacheri. Lineage (NCBI taxonomy): Eukaryota > Metazoa > Arthropoda > Insecta > Phasmatodea > Bacillidae > Bacillus > Bacillus rossius. The sequence goes on along the minus strand of NW_026962011.1, from coordinate 43,938,799 downwards.
TACGTTGACCTGGCAGTTCTTTGAATGACTCTTGTAATTGGGAAGACTGGTTTAAAACAATTTCATGAACATTAACATTTTCTGGCTTACACTGAATGACTTCGAAAAATCTCACGAATGGACAACAAAAATTGAATACATATACACAAACACAAGGATATCAAGCCAAAATAGGTTGTTGTCAAATGGGAAATTCCAAGACAGCAATGGCGTATGTTCATGACATTGTTTGAAACTAGCCTTTTAAGGAGGGGATTATGCCTCTTCACCAAGCAATTTTTTTTTATTATTTTGATAGCGCTTATAAAAAATTATCTTTGCAATTTTTTTTTGTTTGACATGGCATAAGGGTTAGCTTTGGCTCCTTGTTGAAGTCAGCACTTGTGAACTGGTGTGATCATCACGATAGTTGTAGTCACCCGTGTGAAATAATAAGTTATTCCCTCGATGCGCTTACAGACTAGAGCCTGTTAGAAAATATGTGTTTGCAACCAAGTATAGAAGGTCTGGGAGATATTATTTATGCCTTGTCATGCCAACAATTGGGATAAATAGTTCAAAATAAGAATTTTAGCAACAAAAAAAAAAGACTGAAAAACTGCTTCAAATAGCGGCAAGTACACGTAAAGAACTCAAAAACCCAGTACGTCGCCGCACGGAGTCAACGCCATTTCGACTCCAGCCACGACCAAGGTGGGGCCGTTCGAAGGTTAAGCGATCAACAGGCTGGCCTAAAGAAAAGAAAAAAAAAGGGGGGGGGGGGGTTGCTGCGCAGAGAAATTAATGACAACAAAATGAGATGGTTCCTCGATGGCATAGAGGAACGCCTCACACAAATACGTTTTTTTTTTGAGTTTACAGATTTTGAAGAGTCAGCTGAGAAATGAGCGTTCCAGGCGCGGAGCGGCTCTCCCTGTCGACCCCGATCATCAATCCAGGCCCCGCCCTTTTTTCCCTACTCCCCCCCTCCTCGGGATTCATGCGCGCTTAGGGTTGCGTCGTAGTGGAGAGAGGTGGTGTGGGGGGGGGGGGGCAGCGCCCCGAACGAAAGGCTGCGAGCACTAAAAATTTGTCGTTAATTAAAATCCATAAAGTAATTAAGTCTCGCGGCCTTTCCTCTCGCCCAACTCTTCCCCCCCCCCCTCCTTTTACCCTACAGCCTCTCGCCCGGAGATCCGCCCTTACCTTTCTGTTTTATGGCGGTCCAGACACAGAATACAGGATGGTGGTTTGGAAGAAGGACGCGCACAAAAAAAAAAAAAAATACGCCGCCTCGTCTCTCGCGCGGCGACCCTTCCTCTGGTCGTTCTCCGTCCGCCATGTTGGCTCGCGGCGACGTGAGGAGACCCCCGTGGGCCATTCGCGACGACCGCTGCAGCAGACGGGGAGCCTACGATTCACTCGTCCTTCTGGACATACCCGAATACTCACGTTGGCAAGCCTTATTTTCACAGACGAGAGAGCCAAACCCGAAGTTCCCCGAAGTTCATGCTCGCTCGGTTTTTTTTTTTTTTTTTCGTACCACAACAGGTGTATTTATTCGAGGGAAACCGTTTACATGATTTCACAGTATCTTTAATGTAGCTATCCTAGCCAAATCAGCCGTCCACAATGTTTTAATGTATTTATAATATAGCTAACCTAACCTAAATGACCATTAGTTATCATGAGTTGTATATTAATTTACAATGAATCCAAAAAAAAAACCGAAGAAACACGAACGGGCGTTTGGCTCTCTCGTCTGTTGAAAGAAGGCTTGCCGACGTGAGTATTAGGGTATGTCCAGAAGGACGAGTGAATCGTAGGTTTCCCGCAGCAGACCCCTGACGAGCTGGGGGCGTGAGACTCGCCGATCACGTCCGACTGCTAACGATGTCTGCGTCGGCCCGAACTCCATCTGTTGGAAACGGCTGTACATTCACGGGAAATTTTTCAACGAAGAACTAAGCTCAAACGCAAGAGTGCTTCGTGATCTCCGATAACTGGAATTCCGTAGAATACATGTCGGATTCCGACTTCTGAAAATGCATGTTTCGTTGTAAACAAGGTAATCAATAGGGACAGGAAAAATTCGCGGGTTCAATGACCTGCAGGATGAACACCATAGTTATACGTACACTCGGTCAAATGTCACCCACTCATTGGCTGCTGTCTTGTGAGACGTTCCAGCGTAGCAGCCTGTGATTCGATAAAGCTTTGGTTGGGTGTTTCTCATTGGCCCAGAGTCATTCAGGTGAGTTGTGAGCCAAGAGCAGAGGCAGCACTGAGGTATAAAGATTTGTATTTTAGCCTATCGCGAAATTAATTCGCGAATCATTCCTGTCTCTAGTAATCACACACGCAGAAGAAAGAGAAGGTGTTTGCTGTTGACTAAAAAATGTTTTTTTTTTTTTTTAATTTGTTGTTAGAATAACGAGATTATCACTGTTGATTCATGTTTGAAGTAAGTGAACTCAACAACCGCAAACTTCACGAAGAAATCCGTAAATTTACGAAGATCCCTGGAAAATTTGTAGCAAGCATTCTTCGTAAATATTAGGCGAAAATGTGTAACAGTGTAACGTACGTTGATACAAATACACCACAGGGAAAGCACGCGTGAAATCAGCAAGCGAAACTTATGAAACAAAAACAGATGAATTCGAACAACACAGCTCCAACTTCTAACTTTCTGAAGGAGGAAAAAAAAAGATACCCAGATTCGTTTGAAGACCTCAGTAAGAAAAACCAGTTCACTTTTAAGAGGCAGCAATCTTGCCGAGTGACTGTGCTGGAAATTTTATTAATTTGACGTTTTGAAATTTTTTTTCGACAGTGGAAGTTTTTCTTTGTTTGATTTATTTTTATTCTGAAAGGGGTTTTAGTTCGTTTATTTGGTAAGCTGTTTCTGTATTAAGTTCTTAACTTACTTAGGAACAATTTTTAAATTTGAAATTTGAAACAAATACTTAACACATTGTCTTATCACTTATAATCATAATAAAAACTAGTAAACCTTAACAAGACAAATTTACTGAAAAAATATGTTGTTGGTACCTCCCAAGTAGCAGAATGTTATGATGGACGTGAGTTTCATAGTGAGTCAATCTTTAATCCATTGACGTCTGATACCACTATGCAGCTGCTCCCTAGGTCTTAGTAATTTAGTCCTGATGTAGTATATGTTTTGAAATAGAAAGCATCCATATATATTATAACTGAATATATACATAAAATATAAGCTAATTTAACTTTTTCTACTGTGATCTAAATATTAATTTACATAATTTTGTATTGCACTGTTGTTTGTAATAAAACACACAACATTTTCAACCGACATATAGCTAAAGTTTTAAGTGTATAAAAAAAACACCAAGAGCTTAATGCAATTTTTGCAAATAAAAAACCTTGATTATAACTACTGGAATACTATACGCTTCAGGAGCGGTCACTGCTGCAATCTAACTTATAATTATTCACCTATCTTCAGGAGAAGTTTTACATTGGATTCCACCGATTCGCCACGTTATACACAGTATAAATTATTTGTACGGTTTAAAAGGAAATTTTTTTGAAAACTATTTTCACAAAAATTTTAATGTAATTCTATGATTCAAATTTTCTGCATTCCCTTAAAACATAAGGTGTGTAAAATAAAAGTGTATGTTGAAAAAATCATGTTCGTAATAATTTTTAGGGGAATACAACGACGTAAATCAGTATCCGAGGAGGCGAGTTGAGATGCCCGCGCTCGTTCGCTTCGGTGTCGGCGGAAGATCCGAGCCTAAAAAAAAAACGAACGAGTTACGGCACACTTTAAGGTCTAATGCGACGCGGGGCCCCACCCTTCTTCTGCCCACCTTCGAACGAGTCCGTCGTCACGATGGAGCCCACGAACAGAAGCGATTCATCACCTCGAGTCGTCCCCCGTCGACGCCCTCGGAAACGCGCCGTCTTGCAATTCCCAAAATTTTGATATCCCTTGCAAATAAAACTCCCGTGCTAATTATTATTATTATTATTTTGGTTTGACATGGCACAGGACTTAGCTTTGGTGTTACTTGTTTGAAGTCAACACTTGTGAACTGGTGAAATTATTAGAGACCGTAAAAATACAAATCGTTATACCTCAGTGCTGCCTCTGCTAATGGCTCACAACTCACCTGGATGACTCTGGCCCAATGAGAAACACCCAACCAAAGCTTTATCGAATCACAGGCTGCTACGCTGGAACGTCTCACAAGAACAGCAGCCAATCAGTGGGTGGCATTTGACCGAGTGTACGTAGAACTATGGAGTTCATCCTGCAGGTCATTGAACCCGCGAATTTTTCCTGTCCCTAGAAATTATCATGACAGTTGTAGTCGCCCGCGTGAAATATTAAGTTATTTCCTCGCGGTTCGTACAAACTAGAGCCTGTTAGTGAATATGTGATTGCAAAAAAAAGTACCAAAGGTCTGGAATGTATCATTTAAGTCGTGACATGCCAACATATTTTTTGGGATAAATTGTTAAAAATTATAACTGTAGTAAAAAGATGGAAATGTCCAAGATGGCGTGGCCTAAATACACTTCAAGAAACTTCATGAATACGTCACTGCGCTGTTGAAAATCGATCCAGGATATCTTTGTGAATTTACGGTAAAACGCTTAATGAATATTAAAAAAAAATTCTTTAAAAAACTTGCCAAGTGCACAGCTAAAACACTCTAAAACACTTTTATCTCTTCCGCGCGCCAATTTTTCTACTGTTTACAATAGAGAGCAGAACTCAAGAGCAAGTTATGTGAATACATGACGAACCCTTCGTTTACCTGAGGTGCACTCTTCGTTGAAAACAAAACAAAGTTATATCGATGAAATAACTCTTTCGGTGCAAAATTCACACAAGAGGATGACTTCATCAATGCGCTGATCGTTGATAAATACCCTGTACGGGTGCCACTATTAGTTTAAGACCATTATAAAATCGTATTTAACATTTGGTTCTAAACATCTGGTAGAAAATTTTTAAATACATATAAATCTTAATAAAGTCTACTTAATGGCTTTCAAACCCTAGCTAGAAAATTAAATAAAAATAAAAAAGCAATAAAATTTTTTTTTCCAACTGCTATTTTTCTACGTAAATTTTTTCAGTATTTATTATTCTTTTTAACAAATCTTCTTATCCTTACGATAGGTATTTTATTATTCGATACACGTCTGTCGAAACATACAAACACCATTATTTAAAAAAAAAAACATAACTTATAATCAGTAAATATTTTATAGAACTCTGTGTTTTATTTTATTTTGAAAATTTATCAGTAAAATAATGACTTATTAATAAACTAATTCATAACGTATTAGTTGAGAATTTTAAAGGTTATTAAAATTAAGTAAATTCTACCAGAAGTTCATAACCGAAATATTATCATCTTAAATCTACAGATGGTCTTGAACTTTTGGTAGGACCTGTATGTGTCTTGGGCCTTGGTAGTCCGTTCGAAGGCACAGACTTTTAACGATGTCAGGACGTGGTGTTTACTCCAACGCCAGTTAATAAGAATGTTTTTTTTAAGTCACCCACAACCGTTGCCATAATGTCCGCGAACAGATCAATCACGGTCCAACGCTTAGTCAGATGGTCAACGAGCCGTGCCTTGCGCTGATTAAAGTGGAGAGAGAGAGAGAGAGAGAGGTATCGGATTCAAAGGGGCTGGCCGTGTCTGAGAAGGGAAAGAGAAGGTTGGGATGATTTTTTTTTCCCCCTTCCAAAATTAACTGCGGGCCAAATCTCCGGCGAAGCGAAGATCGCGTACTAAAAACCATACGAACCTTCTTAGTAATAAGTAGGGACCGGAAAAATTCGCGGTTTCGATGACCTTCAGGATAGACTACACATTCCCCTGTACACTCGGGCAAATAACGCAAGTTCATTGGCTGCTGACTTGTAAGTCATCTCAGCTGGTTTGTCTGTGATTCGATCCTTCTTTGGTTGAGAGGTTATGATTGGTTTAAATTAGTCCAGATGAACAGTACCCCAATAGCAAAATCATCTCAAAGGTATAAGTATTTGAATTTTAACCTATCGCCGAATGAATATGCGAATTTTTCCGGTCTCTAGTAATAAGTAACGGCTAGAAAAATACTGTCAGGATCGACTTCACAATCCCCTACACACTCGGGCAAATGCCACATGCTCATTGGCTTACTGACTTCCGAGACCTGTCAACTAGGGTGCTTGCGATTCGATACTTCTTTGTTTGAAGGTTCTTCATTGGCTCAGAGTCCTTCAGATATACTGTGAGCCAAACACAGAAGCAATATAAAAGTACATGCGTTTGGATTCTAGCATAACACTAAATGAATCCGCGAATTTTTTTCCCGATCTCTAACTATGTACATTAAATTAACATCACTTTGTAATGTACGTCCAGTAGCGATGCACTCCGCGGTTGTGTTCTTGCGTTCGGGTCTATATTATAATGTGTCATGGAAAATTATCCCCCAGAGGCCCGCAAAATTCGCAATAGCTTCCGACAACAGGTTAGACTCCACAAACGCGTGTGCATCAAGTAGATGCCGTGTGCTCACTGGCTGCTGCCACTCTTTTCTTTATCTTCGTGTCGCACGTCAAATGATTGTCAGATGTCTTGTCATCGTCATCTGTTTCAAATAGCCCGTCATCCAATGAGGAGGGCCATTCCCAATATAGACTGTCGAAAAGTACTTTTGCAAGTCTCCAACTATTACACAAAGTCATTTCTGACGACATCGATGATCATAAATCATGAAAATTTGTAGCCTCGTGGCAGCGTAAGCAATTGCTAGGGGCAGGCGGTTTTTTTTTCTCGAAACCCTCTAAACCCTTGTTAAACTGAAAATAGATATGCCCGCAACAGCAGGTTCTGCCTTGTGATTGGCGGCCGTCTGCAAGAGAAGCCATCGCCCTTTTCAGCCGGGACACGCAGGGTGCATCTGCTTCCTCACTGAGTGGCTGTGTTGTGGTTCGTGTGCTGACAGTAGACATGCGTATAAGAGAAACTCAGCCAATCAGGAAACACAGACGATGCTACAGTTGTTTTTAACTCACAGCAAGTCTTGAAAACTTTTCGCGAAAAATCGATGGCCCAGGCAATTACTATACACGTTAGATTTAAATAACTGTTAATGTATGCCACAGTCTACACATATTGTACACAAGACTCCTAATTACTAGGGCCATACATATTTCGCAAAAATATTCCGAGACTTGTTATAAGTTAAAACACTGTAGCACCGTCTGTGTTTCGTGATTGGGTTAATTTCTTTCAGGTACATGTCGATTGATACAACACCAATCAGTAGAGACCTGTAAAATTCGCGGATTCATTTCGCGATAGGATAGAGTCCAAATACTTTTGACATTATTTTTCTTCAGTGATTGGGCCACAGTTTATCTGAAGGACTCTGGGCCAATGAAAAATCTTTAACAGAAGAATTAGCGAATCACGATCATTCCAGTCAACAGGTGTTACGAGTCGGTAACCAATCAGCAGATGTAATTTGCACGAGTGCGTAGAGGATCATGGAGTCTATCCTTTAGGGATTTGAAATCGCGAATTTTACAGGTCTCTACCAATCAGAGTAATTCAGTGCGAGTTCAAACGTGTTCTGAGTGGCTCGGTCAAATAAGGCAACGACTTCTGTCTCAGACGGCCGCCTATCACAAGGAAGAAACTACCGGTGCGGGTATACCTTGTTGCAGTCTAATAGGCGTTCAGATTTATTCGCGAAAAATGCCTGCCCCTGCTAATTACTATAAGCAGGATACAATTACAGGAAAAACGTTAGCCCGAAATTTTACATCTTGAGTTAAGCTTGCTTTCCCTTCAATAGAAGAAAACCTTCCGTAACTTTCAAGTATTTTATAGTAGGAAGAGATGCTGTAAATATTTCTGTTAGGACATTTAAAAAAAAATTATTACACAGTACACACTTTTTCTACTCGACGTATTCGCATTGTAACATCATAACTGAGAGAGAATGTTTGGTTTCAATGACGTTTTTTTCTCGTGCGGCTAGTTGAAGGCTTGAGCGCGAATCCGTGTTCAGCGCGGTGTTCCGACGAGGCAGTGGGTTTTTGCAGAAGCATCACGCCAGTCAGGCTCGCCTGTATGCCAGCGAGCTATTGGAAGGACTGCAAACAGCCCGACTTTTTTTTTTTTTTTTTTTTAATTTTGATTTACGTGCCATTCCGCTCCAGTGACGTTAAACTGAGCGAGAACACACGGAAACAAGTACTGCGAGGTAGGGCAAAAACCGGAACAGTTGAATCTCCTGTTCGCAGCAGCGTAAGTGGACGTGTTACGTCCGAACAAACATGTATAGTCCGTTTACGGTAGTTTTTTCAAGAAAAACTAACTATAATGAGTTTAGTGTTTTTATTTTATTTTGTCGTCCTAGCTTGGCGGAAACTCAGACATACCAGTGAAACATCCAAACAGCCAATGAAACTTGTTCACATACAATGAATGGACAAATTGTTGCGCACATTGCGATGACGGCGCGTTCCGCTCTGAACGGACTGTGAGGCAGACATCTAAGCATATTCCGTTGTTTAGAGAGCGAATGTAAGCTATTTACAGTTCGCGGTATCCACACGAGCTTTCACGATAAAACACCGTTGGGGCATGTGTACCAAACAATGTAATCATTTTCCCGAAACAACTTAACCTGTTATAAAGTTGGCAAGTCTTCAGTGAACTGCGCCAACGCCGTTTATTTTTTGATGTCAGGCACGTGGTAAAGTTATTACATAAATATTGATTTGGTTTGACGCGCTCTATTTTGTCCCAACATTTATATTGATTTAATTTATAGACAGCTTAATTTTAAATTCTGCAAATGTAACATGGTTTTTTACACATATATATGATAGAGAAACAATTCACGATATTCTGGATTTTTAATGATCCTAATGTTTTATTTTAATATGAACGTTTAACCTATTGTCTCATGAAAATAACTTTTTTTTATAAAATATTATATTCATTCATAAAATTTTAGTGTGATAATGTTTATCATTTAGCTTGTTTAAACCCGCCACTTTCTTCGGCGTAAAACAACGAAAAGGTTTTTGAGGTATAATTAACGCTCTATTGAATCCTCTAAAGCGTTCTATACTGCCACGAATCAGCTGTGTACTCATAACGCCCATTCTCTAAATAACTTACTTAAAAAAACAGCTTCAATGGAAAATAAGTTATTTATTTATCTAGGACGAGGAACTTCACGAATAAGCAAACTATTCCACTCACTAAGCATCCGGATAAGGTCTTATTATATATGCACACTTTAAACAGGTCATGCTATTTCAAGAACGTGTACATATGCATATAGCTATTGCCGGAATAAAAAAATTAAAAAATGTTTTCCTTAACCTTAATGGTAGCACGACATAAATATTTATATTTGACCTTTATTAATTGTTTGCCTTGAACTGCGTGGGTATGATCTCTATCAGTTTAGTTAATTCAAGTATAAAATAGATCCATCCCCACCCAGGTGACCTCCAAAAACTGTCACACTGTGGGCAATGGTCGCTCTGAGAACCAGTCACACTGTGGGCAATGGTCGCTCTGAGAACCAGTCACACTGTGGGCAATGGTCGCTCTGAGAACCAGTCACACTGTGGGCAATGGTCGCTCTGAGAACCAGTCACACTGTGGGCAATGGTCGCTCTGAGAACCAGTCACACTGTGGGCAATGGTCGCTCTGAGAACATGTCACACTGTAGGCAATAGTCGCTCTGAGAACATGTCACACTGTAGGCAATGAAAGTAATTTAATTGTAATTAATAAAAATCATATTTATTTTTATCTTAAATGTATTCATTGCTGATAGCTTGGATTTCCTCTTTTGTCCTTTACATTGGTTTTATTCCTCATTTTCCTACTATGTTTATGCTATTTGTATTTGCATTTGTTTTTACATTTCTGTATCCCGGGAAGCAAGTTTTCGATTTGTTTAAGGTTTTTTTGCTGGTAATATGAACTGTTTTACAAAACTTTAAGGCATTATTTGTAAAATTTATTATAAGAAAATAACATTTTTAATAAAGGAAATTCCTGTTTTTTTCTGGGACAGCTTTATCGAACAAAATTTACATTGTTTTTTTTTTTACATCTGGGATACAGATATGTACAGTGCCAGCCTTTTTCGGATTGTGCATTTTGGCTGGCAATTAATCAACACGCAAACTGCAACAGCAAATATCTGACGTTCAACGTTACGTCAAGCGACTCTGACGTCCCAAACTTGCACTAAGACTCAGTACGTGCCAACCGTTCAACACATACGGGCGTATAACGTACCACAAACCGGGATAACCTCATTATCTGTCAGCTGGCGTGAAGTAATTTTCTTCACTTACCGTAAAGCTATGATGCATGACCCGCAACGCGATTCCTAGGCTTAGTAATGCCCGTGCGCTCCTCTGAATGTTCATCGGAGTCTTTTGCAGCCTCGAGTGAACTGGACCGGTCTTCAAGGCAAGCAGGTAACACTGCAACCTTCGAACACACGCTGAAAAGACATCTTTGGAACACCTACACGGTATGACCACTGATCGGCTTGCTCACTACACGAATACGCGAAACAATGGGTTTCAATACTCCAGCGCTCTTATTTTAAAGTTTTCCACGTGATAACGTCTTATAAATCGATGAACTCCAGCTGCACGCACGAAAAATTGTCACGTTCCACCCGAGCCGAGCGTGCAAGAACCGGCCAACCACCGTGCGAGAAAATCCTATATAATATCTAGAGACCGGAATAATTCGCGAATTAATTTCGCGATAGGCTAAAATACAAATCTTTATACCTCAGTGCTACATCTGCTATTGGCTCACAACTCACCTGAATGACTCTGGGCCAATGAGAAACACCCAACCAAAGCTTTATCGAATCACAGGCTGCTACGCTGGAACGTCTCACAAGACAACAGCCAATCAGTGGGTGGCATTTGACCGAGTGTACGTAGAACTATGGAGTTCATCCTGCGGGTCATCGAACCCGCGAATTTTTCCTGTCCCTAATAATATCAAACAGGTTAGGGTTGGCTTTTTAACTAATTTTTCGTGATTATATATAAACAAATTATTTAAATTAAATTTGCAAAAACTGTAAATAATATTTGAAAATTAAAAAGTATGCAATTTTTCATCATGTTTTCCTATGACGTTATCACGTAAAATTATCGTCCGTAAACCGACTTTACAGACCTTTTTTTGCACATTTTGCTATCACATATTTTTGTATCTCAGAGCCGAACAAGTCTAACTCACAATTGGGCAACTTTACAAGAAGAGTAAAACCCTGTGTTTTCAACGTTACTGTGTTTCTACCAACCTCCATGGCATGAAGAAACCTATAACTTATTTCTTCAAACAGCCACAGGCACACAACATTGTTAACTAGACCTACGTTCTTTGTCTGGCTCAACTAAAGCTTTGGACTTCAGCTCTTGTGACTCACGCTAAATTCTTTGCCAAAACTTGAGTTAGTTGAGATGTTATGGTTCACTAGAAAACGAAACTCTTAAGACACGGTATGCAATTAAACAAGAATGTCAAATTTAGACTCAAGCGAGTATAGTTCTTAAGTACATAATTTATTTTTTAAAAGCTTTCACTAACTAAATACTTTGCTAAATAATAGTTGTTTTTAATTCTAGCTTTCTATATGTAAACAATTACGCCAATTTATTTCAAGGGCAGCACTTATTTTCCAGTTATTAAGGTTTTTTTTACGGATAGATCTAGGCCTATAGGCATCTCATATACATAGTTGTATTTTTTTCTCGGTTTATAAATTCTATAAGAGTAAAAACTGTGTTGAGTTTTTTAACTTGGTAATCAACAAAGACTTTTAAATATATGTATAAAGTAAATAAATCAGACTCATTATCGTAACATACGATGCTCATTAACACCTCCCCTAATGAGCTCACCTAATTGCAGGATGTCTTGCACAAACACAATTATTTCTAAATGTTTAATTCGGGATCGTACAATTTGAAACCAGAAAATTTCCAGCCAACTCGCCCGCCTCAGCGGCAACCATATAATAAATAAATGTCACACGCAATAGTGGCCTGCCCGTTAATTCTAATTGCCGAACTTGAGAATCGTAAGAATTTGTCCCTGGAAACGAAAGGCATTCCCGGCTTTGCGCCATAAATACCTTAAAACATGGCCGTGCCTCAAACCCAACGGACCAGACAACCTTGATCAAGGATAGAGCCGAGCTCTTCGACACTAATTCAGTCAGATGTATCGTTTTCAACTAACACGCCGTGGAAACAAGTTATCGCCATTTAAATAAAGCTGCTCACAATGTCGACGCTTCGGCATTCGTATTTACCCGCGCATTACCATTGGCAGCCGGTCCCTCCGTAAGCCCCGCCCAGTCCTGATACGTGTTTATTATTGGCCCCCGAACTTTTAGGAGCGTGTGGGAATGAACTATGTATCTGCTGGCGAGGGAAGTGTAATTTATAGCTCGTCCGGAGGCTTATTTTTACCGGAGCGTCTTGTTAGAAAGGTTTTGATAATCTGCGTTCGACTTTACCACGCCCCTCGAAGGTTCAGCTATCGAAATAAAGGGGGGAGCGGAGAGAGTGGTAACTTTTTGGCAATGAGGCGACGTGAGGTGGGAGAGGCCTGAATTACGCAGGCGTCTGACGAGCGGGGAAGACGTTACGGGACTGAGAGAAGCCCACCAGCCTTGTACTGCGGCGAGGCGGGTACTACCCAGAGGGTGCCCGGTAATTTGGGTCAGCTGAGGAGCTGAAGACGACGCTCGCAACAGGCCATCGGTGTCACCGCGAGGCCGGTCGCGCGCTGGCCAACCACTTTATTAAATGGACGTTCTTTTTTTTGTGGGGGGGGGGGGACGTTTCCGATGATAATGCGGGCCCAACGACGTCACCTCGGCCCGTCGATAATTTACAAATAATTCTGTCCACACTTTGGCAATCGCGGCCGTATGAATAGAGCTTTATGAGGCTGCGCGGACCCCGAGAAGCCCGGCAGATTACAGGAATAAAGTATGACGATTTATGGAGAAACTCTTCTTTCTTTCTCTCTCTCTCTCTCTCTCTTCCTCTTCTTCTCCGTCTCTCCCTCCCCTCTGGAAGAATGCCGGCAACAGGATTACACGCCTTCGCTCCTTACAAATGTGATTAGCAGCTGGGATGGAAGCGAATCGTGGTCGGATTCGAAGAAGACCCCTGAAGAGACATGGAAAGACGCCATAATAACCGTAGGCCGAACACCATCCACGGACGCTTTTGGAAATAAAAGAAAAAAAAGGAAGATCGTTCCCCTTTTCTCTCTCTGTCTCTCTATCTCTCTCTCTCTCTTCCTACTCAGTCCCTACGGACAGAAACCGAAAGGGGCGTAATTACACGGCGAAAACATTCGGAGAAACGGGGGCCCTTGAACGGCTCTTCTAACCATCGGTGTGACCGGGGCACACTTCGCCAGTGGGTCGTGCTTTTCCAAGCAGCTGGAATATCTTAAGGCACACGGGAGAGGAAAAAAAGCTCAACACACTTCTCGATCTGAAACAGACACAAATTACTTAATCCTATTTCGCGATGTATCTTGAACGTTTAATAACATTTATTTCATAACGTCAATGTTTCTCGCGATTGTGGGTGTTAGCAGCCTTTTTTTTTTCATACAACGTTAAAAATTTTCACCTAAAATTTGCGAAGAATCCTCGTTACAAATTATCCAGTGATCTTAGTAAACTTACGGCCGTCTTGGTAAGTTTACGGACACAGGTCACATATTAATTGAACATGAATCCAAGAGAACATTCTTGACATATAAACAAAAATTTCAAAACCTGGTAAGTCTACAGTAATAGTAAAAACACGCTTCTTTTTTCCACGTGTGTGGACAAAACCCTTTGTTTGGTTTGAAACATAATTCGGAAGTCGAAAAACGACATAGTTTCTACGAAGATTCAGTTATTTGAAATTGCAAAGAAGTCTTGGTTCATTTGAGTTAAATCCTTCGTTGAACAGTAAGTAAATATATTGTAATTTCTAACAGCTTGTGCGGAAATGGAGGGTACGAGGGTGTGGGTAGGGAGGGAGGTGCGGATAATGCATGCGAATCACGCCGACGAAGACGTCACCTCGGAAAGGACAAAAGGGGGGGGGGGCATAAGGCGCTCGGGGGTGTAATGAGTCCCTGCTCTTCCTCTCCCCCAACCATCTGCACGAACGTTGAAGACGCTCTTCTTTGCCCTCGGGGGTGGATACACGGCGACTGAAAAGAGGTGGAGGGGGGGGAGACAAAGGGGAGGAAGAAACAGGGTCGGTAGGGCTATTTCGGGACGTACCTGAGGCCTCTAGACCTGCCCCTAGCCGGGGCCCGGAGGAAGCCCTTCTCCACCGACAAGGTCACTTCATGCATCTTTTCTCCCCCAGCCACGAGGCGATTACGTGTGTTTCCAAACACATCGAGTGTAATAGTGCAGTGTACCTGCAAAATAAAAACTGATGATTATTATCACCAGTAACCCAATACAACACTGGGTCTCTAATAACGTATAAATACACTACAGGGAAGTTGTTTTCTGAAATTTTAGTTACCATGAGTCACAAATGTTCAAGTTTACAAACAGCAAAGATGTTTCTCATGAAACCATTGTATCTTTCTTACATTTTAGTGGTAAAATTCCATAATAAGTATGGGAAATAACTTCCAGTTCATATTAAGAAAGACTATAAAAACCATTTTGGATGGAGTTTACATTAAACTACTTCTTTCATTTCGTTAACGCCTTGATTTTGACTAAATGCAGAATTATACCACACATTAAATTTACAAAAAAATTTCAATCAATCAATGAAAGATTTTTTTTTAAGTTTTATCTTTACAAGTATGCGCTCTTCAAACAAACCCTAGAGCTCTTACCATATACAAGCCTTTAACGCACATAATTCCTTTTAGTGCGAGCGTTCAACCCTATTGTGCATGTCAAAAAAATTATTACGGTATTATTTGAAGTTTTCCCCATACCTCTTAGGTCTATTAGACTAGTTTGGCTACATAGTTGTTTCGTGTGCAACTGTACTCGATTTTTTTTTCCATCGTGTTTTTTTCCACCGCGTGTCAAGTACGTGACTATGATGTTAAAAATTATAATCAATAAATGGATTTTTCAGCGAATAATGCGCCTTAAGTAAACTAATAGTTCATCGTAGCTACAGATAACTGAATCTCCTCAGACGCACCGTATTCGAACCATTAATTCTGTGTTCTGTTTTAAACAATGTTAGTATGAACGTGTAATAAAGAAGAGTATTTCCAAAACACTGAAAATGACACCATTTTTGGAATGGCCTTCTGTACGTTTTAAGGTTTGTAACACAGCAGAGAAACTAAGAAAGTAAAGGTTTCGAATGTACTGTATTTCTCTAGTACGGCGCCAATTGACAGAGTGGTTTTCCGGCACAAACACGAAAGTGATGCAGTATAGGGCCTACATCTTAATATCGGTGGTTACGTAGAAGAAATCAAATTGGTGAATGGTTTAATTCTTGTTTATAACGAAAGATATTACGTATTTCACACAAAGTACTATGCTGCATTTTAAGAAATGCGTGACGTGACGTTTGAAAATGCGTAATTAGTATTTAAGTTTTTGTTTCATCGGGATTATCTTTAAACGGAAAATGGTAGAAGAAAATAGAGAAAATAAATACCGAGTTAACTTTCTGTTTGTTTACATTTTTCGTTCCGATAAGGGTAGAGTTTTAACACGTCAATTTAATGGCGTTAAAAAAATTAAATAGTTGATAACATCTTTTTCTGGAAAAAAATATAAGAACTCCATACAATTGTATTTTTGATCACTGTTGGGTTATTCTGAAATAGGCTTTTTTTTTTCAAATCCGACTGTTTTCTTAAATTTTTTGGACGTTTCGTTACTACGCCAATGATGAATCAGTGAGTTAATGTCTAAAGAAAGTGAACTCGGTGATATTTACGACGATATCAGCAAATTCCTGAAGCTCCCTGGATAATTTTTAACCGTTGTTCTTTGTGTTCAAGGTGAGCCCTTTTTTTTTACAGTGTTCTCGTCCTAGCAGGCACTTGAATGATCACGTTCGAAAGAAGTGTTCGTGTTTGTTCATTCATTCGCAGCAACACGCAATTATGCTATAAAAATTGTTGAATAATCGTAACACACAGTTAACACAATGCAAGCGTTTCTGGCATATATTCGGCGCGCGCCTGGTTTCTAGACATTATTTATGACTTGCCGTAGGAATGAGAGGACTGTGTTGAAGCTCAGATAACTCAATTCTGTCATCGACAGGCGGAAAGATTTTACCGTCAGCGAGCCGGGAACTGTTTTATGCAAGCTTGCCTGTTAACTATCATGGGAGTAAAAAAAAAAAAACGCCCGCAAGTCTTCCGCTACTTTTTACGTCCATTATATTACAATAAGACATGTTGCAAGGTAGGTAACGAGTTAAAAAAAAAATGTATAAGTAGCTCATTAATGGCTGAAAAAAAATCGACTCGGTGTGTGAGACCCAGCCATAAATTCACAACCAGAGAGAGAAAAGGGGGGGGGGGGGAGTGTGATCCTAGTTATGCGGTGTCAACTGCACCTACCAGAACGGTTCGGAAGGGACGAGTTTTATTGGTCAGCTGGCGGCCTGGACGTCCTGCCATCGATTCATTTTCAGCTGACTAACTTGTTTTAACCACGCGATGGTGTTATCAGCGGGAAACGGGTGAGCACCTTAGTTTTAAGTCAAATCACGTTGTTGTTTTTTGTGGAAGGGGGGGGGGGGGAGTGGAGGGGGTGAGAAAGGAAAGAAGTACAATTTAATCTATTTCAGTTGTCGTGTAACACACTGAGAAAATAGTTTCTTTGAATCAAACAAATATTTGTTTAAATATGGCGAAACAAATATTTACTTGCTGTAACAAAATACTTTGTTAGCTTAACCAAACTTGGTAAGTAACGAAAATGATCTGTAACACCTAACCATTATATACAGTTGAGTTGAGAACAACATTTTTTGTTGGGTCAACAGAATCTTTCATACTACGAAATATTTGTCTTGGAATTAACAAATTATATTTATTTCGCCATATAAAAAGCAAATATTTTTGTTGAGGCAAACCGATTCTTTCTCTCGGTGCAGTGTTTCCCGGGGCACGAGCGCGCAGAGCCGGCCGCGAGCCAGCAGCTGAGGTCGCAGGGCCCCGGGTCGCCCCGCCTGGCGGGCGACGAGCCCCCGCCGGCCGGCAGACGGACCGCGCCGGAGGCCCGCCTCGAGGTGTCTTCAGGCCCGGTGCACACGTGCGGACATACCCTGCGCAACGCTCGTCCTTGTACGTTCCACCCTCGCGTCTGCTGCTTCCACGGCGCACGGGGACGTCAACAGACGAGATTATAGCACGGGCAGAAATTACATTCACATGTTAAAAAAAAAAAAAAAAAAAAAAAAAAAAAAAAAATTTGGTTGTCTGTAAAGTCGTGTTTACGGACGATGGTTTGACGTGACAACGTCGTAACAAAACAATTGATGAAATGATCGCATACTTTTATGAATAAAAATTGAATCATTTTTTATTGAATTATCACTATTTTGTATGGATGCAAAGAAGGAGTGAAATGAAATCTACAATTCAATTGATAAATTTACTTTTATTTGCACTCGTTAATTCAAATATGTTTATTACTTCAACGAAGAGATTATTTTAACTATAACTTTTATACATGTTTGCTTTTTAACTTCTTCCAATCTGTTTTATTCTGTTAAGGATAGGACGATGATAGGAAAAGTAGGAAATGAATGGGAGTGTTTCAAGTTTAATGTGCCTCGAAAAAGTCAAATCGATGATTTTTCCAATCGAGTGGAAGAGAGATAGATGCGGCGCAAGCGTACAATGAGCGTAACGGGACAATGTGCGTAACGGGACACTTTTTCGTGCGTTCAGTCGGCGTTCATCGATTTATTAGACGTTATCACGTCAATAAACGACAAAGTAACAATAGAAAACTACATTTTATTGTGCTTAAAACAATTTTTTTTTTTAAGAAATAATATTCAGAAAATAAACAAACATGGCTGCCACCGCAGTCAAGTACTCGGCTACTACTGATCGCACACGGAGCAACGTAAACGTTACGTGCTCAGCATTACCGAGCCAATCAGAAACTCAGTTCCGTGAGATCCGTCTCCGTTCACGCGATCCGTTTCCGTGTGGTTGTAGGAAAGGGGCCTCTAAGGCTGAATTTATGAACTACGCAAAGAACGCATAAACACAACAGTGCAACACGCGACCAACGCAAGAAAGACACAGTACGTAAATCATCACCAACTCTTTAAATTAAAAATATGAAACAGTAGAAAACATATTTTTCACCTAGGAAATCTTTTAATAATTCATTTTTATCACGAAAAAGAACGAAATTGTCAATAATTTTATTTTAAAAAGTAATTTTCTATCACCGTGTGAAAGTTTAATTGAAAGCGTATATGGCAAAAAATAATATATATATCGTGGGCTGCTATACATATAAGGTCTGTGTTTTTTAAAACTTTCGGAACACCTCTCTTCAAATAAGGCGGTAGAAAACGCAAGAAAGTTGTTGAGTTGAACAAAACCTACGTTATGCTATTGCGCCTTGCGTTGTTTTTAACAGATTCTCTAAAATGTCATTTGAGAACATTTTTGCGTCTTGCGTTTCTTCTATATACGGCCTAAAGACCGAACAAACACATGCGAGAGTGTGATTATAACCTAGCGGCAAAAGGTGTGACTAATATCACATTTTATAGATAAATCGTTCAATTATATATTGTATTATATGGTGTCATACGTAACAAAATCTTTTTAAGATAAAAATAAAACCTTTATATCATTTAAATATTTAAATTAGCAAAAGAAAAAAATTCTTGTTATTGAAAAACAATTATTTTCGCTCGATTACAAAGCATACCTTTTAAATCATGTGGGTTGGTGAATTATTTCTAGGGTTGGTAATATCACAGGGACTAACTTCTGACAGCATCTTTGCAGTCCCCACCTAGTGACTAATTATGTCAAAAAGAGTAAATAGTTTAAGAATTCTTAAGTCAATTCATAATCGGGCTGGTCGGCTCGTAGGTAATTAAAATAACCAGTGTGCCAAATTATTAAAAAAAAAAATTTAAAATGGGTGCGTGTAGGGCCTACTTGTGTATGCGCGTTAGAAGTTATATACCTACTTGGCGAAAAAAAAACTTTAATTTTGGATGCAATATGCTGAATAATTATTCTTATTTATAATTATTTAATAAATAATGCAATAATTTATTATGCAAACAAATTATACACACGGGAACATAAACTCATTTATATAAATACATTATACAAATAAAGTTTAAACACATAATTTGTATCACTATCATTCACAGTAAATAAATGTTTTATATGGATCAGTACTCAGTATCAATCACTAAAGCAGATACATGATTTAAAAGCAAATATATTATTGTTATTTGTATTTAGGCTTTTTTTTCATCCTGTCAATTTTTGTTGCACGTTGCGCGCACATCGTAAAAATTCATTCCCATTTTTTTTTTCATATCGCGCCTAAATAAGCATAAAACCAAACCTCACTTATATAAATATACTTGAAAATACACTTTGAAATGTTTATGAACATAATTTATTACACTAATAGTCACAATAAGTAAATTATTTTAATTGTATGGACCAGTATTCAATATAAATCACTAAAGTATAAAATTTTAAACCACAACATTTTTATTTGTATGTAGCATTTTTTTTTTTTCGTCCTGTGAAAATTTCATTGCATGTTGCGCGCGCATCGTAAAAGTTCACTCTCCTCATTTATTCACAACACGCCCAAAGAAGTACAACTTCCAAAAATATTTGAACATGAGTTAGTATCTCCGGCTCGTATTCGAGAGATTGTGGGTTCGAACCTGGCTGCCTGCCTAGGGGGTGTTTTATCCCACTCCAGGAGAATAGCTATTCTGTCCGTCTGTCTGAACCTTCTAACTAGAAAATGGTACAAGATAGACAGCACTCTGATTTTCATACTTTATTGCATGATATTTGACCCAAAACTGTAGCTTGGGTTTAAAATTTTATAGAATATTATTAATAGAATTTTTATAAAGAGTAAATTTTGTTTACATATGTACGAATATGAGTATCATTTTTTTTGAACTTGTTACGTAAGCCAAGACATGACTTATTTTTAAACTATTTATGATTAAATCTAAGACGTAATAGGTAGAGTAAGTGAGAATACGCATATTTTATGTTTAAAATTTTAAATGGCGCTACATATGACAGTGTAACCTAGTCATGACGTCAAGGTTATGTGACAAGGTAGTTCGAACTGACCGTTATCTTTCCATTAATAGTTTACGCCAAAAATCTGGAATGGCTGAAATTAATAACATCGAGTCATAACAGATGGTTTCTGAAGGTTTCTGAACACAAACATTTACTTTTTTCTACAAATAACGCAATAAAAGTGTTGAATTGCTGTGCAACATTGATGATGTTATATAAAGGAATTTTTTATATGGCAAAAAATTGGCCTTAGACTTCAGTTTAATCCAAACTAAAATGCAAACGTGTTACTAAACTCAAAAATTTCAGATTTTTTTAGTAGCATTTTGCCTTCATTGAATCACTAGCTGTATCAAAACAAGCATCGTGACTTCTTATAGGAGCGTCATATGTCATAAAAACTCCTTCAAAACATAACGATAAAATATATTTACAAAGAATAAATTTCTTGGACCCTATCATAACCAAACTTGCATAAAAACTTATTTATATAAAATTAACGTTACGAAACATTGTGAATACTTCGCACAGTTGCCTAACAATCCGTGTCAGTTTCAAGCAGAATGATTTTACAAAACAATGCAACTTGAATTTGAACTACTGAGCTCGAAATAATTTCCGGCGAACTGATGCCACTGACCGCAATGAGCACTACTCCCAGCGATCTGAAGCATTTCCCTCAAGTTAATAAATGGCCACCTAGAGGTAATTCAAGAAGAACACTGGTTACAATTTATCCAGGGGTCTTCGTCAGTTTACGGGTATTGAATCTTCTTAGTTTGGACACGAACTCTCAACAATAATTTATACATATATATATGTTCTAAAATTTATTAATTATTTACCAAAAACACCCTTATTTCTTTCACGTGCCAGGATTTGTGGAAGAGGAGCTAAGGAAGCCATCTGAATTTTTTTTTTTCCGGTAGGCTTGTTTCTGTCTGAGGGCCTGGTTTGGGGGGGGGGGGCGAATACGGAAAGAGAGAGAGAGAGAGAGAGGAATAGAGAGACAGAGAGGAGGACGTGAAGGTGGAGGTCCTCCCCAATTTTTTTTTTGAACGTTGATGATTTAATACGATTTTTAGGATATCTGAGAACCCTCACGTGCAATTTCAAAACCTGAACTTCTTGAATAAAAACCACCACTCATGAGAGGTGGATCATTACAATGCCACCGATTTTGACGGTGTCCTAATATGTGTTTAAAGTGAAAGCTACTCTCTAGTTTTGAATATTCAATGTCCATAAATTGACCCATACATTAGTCATTTTAAGCTGGTTAATGAGATGCCTTAGAGGGGCCATGTCCTGTTGTTTCTCCTCCCTGACAACGTCTTGCAAGTTTACGTTGTCAGGAGAACCAAAAAAAACTCCAAATTCGGATTCCTGCTTAGATTCTACAAATATCTAGTCATATAAAACCACAAAAAAAAAACTTAGTTTATTTAAGGTAAATTCTATATTGGTACATTTCTATAGTAAATTTTACACTTCTTTCTAACAGTGTGTGGAGTGAATTTTTCTTCTTTTTAAATCTTAACCTCAGAACTAGGGCAGTGGCTTCATTTCAAGAACGAACAAGTAGTAACGTAGTAAACGCTTCTGGCGCTTAGATATGAATTTTCCTACGCACAAATAACTACGAGGAAGAAGGCGGTTGGTTAATAACACGACATTGCTATTTTACTCTTATTCTTATAATGCGAGAAAATAAAGTTTTACTACTTTACATGTATAGCTACGGCATCAGCCAAGTGATTTGCAGTTTACAGAAAACTTTTATTCCAGAAGCGGAAAACACTATTAAATTTAACGTATTTGGTAAACTAACTTTGATTTGTAATATGATACAGTTTAATTGTTTGTGCACGTGATAATCGATGCCAATGTCGAGTTTTAAACCTATAGGCCTGTGATTGCTGTAACCCTTTTGTAAGCACAAACACGAACCCAAAAGTAGTTACGATTGACCACTGAAGGTTACTGCTCTATTTATTGAGTTCGTGCACTGCTCATTTCAAAATCATTTCCTCTTCTTTTTTTTTCCAAGCTACATTGTGTCCACGACCGTTCTTGAGAGCTACAAAGCAAGCACATCAAATCAAAGAAAGGACACTGGAAAGTAATTAGCAATGATGATAGCAAATCGCGAGAGGAACGACAAAGTAGACCTCCGAGTAGTTCTGAGAAAGTCACACGTTAAGGATTGGCCATTGAAATAACCACTGATGTTCTTCAAGGCAAATGAAAGACACATGGCATGGCACCTGCTATGAATGACCATTCTCACTACAAATAAGTTATTAAGAAATTGTATGTATTCTCACATATGTTCAAATTGCATTTATTTACGTCCATATTGACATCGGTTAGGAAGTGGCCATTGTGTAGTCACTTAGGTAACGTTCTAAGGCAGATTCTAGATTGAAGTTCCTTGCAACCTCTCTTGTAATTTGCTTGTTCAACAAAATGAACGCTATGGAAAACCCATCACACTCAGATCACCCTAAGTAGCCTGTAGCGCACCTTCATAAAAAAAAAAACACTGTGTGCGTTTCCTGTGACCCTCAACTGCGCTTGCGCTGAACGCCATAAGGATGTGAACCGGCGGGCTATCTGAACGTCGCGTCGCGTTGGTGCAGGAACCTGGCCTATTCGTGCCTAGGGACCGGAAAAATTCGCGGTTTCGATTACCCGCACGATATAGGCAACACAGTCCTCTGTATAATCGGAAAATAAGGCAATTTCACTAGCTGCTGGCCCGTAAGTCGTCTCAACCGATTTTCCTCATTCGATACTTCTTTGGTTGAGGGTTTTTCATTGGCCCAGACTCGTCCAGATGAACAGAGGGCCAATAGCAAGAGCAACACAAACGTAAGTTATATTTGTTTGGATTTTCGCCTATCGCTAAATTAATACGCGAATTTTTCCGCTCTCTATTCATGCCGTAATAATATAGGTTTATGTTTTTTCGTGTTACTGTGGACCATCAATTATTGCTTAGGGAAATTTGTTGTTGCCTTAAAATATGGCGTAAATAACCACTGTAACTAACGCATGGCGGGGGAAAAAAATCCAGCAATTTAGAGCAATTTTCTATAAACTTCTACCTATGCTCTATAATTTTTTTGATAACCGGAACATTAAAATGTCCTATTTTTTATTTTCAAAATTATTTTTGAATTACATTAAATTAAAATATTGATTAAAATAAAACCCTACGATAGCAACTAAGTAAGAATCTAAGTTGTAATTGTTTAAAATCAGTTTTGAAAAAAAGTTAGCAACAAAGTGTGTATATGGATCGTGACAAGACTGTTTCCTGCGTGCCATGAACATAACTTCACTCTTCACTTTTTGTATACTTACATCACGAAAATACAAAATAGAGTCAAGTAATGTCGTTTACACTGCAAGTACACACGGACAGCGAAATAAAGAGAGGATCAAGAGAGATAATTGAAAGATATAGGATACTAAACGAATAACTGCCAAAGCAATGACATCTGTCAAGAGCTGCGATGTAGCGGTTTGAATTGCTGCTTGGAGACTTCAACGTGACAACAAGACACGAACAACGCGATTGAGTGCAGTCAAGTCCGCGCGTGGGACTTGAAGCGCGGCACCGCTTCTTCGGACGCCGACGTTTAAAATCCCTCCCCTCTTCAAGTTAATTACAGCACGCGCGTTGTTTCAAGCTTGGGGCAAGGCGCGAGTGGCGAGATCCAACCGAGTCGCCGAGGTTCCACGTCTTGTCTCGTCGACAGAATGAGCTTCGGAGCGCGTTTACGTTTTATAACTCTTGCTGTTCAACCAACGTTTACTTTCACGTGAAGTGGTAGATTCCTGAGCCAACGTTAATGTTACAGTTCCTTTGTACTCCACACGCTGAGGTGCGGACACGCGTAGTAACACGCGGAGTTGATGATTATCTTTATTGTTGTTATTACTATTAATTATGTATTTTCCTAGCTTTTTGACGTGACATCGTCTAATAAATCGATGAACGCCGGCTGCACGCACGAAAAAGTGTCCCGTAACGCACATTGTCCCGTTACGCTGTGTCCCGTTACGCTCACTGTACGCTTGCGCCGCATCTATCTCTCTTCCACTCGAATGGAACCATCGATTTGACTTTTCGAGGCACATTAAACTTTAAACACTCCCATTCGTTTCATACTTTTCCTATCATCGTCCTATCCTTAACAGAATAACACAGATTGGAAGAAGTTAAATAGCAAACATGTATAAAAGTTAAAGTTAAAATATAATAAACATATTTGAATTAATGAGTGCAAATAAAAGTAAATTTTTCAATTAAATTGTAGATTTCATTTCACTCCTTTTTTGTATTCATACAAAATAGTGATAATTCAATAAAAATGATTCAATTTTATTCATAAAAGTATACAATCATTTCATCAATTTTTGTTATGACGTTGTCATGTTAAACTATAGTCCGTAAACCGACTTTACAGACAACCAACTACTTTTTTTTTTCCTGCGATAGATCTGTTGCATTTTCAGTTGAGTCACCAAATTTTCTCACCAGACATTCACTTAACGTTATTTTCCAGTTGAAGTGATTATAGTCAAGAACAAACATTGGCGAAACTTTTACCACTATTAGATAATATTTAGATAACCACCCGATGGGAAAGTATCTGATACTTTTTTTTCCATGTTTTGCCATAAACGCTGATACAACTGGCTTTGATTTATAAACAGAAGCCTAACCACCAATTTCCATATTTATAACTTCAAAAATGGTGACAAAATTCCATACAAACTTTCATCCCCCATTTAACCCCCTTAGAGAATTTTAGTTTTCAAAAAGTCTTTCTTAGTGCTCACCTACGTTATGTAAAGAACTCTTATGCATATTTTCATGCTTCTAGACCCAACGGTTTAACCTGTGCGTTGTGTGTCTGTCAGTCAGTGTTATATTTTTATTAAGTATATTACCTGTTACGAAATTTTCAGACGAAGCTTAATATGCAAGAGCCCTATCGCAATGAATTTACAGGGAAAGCCCTCAAATAGTAATGACAAGTACATAAATTAACCAATATGGTGTGAGACCTAGCCTTAAGACTATCAATTAGTTAAACGGTTCGTTGGTGGAAAGGAGGGATAAAGAAGAGTTCGGGATTTTCTCTGCTGTTGGACCTGATGCACATTTATTTGCCGTTCCGAGTACATGACCCAACCATCCAGAAGATAAGTTTTGTCTTAAGAACTGGACTGTAGCTTCTAATGTCCTATATTTATACAAATAAACGACTTGTTTTTTTTCCTTGATTGCATTAAAAGGCAAACACAACTTTATCATGATTACGTTAAAAAATTGTAACAAGAAGTGTGTAATTTTTCTAACTTTCCCGGAGTCATTTTTAGGAGTAGTTATAAAGGTTATATTCAAAACATAAATATATATTTATTACTCTTTCTAACTCTTTTATCATTACAACTTAATAATAAATAAGACAAAATTTCATTACTTTTATGTTAAGGCTTGGTAGTGCATTAATTTGTCACCTGAAACATAAAAAAGTTTTATTAGCATGAATTTTATTTACATTGTTTTATTTTAAAATGGCTTTCATATCGTTACATGTAGTATGTATATCATTTATAATACATATTACGTTAAACAACTATCCATTAACTTTTTCGGTATATGTACTACCTAACAGAACACAATCAATGTTATAAGTTTATTTTACTACAAAGGAAGTACAATAGTTGGTTTTTCATGATGGTGTGTACAATGCACAACAGCGTTCCAAGCGGCCGAGTGCAAGAGGAAGTTCTTTGAATTACAACCGGAATACAACCCGACAGACGGCGGGGCAAGGCAGCTGGTTGGTTACGTGTGCTTTTAACAAAGAGCCTACACATACCGCGCGATGCATACGGGGTATAAGTAAACAATGGTCCTTAAACGTCATTAATATGAATCATTCCGGCTGGAATGAAGGGGAGAAACAGATGGTGGTTCTTGAAACCAGGCGTGTCGGCAGGGGCTGGCCGCGCGTGAATCATCTCCAGGATTCTCGGCGGGGCCCTTTACGAACTCTTAACAACATTTCCCTCGGATTGAAGACAGATAAACCAGGCGAGCGGAGACGCCGCCCTGATCCACAACTGCGCCTACCTCGGGATAAACACTCGAACCCTCCGCCGAGCGAGTCGCTTACGCTTTCGGGGCCCATGGAGCTCCCATCAAGCGCGGCTCTTGAAGGGGGGGGGGGGGCGGTGGGGGTGATAGCCCCTCCCGAGACCAATTTTATTGCTTAGTGTATATTTATGTTTACTTAAATATTTAATCTCATATGTTAAACTTTTATCTCATCAAACGTTGCATGGAGCTACTAAGGTTCTGTATTTGAAACCTGTAATTTGTAAATAATATTCCAAGGCCAAGATCTGACCACTTTCATTTTTTTGCAACTACGACCTTTCTTTGTGCGATAGCCCCTCCCGAAAAGTCATACTGAAGCCGCAATTGGCTCCCATTGGTGCTCGATCACCAGCACTGTACCGACCGTGGGCTTTGTGGAGAGGGCTTATCCACATGGTTTAGACGGGATCTTGCAATCTCGAGCATTCTGATGCCGCTTGCAATAAAGCTTCCGTGCTAAATGTTTCGAGTCGACATGGCATTTGGATCTAGCTTTGACTACTTGTTGAAGCCAACACTTCGTGAACTGGTGGATTACCATGACAGTTGTAGTCGCCGCGCTTACAGACTAGAGCCCGTTTGTAAATATGTGTTTGCAACTACATATAGGTCTGAGAGATATGATTTATACCTTGGCATGCAAAAATATTGGGATAAACAGTTCACAGTAATAACTATAGCAAAATATTGAAAAATCTAAGATGGCGGGGCCTAATATCCCTTAAGTCTGCGTCCGAGTTCGCCTGTACTGTATTCTTATGCGCAATTACCTCGAAAGTAACATCATAAGGGATATAAAAATTTGAAAATGAACAATATACAAGTATGCACGTAAGAATCTGCGTACTTCTAACGTACTTCTCATTTTTTAAATAATTTTGTAGAAAATGTTAGTTAATTCAATACAAGTAAAGTATTTTCCTATTAATATCTCACTTTCATTTTTTTAAAAATGAATTAAACATTTAAACATGTTAACAAGGACCTCACTTTAAGTACATTCTCATGTATACTGACGGCAACTTTCTGGTAAAAAGGTAGTTCTTCACGTAGGTTGCGTAAATTCCTGTTATCAGTAAGTAAGTAACCAAAAATTTAATTTAATTTCAGCTGAACAATTTGGGGGAATCAAATTTAAGTATTGAATAATATTGATGCCAAATGCTTTTTTTTTTTTAAAAAAAAAGGGGGGGGGGAGGTTGGCTCAAGTTGTTTTTAGAGTTCAAATATTGTACACTTTCGATTTTTTTAGTACGCCGCAAGGGCAAGTTTAAGTAATCGGGGCTGTAAGTACATAACTGTGTATTTGAAATTGGAGATGGATTTTGGATGAATATAGTAGACGAAACCTTGTCTTCTACGCATAACTAGTGGCTTACGGTTTCCTCACAGAACTGTCGAAATCAGTGGCTGTAGACAACACGTTCTTTGAATGATTAACTTAAAACATTTTTTATGAACATACACCACAGCTGGTTTTCATTGTTTCTTATAGAGAATGAACAAGAAAGTAGAATACACAAACAAAAACAAAATCCCTTTTGGCACAGACTACAGGCGTAGGTAGATCTCGAAGAACCTATTTATTTTGTAAATATTTTGGAAACTTGTATAAAATTTTGGAACATTTTAAGAACTTAATACACATAACATATTTATGTTCTCCAATTATTA
Organism: Bacillus rossius redtenbacheri; assembly: GCF_032445375.1. Classification (NCBI taxonomy): domain Eukaryota; kingdom Metazoa; phylum Arthropoda; class Insecta; order Phasmatodea; family Bacillidae; genus Bacillus; species Bacillus rossius. The sequence continues at coordinate 43,910,577 of NW_026962011.1, read as the reverse complement.
CAAAATGTTGGACTAAATATTTGCACATTTTCCATACAGCGAAAATATAACGAATATTTTTAACCCAATGTATCCAGCATTAAATAGTTTATAACGCAGCATTGAATAGCTTAGAACGAATTTCATATTATATGCTAACTAAAGTAATTGTTTAGTTTTTTTGACCTTCAAAAACTATTTTTCATCCCTTCCACTAATAACGTGGTCGTATAAAAATTTGCTTTGCGCCAAGGTTTACGGTAATATCAAGATGGTTTAAAATAAATTCAAACGAATTTGATACTAAGAAAGAGTTTAATTTTATTTTTTATTTCAACCAATGTCTTTACGTAATAATTCGTTTCATCAAAACTTGTTTAAGCCAAAGTTTCAAATTATGTTTACAAGTCATACAATAAATTATAACGGATATAAAAAATATCTAATTTAAAAAGTAATGATTTCTTTTTCACTTTCACGCCACTTGCAGTAGGTAATGGTTGGGTGAACAAAAATTAATCTTAAAAAAAGGTTTTAATCAATATTTGTACAGTTAAACAAAAATAAGAATGGATTCGAAAGTGTACCGGGTAGGGAAGTTTTATTTATTTTCTCATTCCAACCCAGGTATTTTGTTTTAGACAAAAGTTTTGGAGAAAAAAAATTATAAGATTTATACACCACTGCTGCCGTTTCACGAATTCAACTGCCGTTTCCCTCGCTGTCGCAGAACGTGTCGCGAGAGTCTAGCTCTAGAGGAAACCCCGGGACGAAATTCGTCGCGAAGTGCAAGTTATTTTCGCGAGAACTGCTTCGTCGTCCTCGCCAGGTCACAAACGAGACCACCTGCAGTCGCGACGGATGGTCGTGGGAGGCGAATAAAAGGAACGTTTCCTCGCTTCCGGTATATCTTCTCTTCGGAGACACATCAGAGATTTTTTTTTTTTTTTCCCATCATCCCCGCAAACCGAGCTGGGATGCAACACTGATTAAATTACCCACGGTCTTCAGCGCACCATTTACCTCTTTTCTTCCTCCTCTCATCCTATCTTTTTTCTACAAACCTACCCCCGAAGGCAGTTTCTTTAATTTCGCGCATCACAGAAAATGAAAAAAAAAAAAAAAATTAACACTCTGGCCGGGCCGAAGAGAACTCTCGGAAGCTTTGTGATTAGGACCGGAGCCCCGGACCGCCGGCCATTTAACAACGGCTCGTTTCCAGACGGTATTCCCTCCCCCCTACCCCCCCCCTTCCCACCCCAGAACCCAGGGCTCTTTCGCCCCGGCAGTCCCTACAGGGAACGCCGCGCGCCAGCCCCCGGTAACGTGTGCAGTCATTGCGTTCTCAACGGAAACAGCTGGAAGCTGCGATTATTCCGGGAAGGAATAACGGGGGACGCACCACAACGCCGAAATACCACAACGCCGAACGTACAATAATGCCGAAAACCATAATGCCGAATGCCAAATTGACCACAACGCCGACAGCTAGAAAACTATTGTGTACCACAACGCCGAAATACATTAACGACGAAAAATGTCATTGCAGGATTGCCACAAAGGTTAGGTTAGGTAAGGTAAGGTAAGGTTAGGTTAGGCTAGGTTAGGTTAGGTTGTGGTACATTTTTCGGCGTTACTGTATTTCGGCGTTGTGGTACACAGCAGTTTTCTGGCTGTCGGCGTTGCGGTCAATTTGGCATTCGGCTTTATGGTATTCGGCGTTATTGTACGTTCGGCGTTGTGGTATTTCGGCGTTATGGTAACGACCCAGAATAACGTGCCACTTTGACGTTCAACCGTCGCCTGTGCGGCAGCGGCGCGCAGGGACGTGTGTGGACAGGGAGGGCGGCAAAACTTTTAAACACATTGATACATCCATCGGTCTTCCGATATATCGCTTGAATGTTATCCGTACTGATAAAATATCGGCCTGAAAATATCGCCATTTTCGATTTATCGGTCTATTATAATGTACAAACTTTATACCCATGCTTTACTTAAACTTAAATAATAATTATATGTTATGAGTTCTTGATATATCCAAGCAGTAAATTAATAAAAAGGAATTACCTAATAAAAAATAGTTTAGCTTAATGTATTCTTTCCGAAGCCTTCGGTCCACCATTTGATTTTTTTTTCTGGCAAATGTATTTACTTTACAAACAATTTTAATAGATATTGATTTTTTTTTACTTGAAAAAAATTATTTTAATCAAATTCGATGTTATCGTTAACAAATATCGATATTCAAAATATTAGCACTAAAATATCGATATTTCCG